>NC_138981.1:35425493-36641683 GCF_964341445.2 Mesoplodon mirus | reverse complement strand
ATGGGCGGAGCCTGGACAGCTTCAGCTCCACGTCAGTGCGGCCCTTGGGCCTTAATTTTTATTAACTGGTTCTGATTTTTTGGGTTTGTTTTCTAAGGAACTGTAATAAACAAATGTTAGGATACCCAATGCCAAATAAAGATGTATTTATTTAAAAAGAAAAAAAAAGAGAGAACGAACTTGAGGAGAGGCCAAAGGAAGGCTTGATTAAAGGATGGACAAAATAGCTCCTATAAGGACATCCTAAAGGAAATTCCCTAAATAGAAGGCCTCCAAGTTTAGCAGGAGTCTCCAAGCACACAAAGGAATGCAGCTTTCAGGAGAGAGCAAAGCAGATGTGCCTCTCTAACTTTGTGTCTCCAGAAGACAAGCAGGGCGTGCTGTGCTGGAGAACCTCAGATGAACCCTCACCCCATCACCAGCAGGCTCGCCCCTAACGTCTGCAGAACTGTGCGAATAGTACAAAGGGGGGCCCACACACCATATGTCTGAATGTTGGAAAGTTATATATCAAGCTAACAAATGTTTAAATGAAACGGCTTCTTTCCTCTTATCTTGACAAATAAACTGTCATAACAACTTGGAAGGCCAGGTGTGAATTTAGAATTTGGGCTTCCTTGGAATTCCACACTGGAATTTGGAGGAGCAGAGAGCTGGCACTTGGCCACCTCCTCCATTTCCCACCCACAGAGCCATCCTGCACTGAGTGGCCAAGCTTCTTCCACAGACCTCCCTGTTTCCACCCTCCAAACAGCCACATCTGGCTGCATCTCAGGCCTAGGGGAATGCATACTGGCTGTGCAATCAGCCCAGTGTAGGCCTTGGAAGCAGACTCACGACTTTGGGGTAGGGAATTTAGGGATCCAGGAACCCAGAGAGTGTTCTAGAAGGAGGGCAAGTTCTGAGTGGGCACATCCCCTTGGCCTTTCAGAATCTTGCTTGGTGGGGAGGGGCATGGCCAAAGGAGAGGACCTCTAAAACAATGCTTCTCAGACATTAATGTGCACCTGACTCAACAGGGGAGCTGGTAAAATGTAGATTCTGATTCCTTAAGTCTGGAGTGGTACTTGAGTCTCCATTTCTAGCAAGCTCCCAGGTGATGTTGCTGATGCTTATTCATGGACAACACTTTCAGTAGCAAGGGTCTAAAGCCCCAGAACCCAGGGCAGATATCCCTTTAGCTCTGGTCTAAGGATGGACAGTACTTCCCATACCTCTAGGACCAAGAGATGTTTAATGAACTCTTGCTCAGTTATTTGGGTTGCTTGATAAAAGAGAGGGGAGGGGAGGAGGGAGGGTGGGAGGAAAGAAGGAGATGAGGGATAAAGCGAGGAAAGGTGGAGGAGGGAAAGAGGAAGCTCTTTCTCCTAGAACTAGGCATCATTGGTGTGAAGTAAGCATCAGTTTGCATTCACTGTGACCTACTTGATACCACCAACCTTTTATACACTTATTTTTTCCTCTTTTCCCCTCTATGTTTGCCCTCTGATTTTCTAAGCCCTTCAAGGACAGTGAGTGACCAAATACTTTAGCTCTTTTCTTTGCACTAACTCATTTTCAACAAAGCCTAGACTGAAACCCAAGTATCCTGGCTCACAGTCCTGGATCCTCCCCCATCGCCACTGTGCCTGCTCAACAGAGGAAACAGTAATTTGGAGAGGCTGTGAATCTTCTGGAAATTTCCATATCACTGAAGATTCAGAAAGTCAGTTCGCATTCCCTCTGTACCCGTTAGTTATTAAATCATAAACTTTAATTTAAGGCATTTTAAAGGGCCCAAAGGAATTTTAATTTGATGTGAATGAGTTTCAAATCTGAATAAAAATCAGATCATATAAAACTGCAATCTCTATTACTTTTAAATAATAGAACAAGTTTAAAAATAATCAACAGCCAATGTAAGACTCCTGTATAATTCAGTGGAAACCTTATCTTCTGGACTAATGAAAGAGGCAGTGAGGGAAGTAATTCCAAATCATTTGTATGTGACTTTGCATAAGATGGACACTCCTACTTCTCTGTTAAGCCAAGTGTCTGTTTAAATTAATGACATTCTTTAAGGAAAGGATGGCTGTGATTGGATAGTCCAGGCAATTCCTGGGAGGCATTAGCCTATGGCTTTTAGCACTGAAATCCAAACCAAGAGGTGAGTTGTTCATGGAGCTCCTCGGAAGGCAGCCCCCTTGTTAAAATAAATGGTTTGCTATATAGACACGTCAGAAGGCATTACCCTAGACCTGCTCTGAGAGTAAACAGGGAGTGACTACCCATGGAGGAGAGTTTAGGGTGTTTGGGGGAGGGGAAGAGCTGTCCCCTATGTAAACATCTTTGTCCCACTACCTATCACAATGGTGTCAAACACACAGACGCCATTGCTGCCACACACCCTGGCATAGTTCATCAGAGCAAAACACCTCTCCCACTCAAAACACCCCAGGGCACCAGAAAGAGGGAGCCATCGGATCCAGAGAATGAGTGAGCTCAACCCACATGAAGCTCACTCACGTGGGAAGAGGCACCCACTACCTTGAGCTCACAGGCTGGAAGAGTGGCTCCCAAATGTGAGCGGGCATCAGAATCACCTGTCAGGTTTGTGAAAACACAGATGAAAAGCAACCCCCAGGCTTTCTCATTCAGCAGGTCTGGAGTGAGGCTTGAGGATCTGCATCTCTCACAAGTTCCTAGGTGATCCTTTTGCGGCTGCTGTGGGAACCACATGTTGAGAAGCATTAGAGCATTGAAATCTGACTGCACGTGGTAGCATCTCCTCCTGCACTTTATCTTGACTCGCAAAATTTGACAGCTACAGACTAGCCCTCTGCTTCTTGAGGATCCTGACAGGTGCCCCAAATTCCACCATTAGCAATCTGCTCCTTTGGACTTGAGAATGGTCTCCCATTAAAGAGGTCACTGTTAAAATATAAAAACACCTGGAAAAGGTCCAACCTTGCCAACCACCACTTCAGTGCAGGGCTTCTCAAATGTGAGCCACAGAAAAGCACCTGAGAAGCATCAGAAAAAGTTGATTCTTGGGCCTTACCCCAATGATTCTGTTTTAATGAGGGTAAAGACCAGGAGTTAATAGTTTTCACAGTTCCCCCAGGTTACTGCCATTGCCTGACGTTTGAAACCCACTGCTTTAGCAGAAATTACACAAAGTGATACAGTGGTCAGATCCCAGGAGTGGGGAAGAGGGTGCTGCAATTTGCTTGCAGTGAGACTAAAAATCATCAGAGACAATGTTGACTGCTTCCCAGTTTTATTCAGGCTCAACCTTTGGTCCATACCTACGTTGATTTGACGAAACTCCCTCTTCAGTTTGGACACCTGCATTGACTGAGCACTGAATATAACTGGTAACACGAGTTGACTTGGCTGCACTATCTTTAGAAGTGCAGTTGCTATGAGGGCTGAAGCACATCTAGACATACGTTTCAGAAATTCTAGAAGCCATCTGAGGAAAGAAGGTCCTGCTCTGTCTGTCAATCAAGTAACTAACACCTCTAGGCTAAGCACCAGCTTAGCTACAGAAATGACAGCAACGTGGACCCTTCCTTCCATGAGCTCACAGCATCCTTAGTTGGGAACAGGATGGGAAGAGGTTGGAAAAAAAATGTACAGGGGCTTCCCTGGTGGCGCAGTGGTTGAGAGTCCGCCTGCCCATGCAGGGGAACGCGGGTTCGTGCCCCAGTCCGGGAAGATCCCACATGCCGTGGAGCGGCTGGGCCCGTGAGCCATGGCCGCTGAGCCTGCGCGTCCGGAGCCTGTGCTCCGCAACGGGAGAGGCCACAGCAGTGAGAGGCCTGCGTACTGAAAAAAAAAAAAATGTACAAAACGATGACCAGTACAGGTTAGAGTATGAAAAACGCCTTGTTGCTATCATTTACACATCTTCTAGTCACCCATTTTTCCTTGAATTATTTAAGCATGTGGCTCCCCTCTCTCTCTGCCACTGTAACTATCATAATTCTTGGTTATTTCAGTATTCAACGTAGATGATCCTTCCAACTCTCTAGATTCTCAGATTTTTGACCCTTTTTCCTCCAAGGATTATGTCCCTGCCCTATCTCAGCCATTCATTCCTATGGTCACATCCTAGACCGGGTCATTACCCATGACTCTGTCTTCAACATAATCTCAGTTTTACATGTTCCTCTCTCCAACTACCACCTCCTACCTTTCCATGTCACTCTCTCTATCCCCCAACTCTAACAGTTCTTATATCTTACTGGGAGTTCTTATTTATCTACTGATCCTACCAGCTTCCCACTCCCTTTAGTACCCTTCCTAGCCTCAGTTCCTTCCTCACCTGGCTTTGATCCCATCATGACACCCACTCCCTTTCCCACCACTTCAGCCACCTCCATCCCTCACAGATCTCTCCTTCCTTCCCAGCCCAGTGCTGTTTAAATCCATCTCTCCACTTCCTTGGCTTCTGATGACTGGTCTCACTTTAAATTTATGACCACACATTTCAAGCAGGTCTGTAATGCTGCCTAGTGTCTGACATTTCCCTAGTCAGTCTCTTCATTCAGTCTCTAAATCAACTATTCCACTCTGTCTCATCTCTCCTCAAATCTCCAATACTCCACTTTTCATCTTCACCCTCAGCTGACAATCTTGCTTTTGTCACTGAGAAAACAGAAATCATCAGAAGAGAACTTCCATAGCCCCTGCCCCATCAAATGTCCCAGGCTCTCTGCATCTGTGATCATATACCCCACCTTCTCTCCTGTCACAGTAGATAAACTGTCCATGCTCCTGTCTAAAGCCAAAACAATCTGTATGTGAACTGGACCCCCTGTCCCACCTCCAGCCTACTCAAGACTTCCCTCTTGCCCCCTCCTACATCATTAAGTTAGCCTACCTTACTAGAGCTTCCCTATCAGCATGCAAACTTTCTCTGGTGTCAGAAATCAGATAAAACAAAAACCTCCTTTGATCCCCCATCCCCCTCCAGGCACTGCCCCATTTCTACACTCCCTCCTACAGCAAAACTCAAGTTACTTCTATTTGTTCTCCGTAGGTCCTTCTCTTCCCTTTTTTGAGCTTGCTCTAACAAGGCTTTGGTCCTCACGATCCCACTGAAACTGCTGTTTTCAAGGTCACCAATGACCCCTACAAGTAAGTTCAAGACTAATTCTCAGACCTCACCCTAACTCGACCCATCAGCCCCATTTCTCCTTCTGGAAACATTTTCTTCTTTAGGCCTTATGGATGCCACACCTCCTTGCATCTCTTCCTACCTTTCTTCTTCTTTCTTTTTTTTTAATATTTGAACTTTATTAGGATGAAGCTGGAATAATCAACAATTCCTTTTATTCTGAAGTTAATTTCATGGGGCTTGGAATTTAATTCAAACTTGTATGATTCGGCCTTCCATCTTTTTCTTTAAGAAAAAGGCTGGTCTACTCAATTGAGTAAAAGATGATGCTATTGAGTGCCTGTTATCTTGGGCTAAACCTGATATATTTAGCTTTAATCAGTGATTAACTTTTTAGTCAGTCAAATGAACAGCTATTTATAATTTTAATATTCTTTTTGCCATTTTTAGACATAAGAAAAATAAACTAATTGTTTTGCTTTTTTTCTCGCTGTCTCTTTGTTGCTTTAAATCTTTATAAGATAAAGTTTAAGTAATACTAAAAAATTTCCTTGATGGGGGTACTGATGAAAAATAAAATGGTCAAAGTTGGTATTTTTCATAGAAAGAAAGGGCCACAAGCAATGTTATTCAACTCTCTAATCAGATCTGGGTCCTAGGCAGCCAGTCGTGCTTCTTTGTCCTAGGAACTTTAGCAGACCTGAAGGTCAAGGTAGCTTTTCTCAAATTTGTTGTTACACAAGGATTAGTCTCAGTGCAGCTTGGAGTTTCTTTCTCCTAGTTGGTGCAGCTTTGTGCTCACAACCAGAACTGATAAGTATTTGCCTAAGTTAGTAAGGTGAACGACAACACTTTAGAAATACATAAAGTCCGCTGGATTTATACATGGGAGTGTATTACCATTGGCGTTGTTGGTGAATGATCGTTTTGTTTATGTAGATAACCTTACATACGTGTTCCCCTCCCCAGCCTCTCCATAGAACCACGTGAATTCTTCCTACCTTTCTTGATGTTCCTTCTCAGTCTCTTCTGCTGGTTACTCCTCATCTTCCTGACCTCTAAATGTTGGAGTGATCTAGCATTCAGTGCTGGGACCTCCTCGCTTCTCTGTCCACACTTACTCCCTACGTGCTCTCATCTTGGATCTCAGGACCTTAAGTATCATCTATTTGCTGAGCGTTCCCAAATTTAAATCTCTAACCTTGATGACCCCTGAAGCCCCTGCCTGTTTTTCCCATTGCTTCATCAACATCTCTGCTTGGATGTCAGCTAGGCTCCTCAAAGCCAGAATCTCTATTCCCCTTACCCAAACCTATTCCTCCTGGGGTCTTCCACAGGGCAGAAAAGAACACCATTCTTCAAATAACTTAGGACAAAAACCTTGGTATCAACTCTGAACCTTCTCCTTTTTCTTACATTCTACATTCAATCCATCTTCAAATCCTGTCAGTTATGCCTGCAAAATATATCCAGAATCTAACCACTTCTCAGCAGAAATTACCACTACCACCAGGGGTTCATCTACCATCATTTTTTACTTGCACAGTTGAACAGGCTCCTGACTACTCCCCTTTCTTCTACCATTGACCCCTACCATCTCATGGCAGCACAGTAGCCAGAGTTGTCCTTTTTATTATTTTTTAAATTTATTTTATTGAAGTATAGTTGATTTACAATGCTTTGTTAGTTTCTGGTGTACAGCAAAGTAATTCAATTATACATATACATATATATTCTTTTCCATATTCTCTTCCATTATACTTTATTACAGGGTATTGAATATAGTTCCCTGTGTTATACAGTAGGAGCTTGTTGCTTATCCATCCTATATATAATAGTTTGCATGTACTAATCCCAAACTCCCAATCCTTCCCTCCCTCACCGCCCTCCTTGGCAACCACAAGTCTGTTCTCTAAGTCTGTGAGTCTATTTCTGCTTCATAAATAAGTTCATTTGTGTCATATTTTAGATTCCACATATGATTGATATCATATGATATTTGTCTTTCTCTTTCTGACTTAACTTCACTTAGTATGATCATCTCTAGGTCCATCCATGTTGCTGCAAATGGCATTATTTCATTCTTTTTTATGGCTGAGTAATATTCCCTTGTGTATATGTACTACATCTTCTTTATCCATTCATCTGTTGATGGACATTTAGGTTGCTTCCATGTCTTGGCTATTGTGAATAGTGATGCTATGAACATAGTGGTGCATGTATCTTCTTGAATTATAGTTCTGTCCAGATATATACCCAGGAGTGGGATTGCTGGATCATAGGGCATAGAGTTGTCCTTTTAAATACATAAATCAGATCATTTTATTCCTCCTCTCAAAACCCTCCAATGGCCTCTTAGCTCATTCAGAATGAAATCCATAGTCCTTTTTGTGGCCTATGAGATCCTACATGATCTTGTCCTACTACCTCTAGGCCCTCATCTTTTGCTCACTGAGCTCCAGCTACAGTGAACTCCTTGCCATTTCTAGAATGTTCCATGTTTAGACTTACTGTTTTCTCCGCCCCAAATTCTCTTCCCCTAACTAGCCACACAGCTCATTCCTTTGCTGAATTCAGGTTTGTACTCAGAGGTCCCTACTTCACAGAAATCTTTTCTAACCTTATCTGTAGTAGCACTCTTACTGCTCCATCCCTCTACTTGCTCTATTTTGCTTCATAGTGTCTGATATTATATTATGTCTTAGCTTGAAAACAGAGCCTGAGACAAGGGCACTGGCACAGGTAGTTTATTTGGGAGATAATCCCATGAAGCAGGAGTGAGGAAATGGGGAGAGCGAGACATGGAAGGAGGAAAAGACAATGTAAGGGTGCTTTGTCAAGGTTGCCCATTGGGCCATTGTAGACTTGGGTCACTTGGGCTCTATTCCAGGGGAACTCTCTAAAAAATGTACAGAAGGCATCCCAGAAATTTTGGCCTGAACTGTTGAGCTTACCCTTGAGAGTTAACTCATCCACACAGCCAGGTGACTTGCCTTCAAGCTGAACAGTCCCAAGGTATTAGAGAAGCTCCAGAACAGAAAGTGAAAAAACATAGAGTGCACACTTGAGGAGAGATGCTGTGACATGAGAGGAGTCTAAGTTTGCAGGGAACTGTGCCCTGGAGCAGCAGATGACATCAGAGGGGGGCAGATGGGAAATGATGTGGAGCACCAAATAGGTCTGCTCCATCTTCTATATATATTTATTAATATCTGTACCCCTACTAGACTAGAAGCTGGTGTTGTTTCTTAAAGTCAGGTTTATTAAGCTACAAGTTACACACAGTAATATTCAGCCTTCTCAAGTGTAGAACTCAATGAGTTTGTTAAATGCATTCCATCATATAGCCACCACAACTATCAAGATGTAAAACATTTCCAGTACCCCCAAAAGCAACTCTGTGCCCCTTTAGCAGCCAATCCCCTATACCCACTGGCAACTACAGATCTGTTTTCTGTCCCTATAATATTGCCTTTTCCAGGATGTTATGCTATAAGTGAAACCGTACAGTGTGTGGACTTTTGTGGCTGGCTTCTTTCAATTGACATGATAATTTTTGAGATTCATCCATGTGGTCGTGTGTATCAATATCTTGTTCCTTTTTATCAGAATGGTACTCCATCATATGGACATACCACAGCTTGTTGATCCATTCTCCAGCTGATGGACATTTGGGTGATTTTTGTCTATTATGAAAAAAGCCGTGATGAACATTTGCATACCAGTCTTGGCATGGATATATGCTTTCATTTCTTTTGGATAAACGTGTAATGTTAGCCCTGTTTTGTTCCCTGCTACATCCTTAGTGCTCAGCCCATTGCTTGGCACATAGTAAGATCTCAATAAATATTTGTTGAATGACTGAACATAGACATAGCATATTCAAAGTTATGAAGACCAGTCTTCATGCCTAGGAGGACTCAAGTATTAGTAAAAGCTGAGAATTAAACTACCTATACACTACATAGATGTTTATAAAAATCTTATCTGAATAACTTCGGGGACAGCATTGCTTTCCATTATGGAATTCATGGAACAGCACTCGTCTAGCTCATCAACTATTCCCCAGACCTCAGCAGGCTCATACTTACTACACAGAGGTATGGGGGAGTGTTAAAGCACCGCCCTGTACACCACTCGTGCTTTGGTTTGCTTGATTTAAATTCCAATCCATCTCTCCACCACTTGATTTCCTTCCGGCCCTAGGCCTGTGGACTCATGCTGACCTTCCTGGCCACACTATCAACAGACACAAGAATGACACTGTTAAGACAAACTCATATCCTCCTCCCTCCTCCTGGCCAGTACAACTTCTCACTGGCTAATGGAATTCCATGGGTGGCCAGTTTATTCTAGGGGTTTCTGAACTTTTAAGTGATGTGCCCCATCCTTGGGTGCTTTGTTCATGACACTTTTTCTTGCAGATATTATTACTTGGGTTTCCTTTAGCCAAGCCAATAGTACTAATAGACATATCTCATGTCATAGCAAAGATTTCACTCACCCCTGCCCTTATCTGTAGTAGTTCTAGGAGGCCCCCGAGTTGTCTCACATGTGCTCCTGAACAAGTTTGCTTAGATATTCCGCTGGGAGCCATATTGTTCTATTACTTCCCACTGAGCACAACCATTAAAGACTGGAACCTTGACATGCTGGTAGAGCCAGTTGTCTGGAGCAATAGAGGGAGACTTTTGAGGCGCCCTCTATTAGAGGGATCTCATAGTAATGTGGCTTGTGTGCCACTGGGTTCCCAAATTGAGTGTCAGAACTGTTAGTTTTTACTTACAGCCCTTGTGTGAACCAGTCACTTAGGGAGCACTTATTGAGTTGCTATGATGCACCAGGCACCCTTCTAGGGTCTGGGACAAGAAATTTAAAACAGACAGAATCCCAGTGTCAGGTACCTCCTATCCAGTCAGCCTCATTTCAGGTCCCAGTCATGAATATAGCAAACAATTTAACACAGGCATCAACCCAGTTTAACCTGGGTACAGGTTAGAATTTGCCAGTGAGAGGAACCTAGGTGTGATTGGAAAGGAAGAAGTTAGAAGAGGCTATTCTTGGGAAGTTACAGAAGGCAGGACAATTTCCCAGAGAACATTCAAGAACCATTTTGGTGCTTTGCTCCAGGCTGAGATCATCAGTGATAGTGTCCCTGACCTTCCAGCTTCAGTCTTCTTGACCTTCACTCTTCTGGGTCCTCCCATATTCAGGCAAGCCCTGATTCCTATACTAAACCTCTTTATTTCTGTAATACTTATGGGAGCTCTGTCTTTGAACACAAAGTACATGCACCTAACACTTGTCTCAGGCTTTGCTTCTGAAAGGGAAGCTAAACTTAGACAGACCCTGTCCTCAAGAAGGAAGAGAAAGACAATAAGTTAGCAACCAAACAAGGTCATGTCAGCTTGTGATAAGGGCTAAGAATAAGACGAAAAGGGTGATGTGAGAGAGTTATGAGGCACGAGAAGGGCTGTCACTTGTGGGGCTCAGAAAAGGACAATTTAAAGGAGGTGATATTTAAATTGAGACCTGGAGGGTGAGAAGGATCCTCCAGGGAAGAGTATTCAGGACAGAGGGAACAGCAAATATAAAGGCGGTAGGGTGAGAATGGGCCTAGCTAAGGATGAGAAAGAAGGCCCTGTGGTTGAAACAAACAAGGCAGAGGGGAAAGTGGTACAAGATGAGGTGGGAGAAACAAACAGAAGCTGCTTAGGTAGGATCCTGTAGGCTCTCGGAAGGGGAGTTTTATTTACTACTACATGGAGGGGAAAGCCACAGAAGGTTTTTAAACAAAGGAGTGCCATGGTCCGATCTATGATTTGAAAATCTGGCTGCTGTGTGACATATGGAATGTTGGGCGGGAGGGTGGGGGCAGAATGATAGCTCATCTCTCAACAGGACCCAGACATGAGTTCAAAGGTACACAGGGGTCAGCTTAGAGTGCCATTGACCACGAAGCACGTGGTCATAAGCACACCGCCTTCTCAAGCCCAGAACTCTCCTACAGGGTCAATCTTCTTAGGCCTGGCTGCTTCCTCCCTGGCTTATCTTTCTCTTAGGGGTTGTGCCCTCTTAAGAGGCTCCTTAGTTCCTCAAACACAAAGACTTCTGATAGGCTTGTCCCTGGAGCACCCCAGACCATCTGAATGCCAGCTCAGGTGCCACCAGCACCCCACCAGCGTTTCAGGAGGTTTCAAGTCAGAGGCACCCATGTGAGTTAAAATTGGTCTGGCCTAGTTAAAAGAAACAAATGAGAAAAGCAGACACCTACGCTCAACAGAACTATAGCTTCTCAGACACTGCAACCATTTTGGCAGAAGGAGATGTGTGAAAATGGTCTTGAGATTGTTAATGGTGCAGAATCACAGAAAATATGATGGGATAGAAACGTCTCGAGTGATCATCTCAAAATGGAGTTTTCTATTCTGGGTTGAGAAACAAAATGAGGAGGGGCTGGCTTTCAGGAGACAGCCCCTATTTCCATAATTATGGGCAATTGCGCAAGTTACTTAGAAAACACACGAGTCATAAGGCTGGACTGTTTTGAGACCATAATTTAGATGTGTACATACGCTGTGTTTCAATCTATCAGGAGCTCAAATTTGATCAGTTTTTTTTTCTTTCTTTTAAGAAATGTGCAGCAAATTGCTTCTCCTAATTAAGGTAGATGAAGACATAAGCACGCATACTACTTACCACTCTGGGATAAAATTGACTTTCAAATGATATTTAATGGACCAGCCTGATGGTAATGTTCTGCAGTTCCAGGCAGGAGGCCTGAATCTGACTCTCTTACGGCAGGAAGAGAGGAATAAGTGTGTGCGTGTATGTATGTATATGTGTATGTGTGTACATGCATGTGTGTATATGCCTGTGTGTGTATGTATGTGTGTGTATGTGGGAGGAGAGGGGTGATTACAGCGATAGCAAGTGGGGGGCAAAGGGTGAGTATATGTTCTCAAGAAATCTTTCCCCCTTCTGAAAAACATTTCACCTGTGTCAGTCCAAAGAGGAAAAAGTCAAGTGAAATGGTGGGGTGTATATGGATAGGAGGAAGAGTAGAGAGAAAGCGTTATCATGACTATTTAAAGTCTTTTGTGTAAGGATTTTCTTGGTTGTTTACTAAAATTTTAAAAAATACTAAGATTGACCTCTCTTATGAGGGGAAGGTTACTATAATAATAATAACAACAGCAACAATAATAACTACATTGTTAATGTGCCACAAACTGGACTAAAAACTTTACACACATTGTTTAAGCCTCACCGAGCCACATGAATCAGGTGTAGCTGCTTTCCTCATTTAACATAGGGAGGGTTGTTGCTTGCAGAGGTGAAGGAACTTGACCCAGGTAAGTAGCAGAGCCAGAGTTCAAATTCAGATCAGACGCCAAAGTGCGAGCTCTTGCTCAGTACGCCACATCACCTCACTCAGGCCCTCAAATCCATGGCAGTACGCCACTTACGTTGTTACCATCTTGCTCGTACCCAGACGTGTCTGCTATATGGCAGTAGGGGACAGCAAACAAATGGCAGTGGAGTGATTCAAGTACTGGGACAAGCAGTGTGTCCCACTAAGGTAAGGGCAAGAAAGATGCTGCTACTCAGAATCCCACTTTCTACCCCTCAGCTCAGCTCCAAAGCAGAAATCTGCTTCCAGACTTCAGAGGTCAGCTGAAGAGGGAGAGCTCTGGGTCCGAATGGGTCAGATTCACACCTCCTGTAGTTCTACTTATTCTATAGAAAACAAGTATAACTGTATATCATCTGGGACCCTCTGTTCCTTGGGGATCTAGATAAACCATGCCCCCAGTTCTATGTGCAGCAGGAGTCCAAGGCCGTCCCCAGGACTTTAGTGACTCCTCAGAGGCCTGAGGTTCTTGGGGCTCCTGCTCTTGCCCAGGTGGCCAGTAGCCTTCAATTCTCAAATGTGTAAATCAGGCCCTTCTTCAAGGGCCACAAAAAGTCCACTCTCATAATGCATTCCAGAACATATCAGACTTTAAGGAAAAGTCCAGGGGGAGACAGAGAAGTAGTTGGTATCAAAAGTTGCAAACAGGGGCTTCCCTGGTGGTGCAGTGGTTGAGAGTCCCCCTGCCGATGCAGGGGACACGGGTTCGTGCCCCGGTCGGGGAAGATCCCACATGCCGCAGAGCAGCTGGGCCCGTGAGCCATGGCCGCTGAGCCTGTGCATCCGGAGCCTGTGCTCCACAATGGGAGAGGCCACGGCGGTGAGAGGCCCGCGTAGCGCAAAGAAAAAAAAAAGAAAAAAGAAAAAGTTGCAAACAACTGAGTTAGAGTACGCATCACTGACTTTAGAATGTCCCGTGGCCACCCCATCACCATGGCTGCACTGCCCTCACCTTGTGCATTCTTTCCAGACTGAGCCCCTCTTGGCTCCAAATGTTCCCCCTCCCTATCTTAACAGAAGAATCTGCTTCCAAACTTAGATAACCAGACAAAAGAGGCTTGCATTTCCTGCAAGCATTCTTAATCTGGAGCTAAGAGTTCAGAGGGTCCAAAAACATGGATAGAAAAATGTTAGTTTATTTTCAGTAACATTTAACATTTAGTATTTGCTTCTATTATGAATCTAGGCAGCAAACCCCAGCAGTGTTAGCAATACCTAAGTCTGTTGCCACCATGAGAAATCACAGATATTGTCATGTCAGATTATAGTTGTTACAGCTAAATCATCATCTTTGTTCATCACTGCATCGAAACTGTACCAGATATTAGTCTTGCCTGCTAGCTCTTGCTATTAATGCATTCATTAAGAAACATATATATTACTGTTTCACTATTTGTTCCTTAAAATTTTGACAAAATTTCAAAGTAATTGGCTTCCTTTGAAATTCTATGTATTTTATTTTATGCATTTAAAAACATGGTTCTGAGAAGGGGTCCATGGATTTTACTACACTGCCAGTGGGATCCATGGCACAAAAATGATTAAGAAGCCCTGATTTAAAATAGAGAATTTTGTTTGTTTTTTTTTTTTGCGGTATGCGGGCCTCTCACTGTTGTGGCCTCCCCCATTGCGGAGCACAGGCTCCGGATGCGCAGGCCCAGCGGCCATGGCTCACGGGCCCAGCCGCTCCGCGGCATATGGGATCCTCCCAGACCGGGGCACGAACCCGTATCCCCTGCATCGGCAGGCGGACTCTCAACCACTGCGCCACCAGGGAGGCCCTAAAATAGAGAATTTTATGTCAGTTTTACCACAATAAAAAAAGAAGAAGAAGCAGCGCTGGTTCTGATTTAGTAAGACCCACCCTACTGAGAAGGCCATTGTGGCCATTAATAAACATTTTTTTTCTATGACTTGAGTTTGAAAGTTTCCCCATAGTTTTTTCTTTTTTTTTTTTCTTTTACTGCTTTTTTTTTGTTGAAGTATAGTCGATTTGTTGTGTTGTTAGTTTTAGGTGCAACACAACGATTCAGTTATACATATATATTCTTTTTCAGATTCTCTTCCTTTATAGGTTATTACAAAATATTCAGTATAGTTCCCTGTGCTATACAGTAGGTCCTTGTTGGTTATGTACTTGATATACAGTAATATGTATATGTTAATCACAACGTTCTAATTTATACCTCCAGCCATCCCCATTCCCCTTTGGTAACCATAAGTTTGTTTTCTATGTCTATCAGTCTCTTCCTAGTTTGGAAATAAGTTTATTTGTATCTTTTTTTAGATTACACATATAAACGATATCATATGATATTTGTCTTTCTCTGTGTGGCTTACTTCACTTAATATGATAATCTCTAGGTCCACCCATGTTGCTGCAAATGGAAATGTTTCATTCTTTTTTGTGACTGAGTAATATTCCACTGTATGTATATACCACATCTTCTTTATCCATTCATCTGTCGATGGATGTTTAGGTTGTTTCCATGTCTTGGCTATTGTAAATAGTGCTGCAATGAATATTGGGGTGCATGTATCTTTTCAAATTATGCTTTTCTCCAGATATATGCCCAGAAGTGGGATTGCAGGATCATAAGGTAGCTCTATTTTTAGTTTTTTAAGGAACCTCCATACTGTTTTCCACAGTGTCTGTACCAACTTACATTCCCACCAACAGTGTAGGAGGGTTCCTTTTTCTCCACACCCTCTCCAGCATTTATTATTTGTAGACTTTTTGATGATGGCCATTCTGACTGGTGTGAGGTGATACTTCATGATAGTTTTGATTTGCATTTCTCTAATAATTAGTGACAATGAGCATCTTTTCATGTGCCTTTTGGCCATCTGTATATCTTCTTTGGAGAAATGTCTATTTAGATCTTCTGCCCATTTTTCAATTGGGTTGTTTGTTTTTTTGATATTGAGCTGCATGAGCTGTTTTTATATTTTGGAGATTAATCCCTTATTAGTAACATTGTTTGCAAATATTTTCTCCCATTCTGTAGGTTGTCTTCACTTTGTTTATGGATTCCCTTGCTGTACAAAAGCTTTTAATTAGGTCTCTTTTGTTTATTTTTGTTTTTATTTCCATTAATCTAGGAGAAGGATCCAAAAAAATATTGCTACCATTTATGTCAAAGAGTGTCCTGCCTATGTCTTCCTCTAGGAGTTTTATAGTATCTGGTCTTACATTTAGGTCTTTAATCCATTTTGAGTTAATTTTTATGGATAGTATTAGAGAATGTTCTAATTTCATTCTTTTACACGTAGCTGTCCAGTTTTCCAGGCACCACTTATTGAAGACACTGTCTTTTCTCCATTGTATAGTCTTGTCTCCTTTGTCATAGATTAATTGACCATAGATGTGTGCATTTATTTCTGGGCTTTCTATCCTGTTCCATTGATCTATATTTCTGCTTTTGTGCCAGTACCATATTGTTTTGATGACTGTAGCTTTGTAGTATAGTCTGAAGTCAGGGAGCCTGATTCCTCCAGCTGCATTTTTCTTTCTCAAGATTGCTTTGGCTATTCAGGCTCTTTTGTGTTTCCATAAAGTTTTAAAGTTTTTTGTTCTAGTTCTGTGAAAAATGCCATTTGCAGTTTGATAGGTATTGCATTGAATCTGTAGATTGCCACAGGTAGTGTAGTCATTTTGACAATATTGAGTCTTCCAATCCAAGAACATGGTATATCTTTCCATATGTTTGTGTTGTCTTTGATTTCTTTCATTAGTGTCTTATAGTTTTTGGAGTGCAAGTCTTTGTCTCCTTAGGTAGGTTTATTCCTAGGTATTTTATTCTTTTTGATGCGATGGTAAATGGGATTTTTTCCCTTAATTTCTCTTTCTGATCTTTCATTGTTAGTGTATAGAAATGCAATGGATTTCTGTGTATTAATTTTGTATCCTGCAACTTTACCAAATTCATTGATGAGCTCTAGTAGTTTTCTGGTAGCATCTCTAGGATTTTCTATATATAGTATCATGTCGTCTGCAAACAGTGCCAGTTTTACTTCTTCTTTTCCAATTTGGATTCCTTTTATTTGTTTTTCTTCTCTGATTGCTGTAGCTAGGACTTCCAAAACTATGCTGAATAAAAGTAGTGAGAGTGGACATCCTTGTCTTGTTCCTGATCTTAGAGGAAATGCTTCCAGCTTTTCACCATCAAGTATGATATTAGTTGTGGGTTTTTCACATATGGCCTTTACTATGTTGATGTATGTTCCCTCTATGCCCACTTTCTGGAGAGTTTTTTTTATCATAAATCGATGTTGAATTTTATCAAAAGCTTTTTCTGCATCTATTAAGATGATCATATGGTTTTTATCCTTCAATTTGTTAATGTCGTGTATCACACTGATTGACTTGTGGATGTTGAAAAATCCTTACATCCCTGGGTAAATCCCACTAGATCATGGTGTATGATCCTTTTAATGTATTATTGGGTTCAATTTGCTAGTATTTTGTTGTGAATTCTTGCATCTAGGTTCATCAGTGATATTGGCCTGTAATTTTCTTTTTTGTGGTATCTTTGTCTGGTTTTGGTATCAGGGTGATGGTGGCCTTATAGAATGAGTTTGTAAGTGTTCCTTCCTCTGCAGATTTTTGGAATAGTTTCAGAAGAATAGGTGTTAACTTTTATCTAAATGTTTGATAGAATTCGCCTGTGAAGCCATCTAGTCCTGGACTTTTGTTTTTTGGTGAGTTTTTAAATCACAAATACAATTTCAGTACTTGTAATTGGTCTGTTCATATTTTCTATTTCTTCCTGGTTCAGTCTTGGGAGATTGTACCTTTCTAAGAATTTCTTTTAAGTTGTCCATTTTATTGGCATATAGTTTCCTATAGTCATCTCTCATGGTCCTTTGTATTTCTGTTGTGTCGGTTGTAACCTCTCCTTTTTCATTTCTAATTTTATTGATTTGTGCCCTCTCTTTTATTTTCTGGATGATTCTGGCTAATGGTTTATCAATTTTGTTTATCTTTTTAAAGAATCAGCTTTTAGTTTCAATGATCTTTTCTATTGTTTTTTGGTTGTTTTTTTTTTTTAGTCTCTATTTCATTTATTTCTGCTCTGATCTTTATGATATCTTTCCTTCTACTGACTTTGGGTTTTGTTTGTTCTTCTTTCTCTAGTTGTTTTTGGTATATGGTTAGGTTGTTATTTGAGTTTTTTCTTGTTTCCTGAGGTAACCTTGTATCACTATAAACTTCCCTCTTAGAACTGCTTTTGCTGCATCCCTTAGGTTTTGGATTGTCATGTTTTCATTTTCATTTGTCTCTAGGTATTTTTTAATTTATTCTTTGATTTCTTCAGTGATCCATTGGTTGTTTAATAACATAATGTTTAGCCTCTACGTATTTGTGTTTTTTTACAGTTTTTTTTTCCTGTAATTGATTTCTAATCTCATAGCATTGTGGTCAGAAAAGACACTTGATATGATTTCAGTTTTCTTAAATTTACCAACACTTGCTTTGTGGCCCAGCATGTGCTCTATCCTGGAGAATGTTCCATGTGCACTTGAAAAGAATGTGTATTTTTCTGCTTTTGGATGGAATGCTCTGTAAATATCAATTAAGTCCACCTGGTCTGTGTTTATTTAAGGTCTGTGTTTCCTTATTGATTTTCTATCTGGATGACCTGTCTATTGAAGTAAGTGGGATGTGAAAGTCCCCCACTATTATTGTGTTACTGTCAATTTCTCCTTTTATGTCTATTAACATTTGCCTTATATATTGAGGTGCTCCTGTGTTGGGTGCATATATATTTACAATTGTTATATCTTCTTCTCGGATTGATCCCTTGATCATTAAGTAGTGTTCTTCTTTGTCTCTTATAACAGTCCTTATTTTAAAGTCTATTTTGTCTGATATGAGTATTGCTATTCCAGCTTTCTTTTGATTTCCATTTGCATGGAATAACTTTTTCCATCCCTTCATTTTCAGTCTGTAGTGTCTCTAGATCTGAAGTTGGTCTCTTGTAAACAACATATATACAGGTCTTGTTTTTCTATCCATTCAGCCAGTCTATGTCTTTTGGGTGGAGCATTTACTCCATTTACATTTTAAGTAATTATCTTGAATTCCCTGACAGTCCAGTGGTTAGGACTCAGTGCTTTCACTGCCATCGGCCCTGGCTCAATCTCTGGTCAGGGAACTAAGATCCCACAAGCCATGTGGTATGGCCAAAAAGTAAAAAATAAAATGAAATAAAGTAATCATCAATATATATGTTCTTATTGCCATTTTGTGAATTGTTTTGGATTTGTTTTTGTAGGTCATTTTTCTTCCTTTCCTCGTTTGTTCTCTTCTCTTGTAATTTGATGGCTATCTTTAGTGTTGGGATTTCTTTTTCCTTTTTGTGTGTATACCTATTACAGATTTTTTGTTTGCAGTTACCATGAAGTTTTGATATAGCAGTCTATACACACACACACACACACACACACACACACACACGCGCGATTGTTTTAAGTTACTGATCTCTTAATTTCAAAAGCATTTCAAATATTCTGTACTTGTATCATATTTGTGTGTAGATGATTTTCTAACCTCTACTATATGTTTGCCTTTACCAGTGAGCTTTCCCATTTTGTAATTTTCTTGTTTCTGGTTGTGGCATTTTCTTTTCCACTTAGAGAAGTTCCTTTAGCGTTTGTTGTAAAGCTGGTTTAGTGGTGCTGAATTATTTTAGCTTTTGCTTTTCTGTAGAGCTTTTGATTTCTCCATCAAATCTGAACAGGAGCCTTACTGGGTCAAATATTCTTGAGCCCAAACTCTTCCAAAGGAACTTAGAACAGTCTCGCTTCACTTTCACAGAGTGGCTTTATGTGTTAAAGTCTGCTCACGGCACCAGAAATGTTAGCTGATGCGAGAGGATTTGGCAAGACCCTTACCTTCTTTAGGCTACTAAATACTCAAGAACCTGTCTTTGGAGGTGCTGAATATTTGCATTCCCCCAATTTCATATGTTGAAGCCCTAGTTCCCCAATGTGATGGTATTTGGAGGTGGGGCCTTTGGGAGATAATTAGGTTTAGATGAGGTCATGAGGGTGGGGACCCCATGATGAGATTAGTGCCCTTATAAGAAGAGGAAGAAACCAGAGCCCTTTCTCCACCATATGATGATATAGCAATAAGACAACTCATCTGCAAGCCAAGAAATGGACCCTCACCAGGATGAGAATAGCACCTTGATCTTGGACTTCCCAGCTTCAAGAACTGTGAGAAATAAATGTCTGTTGTTTAAGCCACCCAGCTTATGGTATTTTGTTATAGCAACCTGGACTGACTAAGGGGGTTGCTTTCTTATTGACCATTTCCAGATGCTTCAGATACTGTAAACAAACTATGCAGATCACAAGCAAATCCTGTGCTCACCTACATTTCATTAACAGCACATCCTCTGCCCTTCCAACAGCACCTTCTTCATTTGAAATCTGGCTTAGTACTATATTTTAACTTACATTTGTTTTGGCAACCACTGTGTCACTGCTCAAAACCTGTAGATCCTTCTGATCAAGGATCTAGGCTTAATTAGAAAAAAAATCTGTAATAAATTAAAATTTTATATATAATGATTATTTCTGAACATGCCATCAGAAAGTAATTGCTTACCATCTGTCTTCTGTTGACCAGCATAAATGATAAATAGCAGTAACCCATGCTGGAGAGTCAATGCTGTGGTTATGCATGCCCGGGTGAGAGCCCACTCTAGCCCTGAGCTCAGCTGGCATTATGAAAGCCATCCTCCAAGTATTGAAGGGGGTGAATAAGAAGGGGGGAAAGGTCATTTATAATAACAGTGTGCTTAGTTTGGACACTAATGCTGTCACCAAATTTTTCTAGATTCTGTTATAATTGCACTCATTGAACTCACCCAAATTTCCATCTTTAAATTATTTTTATACCAATTAAATTGTATTGCATTACTATTGAGCCCACTTTTTCAGTTTGCCTTTTTAAATTTGTTTTTAAAAATTTTGTTTGTTTGCTTCAAGAAAAGCCATATGAAACGTTGGAGACAATGGAACCATTAAGGCAGAATGTAGCAACCCTTGTCAATGACTGTCTTTGTGGGCTGGGGAAGGGAGAAAGCAGTGGGGCCCCAGTAGGGAATAATATAAATTTTCCATTGAGAAAAGGATACTTATGTGAACAGAAACAATCATCTGTAAAGGCCCTCTCCCATGGGCAGCACCAGGGGAGACCTCAAGAGATTTCAACGCCTAACCATAGCAAGGAAACATGATTTGTGGATTCACATGTTATAAAAGCTACTTCTGTTGATTTTCTGTAAATGTCATGTGAAATAAATTGCTCTATATCTTGAAGATTGTTTTGCAAGTAAAAAATGTTTAGGGTGGCATTTTCCTTTAGAGGAGTGAATTTATACTGAACTAAAAACCTTGAACAGCTTTTTTTTTTTGCTTCTTTACTTTTTTATATAAATTTATTTATTTTATTTATTTATCTTTGGCTGCGTTGGGTCTTCATTGTTGCACACGGACTTTCTCTAGTTGTGGCAAGTGGGGGCTACTCTTTGTGGCTGTGCGCGGGCTTCTCCTTGCAGTGGCTTCTCTTGTTGTGGAGCATGGGCTCTAGGTGCGTGAGTTTTAGTAGTTGTGGCACATGGACTCAGTAGTTGTGGCTCTTGGACTCTAGGGCACAGGCTCAGTAGTTGTGGCGCACAGGCTCAGTAGTTGTGGTGCACGGGCTTAGTTGCTCCGCAGCATGTGGGATCGTCCCGGACCAGGGCTTGAACCCATGTCCCCTGCATTGGCAGGCGGATGCTTAACCACTGCACCACCAGGGAAGTCCCATGTTTACTTTTTTTTTCATGTAGCAAATGCAGTTTCACAGACCACTGTAATACATACTGTATGTGTTTTGCTGTCCATGTTGGAACATGATGGAAGTGACAAAGTTTATGGCCCATGAGCACAGGAGTTGCTTATATGTTACAGTGCAGCCACCCCTTCTTCCTCCATTTTAGTATACATGAACATTTTTCTCTGGCTTCTATCTATAGCCACTGTCCCAAAAGCCTATTTCTTACTGCTACAATAATCTGTGGTCATTTCCTATAAATCCAAAATTTGGCATGCATCTATTTGGCTTCACATGATAAATATTCAGGTAGCGACAAGTAATGAATTTTGTGTCACGATCTTTTATGGCTCCACTTCCCGTGCTCAGCAGTGGGTAAGGCCAATGATATTTTCTCAGCTCTAGTTACTCAAAAAAGTAGACTCTGAGAAAGGATTTAGGTTCAGGTGGTTTATTTGGGAGGTCATCCCAGGAAACAAAATTGAGAGGGTGGAGAAAGTGAGATAAAGGGAGAGAAGATAAGAAAAGGGTGCTTTAATGAATGAGCTTCTGCTGTGGGCAACTGGAGCTTGATTCTGCTGGGGACACTCTGAGGAATCTTGTAGAACTTGCCTCAGAATTGTCCCACCCAAGGACCAGGAAGCTGTGGTACTTATGTGCCAACTCCCACTTCTTATTGGCTGAGGATTTTCCTGGGCCCTTATATGCCCCAGTATTTCTGGGCTGCCTTGCCAAGAAGTAAATAAGCTCCTGAGGTGCCTGAGGAGGCCCTTGGGCAGATAAACCAAGGAAGCCCAGCACTAAAGATGGGAACCCACTGACTTGCATAGGAACTCAGAGGCAGCTGCAGGCAAACTCAGAGGTGGGCCAAGGCAATATGGGCCAGGATGGCAATAGCATCTACTACAATCGCCACCATTCATTGGGCACTTACTATGTTCCAGGCACTATTTCCTTTACATATATTAACATTTAATAAAAAGATTTGTTTTAGTACCATGTCTCGAAGTACCTCTGACATGGTTACTTACACAATCCATTAGCTTTCTTGAAGACAATTCAGTATTGATGCCTTCATCAGGCAACAGAGAAAGCAAGTACTTAGGTCACTCAAAAGACTGGTCAAGATAGTCCAAGCTGCTTTCCCAAAGCCTAAATTAAGTCATTTCTTTTGAGTAGTGAGGGAGATATAGTAGTCAGAGAATTTCCTAAACACCACCTTACACTTTCTGATGGTTTCCTAAGCTTCCTCTGAAACTTTTCTCATTCCATTCTCTCTCTGCTTTGGAGTCCCTTGCAAGGAAAATACGAGAATCTTTTCTAAAGGCCTGCCCCTCAAAGAAGACATATTCCTGTTTTTCCAGAGACAGTGCATAACATACTCATTGTTACACAACACTTTATCAGGAACACTCAGTGCTTTCTATCAGTAGTTTCCCATCTCACATTTCAGTAGTGTTGACAGGAAAGCCAATCCAAGTTTTTCTGGAATTTGTGTTTGTCTGTATCATCATTCATGCTGCTCTCTAAAGGGCCGGCTGCAATGGCACAGTGGTACTTATCATTCCCTCTGCTGGGTACAGTGCAGAAGCTGAAATTGGGTAGAACTTCCTAGGCGGCAGTAAATCCCAATCTTACATCAATAGGTATAGAGCCAGGCATCCCTTGCCAACTCTTCTGGGCTTACTTATGTATATACGAAAGCCTGGTCCTCAAAGTCAGTTAGGAATGACGTTTTATTGATGATATCTGCTTACCATGATGGACTAGACAACAAGCCAGAAATGTTTTTTCCAAGGCCCCTTTCTCCATTTCCATTGGTGAGGGGAATCCTTGTTGGGCAAGAGAGAAGGTACGAATGTTCTTTGTTAATGTTTTGTTCCCTTCTTAATTATTCTAGTTTTATGCTCGTCTGATGTAAGCCCAAATCATAACTCAATAGTAGTCTCCTCAGAACAAATGTGGAAAGGAGATAGAACCACTGACCTATATTAATTGCCATCTAACACTTCACCTTCTGGCAATAGGACAGCAGGTTCCCAACTTTTAAATTCAGAAGGGAAATTGGGAAAACCAGGAAGTATTTGCCACTCTCAAATAGTGTTAGCTGATGAGCCTTCCCTGATGGCACAGTGGTTGAGAGTCCGCCTGCCGATGCAGGGGACACGGGTTCGTGCCCCGGTCCGGGAAGATCCCACATGCCGCGGAGCGGCTGGGCCCGTGAGCCATGGCCGCTGAGCCTGCGCGTCCAGAGCCTGTGCTCCGCAATGGGAGAGGCCACAACAGTGAGAGGCCCGCGTACCGCAAAAAAAAAATAAAATAAAAAATAAAAAATAGTGTTAGCTGTTGACTATATGTGGCTGGTACCCTGGAATGTGGAATTGACCTTGTGCTAAACATGGCTGCTTTGAGGCATACTGACCACGTTGAGGTCGGTCAGCTTGCTTAACCATTTAGTCAGTCTTGGTCAAAACACGCCAGATAGTTATGATCAGAGAAGTCTCTGCTCTTGGCCACCTGTGGAGTGCGAACACAGGCTTTTGTTTATTCATGATTCTCCCGGAAACTAAGATATCGATATCGGCACCTTCAGCTCTTGTTTAGATATTCAAATTCCATAAACAGCAGCAACAGCCTGATAAGAGTCTGCGGAGCTGAGATGCTTCCTTCAGTTCTGTAGTTTGGGGATTTCTCGGGTGAAATCACCAGATCACATCACATGGGGAGAATACAATGAAACCCTCAAAGCAGAACCTCTTGGTTCATCCAAAGTGGATCTTTATGAAGCCCCAAGCAAACAGCCCAGAGAGGCAGGCAGCATCGTTATGTTTCCCATACACACAGGCAGATTGCTCTGCCTGCTGGGTCAGCAGAGCTCTGCACAGGGCAGGTGCCCCAGTCTCTGCCTCAGGCTGTTTTGGGGGTCTGCTCGGACTCCCCCCCGTTCTGAGGCTGCTGTGCAGGCCTTAATCAGAGCCCACTCTCTGCTGGCAGGTTAAAAGGTGTGCTGCACAAGTTCTCCAAGAAAAGACCACTGGGACAGAAGAGAACTTTCAAAATCCCCCAGAAGGGCACACTAAGACAGTCATGGCTGTTCCTATCTGCAGACGTCATGTGACACAGACACTGTCAGCCCCTTGCACACACCTCTGCCACACTCTCCTCTGTACACCCAAGCTGCTGACTGCCAGCGATCTGTATCTGAGGGCTTTTGTTTCCTTTTTAATACTTTATTTTTTAGAACTTTTTAATTTTATATTTTAATATTTATTTATTTGGTTGTACTGGGTCTTAGTTGCGGCACGTGGGATCTTCGTTTCAGCATGCAGGATCTTTAGTTGCAGCATGCGGAATCTTTGGTTGCAGCATGCAAACTCTTAGCTGTGGCATGTGGGATCTAGATCTAGTTCCCTGACCAGGGATTGAACCCAGGCCCCCTGCATTGGGAGCATGGAGTCTTAGCCACTGGACTATCAGGGAAGTCCCTAGAACTATTTTAGATTTACAGAAAAACTATAGCTATTGAGTCACAGATAGTACACAGAATTCCCATATATCTCACACACAGTTTCCCCTATTGTGAATATCTTGCATTACTGTGGTACATTTGTGTGGTTACAATTAATGAACCAATACTGATGAGCTATTATTAACTAGCATCCACACTTTATTCAAATTTTGTTGGTTTTTACCTAATATCCCTTTTCTGTTCCAGGATCCCACCCAGGATACCACATTCCATGTAGTCATCATGAGTCCTTAAGCTCCTCTTGACTGTGACAATGTCTCAGGCTTTCCTTGTTTATATTGACCTTGAAGATCTTGAGGAGTATTGGTCATGTATTTTGTAGAATGCCCCTCAAGTGGGATTTGTCTGTTTTTCTTATGATTAGACTAGAGTTATGGGGAGAAAGACCACAGAGGTAAAGTGCAATTATCATCACATCATATCCAGGGTACATACCGTCAATGGGATTTATCACTGTTGATCTTGACCTTGTGATCACCTGGTGGAGATAGTGTTTGCCGGGTTTATCCACTGTAAACTTACTCTTTTTTCCCCTTTCCATCATTGCACTCTTTGAAAGGACGTTACTACCTGCAGCCCACACTTAAGGTGAGGGGAGTTCTGTACCACATCCTTGAGGGTGGAACATCTACATAAATTATTTGGAATTCTTCTGCACTGGAGATTTGTCTATTCTCCTGCATTTATTTATTTACTCAATGACTTATTTATATCAGTATGGACACATAGATATTCATTTTATACTTTTGTTACTAATCCAATACTACTTTATTTCGTTGCTCAAAGTTTTGAAGCTTTGGCCATTGGGAACTCTTTCAGTTGACTCCTGTATACTTTTTTTTTTTTTTTTTTTTTTTTTTTGGCGTTACGCGGGCCTCTCACTGTTGTGGCCTCTCCCGTTGCAGAGCACAGGCTCCGGACGCGCAGGCCCAGCGGCCATGGCTCACGGGCCCAGCCGCTCCGCGGCATGTGGGATCCTCCCGGACCGGGGCACGAACCCGTGTTCCCTGCATCGGCAGGCGGACTCTCAACCACTGCGCCACCAGGGAAGCCCTCCTGTATACTTTTGACATACTCATATCAATGGATTTTTTTTTAGCATTTCCCTACTTTATGGCACTAAAAGATGCTCCAGGCTCATTTGGTATACTTCCTGCCTCAGCCCTAGAATTAATTTGCCCCATTTTCTTTTATTAGAGTACTGTATTATAAACTACAGCCTTGATACTAGATGTGTTTTTGCTACTGGGGTGTCATTCCTTCTAGCCCCTTTCAGCTGGCAGAACAAAGAAAGATATGTGTATAACAATTGGTGTATATACACTGTCTATAAATATTTCTATAGGTAATCTGTATTGATATAAGCGAAATAAGAGTTCATACCTATGTCTCCACCTGTAATCTGTTACCACATGGATCATTCTAGACTCCTCCCCTTGCTGACTTGTAGATTCCCACTGCAACAGTGAGAGACCTGGCTCCGACCATCCACCACCCGTTTACTAAATTGCTCAGTTCCAGTATATATGCGTACCAGAGTCAGAATCGTTCATCTGGGCCCCCATGGGTACAGTGCTTCTGTGCAGTCCCTTTTGCCTTTTATCTTAGAGAATCCAATCATTCCCTCAGTTACTTATGTCAGCACCTCCTCGCCCATCCCCTTCAGTGAGGTTGCTTCATGCATTTGTAATCCAGTTAAATTCTTTTTATCACAGTCTGCATTCTATCTTGGGATTTCTACCTGGGGACCTTTTTTTCTCCAATAGTGGGAAACCTGACTCCCATTATTCTCAACATATTTACTCATTTGCTCAAACTTAAAATGCACAAATAACTTCAAAACTGCTAACCCTTACAATTGTACAAAGAAAGCCTATTAAGTAGGGTTCAATATTTGTTTGCAGTTTTTTTTAATCTCGAGGTAAAATTTTCATAAAACCAACTGCACAGATATTAAGTGTACAATTCAATGAGTGTTTGACAAATGCATATGCCTGTGTAACCCATACCCACATTAAAATGAGAATATTTGCATCACCCCAGAAAATTCTTCATGCCCCTTCACAGTCCAGTTACCTCCCCCCTCCAGAGGTAACCCCAACCTGATATTTTTCACCATAGATGAGTTTGCCTGTTCTAGAACGTCATATAAATGGAATCATATAGTATGTAATCTTCTGTGTCTGGCTTCTCTCATGCAGAATCATGCCTATGAGATTTATCCATGCTGATATGTAGCCTTTTAATTAGTTTAGTAGTTTCCAGGAATGGAGTCAAGACAGTAGTATGCTGGTAAATGTTTAACAACCAGTTCCCTGAAAGAAAAAAAAAAAAGCCCTGATTTGTAGCATTCGCTAATTTTTGTGGCATAAATACTGCCAACATTGCCAATTTCAAGATACTTTCCAAAATTTCACAAATGGCTCTGGTGAGCTGGTACAAGCAGGCTCCAGCTCAGCACTGACAGCAGAAGCTAGAGGCTCCCTTCAGTGGTGGTCTACCAACAAACTAGTGAAACTCTTATTGTATTATCTTCTGTAGTGCCGTAGCGACCAAGTGGTTTGCGAGATCAGAAGTCTCTAACAAGGCTTTTGATGAGAGTATATCCAGTCAGTCAGATATTGAGGACTTATTGTGTAACAGCCACTACTTGGATGCATGTTTATGAGAGGTCTGCTGTCCTTTGTTTCTTTGGCATCTAGGCAATAGAGGGTCCTGCCTAGCCCTCAGTAGGGTTATCACAAGGAATTGTGGTACATTTGGGCCACTGAAGCTTTTTGACCTTAAATCTGTGGAATTCTGGGGATCTTTTTAAAGACATATTAGTCCACTTACGGTGACACTAATTCAAACAGCTGAAATTAGGAAGATGCATCTGCCAGCTTCTGCCTCTGACAAGTTACAAAATAAGGGTCAGGTGCAGCCACATGTCACCTAAAAGAAAGAAGACACATTACGGTGTGGCAAGGAGATTTTCAAACAAATGGTCTGGAGTGAAATCCTCAGCCACTTGAGCAAGCAAGAGCTTTTTCCACATGGCCTGGCCCCCTTAGCCCCTGCAGCTTCCACGAAGAATGTTCAAGTCAGGCCTTTCTCCCGGCTGCTTTTATTCTACATTTTCTAAGTGCTTTTCTTAAAGATGTTTAGAATTAGGGCCAGGAAAAGGGAGGGAATTGGAATAGGGAAGGAAAATCCTTCAAGATCCTGCTCGGGGCTTCCCTTCAGGTGCAAGTCCCTTTATACTGCAGAGCTGTGGGTGAGAACCATTTGAGTTCATTAACACCCTCTTCAAAACAACACGTGAAAAGAAAAGCTTCTCTTCCCCATACCAATCCCTGAATTTGGCTTTTATAGGTTAGTGTGTGGCCAGGGCCTCTGAAGGCTGATAAAGCAGTATAATAAGCAGCTAATGCAATCCAAAGACCTTGAACGTCTCATGTAGATGCTGCTTAATAAATATAAAACAATGGTTTTCTCTCTCTGCAATCCAGACTTCACTAGAAGCCCTATTTTTAATACAATCGCTCTCTGGACATTTCATCACCATTGTTACTAAAACCACATGCCCCGGACTTCCCTGGTGGCACAGTGGTTAAGAATACGCCTGCTAATGCAGGGGACATGGGTTCGAGCTCTGGTCTGAGAAGACCCTACATACCCACTAAGCCCGTGCACCACAGCTACTGAGCCTGTGCTCTAGAGCCTGCGAGCCACAACTACTGAGCCCGCGTGCCTAGAGCCTGTGCTCCACAACAAGAGAAGCCACCGCAGTGAGAAGCCCATGCATCGCAACAAAGAGTAGCCACCGCTCATCACAACTAGAGAAAGCCCACGCGCAGCAACGAAGACCCAACGCAGCCAAAAATAAATAAATAAATAAAAAATTTAAAACAAAAAAAATAAAATCACATGCCCTGTCTACCCCACCTGTCTCTTTTCTATTCCTCTTTGGATACAGTCTCTCATCAGACCACATGTCCCTGTTTCTATTCAAGACCATGGTCATGATATCATTGTATCAGGTCTCAGCTTGGCACTCTCGGCATCCCTCTCAGTGGTGCATCCCTGTTCTTGAACTTGCAGTCAAACCAGACTCGATGACTATCCAGTGCTCCTGCTGCCTTTAATCCTATGCTCCACCTGACCTCCGTGCTTGGGGCAAGAACACTTTCTTCCCCAACTCATCCCTGCTAACCAGGGTTTCCTTCCTTGCCTCCACCAAAAAGGGGGAAAATCTATTCTCCTCCAACAAAGAAAGCAACTCACATCCCACCCACTGCAAAGTGTTCTTTTCTTGATCCAAAAGTGACACCACGTATTGTCCATGTAGGATATTTCCAAGTCATCTCTGCCCCCAACCATACCTTACCCCACTCTATGCCCTAAAAGCCACCATAGATGAGCTATTCTGGACATCAAAGGCCAGTGCACGTTCCAAGATTGAGGAAAATGATAACTCATGCTGGATGAGGACTCAGCCAACAAAAGGTACAGCAGACGTCCTCAAGATCAAAGATATGAAGTGAGTGGATGAGGCTCCCTCCTCCCACCTTCCTTTGCTCCACATAGAGGCTGATAGATAGTCCGATGGTCACACAGTCGTGTGTGTGCACATACACAGGCACAGTCTACAGATTACTGTTACTATTTAGAGACACCCACACCCCACAACCCTCGTAACACAGCACACACCCTGCACCCTCTCTTTTCTTACTGTGGCACTGGGCTTACTGAAGAACTCAGTGCATAAAAAGGCTGGACCAAGGCTTTCCACAATAGGTTACATAGGAAATTTTTAAATATATATTTCCTATATCAGCTTAATATATTGTGAACTTTTGACTGCAGTCTTTCTAGTGTATAAACTGAATTTGCTTTCACCTGAGTTTTATAGCACTTTGAAATTCATCTCTCTGCCATAGTGTCACCGAGTCGTTGCAGAGCATTTTCTGCCAGACTTCGTTGAGGGTCCCACTTAGGCCTTACCTGTCTTGAATCATCGGTAGTTAGCACAGATCTTCTACATATCGGTTACATAAATGTTTGCCAAATCGCTGTTAACTGTTTTCACACAGCACACTGGCTGGATCAAGTGTGAGTCCTCAGGATGAGGGGACTGTATCTGTTTTATTTTTTGCACAGAACCTAGCCCATGCAATTTAATAAGTTCCTTTGAAAATCGATGCTCTAACTTGTATCAGCTTCCACTACCTGTCTTTCTTGTCTCTGCATTTTTCTTTGTCAGCCAGACACATTTGCAAAAGGGTAGGGAAACCAGGAAGGCAGAGATATCTTGTCTGCTGCCTTTAAAAGCTGAACAGGAACAAATCGCTATCCGTGACCTCACTGTTATCGCCTTTGGAAATAAACATCAAGGACTATGGTGTTAGATGAGAAGTGAATGACATTAAGACCAGGAAAAGCCTTAATAGATGATTGAGCCCATTTCACCAGCTCCCTCAGGCCACCTGCCAGTTCGAGAAGAACACGAAGTAACCCTATCAGCCAGCTTCACAATTAGAATGAATTCATAAGAAACAAAAGATCTTGTTTTCACGGGAAAATATCCTTTGTGATATCCAACAAAGGGAGAATAATTTTGAAAGCATGTGACTTGGGGTCCCATCCTGCAGTTCTTGCACAGACAAAACTCTCATTGACTTTATCAATAGAATTGTTGCTACATAAAAGTCTTTTGCAAAATTTCCATGAGGCTTCAAAGCACATTTTAAGTGCATCAGCCCCAGCGTCCCCCCTCCCCCATTTTAATAAAGCCAGAGAAGGTTTCTCTTAGATTGCCCTATTGTGCAGCAAGAGACGAATGCAGCACAGGATTGGAAGCTGATGGACACCCCTCACCTCCACCCCTGCAGACACCATCATACTAAAATCCATGACGATAGAGAGAAGGTCAAATTTCAACTGATCTCTGAGCTCAAATTTTCCATTTCAAATTGCTTTTGCCAGGTAGACAGAAAATGATTTCTTGCAGGCTTCCATAAAAACCATCTCCAAGTAAAATCCACATTTTTCAAATAGATAACAGTATAATGATCGGTATTGCTATTCCAGCTATGGTTGAATAGCAAGCAGTCCATTCCTTTTTATGTAGTAGGCTCTTTAAGAGCCTCAAAAGATGAAATTGGGCCTTCAATACTGCTGGAATGACAGACAATGGGCCTGATGTCTTCTTTTGAATTCTCTTAGCAAACGTACTGCATAAAATAGAATGCAATGCTAGGAAAGACTTCCCTTCTCAAAAAAAAAAAGGCAATATGTGTGCTAATAGATTATCCATTCTCATCCATATCTGTGTTGTTGTTCACTCAATTGATGCAATTTTTAGTGGGTAGCATATTCTTAAACTAAGAAAAAATATTCTTACTTTAATTCATACGTTTTTACCCTAATATACTAAGTAATAGTTTCACAAATGGGCATAAAAATGGGGGAGTCTGTGGCCTCTCCCCTGGAACTTCTAAGAATCAGGAGGATGCTTCCCAGCCTGAGATGGCATAGGCCAGCTGTTAGCTTCTCTGTATTATGCTTATTCTTAGTCATTAGGTGTGACAGAGACAGCTATTAGCTTCCCAATATCCATTCTCTTCTTCATTAGAAACAAAACTCTGATTTCCTTTCCCAGAATTCCTTGCAGTTAGGTATGGCCTTATGGCTAAGTTCTCACCAATGAAGTTTATATAGAAGTGTTGTCTGGTATTTCTGGGAAGATCTTTAAAATAAAGGAGACCAACCTATCTTTTCCTTCCTCTTTCCTGCTGTTCGAAACATGTATGTAATGCTGATATTCGGTGGCCTTTTTGAAGCATGAGGTGACCTTGGGAATTGAAGCCACATGCAGCTGAGCAAGATAAGAAAGTGTTGGTGCCTGCCACAGTGACGCCATCATACCACCTCTGGCTGTCTACATATAAACTGCTTTTATATAAAAGAGAATGGGATTTCTAGCCTGTTTAAGCCACTGTTAATTTATTTCCTGTTATATGCAGCCAAACGTAGAGCAAATTAACAGTTGGCATATACACCAACAAAAATGTTTCTTTGATACCTGTAACAAAAGGTTATATTCATATTTGAAGGAGATCAAACATTCTTTTAAAAAGTAAACAGTTTTGGGGCTTACTCATAAAATTTTTTTCTGATTATGAAAGTAATACATTTCTATTTTGGAAAGCTTAAAAAATACAGAAAAGCAGTAAGAAGAAAATTATACTTGTCTCTAAGTCTACCAGTCAGAACAAATGCTCTTAATACTTTGGATTTTACACAAATGTGTAAAATTAATATAGAAATCCTCAAATCTTAAAGCCGAAAGGAACCTAGAAGTCATATTGTCTGGCATTATACCAGAACCCTCTCTGATGTCTACCCAGCTCCTCCTTCAATAGTTCCCATAGTGAAGAGCTCAAAGCTTTATGAGATAGTTTAGTCCACAGCTGGAGTCATTTTATTTTCAGTTCTATCTTATATTAATGAAAATGTGCCTCCCTAACATCTGAAGCAACCAAAACTGAATGTTTTATCTCCAGAACATCATGTTCCTTTAAATTCTGAAGATAAACACAAAAGCTATATTTTCCGTAATCAGTCACAAACTATGTGTCAAGCATTACGGCATGAATGAAAACATAGCTCGTGCCTTAATCCAGGTGACAGATAGTGAAGGCAAACGAGGTGAGGACAGAAGTAAACATGTTCAAAAGACTTTTTTTTTCCTTAATGACAGAATTTGGTAACCAACTACATATGGCGGGTCAAGGAGCCAAGGAATAAGGTGGGTGTTGATGTCTTCAGTGAAACGGGTAATATTCAAATAGCAGCAGAAGTGCATTTGCAAATTAGTGGTAGTGGTGGGGAATCAGGGTAAGAGGGTTCAAAGAGATAAATTTTGAAAATAAATTTTTGACGTACCTATAGATCACTCAAATAGGGATTTGCCGTAGAGAGTCAAAAACATATGTCTGGAGTATAGGGGGACATTATCCGCTATATTGTCCTCTTAATTCAGCTCTTAGAGACAGTGAAGGGATTAGAGTGCTGTGCTCTTGAGTGGTATTATGATCAAAGAATTGAAGAATATGGGGGGCTTCCCTGGTGGTGCAGTGGTTAAGAATCTGCCTGCTAATGCAGGGGACATGGGTTCTAGCCCTGGTCAGGGAAGATCCCACATGCAGTGGAACAACTAAGCCCATGAGCCACAACTACTGAGCCTGCACTCTAGAGCCTGCATGCCACAACTACTGAAGCCTGCGTGTCTAGAGCCCATGCTCCACAACAAGAGAAGTCACCGCAATGAGAAGCCCATGCACTGCAACAAAGAGTAGCCCCCGCTCGCCATAACTAGAGAAAGCCTGCACACAGCAACAAAGACCCAATGCAACCAAAAATAAATAAATAATTAATTTTAAAAAAAATTTTAATTAGAAAAAATATATGTATGGCTTGCTCTAGATACTGCCATCCTCCCTTGAAAGGTTCATGAAAAAGACACAAACACACACACACACAAATAATAGAAAAGGAAAAATTAAATAAATCCTTATCACTTTATGGGCTTAGACCCCCAACCCTGCTCCCCCAAAAGACACTCTGATGTTTAGGCTGGGTCATGTGGAACATGTGTTCATTTGCTGCATAACCTTTCCTATGTTACTTAGCCTACATGCCTTCAGCCCAAAGCAGATTGTGAGTGAGCCCTGCTAATGTTTCACCTGCCTCCAAGTTTGGGATCTTACCATGCTCCAGGCCCATGTAAAGTAAAAAGAAAAGTGAGTTAGTTGGTTGGCTATGATTCAAGATGATAGCCCTGAGTAAGTTTATCACTTCTGCCATATGGATGGCAGAGAACGAAGAGAGGAAGAAAGTCTCCCATGGCGGGGGGTAGCCCCTGACCCCTCCCACTTCAGCAGTGTTTCAGGGAGCCTAGCAAGCCAGCCACACCCTAGTGCTGATCTGTTAACACACATTGACTGTGCCCACTGGCAAACATGGCATAATCATGTCCCAGAATCTGATGATTCCAAAACAATACTCCTCCTCCCCAGAGGTAGATTGAAGGGAGGAGGGAAAACAGAATATTCCTCCTTCAGTAACTTTTATAGCCAAAGGAATTATAACTTCGGGACAGTTTCCTAGACTTATCAGTTTATATTAAACTTGGGGCTAATTAAATCCCCCTGGTTATTTTCATAAGAATCTCCTCCATCATATACCCATGTAATTAAATTATGAACACTTCATGAGAAATTTGCATTTATCTCTGTTAGTTTTAATCTCATTGTTTTTGTTTCCTAATTCCAGTCTATGACAATTATTTTTCAATCTTCATTTCATCATCTAACATATTACCTAACACTCCCAGCCTATTTTTCCTAGCTTTGGTTCACTTCTAAATTTGCTTCATGTGGCTGTGGGCTCTTCATTCAAATAGCTGATAAAAGTGAAAAAAGAAAAGGCCAAGTTCAGGGGTCTGGAACCCACAACCGAAAACCTCATTCTAGGTTGACATAGATGTAATATTTTTTAACATGCAAGTTACCTTGAAACTCCCCATCCGAAGAATATTTGGCCTTTACTTTTCTACGTTGACCACAAAGGCAACATGACTACCAAATACTGGTTTAAATCATGCTATTCCACTGACCATTCCATTATTCTGTCAGTCTTGGGACTCTATTTTTAAAAAGGAAATGAAAACAGTTAACATTTTAATTATATATAAATGCAATACCAGAGAGATAGGTTTAACAAAATGCTCATTGTAGTCATCGTCTCTAAACATTCAAGTTTTCATGTGTATATGTGACAGATTATATCCCTAATCTGTTTGCATCAAGCCTGGAAGAAAGAAATTTTATAACTAGTAGCAATATTTTCTTATGTACACTTGCCACACAAAAGCTTATTTTATTTTATTTTTTATAAATTTATTTATTTTTTTATTTTTGGCTGCGTTGGGTCTTTGTTGCTGCGCAGGCTTTCTCTAGTTGCGGCGAGCAGGTGCTACTCTTCGTTGCGGTGCGCAGGCTTCTCATTGAAGTGGCTTCTCTTGTTGTGGAGCACAGGCTCTAGGCGTGCGGGCTTCAGTAGTTGTAGCACGTGGGCTCAGTAGTTGTGGCTCACGGGCTCCAGAGTGCAGGCTCAGTAGCTGTGGCGCACGGGCTCAATAGTTGTGGCGCACAGGCTTAGTTGCTCTGCGGCATGTGGGATCTTCCCAGACCAGGGCTCAAACCCGTGTCCCCTGCATTGGCAGGCAGATTCTTAACCACTGCACCACCAGGGAAGCCCCAGAAGCTTATTTTATAAAGAAGACATACAGATGGCCAAACAAGTACATGAAAAGATGTCCAACTTCAGGGAACTGCAAATCAGAACTACAATGAGATACCACCTCATACCTGTTTGAATGGCTATTTTCAAAAATGAAAGAAATAACAGTGTTGGCAAGGATGTGGAGAAAAGGGAACACTCGTGCACTATTGGTGAGAATGTAAATTGGTGCAGCCACTATGGAAAAGTAAATGTACCCATACATTCAAGGGACACTTAGGCTGACTCCATATCCTGGCCATTATAAATAATGCTGCAGTGAAACATGGGGGATTAGGAGGACAGAGGAGCCAGGGTGGTGAAAATGAAATAAAGAAAATCCAGATTTACATACCACAAATATGAGAAAGAGATAGAGATAGATAGAGAGAATAAGACCAACTGTCTCAATTTTTCCCTGTCTCTCCCTTCCTCCTTGGCTCTCACTTAAGGACATCCCTATGGGGACTTCCCTGGTGGTCCAGTGGTAAAGAATCTGCCTTACAATTCAGGGGATGCGGGTTCGATCCCTGGTCAGGGAACTAAGATCCTACGTGCCACAGAGCAACTAAGCCCGTATGCCACAACTACTGAGCTTGCGTGCCTCAACTAGAGAGCCTGTGTGCCACAAACTACAGAGCCTACATGCTCTGGAATCTGCGCTCCACAACTACAGAGAAGCCCGTGCACCACAACTAAAGAGAAGCCTGTGCGCTGTGACGAAGAGCCCGCGTGCCACGACAAAAGATCCCACATGCATCAACGAAGATCCCGCGTGCTGCAACTAAGACCTGACGCAGCCAAAAGTAAATAAAATAAATAATAAATAAATCTTTAAAAGAAAAGACATCCCTATGAAAAAAATTAGAGCAAAACCAGTAAAGGATTTATGTCCCCTGCATGCTATCGACAGAGCAGCCAGTGCTGTATTAATGATTGCTATGTCACATCATACTTCAAAGTAAGGACGCAATTTCCTATTCTTCATCCATGAATTATCTTTGAAACATAACTTTGAAACTCTGTGTTTGGGTTTGTCCAGAGCCACTGGACAAACTCATTCTCAGCAAAGTATTTTATCATTTATTCAAGCAAGACTGTGTGGCTTAAACCTTAAGATCAATTGAAACTTCCTTTTGCTCTAGCAGCTCATCAATGCCCAAAGAGACTTTGAGACAAAGGGCAAGATGAACAGCGTAAGAGGGAAAGTTCACAGTGGACAAGGTAAAAAAAAAAAAAAAAAAAAAAGCTCAAGGGCTAGTTCTCTCTCCAGAACTAATTAGACGCGTGACCTTGGAAAGCCACTTAATCCCCCTGAGTCTCAGTTTTCTCATCTATAAAATGGATATGTGACCACTTTTCCTCTGAGAACCAAAACTGTCTATGCCACACTCAGCCTGGACACTGAGAACCCAAACCACACCTTACTGGCTACACTAACGTGACTTTGCTATTCCATTGTCTTCATTAGTATTACTTTACTTTTCCAGGATGGTTTGATTTTTTATTATGGGATCTTGCCAAGAGAACCATCAACTCTTCGATAGAAAGCATCAATAGATAATTTGTACTCTAGTATTCATTGAATCCTCATCTCAAAAGCATCATCTTGCTGTTTTCACCAATCTGGGACATATGGTGATTCTCATCCAATCCTAGTCAAGCCTCCCTACATTGAAAGACTTGCCTTAAACCAAACTTCCAATTCTTAATAAACTCTAACCTTACCTTCGTCCCTCTGAGATAGTATCAAAGTGAGAAACTCAGCTTTGTCTTATCATGTGTTGGTGATGTTTGGGAAGCCATCTTTCAACACCTCCTGGAACCATTGTGCTAATATATGTGAAAATTCTTTGAATGCTGTGAATTGGAATGAAAAAATGAGTTGGGGACTTCCCTGGTGGCACAGTGGTTAAGAATCCGCCTGCCAATGCAGGGGACACCGGTTTGAGACCTGGTCTGGGAAGATCCCACATGCCGCAGAGCAACTAAGCCCGTGCACCACAAATATTGAGCCCACGTGCCACAACTACTGAGCCCGTGAGTCACAACTACTGAAGCCCGTGCACCTAGAGCCCGTGCTCCGCAACAAGAGAAGCCACTGCAATGAGAAGCCCGGGCACCGCAACGAAGAGTAGCCCCCGCTCGCCGCAACTAGAGAAAGCCCGCGTGCAGCAACAAAGACCCAACGCAGCCAAAAATAAATTAATTAATGAAAAATTTTAAATCCCTTTTAAAAAAATGAGTTGGTAGAACGACCATGGGCTAGCCTTTCCTCTCTCCTGTGTGATATCTTTGCAGTGGGCAGTAAATACTACCCTGCTAAACTGGAAGTGCCGGTATGCCAGAAGGGGATGTAAACATCCCTGTTAATGGTGACTCCCTGAAAGTATTGTAAGATGTTGGGGGCTCCTGTACCCACCATTGGAAGGAGAAACTTTTTCACCAGTACCTGCCATTGGACTGTTCTAATTAATCTACGTAGGCAAGAAAGCTTCATGATACAGTTGTCAAACCCAAGGTGACCTTTTAACCTAGGATATAACTAGACAATGGCTGTGCAGATGGGTGGGTGGTACCACTGATGCCTCCACTTGAGTTGTCAAATGTAGGACAGGCTTTTCAACCTGAGGATTCAAAGAACACCACTTTAATTTGGATTGAGTGCACAAACTTTACACGTGCTAAAATTGTTTAGTTTGGTTTACATGGTTTATATATTCTTCAGACCCTTCTCGTCACCCAAATGTGATTAATTCATCACTATACATCTCTACACTTTTTGTAGTGAGTCCATCCACCCATCTCTGTTTCATGTATATGTATGAAATTTAAATTCATACCACAGCAGTTATTTAGTCCGACTTATAAACATAGCATCCTCAACTCTGAAGAATGTGGCCAAAATGAGGAAGTGGCAAAACAGACTGTGAATTAGCCAAAGGAGGCTAATCATTAACCAGGAAACTCAAAGTGTTCCACATATGGTCAAGTTAAGCATTCAGCCCAGTGCTTGACATGAAGAGCACCTTCAGTAAATGGTGTGTGATCAAAGCTTGGTTCGTGTCTGTCTTGATACAAATATGTTCCCATGATATATCTAGCAATGTCTGGCACTAAAGAGGTGTGATAATACGTGTTGATTGATGGGCAAGACAATTCTCAAAAAAAGAAAGATGTTCCAAAAAATATTCAATGTCACTAGGTAACCAACAAAATTCATATTTAAATGAAATATCATTATTTGCCTAGTCATTAGCGCAGCTACAAAAGATGGTACACAGTGATCTTAACGGTGGAACAAGATGACCAGTGTTACACAACACTAGTGTGGGTACAAATAGATACAACTGGTCTAGAAAGGCATTCAAATCAAGCCTTTAAAATGTTTATGCCCTTTACTCCACTGCCAGGAATTTATCCTGAGGAAATAATTTTGGATGTAGGCAAACATCTGACATTACAAACAGCAAAAATATTGGGAACAGATTCCATTTCCAGCAACTGAGCAATGATTCAGTACTAGCTAATGTATGTTTCACATTTATTATCTACAGAAACTATGTAAGGGTTTTGTAGTATCTCAGTTAATCCTTACAGAAGTCATATGAAGTAGCTAATATTATCCCCATTTTATAAAAGGTGAAACTGAGGTCAATTGTGCATTTACAGAACTGGAACCTGAAGGAATCAGGATCAGAGTTGGGATCTGTTTGACTCCATAGCATTTTCTCACACAGCATTTCCATACTATAAAATGTTATGCATTCAAATTAAATTTTAATGAGAGGGTAAAAATTTAATGTTGAGTGAAGACAGGATAGAAAAGCATACATATTTCATCTTAATTTTGTAATACACACACACTGGAAAAACGTTTTCATGAAATGCACCAAATATTATTAACAATGGTTATTTCCAAGGGGATGTTCTAATGTTCTAAGTTATTTTCTACTTTATAATTTAGGTATATTTCCTATTTCATGCTGTTATTAATAAATTACTTTTATAAGGAGAAAAACAGAAATGTTATTAAGAAAAAAGCAAAGTTGTGAGAGGCATCCCTGTCCCACAGATAAGCATGGGCTTATACAGCAGTAAAGATTCTTTGCTTGCTCTGGAGTCTGGTCATAGGAGCACCAGCATACTTTGCTGGGATCCCAAAGTAACGTATGTTTCTTTGTTTTCATTTCTGTATCTCCATCTATGAGCTATGCATCTCGTGGATGGATCAAGGTGGATTTTCTATATAACCCTGCTTTGCTGTATGGGTTGTAAGAAGCAACCAGATGCCTCCTCTCCATCCCCTTCAAGCTAGCAGGTGTCACACACCTGGCGCTTGTGAAGGTGCTCAACCCTCTCCAATCAGCACGTGACAGAGATGTATGTGGTGACCTTATGGGTGGGGTCAGATTAAGCAGATCATAATCTTCTGAGTCACAGCAGACATGCCACATGGGAGACCCCTGAAAATACAGAGCTTTTGGCACCTGTACCCTGAATACAGCCTGAGCTAAAGAAATGTGGACACATGGCAGAAGCCAAGTCCACACAGAAGCATACAGATCATTTTTATGGTTGTTGTCTCCTTGCTTGCTTGAGAGACTTGACCGGAACATGCCAGCAAAGAATAATTGCTAGGTAGAGGTCTGTGGTCCTGTTGTAATCGCATTGTCGTAGAAGCTTCTCCACTTGAGTCATAAAAATAAGATATTCTTTAAGCCATGGCAGAGGAAACACTCTCAACTAGTAGGAGGCTGAGCCACATAAAGTAGGAGGATTAACTTGAATTTTGCCATCTCTTTTTCTGTGACTCGATTGCAGAGTCACATTGAGCTCTGTGCCCAAACTATTTGTTCTTATTTACACACAGTTTCTATACAGATGGCAGAGCCATCAATTAAAGGTCTGTGACTGAGGCCTTATCAATTCACTGCCCTTCCAGCTGCCAGTTGGCTATAAATTATCTCTCTTCTCATCCTGTTCCTAGTCCATGAACTGGAATTACTTTTAACTTCTATTGCTCTTACTGTTCAGCTTCATTGAACTTATTTTGATGGAGACCTAATTAACTACTTTTTCCCTACGTATTCATGAGATAGTCAAGTTGGGCATAAACCTACCTTATGAACTTGTACAAAGAGAAAGAAGATGGAGAAAAACAGAATCAACTTTCATTACTATAACAACATCTACACGAGACAACAACAACAAAAAAAAAACACAGCAGCTATTAGAGCTTCTAGGCTCTCATACAAATGGGGAAGTACTATGTTATCTAGAGAAGAAACTATACCCGGTGGACTCTTCATGGAACCTTAGAGTTGGACCAAAGTATTTTTGAGATAATATGATCCAGTGTCCTACTTACAGGACAAGTAATGTAAACCAATCGGGAGAGATCACTGCTAATTCACCTTTTAAGATTCTTCTGGAGTGATAACACACCCCTAGCTCAGAAACCCATCGGGTTCTCTTGCCCCAGTTGACAAAAAGTTTGTGGACCTGATGAAATTAGCCCCTGTCCTATCAAAGTCTATTCTTTCTTGTCTCTCCATGAGCATGGTACAGAACTTCTTAGGACTCCTTTCCACCACCCTTGATCGCTTTATACCGAGGCAGTCATCAGCTTTTGAAAGCTCAGCCAGATGGACAGATGGGGAGTGAGGAAGTCCACAAGAAAATCCTCCTCCCTATGGTGTAGACAACTGCCCCGGCTCTGATTAATTCTGAACCCTTAGAGAACCACTCATTTTGAAAAGTAACTTCTAAGAAAATCTAGGTGAGAAGTTCCTGACGTCCCTGCTAGAAACTTTCTCCATGGCTGGTGGTCCAGTTGCCTATTCTCTCCACATGGCATCATTCTTCAAGGCCTCTCCATGTAGCTTGAACTACTCACAGCATGGTGGTCTCATGGTAGTGGCACTTCTTACATGGTGGCTGGCTTCCAAGAGACACAAAACGTAGGCTAGCACAACCTTATTTCTGCTATATTCTATTGGTCAAAGCAGTCATGAAGTCTGCCTAGATTCAAGGGGAGCGGACATGGACCCCACCTCTCTGTGGAAAGAGTGTCAAAAGCTTGTGGCATCCTCAGTCCATCACAAATGGGGAGCCTGAATGGATTATCTGCCTCCCTGAGACAATGGGACTATTGGGATATTAGAAACTTGCACAGATATCCTTGAGTGAGAGAGTTTTCTGTCCCTACCAGAGTGTCTTCCTTACTATGTGTGGCAGACAGAGCTTAGAGTGAAGCCCACAGATTCCTTCATTCAACAAATATTTAATAAGTACCTTCCATATGCTAGATACTGTTCCACGTACTTGGAATATCAGTGAATGACATAAACAAAAATTCTCCACAGGTGAATTCTATCATTTAAAGAAAAACTAACACCCATCATTCTAAAACTCTTCCAAAAAATTGCAGAGGGAGAAACACTCCCAAACTCATTCTACGAGGCCACCATCACCCTGATACCAAAACCAGACAAAGATACTACAAAAAAAGAAAATTACAGACCAATATCACTGATGAATATACATGCAAAAATCCTCAACAAAACACTAGCAAGCAGAATCCAACAACACATTAAAAGGATCATACACAATGATCAAGTGGTATTTATCCCAGGTATGCAAGGAATCTTCAATATACGCAAATCAATCAATGTGATACACCATATTAACAAATTGAAGAATAAAAACCAGATGATCATCTCAACAGATGCAGAAAAAGCTTTTGACAAAATTCAACACCCATGTATGATAAAAACTCTCCATAAAGTGGGCATAGAGGGAACTTACTTCAACATAATAAAGGCCATATATGACAAACCCACAGCAAACATCATTCTCAATGGTGAAAAACTGAAAGCATTTCCTCTAAGATCAGGAACAAGACAAGGATGTCCACTCTAGCCACTATTATTCAACATAGCTTTGGAAGTCCTAGGTACGGCAATCAGAGAAGAAAAAGAAATAAAAGGAATCCAAATTGGAAAAGAAGAAGTAAAACTGTCACTGTTTGCAGATGACATGATATTATACATAGATAATAATAAAGGTGCCACCAGAAAACTACTAGAGCTAATCAATGAATTTGGTAAAATAGCAGGATACAAAATTAATGCACAGAAATCTCTTGCATTCCTATACACTAACAAAGAAAGATCAGAAAGAGAAATTAAGGAAAGAATCCCATTCACCATTGCAACAAAAAGAATAAAATACCTAGGAATAAACCTAACTAAGGAGGTAAAAGACCTGTACTCAGAAAACTATAAGACACTGCTGAAAGAAATCAAAGATGACACAAACAGATGGAGAGATACACCATGTTCTTGGATTAGAAGAATCAATATTGTGAAAATGACTATACTACCCAAAGCAATCTACAGATTCAATGCAATCCCTATCAAATTACCAATGGCACTTTTTACATAACTAGAAGAAAAAAATCTTAAAATTTGTATGGAGACACAAAAAACCCCTAACAGCCAAAGCAATCTTGAGGGAAAAAAAACGGAGCTGGAGGAATCAGGCTCCCTGACTTCAGACTATACTACAAAGCTACAGTAATCAATACAGTATGGTACTGGCACAAAAACAGAAAGATAGATCAATGGAACAGGATAGAAAGCCCAGAGATAAACTCACGCACCTATGGTCAACTAATGTATGACAAAGGAGGCAAGGAAACACAACGGAGAAGAGACAGACTCTTCAATAAGTGGTGCTGGGAAAATTGGACAGCTACATGTAAAAGAATGAAATTAGAACACTCCCTAACACCACACACAAAAATAAACTCAAAATGGATTAAAGACCTAAATGTAAGGCCAGACACTGTAAAACTCTTAGAGGAAAACATAGGCAAACACTCTATGACATAAATCACAGCAAGATCCTTTTTGATCCACCTCCTAGAGAAATGGAAATAAAAACAAAAATAAACAAATGGGACCTAATGAAACTCAAAAACTTTTGCATAGCAAAGGAAACCATAAACAAGCCAAAAAGACAACCTTCAGAATGGGAGAAAATATTTGCAAACGAAGCAACTGACAAAGGATTCATCCCCGAAATATGTAAGCAGCTCATACAGCTCAATATCAAAAAAACAAACAACTGAATCCAAAAATGGGCAGAAGACCTAAATAGACATTTCTCCAAAGAAGATACACAGATTGCCAACAAACATATGAAAGGATGCTCAACATCACTAATCATTAGAGAAAAGCAAATCAAAACTACAATGAGGTATCTCCTCACACCGGTCAGAATGGCCATCATCAAAAAATTTACAAACAATGAATTCTGGAGAGGGTGTGGAGAAAAGGGAACCCTCTTGCACTGTTGGTGGGAATGGAAATTGATACAGCCACTGTGGAGAACAGTATGAAGGTTCCTTAAAAAACTACAAATAGAACTACCATATGACCCAGCAATCCCACTACTGGGCATATACCCTGAGAAAACCATAATTCAAAAAGAGTCATGTACCAAAATGTTCATTTCAGCTCTATTTACAATAGCCAGGACATGGAAGCAACCTAAATGTCCATCGACAGATGAATGGATAAAGAAGATGTGGCACATATATACAATGGAATAGTACTCAGCCATAAAAAGAAACGAAATTGAGTTATTTGTAGTGAGGTGGATGGACCTAGAGTCTGTCATACAGAGTGAAGTAAGTCAGAAAGAGAAAAACAAATATCGTATATTAACACATATATGTGGAATCTATAAAAATGGTACAGATGAACCAGTTTGCAAGGCAGAAATAGAGACACAGATGTAGAGAACAAACGTATGGACACCAAGGGAGGAAAGCAGTCGGGGCGGGGGTGGTGGTGGTGGTATGAATTGGGAGATTGGGATTGACATGTATACACTAATATGTATAAAATAGATAACTAATAAGAACCTGCTGTATCAAAAAAATAAATAAAAGAAAATTCAAAAAGAAAATTCCTGCCTGCATAGAGCCTACATTCTAGCAGAATGTAGACTGAAAAAATGGGATAAAGTAACAACTTTCATGATCAGGTGCTTGCTGTCCGCCAGGCACTGTACTTGGCACTTAGCTGTACGTTAATTCATCTAATTCTCACAAGAGGCTCCAATGGAAAGCCAGCTTATATCCACACAGCTGGTAAATAGCCAAGCTGAGATTTAAACCCAGGGTCTTGCTGAGTCCAAAGTCTGTGTTGTTAATGGCCGTGCTACACCATCTCCCTCATGCTAATAATTTTCTAAAACTGCAAAGGAGCCTAGGATAAAAGTGTTCATGTAAGTCTCAGGTCAAAATAGGGATCTGGATAGGAAAAAGCACCAACGTCTGAGAAGCACCTACCACTTATAAGGAATTTTCATTTACCCTACCCCAACCATCCCATGAGGTTTGGAATTTTCTTTTCTTTGCAGATAAGAAAATGGAGATGCAGGAAATTTCAGGGAATTATCCAACATCTGACTTGAACCTTCCACAGATCTGTCCAGCTGTGGAGACCTGGGCATAAGCACAGCCATCAGAAGACATGGAGGTCAGCTCACAATCAGTCAGAGAAGCTTATCTGGCAGAATACAATTCTTCTTCTTCTATCATACAGAAAGCAAGTGTCATGGCTCACAAAACTCTATCAACTGCTCTCACAGGCCAACACTAAAAGAGTAATGAGAATGATAGGAGCATGTTGAAGAAATATTTCTACCTCCCATCAATTTGTATTTCTCTCTTCTTCAAAATAGATTTTTACTACCTAATCCAGGCTTGGGCCCTCCCTCAGCCAGAACCACTACAATCTGTGTTGTGGGAATGAAAAGGCTCTCCCATTATAAAATAATGTTTTCTACCTTGATGTTCCTGTAATAAATAATTTCACCATTAAACCAAATGGTGCCCTTCTTCAAGACTCTGAGTTCCTGGAGAGCAGGGACCAGATAGCATCCATCTTCATGTCTCCAATAACCGGGTCAATGCGTGGCATATAGTAAGTGCTCAAAATTTTTTTATCCAATTTGATTAAATCTTATTTAGCTCCAATATGTCCTGAGCAGATTTTAAGGTCATTTATGACTTCAAAGGTCTAGGGGTAGATGGCAATGATTTAATAAAATGTCTTTGGCATGTTTATGGTTAAGCAGTATTAAAAACAAAAAACAACAAAATAAACAACAAAAAACATAAATGTAGATTTCTGAACACTCTAAACTCAGTGTAAATATTAAAAGGGCTTACTTTTGGGCCTCCCTGGTGGAGCAGTGGTTGAGAGTCCGCCTGCCGATGCAGGGGATACGGGTTCGTGCCCCGGTCTGGGAGGATCCCATATGCCGCGGAGCGGCTGGGCCCGTGAGCCACGGCCGCTGGGCCTGCGCATCCGGAGCCTGTGCTCCGCAACGGGAGAGGCCACAACAGTGAGAGGCCCGCATACCGCAAAAAGGAAAAAAAAAAAAAAAAGGGCTTACTTTTAATAAAAGTTTTTTTAAGAAAAGCTTTAGGTTTATAGAAAAGTTGCATAGATAGTACAGAGAGTTCCCACACACCCTACATGCAGTTTCCACTATAATTAACATCTTACATTAGTGTGGTACATTTGTCATAATTAATGAACCAACACTGACATATTAATATTAACTAAAGTCCATACTTTATTCAGATTTCCTTAATTTTTATCTCCTGTCCTTTTTCTGTTGCAGGATCCCATCCAGGATCCCACATTACATTTAGTTGTCATGTCTCCTTAGGCTCCTCTTGGCTGTGACAGTTTCTCAGACTTTCCTTGTTTTTGACAGTTTTGAGGAGTACTGGTCAGATATTTTATAGATTTCCCCTCTGTTGGAATTTTTCTGGTGTTTTTGTCATGATTAGACTGGGGTATTGTGTTTTTGGAAGGAAGATTGCCATTCTCATTATATCCAGTTTACGTACTATCAACATGACTTATCACTGTTGATGTTGAGCTTGATCCCCTGACTGAGGTCGTGTTTGTCAGCTTTCTCCATTGCAAAATTACTCTTTCTTCCCAAGGGGCTTATTTTTATTTATTTTATACAGTATGTTTTATATACAGTAAAATGAGTGCACCCATTTAAAGTGTGCAGTTTGACAAGGATTGATGAACCACAGCGGTGGTTTTCAACCAGAGGTGATTTTGTCACCCAGAAGACATTTGACGATGTCCAGAGACATTTTTGGTGGTTTCATCTCAGATAAGGGGAGGTGTTACTGGCATCTAGTGGGTAAAGGCCAGGGACACTGCTAAATATTCTATAATGCACAAGTCAGCCCTCCTCAAGAAAGAAGTATACAGCCCAAAATGTCAGCAGTAACAAGGTTGAGAAACCCTGATATACACTCATGTAACCACTGTTCCCAATTTAGACCTGGCAGCACCCCAAAAATCTCTTGTGCTTCTTTGCAGTCAATCCCCCAATACCTGTCCCTGGAAAGCGCTATTCTGTTTTTCTACCATTGAGTAGTTTTGCTTGTTCTTGAACATCATATAGATGGAATAATACTTTCTTTCTCTTTTTGTCTCTGGCTTCTTTCACTCAGCATAATGTTGAGATTCATCCATGTTGTTTTATGTATCAGTAGTTTGTTCCTTTTTATTGAACAGTACTCCATTGTATGGCTATACTGTACTTTATTAATGGGCATTTGGGTTGGTTCCAGTTTGGGGATTTTAGGAGTAAAAGGAAAACTGTTTAGAAGTCTTTGTGTGGACAGATGTTTTTAGTTCTTTTGGATGAATACCTAGGAATGGAATTGCTAGGTCATATGGTAAGTATACATTTAACTCAAAGGGCTTATATTTTTTAAATAAGAAAGACAAAATAAATCTTTCTTTATCTTATTTTGGACTATATGGATTCTCTCACTACTTCTACTTTCTCATCTCAGCTAGGAAATAAGTTTTGAATTAAATAAGAAAGTGATGTCAGGGACATCCTCTTCTACTTTTTCCATCCCCAAGCAGAATTCCTTGGAATAGGTGATCAGACTTCATCAATTCCCTTCTCACTTGCACTTTGCCAAGCAAAAGTTAATGTCTCTTAAGATCAGAACCAGAAACAGCTGTGTCTCTGGTTCTTTGGGTAATGTGTGTTTGATTTTTTTTTTTTTGAGAAGATGTTTATAGAAAATGGCCTGCGGTATTGGCAGTTGTGAGAACAGATCTAACTTCTGCTTGAAACTGCTATAAATTTTTAAAACAAACCAAACCCTAACATCACAATATGGCTATGTAAGGTACCTCCAAGCCAAATCCATTAGATTGGGAATGAAATATTTATTATGATCTGAATGAGACAACGACAAAGAAAGGACTTTAGATTTTCCTTAAAGTTGTACTATCAAAACTTGGAACGTTTATTTTCCTACAGTGAGTTGGGGAATTTAATCTTTGATTTAAATAAGGGCTCAACGTGATCATTAAGGAAGAAAAAGTTTGAAGAATAAAGAAAAAGGAAATCTTTTCAAGGTTAAAAGTAAAGACTTGTTTTGCTAATAAGCATTCCTAACCCATGTTTGAGGTAGAGAAAGCTATTTCTTAGGCTTAAAAATTGTCTATAATATACACTATCAAATGATCCTTCCCTTAGAAACTAGTAAGTGATAGCCCCCAAATTTTAGAAATTCATATCCAAAGACAAAATTTTAAAAGCACCTTGGTAAAATTTTTACTTTTCTCAAAAAATTAAATAGGGACAATAAAGAACTCAGTGTAATGAAAGGAACAAAGATCTAGAAGTTGAGAGACCTAAATTCTAGTCTTGCCTCTGTCGCAGACAATGGAAACTATACTAGATGAACCTTAAGGTTCATTTCAGCTTTAACCTTTTATGAATTCCATTGTCTGATTTTCAATACACACATAAATAATAGACTACGTGTATTTGTATAAGCAACCTTTTCATCCGAGTGTTTTAACTCCCTTCAAAATAATCCTGGAGATGGGGGGTGGGGGACCTTAGATTAGAAGCATTTGCTAAATTCTTTTCTTGTGTGGAGTTACTATCCTCCTTACAAGAATTAGAATACGAAAATGTCTTCATCAATTTTTTTCAGTTACAATCTGATGAAAATTTAGCATTACCTTTTACATCTTTATTTTTGGGTAGATTTATGTCTCTTTGTTGTAAGGTTAAGCATTCATATGACACTTTGATGTTTACTAAGTGGTTAAATATCATATGCAAGTTAATTCTCATGGGAGATATTTTAAAGGCTGTCTGGCTGATTTAAATGGAAAGAAATTGCTTTGGGAAGAAAGTATGTACAAATGGAGTTAACTTTGAAGGGAATATATGCCACCTTAATCTGAAACCATCATGAGAAGCTGAGAGGGGTACAACTGTTGTCAGAGTGCATGGCTTCTGTTCCTAAGGGTTAAATAAGGTCACCTCTTGGGTGTTTCCCTTTCATATAGTCAGGATTACCATTTTGACAACTTTTCCATGCATCACATTACTCTTTTTATATCTGAGTTTTCAGTATATGACACCTCCTTTCCTACACAATAGCCCTCAGTGAGGTACATCCCTTATTCAGGTGACCATCTCAAGGTCATAAAATCATCTGCTTTTCAACTGGGGAAAAACCTATTAGAGTGGACAGTTCTGATGTTAGCCTAATAGTATGAACCATAGTAACTCTCCTGGTGTGAAGATTTTTTTTAAGACCCCTAATTCACCTGAGGGACAAGTACAAATATATAGTAAGGTCATCTGCAAATTATATTCGCCATGAAAATAGAACCTTGACTTCTTTGACTTAAGTGATTAAAATATCAGACTTGAATATCACAGTGGCTTATCTTTCTGCATTTTAATTTGCATGGTTTACAAACAAAAGACACTATCCTTTTAAGTTAAAGAAAATCCAAATATAATGGCTGCAAGCCTATGTGAATGAACCATAGTCTGAAAACCATGATGTTCAGAATGAGTAGAGATAATTATATTGTTAAAATGACCAAAAAAAAAAAGACATTGCCCTGCCATTGCCATAAAGGTAACATTATCACCTGAGTCCAGAAGTAAAATTTACCAACAGGGCTTCTTTCTGATATAACAGTGCTGATCATGATGCCATGAAGTGTCAGGACATTGTGTCCATGAATGCATAGAGTCATAAGCGCACCTCGAAAAGGGAATTTCTACTACAATAAGAACTTACACTTTTTAGATTAGATTGTTTTTTCAGCTGAAAGAAGAAATGGTTTCTTTGGACAAAATGTTTAAATGAACAAATGCAGACAATTATTTTTACCTTGCAATAATCATCAGATCTCTGTAACCCACTTTGGATAATAGCGTGTTTCCATGAGAGATGAATTGCTAGTAAGAAATTGACCTTTATGGAGACAAGGCTAGAACTCCTACCAGGCATCATATTAGAGAATTAGGCTGTTTCTACAGATTTACAAATACATCTTTGGGGAAGGAATTAGCTTGCTGAGGTGGGAATGTGTTGGATCCTAGATAGCAAGATGTTTATTTCTACCTTTCTGAGAGGCATCTTCCAGAGGAAACATGTTGAGATCGACTCCTGTCCTCTCTTCTCATAGACTTGGCTCTAACCTCGCATGTGGACTTGCCCTCTTGCTGAGGGACTCCCCCTCTTTCCTCAGCAGCAGGAGTGTCCTGCTCAGCTCTGCCGGGCTTCCTCACGGTCTCCTTGCTATCAGCAGAACTGCCTTCCATGCCAGTCATGCTAGTTCATCTTCCTTGTCCCCATTTCTCCACGGTTCAGTGTCCAAGCCCCCATCTTACACCTTCCTCTTTTGCTATCTATGCAACATACATTGAAATGTTTTGCCAAAAGTCCATACCACTGTTGGCATAAAAGTTTGGAACCATCTCCATTTCCCAGTGCTCCACACCTAAAAGATCCCTATTCTTTCCCCAATCTTCCCCCAAAGAAGATTGGTCAATCTTTTTTTTTTTTTTTTTGCGGTACACGGGCCTCTCACTGTTGTGGCCTCTCCCGTTGCGGAGCACAGGCTCCGGACGCACAGGCTCAGCGGCCATGGCTCACGGGCCCAGACGCTCTGCGGCATGTGGGATCTTCCCGGACCGGGGCACGAACCCCTGTCCCCTGCATCGGCAGGCGGACTCTCAACCACTGCGCCACCAGGGAAGCCCAATTGGTCAATCTTGATATGAGTTGGACATTTTAGAACAAATCATTTGTGTTGGCTATGGTCTGAGTATTGTGCCCTGGGTTTTTGAAGAGAGCCAATCCAGGGACCGCTTGGCTATTTGTCCTGCCTTGGGTTTCAGGGTGAGGTTTTTGTGCACATTAAAAAAAATGATACAAATTGATGATTTTAAAAGGAGATAATAAAACTAAAATTCTTCCTATCACTCCCGCAGAGATACCCAATGGTTGGAGAATATTGGTTATCCCTAAAGACTTTTTTCTATGGGATATACTAGTCTAAGATGTATACTTTGCCTGCCTTGATTTTAAAAGGTATTTGTGAACATGTCAAATTCTAGGAAATGATCTCTTGGTGTTTATTTTTTTTTAACTCCCACAACCCCTCAGTTCTGCTAGTTTATTAAAAGAGATAAATTTATCTACACATTCCTTTCACAAAGAAGTTTACACCTCAGAAAATATAATATTATAATTTATGGTAACTAAGTCCTTTCTATCTCTTTGTAGCAAAGCTTCACTCACACTTGGGTCTCTTCTTACAATTTTCACTAGATAATAGCACATGTGGCTAAAAAGCATTACCAATATCCTAGACTGAAATGAAAATGCAAAAAGAATGGGAAATATGAGAAACTCTGAACACAGACACATTTCATACACGGGCCCAGCAGAACACCTATGTCTTATGCCAGATGCCACACAGACCACCCTGAGTGTGAATGATTACAGTGGAAGGAGACACAAGGATAAACATCAATAGTAAGACTCAAACCTCAATTTAGTCTTAGATTCATCAAAGACCAGAGCTCTGATTCCTGCATGTATTTCCCCTCCCCCTTCCTACATGTCCAGGGCTTCCACACCCTCTCTCTCAGCCTGTCTGTCCTTCTTACTACCTCACCAGTGTGGCTCGAAACCCAGGCTACCCACTGCCCACCCACAATGAAGATGGGCAACATGGCATCAGGCCCTGTGGCTGTGCTGGCAGAGGATAAGGTAGTGGTGAAGTCATCAACATTAGAAACAAGATATCTGCGGCAAAGCCTGCTAGCTACCTATGCCAATATCCATTCTCCCCTTTCTCCTTAGGAACGGGAGTCTAATTTTTAGCTGGGCACGTTGCCACCTGAAATAAACAACTGTATTTTTCAGCGTTCTTAGCAACTAAGTATGGTCTCTCAATGTAAAAGCCATAGCCCTTCCAAAGGCTTTCAAATTGCAAGTTGTGAGTAAGATGTAACCAAAGGACTCTACACAGAATTATCTGTGGAAGGGTTAGTATTGCTGCTTATAATGGAACTGACTTGGTTGAGAGTTTCTTTCTGCCTACCCTCCTGCTGACAGTGTAAAATATGAACATGATATCCGGGGCTCCAGCCATCTACCTTGTGCCATGGAGTATCCTTAAGGAATGATGCTGAAGCTATGGAAGCATAAATTTCTGAGCCTGGAGCCTGATGGCACACCATGGGGTCACAGTAGCATCCCCGGACACCTTGCCTTTATATTCTCTTTATGCAGAGAGAAACGATTGTAAGTCCTTGTAATTTCAGAGTTTTCTGTTATACTGATATCTGAGGAAAGAGTGTTCCAGAAGAGAGGACAGTAAGAGCAAGGGCCCCAAGGCTGGAGTGCATCTTGCAAGTTTAAGGAGAATCGAAGTGGCTGGTGTGGCTGGAACAGAGTGAACAAGGGGGAGAGTGGAAGATGAGATCAGAGTGGTACTGGAAGCCACTCCATGTAGTCTTAAAGGCCCTTGGAAGGACACTGCCTATTACACGGAGAGATGCTAGGAGTTATTGCAGAGTTTGGATCAGAGAAGTAACATGATAGGACCTCTGTTTCAACAGTATCCACCTGGTTATTGTACATAAAAATGTGTAGAGGCAGAGAAACCTGTTAAGAAGCTATGAAATAATCCAGATGGGATATCATGGTGGCTTGAACCAGCACAGTATCAGTACAGGTGGTGAGAAGTGGTTAGATATCTGGTATTTTATGAAGACAGAGCCAACAAGATTTCCTGATATGAGAGAAAGAGAAAAGTCAAGAGTATCTGCAGAATTTTGGGCCTCAGCAACTGGAAGGGTGGAGTTGCCATCAACTTCATGAGGAAGGTTGTAGCTAGAGCTGGCTCACTGATAAGGTAACTAAAATCATCCTCCCCCTAAAATCTGCTCCTTTGCTTCTGGTGCTTAGCTCACAAACTCAGTGAAGACCTACTCAATGACTCCAGGAAGAGTCCCAGAGGTCACCCTGATTCCTCCCCCTCCCTCTGTAACATCCCATCATGTCCTCTGATTCCTACTTCCTAGATATTCCATTTATCCATCCACTTCTCTCATCCATTGCCATCACTTTATTCAAGGCCACCATCATCGCTCATCTGCATTTCCACAAGAGCCTCTGAACTGGCAATGAGTCCACTGCAGATTGCGCTATTCACTGCACTGCACTTGAAAGCACCAATCCCTCCGATGGCCACCGTTTCTTGTTGTCCTTGGATATAGCTCAAAGTGCTAAGTGTATTTTTCTTTAACTTTTTGTTTTAAAATAATTTCTGACTCACAGAAAAGTTGGAAGAATAGTACAAAAACTTTCTATATACCCCTCACCCAGATATACCATTTTACTACTCTCTCTCTCTCTATATATAGAGAGAGCTATAGTAGTTATATATATATATATATGATTTGAGAATGCATTGTAAACATAATACTCTTTTACCCCTAAATACTTCAGTGTATAGTTTCCTAGGAATGAGAACAATCACTTATGTAACTGCAACACAATTATTATAACCAGAAAATTTACATTGTTACAATACAATTATGTAATATACAGACTTTAAATTTTTTTCCAGTTGGACAAACTGTGTCCTTTATAGCAAAAGAGATACAGATATAGACATAGATGTTGTTGACACTACCTGTCCAGGAGCTAATCCAGGATCACACGTGGCATTCAGTTTTCCTGTCTCTTTGGGCTTTTTTATTCTGGAACAGTTCCTCAGTCTTTGCCTTTTATGACGTGGACACTTTTGAAGAGTATAAAGCAGCTATTTTGTAGAATGCCCCTCAGTTTGGATTTGTCTGATGTTTCCTCATGGTTAGATTTAGGTTGTGCCTGTGGGGCAGGATGAGCACCGAAGTGATGTGTCTTTCTCAGTGTATCATATCAGGAGGCAGATCCTTAACATGTTTTTAAAAGTCTCTTCATAACGTTGCTTCTGTTTATGTGTCATCCTCATCGCTCACCCTCTACCCATCCTTGCTCCAAGGTTCTCAGACATAGTCCCAGATAATCCTTGCCAGCCCCATTTTCACCTGGCTAATCCATGCTGTTCCATCAGATCCCAGCGTAGACAAAACTTTTCCTTGATCCCCAGACCTGGTTTAGGGTCTCTCCTCTGAGCTTGCATAGCATCCCGCACCCACCTATAATAGCACTTATTAGGCTGCATAGTAATTGCCTGTTTACTTGTCTGTATCCTCCTCTGGACTGTAAGCATTTAAGGCAGGGACTGCATGATGCTCACTGTCCTCACCAGCACAGAGCCCTAGGTCTGGCGCATAGTAAGTAGCCTCCCAACAAATATTTACTGAATGAAGCATTGCTTCCACGCAGGCTTCCTCCTGCATGTTCCCAGAGCCCTGCATAACTCCATTATGTCTTTCATGGTGTTGCTAGATTGTTTGTCTACGTTTGCTTTTCCCTGCTAGAAAATTCCTGGAACCACATCTGAGCTCTTGCATTTGATTCCAGTACACCTTAACACAGAAGGAAAGAAACGGGGAGGGAGGAAGGAAGAGATTGGACCTTTTGTCTTAGAACATTGTTCCTTCTGAGTTTGTGTTGAGCAGGTGCAGAGCGTTTTGGAGCCTCTCTCCCAGCCACCCCTCCCCTCGCACCCCACTTCCTGTTTATTCTGCCTTCCAGCATCGCACTGGGGAGGGGTGGGGCTGGGAACCATTCCAGTTGCTTTAGCCATCTTCTCACTCCCTGTCAGCCCCAATTCTGGAATGGTTGCTTTAAGGTTGAGTTTATGCTCTTTGTGAGAGTTATTAACAAGATTCTAAAGCTTTTCTAGGGTAAATTCTCATCAGTGTATATACTAATAAGCAGTGAAATAAATAAAGGAAGAAAAAAGAGAAGAAAGAAAAAGAGGCCTGGAATACTCACAGATTAAATAGTCAGAATAATCCAGAACTTGGCTCTACTGTCTTATGAAGCCTAAATGAACAAATCAGGTGAGAAAAGGAGCTCCTTCCCCAAGGGTTTCCTTTTTCTCCTTTCCCTGGCCCTCATATTTAACTAACAACTAACCAACACTTACTTCAAGATTTTACAAATTATAATTTAATCTTTGTAATATCTTGAAGGTTCGGTTTTCCTTATAACAACTTCTTTAAGCCCTTCTTTCAGTAGTAGGATTAGATTTGGCTATGAGCAACAGACATGGCAGTGGCTTAAACAAGATAGCAGTTTATTTCTGGCTTTTGAAAGCAAAGTTCAGAGGTAGGCTATCCGTGAAAATCAGAAACCCAGGTACCTTATCTCCTGTTGTTTTGTTTTTCTGAACATGTTGCTGCTACCTTATTAGCTAAGATGGCTGCTGGAGCTCCAGCCATCCCATGTCATTCCATTCAACAAGAAGGAGAAAGGAACAAAGGTACTCTTCTATCCTCTAAAGACACCTTTTGGAAGTCAGATGTGAAACTCCTGCTTTCAGCTCGTTGGCTACAGCCTTGTCACGTGGTCACTCCTAGCTGTAAGGGAAACTGAGAATTATAGCTTTTATTTGAGGCGATCCAGTTCCCAGCTAAAGCCGGAGGAATAAGGAGAGAACAGATCATGGGAAACAACAAGCAGTCTTTGACACGATTTACTCATCCGTAAAATGAGAATAATATTAATACGTACCGCATAGAGTTCTTGTGAGTAGAAAATGAGATAACGCAGGAAGTTTGCCACACTCACAGTAATAATGACTTCCTTCATAATAAGAAGGATGTCTACACAACAAGTGTGCACTGAATGGTAGTTCACTGCTCTTACTATGAAGCCTGTGAGCTAGTATCTCCATTTTGCAAAAGAGAAAGCTGAAAATCCAAACAGTTAACTTCCCCAGGACACACAGAATGAACTGGCAGAACTGGAGCTAAATAGAGATTCTTTGACTCTAAATCCAGGTTTTCTTTCACCACTGGGTACCACCTTGCCTTCTACCTCACCTCACCACAACCACCTCTCTTAACGTCTCTCATGTTCACCAAGACAACATCTAATATGTTTCTCCATTGAAAAGCTTTTATGCTCCATCCCAGCACTAACTGATCACCATTCAATGAGAGCCAGGAGTACCAGGTCCCAGTGGTGAGAGGGTATATGGTATAACCACTGTGGAAAACTCTTTGACAATTTCTTATAAAGTTAAATATATACCTATCTTATGAACTAGCAATTCCACCCCTATGTATTTATCCAAAAAAAAAGACTTGAACTAGAATGTTATTTATAGATTTATTCATAAAAGCTAAAAGAAATAAGTTAAAAATGGAAACAACCTAAATGTCCATCAACAGGAAAATAGATAAATTGTGAAAAAGTATAAAATGTAATACTGCCCAGCAATAAAAAGGAATGAACTACTAACTTAGGCAGAAGTATGGGTGAACCTCAAAAATATGTTGGGTGAAAAAAGCCAGACCCTAGAGTACATACTGTAGGATTCAATTCATATGAAGATCAATAACAGGCAAAACTAATATATGGGGATAGAAATCAGAATAGTGGTTGCCTGGAGGGGTGGGGGGAGATGATCAGAAAGGAATATAAGGAAATTTCTTAGGGTGATGAGAATGGTCTGTACCTTTATCGAGGTGTCAGTTACATGGGTGTATGCATTTGCCAAAACTTAACAAACTATACACTTAAGATCTATACATTTTATAGCATGTAATATGTCAATAAAAATGAAAATAATAATGAGATGGGGCCTGCAAAAATAAATGCTACATATAAAGATCCAAAAATATCTTCAGAAGGGAAAGAAGTGAGAATTTAAAAAAATAATTAAAGAGAGAGTGGATCTAAGATCTTAACGACAAAATATGTAATAAATAACGCCGCTATATTTGAACCAAGCCCTTTCAGTGTTACAGTGGCAGCCCCATAAGTAGTGTCTGTTTATGCAGGGCTACTGTCAACAAGATTAGAGCTTAAAAGAAAAATAAAGTCTCTTTCACAAAAGAAGACTACAAGTACCATTCAGTCCTGTTTTCAACAAGTGGCTGTGTTTGAAATTCTCTATTTTAGCCAGCCCAAAAGCAATGAATGGATTAAGTGCCACAGGCTAGAGGCAGAGTGTTTTAGTGTCCTATTGCTTCCGTAACAAATTCCAACAAACTTGGTGACTTACAACAATGTAAACTTATTCTCTTACGGTTCTGGAAGTCAGAAGTCTATGATGGGTCTCACTGGGCCAAAACCAAGGTGTTGGCAGGGCTGTATTCCTTCTGGAAATTTTAGGGAGAATCTGCCTTTTCCAGCTTATAGAGTCTGCCTACATCTTTTCGCTCACGGTGCTCTTCTCCATCTTCAAAGCCATCGAGAGCAAATCAAATCCTTGTCATGCTGCGTCACTCTGGCTCTTCTGCCTTCTACTTCCATTTTGAAAGACTCTTGTGATTACATTGGGCCCATCTGGATAATCAAGGATAATTTCTCCATCTGAAGGTCAGGTGATTAGCAACCTTAATTCCAGCTGCAGCCAACCTTAATCACCCCTTGCCACGTAGGCGATATATTCACAGGTTCCAAGGATTAGGACACAGACATCTTTGGGGGACCATTATTCTGCCTACCATGTCGAGCTTTAACAGAACTGTAAAATGTTACTTATAACATCTCTCTCATCATCCATCACTTCTAATCCTTCTATTCTCTACATCAGCCATCAGATGAATGTTTCCAAAGGTTCCGGATTTATTTTAAGCTGTTACTCAGGTACAGGCGATAAAATAGACCGTGTTTCATAGATTACATTCTACTTTCAATTGTTTTCACTTATTTCTACAATCTCCTGAAATTTGGAAAAAGGTCTCTGTTCCAATTATCTAATACTGTGTAACAAACCACCTAGTGGCTTAAAAGAATGGAAATATTTTGCACACAAGTCTAAAATTTGGGCAGTGCTCGATGGGGACAGCTTGTCTCTGCTCCACTTGGCATCAGCTAGAGTAGCTCCAAGGCTGGGGGCTAGAATCAACTGAAGGCTTGCTCACGTGTTTGGCAGTTTGATGCTAGCTGGTGGCTGGGACCTCAGTGAGGCTGTCAGCAGGAACACCTACATGTGACCTCTCCATGTGGCCTGGGCTTCCTCATAGCATTGCAGCTGGGTTCCAAGGATGAGTATCTCTTAAGAGACAGCCATGTATCTCATACAAGAGGAAGATGTATCACCCTTTATGGTCTGGCCTTGGAAGTGATGGTCACATTGATTTTGTCAAGGCAGCAACAAAGCCCCACCTAAATTCAAGGTGAGGAGACAGAGATTCTACCTCTTGATGGAAGAGCATTTAGGGCCAGAAATAACTTTGAAATCTCTTTTAGAAAATACAATTGGCCACAACTTCTCTGCCACTTTCCCATTTCTTCTTTTTATTTTAAGTCTCCTCTTTCTTCCATTGTATGTGTCTCCCTTATATAGTTGCCTTGTCCCTCACTCCTTCTATCTCAAAATCAGGTCAACCCTGAGGTGGCAAACAACAGTTTCATGAGGCGATGTAAGAAGACTATAGCATGTCCACAGAGGGACATCTAATTGCTGGAATCAGGGATTATTCAACCACTTTGGACTGACAAAAATGGCAATTTCATATGCTTCAACCTAACATTTGCTGCCTGTCTAGGGAGAGGAAAATATACCACAACCTACTATCAGAAGAGAAATGATTACCTCCCCACTCCTCAGGTTTCCAATGGTGGGGAGGGTCCTGAGAGATACCTTGCACTTCTCCATCACTTCCCTTATCACATTGACCCAGGAATGGTGGAGTGACATCTGGTAAATTTGGAAAGACAGGCGTGGCTTGGCTTTTCCACTTGGGGCCAAACTGGCTGCAGGTATCAGGCCTTTTCCTCTGCTCCCCAACCCACTAAAGGGAAAGGGCTGCTGGTTTCTGAGATTCCTCCTAGGCCCCAATAGCTGGGTTAAACATCTAAGTTTCTGGCACTTTCCCCTCAAACGTTTAAGCTATGAAAGCACTGTCAACAAGTATTTACCACAACAGAAATTAATTATACCCCCAAAGCATCCATGAGTTACAAGCTGCAATGTCAATCAGATGCCACAAAATACTACACCTTGTTTTGAATGACCAATGTACATTAACTACACTCCTTGCATTCTACACATAGTTTGGCTGCTAGGGGACATATGCATGTTCTTTCACAATGTATATGTTTCATTAAAAAAAAAAACAGGGCTTCAAATTAACATCACATTGTGAACAACTAGAAAAACTTAAATACCTCTGTCAGAATTAACAATGTGGTACTTTCGTTTTCATCTTTCCTTGACTACCAAACAGGAAATCTCCTCAATTAGATGTATGCTAAGTAGAAAAAAATGCCATTATCCAAGGACACAGCAAGTCCTGTCAGGTATTTCAACATGGCGGAAGAGTAGTCAGATTTTAATTGGCCTTATTGAGCTCACCCACAAGCTACAACCTTCTTTACCTCAGCACTGTGGTATTCAAAAGGAAAAAAAAAAACTACAAAGTTAGTTTCTACCTTTGAAAACATCAAATGAATCATGTTCAGTTTCATCCTGTTAACTGAATGCTTGTTGATAAAAGTGCACATATCAACACTAGTAAGATTGGGATTGAAAAATAAAATAGATTTGAGAAAACGCCCCACCTCCAAAATTGTTTATTTCCTCACTAAAATAAAGAGCTGGGCTCTATGTTTTGCTAGTATTTTCCCAGTCTCCTTGTCTACTGGGTTTGAAGGCACTTTCTCTGGACAGTTCAGAGTCAGAAAGTGACCTTTTATAACTCTGTTCTTAACTAAATGATAAGAACGTTCTCCAGTCAAAATTCTTACCAGTTTGGGATTATTGAAGTTGGACACACCAGCAGATATATTTTTAAAACTGCTAGGCAAAGCGTTCTGAAACAATGGACAAAGAAGTAATAAAATATAAGAAAAAGAATGGGGAGATACAAACATTTTCCTCTTAAAAATAGATAACGCCAAAACAGGAAGGGCCGATGAGATAGTTGTGGTTTTAGCAGGCTTTGTTTAGACAGATGCACAACTATTAGTTTTCTGCTTTAACCTGACCAAGACTTTTGATGCCAAAAAGAAAACAGCTAACTCAATAATAATAATAATTAATAATAATAATAATAAAAATAAGATGAAAGAACATTTGAGGAGGCGAAATCTTCATGGTTTTATGGAAGATGTATCCATTTAGGTCTTTACCATAATCACCACCTTTCCAGCACTGAATAGCAAGCAGCTGGAAAAGGCCTGTATACAGATGTGGTTTTCCTTTTCCTTAACCAATGGCACAAGGAGACTCATGAGAGATGTGGGAAATAGTGAGAAAAACCATGGAATCCTCGTTTGTCAATACTGGAAGAGGCCTTAAAGCTTGAACTGCTTTCACCTCTTATTTCCTTTCTGCAGGCTTTCAAAACGTTTGTTCACTCTGAAACCCAGGGAGGCCAAGACGGGAACCTCCAGCCTACATTCTACCCCCTTATCTTTCCACCCAAGTTCCATCCTTGGACAGCCCAGTTTGCATGGCCAAGTCTTGTCCACCAACCAAGCCTGTCCGCTATCGGGAGGATAAACTCAGGGCAAATGCCTATGAAATCCCTGGAATGGGCTCGGGGCCATCTGGACAGGGAACTCTGGGGAGCCAGGAACCCAAGTGTGGTCTAGAAGGAAGGGCACAAGCTCTGGGCATTCCCTTGGCTCTGAAGATTCCTTGCCCATGGGGAATTGCAAGGCCTTACAAAGAGTCAGTGTGGAGGCCCTCTAAAGTGGGGATCCCAGAGAAGGAGCCCTGGTTGCATGAGGCAAAGGACAGTACTGACTTCCAGATACTGAAATAGTTAACATTGGTCATAGACTATCATTATCTCCACCACTTATCAGAAAGTTCTACATAGTTTCAGATGAACTAACCGGAGGCCTGATATTTAGAGTAACTCAAGAACAACCTTCAAATTTTCTTGAGTTATTTTTTAAAAAATGAAACATGGCCTTGAAAGAAAAAAAAGTTTAAAAAACAATTTTAAGCTTAAATTATCTTGCTAATTAAAGCAACTTAGCCTTGATCAGAAACTACATAAAGTTTGAAATTTTAAAATGATTAATAATATTAATTTTTTAGACCAATCCAATAGTCCACATGTTTAAATTTTTCATAAGCTTCTGATTCAGATTTTTTTATCTGTTGGGGGTCAAAATTACCTCTAGAATTTTAAAGAAAACATTCTTTCTGTCATTATTTTGTTCAAAACTCTTCAAAATAAATCACCCAAGGATGTAATGATTGGTATAAATGTACTAGATGCCCCATAAAAAGATAATTACCTTTGAAAAAGAAAAAAGGTATATGAACTTTGAGCCCTCAGTCCACCAGAACTGTATCCAATTTGGAAACATCTGAGAACCACCGGAGTAAGGGGAGAAGGTGTGAGCGGGGAGGCGGTTGGAGAAGACGAGCCACTACCTCCCAAATGATTTTTGTTCAGCAATTAAAAGTGAGGCATATGCAAATGACAATAACTTTCATTTTTAAAAAACATTGTTAACAGTAGACTACTTTTCAAGTTGGTACAAAGAAGGATAATCCCAGCAGCTGTGACATGCTAACAATGGGTTCAGGTTCAGAGCAAGAATAAATCAGGCTAGACCACTAAGGAACACTGTGTAAATGTAAAACACGAAAAGCCCCATGTGCGCAAACCAGAAAGCTGTTTTTAGAGGCAAACGCAGGCCTTCTCAAAGGCTCTGGTGTGAGGTTTTGACGTAGAAAATTCTTATCAAACGTAAATATCTGGAGGGTAATCAACTCCAATCTAAGCTGTTCCTTTTTGTCCAGCTCATCTATCTCTGCCTTCCCTTGAGTCCCAAATTGCCATGGAGATGGGCACTAGCAGACAACCATGATCCCCGACAGCTCTTTGAAGGAGGGTCCACACAATTTTGCAACTTTTAAAATCTATGAAGTACTTTGAGCTTCCTCAGGAAAGACCTAAAAATATGAAGTCACTTATCACTTTACCTCAGAAGTTAAGCAAAGTTTTAAATGGCTTGAGAAGTTTTAACGGGTAAATCTGGTCAGGGATCTGACTTTGTATTGTTGCATAAACTGAACTTGAATAAAATAGTTATATCAGTGGAATAACACTGACTGGGCCCCGGGAAACGCTACTGGTTCATGGAAAAATCCAACCCTCTTTTAACAGTGATCATCACTACTCCTAGGTCAGAATCACTATTTATATATAAAAATACTCTCACATGAATATTTTCAAAAAATAAAGTTAATAGCTTTATTTACAGTTCGGTTTTGCTATCAACATCTACCTTTCTGTATTCTATAGACAAGAATGTTCTGAAAACCTCGTGTTAACAGGTCATAAAATTCTTGCTATCACTTGCCCAAACTATGACTATTTGATTTTAATTCAGCTTCTTCCCTGAGACTTTGAGAAAGGAAATAGTTTACCTGTGGTTTCATGTATGTAATTGAAATTATGCTTTTAAAGTGAACATATTGTCTTAAACTTCATATATTCCTGGAGAAAGGCAAGGAGGGAGATAAAGATACAAGCCACGTTCAAAGAGCTGGAGAGAACCTGTAGTGCCCTTCAGTAGTACCTAAAGAAACTTCTAAGCATCAGACATTCTATACACCATCTCCTTTCACTCTCACTGCATCTCCAGGAAGTAAGCCTTGTAATTATTATGTCTAATTTCAAATGTGGCAACAAGCTTGGAGAGTTAAATTCTCGCAGTTAATATGTAATAACAAGAGGACTTGAACACACAACTTTCTGGCTCCAAGTCTTGGTGCTTCTACCATGTGGCTTCTGTAGTTTCCTTTCTTTGTCTTTTTTGCTTGCACTTTGGGATTTTCAAGGGGATACAGGGCAAGAGGCCATACACCTTACTTCTGGTGCTGCCTAGCTTATCTTTATATATTAACTATTAACTTTCTCTGGGAGCACAGGCACCAGCCTTAACACTTCCCCATTTTTTCACTGCTGCTTAAAGCTGATAATAGGCTTGAGCTGCCCACAGCACTTTTTGCCTTTTTTTTAAACTGCAGAGTTATATGTATTTTAAATTCAAGCTCTATGAGCTTAGAGAATGTCTCATGACTTCAAAATCGAAAACTGAAGTCGATCCAACACTTATCCCCCCTGAACGAATCATGAAATAGAGAAAATACAGAACATTGTGTTTCACCTGTCCCACCGTCCCAGGAAAGCATCATAATGGCATCTAAGGAAGTGTTCCAAAGGGCCCTACTGCAGTCATGCTCAGATCTGCTGTCCACAGCGGCAGACTGGCTCCCTGGAAAACTGGAAGCATTGCTGGACGCTGCTTAACAAAGCTTAGCACTTCACTGGGAACTAGTCAAAGAGGCCACAGCACGTTATAACACATTTAAGTCTCTCCTAAGATTAACGCAAAAGACTTGTAAATAAAGACCTGCAAGATGTGTGCACTAGTATTAGCTGGTGTTTTCCTTCCGACTCTTTACTTCTCAGTAGCCAAGTGAAATTTCTGCCTTTAAAATAAGTTTCTAGGCCTCAAAATGCATAGGTCGTGCTTGAGTCTCTTAAAAGATTCAAAATGTTAACTAAGCACTCCAATAAGCTAGTCAAGTTGGTTGAAAACTGTAATGTATGTACCTTCCCAAATTCTTTGAATATTTATGAACTTTTTGTTGAGATGTATGTGCTTACCTTGGTACTGAATTAGAAATAAAAAGCTTGGTAGCTTCTTCCCAAACAAAACTGAACACTTACGGAGACGATTATCTACCACTTTGAAATACCAGAGAAAAACAAAATTGGTTTTTGCTAAAAAAAAAAAAAATCAATTAACTGTATTTTATTTAACTACTAAGCCATCCATTGGTGGATTAGAAAGCAACAAACTTTTGTCAAATTTCGTTAACACATTTGCTTTTTTTTATTTTTTAGAATATAGTCTACATCTGGATTAAAAAAGTTTTAAATAAATTTAAGACATATAACAACAGTGGAACCCTTCATCATTCTATGTACAACACGGATAGAATGTCAGTTGGTTCCATTTCGGGTAAGTCCACTTTCTCATAATAACGTTATTACTTTCACTGAGTGGCACGCTTCGTACGAGCTGGCAGAGTGCCAGCTTACACACTTAGGGGGGTGGCGTGAAATGGATGGGATAGGGGTACCACAGGACAACTCTACAGTGTAACAGAAAATCATTAATAAAGTAGTACCGGTTACCGACAGACAACGCTGTTTGTGCGCTTATCACAATGGAATCGCCGAAGTTTCAGAGCGAGGAGATTGGAAATACTTAAGACGGGGCCACGGTTACAAAAAGAAATAGTGCAAACAGGAAAACTGATGCAACCCTAGCAGCGCTGCGGCCTCCACCAGCCCAACGGCAGGGCGGCGGGAGGCTGTGCGCCCGCCCCGCCTTCCCCTGCGCCCAGCTCCGGGCGGCGCTCCCAAATGTGGCAACCCAGCGCCGCGCCCTGGAATGGCCCTTTCTAGGCCCTTCTCCTCCGGAAAGAACAGAAAAGAAACTCCAGGAAAAGCACAGACTGAATGCAGGGCGTCAACTCAGTCCTATTCCCACCAAAGTAGAACACAACCCCCTCATTCCCCCTCCCCACCCCCGCGGGAGAGAGGGAAGTCCTTGAGCACTACCCCACCTCTTTTGCCACCGCTTTCCTCTCCTCTCCCCAAAGAAGCCCCCTCCTCCATGCAGCCCTGCCGCGTCCCCTGCACGTACGCAGCCCCCCAACTTTGCAGTTTGCCCATCGCGCCCTAGAGCCAGAAAGAAAATAGCTTTGAGGAAAGAGAGGGTGAGAGATGGGGCCGGGAAGGGTGCTGGGCAGTCGCGGGCGACCCGCCTCAGTGCCCCCAATTGCTGAAGCCGATCTCCTGCTTGTATCTATTAGTGAGGATGTTAGCTTTGCGAGTGAGTTTGGAAAGCACAGTGTGCAGCCCGCGCAGGTGGTAGTGGAACTGCTGTTCCAGGTCCTCCTCGCCGGCGTCCGCGCCCTCCAGGTGGCTCAGGTCCACCAGGATGTCCTTGGACTTCCAGGCGCTCCCCTCCTCGCTCCCCGCCGCCGCCGGGGGCTGCTGCAGGACCCCCCACTCGATGTCGTTGCGGATGGACTTGAGCAGCACGTAGTGGCTGTACATGTCCCGGGAGGGCGCGAAAAAGCTGCCGTTGCCGCTGCCCGCGCCGGGGGCCGGGGGCGTGCGCTCCTCCAGGCAGCCGCCACTGCCGCCTACCTCCACGCCGACGCCGTTGTCCAGCCCGGGCTCGGCCAGTGGCACGTCGCGCAGCAGGCTGGGCACCATCACCGTCTGGTCCATGTTGTTCACGGCGCCGATGAAGCGATTCATGGCGTTAAAGAGCGAGTGCTTCTGGTTGTAGGTGTCGCAAATCTGCATCATGGTGGCCGCGCGGGCGCCGAAGCACAGGGACGCAGGGGCACGGGATGGCCGGCCGGGGCGAAGGGCTGTACGCCTTTCACGCGCTCTCTGAGGCCCGCGCCGGGGGCCTAGCTACAGCCGGTGCGGCGGGATTCCCGGCTCCTCCTCCGCCCTCTCCAACTCTCGTCTAGATCGCAGCCCGGCCCTGCGGGAAGCACGACTTCTCCTGGCTCTGGCGTCCGGAAGCTCGCGATATCGGCGCGTGGTCTCTGGGTCGAGCCCTGGCCTGGTTGGGAGACGGGGACGAAAGAGCAGATTATTCACGCGGCTAGGGTGCCCGGCGCCCCCACCCGCGCGCACCTCCCTCCCTGGTTACAGCTTGTCTGGGACGGCTCCCGGGTGACTCCCAGCAGCCGGACGGTCCCACCTCCTCGCCCCCCGCCCAGGGCCGCGGAGAAAAGGAAGGGGTGCTCCCCACTCCCGTCTCCCTCCGCAAAAGCCTGAGTCCAAGCACCCACGCTGACGGGGCAGAGGTGGGGCGGGGGCACGCACTTCCTCCGGCGCCTCGAGATCCCCTGCTGCTGGGTAGCTCAGTGTTCCCGCTGCTGGCTGCTGCTGCCTGCGGACGCTGCTGCGGTCAGTGGCCGAACTGTGACTGCGGGCGGTGGTGGTGGCGTCGGCCCCCTACCCATCCCAGGTGCTCAATTTATAGAACCCCGGAAAGGTGTCGCCGGCGCTCAGGGCCACCCGCCGTGTCTCCTCCTCCCGCCTCCCCCGTAGCTCGGAGATAAAAGGCCCGAGCTGGGGATGACCGCTAGTAACACTCCAGGCCCTTTCTACAGCGGGGGCGGGGCGCGCCGGGCCAGCCCCGCCTCTCGCCTGATACCCGGGCGGAGGGAGGGCGCAGTAGCAGGGCAGGGCAGGGCAGAGGAGGGACAGAACAGCCGCACCCAGCCATCGCCGAGTGCAGAGCAGGCCAGCTTGGGGGGAGGGCCAGGCACAGTGCGGGTAAAGAAGGTGCCGGCGTCCGGTCCCGCAAGAGGGCGGGCTGGAGTGCGGGGGGATGGGTGCGCCTTGCTCACGCTCCCAGGGTGGGATGACCGAAGTGCAGGCGCCCAGGTTGTAAAGTGAGGCCCCCAACCCCGCATCTATGCTGGCAGTGGCCCGGAAACTACCGATCCGGTTTATTAATAGCCGTCGGGGAAGAGGGACCCGCAGCAGCAGCAACTCCATCCCAAGACTCTTACGTAAGAAGGGTGACTGGGCATGCCGGGTGCACGTGGACGCGTGGTGCTCCTGCCGTGGCCCTGGCCTTGGCCAGCTGCTGGGGGAGGGGGACCTCAGAGGCTTTTGCCTCCCTGCTGGCGAGGTCTTTCCCAATATTTCCTGTAACAGCCTTTGCCAGGGATGAAGAGCGACCCACCATCGGATCTGCACATTTTTCCAAGAGATCAGATGTGACAGTGCGGTGAAGCAGACAAATTCCTGACTTTTGTCCAAGTCCCGCTACTCAGAGATCCCGGGCCCCAGGCCGCGTGGCCTTTTGGCTGCCAAAGGGCCAGGAGAGAGTGACAGTAGGTAGGTCCGGTGTTGGGTGTCTTTCATCATTTAACAGAAAAGGGGGGAGGTGTCCAATATTTTTTTAGGAGGGGAGTTTGAAATGTACTTTTCCAAAAATAGTTCTTAAAACGCAAGGTCATTTAATAGGGCCTAAACTAGGTACCAAATCGCTGGATTTAACTTTTAAGAGCCTTGCACCTTCAATTTCACTTTGAGACGCCAAACCACAGCCTGTTTTCATTTTTGTTTCACCATCTCAATCCCCATGCCATGTCTGTCCTTCATACACCAGTCTTCTCCAACAGTCCTACAGATAATTCAAGAAGACTCAGGTTTCTAATTTTGAATCTCTTTTCTCTAAAACCTTTCAGGAGTACTTTTAGTACACTGTTTTTTCACAGGACAAAAAGTGCCAAAAGGGAGAAGCACATAATAAGAGGTTTATTTTTTCCCTGTTTCTTTCACCTTAATAATATATATTTAATTTTTTCCCACAGCAAACCATCTTCCTAATTGTCTTTTGAATGAAACTGTGACTTGGTGTGACAAGGGCTGGACAGGAGTCAGTGACTTCTGGAGACAAAGCTCAGCCTGGGGAGCCCCCTTCCCAGGGCTTATTAGCTCTGCCAGATCATAGCCCTTGTTTTCTTATCTAGAAAAACTGGAATCATGTTTACCTGCTCAACCTATCAGGGGCTTTGGGAGAATCAATGGAAAGGAAAATATAGAGCAAAAAAAGCATTATATAAATTTCAAGCATTAAAATAATCTCACCCCCCTCTTTACACACATGGAGACTCGCAAACTTTTCCGGCCCCAGTTTCCTTATCAATAAAATGGAGCTTCTCCCGTGGGCTGTGCCAGATTTGGGGTGAATAAGATAATAGATGTACAAATTATTATGTAAATACAAAGTACTTTACAAAGATGAAATTGTACTGTATGTAGGATCTTATCATAGTCTAAAGGTGTTTATGTGAAGAGTCAGAAACCTTAAACTGTGGAAATGGTCTATGATGATCCACAGACCCTTCCCCGCATTGCTTAAGCAACCGGCAAATACAAAATAGTCCAGCTTGATTTTAAGCCCTTATGTGCAATGACATACAAAAAACATTGCAAGAAGTAATCTCGAAAAAAACCACACACACATCCAGTTTCCAACAACTGATTCTCTATAAATTAAAACGTATTTTGTCTCCCATGACAGACCCTCTGGATATTTTAAGTCCGTATACCTCTGATGAAAACTTAGTATTCAAATCTGAGTTACTAAATGCCGGGATCCTGCCTCTTTTCTTCCCAGTTTTAGCAAAGTGTGATAATGACTCGCAGAAAACGGAAATTCAAGTGATCTAGCAAAGGGATCCCAGCAAAAAAAGCCCAGCTTAGGAGAAAACCCCTAATGCCTTCTTTTTGGCCTCCACTCCTCCCCGGTCTGTTTCCTTCCTTCTTCTGGTGTCGAGGTCACTCTCCATCCCCCAGTTTCTTGACTCTTGTTCTTTCACATTTCTTAAACACTATAAGAGAAAGATGGCTCATGCACCTGCCTGCAAAACTTCCCAAACCGGGCCTTCTCGGCTCCCGCAGGGCCAGAAGGACAACTCACGCCCACCCGGGTAACTCCTGAACGGAAAGGTCCGGAGCCAGAGCTCCCGGCCCTTGGAATCACCCCACCACCGCCCCTCCGGCTTCAGCCAATCAGGTGCTGTCAAGGAATATTATGCAAATAAGCCTTCGTGCCCCAGCCAGTCAGGAGCCACGGCCCCCTCCCCCCAGCGTCCTCTTTCACCCCAGCCGAGCCGAAGTGGCGGCGGCGTCTCTGGCAACCGGAGCGCCTCCAGTTTTCCCCTCCACTTGCGCCTGGAAAAAAAAATTAAAATGGTTCCTTGGGGTCACCTGGGAGGGGAGCAGGCGGATCTGGCCCGGCCGGAGGCGAAGAACCTCTGCGGTTGCCCTAGGCGCGTTCCCAGTTGCAATCCGGAACAGGCTGGAGATGCTGAGCAACCTGCCGAGGCCTCATTTTGCCTGTGGAAAACAGAAGTCGTCTGGTGAGCAAACGACTTTTGAGTACTTTCTGCAGGCCAGCAGGCTCCAGGCCTCTGGTCTCTGCTTCCTCCCCAATACGCTAAATTCTCAGTAAAAGCTTTGTCTGGAGTCTGGCACCCACCCCACTTCTTGGTCCACAGCTCCAACTCTGGAGCTCAGTTCAGATTCTTAATTCCCACATTTACCTTCTTACTTCAGCAACCATAACATCACGTTTTGCTGGTCCATCTCCCAAAAAGCGTTCACAAATGACCCCTTCTGTGTCCTTTGGATAGTTCCGGGAAAGATGGCATTTAAAGTAACCAGAAATTCATAAACAAAATACAGAACAACAGTAAACTGGTCAAAGAAGGCACATTGGAGAAATAAGAGATTTGGCCTAGAGCTGGTGGGAGGGTGGTATCCTTGAAAAGCTAGAAACCAGCCCAACTCAAGATAGTGGAGACTGGATTACTTTGAGGTAGAAATTAGAAGGAACCACTTCATGCTAAGTGTCGTAGAAATATGACAATCAGACTGTCTTGTTAAAGGCCATGTAGTCCAGCCATCCACTTGTGCTGAAATTGCTCACAACATCCCCACCAAGTGGTCACCCTGGCCCACATTCTTGTAATTTCCATCTTCTAGGTTAGTTCTCCCATCTTGGAGCCCTCTGGGAGGCCATGCAGCACACTGTCAGATACCAATAGATAGGGTCTCCAATCCACTGTTTTTCAAGCCAGCTATTCCAAGTTCCTGCAGCAGTTTTTCGTGGTCTCTCTGGAGTTGCTCATCCATCCTGCTCACCATCTCTGGAAGTAACTCCACTTTGCTTGTAATTGTGACACCTGGAATTCATTCAAGCACCATTTTTTCTAGGACAGAATGGAGTGGCGTGGCCACCTATTTTACTGTAAATGGTAACTTTTCTAGGTCATATTGATCGCACACCAGTGCTTGGAACTTAGACGTGTTAACACATTTTAACTTCACAACAACCCTGAGAAGGAAGTAAGGATCACAGAGTTTAAGTAGCCAAAGTAGCAGAACTGGGATTTGACCTAGTTTGCTGATGCCAGAACTTCCTTCTACTACCCAACAAATATCTATTTCTTACAATGCTGCCTACTATTTAAGTGGACTTCTTTTAACTGCTACGTCCATATGCAGCTGGTTAACAAAATTCTATGTATCCCGTTCTTTTTTTTTTAATTGCAGTATAGTTGATTTACAATGTTGTGTTAGTTTCAGGTGTATGCAAAGTGATTCAGTTATACATGTATATATGTTCCTTTTCAGGTTCTTTTCCCTTATAGGTTATTACAAAATATTGAGTAGAGTTCCCTGTGCTATACAGTAGGTCCTTGTTGGTTATCTGTTTTATATATAGTAGTATGTATCTGTTAACTCCAAACTTCTAATTTATCCCTCCTCCCCCCTTTCCCCTTTGGTAACCATAAATTTGTTTTCTATGTCTGTGGGTCTATTTCTGTTTTGTAAATAAGTTCATTTGTATCATTTGTTTTTTAGATTCCACATATAAGCGATATCATAAGATATTTGTCTTTCTCTGGCTAACTTCACTTAGTATGATAATCTCTGGGTCCATCCATGTTGCTGAAAACGGCATTATTTCATTCTTTTTTTAATGACTGAGTAATATTCCATCATACATATATACCACATCGTCTTTACCGTTCATCTGCCAACGGATGTTTAGGTTGCTTCCATGTCTTGGCTATTGTCAATAGTGCTGCAATGAACATTGGGGTGCATGTATCTTTTCAAATTATGGTTTCCTCTGCTTATATGCCCAGGAGTGGGATTGCTGGATCATATGGTAGTTCTATTTTTAGTTTTTTAAGGAACCTCCATACTGTTCTCCATAGTGGCTGTACCAGTTTACATTCCCACCAACAGTGTAAAAGGGTTTCTGTTTTCCACATCCTCTCCAGCATTTATTATTTGTAGACTTTTTGATGATGGCCATTCTGACTAGTGTGAGCTGATACCTCATTGTAGTTTTGATTTGCATTTCTCTAATAATTAGCAATGTTGAGCCTTTTTTCATGTGCCTGTTAGCCATCTGTATGTCATCTTTGGAGAAATGTCTGTTTAGATCTTCTGCCCATTTTTTGATTGGGTTGTTTGTTTTTTTGATATTGAGCTATATGAGTTGTTTGTATATTTTGGAAATTAATCCCTTGTCGGTCACATTGTTTGCAAATATTATCTCCCATCCTATAGGTTGTCTTTTCGCTTTGTTTATCGTTTCCTTTGCCGTACAAAAGCTTTTAAGTTTAATTAGGTTCCATTTGTTTATTTTTGTTTTTATTTCCATTACTCTAGGAGATGGATCCAAAAAGATATTGCTGCAATTTATGTCAGAGTGTTCTGCCTATGTTTTCCTCTAGGAGTTTTGTAGTATCCGGTCTTACTTTTAGGTCTTTAACCCCTTTTGAGTTTTTGTATATGGTGTTAGAGAATGTTCTAATTTCATTCTTTTACATGTAGTTGTCCAGTTCTCTGTATCCCATTCTTGACCGGGGTAGATCTTTTTGGACCAAAGTACAGAACTTTTAATTTATCTTACTTAAACTTTATCTCATTAGATTTAGCCCATTACTTCAGCTTGTTTCAATATTTTAGGTCCTAATTCGGTGCTCTAATGTATTTGGGTCTTACCCATACATTTGATAACTATCCTACATATTCATCCAAGTTATTGATAATTTACAGGCAGCACTGGCTGGGCAAAGGGCAAAGTACTTTGGAACATTTGGAAAGCTTCTTCAGCTTGATATCAGCCCATTAATTAGCATCTTTTATTAATTAATTAATTTAGCACCTTTTGGCGTATGTTGTTTCAGCCAGCTATGAATCATGTTAATTGTATAATCATCTAGCCTATATTTTTCTTCTTGACCACAGAATATTATGAGAGGCCTTGCTAAATGCCTTGCTAGAGTCCCAAGTTAATGGCCAGTTTTTCTTTTATGGAATCGGGAAGAAGGGCATTTTTGTCATCTGCCATGGAGGAGCCACTGTCCCATGATACAAAAATGCAGAAATTGCATCATAATTATTCCAAGTTAAAATTGTAGGGGGTGGTATTTAATCTCAATGTAATCGTCATTATAGGAAACATCCTCATGGAGATTTAGTTGGGAGAAGATAGGAAGATGCTAAAACCTGGGAACATGGCAGTAGTGAGTCTGCTGGCCTCCAACTTTAAGCTTTCAGGTTCTGGCATGTCTGAGTATGTTGTGGTTAGCATTTTGTCCCAATCTTATTTTTTAAAAGCCTCTTTATTATTTTTTTGACTTTTTATTTTATATTGGAGTATAACCGATTAACAATGTTGTGATAGTTTCAAGTGCACAGCAAAGCGACTCAGCCATACATATACATGTATCCATTCTCCACCAGACTCCCCTCCCATCCAGGCTGCCACATAACATTGAACAGAGTTCCCTGTAAAATACAGTAGGTCCTTGTTGGTTATCCTTTTTAAATATAGCAGTATGTACATGTCAATCCCAAACTCCCTAACTATCCCTTCCCTCCACCCTTCCCTCCCCACCCCCCATAACCATAAGATCATTCTCTAAGTCTGTGAGACTCTCTCTATCTTGTAAATATGTTCATCTGTATCATTTCTTTTTAGATTCCGCATATAAGCGATATCATATGATATTTCTCTTTGTTTTACAATTAGTAGAAATTTGGAAACAAATTCATGTGTACACCATTAATAAGCGACTTTGTCATAATTATCATGGTTATAATTGTCATTTTGTTCCTGGAAGAATATTAGACAGGGAAACGTTTTCCATCTTTAAGACACAGAACGTCTCGTGTAATTTCATTTTGTGCCAACTGGGTGATTGCTTGGCTGGAAGTAGAAAGTGTTTGTGGCACAGAGTTCAGTCAGCAATATTTATCAAAAATGTTTACTTGGGGGCTTCCCTGGTGGCGCAGTGGTTGAGAGTCCGCCTGCCGATGCAGGGGACACGGGTTCGTGCCCCAGTCTGGGAGGATCCCACATGCCGTGGAGCGGCTGGGCCCGTGAGCCATGGCCACTGGGCCTGCGGGTCCGGAGCCTGTGCTCCGCAATGGGAGAGGCCGCAACGGTGAGAGGCCCGCGTACCACCAAAAAAAAAAAAAGAATCCAATTTTAAACATGTTAATTTCAAGATACATATTATACATCAAGCAGAGACACTGCATAGGTGGTCCGATATCAGCGTTGAATCATAGTGTTTTTTGTTTTTGTTTTTTTGTTTGTTTTGTTTTTTTTGTGGTACGCGGGCCTCTCACTGTTGTGGCCTCCCCCGTTGCGGAGCACAGGCTCTGGACGCGCAGGCTCAGCGGCCATGGCTCACGGGCCCAGCCGCTCCGCGGCATGTGGGATCTTCCTGGACCGGGGCACGAACCCGTGTCCCCTGCATCGGCAGGTGGACTCTCAACCACTGCGCCACCAGGGAAGCCCCATAGTGTTTTTTAAATGCTGCCCCAAATTCTAGTTTTCATAAGAGTGCAATGGATCAAAAAGGTTTTGATTATAACAAATCCACCACCAACAGCCACACCATCTCTCTTGTTCCCTTCACGGGCTACCTTCCCCAGAGTTGCCTAAGCATCTCTGTCACCTCCTTTTCACTCCTCAACCCACTCCACTCTGGCCTCCAGAGCCATCACTCAACAGAAATTGCTTTTGCTGGTGCTACTAGTCACTGTCCATGGTGCAAATCAAGTTTTCAGTTCTCCTGCTACTTGATGTCAGCACTTGACACTGCCAACCACATCCTCATTGGGCTGTGCTCTTTCCTCAGCTTCTATGTTTTCCTCCTTTCTCTCTTGCTTAGTCTCCATTGCTAGTTTATCCTTCTCTACCCAGTCTTTAAATGTTGGAGTTCATAAGGACTCCCTCTTAGACCCTGTTCTCTTCTCCCCTTGTTCTTTTGCCCTGGGCAGTGCCATGGTGTCACATGTCATCCATATGTGGTTGACTCAAAAATATGTGTCTCGGGGCTTCCCTGGTGGCGCAGAGGTTAAGAATCCGCCTGCCAGTGCAGAGGACACGGGTTCGAGCCCTGGTCCGGGAGGATCTCACATGCCGCAGAGCAACCGAGCCTGTGTGCCACAGCTACTGAGCCTGCGCTCTAGAGCCCGTGCTCCTCAAAGAGAGAGGCCACCACAGTGAGAGGCCCGTGCACCACAACGAAGGGTAGCCCCCACTCGCCACAACTAGAGAAAGCCCCCGTGCAGCAACAAAGACACAACTCAGCCAGAAATATAAATTAAATAAGTAAATTTTTAAAAAATGTGTCTCTAGCCGAGACCCCTCTTCTTAGCCTCTGACCCATATGTTCACCCCATTTCTCCACAGTCATGCCTCCCAGGCATCTCAAAGTCAACATGTCCAAAACCATACTTTCACCACTGCCAAGCCTGCTTCCCTTCAGTATCACGTTTCTCATGAAATGGCACCATTATCCAGCCAGTTAGTTATATATGCCAGAAACTTGGAAGTCACCCTGGACATCTTTCTCTTCTTCATCCTTCACATCCAATTAGTCACAAAATCCTAAACATATCTCAGATCTGCTACCTTCAGCTCTCTTGCTTTGTGTTTGGCTGGCTCATTCTTGTCTTTCCGATCTAGACTCAAGGGTCTTCTCTAATCACCCTACCTAAGACAAATCTCTCTCGGCTGCTCCATATCCCAGCCCTGTGGAGCTGCTCCTCTGAGCACTGGGACGCTAGCAGCAGCTGGCAGGACCCCTCTACAAAGGTCTGAGCAGCAACTTCTTGGAGCCTCTTGTCTGACCTCTTAGGTTTGAGTAATGCCAACCTCTCCTTTCCCCCAACCTTATGAGTGGCAGCTGCTTCTTACAGCTATTATCTCTGCACTGCCTCAATTTTGCCTTTTTGTTCTTTCAGCCCTCCACCACCTGTGTAATTAAATTCCAATATTAAAACCTCTCTGTTAAAATACCTAGGGCAGTTTCTGTTTTCTTGAATGGGCCTTACTGACACAACAACTTTGGTTATGAGTCCATTTGGGTTTTTTTAATCTTTTCTTAAGTCATTTTTAATACTTTTTATCTGCCTGGAAAATTATCCATTTTATCCACAGAGTTGGGTCAAGTATTTTCTTCTAGTTCTTTCAAGATCCTCTGTTTCTATGATAATAAACCTAATCTCATTTGTAGATTTTTGTATTCATTCTCATAGTCATCCTTTTTTCTCATTTAGGCCATTTAGCTTTTTGTCCCCTTTCTGAAGAAACAACTGCTTTTGAATTGATTTATGAATTCTGTCATTTTTTCTAATTTACTATATATATTTTTAACATCTTTATTGGAGTATAATTGCTTTACAATGGTGTGTTAGTTTCTGCTTTATAACAAAGTGAATCAGCTATATGTATACATATATCCCCATATCCCCTCCCTCTTGCATCTCCCTCCCACCCTCCCTATCCCACCCTCTAGGTGGTCACAAAGCACAGAGCTGATCTCCCTGTGCTATGCAGCTGCTTCCCACTAGCCATCTATTTTACATTTGGTAGTGTATATATGTCCATGCCACTCTTTCACTTTGTCCCAGATTACCCTTCCCCCTTCCCATGTCCTCAAGTCCATTCTCTACACTTGCATCTTTATTCCTGTCCTGTCCCTAGGTTCTTCAGAACCATTTTTTTTTTAGATTCCATGTACATGTGTTAGCATACGATATTTGTTTTTCTCTTTCTGACTTACTTCACTCTGTATGACAGTCTTTAGGTCCATCCACCTCACTACAAATAACTCAATTTCGTTTCTTTTTATGGCTGAGTAATAGTCCATTGTATATATATGCCATATCTTTTTTTTTAACATCTTTATTGGACTATAATTGCTTTACAATGTTGTGTTAGTTTCTGCTGTATAACAAAGTGAATCAGCTATATGTATACATATATCCCCATATCCCCTCCCTCTTGCATCTCCCTCCCACCCTCCCTATCCCACCCCTCTAGGTGGTCACAAAGCAAAGAGCTGATCTCCCTGTGCTATGCGGCTGCTTCCCACTAGCTATCTATTTTACATTTGGTTTTACTATATTTTTTTATCTTATGAGTTTCTTCTTTCTGCTTTCCTTTGTTGTTTTGCCAGTTTTTAAAAACTTATTAAGTTGACTATTTAATTGATTTGTTTTCATCTTTCCTATTTAGTAATGAAACTGCTTAAGGGTATGGATTTTTCTTTGATTACTGCTTTAGTTCTTTTAATTATTCTTCTTTAGATAGACTCTATTTGTGGCTTTGATATCTTCCTTGGCCCAAAAGTTACTTGAGATTTTTAAAATTTCTATATAATGTAAGTTATTTTAGTTTCTATGCTTGTTATTAAGTTAAGTTTCATTATTTGGGGTCAACAAATATAATCTGCATGATTTCTACTCTGGGGATTTATTAAAGTTTTCTTTGCTTATGCCTTATTCCTTCAATTCTAATATAAACTTTAATCTTACTGCCCTTTTTATTGATTCTAAGACACATTTTAATGTTTATGAAATGGGACATCTTATCAACAGTTAATGGTATCTTGCAGTTACATAATTGGCAGCGTTTTTACTTTCTTAGTGGAACATAAAATAATGTTAGATTTTACAATCTGATGACATCTTAAATTTGATGAATGTGTTTTGTTTAAATCACTCTAAAATTGTAACATACCTCAAAATGTCTACTAAAAGAAAATTGACAACTGTTAAGGTTTTTTCCCTACAGCTTTTTTTTTTTTTTTTTTTTTTGGCTGCGTTGGGTCTTTGTTGCTGTGCGTGGGCTTTCTGTAGTTGCGGCAAGCAGGGACTACGTTTTGTCGCGTTGTGCGGGGCTTCTCATTGTGGCGGCTTCTCTTGTTGCGGAGCGTGGGCTCTAGGCGCACGGGCTTCAGTAGTTGTGGCATGCAGCCTCAGTAGTTGTGGCTTGTTGTGGCACGCAGGCTCAGTAGTTGTGGCTCGTGGGCTCTAGAGCGCAGGCTCAGTAGTTGTGGTGCATGTGCTTAGTTGCTCTGTAGCATGTGGGATTTTCCAGGACCAGGGCTTGAACCCATGTCCCTTGCGTTAGCAGGCACATTCTTAACCACTGTGCCACCAGGGAAGCCCTCTACTGCTATTATTGAATCATTGGTGTGTCTTATTGTTGATGAAATCTTAGAACTAAAGACCAAGTCTTTCTTATAGTTCTATGGATACATGAAAAAAAAGGAAATATTACCTGTTTTCAGGGTATAAAGTTTAATATATATCTATTCAATCAATTATCTTAATTATGTTATTTAAATCCTCAATAAAACCTTACTTAGATTTTGATGATGGTGGGAGGTGGGGAGTTGGTATACTCGGTCTGTGTTACTGCAGAGTAAGTCAAAGTCTCCAATTTTTGGACATGTTATTGATTTCTCATTGTAGTTCCTTCAGGCTTTTAATGTATGCATGTTGAATATATATTACTTGTTGCACAAATGTTAGTTCATTATTTGAATTCTACCTTTTATCATTAAAAATTGATTCTCTTTGCCATTTTAATGTGTTTTTAAAAATTTAACCTTACAGGATATTAATTTTGCTGACTAATTTTTTACTTTCGTTCCATTTGCCTGATGTTTTGCCCATTGTTTTAATTTATATCTCTGTATATCAAACTGTTTTTATGGTAATTGGATTTTACCAGCTTCCCCATTCCTTGGTTTTTTAATTTCAATTCATCTCTTGGTTGGCTTGATTTTGTCATCAGGTGATTTTTTTTCCCAAGAAGTGTTTGTGGGTACAATATTCTGTGAGTTTTTGTAGGTTTTAAAATATATTTCTTTTTTTTTTTAATCTGGACAACAGTTAGACTGACTATAACATTACTGGATCACACTCCCTGCCCCAGAACTCTGAATATACCCTACTATCTTCCATGGCTGAGTGTTGCTGTGGAGAAGTCTGAAGTCTCCCTGATTTATTCTAGCTTTTTTAATGGATGCCCATAAGATTCTATGTATTCATTGAGGTTCAATAACATTACTTGTATATGTCTCACTATTTACTATTCTAAATCACTTTTTTCCCTTGAATTTAGTATACACTCAATCCACAGATTCATGTCTTCCTTAATTTCAAGCAAGTTTCCTTTAATTTTATCATTGAATATTTTATCTCCTCTAGGTTTTCTACCCTTTTCTTCTGGAGCTTATTGGTATTCTTTTGTCTCCCTTTCATAGCTGTTACTTTTTTCCTATTTAGTTCCATTTATTTCCCCTTTTCCAATTCATATTGGACAATTTTTTCAAGGCTGTCTCCATATTACTTTCTTCTGATAGCAGTAATACCTATTCTACTTTTTGCCTTTCAAATGTGATGGGTTTTTCCAGCAATCTGAAATACTTCATTTAAAGAAGCATTTTTAAAAATCATGGTGAATAGGTCAATATCTGATAAAATTGGGTTGGGGGTACCTGGGTTGTTTATTAACATCTATATTTTTCTGTATGCTTGGTTTTTTAAAAATAGACTTTTTAATTTTTATTTATTTATTTATTTTTAAATTTACTTATTTATTTATTTCTTTGGCTGTGCCGGGTCTTAGTTGCGGCACTCAGGATCTTTGTTGCGGTGTGTGGGATCTTCAGTTGTGGCATGTGAATTCTTAGTTGCAGCATACATATGGGATCTAGTTCCCTGACCAGGGATCAGACCCAGGCCCCCTGCATGGTGAGCACGGAGTCTTAGCCACTGGATCACCAGGGAAGTCCCCGAAATGACACACACCCACAGCCTCCTCCACTCTCAGCATCCCCCACCAGAGTGGTACCTTTGTTACAATCAATGAACCTACATTGACCCATCATTATCACCCAAAGTCCATAGTTTACATTACAAGTGTAGTTGTTATTTCTATAATTGTTTTGTTATTATTCATATTTCCTGAGTCCTGTCAGTACATTTTATATCTCTTACTCAGCATCTTATCATCCCTTACTATCTCTTCCTTGAGCCCCTTTCCTTTTCCTCTTCAAAAACATATAACTTATTTTTTTAAACTTTTTATTGGAGTAGAGTTGATTTACAATGTTGTGTGAGTTCCAGGTGTACAGCAAAGTGATTCAGTTATACATATACATATACCCCCTCTTTTTTAAGATTCTTTTCCCATATAGGCCATTACAGTGTTGAGTACAGTTCCCCGTGCTATACAGTAGGTCCTTATTAGTTATCTATTTTATATATAGTAGTGTGTATATGTCAACCCCAGTCTCCCAATTTATCCCTCCCCCCCTTACCCCCCTGGTAACCATAAGTTTGTTTTCTACATCTGTGACTCCACTTCTGTTTTGTAAATAAGTTCATTTGTACCCTCTTTTTAGATTCCACATATAAGTGATATCGTATGATATTTGTCTTTGTCTGGCTTACTTCACTCAGTATGACAATCTCTAGGTCCATCCATGTTGCTGCAAATGGCATTATTTTGTCTTTTTTATGGCTGAGTAATATTCCATTGTATATATGTACCACATCTTCTTTATCCATTCCTCTGTTGATGGACATTTAGGTTGCTTCCATGTCCTGGCTATTGTAAATAGTGCTGCAATGAACATTGGGGTGCATGTATCTTTTCGAATTATGGTTTTCTCTGGGTATATGCCTAGGAGAGGGATTGCTCAGATCATATGGTAGTTCTATTTTTAGTTTCTTAAGGAACCTCCATGCTGTTCTCCATAGTGGCTATATCAATTTACATTCCCACCAACAGTGTAGGAGGGTTCCCTTTTCTCCACACCCTCTCCAGCATTTATTGTCTGTAGATTTTTTGATGATGGCCAGTCTGACCAGTGTGAGGTGATACTTCATTGTAGTTAAACATGTAACTTATTTTAACTGTACATTTCTTCTTAATTGAGAGCAGTTTCATTTTTCCAGTTGTGTATTTTTTACTTCTTTACATCTCTCCTAACTTCACATTGAACCCATCAATAAATCACACTGGCTCAATCTTCAAAATATCTCTAGGATATGATTGCATTTTATGCCCCCTTGCAGCTAGGAGAGGTCAGGTCTGGCCAATGACTTGAAAGATGAAATTTCTCAGTGGCTCTCAGGAAAAACTTTTTAAAAGAGGACAGACCACACTGGCCTCTGCCTTTCACCTTTTTCTATTTGCCCTTCCTCCCTTCCTACCATTGGAAAAGCAGCTTGGTGCCTCAGATAAAGCATCCATTTGTCACCATAAGGAAGATAACCATATATACCTATAATAAAGCATGAATCTATAAGAAAGTAGGTGTGTTCAGTTTTATGGTATGTGCAGCTGAACACCATCTTGACTGATGAACACCATAGATAGAGTATGTATTAGTTTCCTCTGGCTGCCACAACAAAGTACCACAAACTTGGTGTTTTAAAACAGAAATTTATTCTTTCACTGTCCTAGAGGCCGGAAGTCCAAAATCAAGGTGTCAGCAAGATTGCTTCCTTCTGTATGCTCTGAGGGAGAATCTGTTCCAGGCTTCTCTTGTGGTGTCTACCAGCTGCCGGCAATCCTTGGCTTGTATATGCATTACTCTGATCTCTGCTTCTGTCTTCACATGGCCTTCCTCTCTGTTTCTATATATTGTCTTTTGTTGTCTCTTATATGGACACCAGTCTTTGGATTTAGGGTCCACCGTAATCCAGGATGATATCATTTACAGATCCTCACCTTAATTACATCTGCAAAGACCTTTATTCCAAATAAGGCCATATTCTGGGATACGGAGTGAGCATGTCTTTGGTCAGGGGCACTATCTAACCCACTGCATGTGTGTGTGTGTGTGTGTGTGTGTATGTAGATACATGGGATAATATACATGTATTTTTGTTTTAGAGCAATCCTTTTATTTATGTATTTATTTCTTTATATTTTACTTTTTGCTTGATTCTTCTCCCTCTCTTCCCATATCACACTACATGATACTAATAATCCATAATCCTGGTTAGCCTGTTGTGAATACTTTTATTTTATTATTATTTTTTAAAATTTATTTTTGGCTGTGCTGGGTCTTCGTTGCTGCACACAGGCTTTCTCTAGTTGCGGCGAGCAGGGGCTTCTCTTGTTGTAGAGTGCTTTTCTAGGTGCTTGGGCTTCAGTTGTTGTGGCTCACAGGCTCTAGAGCACAGGCTCAGTAGTTGTGGCGCACAGGCTTAGTTGCTCCACAGCGTGTGGGATCTTCCCGGACCAGGGCTCGAACTCGCGTCCCCTGCATTGGCAGGCGGATTCTTAACCACTGCACTCCGAGGGAAGTCCCACGGATACTTTTATTTTATCCACAGACATTTAATCCTATGCAGACAGAATGTATATACACAGATAAACACATACACATGCACACACACACAGTATTGGTTAGTTATTCTGCATAATGAACTACCCAAAACTCAGTAATTTAATATGGCAGTTACATAATATTATAGTTCATAAATAATGAGATTGGGGTTTGGTCACTCTTGGTTGGGTTTGCTCATACATCTCAGGATCAGCTAGGGGCTCTGCTCTAGATTGGGTTTGTCTGGAATAGCTTTTATCTTTGCTAGAGTTGCTCTGATTCAAGGATCCCTCATCCTCCTCCTGGGATCAGTGAGCTAGCCCAGGAATATCCTTCCCATGGAGATAGGAGAAATATAGGCAGGCAAGTCCAATCACCCAAGCACTTTTTCAAGAGTCTGCTCGTGTCACATCAGCTAACATCTCATTGGCTCACATCATAATCAATGGGCAGGGAAATCTATTTCATCTCTTGATGGAAGAAACTGTGAAGTTACATGGCAAAGGCATGAGAACAGAGAGGAACACAAAATTGCAACCATAATGCAATCTATCTTACAAACAGATATGATAAACAAACATATATGCCTTCATCTAGTGAGTGTTTAAAAACATAGGTTCATACTATGTAATTTGTTTGCATCTTCCTTTTTTCAGTGACACCTCATGGAAGTATCTCTAAGTCATCTTATTTATCTCTGATTCAGTTTTTTTTTTTGCGGGGGGGCACACCACACACATGGCTTGCGGGATCTTTGTTCCCCAACCAGGGATCAAACCTGTGTCCCTGCAGTGGAAGTGAGGAGTCCTAACCACTGGACCTCTAGGGAAGTCCCTCTCTGATTCAGTTTTTAAATGCTGCATATTTTATTCCATCTTGTAAATCTACTATAATTATTTAACTGTTTTTCTCCTGATGGGTATTCAATTTGTTTCTTGTTTCTTTTTTTTTTCCTTTGGTCATTCATTTTGAACAGTACAGAAAAAAAAATCTCTCCTGGGTCAAAAGATATTTGTGTTGTTAATTTTAATAGGAATTTCCAGGTTACTTTTTAAATAAGGCTGCAGTGCTTCAGTTTAATCAGCAATTTATGTCATTCTTCCCTACATTACCACTAAGAAGTGGTGGCGCTGTTCTTTGTTAATCTTTGCCACTTTGTTGTATGTAAAGTGACTATTGCTTCTTCATTTTTCATTTCTCTAACTGCTTATGAATTTGAACATCTTTTCATATGATTTTGCCATTTAAATTTGCACTTCTGTTACTAGTCTGTTTATACCCTTTCCTCGGTTTTCTATTGAGTTGTTTTTCATTTTCTTGTCAATTTATAAGAGCTCTTTGTATATTATAGAAAGTATGCCTTTGATTGTCTTATGCGATACAATATCTTTCCAGCTCTTTGTTTCTTCATTTTGTTTATGGTATCCTTTGTCATGCAAAAGTTTTGTTTGAGGCTGTTTTTACTGTTTAAATACTTATTGAATTTAAGGGTTTTAGAAACACTACTGTGCTCACTAAGCCACTGTAATCATTAGGAGGCTGAGCGGGGAGGTGGATCATCTCTTGACACTGCCTGGAGCTTCCCCCAAATTCTCAGTGCATGCAAAAGAGAAATGAAATAGGGCATTTCAATTATACCTCTACAAAATTGAAAAAGGAGAGAGATAAATGAGAAGTCACAGGCAAAGGACATGTGACGAAGCCCCAGCAACTGTTATTTAATAGAAGAAAGCCCACTTGGGTTAACTAGCACTGAAGGAGAGGCTCAGCTAGAGCATTGTATTCGTTTCCTAGGGCTGCTGTAACAAAGCACCAAAATCTTGATGCTTTCAATCAACAGAAATTTATTGTCTCACAGTTCTAAACATCTGAAACCAAGGTGTTAACAAGTATGTTTTTTGTTTTTTATAAATTTATTTATTTATTTTTGGCTGCATTGGGTTTTGGTTGCTACACGTGGACTTTCTCTAGTTGCGGTGAGCGGGGGCTGCTCTTCGTTGCAGTGCGCAGGCTTCTCATTGTGGTGGCTTCTCTTGTTGCGGAGCACGGGCTCTAGGGACGCGGGCTTCAGTAGTTGTGGCACGTGGGCTTCAGTAGTTGTGGCACGCGGGCTCTAGAGCGCAGGCTCTGTAGTTGTGGCGCACGGGCTTAGTTGCTCCACGGCATGTGGGATCTTCCCGGACCAAGGCTCGAACCCGTGTCCCCTGCATTGGCAGGCAGATTCTTAACCACTGTGCCACCAGGGAAGCCCAAGGCTGTTTGTTTTTTGGAGGCTCTGAGGGAGAACCTGTCTCCTGCCTCTCTCCTGGCTTCTGGTGGCGGCTGCCCATCCTTGGCTTTCCTCAGCATGCAGACACCTGACTTCAGTCTCTGCCTCCATCATCACCTGGCCTTCTTCCCTGTGTGTCTTCACATGGCCTTCTTATAAAGACACCAGTCATTGGATTTAGGGCCCGCTATAATCCGTTATGATCGCATATTAACCTAACAAATTACATCTGCAAAGACCATATTTCTCACTAAAGTCACATTCTGAGGTTCTGGGTGGAGATGAATTTTTTAGGGACACTATTCAACCCAGTACAGTCTGCCCTCTGCCTGCATCCCCCCCAAGAAAAAAATCACATCAATCTCGTGTGCAAAATACATCCCCCAAAGTCTTGATACATTTCAGCATTGACTCTGAATCCAAAATCTCATATAAATATCATCAACTCAAAAAGTTCAAAATCTCATCCTGTAAATCATCTAAATCAGTTATAGGTGAGGATTTGGATATGATCCACCTTGGGTCTAACTTCCTCTACATCTGTGGACCTGGGAAACTAGAAAATAAGTTATCTGCTTCCCAAAATACAATAATGAGATGGGCATTGGATAGACATTCCCATTCCAAAAGAGAGAAGTGGTCATGGAATCTAGTAGTCCCTCGGTGGAGAGCCTGATTCTGTAGCCCGCCCCCCTCCCCTAGCTTTCTGTCCCATATAGAGTGATGCAATCAGCCCCTACCAGCAACAACTGTCCTTGCAAATTAGATACTTTTTTTATATGTAAAGCCAAATACATCTATCTTTTTCTTTATAGTTTCTGTGTTTTTAATCTTGGTTAAAAATGTTTCCTCTGTGGCTTCCCTGATGGCGCAGTGGTTGGGAGTCTGCCTGCCGATGCAGGGGACACGGCTTCGTGCCCCGGTCCAGGAAGATCCCACATGCCGCGGAGCAGCTGGGCCCGTAAGCCATGGCCGCTGAGCCTGCGCGTCCGGACCCTGTGCTCCGCAACGGGAGAGGCCACAACAGTGAGAGGCCCGCGTACCGCAAAAAAAAAAAAAAAAAAGTTTCCTCTGACCCTATATTGTACATGTAGTCGCCTAATTTTCTCTGAAGATTCTAGTTGCTTAATTTTATATTTACATCTTTACTCTTCTGAAATTTATTTTTTATATCATGGAAGATGGAGTCCATTTTAATTTTTTCCATATGGATATCCAATTGTAATATACCACTTATTTGAACAAATTCATACTTTTCCAAAAAAGTGGTTTGAACTATGACTTGGTCATTTATTAATTTCTCATATACACGGGCTATAATTCTTGATTCTCTATCCTTTTATACTGATTACTATGTTTCTTCTTATGTCGATATCATATTGATTGGATAAAAGTGACTTTTCAGTATATTCTTATAACTGTTAAAACAAGTCTCTCACTGACTTGATTTTCTGAAAGTCTCCCTTTTTACCCCCTTAAAAGTTCATATGAGAGTATAGAGTGATACTAAACATTTGGTAACCACTAGCCAAAATTAATTAATATAAGATTAATTAAAATTAAATGAAATTTAAATTAAGTATCATTAAAAATTCAGTCCCTCAGTTGCACTGTCACATTTCACGTTCTCCACAGCCACATGTGGCTGGTGGTTACCATATTGAACAGCTCAGAAGTATGACATTTCCATCATTGCAGAAAGTTCTATTGGAAAGTGCTGCTCTAGAGTATCTGACATTTTTTTTGTTTCTTCTGATGTTTCTTCTGATGTAAATTCTTCCTCTAACTTGTGTTATATGTTTATTTTCTCCTCTTTTTCTAGTTTTGCAGGTGGGGGAGTAGAGATGATACTAATATCTATATAGGCCATGCAAGGTCCTTCCTCCCTTTTCCTTATCTTTATATGGTGGCAGTTCAGAAAGAGGCCACTACTTCATAATAGCGTGAGGAAGCTTTCAGCTTCCATCCATGACAGAGTAACTGGAAACGGACTTACCCTCCCATCATAAAACACTAAAAAAGTGGAAAAAATATAGGAGACAAGTGTTTGCAGGCTTTGAACAACAGGCAGTACAGGAGTGTGATCCTTGAGATTATGGAAACACTGGAGGGAAGCCTCAAATTCATATCACCTTTCTGACTTAGGGTACTTTTTGGATCATGGTGCAGACCAAGCAGAGGATGCCAGTCTTACTGAGCTGAGGAGGTCAGAGTTTGGGGCAGCTGGAGCATATGGAATTTTCTGACAGTGTACTAAAGAGGAGGGATCAGAGCAGCACAGGACCTAGAATAGCCAATATGGTCTTGGAATTAAAAAAAAAAAAACTTGTAGGACCCACACTATTCAATTTCAAGGATTATTATAAAGCTATCAAATCAAGGCATAAAGACAAATAGATTGATGAAACAAAATATAATACATAAATAGATATAGACACACAGTCAATTTATTTATGATATAGAGGCCAAGACAATGGGAAAAAGGAAAGTCTTTTCAGAAAGTTTTGCTAGAACGACTAATCATCCATACATTAAAAGAAAAACTTGGGCTTCCCTGGTGGCGCAGTGGTTGAGAGTCTGCCTGCCGATGCAGGGGACACGGGTTCGTGCCCCGGTCTGGGAGGATCCCACGTGCCGTGGAGCGGCTGGGCCCGTGGGCCATGGCCGTTGGGCCTGCGCGTCCGGAGCCTGTGCTCCGCAGCGGGGAGAGGCCATGGCAGTGAGAGGCCCGCGTACCGCAAAAAAAAAAAAGAAAAAGAAAAAAGAAAAACTTACCTCATACACAAAAATTACTTCTAGATGAACCATAGACCTAAGCAAACAAGCTAAAATTATAAACTTCTAGAATTAAATGTAGGAAACTATCTTTAGAAGGCAAAGATTTCCTAATCAGGACACAAAAGAAGCTAATCATTAAAAATTGTAAATTGGTGGCTTCCCTGGTGGTGCAGTGGTTGAGAGTCCGCCTGCCGATGCGGGGGACACGGGTTCGTGCCCCGGTTCAGGAGGATCCCACATGCCACAGAACGGCTGGGCCCGTGAGCCATGGCCGCTGAGCATGCGCGTCCAGAGCCTATGCTCCGCAACGGGAGAGGCCACAACAGTGAGAGGCCCGCGTACCGCAAAAAAAAATTTTTTAATTGTAAATTGGGCTGCATCAAAAGTAAAAACTTCTGCTCATCCAAAGTCAGTTAAGAAAATGAAAAGGCAAGCTATGGTCTAGATGAAAATATTCATAATGACAAGGGGTTTGTATCCAGAATTCATAAAGAATGCCTTCAGTAATAAAATAAGAAGCAGCCCAATTTCAAAATGCATAAAATACTTTTGAAAAGACACTTTGCAAAAGGAAATATATGAAGGCCAATAAGCATATGAAAAGGTATTCGACATTACCAGTCATCAGAGAAATGCAGATTAAAACCACAATGTGATACTTCTTCACACCCACTAAAATGGCTCAAATTTACAAGTCTGATAACACTAAATTTTGGTGAAGATGTGGAGTAACTGAAATCCAGCATTGCAGCTGGGGTATAAAATAGTACAACCACTTTGGAAAACTGTCCGTTTCCTGTAATGTGAAACACACACCTGTACTATGACCATTAATTCTACTCCAGTTCATTCAAAGAAATAAAAACTTATGTCCACAAAATGATTTGTACAAGAATGTTTACAGTCCTTTTATTCATAATAACCAAAAACTGGAAATCATACAAATGTCTGTTAACAGATGACTGGATAAATAAATGTGCTATAGTCGCACAATGGAATACTAGTCAGCAATAAAAGTGAATGAATTGCTTATACATGGAACAACGTGGATGAACCTTAAAGACATTACGTTGAGCAAAAGGAGCCCAATACAGTGGAGTACATACTCTATGATTACGTTGATATGAAGTTCAAGAATAGGCAAAACTAATCAATGGTGACAGAAATCAGAACAGTGATTGTGTTGGAGGGAGGGAAGAAGGGGAGTTAGAGTTTGACTGCAAGGGGGCACAAAAGAGCTTTCTTGGGTGATGGAAATGCTCTATTTTATTCTTGATCAAGATGGTAATTACAGAGGTGTATACATTTGCCGGAACTCATTGAATTGTAAACTTAAGATTTGTGCCTTTTATTGTAGATAAATTTTGCTGCAAACAAACAAACAAAAGGAACACTGTGAGGAATATGAAAGGAAGTATTCTGTGGTAGCCTGAAGCTTTAAATCAGGTATGATGGCTTAGAAAACTATCCAAATCTGTATCTCTTCCGTGGGGTAAGGGGAAAGTATTGTTTACTGGGGAGATTGGTTAGTTTAACTTTTCAGCTCATTGGAACTTTTTCTTTCATGGACTTATGTTTTTTGTCTGGTTTGGTTTGGCTTGGTTTGACTTCCCTTTGCTATCCGACTCTGACTACCAGTTGCCTTACTTTCTAGAGAACATTTATCTGGGCTGGGGAAAACAAAAATGGCATATCCACGGTGTCTTTTCTTCACCCTTGCTTTCCCTGTAGTTTTTCAGGGTGGAAATAAGTCTATACAGCGATGGTCTCTATTCCACCATGGCCCACTCACACACACACCCCTCCCCAGCCCATTCTCAACGAACCCATTGCCTGTAGATGCCTCAAAACCCTCTCACTTATGTGCAGAGATACTTACGCCCTGCTTGAGATATGGAGAGTTATTTGTTAGCTCTCTGCGCCCCCTACTCCCCGCCCCACATTGGCCCATAACTTCGCCCAGGGTTCACTTTGCTTAGCAAATATCCTTCCCTCTTTGGGGCATAGTAGCCATTTCTTAGTTTCAGTATGGATGGAATTTTCCTTTGTTTTCCTTCATTCAAATCTGTGGGCTTGGAACAAAAGAGTAACAAATATACCTTTACTTCACCATCTTTTGTTGGAAACCCTGAATCTAGTGTGAGCCCTAACCCCTGGTTAAAACCTTTGACTGGCCTTCCATTGCCATTCAAAGATAACGAGTCTCAAAGATAACGTGTCTCAAAGCCCCGAGGTAGCTTACAAGGCTCTACATGGCCTGCCTTCTACTTAGCTCTCCAGTGTCATCTCACTTCTGGTTCCCCAAATCTAGGATGCCACAGTCATTCTCACCTTCTTTTGTCCTTTTAAGATAACATTTATTGTTCTTTTTCAAATTATTAAAGTAACTGCATTCAGTGTTAGAGAATTGGAAAATGCAGAGAAGTATAAAAAGGAAAAGAAAATCACCTGTAATCATGCTTCCTAAAAGGTATCACTGATAACATTTTGTCTTATTTTATTCCAGTATTTCTTCTTTTTTACAAAATATTTATTTATTTATTTATTTATTTATTTATATTTATTTTGGCTGCGCCAGGTCTTAGTTGCAGCATGCGGACCTCCTAGTTGAGGCATGCGAACTCTTAGTTGCGACATGCATGCGGGATCTAGTTCCCTGACCAGGGATTGAACCCCGGCCCCCTGCCCTGGGAGAGCAGAATCTTACCCACTGGGCCACCAGGGAAGTCCCTATTCCAGCATTATTTCTATGCATAACATCCAGATATTATTTTTATGTTATATATACATGTGTATGTGTGTGTGTATATGTGTATATATATATGTACACATATATATACATATAATTTTAAGGTAATTAGAGTCATTTGGACTTCTTCTACCCCACATTTTATTATAAGCATGTTCCTATGCTATCATTTCCCATCATCATTATATTTTAAGTTCTAGTGAATATTAATAAGCATTTACTATGCACCCAGTACCACTTGGCTAAGCACTTTACATGTATTTTCTCCTTTAATCCTTGCAACCATCTGTGAGGTACTAGGATGTTCCCATTTCACGGAGAAGGAAATCAAGCCTTAGAGAAGTTAAGTAACTTGCTCAAAGTCACACAGCTGGTAAGTATTGGAGCTGGGATCTGAACCCTGGTAAAGAAAATCTCAAAATTCTCCTGAGGTGTCAATAGAACAGTCTTTTAAACATTGATTGAATAGTGAATAGATAGAAAGGAATAATTATAACCTATATGTAAGGTATAAAGGATCATGATGCAATGAACAAAAATATTACCCACCACCCAGTTTAAGGCAAATACACTTGCTTTTGACAGTTCTTCAAAGTGGCCTTCATTGAAATGATCACAATTGGAATTAACTAACATTTGGGTCCTAGGATTAAAATTCCTCAGTGTAAAGAAGACAGTGGCAGACTTCCCTGGCAGTCCAGTGGTTAAGAGTCCATGCTTCCAATGCAGGGGGCGCAGGTTCGATCCCTGGTCGGGGAACTAGGATCTTGCATAATGCACAGCGTGGCCAAAAAATTTTTTAAAAAAAGTAGGCAGTGGCTCCCCCAATCCCTCAGAGTACAGAAGGCCCTTTGTCTCTCCAGACAGTCAAATCAGTTGGTTGCTGTGAGCCCAGTTCTGGTGGCTGCTTCTCAGGTGTTCCCTTCCCCAGCCTCAGGAAACTTTTGCACTGAGAGAGGCTGGAGGACTCAGAACGAGGCCACCTCAATGGGGTTGACTGAATAGGCTTGGGAGCAGTGGCATCAATGTGGGAAGTGACTAGGGGACAAGCAGAGTCAGTGCTGGTGGCAGGATCAGCTCGTGATGGGTGCTCTGGATGGACAAAGCAAAGCCCCAATATAACCAGTGACAGCCCCTGTGATGGCAGTGGGAAAAGTTGAGCAGCTAAGGTGAGGGGGTAACTTTCATTGCCACCTAATTGAGTGACTCTGAATCATTCTAGGAGAAGCGAAAGGACATTGAGGTTTTAGGAGCCCTATGAAGTTCAAGGGGCTCAGCGCCAAAGGTGTTTTTGTCACCACAGCCATTTTACCCACACCCGCATCTGTCCACCCTCCTGGCTAGTGTGGGCTGAGCAAGTCAGGATTAATCAATATTTCATAAAATGCAAGTTTCACTTCCCAAACTACTTCCTTCCTTCAACTATGGTGGCTCTCCCATTGCTCTCTATTGTACCCCTGGGGGTAAACTCTAAAATTGAGTGAATTGTCTTCAATCAGACAGACACCTCCAGTAGACATGGGAAAGCAGCATTCAAAGGTGATGACTTTGCCACCACCAGTGTCTGCACCTCTTCTCCACCTCCTGCCGTCCTTATCATATATGGGCTGAATTCTTGCAATAACCTCTTAAGCAGCATTCTTGTTTCCAGTCTCTCAGCTATATTTGCCACCAATTTGTTTCCTTTTTAAATTGTTTATAATTATCTAAAATATATCTCTATTTCCAAAGTCAAAATAATTTGACAAGCTGTGTTCAAAAAGTTTCACTTCAATTATTGTCTCTTCTGCCCTGCTTCCTTCCTCTCCTCTATAAGTATTTTTATTAGTTTCTCATTTGTGTTTCCAGTGTTTTCTTTTTTGGCAAGTACAGTCAAAATGTGTATCTGTATATGTGTTTAGTAGTATTTTCTCCCTTTTTAAAATATAAGATAGCATGGTAAATACACTGCTTGGTATCTTTATTCCTTAATGACAAATTCTGGAGATGTATTATGTATAGAAATTGTCCTCATTCCTCTTTATGGTGGCTTAATATCCCATTGTGGGGATGAACTATTCTTTTTCCAACCAGTCTCTGTAGTGAACATTTGGGTTATTTCAAATCCTTTTACTGACAACAAATTTAATAAAAATATATTTGGTGGTCATGTCACTCCCTGCTCAGAAACCTCTGTGGCTTTCCATTGCCTGCAAAAGCCAAATACCCTGGGAGTCCTTCTAAGGTCCATCACAATCTACCTTCCCAAACTTGTTTCTCCCCCTATCCACCTTGTGCCCTGTGTGGCAGCCACAGTGGAACCTGCCTTCTCCATTCCCCAAAAGTACTGCACTGTGCATTGTTCATGCAGTGCCCTCAACTGAAATTACCCTTCCCTCCTGTTCCTCACTCTCCACCTCTTCCCTCCACATTGGTTGGAATTTTTCCTCAATCTCTAGAAGGAAAGCCATCTCTCCAGGACTCCTTCACTGATTCCTGTCCCCATTCACACCTTCCCCCACATGAAATTAATCACTTTACCATTGTCTTTCCAAAACATTGTGCTTATATTTTTATATTTCACTTTTACAATTTATGTCATGCAGTATTTTCTGGTTATTTATGTACATTCCTCTCCCCCCACCCCCTTCCCAGTAGATTATGGAAAAAACAATTCCAGCACAGAGCTTTTACATGGTTAAGTGCTCAATACATACTCGTTGAATTGTTTGTTTTTATTAAATGTCTGTAAAAATAAAGCATACATAATAACTAGGGCCAACATTGCTTATGGCTTTGAAAAACAAATGAATGTCGCTCATCCTTGCTTTGTTTTACTCCACTGGGTGGTAGGTGAGGGCCCAAAGCAATTCCTGAAGAAATAAGGATTCTCGGAAAACTGAAGGTTGTTATTTTTGTTTGTACAGCATATTTATGTAGTTTTAAAATTGCCACACTTTAACACATCAACCTTCCTCTTAATAGCTTTTTGCCAACTACACTAAATTTCAAATTAAGTTAGTTAGGTTCTATCCAGAATGACTGCCAAGCACTTGTAGAGTTCAAACGGTTTACTGATAACTGAAAATCAACGCTTAAATTTAAGGACATGGATTATCATTTCCCAGTGAAATCGATATGGCATATTCAAACCATTTATGAGGCCTCTTTAAAAGGTATACAGATCTAATGTCTTGGAATCCATTAGAAAATCCTTGGAAATATTTGATTTACTTCTTTTCTGTTTTAAGAAAAGAACCCGCAAATTTTATTAAGCATCATAAGAAAGAGTTATAATGAGCTCTTTCAGGGGAATTTTATCAAAATTAAGACAATGCTGTACAGAGTTTCTGATTCTAGAGATAAAAGTCTTTTCAGACTTTTTGGAAGACCTTGAAGATTACATCAACACTGATGGGATTCTGTTAAGTTCTAATTGACATGAATATTTCTGGTGGGTTAAATGTTAGTTGTGGCGTGTCACCTATTTAGTCCACGTATAGAACATAAAGTCTATACCTTAAAAGGCTTACAATCTCATTAGATATATAAAACCTCTCAGTGGGAGAACTGTCAAGGAATGTGTGGCCATCTTTAATCCAGCACAGACTTGGTCCAGGATAATGACTATGAAAATAAGTAGATCTCAGGCCTAGCTCGAGCACAGAACCCCCATTTGTAGCGTTGTTCCTGTCACTTAATACATATTTAGTGAATTAACAAATAGAAGTTAGAGATATTGTGGAGGAAAAAAATAAACAGCTGGGCTTCGTAGTAAATTGTATGTGGGAAGCAAAGGGGAAGAGGGAAACAAAGAGATGTAGTTCTGAATTTGGGAAGTTGATGGGCCCTTTGATGGTAGTACTGATAGCAATCTCAAGAAAGGAATATTATCTCATTAATCATTGTGATGGATTAACTTTCAAAAACCACTGAGAAAAAAAAAAAACACTGAGAGACCATCCCCAGAAATCTTAAGTTTCAAATAATAAAAATAATGTTAGATCATGTCTTCAAGATAAGGAGCATAGGGGAAGATTTGGAAATCCTAGAATTACCAGCAATGGTTAAAAATGAAACAAATGATTTCATCCATGGGAGAGATCGTAGCGGGAGCGATTTTAAACAGTCACTGAGCAGCGCTGTTAATTACAGGAACATTTGTGTTGACCTTATAGGGGTTGTTCTCCCATTAGTGGTAGTAGGGGCTCCATAGAGATGGGCAGTAAAGATACCTCAATTCTGAGAAAGAACCATTTTCCTGCCAGAATTTCAGAGGCCTCCCCAGTTGTGTGTTAAATTTGTGATCAGATGAAATATGGGCGACTCGTATTCCATTCCACGTTTCAAGTTTACATTTTTCCATAAACGTTGGTCTGGCCGGCTCGAAGGCAGAGGAAGCAGAAACTTCATGTGAATCGGGGCTGATCTGGCTGAGGTTTATGGAGGGGCCCTTCCAGCCTTGCATTTAAATCCCTCCCTGCCTAACTGGAGCGCAAGTTGTAAAGTGCTCCGTCACCCCGTGACCAGGAGAAATGAGAGGTTCTGCGGAGACCGTAATCTCGCTCTAAACAAGTCTCCGGTGAGGGCTGGTGAGTGGTGATACATCACGCCAATCGCTCCTCTGAAGGCGCCCAGTGTCACCTCCACGGTGTTCCTGCTCCCCTGAAAGATCGGAGAGCTTCCGGGGAGCCTCAGATTGGGGCCTCCCGAGGGCACAACGCACAGTGCGTTAGCGTGCGTTAGCCGCTGAGCCATGGGCCTGGCCCGCAGCCTAATTATTAACATCTGAAAGTCGGCTGCTGGGCGACTGCACGAATCGCTTTTATGACATTTAAAAATATGGATTTTTCTCCTCCTTCTTCCTGGACAGGCCTATCGCATATTAGTCTCTGGATATACTGTCAGTGTGGCTGAGGAAGCCAAAGACACTGTGAATTCTGTCACTACTGATCACAGCCAGGACGAAGCACATTCTTCTAGAGACAATTAACACTAAACACATTTTGGAAAACAAATGAAAGAAATATTCATATTACTATCATTATTTAATACTAATACTAATATAATATTTATTTAACCATTTAGGTTCTAAGTTCTATAAAAAGCAAAACACTAGCAACACCCTATCACTATAGATAGTATCCCTGCCCATAGGACATTTTCTATTCTGTTTAGATAAGGCAGACGGATGTATTAGAACTGTATCTCACACATTCAATCAATAGGCCATAATGATTCATAAATAGAGAGTTCACTGAAAATTAGGACCTCCCAGCCTCTGAAAACGCCTTCGGAGTTCCAAGGATTTGCAAGTATGCATCTAAGAGAGTATTTTGGACTGGACATATGACTGAATGCTAGAAAATGTGGGTTACCTTTCAGAAAAGGAATTTCCTCCACGCCCTGTCCGATAAATGAACCTAGACTGAATGTGGCTTTGGGGAGAGACAAGGGGTGAGTTAACGCTCCATCCGACATTTTCCCTCAGTCACTGACAGATTCTGAGATAAGTCACATCCTGAATATGGTTAGCGCTGTTGTGTTGCTGCTTTCTCCAGGGAAGGCAAGGACCAGTGCATCCACTGAGCACTCAGCGGATCATGGGAAGGAAGCATCTGTTACAGAGATGCGCCCAGTGAGATGGTTTGGAGCCTCTCTTCTTAACCCTAGATCACCCTCTCATTAAGGGCTGGTGCTTGCCTGATCTCCGGCTCATCGATTTGAGAGTCATTTTGTACTGTGGCTGCAAGGGGAAAATAGACATGTTCGAAGTTATTCACTTCATTATCCTGTGTCTCAGCCGTTTCACCTAAAAAGCTAAAGGAATCAGAGGAAGAACACTCAGCGCAAAGTGGCTGTAAAAAAGTAATGAACACAAATATTTAAAAAAACACTTTTAAGTAAATAATAATAAAAATAATCATTTACATCTACAGAAAAATTTATACTTGGTCATGCTTTGTAAATCACTTTGTATACATTACACAGGATGTTAAAATCTCCAAGCCAACCTACATAGTGTACAATACTTTATAAGTAATAAATAACTAATACCAAGAGCAGAGTAGCTTAAAAATTAACTTGATAGCTGACATTATTTTAAATGAATAGAAAATCATTCTTTTAGCAATTTAACATTGGCACCAATACCCCAGAAAGACAGACGATTTGACCTTAGCTTTAAAGTTGTCTTCATTGTTAATTTCCATAAAAACCTTAACATTTGTCTAATTGCAGGGTTCTGCATTCATTGATCTCACTAATTCAACTGTTTTATCTGAGTGCCTCTCCTGAATTGATAAATCTAAATTGCACATTTTCTAAACTGCTAAACTCAGGAGAAATCTTGAAGGTGGCCCAAATGGCTGTTGGATCTTTTGCACCCGTCTAGCACCATCTACTGTAACTTTGTAATATTGGACTTATCGTTCTTTTCTCAAAACCGTGATGTTCAGATTCCTTTACTCTGTCCTGGCAATACTCAGTCTACCAAAGTTGTATATTCATAGTTAAACTGAAAACCAAGCAATTTGGTGGCAAAACATATAATAAGGAATGTTTTGCCATTAAAATGAGTTTTAGTCATCCAATTGCATTTTATTATCAAGGAAAGTCAATATTGTATAATCATAATTTTTTATAGCAAGGAATTTAAATTTCATGGCACTGTTCAGTTTTATCATCAAGGAATAGGTTTCTCAGATCTGGGTTATCTTTAAGTCTGTTGCGCCATAAGCTATATTTCCACTAGAAATCTTTCTAAAAGGAGTGAGTAGTTACCTATGAAAAAAACTGTGGAGCCATGGCAATCGCTTTGTCCTGGGAGAATGTGTTCACATGATTCACACAACTTATTGTTTTATCATTTATCTACCTCCCTGGAAATAGCAGGACACAAAGAGAATGAAATCAATATTCTTTTCTACTTACCTAGCACAAGTGGATACTTACTTGGGGTCAATAGTCCTTTTTGAGAGTTTTACGTAATGTTCAAAAATACCTCTACTCCAGGTAGGGCAAGGCTGGAGGATGGAATGATGGGGGAAAACGTAGAGTGAGCTGTATTTATTACCAAGGTCCTGGCTTTCGTTTGGGGCTATGGATTTGCAGGTGATCATTACATTTTTCAAACTAACCAAATAAACAGTAAAAAAAAACTAATTGAAGTAGACCAGGAATGGACCAGTAATAGAGTCCATTGTCAACCAAGGATTATGATAAATCCAATTTCTTGCTCCCACAAAACAAAGTGAAAGGAAAATATTCCTACTTTGGTTTGAATATTAGAAACCAAAGACCTTCTGCCTAGTGAGTTTTTGACAAGTGAGGCAACATCCCGAGTCAGATCCTCAAGACTAGTTAGGAGTTTCCTAACTAGTTTCTTGATCTTTAAAGGAGTTTCCTTGTCACTAGTCTCTGTGTAGTCCACTCCTTCTTTAGGTGTTGTTGCGATGCTTCCAACATTAGGAGATGGTATGTGCATCAAGACACAGGTACAAGAAGGTTCCTAGCAGCACTATTCATGATGGCCCCCAACTAGAAACAATCCAGATAGCCATCAACAATAGGATGGATAAATGTGATATATTCCCACACAGACATACTCTAGAGCAATGAAAATGAATGAACTATAGCTACCACAGCAACGTGGACGAGTCTCACAAATACAACACAATGTAAGAAGCCAGACACACGAAAGAATATATACGAAATAGCATTTATATAAAGTTCGCAAAACAAGCAAAATTAAACTGTGCTTAAGGAGTGCATGCCTAGGTAGTAAAATTATTTTAAAAAGCAATGGTGTCATTATCATAACAGTCAGGTTAGTGGTTACCCTTAAGGGGGTGATAGAGTGACTAGGGGGACACATGAGTAGAGGCCTCTGAGGCACTGGTAACATTCTGCTTCCTGGGTGCTGGTTTGATAGGTGTTTGCCCTATAATAATTCCCTTAGCTATACTTATGATTTATACACTTCTCAGAATTTGTTGTATTTCACAATTACAAAAAGAGTTTAAAGACAAATAATGAAAATCCTGCTATGTATTTCCATTGCCCACCCAATTCCTCATCTTATTAATTAGAGCTCCTCATATCTGCTCCCAGCTCCTGGCCTTGTCTGGTCCTCTCTTTTCCTCATCATGTAATTCATGTTCTGACCATATATATTTTTTAAAATAAATTTATTTATTTTTGGCTGCATCGGGTCATGATTGCTGCGCGCCGGCTTTTCTCTAGTTGCGGCGAGCGGGGGCTACTCTTCGTTGTGGTGCGCGGGCTTCTCACTGCGGTGGCTTCTCTTGTTGCGGAGCACAGGCTATAGGCACGCGTGCTTCAGTAGTTGTGGCACGTGGGCTCTAGAGTGGAGGCTCAGTAGTTGTGGCGCATGGGCTTAGTTGCTCCACGGCAGGTGGGATCTTCGCAGACTAGGGCTCGAACCCATGTCCCCTGCATTGGCAGGCAGATTCTCAACCGCTGCGCCACCAGGGAAGCCCATGTTCTGACCATATTATGCTCTTCAGTGACTTTGTACTTTTTCCACCTCTATGCCTAAATGCACCTCTTTTCCCAACCCCATTCCCACCCATTGAATTCACACCCATCTTTCAAGGTATAGCCAAACCAAGACTTCCTTTAGGAAAGACTCCCTGAACTCCTTGGTCAAAGTAGTATCTTCTGCCTCTGAATTCTCATTTCCATTTGAGCCTCTCTTACAGCAACTACTATATTCTTCTTGGCTTGTTAGGGTGTGTGTGTGTGTGTGTGTCTGTGTGTGTCTGTGTGTGTCTGTGTCCTCTTTGTTCATAAGCAAAACAGTTTTGAGGACAGTAGGTGCTCAATAAATGTAGAATAAATTCATTCTTCAATAGATGAATGAGAATGATTATCTGTTTAGCCGCTTGGAACCTAAAATACCTTTGCAGAAGCTTGTGTAAGGAAAAGGGGTCATTGTTTGTTATGGGCACCCTGAAGAATAACTCAAGCCCTACAGTAGAGTTTATGAGAGTTGGGTTGCACCACTCTGGGAACTGGCCTGCAGCCCCCAACTAGGTTACACAGGTCATTCTGTGCTGTTGGCCCTGGGGTAAGTGACCCGAATCAGTTTTGTGGAACATATCTGGAAGGCTTGAGAAGCCACTGGGTAATTCCTAATGCATATATCAAGACACCCTGTCTGCACATGAGTGAACATTTAGGGAGATCACACATAGAGCCACGACTTTGTGAGCACGTGTATAAGCGTGTGTACTGGGGTGGGCTTGTGTAATCACTTTGGTGGAATTCAGCATACCTCACCCCTTCCTCCTCTCCCCAAAGTCTGTGGATCAATCTGAGGAGAAAATCAAAGTGGGCAACAGAGGAGACTCTTAAGGCTGCTAACAAAGCAGTTGATGCCATCCCTGGTTAGCTGTTTGTATGTATAGGAAATTCATAAGTTAGGCATTTCTGAGTCAAGAAATACCTACATTATGAGTATGTATGTTTATGTGTATGTGTTGTGGCCTATATTTGAGAACCTGTTCACTAGCAAATCAGCATCTCTAGTTTGGTTGCTTCAGAGAATCACGCAAAAATAACTCGAGTGTCACCAGATTTTGAAGGTGGGCTTGTAGTAATACAAATGTTGACTTTGGTAGAACTTAAAGCCAAACAGAAAAAAAACAAAACAATGAACCATTTAGAGAAGATTCTGGAGGGCTTTACTTGGGTGACTTTGAAAGGCACAGAAAGTATCTTTGGATAATAAATCCTGTTAATCTGTTTAGTTCCAGTCAGAACCAATTGTTCAGATTTGGGTGGGAGGGAGGGTCGACCTTAGTGGTTCCGGGCAGGGCCATTACTAGAGTTATAGGATCACAAATAAGTTAGTTTTGCATGTGGACTCCAAAATGCACATATGAAGTATTAGAGGCAAAATGTAGTTAATGGCTAACAAATGTTTGAAATTCAAAGCTATTCCAGGAAAGGAGGAGTGAAATGAGTCCATGTTATATTCATTAGGCAAATGGCCTCAAACACTGGTATGTTTCCCAAACATTCTCTGAATTGCTTGTCTTTAACATGTTGCAATTTTTTTGGTTAAAAAATTATCAAGGGGGCTTCCCTGGTGGCGCAGTGGTTGAGAGTCCGCCTGCCGGTGCAGGGTACACGGGTTCGAGCCCTGGTCCGGGAAGATCCCACATGCCGCGGAGCGGCTAGGCCCGTGAGCCATGGCCACTGAGCCTGCGCATCCGGAGCCTGTGCTCCACAACAGGAGAGGCCACTACAGTGAGAGGCCAGCGTACCGCAAAAAAAAAAAAAAAAAAAAAAAAAAAATTATCAAGGAAATTCAATAGAAGTCATCAAAATGATACACGACTCAATAATCTGTGAAGGAGTACTTTTAACTTAGAAGTGGTAGAATACTCCCTGAACTTTTTCTCAGGTCCTAGATGAAATGTAATTCAGGAAATGAAGTCATACGATTAAAAAAATATCATTAACTTTCTTTGTTATTATGTCATGATAATTTTTTGTGGTTTGTATAATTTCTTTACAAGTCCCTTATGCAAACTATAAACCAAATAATTATTTCTGTTTTGGAAAAATTTGGAACTGCCAGTGAATTTTATCTAGTTGTCCATAAGGAAACACAGAAAAAAAAAGGGTGGCTGTTTGATTTTATCTTGAATTTGTTAGTTTAAAAGTAATGCAGCTGCAGTGCTTTGTGACCACCTAGAGGGGTGGGATAGGGAGGGTGGGAGGGAGACGCAAGAGGGAGGAGATATGGGGATATATGTATATGTATCGCTGATTCACTTTGTTATACAGCAGAAACTAACACAACACTGTAAAGCAGTTATATTCCAATAAAGATGTTAAAAATAAAATAATGTTATAAACAAAAACAAACAAACAAAATGTATTGCAGCTGCATTTTTCATCGGGGTTCTCTGAAGAAATGTGGAGTTTTGATTTTGAATTTCATGGTTGTTCATTCTTTCTCTCTCTCTCTTTCTTTCTTTCCTCTTTACCATTGTCATTGACTGTTTACAAGTGTTTCTCAGTTGTGGATGCTGGAGAAAATGAAATAAACCGTAATAAAAATAATTTTGTCCAGGTGGTACATAAATCAGTTGAGGAAATACAGTTCTTTGTGGCAAATAAAAAACATATGTATTACCTAGTGCACCAAAATGTTATTATTCATCAAATGAATGTTATAGATGTGTTAGGATTTAGAGATGTAGGAAGAAGAATATTAGGGTAAAACATAGCAATATTGCATATTTTTGCCTAATGTGGAATAATCGGAAACAAATACGTGGGGAATTTTACAAGAATTTGGCAGAGCTGAAGTTCATTTCAGGGGTATACAGGAATTTCCCCATTAGGAAGATTATCTGTTATTTCTTCTTAATTTACGATTTGTTGAATACTGCCGAATTACTATCAAACACCAACTAGAGAATTCAAAAATAGAAACAGCAGTGGATACAGTGTTAGCTAGAAAAATACCTGATTATCAGTGTAATCTGGAAGCAACAGGAATATCTAATTATATGTATGTGCGTGTGTATATTTAGAGTGTATGTGTATACAATACATCTTTTTTTATTTCGCTAATTACTAGGGTTTGTGAATTCTTTTTCTAACCTGAAATCAGACATTTCCATCTATGTTCTTTCTGCATTTGTCTAGACAGATTATGCTATATTATTTTATGTTTCCTTATTAATGTATTATTTTATAATTTTCTGATTGTTTTATGTGTATTCCCAATTTAGTTACAACTTAGAAATGATTTGAAACTTCTCTTGTAACCCTCCTTCAGCTATTCCTATAAAGTGCTTAGTACGCAAGACATGCAGGTACTTACAACTGCTTTTAAACAAGGGAATTAATTTATTTTTTTGGTATTATTTACCATCGAGTTATCTTAGTAGATTATACCAAGTTCAAGGAATTGATGCAGGAATATTTTTTTAAAAAAGCTTTAGAACGCTATAATTTCTTGGCTTTAGTTATAGCAATCATTTTCATATTTTAATATTTTCTTCAATTGTGTTTTTCTTATATTTTTATGCCAATTTTATACAAAAGCTAGATGTTTCAGACTTTACTGAAAGTAAATGAAAATGTAATTTTGCTCCTTTTCTATGACATTTACTAAGCAGGAAGGAGTCATTTCAATTTTAATTTTTAAAATATTTTTCATGCATTATTTTTGTACTCAAAATATTCCTTGATTTAACCAGAATCATTATTGTGTATCACAAAGTCCAGCATCTGATAACAACTTTTTTAAAATGGGAATTTTTTAGTTATTTTTCTCTTAAACCCAAATCTATAAGTTATTTTGATGAATTTAATGTTGATTAAATGAATGCTACCATCATTTACTTTTTTAATGAACTTATGTATTTATCAGTCAAAACGGAGGTTTGACCTATGTCATTTGTTGATTGAATGCACATTTGTTATTCACAAATCATTTCTTCTTTGATAGTAAATTCCATCTCTTTAAATTTCACCCTCTTCCTCCCTCTCCTCCCCCCCCTTCCTCTTCCTCCTCCTCTTCCTCCTTTTTGACCTGCAAATCCTAAAGGGGGCAGAGGTAATAGAAATAAATTATCAGAGGGCTATGAACATTTTGAAAAATAATATGAGTTAGAAAAGAGCTGTGTGAACAATGACCTAAAACAAAACCAGAATGTTCTTTCTGGTGTAAGAATGTTTTACATTAAGACACATGTTTATTCATCTCAGCACACAGGTCAGGCTATGGTTAAAAAAATATTCCATGCTTTAATACAGTCAATTAATACAAGTTAAAATTATCACATGCACAAAATTATATCTTCCAGCATCAGAGTTTTTGATGTAAACCTGTCATTGGGTGACAGTTCAGATCTGAGGAACATGTGTAGTCCCTGTGGTTGTTCCTTAAGTGTGTGAACATGTCACATGGTCAAATATCAAATGGCGACTTGGCTGAAATAAATAATCTCACTTGACTTGTCACAGAGTCAAACTTCATGTAACACTGGATTTAAAAGTGAAACCAGCCAAGGGGGTGGGGTGGAGGAGGGAGGGATGGATTGGGAGTTTGGGGTTAGCAGATGCAAACTATTATATATAGGATGGATAAACAACAAGGTCCTACTGTATAGCACAGGAAACTATATTCAGTATCCTGTGATAATCCATTATTGAAAAGAATATGAAAAAGTATATATGTATAACTGAGTCACTTTGCTGTACAGTAGAAATTAACACAACATTGTAAATCAACTATACTTCAGTAAAATTTTTTTAAAAAAGTGAAACCAACTGGTGATTAATTAGGCTATGTTGGCAGGAGTACTGATCCTGATTCTATTTTAGTGCTTAAAACATGGCCAGACATGCTAAATGAATGAACTAATGTTTGGCCGAGGTGTGGATCATTTTTTAAAGAATTAAGATTGGCCTATTGCCCTTCCCAATTCTGCATCCTCATTTACAAATAGAGGAGAGTATCAATTTTTGAAGTGCTTTAGGAAGTTCACAGTTGGTGTGTATTGTGTCAGGTGTGTGGGAAGGGTAATCATGACCGGGTACCTTCTCTACTCCGTTCTCTTTCGGAACCGGAAAAGGAACAACAAGTGCTTCAAGGAACTTGGGAGATCAAAGAGCTGATAGCTTCTTGGTGGTTCAGGGTGTTCAGATTTTATGACATGTTCAACATCCTCTAGTTAACATAAGAAATGTCATAATATGTGAGATCAGTGGTCCACCAATCTTGTGTTCTCTATCTGAAGGTGATACCACTCCTTTGTAAGAATGTGGCAGTTTGCATCCATGACATCAATCTCAGAGGCTAAGGATGTAACTTGAACTTCCCTAATTTCCTCTTAGTGAACTGTTAAGGTTCTGTTATCCATGAATTGATCCAAATTCTCCTTGACCACATTTACCTTCTCATCTTGCCCAGCTTTGCAGATATAATGAGTTCCATGTGTTTACTTGTCACTGCAAAAACAAATTCTTCATGTTTGTTCCAAAACCATATCCTATAAGTTTTAGGGTACATTGTACATTCTAAACTTTCATCAGTAAGTTCATCTTCATGCTGGCCGTACTTTCTTGGTGTCTTACGTGTTGATCCTATTCCCTCTATTTTAGGGGAGAATCATTGTACAAAGGAATTAAGATGTTCTAATACAATCTTTCACAGCTAAGCCCCATTAAAATACAACCATGTTTTTAAAGTTCGGAAAAATTATTTCAGAATGGAAGTTTTTCAGTGTTAGATTTTTGAAACTCCCAACATGTTTACAATAGATTGGTTCTGTAACAAAGAGGAAGATTTGGTATGCAAACGCTCCTAGCCAGAGCACATACAGACTTTCATAATTCACTCAGATATACCAGCCTAACCCTCAATATGTGATAAAAATTGATTATCCATTTAAAGTTGTTTCATGGTCCATGCATGTGTTTCCACTGGTGTTTTAAGTGGCTTTACACAGAGTGAAATAGCATTACTTAAACAGTAAAGTATAAACATAATATGGCTCGTTTATTAAAGTCCCAATGCTGCAGCTGGAAGGCATCCCAGGCAGTCCTGATGTATAGAAAATGTCAATGTCCTTGGCTTCATAGCTGCTGAGACAATTGAGACACCTTGATGTGGACTAGGACCCTTCTCTCCTTCCTCTTCAGTAGTAGATGAGACACTGTGCTTTCATCTTTCCTTCTAATCCAAGCCATTTCTTGTCTGTTGTGCATTGTTCACCTGAGTTGTTTGGTAATAAGTGTTTTCGTTAAAATTTCAGAGTGGATTGAAATCCATTTCAATGTAAAAGATTGGAGTTGTCATCTTTGTTGGTGGTTGTTGTCAAAGGATGGAGTGTGGTCAGCAAGATCATGGGGGAAAAATGGTAAATAAAAACTATTGAGTTTTTACATAAAATCCTAGTGAGATTTCCCAAATCTGGTCTCTTGTGAGCCTTGGCTGTATCCAAAACACCAGGATGCTTGTTGCAGCTGACACTGTTAGGGCCTACCTGTGTCCCCTGGACATTCACGATCCCTGTGCAAGCCAATCAGATGGCCTCCAACTGATCACATCTGCAACTCTTTGCCTTTGCCTTTGGGCAAGGGGGCCAGAGCCCCCCTGGTTCACCTGTCAGTCAGGCTGGCAGGGCCAGGGAATCAACGATGGAAATTGACTAATACCCCAGCTAATACCTACCTTGGGTGGAATATTTCTAAGATGTGATTTCCCACAGTGGTAACCTGCTCAATAACGTGTCTTATTGGACTTCTCCCCTTCCTCATTTCCCTATCATTACCCCCTGGAATTACCTCTCAGATAAACTCCTTGCTCTCACATTTTTCTCGAGGTCTGATTCTGGGAGAATCCAACCTTAGACAATTTTTTAAAAGTATATATATATGTTCTCTGGCTCAACCTCAGATCAACTGAATCAGTATCTCAGGGAAGTCAGTCTCAGGAAATCCATATTTTTAACACATATAAGTGATCCTTATGTGTAGCCCAGTTTGGGAAACACTACATCCTTTCACCACAATCCCTGTCTCCCAGCAGATCTCGACAGTCAGAAAGGGAGCTAGGAATGTGTTCCAGAACATGGTAGCCATCAGTGCAGTGGTACTCATGGTGTTAAAATATGGCTTTCACCACCTTCTTCCTGCTAGGAATCCCACAAACTCTAGGGAACTGTAGGTGAAGTTTGGATTGGGGCAACCTGCCTTCGTATTTTTAGACTCTCAGGAGGTCATTCTGTTTTATTTCCCGCTTGGATGCCATAGGTTAAGCAAAAGGTTCTCAGTTGCCTAAGGACCAAAATCACTGGGATGTATTTAAAACCAAACCACACAGCATATTTAGAATTGACGCTGGTTGTTCTCAACAGAAAGGTGGTCTTCTGCTCTGCCTTTCAAGACAAAAGCCCTTACTACTTAACAATGAAGAGTAATGCTAATTGAAGTTAGGGGAAAGAACCTCATTAATATAATACCTCATTAATATTAATTAATATTAATACCTGTTAATATCTTTTAGTAACCAGAAGGAAAAGCTATCCAAAGCCAACCCCAAGCCTGTGCCAAACCAGGAGTAGAGAAGCATCGATGGTTCAGAACTCACTGAGACCTTTTCTGACTCCATAACATTGAATGTTTAAGAATAATTTCGAGACGTCTGAACAAAATCACTTTGAAACCTAAAGAATGAAAATACATTTTCTGAGGAAAAAAGAAGGAATTATGTTTATTTAATCTGAAGAAGATACTACTAATGGGGCATGAGAATAAATTGCCGTCGAACTGGGTCTTGAAGGATCAATAGGATTGTTTTAAGCATATACTTTCAACAGAGATTCATTCATTTAGTTCAACCTATGCCTTTGTGCTGCTAATTGGGGCCAGGTGCTATGTTAGACACAGGGTTACAAAGGTGAGTCAAGTGCAACGCTGCCTTTTTATAAACTCACAGTCTAGTAGACAGAATGAACATCTAGTTTTGGGGGCATATGAACTGATAAAGTGTTACGTTCCTGTAACGAACAGAGTGCTATATAACTACAGAGGAGAGAGTAGTTAATTAAGATAACGTATGTAAGAAAAGGTATGCGTGATTGCTTTTAAGCTGTAAAGCACTACATAAACGTTATTATTAATGAGAACAGTTGTGCCTGGGACGGGCGCCCAAGAAAGATTTCAGAGAGGCAGTGGCTCTGGTCCTGGGGCTTGAAGAGGAGAAGGCTTCCAACAGGCAGGGGAGAAGCTGAGGCAATATAGGCAGTGGGCCCAGTGTGGACGATGCTGGGAAGCTTGTGTTTGGGGCCTCTTGCTGACTGCCAATAAAATTCTGCATGTTCCAAACATTTTCCATTCTCCCAAAGACCAACCAACCTCTTCGTGCCTCCATTTTCCTCTCCTCGACATCACAGACATCTCTGTGAGCTTGCTGACTTTTCTTTCTCGCCACTTCAACATCTCTGGATCTTTTTCCACCTTCTCACCAACCTCAGAGATGACATGCTCTGAAAGCGTCAATTCAGCCCACCTGCTGACACCATGGAGATGAATCCTCTGTTCCTAGACCAGCCCCTTCCTCTGTGTCCATGATGTCACCTACCCCGGTCTTTGTGATTTTTGAGCGCTCCCTCAACCCTCTCTGATGTCTTAAGTCTTTCCTATTCCACTGATTTTTTTTTTTTGCTTTTTCTTGAATTGCATATTCAAAGTTTTCCCCTACCTTTTAAAACAAGACCCCCCAAACACCCTTCCCTTTCCCTTCCTTCTCCTATGAAATGCTAGCCCATCTCCCTTTCTTTCTTCCCTAGACTTCTAGAAAGCTTCATCTATACCTGCTGCCTCTGCTTCCATACCCACTCCCTCTGTAATTTCTTATAACTTCATCCCATTTCCTCATAACCAATCTTTCCCTCATACCCCCCAGCTGCACATGCTTCCAGGGCTTACCAGGGACCCTCTGTGGGTTTGCACTCCCCATACCAATTGGCATTACTTGCATCTCTCTGCTGTTCTCTGGTCTGTCTCGACCCTCAGCTTTAAGGGGTGGAATTCACTCCTTTGTTCAGTAAAAATCCTAGGTCTACCCTATCCAGCTTCTCTGCTGCGTGCCAGCTTGATACATATGCAAATGAGCTTGTTTTTCCCTTAAGATGCTCACCCTCAGACCCCGACACTCACGTCAATGTGTTGGAATAAAAGTATGTGCCGAGGACTCCTGGAACACTGAATAGGCTGTGATTAAGTAAGTCTGGGGTTGAAAAAGCTTAGGGGATGACCCCCAGGGCAGCTGTTGCCTAAATGGCAGTACAGACAGTCTTGCCATTAACAGAAGTCGAGAAGGCAGGAGAGGAAGCTGTAGTTTGTGGATGGTGAGTTCAGATTCAGCTGTACTGAGTGTGAGATGGCAGCTGGACATCCAGGAAGTCAAGCCGGTCCGCCGGGTGCAAGATACAGACTGAAGAGGTAGGTTTGGTAGTCACCTGCCAAGGGGGTGGCTGACACCAGGAAAGTGGGTGAGATCACCAGGAGATAAGGCTATAGAGCAAGCAAAGAGAGCTGGGGCGGGGTTCGGGGGGGAGCTTTGTGGTGAAGGCAGAAGAGAAGCTAGAGATGCTCCGAAGAGGGGGTGTCTCCCCTCCTTCCACATCCTCCTCCACACCGTCCTGAGAGTGATGGATTGGAAGCACAGATTTGTTCTGACCACTTCCTTCCTTAGAAACCCTCAGTGGCTCCCATATTACCTACAAGATAAAACAAACAGAAAAAAACCAATCTCCTCAGCACAAAGCCCTTCAAGGTCTAACCCCTGTGTAGCTTCCCTTGTCTATCAGCCCTCACTGGCAGGGGCCATACTCTAACCCTGTGGTTCTGGACCTTAAGTGTGCATTAGAATCACGTGGGGGACTTGTTAACACACAGATAGCTAGGCCCCAGCCCCAAAGTTTCTCAGTCAGTAGATGTGGGGTGGAGCCTGAGAATTTCCATTTCTAACAATTTCCTAGGGATGCTAAGGCTGCTGACCAGACCACATTTTTTTTTAACACCTTTATTGGAGTATAATTGCTTTACATTGGTGTGTTAGTTTCTGCTGTATAACAAAGTGAATCAGCTATACATATACGTATATCTCCATATCTCCTCCCTCTTGTGTCTCCCTCCCACCCTCCCTATCCCACCCTTCTAGGTGGTCACAAAGCAACCCTGCAGGCTCCCCTGACCCGGACAGAGTTCTCTGCCTTGGTGTGGATAATATTCTGGGCCTGTAATTCCACCTTCTCTTCATTGCTCATGGCAGTGTTCTAGAAAACTCCCTGGATCAATTCTCAATGTCTGTACACCATGATGCGTCCCTCTCTCCTGCTAATAGTTATTCTGCACTTCTGATAAGGCAGGGACTCTGCTAAATTTGATTTGAGCAGGCAAATCAGAGAGCAATACAAACTCAGCCCTGAGCCCCTGGATGGGGCCGCTCTTGATACGCTGATGTGCTGCCTGCCCGGGTCAGGACCCTGGGTGGTCCCAAGGCTTGCAGGGGGTGGGGGAGGAAGGGGGGACCAGCAGCTTTAACTGTGAGGCTCCGGAGAAAGAATGATTCAGGGGCTGATGGTTGACAGTAGTGGCACATTTGTCTTTTGTCCCCCTCTAGAACACAGATTTCTTAAAGGCCAGAATAGAATTCTCTTTGTATTCTGTGCTGCCTACAACTGCCTTGTACATAAGAGGTGCTTATTCTTGAATGAATGAAATGAGCAAGAGCAGTGTGTCCAATTTGTTATTGGCTTCTATGTTTATTTAAACAAAAGAGGCCATGACAGATGACATCTGTGCCGTATACATTTGTCACATTTATGTCACATTTCTGTTAACATGCAGCTTTTGAAAGTACATTTCATACTATCTCCATTATCTTCTGTTATCCTCCCGTTTTTATCTGATCAATTAGGAGGTAGCTTTTGACCAGCTGGCCATTAGGCAAAGAGACATATATTTACCTACTTGATAGAGCCTAGGAAACTGAGACCATCCAAAATAGGGCATTTCTAAACAATGATTTTTAAAAGTTAAGATATTAACTCCACCTAGAACTTTATTTTCCAAAAATAAACATTTTTTAAAACATTTTTTTAAAAAAAGGACAGTTCAGCAGATTTGGATTTGGGGGGAAGACTTTTATACCAGGCTTTTTCAGATAACACAGTAACATAGCACCATTTTGCCATCTAGTGTTGCAGGTCAGTATTACCTGTGATGGAAGCACCATGCAGTTTTCTTCAGCCTTTATGAAAGCTTGCCAAGAAGTCTGAGCCTGCGGAGGGGTAAATATATGTTAGAACCCCCAAGGATTCCGACCTCCAAAAAGTCAGTCTTCTTTCTCATCCTTCCCTTCTCAAAGTAAACCAGGTAAACAACCAGACTGAGCTAACTTCAGACCAGATTGCAGTTGTGTCCTTAGAAATCACCCACATGCGTCTGCCAGATTTCCTTCTTGGTGGCAGTGGATGGTGGAGAGGACAGCGCAGACGGAAGGGGGTCTAAGTCACTCAGCTGCGGCAGCCATGGGAACTGAGCATGGCTTTGGAAGTGAACCTCAGTTGACGAGGAAGCCCAGAGTAAAGGTTTACTCAGGTTGCTTCCATGCAGTGCTACCAGGGTTCAAATCCTTGTTCTGCCATTTACTAGCTATGGAGCTTTGGGGACGTCATTTGACCCTCATCTGTCAAGTGGGGACAATGATACTGGTTGTGGTTAGTATCAAATGAGTTCATAAATGTAAAGGATACGTGTTTTCTGCTGACCGTACAATATTGTTTGAATCCTTGGTCTTGGACTTGCTACTTTTGTGAATTTCAGCAAATTTCTTCACCTCTTTGAGCCTCAGTTTCCTTATTTATGGAGATGATACTTTTTGGTTATATGCAGTAGCATATCTATTAATGTTTGACACCCAGAGCAGATTATTTGTAAAGCTCCCTTCCTCTATATGACAAAATCTTTTTCAGTAATAATTATGAAATAAAACAAATGATTATAACGGCCAACTAAGAAACACAGAGAGTGAAAACCTTTCTTTTGTTGAACTTTCCTTCTAGTAGAAATAGAAAATCAAATACAAATAAAAAATAAATACTTAAACGAATAAATATATAAAGTAAAAATAAATATAAAATAAAATAAAAGTAGTGCCAAAAGGAAAAAGAAATTGGATTAATAGTTTTATTTATGTTAATGTATTTTTTAAAATTTTATTGTAGTGTAGTTGATCTACAGCATTGTGTTAGTTTCAGGTGTACAGCAAAGTGATTCAGTTATACATATACATATATTTATTCTTTTTCAGATTCTTTTCTCATATAGGTTATCATATGTTAATATATTTTTGAAGGAGGGGGAACCACATGAAAAAACATGTCCAATAGAGTGAGCACCTCATGGTTCAAAGTCACTGCACCTAGAATGACAGATCGAAGCATCTCAAGTTCTGTTTCTTCGTTTTCACGGTCACTGTGCCATCGCTGTGTTTCCGAATCTACCACTCGGAATGCAGGAATCTGTAGTACCGCCAGGACTGGAGACGCAAACTTCAGGCAAGGTGAGCCCGAATGATTCTGAACCAACACGAACTTACTCTAGAATGGAATGTGTGTAGCTGAGTCCACTGTGTGTGTGGTCTACTGTATAACTGGGGTTCTTTGTATCATCTCCCGTGCAGAAGACAGTGTTTCTTACAGGGTAAGTAATGAAAATGTGCTCATTTGAAGCTTACATATATATTATTTAAAACTCAGCTGTAACCTTGGCAATTTTAGAACTTAAACCAATATGATATTTGCAGTTTGAGGGGAGGAGTATTATCACTGACATTGTTTAGAATTATTTGGACATGTTGATAATGAAAGATACCAACTTTTAGTAGGTTTTATTATCATTTTTAAGTTCTCCACATACAATGCATCCTTTTCTTGCCTGCACGTGGGGCTGACTGCTCCCGCGGCCCTGCCCTTGGTACCCCCTGCCTGCAAGAGTTAAATGAGGAAAGCTGCCAGGACAATACATCCGATATTGAATATTTAACACATCCAGTATTTTTCTTCCATGAGTTATCTCCTTGTTCCCTTCCTCCTACCCACCCAAAGCCTGCTCTCCATCCTCCCATACATATATATGCATGAATAAATGATTTTGAACGTTCAGCTCAAGTGAACCAACCAATCCAGTGTTCTATACTGTTTGATGATAAATAATCCATAGCTTAGGTCTTCATTTGGAAACATGGGCCTTCTATGGATTTCCTCTCAAGACATCTCTCAACGCCAAAAGGTAGAGCTGGTCCAAGTTGCCTTGGCATTAGTGTGTGGAGGTAGCCCTGCAGGATGGGGCCCACGAGCCTGTCATTTGCCTCTTTGTTCTCAGATCTCCTCCCAGACCTTCATATCTCCACCCTGTATCACAAAGCACTCCATTTCCCTGGCTTCCGGGCAGGTTAGGGCAATTGGAGGCCCAGGCAGAAGACTGGACGGAGAAAGGAGAGGAGAAGCCTGGTGATTGCCTTTTCCCCTCACCGCCTCAGGCAGTGTCTCTGCAATAGCTCTATCTTTTCCACGGAGACAAATTTTCTGAAAAGTTAATGAAGCCTAAGCTCCAGGGCCTCTCACTTTCACAGGTCCCTTCCAATGCCCTGTGTGTGTAATTTTTTTAACAGTTTTATTGAAATATCATTTACAAACCATGAAAATCACCCATTGTAAGTGTATGGTTCGATGGTTTTTAGTAAATTTATTGAGTTGTACAACCATCACCACAATCCAGTTTTATAAAATTTCCATCACCCCAAATTTCCCTCGTGTCTTTTCAGTCAATCCTGGCTCCCAAGCCCAGGCCCTGGTAACCACTAATCTGCTTCTTGTCTCTATGGATTTGCCTCTTCTGGACATTTTCATGTAAATGGAATCAAATAGTATGTGGTCTTTTGTGGCTGGTTTCCTTCACCGAGCAGCATGTTTTTGAGATTCATCCATGGTGTAGCATGAATCAATACTTCATTCCTTTTCATTGCCAAATAGTATTCCGTTGTATGGCTATTCCCCATTTTGTTTATACTTTCACCAGTTACCGGACCTGACTGTGATTTTTATATTTGTAATTTTACATGCTTTGTCTTAAAAGGGCTCCCCAGATTGCATAAGCTTTGGGCCCCCAAACTAAGAGCTGCCTCTGCCTCTGTGGGTGGCTACAGTCCTGTGGCAGGCAGCCTCTAAGATCTTGCTTTTTGCTTTGTGATCCCTTCTTCTTGAGTGTGGCCTGTACCTAATGACTCTGTTCTAACAAATAGAATATGGCTACAGTGTTGGGAAGTCACTTCCAAGATTGGGTCACAAGAAGACTGTGACTTCCATCTTGCTCTCCCTTTTTCACATGCTCTCTCTCTCAGAGCCCTTGCTTTATAGGAAGAAAGCCACCATCTTGTGATTAGCCCTAGGGAGAGGCCCACATGACTGTTGTCTTCAACCCACTAGTGAAGACCTGAGGCCTGTCAACATCCATATGGGAAACAGATCCTTCCCAGTTGAGCCTTGAGCTAACTGCAGCCACAGCTGACACCTTGATCATAGCCTTGTGAGAGACCTGAACCGGAACGACCCAGCTCAGCTGGTGGTTCCTGACCTGCAGCAACTGTAAGGTAATAAATTTATTGTTTACAGCTGCTAAGTTTGGGGATCATTTATTACACACCAGTAGACAAATACAAGCCCCCACCTGGTAGCCCCTCTTTCCTGGCAGCCTTCAGCATGTCTCTAGTTCCTGACATATGACCCTAGCTTCTGGTCTCTGATGAGAACAGCTCTTCTCATGTGCCCCCCGTCCTAAGGGTACTAGCACCTTTCTGCTGTGGCTGATCTCTGTGTTGCCTTATGGACTCCTCTTTGGCTTCTCACTCTTTTCTGACCCATGTAACCAGCTGCTGGTATTAACCCCCCTCTGTTTGAAATACCTAGGGTGGTTTCTAGCATTGCAGGGGAAAACATTTCATCTTCTATGACATGTAGGCTCAGTTGAGCCTTCACAAGTCTTAGAGAGAAAGAAATTAGTGTGGGACAGAGAGTCTTGTAGGTCCTGGAATCAGTCTTCATGAATAAAATAGGTTAAGACAGAAAGCCACCCGCTGAGCTACCAGATAGCACAGCAACAGCTCTGTAAGGTGATGACAGAGTGACAGGGCAGCCCTTCTCACCATTCCAGTCCACAGTGAGCATTCTCGGGTACGGAGGGAGGGTGTGTGAGCCAGAGTGTGTATTCCCCAATGGCAGCAGCCATCCTGGGGATTCCCCTTTGCAGGGTCTCCCTGAGGCTACAGCAGGGCTAGGGGAGGTCTAAGGGCTGTGGACACAATTGTGATCATAGGGGGCTGAGCCCACCTCTCTGGGGCTCAGACGGCTTCACTGAGGGCTCCATACTGCTTACGTCATGTTCTGGCTGCTCTGGGGATGGAGTTCAGCCTGCAGCATGGTGAAGCAGTCTCTACAGACTGCTGGCGGGCTGGTGCACAGCAAAGGTGCTGTTTCCTCTACCCCTGGTGGACAAAGACTCCGCTCTTTCCTAGACCAACCTGGGAAAACAGAAAAGAAACCTTTGGGCTTGCTTCCTCGTCTTTCACTCCCTAGCTTGTTCGAGAGCACGGGATCTTGGCTGGGGAACTATCTTCCCGGGAAATTCTTTTTGCTTCCAGCCCCTAGCGCTGTTACTGCCTCTTCTGGGTGGGAGCCCGAGAGTAAAGTGAGCGACAGATGCAGCCCCTGGCATCTTTTGGCCTCTCAGGGGCTCAGTGTCCTACACAACCAGCTGTTATTCTCCATCACACCCTGCAGCCCAGGATTCGCTCTCCCCTGCTTCTGGAGGCTTTCCCCTTTCTCCCGTGTAGTTTCATGGAGCAGCACCTTCAGACCCACCCTGCAGCTCTGACTGAGGAATTGGCAGGTTCTTCTGACACAGTGAGCTCGGCCACTCTCCCCACTCCGCAGAGGTGAGGAAGTGCCTTGGACTCATCATGCCCCTCTCAATGGTGCAGACACCCAGCTGACAGAGGGACAGACAGAGTGTTGGCAATAGGCAAGTGTAATGTCAGAAACCCTGTGTGGAATTTGTTTCAGAGTGCACGGTCTGAACAGAGAGAGTGGACAAAGAGGGAAATTGGGAATACAATGGCTAGAAGGATTATAAGGTTGATTTCACTCTAGCTGCAACTGTCAGCTGTTGGGGGAATCTGAGCCAAGGCCTCAGCTAGAGCTGGAGAGAAGTTACAAAGAACAATGTGTCGTAAGAAAGACAGTTCCCCGCCTCTACCGACCACTGCTGCTTTCTCTTGCTGGAATAGATTTCACCAAGCAATTCAGTGTTGACTCTAATCATTTACATCTTCGTTAAATATTAATTTGGTACCCTGTAATTGTTGATTACTTTTCAATCTGGGCTGGATCCTGTGAGGCACTGTGCTGATTTCTTCGGGATGTCATCACCACAGGCTGTTGCGCTTGGGGCTTGGATCCAATGCAGGATACAAGCTCAGAAACAAGGGAGTCCCTCAGTCCCCACCAGTGTGCTTGATGGTTATTACTCATGTGATGATGGGGAGGAATGGACATTATGCAGCCTCTCAGGGCTCTGTCAGTGAATTACAGGTCACTTTGTCCTTTCGCCTGTTAGCACATCCATAAATTACAGCACAGCCTGGGCAGAGCTCATATGGCAAACTACCATTCCAAAAAAAAATCTTTTCTAGTGCCTTTAATTTGGGGGCCACAAATCAATTAGGTTACCAGTCATCATAAACACTTAATGAGTTGAGAAACAGGAACCATCTCCATTTTGTGGATGAAGAAGACTTGAGGACACACAGTACTGAATATGGAAATGGATGGGGGTTTGGGAAGGACCTGTTCCCCTCAGTGGCAACTTATGCACATTTTGTCCGGCACATTAAAGGAAAACTGGGTTTAGGTTCTATTGAGGTATTTGAAAAGGAGAGAGCTCCTTCAATGTATTAGTTATGCTTTTGGCTGCAAGTAACATTGCTTCAACACAAGGATGCTTCTTATTTAATATACAAAAAAAAAAATCCAGAGGTGGGTGGGATCAGGGTCTGTTCAGTGGCTCCACAATGGCACCAAGGACCCTGACTCCCTCCATCTTCTGCTCTGCCTTCCTTGGGGTATTAGCTAGGTACCTAGGCTCATCCCCTCAGGGTTGCAAAGTGGCTGTCATGGTCCCAAGCATTGAGTGCAAACACAACAATGTCCAACTGAAGAAAAGAGATGTTTCTACTCATGAAGCATTTCTTATTAGGGAGGAAGTCCTCCCCAGAAGTCCCCTTCCTCACTTATCATTGGCCAGAATTGGGTCACATATCTGTGGCCTTAGCTACAAAGGAGGCTGGAAAGTGAGAAGCTGGCATTTTCAGTCTCTGGGTTGGGAGGTTCTCTGCCATCAAGAAAGGAGGAGGAGATGGCCTTTGTGCTTATAATCAGCAGTGCCTTCTACACTTAGATTCATCTTTCACTGAGTGCTTAGCACAGGCTTAGCACGTTGTTAGGCACCTTCACCTGCATTACATTATTTACCTAATTAAGCTGTAATAAAGTTAGGGCGGTCAATAAATTACCTGTTGGGGTCTTAGAAACCACTTGTTCATCTATTTATCTCTGAAGCCCTGAGCTGTTCATTGGCAAATAAGAATACTACCCAACTGATTCTAATAACCAAGCGAACTGAAAATCAGTATTAGAAAGACTGAAAAATTCCATCAACATGGGTTCAAACAATCTGGATGGTTGAGACTTGGATTTTCTTTGTTTCTAGCAGGGAGTTAACCTAAGGAGACTGAACAGGCCACTCCTAACATCCAGAGTAAAAGTCACAAGCTAAAAGTTCTTAATTCTAGTTCTTTTAAGTTGGGTAAGAACCAAAATTGGCCATAGATCTAGACCCACTACAAGGAATGGCTCAGAAATAAGGATCCCAAGTACTGTTCTGTTCCAATTTATTAGCTTAGGCCAACCCCATTGGCTGGGCTTATTTATTTGAGCCCAGGGAGAATACATTGCTGTTCACCTGTGTTTTGCATTGGAGTTTCTGTCAACAAGTAATCAAGTCTCTCCAGATGTTTCACTTGCTATAACAAAGCTACCGTCACAAACAATAACACACAGATGTTCCCTTTGAAAAGCAGATTAAAAATGTTTTTGCTAATGTTTCAAATTATCAAATGAATTGTGAAGAATACGGATGCAGAATTGGTTGCCAGAATATCTCCTTGAAACTGGATTTTTAAAAAATTAATTAACTATAACCTCTTTAGGTGAGATTAATCAAACTTCAACAAATAAAGGAGAAAAATAAACTTAGTGTTTTGCTTCAAGTAGGATTCAAGTGGTTAGAGATTATGAAATTTGCTTTTCACAGAAGGATTTTCTTTCTGTTTGTTTCATTTTCTTTTCCTATCCCCTATTTCTTACTGTACTTCAACATGGAGTCTATTCACTCTTGTGTTACTCTGAGTCTCTGTTTCCGAAATTTTTTTTTCTTTATTTGCTAATTCGCTCCTAAGTCCTGACAGCTTTTTTCAGACCCTCATGTTGGTTAGCCATAGCGTTTCAGAGATTTGCCTGTTTCTGATCGCTGCTTTTGTAAATGAGCAGGACCCTATGGGGCCTTCCCGGGGCAGACCCCTCCCCCATACCCTCTGCTGTAGCTCCTCTCTGAAGTACCCAGATAATAGTATCTGATGCATATTCCCTGAGTTTTTCAGATGCTAAAACCACCACCAAATGGAAGGAATTAACTACTTGATGACCATGAGCACCTTGCCTTTAAAAATGTTTTGCTGAAACCCTTCAGGGATTTGCAATCAGAAGGGGAAATGATGGAAAAATCTCCACATTTTTGAGGTATGGGGAAGTCATTCTGGCTTATACCTGGTTTAACTTATACTTTACTGAGCAAAGCAGCCTGTTTTATGACCTTTTGAACATGCATTGTACATCTGCTTTGGCCTTGGGGAGGGGAATGCTTTTGAATATCAAAATGGAGTAGCTGGGTTTCCCTGGTGGCACAGTGGTTGAGAGTCTGCCTGCCGATGCAGGGGACACGGGTTCATTCCCCGGTCCGGGAAGATCCCACATGCCGCGGAGCGGCTGGGCCCGTGAGCCATGGCCGCTGAGCCTGCACGTCCGGAGGCTGTGCTCCACAACGGGAGAGGCCACAACAGTGAGAGGCCCGCGTACGGCAAAAAAAAAAAAAAAAAAAAAAAAAAAAAAAATGGAGTAGCTGTGGTTCAGACATCCAAGGTAAAACTAAGTTGCCATTGTGGACGTGATTTCAGGCATGGTCCTGTATTGTTGAGAACTCGAATTTTCTGAGCTGTGTCATACTCAGGACACCACCAGCCATTCTCAAAGCAGTGTCTGCTGGCAGATGGTAGCTGCAACCTTATAACCTCAAGGTCTCCTCTTGTAACTATTAGATTTTTAGACAATAAAATTGCTTTAGATCAGATGTTAGCAGAAAAAAGGAGGCATATGTAGTGGCCAATAGCTCCTGTTATGTATATGTTAATACCACGTCAGAAGTTAAAATTGGCTTAGATAATAGTAGACAACTGGCTACCTGCCTACAAGTCTCCCCCAAACTGGCAGGTCCAGACTGGTTTTCAGACTTATTCTCTGAATTCCTCAGGAAATGACATCTCTCTTGGTATATGATCAGGCCACTCAAGATGGCTGTTCTCTTGCTCTCTGTACCTCCCTTGCTCAAGCAGTGCCTGCTTCACCTACACCCTACTCACAGAACTGACCTTTCTACCTACTTGCCCCAGGGCCCAGCTGGTGATTGTTCTTATCAAAGGGGTAGTGAGGGGCATGCCCCTTTACTGGTTTCCCTGGTAACCAATGAGTCCACCTGATGTCAATTCCCCTATAACTGGTAATCTCCCCTTGCCCCTGGGACCAAAGCCTAGCACTGTCCTGCCCACCACCTGCTGCACATGGTGGGGTGTTGCTCCAGGACCTTGCTTCAGATGTGTAAGCTCCCCCATCCACTAGACCATTGATGTCTCTGTTGCTGACTCCAGGCTTTTTCTTAGGTCTTAAAACAGCAAGTACTGGCCTTGTAGGCCTGCGGGATGCAGACCAATACTTGTCCGTTAAACTTCCAGTTGTCACTCCTCCAGCTACTTCTAATTGGGTCGGCTGGCACCAAAAGGGCGGACTAAGGGACTGAGATCATACAAGACTTGGATCGGGACTTGAAACTCGGGAATATTTCCAATTCTGTGTCCATGTTACCGAACCAAAGTTGGGTCTGCACACCCACGTGCAGTGAAGCCAATCTGTTGACACAGGGTTGTGGTGAAGGAAAATGCAGCTTTTATTGTAAAGGTGCTAATACTAGGAGGACGGATGGCTTGGTGCTCTAAACTCCCGAGCTCCCCGAAGGGTTTGAGCAAAACATTTTTAAAGGCCAGGTGAGGAGGGGTGTCCCAGGGTATGTGATCAGCTCATTCTCAATTCTCTAATTAGTTGATGGTGATCATTCCTTAGGTGCCAGAAGGCCTGGGTGCCACTGCTCAGATCATCAAGCAGTTAATTTCTTCCATTTGGTGGTGGTTTTAGCCTCTGTAAAACTCAGGGAATATGCATCAGATACTATTATCCAGGTACTTCAGAGAGGGGCTAAAGCAGAGGATATGGGGGAGGGGTCTGCCCCAGTAAGGCCCCATAGGGTCCTGCTTAGTTACATCCAGTACCCAAATTGAGGCAGGACTATGCCCCATTTGAGCAGGAAGTAGCCAGGTGTTGTCACCCCATTCCCTGAAAGATTTGGGGAAGGATGAAACGGGATTGGAGATTGAAACCAAGTTCCTCTGCCGAGTTTATGATGAACCTCTATCCAAAACATTATTCCCTTTCTTGTCCAACACCTGTTTTCAAGCTTGAGAGGTACCAAAGAAAAGGGGGGAAATGTAACCGAGCAGGACCCTATGGGGCCTTCCCGGGACAGACCCCCTCCCCCATATCCTCTGCTTTAGCTCCTCTCTGAAGTACCTGGATAATAGCACCTGATGCATATTCCCTGAGTTTGTCAGAGGCTAAAACCACCACCAAATGGAAGCAATTAACTAGTTGATGATCCTGAGCCCGTGGCCCCCGCACCTTCTGGCGCCTAAGTGATCACCATCAACCAATCAGAGAATTGCGCAGGGCTGATCACGTACCTTGGGACGCCCCCCCTCACCTGGCCTTTAAAAAGGTTTGCTGAAACCCTTCGGGAAGTTCGAGGTTTTTGGAGCCGTAGGCGCTCGGTCTCCTTGCTCTGCCCTACAATCAACCTCCCTCTGTTCCAAACTCCGACGTTTCAGTTTGATTGGCCTCGCTGCGCGTCCGGCACAAGAATTTTCTGCTGCGCCTTCAAGATCTGTTGGTATGTTGATTCATTCCTCTTTTTCCTTATAACATCATTGTAACAGGGCTTGATCGCCATCTGTTTCTATTGCTCATGTTTAAATGATGTGGGTTTTCCTGTGCTTTTAGGAGGATCCTGAATAGGGGGAGAGCAAACCAGAGCTGCTTTCCCTGTTCAGGGGTTCCCTTTCTGCTTTGGCTCAGAAGCAGGGCTGGCTTCATGGGCATGTGGCCTGTATAGCCACACAGGGTCCTGCTCCGGGTTTCAGGCTCTCCTGTTACCGTCTTGAATTTTTTTTTTTTTTTTTTTTTTTTTTTTTGCTGTAATGGGCCTCTCACTGTTGTGGCCTCTTCCGCTGCGGAGCCCAGGCTCTGGACGCGCAGGCTCAGCGGCCATGGCTCATGGGCCCAGCCGCTCTGCGGCACGTGGGATCCTCCTGGACCGGGGCACGAACCCGTCTCCCCTGCATCGGCAGGCGGACCCTCAACCACTGTGCCACCAGGTAAGCCCCGTCTTGAAACTTTCAATCATTTGTGAACAAGGAGCTCTGGATTTTCACTTTACACTGTGCTCTGCGAATTACATAACTGGTCCTGCTGGAGAGTATTAAAAAACACAGGCTCTCTGTAGCCACCTACTCAGTTTGGAACTCTCTTGGCCAGTATGAAACTTCTGTCTCCCACCAGTGTTTCTGGCTTGCTCAATTCAGATTCCACTCCCAGCAAGACTCTCTTTCAGGGAGGCTCTCAGTTTTTCAGGATGGCAGATGTTGTGTATTTGTGAAATTGTTAATGGGCTTAATTCACCTTAGTGAATTAGCCCCTTAGTGGGTTCTCGTGGTCCTTTCTAGACTTACTTGCAAATGGAAACTATGAAGATGTCTGTTAGGGTCTCAGACTTGCCTACTGAACATTCCACTCAAAATGGAATACTTCTTTTGGAAGTATCTGGCAATTTCTGTGTCCTGGGTCTCCTAAGATGGTCAGAACACTGCTTTATCCCCCCCATTAACCTCCCACAGCTATTAAACCCATAGGGGTCCTGCTGATGTCGGGGTTTGGATCCACTCACCTGCGTTCTGGAGTTCATGGGTGTACAGTCAGTTGCTTTGGTTGAAGATGGTGCCTGTGGACTGTTTATTTTGCTATCCTACTTGTTTTGAGGCGATTTGGAGAGATTAAAAAAACTACATTGCCATCATGATCTTGCCCCCAACCAGAAGCTATTATAAGAATGTTTAGGTTTGATGTATTTATTACAGAATCATTAACCATTAAACAAGTACTACACCAAATTTCCAAAGACTGCTTTCTGTAACTATCTTTATCCAGGCATTATATTACCTGAGAGGCTGAAGTATACAATAGGAAAAGAAGTAGTGTAAATATAATTGGCAGGGCACATGTGCTCTCATTTAAGTACTGAATATTACAAATTTTAAGTTTGATTTAAAAAGTAAAAACCTTCATAAAAACTTCTATTTACAAGTCTTGTTAGCTGAGAACATAAATATGTCCATTACATTCTCCAAATCTGGCAAAGTAGTAAAACCTGGGATAACGAAAGCATCTGAGAGGTACCCAATCAATACCTAGAAAAAGACACACCTGTGTTTTAATTTTTTTTTATTGAAGTATAGTTGATTTACAGTATCATGTAAGTTTCAGGTATACAGCACAGTGATTCAGTTATATATGTCTGTGTATATATACTTTCAGATTCTTTTCCTTTATAGGTTATTATATAATATTGACTATAGTTCCCTGTGCTATGCTGTGGGTCCTTATTGGTTATCATAGCAGTGTGTATATGTTAATCCCAGCCTCCTAATTTATCCCTCTCACCACCCCCCTTTCCCCCTTCATAACTGTAAGTTTGTTTTCTGTGTCTGTGAGTCTCTTTCTGTTTTGGAAATAAATTCATTTGTCTTTTTTTTTTTAGATTCCACATATAAGCAATATCATATGATGTTTCTCTTTCTCTGTCTGGCTTATTTCACTTAGTATGATAATCTCTAGGTCCATCCATGTTGCTGCAAATGGCATTGTTTCATTCTTTTTAATGGCTGAGTAATATTCCATTGTGTGTGTATGTATACATATGTGTGTGCATATATATATACACCACATCTTCTTTATCCATTCATCTGTCAATGGACATTTAGGTTGCTTCCATGTCTTGGCTGTTGTAAATAGTGCTGCAATGAACATTGAGGTGCATATATCTTTTTGAATTATGGTTTTCTCTAGCTATATGCCCAGGAGGGCACACCATTGTTTTTAAAAAATCATTTATAATCATTTATATCACAAATAAAATGAGGCAGTAATAAATAGTTTTCACTCAGTATATGCCACAGTATTTTGGCAGAATAGGATTGCAGAACAGGTACCTGTCAAAAGTATTTAAAATCATAATATATGATATCACAATGAAGTCCTTCTTCAACCAAAATTCACCTGCCATTCGTTCATTCACTAGATAAATGTGAAATGTACCATGTGCCAGAGATACTTAGATGAGAAGGCAGAGTCCCTGCTTATTAGAAACTAGGTAGGCAGCCTGGTAAGTTCTCAGGAAATGTGATGGATGCTCAGGCAGGGACCAAAAGAGAGAAACCTGTGTTAGTTTAGGAGGTCAGAGAGGGCTCAGGTCCACACTCTGACTTTGGTTTCTGACTTTGGTCCCTCCTATTTTCTAAAGCCAAGCTGCTCTCCAAGCTGAACTAAATCACACTCTTCTTCAAGTTTTAATGATTCTACTATCAGTTAAGCCTTACCTCCTCAATACCATTTTATAGTGACATTGCCCTTTCTTTGAATTCTAAAGTCCTTAACACACCATTTCATTTGTCTATATATGATTGTAGAACCAGTCTACAGTCTTTTTTTTTTTTTTTTTTTTTTTGGCTGCGTTGGGTCTTGGTTGCTGCACATGGGCTTTCTCTAGTTGCGGTGAGCGGGGGCTACTCTTCGTTGCCATGTGCAGGCTTCTCATTGCAGTGGCTTCTCGTTGCAGAGCACGGGGTCTAGGGCGCACGGGCTTCAGTAGTTGTGTCTCGCAGGCTCAGTACTTGTGGCGCACAGGCTTAGTTGCTCCACAGCATGTGGGATCTTCCCGGACCAGGGCTTGAACCCGTGTCTCCTGCATTGGCAGGTGGATTCTTAACTACTGTGCTACCAGGGAAGCCTAGTTGTTTTGTTTTTAAGTGTCTATTTGTATATTGCTTTTCTCCAGCTGAATTATAAGCATTTCCATGAGAAAAGGCAACTGAAGATATAACTTTTAACTTCTCTAGCATCGAATGTGATACTGGGCGCACAATAGACCTCTAATAAATGATTGTTTAAGAAGGGAACAAATAAGTAAACGAAGTTATAGAGCTCAATTGCTGCAAACTAAAAAATAAGATTTGTTTATGTTAAGTTTGGTTTGCTATATGAAATTTGATTAAATTGGTCATACATATTTCCAAATATAGGAGAATGGAGCTGCTTCTGAGACTTAAGTGATACAGCCATATTGGCCCATTCTTTTGCAAGGTAAATAAGGATTCTGGTACTGATACAAAATGTACCTTCAAGTGAATTAAACTCTTAACGCAAAATATACAGCTTGTGGAGCATATGGCAAAATCGTGTGGTGGGAAGAACATAAGCCTTGGAAGAAGGGACACCTAGAGTCAAATGCTGAGATGTCATTCACCAGCTAGGTGGCCTTGGAGAAGTTAACGAGCATCACCCAATATGCCTCATGTCTTTATGTGTATTTTGTGTACAATTACAGATCTGCATTCTTCATATACTCTCAGCTCAGCCCAATATAATAGGTTTCCGAGTCTCAACATTATGTATCAATTGATACTATAAGCTTTGCATTGATGTTCTAAAATTGTGTCAGTGCCCCCAAATTTTCTATAGTTATGGGGCAGATTTAGAGAATAGGCCTTTAGTTTCCTGTCACATAGACAAGATCTTTCATCCCAGGCCCCAGTCATGTACCATTAGAATATTGTTTGGAAATTGTAACATCTGAAACTTTTTAAAAAGACAGTCCTAATTCCTACACTTGTCATACATGCAAGACAGTAATTATAGGCTTCAGAACTATAGAATTTTGTACTGAGTTTGATGTAAAAAGGAACAAAAATATCTTTTACCATATCAATACGGCAACTCATCCTTTGATAAAGAAAGAGGTCAGACTCAATTCATTATTTGTCATCATTCTGCCAATACAGGTTCTCTTAGGCTGTCAGGTTAACAGGACTAAGATCAGGGGAGTGTTTAATAAAGCAATGAGTTTGTCTATTCCAGCTATTTTCCTCTCAGACTACAGAGCTAAAGAGACTGTTTAAATATGTTGACAAGAAAGAAAAAATATTTTTAAGAACTCATATTTTTGTCTGCTGTCCTCCATTTCATCCTTCCTACCAAAGCTTTTAGTTGAGATCCAACTGAGAGCTCACAAATTTCATTCATAGATAATGTAGAACAAATGTTGCCAACACCACCCTTCTGATGAACAGCTCAAAAACACAATGAAAATAGCAACACTTGGGCAGTGAATCATATGAGGCGGTATCTCGAGCAAACAGGAAGAAAACCCTTTATTTCTTTTTAGAAAACTTTTACTCTCCACCTGTTCTCCGAAGATATGTGCATTTGGTGTGCATACACATGCATGTGTGAGCAAACACTAAATAAATCAAACAGTAGATGATGTAAGGTAATGTAATGATTTCTCTATGAAAATTTTTGCCTGGTAGTGAGATACTATTTGAAATTTTAGAGACATTTTTATAATAAAGTACATAGTCAATTTTTGTAAGCGTTCTCTGGTGTTTGAGAAAAGTATCCATTCACAAGTTGTTGGATTCAGTTCTACACATTCCATTAGCTCAAGCTTGTTAATTGTGTTGTTTGGCTCTTCTGTACACTTAAGTTTTCCTCTTCTTGATCTGTATCTCTCTCAATGAGATGTGTTAAAATTCCTCACTAATTGAATAGTTTTAAAATTCTCTATGCAGTATTTTTTTTGTTTTGGCTTTGTATATTTGGAAGATCTGTTGGATGCATTCCAATTCATGACTGTTTTATATTCCTGTTATATTTTTCCTTTCATTACTGTGTAAATGTATGGAGTTACTTAATCTCAAATAATGCCTTTTTGACTTGAAGATTATCCCATTTGACATACATATTGCTTTGTCTGATTTCTCTGTTCTTTGCCTCCTTTCTGTCATCATATTTAAGGAATTTTTCTGGATTAAAAAATCTGAGGTGGCTGAGTAATATTCCATTGTATATATGTGCCACATCTTCTTTATCCATTCATCTGTCGATGGACACTTGGGTTGCTTCCATGTCCTGGCTATTGTAAATAGAGCTGCAGTGAACATTGTGGTACATGACTCTTTGAATGATGGTTTTCTCAGGGTATATGCCCAGTAGTGGGATTGCTGGGTCGTATGGTAGTTCTATTTGTAGTTTTTTTAAGGAACCTCCATACTGTTCTCCATAGTGGCTCTATCAATTCACATAGGTGAGTTGAATTCCTCCATATTTTTGTGGTTACTAATATATCTTCTTCTTTTGCATTTTCTTTGCACCATACCTTCTCACGGTTTCTATTTTTTTTATTATTTTCTTTTTTCATTTTCTCACTTGGAAGTTATCATTCCATTCCTGTTCTTTTATTGGGAACCCTTAATTGCTTAACATACATACTTGACCTAAAAAGTTACTATCCTTACCCTCCACCTGAACAAGAGAAGACCTGGGAACACAAACTCCAAGCATCGTCCTCCCATCTTCCATGTTTTTGTTGTCTAATATTTAGTTGCTCTTTGTTTTTAACCTCCCATCACTCATTTTCATTGTCACTGCTCTTATAGTTAATATTTATTTAGATTTTGAACTCCGTGTTGAGCAGTGACAACTCACATTGCCTCTCGCATCCCACTTCTTCATTCTGGATTCAGTTTCCTTCTTATTGAAGTATATCCTTTAGAGTTTTTCCAGCAAAGTTCTATGCATGTCAACTCTCTCATTCTTTGTTTTTCTAAAAATGTCTTTGAGTTCCTTCAAGATCGAGTCAAAACAATCTAGCTGAGAATAGAATTGAGGTTAACAATTGAAGATAGTATTCAATTATCTTCTGACATTATTGTTGTTAAGTCCCAGTCTAATTTTTGTTCTTTGGTCTTTTCCCTGATTACTTTACAATTTTTTGATATTTTGCAGTTTCACTATGTCGATCTCTACCCTATACTCTCTCTACCCCATTCTCTCTAATATTTCCTTCTGGAACTCTTACTAGATATATGTTGCACATTCTTGCCTCCATATTTCTTAGATTTTTGACTATATTTTCCACCTCTTCATTTCCCTTTGCTGAATTATAAGTAATTTTAACAGGTTTTCAGCTGTGTCTAACATAGACATTGGATTTTAATTCTAATAACTATTTCACTTTCCTTCAAATACTAATTTTTTCATGTCTTTTTTTTAAATGGTTTTTATTTTTGGCTGTGTTGGGTCTTCGTTGCTGCATGCGGGCTTTCTCTAGTTGTGGCAAGTAGGGGCTACTCTTTTTGTGGAGCGTGGGCTTCTCACCGTGGTGGCTTCTCTTATTGCGGAGCACAGGCTCTAGGCGCACGGGCTTCAGTAGTTGTGGCACATGGGCTTTGTTGCTCTGCGGCATGTGGGATCTTCCGCACCCAGGGATCAAACCTGTGTCCCCTCCATTGGCAGGCGGATTCTTAACCACTGCACCACCAGAGAAGTCCTCATGTCTTTTTCTTTAACTCCTATTTTAAAATGTCTCAAAGTGTCGTTTTATTTGTATAGCTTAGGATTCAAAACAACACATTCCTCCCTCATTAAGTCACTTCATTTAATAGTTTCCTATGTATTCTCCCAATGTTTCTTTATACAAATATAAGGATTTTTGAATATATATTCTGTTTTTTTTCTCCCTTGTTTACCATAAGGCAGCACCATATACTATATTAACAGTGGCCTGTTCTACTTTTTGCACATAAAAACAGGACCTCATTCCTTTTTGCCATTACATAGCATTCCATTGTGTGGGTATATCATGGTTAGTTTAACCAGTACCCTACACTTGGGTTGTTTCCAGTTTTTTACTCTTAAAGATAATACTGTAGTGAATATACCATTTTACAAGCACTCGACTATATTTATGGGATAGAGTCACAGAGTGGGATTGCTGGGTGAAAGGGTAACTATACTTGTAATTTAGTTAGACATAACCCAATCGTTCTTCATAGCAGTTTGAACATTTTGTGCCCCACCAACAATTGTGAAAGTGCCTGATTCTCCACAATATCACTAACAGAGTATGTGTGAAATTTCTTTAATCATTTAAAAAAATTCTATTTTATATTGGAGTATAGTTGATTTACAATGTTGTTAGTTTGAGGTCCACAGCGAAGTGATTCAGTTATACATATATCGATTCTTTACCACCCTGATAGTGCCTGATCTTGTCTTTAATCATGTTTAACATACCTCATATAGTCTTTCAGATTATTACATTGTCTCCAGTTCTTGGTATCTTCCTGCATAATGTCCTTGGACTTCTCCCTCATTGAGGATCCTTTCTTCTCATTTTCATAATTTGTGTTGGTGAGCATCTCTTCCCCAGAGATATTCTTCCCCGCTTTTCTTGTTGTCTGTTGCTACAAACAAATTACTCCGAAGCGTATTGGTTTAAAATGACTGTTTTATGTTTCTCACGATTTTGTGGGTCAGAAATTCAGGAAAGGCTTGACTGGGTAGTTCTTGCTTGAGTTCTTTCATGTTTTTTTGCAGTCAGATGCCAACTGGGCCTAGAATCATCTGAAGGCTTTACTGGGTTAGACATCCAAGATGGCTCACATACAGGGCTGGCAGTTGATTCTGGCTATCAGCCGATAGCTCAGCTGACGTGTAGGTGGAAACAACTACATGTAGGTGGAAACAACTACATGTGAACTCTCCAGCATGGCACCCTCAGAGTGGTGATACTTCTTTACATGGAGGTTTAGGGCTCCAGCATGAATGATTCAGCAAACAAGGTGATAGGTTCAAGACCTCTTAAAGTCTAGCCTCAGAAATCATGTAGCATCACTTCAGCTGTACTCTGGTCAAAGCTGTCACAAGCCTGCCTGGAATTAAGTGAAATAGCAGTGGAATATCAAGAATATTTTGGCCAATATTTTTAAAACCACCACATTTCTGAAGTCCTGTGTGTCTTGGATTGTAGAAGGATCCCTACAGGGTGTTTCCATTTCTCTCAGCCAGGTGGCTCAGATTTTATTGGTCTGGAACTAGTTTTTATATTGATTTCTCAGCTTAGGGATTCTCATATCATATAGGTAGTAAAAATTCATACTACACATCTTGTAGCATAAACCTGTGGCTTTATATTCTTAAAAACTTTAAATCCATCTAAAGTTGTGGGTGGAGACCACCTCCTTGTTAAAATCCTTGAGCCAGAGTTCTTCTAATCTACCTTCAATGAGGGGACAGCTCTTTTGGAAATCTGGTTTTAAAAAACAAATACATTCCAACTCATTGTCTTGCATTGACCCAAGGCCATGTCTTCTGTCCCTATATGACCATTAAATCCCAATACTTGGCCATGAGGACCTGTAGCTGGAACCTGATGCTGTGCCCTATCCCCACCCCAAACCCATGGAGCCTTGCTTTTGATTCCCTTTTAGTTTTGTACTTGTAAGGATTTGCTTTCCTTTATTTTGAACTAAGCTATATATTTACACGTTGTTATTAATTTATTCTATCCATTCTATCCACCTCTATGTGTTTGTAGTAAGAGGGTTATCTATAATAACTCAGTCCAAGATGGTCCCAGAGGTCCTCAGTCCTCAAATTTTGAGGTTAAAAAACGGAGCATTGTTGAATGACTGTCCTTGAAGGTAAGTTTAAGAAGTCATCATTAGTGGACAAGAATAAATGTTTTCCCTCTACTGGTCTGCTTTTCTGTAAGGGCATCTCTTTCTTACTTTCTGATCTAGATCAATGGGCAGATGCTATTTCAGCCAACCTCAAATGGCAGCTGAAGCATGTGTAGTCACTGCCTTTTTGCCATCCAGCAAAGCTATTCTTCTTGTCATAGATTTGGCAGGATAATCAATAGGATCCAAATGGCAATCAATTTTATGTGATTGCACTTGGTTTCCCATTGATTTCAATGCTGACTCTATGGCAGAATAATGAGGGAAATCTGATGCCAATCATTGCCTGTGAATGCCACTGCACATGTTTCTAGGTGACTGAACAGCGTCAAAGAGATGGGGAGAGAGAGAGAGAGACACGCTGGCAAAAAGAGTGAGGATGGAGCAAAGCCCCAATGCTTAAGATGAAGAAAAAGATGTTAATAGAGACGTGAAAAGGAAAGCTTGAATTATGATACTCCTCTGATCCAGAACGCCATTGAGAAACCTGGGTTGGTACAGTGGAGGATAAAATCAGCCTCAAGGCCACGTAGCCTGAACAAGATTTCAAGGTACGTTTCCCCAGCAATCATGGTGTTTAATGGCTTAATCTTAGGAAATCTTGGTTGTAAGTTCACACCTGGAAATGATTAATTGCTTCTTGGCCATCAAATGTCACTTTCTTGAAGACAAGGATCACATTTTTATTTACCCACAGAGTACTCAACTATCCTCTACCATATGGATTCTCAATGAATAATTGATGGAAATATGTTATACTTTTTATGGATAGCTTTTTCTAATCTGTGGACCTAAGAATGTATTATAGTATTCTCCAGACTTATCCAGCCAATATTGACATCCTAGTTTTACATATGACAGAGCCATCACACCAAGCAAAAGATCACAGTAGATTCTAATAAGGAGGCAAAATTATTAATACAATAAAACACATTTAACTTGGAGCTTATGCTTTAGAATAAATCTACTCCACCCTTGTGTTACTTAGCTCTGACCTTGGCAGAAGTTTTCTGCAGAGTATGTTTTTTTTTTTTAATTTATTTTTGGCTGTATTGGGTCTTTGTTGCCATGCACAGGCTTTCTCTAGTTGCGGCGAGCAGGGACTACTCTTCATTGCGGTGCGTGGGCTTCTCATTGCAGTGTCTTCTCTTGTTGTGGAGCACAGGCTCTAGGCACGCAGGCTTTGGTAGTTGTGGCACGTGGGCTCAGTAGTTGTGGCTTATGGGCTCTAGACCGCAGGCTCAGCAGTTGTGGCTCATGGGCTTAGTTGCTCTGTGGCACGTGGGATCTTCCCGGACCAGGGCTCGAACCCGTGTCCCCTGCATTGGCAGGCGAATTCTCAACCACTGCGCCACTGGGGAAGCCCCGGAGTATGTTTTTGAATGTTATTTCTATTTTTGAAAAGGAAATGCATTCACAGTAGTCAAAAGTTAAATATGGAAAGACATATTAAAGCATATCTCTTCTGCTGTCTCCATCCACTCCTTTCTCTCCTGTCCCTTTTAGGCAATCAGTCATCCTACTTAATTGTGTCCCAGTGCCTCCTTAGGCAATCACAAGCAAATATGCATAATTATTCTTAGAGTCTTCATTTCTTATACAAAAGTGAAGCATACTATATATGTTGTTCTGCCTCTTTTTTCACACTATAACCTAGAGATATTTTTCCATATTGGTACATAGAGAATAATACTTTCATTCAATTTGAACAACTGCATAGTATTCCATTGTATGGATGTGGCAAAGTTTATTTAACCAATACCCTATTAATGGGCAACTGGGTTGTGTCCAATCTTTTGCAATTACAAACAGTGCTGCAATGAATAATCATGAACATATGTCATTTCTTACATGGGCAAGTGCATCTGTGCAATAGGTTCAAAAGGTAAACACGTTTGTAATTGTGATAGTGTCCATTTGCCCTCCATATGGACTATGACATTTGCATTTCCATATGTAATGTGTGAGCATGCCTGGTGCCCCACAACTTTACCAGTAGGATGTGTTGTCGAGCGTTTAGACTTCTGCCAATCTGAGAGGTGAAAAATAATACCTCGGTGTAATTTTAATTTGCATTTCTCTAACGATGACTGAGGTTGGGTATATTTTTACCTGTTTTAGGGGCCATTTATGTTGGGGTTTTTTGGTGTGTGTTAACTGTCTGTATATTCTTCGTTTACCCATGTTTCTTGGAATGCTTTTATGGATTTCTTGTTTCTTTTACATTTAAATCTCCAATTCACTTGGAACTTGTTCCAGTGTACACTTGTACAGTTTGAGGTATAGAAACAACTTTGTATTTTTTTTCAGCTCACAACCCAGTAGTATAAAGTCCTTATGAGTCTACCAACCAGAGATGACATCTTTATCATATGCTAACGTCATGTACCTCATTTAATTTCTGGACTTCCTAATTCTCTTCCATTGGTCTCATTCTTTATTCAAGCACTTTCTCAGTTGCTAAGACATCCCAGTATATTTTGATGTCCAGTAAGGTCAGTGTCTTTCTCTTTCAGAGAAAGAGTGTATTGTCTTTCTCTTTCAGAATTCCACTGGCTACTCTTGCTTATTTTGTAGTGAGTGTTTCTTATAGTTTTGTTGTTGTTTAACCTTGGGTGTGAGGACATGAAGGATGAAGCAGAGTTCTGCATACATCACAGGAACTTCTTTCTATAGATTATTTTTCTCTCCTTGTTAAAAATGAGGCGGAATGTTTTGATGGAGAGTTTTCTTATGAATCCAAGGTTAAGTTTGCATTGGCCAACATAACCCAGTGGAAGCTGGCTCTGAAGAATGAACTTATCTCACCAAGTAAAATAGGTGAACCAATGGTAGTCAGAGCCCAATCTTCCCTGGCCCTAGGATGGGCTAAGCCAATAAGACATAAGCCCCTGGCTTCAGGTCTAACAGCCTTAAGGGAAAGGGTTCAGGTAGCAGTTGTCTGGCTCTGAGTGAAAGCTGGGAGAGATGCCTTGACATACGTGAGTGAACACTGCACCCAGATTGGGGCGGTTGTCACATGCATCCCATACCCTACTTTAAGCCATTCCTTCCTCCAATTGGAAAATGGTGACCCAAGCAGCTGGCAGACCTGGGAGGAGCCCTTCATAGCACATCAGCTGAATCACAAGCATTCATCCCAGGGAAAGCACTTTGGAGCACATCCCTGCCTGGGGAGGGATTGGGGTTTGGGGTGGTCAAGAAAGACATCCAATAGGAAGGTGCATTTGAACTAGATCTTGAAGGAAAAGAGGGAGTTTTCTGACAGATGAGTTTGGAAAGGGCATTCCTGAGAGAGAGGAAACAAATAGCACAGAAATTCAGGGTTGCATAGTGCATTCTGGGAGCGGCAAGTGGTTTGGTGGGGCTCTAATGAGGCACACAGGGGCACGCGTGAGACCTGTGTGGCCAGATAGACCCTTCAGGGTCCTCTGCGTTCAGTGCCTGAACCCTAACTCTAACTCCTTTCTCCAGTCTGTGGGAAATCACTGAACGATTCTTTATTTTGCTTGTTTTTTTACTGTAAAACAAAACAAAAAAATCGTACTTTCACATACTAAAAATAGTGCACCTAAGTCTTTCTTGTCCCTACTCCTCTCCTCCAAAAGACCACTGCTACAGTTCCTTGTACACATTTTCAGAGTTTTCTCTCCAGAAACATGTATTATGGATATAAGTCCTTTTTAAAAGGAGATTGTACTATGTTGTCTTGCAACTTGCTTTTTCTTCTTCTTCACTTAACTACTAATCTTTTCTATAAGTGCTGTTAAAGTCGCACCATTTTGGGGGACAGTACCTTCTTCCAATTGGTATAATGACTTTTCCTCCACAAAACATCCTAAATAAATGCACTGTAATGAGAATTTTGACATTATGGTTTCAGACAAAGACATACTCCCCAATTTTCTCGAATAACAATGGTTTCTAGTCAGAAATTATCGAATAGAACTAATTTAAACTGCACCATGTTGGAAGCCCAAAGCGTCTGGTTTTGTATATGGAGACCCAGCAAGAGGGGTGAGGCAGTGGCAGCTCCCACACATCTTCAGCCTGGAGTTCAGGTGTGTGGCTTCCACGGGATCCAAACACCCTCCGTTGTAGCCTTCACCTCTCCTCCACAATGTTTTTCTGTGCTATGACTTTATTTTTAAGAACAGTCTCAGGGCAAGGTAACTGTGAGCCACAGAAAAGTGAAGAAGATGGCACAGAAAGCAGAATTCTTAAAGGAACAGCTCGCTTGCTCCCACCCCACCACCCACCATCCACCATCCACTGTGGGTAAGAACAATGAAACGATTATGTGCACACTCGCAAACTGATGCGTATTACTTACAGAAACTTGTTTGCATAGTTCAAGTCATTTCTCATTCTATCTGCGAAACGTTTTGGGGTATTTGAAGTTGGATTAGAGCTCAACACAATTTACCCAGTAAGATTCTTGTAGGTGTTCTTTCATGAAACAGCTCTTCACTTAGTGGCCAGGCTTTCAGGAACAAATGGGAGTCTATGAGGGAGGATATAGTGGGTTTGAAAGGGTGTAGATGACGGCCAAGGCCACAACAGTGTCTGCAGATACCACAGTCACTCTAACCACCTCCCTCTTACTAGATGACCGAGATTTTATTTTTAAAAAAGAAAAGGAAAAAAAACTCAACAGAAATGCTGCAGTGGAGATTCTTTTACACACGTCTTGAAACCCTTGAGCAAGAATATCCGTGGGAGACATTGGGGAGTAGAATTGCTGGGTCAAGGAGTGTACAGATTTACAATGTGAAAGCCAATGTCAAATTGTCCTTCCCAGAAGATGCACCAGTTTTACACTCTGCCATTAACATCGGACAAGAGTCCCTACACCCTCACCTATGGAGGATGATAGCAAATACTTTCAGATGTGAAAGCAGTGAGTCGTCTGTTTTTATATGCATGTCTTTAAATGTTAGTGAAGTATAAGAGTGAATGAGAAGCATTTTTCATGTGCTTATGGCTATTTGCAATTGTTTTCTTTGCACTGCCTTTTCATGCCCCTCACCCACTTTTCCATTAACTTGTTAGCCTTTCTTTTATTGAATTGTAAAACTTAAGGATTTTAAATAAGGGTGAAATACAATCATATTGTAGAAAGTTCTTTTGCTATACAGCACCACATTGATATCACAGTTTATCATTCACTTGACTAAAGTACCCGTATTTAGTGATTTCTGAAGATTCTGGGCATAGATTTCTCTGAGGCTCTCTGAAGGAGGAGAAACTACTATAAAAGTATGAAGTTTATAGAATCTCACAGGCTAAAGCTCACTGAAGTACAATTTTACTTTTCCTCAAGTTTGAGAGTTAGGCAGAAAATAACAGTAACCAGGAAACTTGACAATAAAAATAGCACAGGAATTATACCTTCTGAGGATAAAAACTTGATTTGTCACACTATTTCAAAAGTAGAAAGTAAGACACCAGCATTGTATTAATTTCTTTAAAACACTGCTTTCATTTGTCTCTGAAGGGGTCAGAAAGATTTCTTCTTACTCCCTCTGTGGCGAATACATACTTCGCAGCTGTTGTTAATGAAGGCAATCCTTTTCCTGCGCTGAACTTTCCATTTCCCCTTAAACACAATCTGCACTGCCCAGGCGGACATTCAGGCCCTTTCAGTCCTAGCTTTGAGCTACGTTTCCAGTAGCACCTGTCTCTGTTCTCAAATGTGAAGTGGCTGCTCCATCCACAGTAGACATTACATTGTGTCCTTCCTGGCCTCTGTTGCCAAGTTCTCTTTCTTAGGAGAATCTCCACCTATGGCCCATCTGGCCCCCAAGGTCAGCCAAGTCCTGCTTCTCATGGAAGTCTTGGTTCCCTCACTCCCACAGGGTCCTCTGGACCTTGCCTCTCCCCAGCTGTTTGGCTCTTCCTTAGGCTTTCATTTAACCTCTTTTGTGAAGTGAGTTTTGTTTTCCCAACTAGATTATAAGGCTCTTGAGGTCAGGAGTCCTGTGGTAGATTTCTTAGTGGCCCCCTCTTGTGTGGGACCTATCACACTGCTGAGCATTCAGATAATTACTAACTGAATATTACGGGTAGGACCTTGGGTGCTCCTAACCTGTAATCTGAGGTCCTTGTCACCACTTTCTTCCCAAAATGCTTGCTTCTGACTGTTCCTTCTCTACCCCAGCCTGATGACCCACGTCCTCTGCCTATCCCTTCAATATTGGGGTTCTCTGACTGTTCAGTCCTTACCCTTCTGCTCTATTCATCCTATGGCAAAATCCCATCCACCCCATCTTTTCCGCCACCAGTGACAAGAGGAGGCCTAACCAAACTCTGGAGCTCAACTCAGACTCACCTGGCTGATAGTCATGTGTCTGTCAGACATCTGCACATTGACAGCCCTGAGGCACCTCAAACTCAGCTTATCTAAAACTGGACCCTTTGCTGTCCGCCAACACTGTTCCTGTGTTTCCCTTTTCTGCTGGTGGTCCCACTGCCCTCTTAGTCATCCAGGCTAGAAATCCAAGAGTATCCTTGATTCCTCCTCAAACACCAAAACCTATCCATTTGAACCCCCCAATGTAACCCCTTTCCACCCCAACTCGCAGTGCCTTACCTAAGGATGGCATCATCGCTGGATAATTCTAGCCTCCTCTTTTTTTTTTCTTTTTACAACTTTATTGGAGTATAATTGCTTCACAATGGTGTATTAGTTTCTGCTTTATAACAAAGTGAATCAGTTATACATATGTTCCCATTATCACTTCCCTCTTGAGTCTCCCTCCCTCCCACCCTCCCTATTCCACCCCTCCAGTCGGTCACAAGGCACCGAGCTGATCTCCCTGTGCTATGCGGATGCTTCCCACTAGCTATCTACCTTACGTTTGGTAGTGTATATGTGTCCATGCCTCTCTCTCGCTTTGTCCCAGCTTCCCCTTCCCCCTCCCTATATCCTCAAGAACATTCTCGAGTAGGTCTGTGTCTTTATTACTGTTTTACCCCTAGGTTGTTCATGACACTTTTTTTTCTTAAATTCCATATATATGTGTTAGCATACGGTATTTGTCTTTCTCTTTCTGACTTGCTTCACTCTGTATGACAGACTCTAGGTCTATCTACCTCATTAAGAATAGCTGGGCCTCCCTGGTGGCGCAGTGGTTGAGAGTCCGCCTGCCGATGCAGGGGATACGGGTTCGTGCCCCGGTCTGGGAGGATCCCATATGCCGCGGAGCGGCTGGGCCCGGGAGCCATGGCCGCTGGGCCTGCGCATCCGGAGCCTGTGCTCCGCAACGGGAGAGGCCGCGACAGTGAGAGGCCCGCATACCGCAAAAAGAAAAAAAAAAAAAAGAATAGCTCAATTTTGTGTCATTTTATGGCTGAGTCATATTCCGTTGTATATATGTGCCACATCTTCTTTATCCATTGATCGGATGATGGACCCTTAGGTTCTTTCCATCTCCAGGCTACAGTAAATAGAGCTGCAATGAACATTTTGGTACATGACTCTTTTAGAATTATGGTTTTCTCAGGGTATATGCCCAGTAGTGGGATTGCTGGGTCATATGGTAGTTCTATTTGTAGCTTTTTCAGGAACCTCCATACTGTTCTCCATAGCGGCTGTACCAATTCACATGCCCACCAGCAGTGCAAGAGTGTTCCCTTTTCTCCACACCCTCTCCAGCATTTATTGTTTCTAGATTTCTTGATGATGGCCATTCTGACTGGTGTGAGATGATATCTCATTGTAGTTTAGATTTGCATTTCTCTAATGATTAATGATATTGAGCATTCTTTCATGTGTTTGTTGGCAGTCTGACTGTCTTCTTTGGAGAAGTGTCTATTTAGGTCTTCTGCCCATTTTTGGATTGGGTTGTTTGGTTTTTCTGCTATTGTGCTGCATGAGGTGCTTATAAATTTTGGAAATTAATCCTTTGTCAGTTGCTTCATTTGGAACTATTTTCTCCCATTCTGAGGGCTGTCTTTTGGTCTTCTTTATCCTTTCCTTTGCTGTGCCAAAGCTTTCAAGTTTCATTAGGTCCCATTTGTTTATTTTTGTTTTTATTTCCATTTCTCTGGGAGGTGGGTCCAAAAGGATCTTGCTGTGATTTCTGCCATAGAGTGTTCTGCCTATGTTTTCCTCTAAGAGTTTGATAGTTTCTGCCCTTACATTTAGGTCTTTAATCCATTTGAAGCTTATTTTTGTGTAGGGTGTTAGGGAGTGATCGAATCTCGTACTTTTACATGTACCTGTCCAGGTTTCCCAGCACCACTTATTGAAGAGGCTGTCCTTTTTCCACTGTACATCCCTGCCTCCTTTATCAAAGATAAGGAGACCATATGCGCGTGGGTTTATCTCTGGGCTCTGTGTCCTGTTCCATTGATCTATCTTTTTGTTTTTGTGCCAGTCCCACAGTGTCTTGATGACTGTAGCTTTTTAGTACAGTCTGAAGTCAGGGAGCCTGATTCCTCCAGCTGCGTTTTTCGTTCTCAAGATTGCTTTGGCTATTCGGGGTCTTTTGTGTTTCCAGACAAATTGTGAAATTTTTTGTTCTAGTTCTCTGAAAAATGCCAGTGGTAGTTTGATAGGGATTGCATTGAATCTGTAGATTGCTTTGGGTAGTAGGGTCATTTTCACAATGTTGATTCTTCCAATCCAAGCACATGGTATATCTTTCCAACTATTTGTATCATCTTTATTTTCGTTCATCAGTGTCCTATAATTTTCTGCATACCGGTCTTTTGTCTCCTTAGGTAGGTTTATTCCTAGATATTTTATTCTTTTTGTTGCAGTGGTAAATGGGAGTGTTTTCTTGATTTCACTTTCAGATTTTTCATCCTTAGTGTACAGGAATTCCAGAGATTTCTGTGCATTAATTTTATATACTGCTACTTTACCAAATTCATTGATTAGCTCCAGTAGTTTTCTGGTAGCATCTTTAGGATTCTCTTTGTATAGTATCATGTCATCTGCAAACAGTGACAGCTTTAGGTCTTCTTTTCCGATCTGGATTCCTTTTATTTCCTTTGTTCTCCGATTGCTGTGGCTAAAACTTGCAAAACTATGTTGAATAAGAGTGGTGAGAGTGGGCAACCTTGTCTTGTTCCTGATCTTAATGGAAATGCTTTCCGTTTTTCACCATTGAGGACGATGTTGGCTGTGGGTTTGTCATATATGGCCTTTCTTATGTTGAGGAAAGTTCCCCCTATGCCTACTGTCTGCAGGTTGTTTTTTTTTTTTTCATAAATGGGTGTTGAATTTTGTCGAAACCTTTCTCTGCATCTATTGAGAGAATCATACGGTTTTTCTCCTTCAGTTTGTTAATATGGTGTATCACGTTGATTGATTTTCGTATACTGAAGAATCCTTGCATTCCTGGAATAAACCCCACTTGATCATGGTGTATGATCCTTTTAATGTGCTGTTGGATTCTGTTTGCTAGTATTTTGTTGAGGATTTTTGCATCTGTGTTCATCCGTGATAGTTGCCTGTAGTTTTCTTTCTTTGTGACATCCTTGCCTGGTTTTGGTGTCAGGGTGCTGGTGGCCTCGTAGAATGAGTTTGGGAGTGTTCCTCCCTCTGCTATAGTTTGGAAGGGTTGGAGAAGGATAGGTGTTAGCTCTTCTGTAAATGTTTGATAGAATTCGCCTGTGAAGCCCTCTGGTCCTGGGCTTTTGTTGGTTGGAAGATTTTTCATCACAGTTTCGATTTCAGTGCTTGTGATTGGTCTGTCCATATTTTTTTTTTGTTTAATTTACGTGTTTAACATTAGTTTCTGCTTTATAACAGAGTGAATCAGTTATACATATACATGTGTTCCCATATCCCTTCCCTCTTGCGTCTCCCTCCCACCCTCCCTATCCCACCCCTCCAGTCGGTCACAAAGCACCGAGCTGATCTCCCTGTGCTATGCAGCTGATTCCCACTAGCTATCTACCTTAGGTTTGGTAGTGTATATATGTCCATGCCTCTCTCTCTCGCTTTGTCCCAGCTTCCCCTTCCCCCCCCCATATCCTCAAGTCCATTCTCGAGTAGGTCTGTGTCTTTATTCCTGTTTTACCTCTAGGTTGTTCATGACACGTTTTTTTCTTAAATTCCATATATATGTGTTAGCATACGGTATTTGTCTTTCTCTTTCTGACTTGCTTCACTCTGTATGACAGACTCTAGGTCTATCCACCTCATTACAACTAGCTCAGTGTCGTTTCTTTTTATGGCTGAGTCATATTCCATTGTATATATGTGCCACATCTTCTTTATCCATTGATCGGATGATGGACACTTAGGTTGTTTCCATCTCTGGGCTATTGTAAATAGAGCTGCAATGAACATTTTGGTACATGACTCTTTTAGAATTATGGTTTTCTCAGGGTATATGCCCAGTAGTGGGATTGCTGGGTCATATGGTAGTTCTATTTGTAGCTTTTTCAGGAACCTCCATACTGTTCTCCATAGTGGCTGTACCAATTCACATGCCCACCAGCAGTGCAAGAGTGTTCCCTTTTCTCCACACCCTCTCCAGCATTTATTGTTTCTAGATTTTTTGATGATGGCCATTCTGACTGGTGTGAGATGATATCTCATTGTAGTTTGGATTTGCATTTCTCTAATGATTAATGATGTTGAGCATTCTTTCATGTGTTTGTTGGCAGTCTGTCTATCTTCTTTGGAGAAGTGTCTATTTAGGTCTTCTGCCCATTTTTGGATTGGGTTGTTTGGTTTTTCTGCTATTGAGCTGCGTGAGGTGCTTATAAATTTTGGAGATTAATCCTTTGTCAGTTGCTTCATTTGGAACTATTTTCTCCCATTCTGAGGGCTGTCTTTTCGTCTTCTTTATCCTTTCCTTTGCTGTGCCAAAGCTTTCAAGTTTCATTAGGTCCCATTTGTTTATTTTTGTTTTTATTTCCATTTCTCTGGGAGGTGGGTCCAAAAGGATCTTGCTGTGATTTCTGCCATAGAGTGTTCTGCCTATGTTTTCCTCTAAGAGTTTGATAGTTTCTGGCCTTACATTTAGGTCTTTAATCCATTTGGAGCTTATTTTTGTGTAGGGTGTTAGGGAGTGATCGAATCTCGTACTTCTACATGTACCTGTCCAGGTTTCCCAGCACCACTTATTGAAGAGGCTGTCCTTTCTCCACTGTACATCCCTGCCTCCTTTATCAAAGATAAGGTGACCATATGCGCGTGGGTTTATCTCTGGGCTCTGTGTCCTGTTCCATTGATCTATCTTTCTGTTTTTGTGCCAGTCCCACAGTGTCTTGATGACTGTAGCTTTTTAGTACAGTCTGAAGTCAGGGAGCCTGATTCCTCCAGCTGCGTTTTTCGTTCTCAAGATTGCTTTGGCTATTCTGGGTCTTTTGTGTTTCCAGACAAATTGTGAAATTTTTTGTTCTAGTTCTCTGAAAAATGCCAGTGGTAGTTTGATAGGGATTGCACTGAATCTGTAGATTGCTTTGGGTAGTAGGGTCATTTTCACAATGTTGATTCTTCCAATCCAAGCACATGGTATATCTTTCCAACTATTTGTATCATCTTTATTTTCATTCATCAGTGTCCTATAATTTTCTGCATACCGGTCTTTTGTCTCCTTAGGTAGGTTTATTCCTAGATATTTTATTCTTTTTGTTGCTGTGGTAAATGGGAGTGTTCTTCATTTCACTTTCAGATTTTTCATCCTTAGTGTACAGGAATTCCAGAGATTTCTGTGCATTAATTTTATATACTGCTACTTTACCAAATTCATTGATTAGCTCCAGTAGTTTTCTGGTAGCATCTTTAGGATTCTCTTTGTATAGTATCATGTCATCTGCAAACAGTGACAGCTTTAGGTCTTCTTTTCCGATCTGGATTCCTTTTATTTCCTTTGTTCTCCGATTGCTGTGGCTAAAACTTGCAAAACTATGTTGAATAAGAGTGGTGAGAGTGGGCAACCTTGTCTTGTTCCTGATCTTAATGGAAATGCTTTCCGTTTTTCACCATTGAGGACGATGTTGACTGTGGGTTTGTCATATATGGCCTTTCTTATGTTGAGGAAAGTTCCCCCTATGCCTACTGTCTGCAGGTTTTGTTTTTTATCATAAATGGGTGTTGAATTTTGTCGAAACCTTTCTCTGCATCTATTGAGAGAATCATATGGTTTTTCTCCATCAGTTTATTAATATGGTGTATCACGTTGATTGATTTTCGTATACTGAAGAATCCTTGCATTCCTGGAATAAACCCCACTTGATCATGGTGTATGATCCTTTTAATGTGCTGTTGGATTCTGTTTGCTAGTATTTTGTTGAGGATTTTTGCATCTGTGTTCATCCGTGATAGTTGCCTGTAGTTTTCTTTCTTTGTGACATCCTTGCCTGGTTTTGGTGTCAGGGTGCTGGTGGCCTCGTAGAATGAGTTTGGGAGTGTTCCTCCCTCTGCTATAGTTTGGAAGGGTTGGAGAAGGATAGGTGTTAGCTCTTCTGTAAATGTTTGATAGAATTCGCCTGTGAAGCCCTCTGGTCCTGGGCTTTTGTTCGTTGGAAGATTTTTCATCACAGTTTCGATTTCAGTGCTTGTGATTGGTCTGTCCATATTTTCTTTTTGTTTACTTTACGTGTTTAACATTAGTTTCTGCTTTATAACAGAGTGAATCAGTTATACATATACATCTGTTCCCATATCCCTTCCCTCTTGCGTCTCCCTCCCACCCTCCGTATCCCACCCCTCCAGTCGGTCACAAAGCACCGAGCTGATCTCCCTGTGCTATACAGCTGATTCCCACTAGCTATCTACCTTAGGTTTGGTAGTGTATATATGTCCATGCCTCTCTCTCTCGCTTTGTCCCAGCTTCCCCTTCCCCCTCCCCATATCCTCAAGTCCATTCTCGAGTAGGTCTGTGTCTTTATTCCTGTTTTACCCCTAGGTTGTTCATGACACTTTTTTTTCTTAAATTCCATATATATGTGTTAGCATACGGTATTTGTCTTTCTCTTTCTGACTTGCTTCACTCTGTATGACAGACTCTAGGTCTATCCACCTCATTACAAATAGCTCAATGTCGTTTCTTTTTATGGCTGAGTCATATTCCATTGTATATATGTGCCACATCTTCTTTATCCATTGATCGGATGATGGACACTTAGGTTGTTTCCATCTCTGGGCTATTGTAAATAGAGCTGCAATGGACATTTTGGTACATGACTCTTTTAGAATTATGGTTTTCTCAGGGTATATGCCCAATAGTGGGATTGCTGGGTCATATGGTAGTTCTATTTGTCACTTTTTCAGGAACCTCCATACTGTTCTCCATAGTGGCTGTACCAATTCACATGCCCACCAGCAGTGCAAGAGTGTTCCCTTTTCTCCACACCCTCTCCAGCATTTATTGTTTCTAGATTTTTTGATGGCCATTCTGACTGGTGTGAGATGATATCTCATTGTAGTTTGGATTTGCATTTCTCTAATGATTAATGATGTTGAGCATTCTTTCATGTGTTTGTTGGCAGTCTGTCTATCTTCTTTGGAGAAGTGTCTATTTAGGTCTTCTGCCCATTTTTTGTTTGGGTTGTTTGGTTTTTCTGCTATTGTGCTGCGTGAGGTGCTTCTAAATTTTGGAGATTAATCCTTTGTCAGTTGCTTCATTTGGAACTATTTTCTCCCATTCTGAGGGCTGTCTTTTGGTCTTCTTTATCCTTTCCTTTGCTGTGCCAAAGCTTTCACGTTTCATTAGGTCCCATTTGTTTATTTTTGTTTTTATTTCCATTTCTCTGGGAGGTGGTCCAAAAGGATCTTGCTGTGATTTCTGCCATAGAGTGTTCTGCCTATGTTTTCCTCTAAGAGTTTGATAGTTTCTGCCCTTACATTTAGGTCTTTAATCCATTTGGAGCTTATTTTTGTGTAGGGTGTCAGGGAGTGATAGAATCTCGTACGTTTACATGTACCTGTCCAGGTTTCCCAGCACCACTTATTGAAGAGGCTGTCCTTCCTCCACTGTACATCCCTGCCTCCTTTATCAAAGATAAGGTGACCATATGCGCGTGGGTTTATCTCTGGGCTCTGTGTCCTGTTCCATTGATCTATCTTTCTGTTTTTGTGCCAGTCCCACAGTGTCTTGATGACTGTAGCTTTTTAGTACAGTCTGAAGTCAGGGAGCCTGATTCCTCCAGCTGCGTTTTTCGTTCTCAAGATTGCTTTGGCTATTCGGGGTCTTTTGTGTTTCCAGACAAATTGTGAAATTTTTTGTTCTAGTTCTCTGAAAAATGCCAGTGGTACTTTGATAGGGATTGCATTGAATCTGTAGATTGCTTTGGGTAGTAGTGTCATTTTCACAATGTTGATTTTTCCAATCCAAGCACATGGTATGTCTTTCCAACTATTTGTATCCTCTTTATTTTCTTTCATCAGTGTCCTATAATTTTCTGCATACCGGTCTTTTGTCTCCTTAGGTAGGTTTATTCCTAGATATTTTATTCTTTTTGTTGCAGTGGTAAATGGGAGTGTTTTCTTGATTTCACTTTCAGATTTTTCATCCTTAGTGTACAGGAATTCCAGAGATTTCTGTGCATTAATTTTATATACTGCTACTTTACCAAATTCATTGATTACCTCCAGTAGTTTTCTGGTAGCAGCTTTAGGATTCTCTTTGTATAGTATCATGTCATCTGCAAACAGTGACAGCTTTAGGTCTTCTTTTCCGATCTGGATTCCTTTTATTTCCTTTGTTCTCCGATTGCTGTGGCTAAAACTTGCAAAACTATGTTGAATAAGAGTGGTGAGAGTGGGCAACCTTGTCTTGTTCCTGATCTTAATGGAAATGCTTTCCGTTTTTCACCATTGAGGACGATGTTGACTGTGGGTTTGTCATATATGGCCTTTATTATGTTGAGGAAAGTTCCCCCTATGCCTACTGTCTGCAGGTTTGTTTTTTTTTTATCATAAATGGGTGTTGAATTTTGTCGAAACCTTTCTCTGCATCTATTGAGAGAATCATATGGTTTTTCTCCATCAGTTTGTTAACATGGTGTATCACGTTGATTGATTTTCGTATACTGAAGAATCCTTGCATTCCTGGAATAAACCCCACTTGATCATGGTGTATGATCCTTTTAATGTGCTGTTGGATTCTGTTTGCTAGTATTTTGTTGAGGATTTTTGCATCTATGTTCATCCGTGATAGTTGCCTGTAGTTTTCTTTCTTTGTGACATCCTTGCCTGGTTTTGGTGTCAGGGTGCTGGTGGCCTCGTAGAATGAGTTTGGGAGTGTTCCTCCCTCTGCTATAGTTTGGAAGGGTTGGAGAAGGATAGGTGTTAGCTCTTCTGTAAATGCTTGATAGAATTCGCCTGTGAAGCCCTCTGGTCCTGGGCTTTTGTTGGTTGGAAGATTTTTCATCACAGTTTCGATTTCAGTGCTTGTGATTGGTCTGTCCATATTTTCTTTTTGTTTACTTTACGTGTTTAACATTAGTTTCTGCTTTATAACAGAGTGAATCAGTTATACATATACATCTGTTCCCATATCCCTTCCCTCTTGCGTCTCCCTCCCACCCTCCGTATCCCACCCCTCCAGTCGGTCACAAAGCACCGAGCTGATCTCCCTGTGCTATACAGCTGATTCCCACTAGCTATCTACCTTAGGTTTGGTAGTGTATATATGTCCATGCCTCTCTCTCTCGCTTTGTCCCAGCTTCCCCTTCCCCCTCCCCATATCCTCAAGTCCATTCTCGAGTAGGTCTGTGTCTTTATTCCTGTTTTACCCCTAGGTTGTTCATGACACTTTTTTTTCTTAAATTCCATATATATGTGTTAGCATACGGTATTTGTCTTTCTCTTTCTGACTTGCTTCACTCTGTATGACAGACTCTAGGTCTATCCACCTCATTACAAATAGCTCAATGTCGTTTCTTTTTATGGCTGAGTCATATTCCATTGTATATATGTGCCACATCTTCTTTATCCATTGATCGGATGATGGACACTTAGGTTGTTTCCATCTCTGGGCTATTGTAAATAGAGCTGCAATGGACATTTTGGTACATGACTCTTTTAGAGTTATGGTTTTCTCAGGGTATATGCCCAATAGTGGGATTGCTGGGTCATATGGTAGTTCTATTTGTCACTTTTTCAGGAACCTCCATACTGTTCTCCATAGTGGCTGTACCAATTCACATGCCCACCAGCAGTGCAAGAGTGTTCCCTTTTCTCCACACCCTCTCCAGCATTTATTGTTTCTAGATTTTTTGATGGCCATTCTGACTGGTGTGAGATGATATCTCATTGTAGTTTGGATTTGCATTTCTCTAATGATTAATGATGTTGAGCATTCTTTCATGTGTTTGTTGGCAGTCTGTCTATCTTCTTTGGAGAAGTGTCTATTTAGGTCTCCTGCCCATTTTTGGTTTGGGTTGTTTGGTTTTTCTGCTATTGTGCTGCGTGAGGTGCTTATAAATTTTGGAGATTAATCCTTTGTCAGTTGCTTCATTTGGAACTATTTTCTCCCATTCTGAGGGCTGTCTTTTGGTCTTCTTTATCCTTTCCTTTGCTGTGCCAAAGCTTTCAAGTTTCATTAGGTCCCATTTGTTTATTTTTGTTTTTATTTCCATTTCTCTGGGAGGTGGGTCCAAAAGGATCTTGCTGTGATTTCTGACATAGAGTGTTCTGCCTATGTTTTCCTCTAAGAGTTTGATAGTTTCTGGCCTTACATTTAGGTCTTTAATCCATTTGGAGCTTATTTTTGTGTAGGGTGTCAGGGAGTGATAGAATCTCGTACGTTTACATGTACCTGTCCAGGTTTCCCAGCACCACTTATTGAAGAGGCTGTCCTTCCTCCACTGTACATCCCTGCCTCCTTTATCAAAGATAAGGTGACCATATGCGCGTGGGTTTATCTCTGGGCTCTGTGTCCTGTTCCATTGATCTATCTTTCTGTTTTTGTGCCAGTCCCACAGTGTCTTGATGACTGTAGCTTTTTAGTACAGTCTGAAGTCAGGGAGCCTGATTCCTCCAGCTGCGTTTTTCGTTCTCAAGATTGCTTTGGCTATTCGGGGTCTTTTGTGTTTCCAGACAAATTGTGAAATTTTTTGTTCTAGTTCTCTGAAAAATGCCAGTGGTACTTTGATAGGGATTGCATTGAATCTGTAGATTGCTTTGGGTAGTAGTGTCATTTTCACAATGTTGATTCTTCCAATCCAAGCACGTGGTATGTCTTTCCAACTATTTCTTTCCTCTTTATTTTCTTTCATCAGTGTCCTATAATTTTCTGCATACCGGTCTTTTGTCTCCTTAGGTAGGTTTATTCCTAGATATTTTATTCTTTTTGTTGCAGTGGTAAATGGGAGTGTTTTCTTGATTTCACTTTCAGATTTTTCATCCTTAGTGTACAGGAATTCCAGAGATTTCTGTGCATTAATTTTATATACTGCTACTTTACCAAATTCATTGATTAGCTCCAGTAGTTTTCTGGTAGCATCTTTAGGATTCTCTTTGTATAGTATCATGTCATCTGCAAACAGTGACAGCTTTAGGTCTTCTTTTCCGATCTGGATTCCTTTTATTTCCTTTGTTCTCCGATTGCTGTGGCTAAAACTTGCAAAACTATGTTGAATAAGAGTGGTGAGAGTGGGCAACCTTGTCTTGTTCCTGATCTTAATGGAAATGCTTTCCGTTTTACACCATTGAGGACGATGTTGACTGTGGGTTTGTCATATATGGCCTTTCTTATGTTGAGGAAAGTTCCCCCTATGCCTACTGTCTGCAGGTTTTGTTTTTTATCATAAATGGGTGTTGAATTTTGTCGAAACCTTTCTCTGCATCTATTGAGAGAATCATATGGTTTTTCTCCTTCAGTTTGTTAATATGGTGTATCACGTTGATTGATTTTCGTATACTGAAGAATCCTTGCATTCCTGGAATAAACCCCACTTGATCATGGTGTATGATCCTTTTAATGTGCTGTTGGATTCTGTTTGCTAGTATTTTGTTGAGGATTTTTGCATCTGTGTTCATCCGTGATAGTTGCCTGTAGTTTTCTTTCTTTGTGACATCCTTGCCTGGTTTTGGTGTCAGGGTGCTGGTGGCCTCGTAGAATGAGTTTGGGAGTGTTCCTCCCTCTGCTATAGTTTGGAAGGGTTGGAGAAGGATAGGTGTTAGCTCTTCTGTAAATGTTTGATAGAATTCGCCTGTGAAGCCCTCTGGTCCTGGGCTTTTGTTCGTTGGAAGATTTTTCATCACAGTTTCGATTTCAGTGCTTGTGATTGGTCTGTCCATATTTTCTTTTTGTTTAATTTACGTGTTTAACATTAGTTTCTGCTTTATAACAGAGTGAATCAGTTATACATATACATCTGTTCCCATATCCCTTCCCTCTTGCGTCTCCCTCCCACCCTCCCTATCCCACCCCTCCAGTCGGTCACAAAGCACCGAGCTGATCTCCCTGTGCTATACAGCTGATTCCCACTAGCTATCTACCTTAGGTTTGGTAGTGTATATATGTCCATGCCTCTCTCTCTCGCTTTGTCCCAGCTTCCCCTTCCCCCTCCCCATATCCTCAAGTCCATTCTCGAGTAGGTCTGTGTCTTTATTCCTGTTTTACCCCTAGGTTGTTCATGACACTTTTTTTTCTTAAATTCCATATATATGTGTTAGCATACGGTATTTGTCTTTCTCTTTCTGACTTGCTTCACTCTGTATGACAGACTCTAGGTCTATCCACCTCATTACAAATAGCTCAATGTCGTTTCTTTTTATGGCTGAGTCATATTCCATTGTATATATGTGCCACATCTTCTTTATCCATTGATCGGATGATGGACACTTAGGTTGTTTCCATCTCTGGGCTATTGTAAATAGAGCTGCAATGAACATTTTGGTACATGACTCTTTTAGAATTATGGTTTTCTCAGGGTATATGCGCAGTAGTGGGATTGCTGGGTCATATGGTAGTTCTATTTGTAGCTTTTTCAGGAACCTCCATACTGTTCTCCATAGTGGCTGTACCAATTCACATGCCCACCAGCAGTGCAAGAGTGTTCCCTTTTCTCCACACCCTCTCCAGCATTTATTGTTTCTAGATTTTTTGATGATGGCCATTCTGACTGGTGTGAGATGATATCTCATTGTAGTTTGGATTTGCATTTCTCTAATGATTAATGATGTTGAGCATTCTTTCATGTGTTTGTTGGCAGTCTGTCTATCTTCTTTGGAGAAGTGTCTATTTAGGTCTTCTGCCCATTTTTGGATTGGGTTGTTTGGTTTTTCTGCTATTGAGCTGCCTGAGGTGCTTATAAATTTTGGAGATTAATCCTTTGTCAGTTGCTTCATTTGGAACTATTTTCTCCCATTCTGAGGGCTGTCTTTTGGTCTTCTTTATCCTTTCCTTTGCTGTGCCAAAGCTTTCAAGTTTCATTAGGTCCCATTTGTTTATTTTTGTTTTTATTTCCATTTCTCTGGGAGGTGGGTCCAAAAGGATCTTGCTGTGATTTCTGACATAGAGTGTTCTGCCTATGTTTTCCTCTAAGAGTTTGATAGTTTCTGGCCTTACATTTAGGTCTTTAATCCATTTGGAGCTTATTTTTGTGTAGGGTGTTAGGGAGTGATCGAATCTCGTACTTCTACATGTACCTGTCCAGGTTTCCCAGCACCACTTATTGAAGAGGCTGTCCTTTCTCCACTGTACATCCCTGCCTCCTTTATCAAAGATAAGGTGACCATATGCGCGTGGGTTTATCTCTGGGCTCTGTGTCCTGTTCCATTGATCTATCTTTCTGTTTTTGTGCCAGTCCCACAGTGTCTTGATGACTGTAGCTTTTTAGTACAGTCTGAAGTCAGGGAGCCTGATTCCTCCAGCTGCGTTTTTCGTTCTCAAGATTGCTTTGGCTATTCGGGGTCTTTTGTGTTTCCAGACAAATTGTGAAATTTTTTGTTCTAGTTCTCTGAAAAATGCCAGTGGTAGTTTGATAGGGATTGCATTGAATCTGTAGATTGCTTTGGGTAGTAGGGTCATTTTCACAATGTTGATTCTTCCAATCCAAGCACATGGTATATCTTTCCAACTATTTGTATCATCTTTATTTTCTTTCATCAGTGTCCTATAATTTTCTGCATACCGGTCTTTTGTCTCCTTAGGTAGGTTTATTCCTAGATATTTTATTCTTTTTGTTGCAGTGGTAAATGGGAGTGTTCTTGATTTCACTTTCAGATTTTTCATCCTTAGTGTACAGGAATTCCAGAGATTTCTGTGCATTAATTTTATATACTGCTACTTTACCAAATTCATTGATTAGCTCCAGTAGTTTTCTGGTAGCATCTTTAGGATTCTGTTTGTATAGTATCATGTCATCTGCAAACAGTGACAGCTTTAGGTCTTCTTTTCCGATCTGGATTCCTTTTATTTCCTTTGTTCTCCGATTGCTGTGGCTAAAACTTGCAAAACTATGTTGAATAAGAGTGGTGAGAGTGGGCAACCTTGTCTTGTTCCTGATCTTAATGGAAATGCTTTCCGTTTTTCACCATTGAGGACGATGTTGGCTGTGGGTTTGTCATATATGGCCTTTATTATGTTGAGGAAAGTTCCCCCTATGTCTACTTTCTGCAGGTTTTTTTTTTTTATCATAAATGGGTGTTGAATTTTGTCGAAACCTTTCTCTGCATCTATTGAGAGAATCATACGGTTTTTCTCCTACATTTTGTTAATATGGTGTATCACGTTGATTGATTTTCGTATACTGAAGAATCCTTGCATTCCTGGAATAAACCCCACTTGATCATGGTGTATGATCCTTTTAATGTGCTGTTGGATTCTGTTTGCTAGTATTTTGTTGAGGATTTTTGCATCTGTGTTCATCCGTGATAGTTGCCTGTAGTTTTCTTTCTTTGTGACATCCTTGCCTGGTTTTGGTGTCAGGGTGCTGGTGGCCTCGTAGAATGAGTTTGGGAGTGTTCCTCCCTCTGCTATAGTTTGGAAGGGTTGGAGAAGGATAGGTGTTAGCTCTTCTGTAAATGTTTGATAGAATTCGCCTGTGAAGCCCTCTGGTCCTGGGCTTTTGTTGGTTGGAAGATTTTTCATCACAGTTTCGATTTCAGTGCTTGTGATTGGTCTGTCCATATTTTTTTTTTTGTTTAATTTACGTGTTTAACATTAGTTTCTGCTTTATAACAGAGTGAATCAGTTATACATATACATCTGTTCCCATATCCCTTCCCTCTTGCGTCTCCCTCCCACCCTCCATATCCCACCCCTCCAGTCGGTCACAAAGCACCGAGCTGATCTCCCTGTGCTATGCAGCTGATTCCCACTAGCTATCTACCTTAGGTTTGGTAGTGTATATATGTCCATGCCTCTCTCTCTCGCTTTGTCCCAGCTTCCCCTTCCCCCTCCCCATATCCTCAAGTCCATTCTCGAGTAGGTCTGTGTCTTTATTCCTGTTTTACCCCTAGGTTGTTCATGACACTTTTTTTTCTTAAATTCCATATATATGTGTTAGCATACGGTATTTGTCTTTCTCTTTCTGACTTGCTTCACTCTGTATGACAGACTCTAGGTCTATCCACCTCATTACAAATAGCTCAATGTCGTTTCTTTTTATGGCTGAGTCATATTCCATTGTATATATGTGCCACATCTTCTTTATCCATTGATCGGATGATGGACACTTAGGTTGTTTCCATCTCTGGGCTATTGTAAATAGAGCTGCAATGGACATTTTGGTACATGACTCTTTTAGAATTATGGTTTTCTCAGGGTATATGCCCAATAGTGGGATTGCTGGGTCATATGGTAGTTCTATTTGTCGCTTTTTCAGGAACCTCCATACTGTTCTCCATAGTGGCTGTACCAATTCACATGCCCACCAGCAGTGCAAGAGTGTTCCCTTTTCTCCACACCCTCTCCAGCATTTATTGTTTCTAGATTTTTTGATGATGGCCATTCTGACTGGTGTGAGATGATATCTCATTGTAGTTTGGATTTGCATTTCTCTAATGATTAATGATGTTGAGCATTCTTTCATGTGTTTGTTGGCAGTCTGTCTATCTTCTTTGGAGAAGTGTCTATTTAGGTCTTCTGCCCATTTTTGGATTGGGTTGTTTGGTTTTTCTGCTATTGTGCTGCGTGAGGTGCTTCTAAATTTTGGAGATTAATCCTTTGTCAGTTGCTTCATTTGGAACTATTTTCTCCCATTCTGAGGGCTGTCTTTTGGTCTTCTTTATCCTTTCCTTTGCTGTGCCAAAGCTTTCAAGTTTCATTAGGTCCCATTTGTTTATTTTTGTTTTTATTTCCATTTCTCTGGGAGGTGGGTCCAAAAGGATCTTGCTGTGATTTCTGACATAGAGTGTTCTGCCTATGTTTTCCTCTAAGAGTTTGATAGTTTCTGGCCTTACATTTAGGTCTTTAATCCATTTGGAGCTTATTTTTGTGTAGGGTGTTAGGGAGTGATCGAATCTCGTACTTCTACATGTACCTGTCCAGGTTTCCCAGCACCACTTATTGAAGAGGCTGTCCTTTCTCCACTGTACATCCCTGCCTCCTTTATCAAAGATAAGGTGACCATATGCGCGTGGGTTTATCTCTGGGCTCTGTGTCCTGTTCCATTGATCTATCTTTCTGTTTTTGTGCCAGTCCCACAGTGTCTTGATGACTGTAGCTTTTTAGTACAGTCTGAAGTCAGGGAGCCTGATTCCTCCAGCTGCGTTTTTCGTTCTCAAGATTGCTTTGGCTATTCGGGGTCTTTTGTGTTTCCAGACAAATTGTGAAATTTTTTGTTCTAGTTCTCTGAAAAATGCCAGTGGTAGTTTGATAGGGATTGCACTGAATCTGTAGATTGCTTTGGGTAGTAGGGTCATTTTCACAATGTTGATTCTTCCAATCCAAGCACATGGTATATCTTTCCAACTATTTGTATCATCTTTATTTTCATTCATCAGTGTCCTATAATTTTCTGCATACCGGTCTTTTGTCTCCTTAGGTAGGTTTATTCCTAGATATTTTATTCTTTTTGTTGCTGTGGTAAATGGGAGTGTTCTTCATTTCACTTTCAGATTTTTCATCCTTAGTGTACAGGAATTCCAGAGATTTCTGTGCATTAATTTTATATACTGCTACTTTACCAAATTCATTGATTAGCTCCAGTAGTTTTCTGGTAGCATCTTTAGGATTCTCTTTGTATAGTATCATGTCATCTGCAAACAGTGACAGCTTTAGGTCTTCTTTTCCGATCTGGATTCCTTTTATTTCCTTTGTTCTCCGATTGCTGTGGCTAAAACTTGCAAAACTATGTTGAATAAGAGTGGTGAGAGTGGGCAACCTTGTCTTGTTCCTGATCTTAATGGAAATGCTTTCCGTTTTTCACCATTGAGGACGATGTTGACTGTGGGTTTGTCATATATGGCCTTTCTTATGTTGAGGAAAGTTCCCCCTATGCCTACTGTCTGCAGGTTTTGTTTTTTATCATAAATGGGTGTTGAATTTTGTCGAAACCTTTCTCTGCATCTATTGAGAGAATCATATGGTTTTTCTCCATCAGTTTGTTAATATGGTGTATCACGTTGATTGATTTTCGTATACTGAAGAATCCTTGCATTCCTGGAATAAACCCCACTTGATCATGGTGTATGATCCTTTTAATGTGCTGTTGGATTCTGTTTGCTAGTATTTTGTTGAGGATTTTTGCATCTGTGTTCATCCGTGATAGTTGCCTGTAGTTTTCTTTCTTTGTGACATCCTTGCCTGGTTTTGGTGTCAGGGTGCTGGTGGCCTCGTAGAATGAGTTTGGGAGTGTTCCTCCCTCTGCTATAGTTTGGAAGGGTTGGAGAAGGATAGGTGTTAGCTCTTCTGTAAATGTTTGATAGAATTCGCCTGTGAAGCCCTCTGGTCCTGGGCTTTTGTTCGTTGGAAGATTTTTCATCACAGTTTCGATTTCAGTGCTTGTGATTGGTCTGTCCATATTTTCTTTTTGTTTACTTTACGTGTTTAACATTAGTTTCTGCTTTATAACAGAGTGAATCAGTTATACATATACATCTGTTCCCATATCCCTTCCCTCTTGCGTCTCCCTCCCACCCTCCGTATCCCACCCCTCCAGTCGGTCACAAAGCACCGAGCTGATCTCCCTGTGCTATACAGCTGATTCCCACTAGCTATCTACCTTAGGTTTGGTAGTGTATATATGTCCATGCCTCTCTCTCTCGCTTTGTCCCAGCTTCCCCTTCCCCCTCCCCATATCCTCAAGTCCATTCTCGAGTAGGTCTGTGTCTTTATTCCTGTTTTACCCCTAGGTTGTTCATGACACTTTTTTTTCTTAAATTCCATATATATGTGTTAGCATACGGTATTTGTCTTTCTCTTTCTGACTTGCTTCACTCTGTATGACAGACTCTAGGTCTATCCACCTCATTACAAATAGCTCAATGTCGTTTCTTTTTATGGCTGAGTCATATTCCATTGTATATATGTGCCACATCTTCTTTATCCATTGATCGGATGATGGACACTTAGGTTGTTTCCATCTCTGGGCTATTGTAAATAGAGCTGCAATGGACATTTTGGTACATGACTCTTTTAGAATTATGGTTTTCTCAGGGTATATGCCCAATAGTGGGATTGCTGGGTCATATGGTAGTTCTATTTGTCACTTTTTCAGGAACCTCCATACTGTTCTCCATAGTGGCTGTACCAATTCACATGCCCACCAGCAGTGCAAGAGTGTTCCCTTTTCTCCACACCCTCTCCAGCATTTATTGTTTCTAGATTTTTTGATGGCCATTCTGACTGGTGTGAGATGATATCTCATTGTAGTTTGGATTTGCATTTCTCTAATGATTAATGATGTTGAGCATTCTTTCATGTGTTTGTTGGCAGTCTGTCTATCTTCTTTGGAGAAGTGTCTATTTAGGTCTTCTGCCCATTTTTGGTTTGGGTTGTTTGGTTTTTCTGCTATTGTGCTGTGTGAGGTGCTTCTAAATTTTGGAGATTAATCCTTTGTCAGTTGCTTCATTTGGAACTATTTTCTCCCATTCTGAGGGCTGTCTTTTGGTCTTCTTTATCCTTTCCTTTGCTGTGCCAAAGCTTTCAAGTTTCATTAGGTCCCATTTGTTTATTTTTGTTTTTATTTCCATTTCTCTGGGAGGTGGTCCAAAAGGATCTTGCTGTGATTTCTGACATAGAGTGTTCTGCCTATGTTTTCCTCTAAGAGTTTGATAGTTTCTGCCCTTACATTTAGGTCTTTAATCCATTTGGAGCTTATTTTTGTGTAGGGTGTCAGGGAGTGATAGAATCTCGTACGTTTACATGTACCTGTCCAGGTTTCCCAGCACCACTTATTGAAGAGGCTGTCCTTCCTCCACTGTACATCCCTGCCTCCTTTATCAAAGATAAGGTGACCATATGCGCGTGGGTTTATCTCTGGGCTCTGTGTCCTGTTCCATTGATCTATCTTTCTGTTTTTGTGCCAGTCCCACAGTGTCTTGATGACTGTAGCTTTTTAGTACAGTCTGAAGTCAGGGAGCCTGATTCCTCCAGCTGCGTTTTTCGTTCTCAAGATTGCTTTGGCTATTCGGGGTCTTTTGTGTTTCCAGACAAATTGTGAAATTTTTTGTTCTAGTTCTCTGAAAAATGCCAGTGGTACTTTGATAGGGATTGCATTGAATCTGTAGATTGCTTTGGGTAGTAGTGTCATTTTCACAATGTTGATTTTTCCAATCCAAGCACATGGTATGTCTTTCCAACTATTTGTATCCTCTTTATTTTCTTTCATCAGTGTCCTATAATTTTCTGCATACCGGTCTTTTGTCTCCTTAGGTAGGTTTATTCCTAGATATTTTATTCTTTTTGTTGCAGTGGTAAATGGGAGTGTTTTCTTGATTTCACTTTCAGATTTTTCATCCTTAGTGTACAGGAATTCCAGAGATTTCTGTGCATTAATTTTATATACTGCTACTTTACCAAATTCATTGATTACCTCCAGTAGTTTTCTGGTAGCAGCTTTAGGATTCTCTTTGTATAGTATCATGTCATCTGCAAACAGTGACAGCTTTAGGTCTTCTTTTCCGATCTGGATTCCTTTTATTTCCTTTGTTCTCCGATTGCTGTGGCTAAAACTTGCAAAACTATGTTGAATAAGAGTGGTGAGAGTGGGCAACCTTGTCTTGTTCCTGATCTTAATGGAAATGCTTTCCGTTTTTCACCATTGAGGACGATGTTGACTGTGGGTTTGTCATATATGGCCTTTATTATGTTGAGGAAAGTTCCCCCTATGCCTACTGTCTGCAGGTTTGTTTTTTTTTTATCATAAATGGGTGTTGAATTTTGTCGAAACCTTTCTCTGCATCTATTGAGAGAATCATATGGTTTTTCTCCATCAGTTTGTTAATATGGTGTATCACGTTGATTGATTTTCGTATACTGAAGAATCCTTGCATTCCTGGAATAAACCCCACTTGATCATGGTGTATGATCCTTTTAATGTGCTGTTGGATTCTGTTTGCTAGTATTTTGTTGAGGATTTTTGCATCTATGTTCATCCGTGATAGTTGCCTGTAGTTTTCTTTCTTTGTGACATCCTTGCCTGGTTTTGGTGTCAGGGTGCTGGTGGCCTCGTAGAATGAGTTTGGGAGTGTTCCTCCCTCTGCTATAGTTTGGAAGGGTTGGAGAAGGATAGGTGTTAGCTCTTCTGTAAATGCTTGATAGAATTCGCCTGTGAAGCCCTCTGGTCCTGGGCTTTTGTTGGTTGGAAGATTTTTCATCACAGTTTCGATTTCAGTGCTTGTGATTGGTCTGTCCATATTTTCTTTTTGTTTAATTTACGTGTTTAACATTAGTTTCTGCTTTATAACAGTGAATCAGTTATACATATACATCTGTTCCCATATCCCTTCCCTCTTGCGTCTCCCTCCCACCCTCCCTATCCCACCCCTCCAGTCGGTCACAAAGCACCGAGCTGATCTCCCTGTGCTATACAGCTGATTCCCACTAGCTATCTACCTTAGGTTTGGTAGTGTATATATGTCCATGCCTCTCTCTCTCGCTTTGTCCCAGCTTCCCCTTCCCCCTCCCCATATCCTCAAGTCCATTCTCGAGTAGGTCTGTGTCTTTATTCCTGTTTTACCCCTAGGTTGTTCATGACACTTTTTTTTCTTAAATTCCATATATATGTGTTAGCATACGGTATTTGTCTTTCTCTTTCTGACTTGCTTCACTCTGTATGACAGACTCTAGGTCTATCCACCTCATTACAAATAGCTCAATGTCGTTTCTTTTTATGGCTGAGTCATATTCCATTGTATATATGTGCCACATCTTCTTTATCCATTGATCGGATGATGGACACTTAGGTTGTTTCCATCTCTGGGCTATTGTAAATAGAGCTGCAATGGACATTTTGGTACATGACTCTTTTAGAATTATGGTTTTCTCAGGGTATATGCCCAATAGTGGGATTGCTGGGTCATATGGTAGTTCTATTTGTCGCTTTTTCAGGAACCTCCATACTGTTCTCCATAGCGGCTGTACCAATTCACATGCCCACCAGCAGTGCAAGAGTGTTCCCTTTTCTCCACACCCTCTCCAGCATTTATTGTTTCTCGATTTTTTGATGATGGCCATTCTGACTGGTGTGAGATGATATCTCATTGTAGTTTGGATTTGCATTTCTCTAATGATTAATGATGTTGAGCATTCTTTCATGTGTTTGTTGGCAGTCTGTCTATCTTCTTTGGAGAAGTGTCTATTTAGGTCTTCTGCCCATTTTTGGATTGGGTTGTTTGGTTTTTCTGCTATTGAGCTGCGTGAGGTGCTTATAAATTTTGGAGATTAATCCTTTGTCAGTTGCTTCATTTGGAACTATTTTCTCCCATTCTGAGGGCTGTCTTTTGGTCTTCTTTATCCTTTCCTTTGCTGTGCCAAAGCTTTCAAGTTTCATTAGGTCCCATTTGTTTATTTTTGTTTTTATTTTCATTTCTCTGGGAAGTGGGTCCAAAAGGATCTTGCTGTGATTTCTGACATAGAGTGTTCTGCCTATGTTTTCCTCTAAGAGTTTGATAGTTTCTGCCCTTACATTTAGGTCTTTAATCCATTTGGAGCTTATTTTTGTGTAGGATGTTAGGGAGTGATCGAATCTCGTACGTTTACATGTACCTGTCCAGTTTTCCCAGCACCACTTATTGAAGAGGCTGTCCTTTCTCCACTGTACATCCCTGCCTCCTTTATCAAAGATAAGGTGACCATATGCGCGTGGGTTTATCTCTGGGCTCTGTGTCCTGTTCCATTGATCTATCTTTCTGTTTTTGTGCCAGTCCCACAGTGTCTTGATGACTGTAGCTTTTTAGTACAGTCTGAAGTCAGGGAGCCTGATTCCTCCAGCTGCGTTTTTCGTTCTCAAGATTGCTTTGGCTATTCGGGGTCTTTTGTGTTTCCAGACAAATTGTGAAATTTTTTGTTCTAGTTCTCTGAAAAATGCCAGTGGTAGTTTGATAGGGATTGCATTGAATCTGTAGATTGCTTTGGGTAGTAGGGTCATTTTCACAATGTTGATTCTTCCAATCCAAGCACATGGTATATCTTTCCAACTATTTGTATCCTCTTTATTTTCTTTCATCAGTGTCCTATAATTTTCTGCATACCGGTCTTTTGTCTCCTTAGGTTGGTTTATTCCTAGATATTTTATGCTTTTTGTTGCAGTGGTAAATGGGAGTGTTTTCTTGATTTCACTTTCAGATTTTTCATCCTTAGTGTACAGGAATTCCAGAGATTTCTGTGCATTAATTTTATATACTGCTACTTTACCAAATTCATTGATTAGCTCCAGTAGTTTTCTGGTAGCATCTTTAGGATTCTTTTTGTATAATATCATGTCATCTGCAAACAGTGACAGCTTTAGGTCTTCTTTTCCGATCTGGATTCCTTTTATTTCCTTTGTTCTCCGATTGCTGTGGCTAAAACTTGCAAAACTATGTTGGATAAGAGTGGTGAGAGTGGACAACCTTGTCTTGTTCCTGATCTTAATGGAAATGCTTTCCGTTTTTCACCATTGAGGACGATGTTGCCTGTGGGTTTGTCATATATGGCCTTTCTTATGTTGAGGAAAGTTCCCCCTATGCCTACTTTCTGCAGGTTTTTTTTTAAAATCATAAATGGGTGTTGAATTTTGTCGAAACCTTTCTCTGCATCTATTGAGAGAATCATATGGTTTTTCTCCATCAGTTTGTTAATATGGTGTATCACGTTGATTGATTTTCATATACTGAAGAATCCTTGCATTCCTGGAATAAACCCCACTTGATCATGGTGTATGATCCTTTTAATGTGCTGTTGGATTCTGTTTGCTAGTATTTTGTTGAGGATTTTTGCATCTGTGTTCATCCGTGATAGTTGCCTGTAGTTTTCTTTCTTTGTGACATCCTTGCCTGGTTTTGGTGTCAGGGTGCTGGTGGCCTCGTAGAATGAGTTTGGGAGTGTTCCTCCCTCTGCTATAGTTTGGAAGGGTTGGAGAAGGATAGGTGTTAGCTCTTCTGTAAATGTTTGATAGAATTCGCCTGTGAAGCCCTCTGGTCCTGGGCTTTTGTTGGTTGGAAGATTTTTCATCACAGTTTCGATTTCAGTGCTTGTGATTGGTCTGTCCATATTTTCTTTTTGTTTACTTTACATGTTTAACATTAGTTTCTGCTTTATAACAGAGTGAATCAGTTATACATATACATCTGTTCCCATATCCCTTCCCTCTTGCGTCTCCCTCCCACCCTCCCTATCCCACCCCTCCAGTCGGTCACAAAGCACCGAGCTGATCTCCCTGTGCTATACAGCTGAATCCCACTAGCTATCTACCTTAGGTTTGGTAGTGTATATATGTCCATGCCTCTCTCTCTCGCTTTGTCCCAGCTTCCCCTTCCCCCTCCCCATATCCTCAAGTCCATTCTCGAGTAGGTCTGTGTCTTTATTCCTGTTTTACCCCTAGGTTGTTCATGACACTTTTTTTTCTTAAATTCCATATATATGTGTTAGCATACGGTATTTGTCTTTCTCTTTCTGACTTGCTTCACTCTGTATGACAGACTCTAGGTCTATCCACCTCATTACAAATAGCTCAATGTCGTTTCTTTTTATGGCTGAGTCATATTCCATTGTATATATGTGCCACATCTTCTTTATCCATTGATCGGATGATGGACACTTAGGTTGTTTCCATCTCTGGGCTATGGTAAATAGAGCTGCAATGAACATTTTGGTACATGACTCTTTTAGAATTATGCTTTTCTCAGGGTATATGCCCAGTAGTGGGATTGCTGGGTCATATGGTAGTTCTATTTGTAGCTTTTTCAGGAACCTCCATACTGTTCTCCATAGTGGCTGTACCAATTCACATGCCCACCAGCAGTGCAAGAGTGTTCCCTTTTCTCCACACCCTCTCCAGCATTTATTGTTTCTAGATTTTTTGATGATGGCCATTCTGACTGGTGTGAGATGATATCTCATTGTAGTTTGGATTTGCATTTCTCTAATGATTAATGATGTTGAGCATTCTTTCATGTGTTTGTTGGCAGTCTGTCTATCTTCTTTGGAGAAGTGTCTATTTAGGTCTTCTGCCCATTTTTGGATTGGGTTGTTTGGTTTTTCTGCTATTGTGCTGCGTGAGGTGCTTATAAATTTTGGAGATTAATCCTTTGTCAGTTGCTTCATTTGGAACTATTTTCTCCCATTCTGAGGGCTGTCTTTTGGTCTTCTTTATCCTTTCCTTTGCTGTGCCAAAGCTTTCAAGTTTCATTAGGTCCCATTTGTTTATTTTTGTTTTTATTTTCATTTCTCTGGGAAGTGGGTCCAAAAGGATCTTGCTGTGATTTCTGACATAGAGTGTTCTGCCTATGTTTTCCTCTAAGAGTTTGATAGTTTCTGCCCTTACATTTAGGTCTTTAATCCATTTGGAGCTTATTTTTGTGTAGGATGTTAGGGAGTGATCGAATCTCGTACGTTTACATGTACCTGTCCAGTTTTCCCAGCACCACTTATTGAAGAGGCTGTCCTTTCTCCACTGTACATCCCTGCCTCCTTTATCAAAGATAAGGTGACCATATGCGCGTGGGTTTATCTCTGGGCTCTGTGTCCTGTTCCATTGATCTATCTTTCTGTTTTTGTGCCAGTCCCACAGTGTCTTGATGACTGTAGCTTTTTAGTACAGTCTGAAGTCAGGGAGCCTGATTCCTCCAGCTGCGTTTTTCGTTCTCAAGATTGCTTTGGCTATTCGGGGTCTTTTGTGTTTCCAGACAAATTGTGAAATTTTTTGTTCTAGTTCTCTGAAAAATGCCAGTGGTAGTTTGATAGGGATTGCATTGAATCTGTAGATTGCTTTGGGTAGTAGGGTCATTTTCACAATGTTGATTCTTCCAATCCAAGCACATGGTATATCTTTCCAACTATTTGTATCCTCTTTATTTTCTTTCATCAGTGTCCTATAATTTTCTGCATACCGGTCTTTTGTCTCCTTAGGTAGGTTTATTCCTAGATATTTTATTCTTTTTGTTGCAGTGGTAAATGGGAGTGTTTTCTTGATTTCACTTTCAGATTTTTCATCCTTAGTGTACAGGAATTCCAGAGATTTCTGTGCATTAATTTTATATACTGCTACTTTACCAAATTCATTGATTAGCTCCAGTAGTTTTCTGGTAGCATCTTTAGGATTCTCTTTGTATAGTATCATGTCATCTGCAAACAGTGACAGCTTTAGGTCTTCTTTTCCGATCTGGATTCCTTTTATTTCCTTTGTTCTCCGATTGCTGTGGCTAAAACTTGCAAAACTATGTTGGATAAGAGTGGTGAGAGTGGGCAACCTTGTCTTGTTCCTGATCTTAATGGAAATGCTTTCCGTTTTTCACCATTGAGGACGATGTTGGCTGTGGGTTTGTCATATATGGCCTTTCTTATGTTGAGGAAAGTTCCCCCTATGCCTACTTTCTGCAGGTTTTTTTTTTTTTTATCATAAATGGGTGTTGAATTTTGTCGAAACCTTTCTCTGCATCTATTGAGAGAATCATATGGTTTTTCTCCATCAGTTTGTTAATATGGTGTATCACGTTGATTGATTTTCGTATACTGAAGAATCCTTGCATTCCTGGAATAAACCCCACTTGATCATGGTGTATGATCCTTTTAATGTGCTGTTGGATTCTGTTTGCTAGTATTTTGTTGAGGATTTTTGCATCTGTGTTCATCCGTGATAGTTGCCTGTAGTTTTCTTTCTTTGTGACATCCTTGCCTGGTTTTGGTGTCAGGGTGTTGGTGGCCTCGTAGAATGAGTTTGGGAGTGTTCCTCCCTCTGCTATAGTTTGGAAGGGTTGGAGAAGGATAGGTGTTAGCTCTTCTGTAAATGTTTGATAGAATTCGCCTGTGAAGCCCTCTGGTCCTGGGCTTTTGTTGGTTGGAAGATGTTTCATCACAGTTTCGATTTCAGTGCTTGTGATTGGTCTGTCCATATTTTCTTTTTGTTTACTTTACATGTTTAACATTAGTTTCTGCTTTATAACAGAGTGAATCAGTTATACATATACATCTGTTCCCATATCCCTTCCCTCTTGCGTCTCCCTCCCACCCTCCCTATCCCACCCCTCCAGTCGGTCACAAAGCACCGAGCTGATCTCCCTGTGCTATACAGCTGATTCCCACTAGCTATCTACCTTAGGTTTGGTAGTGTATATATGTCCATGCCTCTCTCTCTCGCTTTGTCCCAGCTTCCACTTCCCCCTCCCCATATCCTCAAGTCCATTCTCGAGTAGGTCTGTGTCTTTATTCCTGTTTTACCCCTAGGTTGTTCATGACACTTTTTTTTCTTAAATTCCATATATATGTGTTAGCATACGGTATTTGTCTTTCTCTTTCTGACTTGCTTCACTCTGTATGACAGACTCTAGGTCTATCCACCTCATTACAAATAGCTCAATGTCGTTTCTTTTTATGGCTGAGTCATATTCCATTGTATATATGTGCCACATCTTCTTTATCCATTGATCGGATGATGGACACTTAGGTTGTTTCCATCTCTGGGCTATTGTAAATAGAGCTGCAATGAACATTTTGGTACATGACTCTTTTAGAATTATGCTTTTCTCAGGGTATATGCCCAGTAGTGGGATTGCTGGGTCATATGGTAGTTCTATTTGTCGCTTTTTCAGGAACCTCCATACTGTTCTCCATAGTGGCTGTACCAATTCACATGCCCACCAGCAGTGCAAGAGTGTTCCCTTTTCTCCACACCCTCTCCAGCATTTATTGTTTCTAGATTTTTTGATGATGGCCATTCTGACTGGTGTGAGATGATATCTCATTGTAGTTTGGATTTGCATTTCTCTAATGATTAATGATGTTGAGCATTCTTTCATGTGTTTGTTGGCAGTCTGTCTATCTTCTTTGGAGAAGTGTCTATTTAGGTCTTCTGCCCATTTTTGGATTGGGTTGTTTGGTTTTTCTGCTATTGAGCTGCGTGAGGTGCTTATAAATTTTGGAGATTAATCCTTTGTCAGTTGCTTCATTTGGAACTATTTTCTCCCATTCTGAGGGCTGTCTTTTGGTCTTCTTTATCCTTTCCTTTGCTGTGCCAAAGCTTTCAAGTTTCATTAGGTCCCATTTGTTTATTTTTGTTTTTATTTTCATTTCTCTGGGAGGTGGGTCCAAAAGGATCTTGCTGTGATTTCTGACATAGAGTGTTCTGCCTATGTTTTCCTCTAAGAGTTTGATAGTTTCTGCCCTTACATTTAGGTCTTTAATCCATTTGGAGCTTATTTTTGTGTAGGATGTTAGGGAGTGATCGAATCTCGTACGTTTACATGTACCTGTCCAGTTTTCCCAGCACCACTTATTGAAGAGGCTGTCCTTTCTCCACTGTACATCCCTGCCTCCTTTATCAAAGATAAGGTGACCATATGCGCGTGGGTTTATCTCTGGGCTCTGTGTCCTGTTCCATTGATCTATCTTTCTGTTTTTGTGCCAGTCCCACAGTGTCTTGATGACTGTAGCTTTTTAGTACAGTCTGAAGTCAGGGAGCCTGATTCCTCCAGCTGCGTTTTTCGTTCTCAAGATTGCTTTGGCTATTCGGGGTCTTTTGTGTTTCCAGACAAATTGTGAAATTTTTTGTTCTAGTTCTCTGAAAAATGCCAGTGGTAGTTTGATAGGGATTGCATTGAATCTGTAGATTGCTTTGGGTAGTAGGGTCATTTTCACAATGTTGATTCTTCCAATCCAAGCACATGGTATATCTTTCCAACTATTTGTATCATCTTTATTTTCTTTCATCAGTGTCCTATAATTTTCTGCATACCGGTCTTTTGTCTCCTTAGGTTGGTTTATTCCTAGATATTTTATGCTTTTTGTTGCAGTGGTAAATGGGAGTGTTTTCTTGATTTCACTTTCAGATTTTTCATCCTTAGTGTACAGGAATTCCAGAGATTTCTGTGCATTAATTTTATATACTGCTACTTTACCAAATTCATTGATTAGCTCCAGTAGTTTTCTGGTAGCATCTTTAGGATTCTTTTTGTATAGTATCATGTCATCTGCAAACAGTGACAGCTTTAGGTCTTCTTTTCCGATCTGGATTCCTTTTATTTCCTTTGTTCTCCGATTGCTGTGGCTAAAACTTGCAAAACTATGTTGGATAAGAGTGGTGAGAGTGGGCAACCTTGTCTTGTTCCTGATCTTAATGGAAATGCTTTCCGTTTTTCACCATTGAGGACGATGTTGGCTGTGGGTTTGTCATATATGGCCTTTCTTATGTTGAGGAAAGTTCCCCCTATGCCTACTTTCTGCAGGTTTTTTTTTTTTATCATAAATGGGTGTTGAATTTTGTCGAAACCTTTCTCTGCATCTATTGAGAGAATCATATGGTTTTTCTCCATCAGTTTGTTAATATGGTGTATCACATTGATTGATTTTCGTATACTGAAGAATCCTTGCATTCCTGGAATAAACCCCACTTGATCATGGTGTATGATCCTTTTAATGTGCTGTTGGATTCTGTTTGCTAGTATTTTGTTGAGGATTTTTGCATCTGTGTTCATCCGTGATAGTTGCCTGTAGTTTTCTTTCTTTGTGACATCCTTGCCTGGTTTTGGTGTCAGGGTGTTGGTGGCCTCGTAGAATGAGTTTGGGAGTGTTCCTCCCTCTGCTATAGTTTGGAAGGGTTGGAGAAGGATAGGTGTTAGCTCTTCTGTAAATGTTTGATAGAATTCGCCTGTGAAGCCCTCTGGTCCTGGGCTTTTGTTGGTTGGAAGATGTTTCATCACAGTTTCGATTTCAGTGCTTGTGATTGGTCTGTCCATATTTTCTTTTTGTTTACTTTACATGTTTAACATTAGTTTCTGCTTTATAACAGAGTGAATCAGTTATACATATACATCTGTTCCCATATCCCTTCCCTCTTGCGTCTCCCTCCCACCCTCCCTATCCCACCCCTCCAGTCGGTCACAAAGCACCGAGCTGATCTCCCTGTGCTATACAGCTGATTCCCACTAGCTATCTACCTTAGGTTTGGTAGTGTATATATGTCCATGCCTCTCTCTCTCGCTTTGTCCCAGCTTCCACTTCCCCCTCCCCATATCCTCAAGTCCATTCTCGAGTAGGTCTGTGTCTTTATTCCTGTTTTACCCCTAGGTTGTTCATGACACTTTTTTTTCTTAAATTCCATATATATGTGTTAGCATACGGTATTTGTCTTTCTCTTTCTGACTTGCTTCACTCTGTATGACAGACTCTAGGTCTATCCACCTCATTACAAATAGCTCAATGTCGTTTCTTTTTATGGCTGAGTCATATTCCATTGTATATATGTGCCACATCTTCTTTATCCATTGATCGGATGATGGACACTTAGGTTGTTTCCATCTCTGGGCTATTGTAAATAGAGCTGCAATGAACATTTTGGTACATGACTCTTTTAGAATTATGCTTTTCTCAGGGTATATGCCCAGTAGTGGGATTGCTGGGTCATATGGTAGTTCTATTTGTCGCTTTTTCAGGAACCTCCATACTGTTCTCCATAGCGGCTGTACCAATTCACATGCCCACCAGCAGTGCAAGAGTGTTCCCTTTTCTCCACACCCTCTCCAGCATTTATTGTTTCTAGATTTTTTGATGATGGCCATTCTGACTGGTGTGAGATGATATCTCATTGTAGTTTGGATTTGCATTTCTCTAATGATTAATGATGTTGAGCATTCTTTCATGTGTTTGTTGGCAGTCTGTCTATCTTCTTTGGAGAAGTGTCTATTTAGGTCTTCTGCCCATTTTTGGATTGGGTTGTTTGGTTTTTCTGCTATTGAGCTGCGTGAGGTGCTTATAAATTTTGGAGATTAATCCTTTGTCAGTTGCTTCATTTGGAACTATTTTCTCCCATTCTGAGGGCTGTCTTTTGGTCTTCTTTATCCTTTCCTTTGCTGTGCCAAAGCTTTCAAGTTTCATTAGGTCCCATTTGTTTATTTTTGTTTTTATTTTCATTTCTCTGGGAAGTGGGTCCAAAAGGATCTTGCTGTGATTTCTGACATAGAGTGTTCTGCCTATGTTTTCCTCTAAGAGTTTGATAGTTTCTGCCCTTACATTTAGGTCTTTAATCCATTTGGAGCTTATTTTTGTGTAGGATGTTAGGGAGTGATCGAATCTCGTACGTTTACATGTACCTGTCCAGTTTTCCCAGCACCACTTATTGAAGAGGCTGTCCTTTCTCCACTGTACATCCCTGCCTCCTTTATCAAAGATAAGGTGACCATATGCGCGTGGGTTTATCTCTGGGCTCTGTGTCCTGTTCCATTGATCTATCTTTCTGTTTTTGTGCCAGTCCCACAGTGTCTTGATGACTGTAGCTTTTTAGTACAGTCTGAAGTCAGGGAGCCTGATTCCTCCAGCTGCGTTTTTCGTTCTCAAGATTGCTTTGGCTATTCGGGGTCTTTTGTGTTTCCAGACAAATTGTGAAATTTTTTGTTCTAGTTCTCTGAAAAATGCCAGTGGTAGTTTGATAGGGATTGCATTGAATCTGTAGATTGCTTTGGGTAGTAGGGTCATTTTCACAATGTTGATTCTTCCAATCCAAGCACATGGTATATCTTTCCAACTATTTGTATCATCTTTATTTTCTTTCATCAGTGTCCTATAATTTTCTGCATACCGGTCTTTTGTCTCCTTAGGTAGGTTTATTCCTAGATATTTTATTCTTTTTGTTGCAGTGGTAAATGGGAGTGTTTTCTTGATTTCACTTTCAGATTTTTCATCCTTAGTGTACAGGAATTCCAGAGATTTCTGTGCATTAATTTTATATACTGCTACTTTACCAAATTCATTGATTAGCTCCAGTAGTTTTCTGGTAGCATCTTTAGGATTCTCTTTGTATAGTATCATGTCATCTGCAAACAGTGACAGCTTTAGGTCTTCTTTTCCGATCTGGATTCCTTTTATTTCCTTTGTTCTCCGATTGCTGTGGCTAAAACTTGCAAAACTATGTTGAATAAGAGTGGTGAGAGTGGGCAACCTTGTCTTGTTCCTGATCTTAATGGAAATGCTTTCCGTTTTTCACCATTGAGGACGATGTTGGCTGTGGGTTTGTCATATATGGCCTTTATTATGTTGAGGAAAGTTCCCCCTATGCCTACTGTCTGCAGGTTTGTTTTTTTTTTATCATAAATGGGTGTTGAATTTTGTCGAAACCTTTCTCTGCATCTATTGAGAGAATCATATGGTTTTTCTCCTTCAGTTTGTTAATATGGTGTATCACGTTGATTGATTTTCGTATACTGAAGAATCCTTGCATTCCTGGAATAAACCCCACTTGATCATGGTGTATGATCCTTTTAATGTGCTGTTGGATTCTGTTTGCTAGTATTTTGTTGAGGATTTTTGCATCTGTGTTCATCCGTGATAGTTGCCTGTAGTTTTCTTTCTTTGTGACATCCTTGCCTGGTTTTGGTGTCAGGGTGCTGGTGGCCTCGTAGAATGAGTTTGGGAGTGTTCCTCCCTCTGCTATAGTTTGGAAGGGTTGGAGAAGGATAGGTGTTAGCTCTTCTGTAAATGTTTGATAGAATTCGCCTGTGAAGCCCTCTGGTCCTGGGCTTTTGTTGGTTGGAAGATTTTTCATCACAGTTTCGATTTCAGTGCTTGTGATTGGTCTGTCCATATTTTCTTTTTGTTTACTTTACGTGTTTAACATTAGTTTCTGCTTTATAACAGAGTGAATCAGTTATACATATACATCTGTTCCCATATCCCTTCCCTCCTGCGTCTCCCTCCCACCCTCCCTATCCCACCCCTCCAGTCGGTCACAAAGCACCGAGCTGATCTCCCTGTGCTATGCAGCTGATTCCCACTAGCTATCTACCTTACGTTTGGTAGTGTATATATGTCCATGCCTCTCTCTCTCGCTTTGTCCCAGCTTCCCCTTCCCCCTCCCCATATCCTCAAGTCCATTCTCGAGTAGGTCTGTGTCTTTATTCCTGTTTTACCCCTAGGTTGTTCATGACACTTTTTTTTCTTAAATTCCATATATATGTGTTAGCATACGGTATTTGTCTTTCTCTTTCTGACTTGCTTCACTCTGTATGACAGACTCTAGGTCTATCCACCTCATTACAAATAGCTCAATGTCGTTTCTTTTTATGGCTGAGTCATATTCCATTGTATATATGTGCCACATCTTCTTTATCCATTGATCGGATGATGGACACTTAGGTTGTTTCCATCTCTGGGCTATTGTAAATAGAGCTGCAATGAACATTTTGGTACATGACTCTTTTAGAATTATGGTTTTCTCAGGGTATATGCCCAGTAGTGGGATTGCTGGGTCATATGGTAGTTCTATTTGTAGCTTTTTCAGGAACCTCCATACTGTTCTCCATAGTGGCTGTACCAATTCACATGCCCACCAGCAGTGCAAGAGTGTTCCCTTTTCTCCACACCCTCTCCAGCATTTATTGTTTCTAGATTTTTTGATGATGGCCATTCTGACTGGTGTGAGATGATATCTCATTGTAGTTTGGATTTGCATTTCTCTAATGATTAATGATGTTGAGCATTCTTTCATGTGTTTGTTGGCAGTCTGTCTATCTTCTTTGGAGAAGTGTCTATTTAGGTCTTCTGCCCATTTTTGGATTGGGTTGTTTGGTTTTTCTGCTATTGTGCTGCGTGAGGTGCTTATAAATTTTGGAGATTAATCCTTTGTCAGTTGCTTCATTTGGAACTATTTTCTCCCATTCTGAGGGCTGTCTTTTGGTCTTCTTTATCCTTTCCTTTGCTGTGCCAAAGCTTTCAAGTTTCATTAGGTCCCATTTGTTTATTTTTGTTTTTATTTCCATTTCTCTGGGAGGTGGGTCCAAAAGGATCTTGCTGTGATTTCTGACATAGAGTGTTCTGCCTATGTTTTCCTCTAAGAGTTTGATAGTTTCTGGCCTTACATTTAGGTCTTTAATCCATTTGGAGCTTATTTTTGTGTAGGGTGTTAGGGAGTGATCGAATCTCGTACTTTTACATGTACCTGTCCAGGTTTCCCAGCACCACTTATTGAAGAGTCTGTCCTTCCTCCACTGTACATCCCTGCCTCCTTTATCAAAGATAAGGTGACCATATGCGCGTGGGTTTATCTCTGGGCTCTGTGTCCTGTTCCATTGATCTATCTTTCTGTTTTTGTGCCAGTCCCACAATGTCTTGATGACTGTAGCTTTTTAGTACAGACTGAAGTCAGGGAGCCTGATTCCTCCAGCTGCGTTTTTCGTTCTCAAGATTGCTTTGGCTATTCGGTGTCTTTTGTGTTTCCAGACAAATTGTGAAATTTTTTGTTCTAGTTCTCTGAAAAATGCCAGTGGTAGTTTGATAGGGATTGCATTGAATCTGTAGATTGCTTTGGGTAGTAGGGTCATTTTCACAATGTTGATTCTTCCAATCCAAGCACATGGTATGTCTTTCCAACTATTTGTATCCTCTTTATTTTCTTTCATCAGTGTCCTATAATTTTCTGCATACCGGTCTTTTGTCTCCTTAGGTAGGTTTATTCCTAGATATTTTATTCTTTTTGTTGCAGTGGTAAATGGGAGTGTTTTCTTGATTTCACTTTCAGATTTTTCATCCTTAGTGTACAGGAATTCCAGAGATTTCTGTGCATTAATTTTATATACTGCTACTTTACCAAATTCATTGATTAGCTCCAGTAGTTTTCTGGTAGCATCTTTAGGATTCTCTTTGTATAGTATCATGTCATCTGCAAACAGTGACAGCTTTATGTCTTCTTTTCCGACCTGGATTCCTTTTATTTCCTTTGTTCTCCGATTGCTGTGGCTAAAACTTGCAAAACTATGTTGAATAAGAGTGGTGAGAGTGGGCAACCTTGTCTTGTTCCTGATCTTAATGGAAATGCTTTCCGTTTTTCACCATTGAGGATGATGTTGGCTGTGGGTTTGTCATATATGGCCTTTCTTATGTTGAGGAAAGTTCCCCCTATGCCTACTTTCTGCAGGTTTTTTTTTTTTATCATAAATGGGTGTTGAATTTTGTCGAAACCTTTCTCTGCATCTATTGAGAGAATCATATGGTTTTTCTCCTTCAGTTTGTTAATATGGTGTATCACGTTGATTGATTTTCATATACTGAAGAATCCTTGCATTCCTGGAATAAACCCCACTTGATCATGGTGTATGATCCTTTTAATGTGCTGTTGGATTCTGTTTGCTAGTATTTTGTTGAGGATTTTTGCATCTGTGTTCATCCGTGATAGTTGCCTGTAGTTTTCTTTCTTTGTGACATCCTTGCCTGGTTTTGGTGTCAGGGTGCTGGTGGCCTCGTAGAATGAGTTTGGGAGTGTTCCTCCCTCTGCTATAGTTTGGAAGGGTTGGAGAAGGATAGGTGTTAGCTCTTCTGTAAATGTTTGATAGAATTCGCCTGTGAAGCCCTCTGGTCCTGGGCTTTTGTTGGTTGGAAGATTTTTCATCACAGTTTCGATTTCAGTGCTTGTGATTGGTCTGTCCATATTTTCTTTTTGTTTAATTTACGTGTTTAACATTAGTTTCTGCTTTATAACAGAGTGAATCAGTTATACATATACATCTGTTCCCATATCCCTTCCCTCTTGCGTCTCCCTCCCACCCTCCCTATCCCACCCCTCCAGTCGGTCACAAAGCACCGAGCTGATCTCCCTGTGCTATACAGCTGATTCCCACTAGCTATCTACCTTAGGTTTGGTAGTGTATATATGTCCATGCCTCTCTCTCGCGCTTTGTCCCAGCTTCCCCTTCCCCCTCCCCATATCCTCAAGTCCATTCTCGAGTAGGTCTGTGTCTTTATTCCTGTTTTACCCCTAGGTTGTTCATGACACTTTTTTTTCTTAAATTCCATATATATGTGTTAGCATACGGTATTTGTCTTTCTCTTTCTGACTTGCTTCACTCTGTATGACAGACTCTAGGTCTATCCACCTCATTACAAATAGCTCAATGTCGTTTCTTTTTATGGCTGAGTCATATTCCATTGTATATATGTGCCACATCTTCTTTATCCATTGATCGGATGATGGACACTTAGGTTGTTTCCATCTCTGGGCTATTGTAAATAGAGCTGCAATGAACATTTTGGTACATGACTCTTTTAGAATTATGGTTTTCTCAGGGTATATGCCCAGTAGTGGGATTGCTGGGTCATATGGTAGTTCTATTTGTCGCTTTTTCAGGAACCTCCATACTGTTCTCCATAGCGGCTGTACCAATTCACATGCCCACCAGCAGTGCAAGAGTGTTCCCTTTTCTCCACACCCTCTCCAGCATTTATTGTTTCTCGATTTTTTGATGATGGCCATTCTGACTGGTGTGAGATGATATCTCATTGTAGTTTGGATTTGCATTTCTCTAATGATTAATGATGTTGAGCATTCTTTCATGTGTTTGTTGGCAGTCTGTCTATCTTCTTTGGAGAAGTGTCTATTTAGGTCTTCTGCCCATTTTTGGATTGGGTTGTTTGGTTTTTCTGCTATTGAGCTGCGTGAGGTGCTTATAAATTTTGGAGATTAATCCTTTGTCAGTTGCTTCATTTGGAACTATTTTCTCCCATTCTGAGGGCTGTCTTTTGGTCTTCTTTATCCTTTCCTTTGCTGTGCCAAAGCTTTCAAGTTTCATTAGGTCCCATTTGTTTATTTTTGTTTTTATTTTCATTTCTCTGGGAGGTGGGTCCAAAAGGATCTTGCTGTGATTTCTGACATAGAGTGTTCTGCCTATGTTTTCCTCTAAGAGTTTGATAGTTTCTGCCCTTACATTTAGGTCTTTAATCCATTTGGAGCTTATTTTTGTGTAGGATGTTAGGGAGTGATCGAATCTCGTACATTTACATGTACCTGTCCAGTTTTCCCAGCACCACTTATTGAAGAGGCTGTCCTTCCTCCACTGTACATCCCTGCCTCCTTTATCAAAGATAAGGTGACCATATGCACGTGGGTTTATCTCTGGGCTCTGTGTCCTGTTCCATTGATCTATCTTTCTGTTTTTGTGCCAGTCCCACAGTGTCTTGATGACTGTAGCTTTTTAGTACAGTCTGAAGTCAGGGAGCCTGATTCCTCCAGCTGCGTTTTTCGTTCTCAAGATTGCTTTGGCTATTCGGGGTCTTTTGTGTTTCCAGACAAATTGTGAAATTTTTTGTTCTAGTTCTCTGAAAAATGCCAGTGGTAGTTTGATAGGGATTGCATTGAATCTGTAGATTGCTTTGGGTAGTAGGGTCATTTTCACAATGTTGATTCTTCCAATCCAAGCACATGGTATATCTTTCCAACTATTTGTATCATCTTTATTTTCTTTCATCAGTGTCCTATAATTTTCTGCATACCGGTCTTTTGTCTCCTTAGGTTGGTTTATTCCTAGATATTTTATGCTTTTTGTTGCAGTGGTAAATGGGAGTGTTTTCTTGATTTCACTTTCAGATTTTTCATCCTTAGTGTACAGGAATTCCAGAGATTTCTGTGCATTAATTTTATATACTGCTACTTTACCAAATTCATTGATTAGCTCCAGTAGTTTTCTGGTAGCATCTTTAAGATTCTCTTTGTATAGTATCATGTCATCTGCAAACAGTGACAGCTTTAGGTCTTCTTTTCCGATCTGGATTCCTTTTATTTCCTTTGTTCTCCGATTGCTGTGGCTAAAACTTGCAAAACTATGTTGGATAAGAGTGGTGAGAGTGGGCAACCTTGTCTTGTTCCTGATCTTAATGGAAATGCTTTCCGTTTTTCACCATTGAGGACGATGTTGGCTGTGGGTTTGTCATATATGGCCTTTCTTATGTTGAGGAAAGTTCCCCCTATGCCTACTGTCTGCAGGTTTTTTTTTTTTATCATAAATGGGTGTTGAATTTTGTCGAAACCTTTCTCTGCATCTATTGAGAGAATCATATGGTTTTTCTCCTTCAGTTTGTTAATATGGTGTATCACGTTGATTGATTTTCGTATACTGAAGAATCCTTGCATTCCTGGAATAAACCCCACTTGATCATGGTGTATGATCCTTTTAATGTGCTGTTGGATTCTGTTTGCTAGTATTTTGTTGAGGATTTTTGCATCTGTGTTCATCCGTGATAGTTGCCTGTAGTTTTCTTTCTTTGTGACATCCTTGCCTGGTTTTGGTGTCAGGGTGCTGGTGGCCTCGTAGAATGAGTTTGGGAGTGTTCCTCCCTCTGCTATAGTTTGGAAGGGTTGGAGAAGGATAGGTGTTAGCTCTTCTGTAAATGTTTGATAGAATTCGCCTGTGAAGCCCTCTGGTCCTGGGCTTTTGTTGGTTGGAAGATTTTTCATCACAGTTTCGATTTCAGTGCTTGTGATTGGTCTGTCCATATTTCCTTTTTGTTTACTTTACGTGTTTAACATTAGTTTCTGCTTTATAACAGAGTGAATCAGTTATACATATACATCTGTTCCCATATCCCTTCCCTCTTGCGTCTCCCTCCCACCCTCCCTATCCCACCCCTCCAGTCGGTCACAAAGCACCGAGCTGATCTCCCTGTGCTATGCAGCTGATTCCCACTAGCTATCTACCTTAGGTTTGGTAGTGTATATATGTCCATGCCTCTCTCTCTCGCTTTGTCCCAGCTTCCCCTTCCCCCCCCCATATCCTCAAGTCCATTCTCGAGTAGGTCTGTGTCTTTATTCCTGTTTTACCCCTAGGTTGTTCATGACACTTTTTTTTCTTAAATTCCATATATATGTGTTAGCATACGGTATTTGTCTTTCTCTTTCTGACTTGCTTCACATTGTATGACAGACTCTAGGTCTATCCACCTCATTACAAATAGCTCAATGTCGTTTCTTTTTATGGCTGAGTCATATTCCATTGTATATATGTGCCACATCTTTATCCATTGATCGGATGATGGACACTTAGGTTGTTTCCATCTCTGGGCTATTGTAAATAGAGCTGCAATGAACATTTTGGTACATGACTCTTTTAGAATTATGGTTTTCTCAGGGTATATGCCCAATAGTGGGATTGCTGGGTCATATGGTAGTTCTATTTGTCGCTTTTTCAGGAACCTCCATACTGTTCTCCATAGTGGCTGTACCAATTCACATGCCCACCAGCAGTGCAAGAGTGTTCCCTTTTCTCCACACCCTCTCCAGCATTTATTGTTTCTAGATTTTTTGATGGCCATTCTGACTGGTGTGAGATGATATCTCATTGTAGTTTGGATTTGCATTTCTCTAATGATTAATGATGTTGAGCATTCTTTCATGTGTTTGTTGGCAGTCTGTCTATCTTCTTTGGAGAAGTGTCTATTTAGGTCTTCTGCCCATTTTTGAATTGGGTTGTTTGGTATTTCTGCTATTGTGCTGCGTGAGGTGCTTATAAATTTTGGAGATTAATCCTTTGTCAGTTGCTTCATTTGGAACTATTTTCTCCCATTCTGAGGGCTGTCTTTTGGTCTTCTTTATCCTTTCCTTTGCTGTGCCAAAGCTTTCAAGTTTCATTAGGTCCCATTTGTTTATTTTTGTTTTTATTTCCATTTCTCTGGGAGGTGGGTCCAAAAGGATCTGGCTGTGATTTCTGACATAGAGTGTTCTGCCTATGTTTTCCTCTAAGAGTTTGATAGTTTCTGGCCTTACATTTAGGTCTTTAATCCATTTGGAGCTTATTTTTGTGTAGGGTGTTAGGGAGTGATCGAATCTCGTACGTTTACATGTACCTGTCCAGGTTTCCCAGCACCACTTATTGAAGAGGCTGTCCTTCCTCCACTGTACATCCCTGCCTCCTTTATCAAAGATAAGGTGACCATATGCGCGTGGGTTTATCTCTGGGCTCTGTGTCCTGTTCCATTGATCTATCTTTCTGTTTTTGTGCCAGTCCCACAGTGTCTTGATGACTGTAGCTTTTTAGTACAGTCTGAAGTCAGGGAGCCTGATTCCTCCAGCTGCGTTTTTCGTTCTCAAGATTGCTTTGGCTATTCGGGGTCTTTTGTGTTTCCAGACAAATTGTGAAATTTTTTGTTCTAGTTCTCTGAAAAATGCCAGTGGTAGTTTGATAGGGATTGCATTGAATCTGTAGATTGCTTTGGGTAGTAGTGTCATTTTCACAATGTTGATTCTTCCAATCCAAGCACATGGTATATCTTTCCAACTATTTGTATCATCTTTATTTTCGTTCATCAGTGTCCTATAATTTTCTGCATACCGGTCTTTTGTCTCCTTAGGTAGGTTTATTCCTAGATATTTTATTCTTTTTGTTGCAGTGGTAAATGGGAGTGTTTTCTTGATTTCACTTTCAGATTTTTCATCCTTAGTGTACAGGAATTCCAGAGATTTCTGTGCATTAATTTTATATACTGCTACTTTACCAAATTCATTGATTAGCTCCAGTAGTTTTCTGGTAGCATCTTTAGGATTCTCTTTGTATAGTATCATGTCATCTGCAAACAGTGACAGCTTTAGGTCTTCTTTTCCGATCTGGATTCCTTTTATTTCCTTTGTTCTCCGATTGCTGTGGCTAAAACTTGCAAAACTATGTTGAATAAGAGTGGTGAGAGTGGGCAACCTTGTCTTGTTCCTGATCTTAATGGAAATGCTTTCCGTTTTTCACCATTGAGGACGATGTTGGCTGTGGGTTTGTCATATATGGCCTTTCTTATGTTGAGGAAAGTTCCCCCTATGCCTACTTTCTGCAGGTTTTTTTTTTTTTTTATCATAAATGGGTGTTGAATTTTGTCGAAACCTTTCTCTGCATCTATTGAGAGAATCATATGGTTTTTCTCCTTCAGTTTGTTAATATGGTGTATCACGTTGATTGATTTTCGTGTACTGAAGAATCCTTGCATTCCTGGAATAAACCCCACTTGATCATGGTGTATGATCCTTTTAATGTGCTGTTGGATTCTGTTTGCTAGTATCTTGTTGAGGATTTTTGCATCTGTGTTCATCCGTGATAGTTGCCTGTAGTTTTCTTTCTTTGTGACATCCTTGCCTGGTTTTGGTGTCAGGGTGCTGGTGGCCTCGTAGAATGAGTTTGGGAGTGTTCCTCCCTCTGCTATAGTTTGGAAGGGTTGGAGAAGGATAGGTGTTAGCTCTTCTGTAAATGTTTGATAGAATTCGCCTGTGAAGCCCTCTGGTCCTGGGCTTTTGTTGGTTGGAAGATTTTTCATCACAGTTTCGATTTCAGTGCTTGTGATTGGTCTGTCCATATTTTCTTTTTGTTTACTTTACGTGTTTAACATTAGTTTCTGCTTTATAACAGAGTGAATCAGTTATACATATACATCTGTTCCCATATCCCTTCCCTCTTGCGTCTCCCTCCCACCCTCCCTATCCCACCCCTCCAGTCGGTCACAAAGCACCGAGCTGATCTCCCTGTGCTATGCAGCTGATTCCCACTAGCTATCTACCTTACGTTTGGTAGTGTATATATGTCCATGCCTCTCTCGCGCGCTTTGTCCCAGCTTCCCCTTCCCCCTCCCCATATCCTCAAGTCCATTCTCGAGTAGGTCTGTGTCTTTATTCCTGTTTTACCCCTAGGTTGTTCATGACACTTTTTTTTCTTAAATTCCATATATATGTGTTAGCATACGGTATTTGTCTTTCTCTTTCTGACTTGCTTCACTCTGTATGACAGACTCTAGGTCTATCCACCTCATTACAAATAGCTCAATGTCGTTTCTTTTCATGGCTGAGTCATATTCCATTGTATATATGTGCCACATCTTCTTTATCCATTGATCGGATGATGGACACTTAGGTTGTTTCCATCTCTGGGCTATTGTAAATAGAGCTGCAATGGACATTTTGGTACATGACTCTTTTAGAATTATGGTTTTCTCAGGGTATATGCCCAATAGTGGGATTGCTGGGTCATATGGTAGTTCTATTTGTCGCTTTTTCAGGAACCTCCATACTGTTCTCCATAGTGGCTGTACCAATTCACATGCCCACCAGCAGTGCAAGAGTGTTCCCTTTTCTCCACACCCTCTCCAGCATTTATTGTTTCTAGATTTTTTGATGATGGCCATTCTGACTGGTGTGAGATGATATCTCATTGTAATTTGGATTTGCATTTCTCTAATGATTAATGATGTTGAGCATTCTTTCATGTGTTTGTTGGCAGTCTGTCTATCTTCTTTGGAGAAGTGTCTATTTAGGTCTTCTGCCCATTTTTGGATTGGGTTGTTTGGTTTTTCTGCTATTGTGCTGCGTGAGGTGCTTATAAATTTTGGAGATTAATCCTTTGTCAGTTGCTTCATTTGGAACTATTTTCTCCCATTCTGAGGGCTGTCTTTTGGTCTTCTTTATCCTTTCCTTTGCTGTGCCAAAGCTTTCAAGTTTCATTAGGTCCCATTTGTTTATTTTTGTTTTTATTTCCATTTCTCTGGGAGGTGGGTCCAAAAGGATCTTGCTGTGATTTCTGACATAGAGTGTTCTGCCTATGTTTTCCTCTAAGAGTTTGATAGTTTCTGGCCTTACATTTAGGTCTTTAATCCATTTGGAGCTTATTTTTGTGTAGGGTGTTAGGGAGTGATCGAATCTCGTACTTTTACATGTACCCGTCCAGGTTTCCCAGCACCACTTATTGAAGAGGCTGTCCTTCCTCCACTGTACATCCCTGCCTCCTTTATCAAAGATAAGGTGACCATATGCGCGTGGGTTTATCTCTGGGCTCTGTGTCCTGTTCCATTGATCTAGCTTTCTGTTTTTGTGCCAGTCCCACAGTGTCTTGATGACTGTAGCTTTTTAGTACAGTCTGAAGTCAGGGAGCCTGATTCCTCCAGCTGCGTTTTTCGTTCTCAAGATTGCTTTGGCTATTCGGGGTCTTTTGTGTTTCCAGACAAATTGTGAAATTTTTTGTTCTAGTTCTCTGAAAAATGCCAGTGGTAGTTTGATAGGGATTGCATTGAATCTGTAGATTGCTTTGGGTAGTAGGGTCATTTTCACAATGTTGATTCTTCCAATCCAAGCACATGGTATGTCTTTCCAACTATTTGTATCATCTTTATTTTCTTTCATCAGTGTCCTATAATTTTCTGCATACCGGTCTTTTGTCTCCTTAGGTAGGTTTATTCCTAGATATTTTATTCTTTTTGTTGCAGTGGTAAATGGGAGTGTTTTCTTGATTTCACTTTCAGATTTTTCATCCTTAGTGTACAGGAATTCCAGAGATTTCTGTGCATTAATTTTATATACTGCTACTTTACCAAATTCATTGATTAGCTCCAGTAGTTTTCTGGTAGCATCTTTAGGATTCTCTTTGTATAGTATCATGTCATCTGCAAACAGTGACAGCTTTAGGTCTTCTTTTCCGATCTGGATTCCTTTTATTTCCTTTGTTCTCCGATTGCTGTGGCTAAAACTTGCAAAACTATGTTGAATAAGAGTGGTGAGAGTGGGCAACCTTGTCTTGTTCCTGATCTTAATGGAAATGCTTTCCGTTTTTCACCATTGAGGACGATGTTGAATGTGGGTTTGTCATATATGGCCTTTCTTATGTTGAGGAAAGTTCCCCCTATGCCTACTGTCTGCAGGTTTTTTTTTTTTTATCATAAATGGGTGTTGAATTTTGTCGAAACCTTTCTCTGCATCTATTGAGAGAATCATATGGTTTTTCTCCTTCAGTTTGTTAATATGGTGTATCACGTTGATTGATTTTCGTATACTGAAGAATCCTTGCATTCCTGGAATAAACCCCACTTGATCATGGTGTATGATCCTTTTAATGTGCTGTTGGATTCTGTTTGCTAGTATTTTGTTGAGGATTTTTGCATCTGTGTTCATCCGTGATAGTTGCCTGTAGTTTTCTTTCTTTGTGACATCCTTGCCTGGTTTTGGTGTCAGGGTGCTGGTGGCCTCGTAGAATGAGTTTGGGAGTGTTCCTCCCTCTGCTATAGTTTGGAAGGGTTGGAGAAGGATAGGTGTTAGCTCTTCTGTAAATGTTTGATAGAATTCGCCTGTGAAGCCCTCTGGTCCTGGGCTTTTGTTGGTTGGAAGATTTTTCATCACAGTTTCGATTTCAGTGCTTGTGATTGGTCTGTCCATATTTTCTTTTTGTTTACTTTACGTGTTTAACATTAGTTTCTGCTTTATAACAGAGTGAATCAGTTATACATATACATCTGTTCCCATATCCCTTCCCTCTTGCGTCTCCCTCCCACCCTCCCTATCCCACCCCTCCAGTCGGTCACAAAGCACCGAGCTGATCTCCCTGTGCTATGCAGCTGATTCCCACTAGCTATCTACCTTACGTTTGGTAGTGTATATATGTCCATGCCTCTCTCGCGCGCTTTGTCCCAGCTTCCCCTTCCCCCTCCCCATATCCTCAAGTCCATTCTCGAGTAGGTCTGTGTCTTTATTCCTGTTTTACCCCTAGGTTGTTCATGACACTTTTTTTTCTTAAATTCCATATATATGTGTTAGCATACGGTATTTGTCTTTCTCTTTCTGACTTGCTTCACTCTGTATGACAGACTCTAGGTCTATCCACCTCATTACAAATAGCTCAATGTCGTTTCTTTTCATGGCTGAGTCATATTCCATTGTATATATGTGCCACATCTTCTTTATCCATTGATCGGATGATGGACACTTAGGTTGTTTCCATCTCTGGGCTATTGTAAATAGAGCTGCAATGGACATTTTGGTACATGACTCTTTTAGAATTATGGTTTTCTCAGGGTATATGCCCAATAGTGGGATTGCTGGGTCATATGGTAGTTCTATTTGTCGCTTTTTCAGGAACCTCCATACTGTTCTCCATAGTGGCTGTACCAATTCACATGCCCACCAGCAGTGCAAGAGTGTTCCCTTTTCTCCACACCCTCTCCAGCATTTATTGTTTCTAGATTTTTTGATGATGGCCATTCTGACTGGTGTGAGATGATATCTCATTGTAGTTTGGATTTGCATTTCTCTAATGATTAATGATGTTGAGCATTCTTTCATGTGTTTGTTGGCAGTCTGTCTATCTTCTTTGGAGAAGTGTCTATTTAGGTCTTCTGCCCATTTTTGGATTGGGTTGTTTGGTTTTTCTGCTATTGTGCTGCGTGAGGTGCTTATAAATTTTGGAGATTAATCCTTTGTCAGTTGCTTCATTTGGAACGATTTTCTCCCATTCTGAGGGCTGTCTTTTGGTCTTCTTTATCCTTTCCTTTGCTGTGCCAAAGCTTTCAAGTTTCATTAGGTCCCATTTGTTTATTTTTGTTTTTATTTCCATTTCTCTGGGAGGTGGGTCCAAAAGGATCTTGCTGTGATTTCTGACATAGAGTGTTCTGCCTATGTTTTCCTCTAAGAGTTTGATAGTTTCTGGCCTTACATTTAGGTCTTTAATCCATTTGGAGCTTATTTTTGTGTAGGGTGTTAGGGAGTGATCGAATCTCGTACTTTTACATGTACCCGTCCAGGTTTCCCAGCACCACTTATTGAAGAGGCTGTCCTTCCTCCACTGTACATCCCTGCCTCCTTTATCAAAGATAAGGTGACCATATGCGCGTGGGTTTATCTCTGGGCTCTGTGTCCTGTTCCATTGATCTAGCTTTCTGTTTTTGTGCCAGTCCCACAGTGTCTTGATGACTGTAGCTTTTTAGTACAGTCTGAAGTCAGGGAGCCTGATTCCTCCAGCTGCGTTTTTCGTTCTCAAGATTGCTTTGGCTATTCGGGGTCTTTTGTGTTTCCAGACAAATTGTGAAATTTTTTGTTCTAGTTCTCTGAAAAATGCCAGTGGTAGTTTGATAGGGATTGCATTGAATCTGTAGATTGCTTTGGGTAGTAGGGTCATTTTCACAATGTTGATTCTTCCAATCCAAGCACATGGTATGTCTTTCCAACTATTTGTATCATCTTTATTTTCTTTCATCAGTGTCCTATAATTTTCTGCATACCGGTCTTTTGTCTCCTTAGGTAGGTTTATTCCTAGATATTTTATTCTTTTTGTTGCAGTGGTAAATGGGAGTGTTTTCTTGATTTCACTTTCAGATTTTTCATCCTTAGTGTACAGGAATTCCAGAGATTTCTGTGCATTAATTTTATATACTGCTACTTTACCAAATTCATTGATTAGCTCCAGTAGTTTTCTGGTAGCATCTTTAGGATTCTCTTTGTATAGTATCATGTCATCTGCAAACAGTGACAGCTTTAGGTCTTCTTTTCCGATCTGGATTCCTTTTATTTCCTTTGTTCTCCGATTGCTGTGGCTAAAACTTGCAAAACTATGTTGAATAAGAGTGGTGAGAGTGGGCAACCTTGTCTTGTTCCTGATCTTAATGGAAATGCTTTCCGTTTTTCACCATTGAGGACGATGTTGGCTGTGGGTTTGTCATATATGGCCTTTCTTATGTTGAGGAAAGTTCCCCCTATGCCTACTTTCTGCAGGTTTTTTTTTTTTATCATAAATGGGTGTTGAATTTTGTCGAAACCTTTCTCTGCATCTATTGAGAGAATCATATGGTTTTTCTCCTTCAGTTTGTTAATATGGTGTATCACGTTGATTGATTTTCGTGTACTGAAGAATCCTTGCATTCCTGGAATAAACCCCACTTGATCATGGTGTATGATCCTTTTAATGTGCTGTTGGATTCTGTTTGCTAGTATTTTGTTGAGGATTTTTGCATCTGTGTTCATCCGTGATAGTTGCCTGTAGTTTTCTTTCTTTGTGACATCCTTGCCTGGTTTTGGTGTCAGGGTGCTGGTGGCCTCGTAGAATGAGTTTGGGAGTGTTCCTCCCTCTGCTATAGTTTGGAAGGGTTGGAGAAGGATAGGTGTTAGCTCTTCTGTAAATGTTTGATAGAATTCGCCTGTGAAGCCCTCTGGTCCTGGGCTTTTGTTGGTTGGAAGATTTTTCATCACAGTTTCGATTTCAGTGCTTGTGATTGGTCTGTCCATATTTTCTTTTTGTTTACTTTACGTGTTTAACATTAGTTTCTGCTTTATAACAGAGTGAATCAGTTATACATATACATCTGTTCCCATATCCCTTCCCTCTTGCGTCTCCCTCCCACCCTCCCTATCCCACCCCTCCAGTCGGTCACAAAGCACCGAGCTGATCTCCCTGTGCTATGCAGCTGATTCCCACTAGCTATCTACCTTACGTTTGGTAGTGTATATATGTCCATGCCTCTCTCTCTCGCTTTGTCCCAGCTTCCCCTTCCCCCTCCCCATATCCTCAAGTCCATTCTCGAGTAGGTCTGTGTCTTTATTCCTGTTTTACCCCTAGGTTGTTCATGACACTTTTTTTTCTTAAATTCCATATATATGTGTTAGCATACGGTATTTGTCTTTCTCTTTCTGACTTGCTTCACTCTGTATGACAGACTCTAGGTCTATCCACCTCATTACAAATAGCTCAATGTCGTTTCTTTTCATGGCTGAGTCATATTCCATTGTATATATGTGCCACATCTTCTTTATCCATTGATCGGATGATGGACACTTAGGTTGTTTCCATCTCTGGGCTATTGTAAATAGAGCTGCAATGGACATTTTGGTACATGACTCTTTTAGAATTATGGTTTTCTCAGGGTATATGCCCAATAGTGGGATTGCTGGGTCATATGGTAGTTCTATTTGTCGCTTTTTCAGGAACCTCCATACTGTTCTCCATAGTGGCTGTACCAATTCACATGCCCACCAGCAGTGCAAGAGTGTTCCCTTTTCTCCACACCCTCTCCAGCATTTATTGTTTCTAGATTTTTTGATGATGGCCATTCTGACTGGTGTGAGATGATATCTCATTGTAGTTTGGATTTGCATTTCTCTAATGATTAATGATGTTGAGCATTCTTTCATGTGTTTGTTGGCAGTCTGTCTATCTTCTTTGGAGAAGTGTCTATTTAGGTCTTCTGCCCATTTTTGGATTGGGTTGTTTGGTTTTTCTGCTATTGTGCTGCGTGAGGTGCTTATAAATTTTGGAGATTAATCCTTTGTCAGTTGCTTCATTTGGAACTATTTTCTCCCATTCTGAGGGCTGTCTTTTGGTCTTCTTTATCCTTTCCTTTGCTGTGCCAAAGCTTTCAAGTTTCATTAGGTCCCATTTGTTTATTTTTGTTTTTATTTCCATTTCTCTGGGAGGTGGGTCCAAAAGGATCTTGCTGTGATTTCTGACATAGAGTGTTCTGCCTATGTTTTCCTCTAAGAGTTTGATAGTTTCTGGCCTTACATTTAGGTCTTTAATCCATTTGGAGCTTATTTTTGTGTAGGGTGTTAGGGAGTGATCGAATCTCGTACTTTTACATGTACCCGTCCAGGTTTCCCAGCACCACTTATTGAAGAGGCTGTCCTTCCTCCACTGTACATCCCTGCCTCCTTTATCAAAGATAAGGTGACCATATGCGCGTGGGTTTATCTCTGGGCTCTGTGTCCTGTTCCATTGATCTAGCTTTCTGTTTTTGTGCCAGTCCCACAGTGTCTTGATGACTGTAGCTTTTTAGTACAGTCTGAAGTCAGGGAGCCTGATTCCTCCAGCTGCGTTTTTCGTTCTCAAGATTGCTTTGGCTATTCGGGGTCTTTTGTGTTTCCAGACAAATTGTGAAATTTTTTGTTCTAGTTCTCTGAAAAATGCCAGTGGTAGTTTGATAGGGATTGCATTGAATCTGTAGATTGCTTTGGGTAGTAGGGTCATTTTCACAATGTTGATTCTTCCAATCCAAGCACATGGTATGTCTTTCCAACTATTTGTATCATCTTTATTTTCTTTCATCAGTGTCCTATAATTTTCTGCATACCGGTCTTTTGTCTCCTTAGGTAGGTTTATTCCTAGATATTTTATTCTTTTTGTTGCAGTGGTAAATGGGAGTGTTTTCTTGATTTCACTTTCAGATTTTTCATCCTTAGTGTACAGGAATTCCAGAGATTTCTGTGCATTAATTTTATATACTGCTACTTTACCAAATTCATTGATTAGCTCCAGTAGTTTTCTGGTAGCATCTTTAGGATTCTCTTTGTATAGTATCATGTCATCTGCAAACAGTGACAGCTTTAGGTCTTCTTTTCCGATCTGGATTCCTTTTATTTCCTTTGTTCTCCGATTGCTGTGGCTAAAACTTGCAAAACTATGTTGAATAAGAGTGGTGAGAGTGGGCAACCTTGTCTTGTTCCTGATCTTAATGGAAATGCTTTCCGTTTTTCACCATTGAGGACGATGTTGGCTGTGGGTTTGTCATATATGGCCTTTCTTATGTTGAGGAAAGTTCCCCCTATGCCTACTGTCTGCAGGTTTTTTTTTTTTATCATAAATGGGTGTTGAATTTTGTCGAAACCTTTCTCTGCATCTATTGAGAGAATCATATGGTTTTTCTCCTTCAGTTTGCTAATATGGTGTATCACGTTGATTGATTTTCGTATACTGAAGAATCCTTGCATTCCTGGAATAAACCCCACTTGATCATGGTGTATGATCCTTTTAATGTGCTGTTGGATTCTGTTTGCTAGTATTTTGTTGAGGATTTTTGCATCTGTGTTCATCCGTGATAGTTGCCTGTAGTTTTCTTTCTTTGTGACATCCTTGCCTGGTTTTGGTGTCAGGGTGCTGGTGGCCTCGTAGAATGAGTTTGGGAGTGTTCCTCCCTCTGCTATAGTTTGGAAGGGTTGGAGAAGGATAGGTGTTAGCTCTTCTGTAAATGTTTGATAGAATTCGCCTGTGAAGCCCTCTGGTCCTGGGCTTTTGTTGGTTGGAAGATTTTTCATCACAGTTTCGATTTCAGTGCTTGTGATTGGTCTGTCCATATTTTCTTTTTGTTTACTTTACGTGTTTAACATTAGTTTCTGCTTTATAACAGAGTGAATCAGTTATACATATACATCTGTTCCCATATCCCTTCCCTCCTGCGTCTCCCTCCCACCCTCCCTATCCCACCCCTCCAGTCGGTCACAAAGCACCGAGCTGATCTCCCTGTGCTATGCAGCTGATTCCCACTAGCTATCTACCTTACGTTTGGTAGTGTATATATGTCCATGCCTCTCTCTCGCGCTTTGTCCCAGCTTCCCCTTCCCCCTCCCCATATCCTCAAGTCCATTCTCGAGTAGGTCTGTGTCTTTATTCCTGTTTTACCCCTAGGTTGTTCATGACACTTTTTTTTCTTAAATTCCATATATATGTGTTAGCATACGGTATTTGTCTTTCTCTTTCTGACTTGCTTCACTCTGTATGACAGACTCTAGGTCTATCCACCTCATTACAAATAGCTCAATGTCGTTTCTTTTCATGGGTGAGTCATATTCCATTGTATATATGTGCCACATCTTCTTTATCCATTGATCGGATGATGGACACTTAGGTTGTTTCCATCTCTGGGCTATTGTAAATAGAGCTGCAATGGACATTTTGGTACATGACTCTTTTAGAATTATGGTTTTCTCAGGGTATATGCCCAATAGTGGGATTGCTGGGTCATATGGTAGTTCTATTTGTCGCTTTTTCAGGAACCTCCATACTGTTCTCCATAGTGGCTGTACCAATTCACATGCCCACCAGCAGTGCAAGAGTGTTCCCTTTTCTCCACACCCTCTCCAGCATTTATTGTTTCTAGATTTTTTGATGATGGCCATTCTGACTGGTGTGAGATGATATCTCATTGTAGTTTGGATTTGCATTTCTCTAATGATTAATGATGTTGAGCATTCTTTCATGTGTTTGTTGGCAGTCTGTCTATCTTCTTTGGAGAAGTGTCTATTTAGGTCTTCTGCCCATTTTTGGATTGGGTTGTTTGGTTTTTCTGCTATTGTGCTGCGTGAGGTGCTTATAAATTTTGGAGATTAATCCTTTGTCAGTTGCTTCATTTGGAACTATTTTCTCCCATTCTGAGGGCTGTCTTTTGGTCTTCTTTATCCTTTCCTTTGCTGTGCCAAAGCTTTCAAGTTTCATTAGGTCCCATTTGTTTATTTTTGTTTTTATTTCCATTTCTCTGGGAGGTGGGTCCAAAAGGATCTTGCTGTGATTTCTGACATAGAGTGTTCTGCCTATGTTTTCCTCTAAGAGTTTGATAGTTTCTGGCCTTACATTTAGGTCTTTAATCCATTTGGAGCTTATTTTTGTGTAGGGTGTTAGGGAGTGATCGAATCTCGTACTTTTACATGTACCTGTCCAGGTTTCCCAGCACCACTTATTGAAGAGGCTGTCCTTCCTCCACTGTACATCCCTGCCTCCTTTATCAAAGATAAGGTGACCATATGCGCGTGGGTTTATCTCTGGGCTCTGTGTCCTGTTCCATTGATCTATCTTTCTGTTTTTGTGCCAGTCCCACAGTGTCTTGATGACTGTAGCTTTTTAGTACAGTCTGAAGTCAGGGAGCCTGATTCCTCCAGCTGCGTTTTTCGTTCTCAAGATTGCTTTGGCTATTCGGGGTCTTTTGTGTTTCCAGACAAATTGTGAAATTTTTTGTTCTAGTTCTCTGAAAAATGCCAGTGGTAGTTTGATAGGGATTGCATTGAATCTGTAGATTGCTTTGGGTAGTAGGGTCATTTTCACAATGTTGATTCTTCCAATCCAAGCACATGGTATGTCTTTCCAACTATTTGTATCATCTTTATTTTCTTTCATCAGTGTCCTATAATTTTCTGCATACCGGTCTTTTGTCTCCTTAGGTAGGTTTATTCCTAGATATTTTATTCTTTTTGTTGCAGTGGTAAATGGGAGTGTTTTCTTGATTTCACTTTCAGATTTTTCATCCTTAGTGTACAGGAATTCCAGAGATTTCTGTGCATTAATTTTATATACTGCTACTTTACCAAATTCATTGATTAGCTCCAGTAGTTTTCTGGTAGCATCTTTAGGATTCTCTTTGTATAGTATCATGTCATCTGCAAACAGTGACAGCTTTAGGTCTTCTTTTCCGATCTGGATTCCTTTTATTTCCTTTGTTCTCCGATTGCTGTGGCTAAAACTTGCAAAACTATGTTGAATAAGAGTGGTGAGAGTGGGCAACCTTGTCTTGTTCCTGATCTTAATGGAAATGCTTTCCGTTTTTCACCATTGAGGACGATGTTGGCTGTGGGTTTGTCATATATGGCCTTTCTTATGTTGAGGAAAGTTCCCCCTATGCCTACTTTCTGCAGGTTTTTTTTTTTTTATCATAAATGGGTGTTGAATTTTGTCGAAACCTTTCTCTGCATCTATTGAGAGAATCATATGGTTTTTCTCCTTCAGTTTGTTAATATGGTGTATCACGTTGATTGATTTTCGTGTACTGAAGAATCCTTGCATTCCTGGAATAAACCCCACTTGATCATGGTGTATGATCCTTTTAATGTGCTGTTGGATTCTGTTTGCTAGTATTTTGTTGAGGATTTTTGCATCTGTGTTCATCCGTGATAGTTGCCTGTAGTTTTCTTTCTTTGTGACATCCTTGCCTGGTTTTGGTGTCAGGGTGCTGGTGGCCTCGTAGAATGAGTTTGGGAGTGTTCCTCCCTCTGCTATAGTTTGGAAGGGTTGGAGAAGGATAGGTGTTAGCTCTTCTGTAAATGTTTGATAGAATTCGCCTGTGAAGCCCTCTGGTCCTGGGCTTTTGTTGGTTGGAAGATTTTTCATCACAGTTTCGATTTCAGTGCTTGTGATTGGTCTGTCCATATTTTCTTTTTGTTTACTTTACGTGTTTAACATTAGTTTCTGCTTTATAACAGAGTGAATCAGTTATACATATACATCTGTTCCCATATCCCTTCCCTCCTGCGTCTCCCTCCCACCCTCCCTATCCCACCCCTCCAGTCGGTCACAAAGCACCGAGCTGATCTCCCTGTGCTATGCAGCTGATTCCCACTAGCTATCTACCTTACGTTTGGTAGTGTATATATGTCCATGCCTCTCTCTCGCTTTGTCCCAGCTTCCCCTTCCCCCTCCCCATATCCTCAAGTCCATTCTCGAGTAGGTCTGTGTCTTTATTCCTGTTTTACCCCTAGGTTGTTCATGACACTTTTTTTTCTTAAATTCCATATATATGTGTTAGCATACGGTATTTGTCTTTCTCTTTCTGACTTGCTTCACTCTGTATGACAGACTCTAGGTCTATCCACCTCATTACAAATAGCTCAATGTCGTTTCTTTTTATGGCTGAGTCATATTCCATTGTATATATGTGCCACATCTTCTTTATCCATTGATCGGATGATGGACACTTAGGTTGTTTCCATCTCTGGGCTATTGTAAATAGAGCTGCAATGAACATTTTGGTACATGACTCTTTTAGAATTATGGTTTTCTCAGGGTATATGCCCAGTAGTGGGATTGCTGGGTCATATGGTAGTTCTATTTGTAGCTTTTTCAGGAACCTCCATACTGTTCTCCATAGTGGCTGTACCAATTCACATGCCCACCAGCAGTGCAAGAGTGTTCCCTTTTCTCCACACCCTCTCCAGCATTTATTGTTTCTAGATTTTTTGATGATGGCCATTCTGACTGGTGTGAGATGATATCTCATTGTAGTTTGGATTTGCATTTCTCTAATGATTAATGATGTTGAGCATTCTTTCATGTGTTTGTTGGCAGTCTGTCTATCTTCTTTGGAGAAGTGTCTATTTAGGTCTTCTGCCCATTTTTGGATTGGGTTGTTTGGTTTTTCTGCTATTGAGCTGCGTGAGGTGCTTATAAATTTTGGAGATTAATCCTTTGTCAGTTGCTTCATTTGGAACTATTTTCTCCCATTCTGAGGGCTGTCTTTTGGTCTTCTTTATCCTTTCCTTTGCTGTGCCAAAGCTTTCAAGTTTCATTAGGTCCCATTTGTTTATTTTTGTTTTTATTTTCATTTCTCTGGGAAGTGGGTCCAAAAGGATCTTGCTGTGATTTCTGACATAGAGTGTTCTGCCTATGTTTTCCTCTAAGAGTTTAATAGTTTCTGCCCTTACATTTAGGTCTTTAATCCATTTGGAGCTTATTTTTGTGTAGGGTGTTAGGGAGTGATCGAATCTCGTACGTTTACATGTACCTGTCCAGTTTTCCCAGCACCACTTATTGAAGAGGCTGTCCTTTCTCCACTGTACATCCCTGCCTCCTTTATCAAAGATAAGGTGACCATATGCGCGTGGGTTTATCTCTGGGCTCTGTGTCCTGTTCCATTGATCTATCTTTCTGTTTTTGTGCCAGTCCCACAGTGTCTTGATGACTGTAGCTTTTTAGTACAGTCTGAAGTCAGGGAGCCTGATTCCTCCAGCTGCGTTTTTCGTTCTCAAGATTGCTTTGGCTATTCGGGGTCTTTTGTGTTTCCAGACAAATTGTGAAATTTTTTGTTCTAGTTCTCTGAAAAATGCCAGTGGTAGTTTGATAGGGATTGCATTGAATCTGTAGATTGCTTTGGGTAGTAGGGTCATTTTCACAATGTTGATTCTTCCAATCCAAGCACATGGTATGTCTTTCCAACTATTTGTATCATCTTTATTTTCTTTCATCAGTGTCCTATAATTTTCTGCATACCGGTCTTTTGTCTCCTTAGGTAGGTTTATTCCTAGATATTTTATTCTTTTTGTTGCAGTGGTAAATGGGAGTGTTTTCTTGATTTCACTTTCAGATTTTTCATCCTTAGTGTACAGGAATTCCAGAGATTTCTGTGCATTAATTTTATATACTGCTACTTTACCAAATTCATTGATTAGCTCCAGTAGTTTTCTGGTAGCACCTTTAAGATTCTCTTTGTATAGTATCATGTCATCTGCAAACAGTGACAGCTTTAGGTCTTCTTTTCCGATCTGGATTCCTTTTATTTCCTTTGTTCTCCGATTGCTGTGGCTAAAACTTGCAAAACTATGTTGAATAAGAGTGGTGAGAGTGGGCAACCTTGTCTTGTTCCTGATCTTAATGGAAATGCTTTCCGTTTTTCACCATTGAGGACGATGTTGGCTGTGGGTTTGTCATATATGGCCTTTCTTATGTTGAGGAAAGTTCCCCCTATGCCTACTGTCTGCAGGTTCTGTTTTTTTTTTTTATCATAAATGGGTGTTGAATTTTGTCGAAACCTTTCTCTGCATCTATTGAGAGAATCATATGGTTTTTCTCCTTCAGTTTGTTAATATGGTGTATCACGTTGATTGATTTTCGTATACTGAAGAATCCTTGCATTCCTGGAATAAACCCCACTTGATCATGGTGTATGATCCTTTTAATGTGCTGTTGGATTCTGTTTGCTAGTATTTTGTTGAGGATTTTTGCATCTGTGTTCATCCGTGATAGTTGCCTGTAGTTTTCTTTCTTTGTGACATCCTTGCCTGGTTTTGGTGTCAGGGTGCTGGTGGCCTCGTAGAATGAGTTTGGGAGTGTTCCTCCCTCTGCTATAGTTTGGAAGGGTTGGAGAAGGATAGGTGTTAGCTCTTCTGTAAATGTTTGATAGAATTCACCTGTGAAGCCCTCTGGTCCTGGGCTTTTGTTGGTTGGAAGATTTTTCATCACAGTTTCGATTTCAGTGCTTGTGATTGGTCTGTCCATATTTTCTTTTTGTTTACTTTACGTGTTTAACATTAGTTTCTGCTTTATAACAGAGTGAATCAGTTATACATATACATCTGTTCCCATATCCCTTCCCTCTTGCGTCTCCCTCCCACCCTCCCTATCCCACCCCTCCAGTCGGTCACAAAGCACCGAGCTGATCTCCCTGTGCTATGCAGCTGATTCCCACTAGCTATCTACCTTAGGTTTGGTAGTGTATATATGTCCATGCCTCTCTCTCTCGCTTTGTCCCAGCTTCCCCTTCCCCCTCCCCATATCCTCAAGTCCATTCTCGAGTAGGTCTGTGTCTTTATTCCTGTTTTACCCCTAGGTTGTTCATGACACTTTTTTTTCTTAAATTCCATATATATGTGTTAGCATACGGTATTTGTCTTTCTCTTTCTGACTTGCTTCACTCTGTATGACAGACTCTAGGTCTATCCACCTCATTACAAATAGCTCAATGTCGTTTCTTTTTATGGCTGAGTCATATTCCATTGTATATATGTGCCACATCTTCTTTATCCATTGATCGGATGATGGACACTTAGGTTGTTTCCATCTCTGGGCTATTGTAAATAGAGCTGCAATGGACATTTTGGTACATGACTCTTTTAGAATTATGGTTTTCTCAGGGTATATGCCCAATAGTGGGATTGCTGGGTCATATGGTAGTTCTATTTGTTGCTTTTTCAGGAACCTCCATACTGTTCTCCATAGTGGCTGTACCAATTCACATGCCCACCAGCAGTGCAAGAGTGTTCCCTTTTCTCCACACCCTCTCCAGCATTTATTGTTTCTAGATTTTTTGATGATGGCCATTCTGACTGGTGTGAGATGATATCTCATTGTAGTTTGGATTTGCATTTCTCTAATGATTAATGATGTTGAGCATTCTTTCATGTGTTTGTTGGCAGTCTGTCTATCTTCTTTGGAGAAGTGTCTATTTAGGTCTTCTGCCCATTTTTGGATTGGGTTGTTTGGTTTTTCTGCTATTGTGCTGCGTGAGGTGCTTATAAATTTTGGAGATTAATCCTTTGTCAGTTGCTTCATTTGGAACGATTTTCTCCCATTCTGAGGGCTGTCTTTTGGTCTTCTTTATCCTTTCCTTTGCTGTGCCAAAGCTTTCAAGTTTCATTAGGTCCCATTTGTTTATTTTTGTTTTTATTTCCATTTCTCTGGGAGGTGGGTCCAAAAGGATCTTGCTGTGATTTCTGACATAGAGTGTTCTGCCTATGTTTTCCTCTAAGAGTTTGATAGTTTCTGGCCTTACATTTAGGTCTTTAATCCATTTGGAGCTTATTTTTGTGTAGGGTGTTAGGGAGTGATCGAATCTCGTACTTTTACATGTACCTGTCCAGGTTTCCCAGCACCACTTATTGAAGAGGCTGTCCTTCCTCCACTGTACATCCCTGCCTCCTTTATCAAAGATAAGGTGACCATATGCGCGTGGGTTTATCTCTGGGCTCTGTGTCCTGTTCCATTGATCTATCTTTCTGTTTTTGTGCCAGTCCCACAGTGTCTTGATGACTGTAGCTTTTTAGTACAGTCTGAAGTCAGGGAGCCTGATTCCTCCAGCTGCGTTTTTCGTTCTCAAGATTGCTTTGGCTATTCGGGGTCTTTTGTGTTTCCAGACAAATTGTGAAATTTTTTGTTCTAGTTCTCTGAAAAATGCCAGTGGTAGTTTGATAGGGATTGCATTGAATCTGTAGATTGCTTTGGGTAGTAGGGTCATTTTCACAATGTTGATTCTTCCAATCCAAGCACATGGTATGTCTTTCCAACTATTTGTATCATCTTTATTTTCTTTCATCAGTGTCCTATAATTTTCTGCATACCGGTCTTTTGTCTCCTTAGGTAGGTTTATTCCTAGATATTTTATTCTTTTTGTTGCAGTGGTAAATGGGAGTGTTTTCTTGATTTCACTTTCAGATTTTTCATCCTTAGTGTACAGGAATTCCAGAGATTTCTGTGCATTAATTTTATATACTGCTACTTTACCAAATTCATTGATTAGCTCCAGTAGTTTTCTGGTAGCATCTTTAGGATTCTCTTTGTATAGTATCATGTCATCTGCAAACAGTGACAGCTTTAGGTCTTCTTTTCCGATCTGGATTCCTTTTATTTCCTTTGTTCTCCGATTGCTGTGGCTAAAACTTGCAAAACTATGTTGAATAAGAGTGGTGAGAGTGGGCAACCTTGTCTTGTTCCTGATCTTAATGGAAATGCTTTCCGTTTTTCACCATTGAGGACGATGTTGAATGTGGGTTTGTCATATATGGCCTTTCTTATGTTGAGGAAAGTTCCCCCTATGCCTACTGTCTGCAGGTTTTTTTTTTTTATCATAAATGGGTGTTGAATTTTGTCGAAACCTTTCTCTGCATCTATTGAGAGAATCATATGGTTTTTCTCCTTCAGTTTGTTAATATGGTGTATCACGTTGATTGATTTTCGTATACTGAAGAATCCTTGCATTCCTGGAATAAACCCCACTTGATCATGGTGTATGATCCTTTTAATGTGCTGTTGGATTCTGTTTGCTAGTATTTTGTTGAGGATTTTTGCATCTGTGTTCATCCGTGATAGTTGCCTGTAGTTTTCTTTCTTTGTGACATCCTTGCCTGGTTTTGGTGTCAGGGTGCTGGTGGCCTCGTAGAATGAGTTTGGGAGTGTTCCTCCCTCTGCTATAGTTTGGAAGGGTTGGAGAAGGATAGGTGTTAGCTCTTCTGTAAATGTTTGATAGAATTCGCCTGTGAAGCCCTCTGGTCCTGGGCTTTTGTTGGTTGGAAGATTTTTCATCACAGTTTCGATTTCAGTGCTTGTGATTGGTCTGTCCATATTTTCTTTTTGTTTACTTTACGTGTTTAACATTAGTTTCTGCTTTATAACAGAGTGAATCAGTTATACATATACATCTGTTCCCATATCCCTTCCCTCCTGCGTCTCCCTCCCACCCTCCCTATCCCACCCCTCCAGTCGGTCACAAAGCACCGAGCTGATCTCCCTGTGCTATGCAGCTGATTCCCACTAGCTATCTACCTTACGTTTGGTAGTGTATATATGTCCATGCCTCTCTCTCTCGCTTTGTCCCAGCTTCCCCTTCCCCCTCCCCATATCCTCAAGTCCATTCTCGAGTAGGTCTGTGTCTTTATTCCTGTTTTACCCCTAGGTTGTTCATGACACTTTTTTTTCTTAAATTCCATATATATGTGTTAGCATACGGTATTTGTCTTTCTCTTTCTGACTTGCTTCACTCTGTATGACAGACTCTAGGTCTATCCACCTCATTACAAATAGCTCAATGTCGTTTCTTTTCATGGCTGAGTCATATTCCATTGTATATATGTGCCACATCTTCTTTATCCATTGATCGGATGATGGACACTTAGGTTGTTTCCATCTCTGGGCTATTGTAAATAGAGCTGCAATGAACATTGTGGTACATGACTCTTTTTGAATTATGGTTCGCTCAGGGTATATGCCCAGTAGTGGGATTGCTGGGTCGTATGGTAATTCTATTCTTAGTTTTTTAAGGACCCTCCATACTGTTCTCCATAGTGGCTGTACCAATTCACATGCCCACCAGCAGTGCAAGAGTGTTCCCTTTTCTCCACACCCTCTCCAGCATTTATTGTTTCTAGATTTTTTGATGATGGCCATTCTGACTGGTGTGAGATGATATCTCATTGTAGTTTGGATTTGCATTTCTCTAATGATTAATGATGTTGAGCATTCTTTCATGTGTTTGTTGGCAGTCTGTCTATCTTCTTTGGAGAAGTGTCTATTTAGGTCTTCTGCCCATTTTTGGATTGGGTTGTTTGGTTTTTCTGCTATTGTGCTGCGTGAGGTGCTTATAAATTTTGGAGATTAATCCTTTGTCAGTTGCTTCATTTGGAACTATTTTCTCCCATTCTGAGGGCTGTCTTTTGGTCTTCTTTATCCTTTCCTTTGCTGTGCCAAAGCTTTCAAGTTTCATTAGGTCCCATTTGTTTATTTTTGTTTTTATTTCCATTTCTCTGGGAGGTGGGTCCAAAAGGATCTTGCTGTGATTTCTGACATAGAGTGTTCTGCCTATGTTTTCCTCTAAGAGTTTGATAGTTTCTGGCCTTACATTTAGGTCTTTAATCCATTTGGAGCTTATTTTTGTGTAGGGTGTTAGGGAGTGATCGAATCTCGTACGTTTACATGTACCTGTCCAGGTTTCCCAGCACCACTTATTGAAGAGGCTGTCCTTCCTCCACTGTACATCCCTGCCTCCTTTATCAAAGATAAGGTGACCATATGCGCGTGGGTTTATCTCTGGGCTCTGTGTCCTGTTCCATTGATCTATCTTTCTGTTTTTGTGCCAGTCCCACAGTGTCTTGATGACTGTAGCTTTTTAGTACAGTCTGAAATCAGGGAGCCTGATTCCTCCAGCTGCGTTTTTCGTTCTCAAGATTGCTTTGGCTATTCGGGGTCTTTTGTGTTTCCAGACAAATTGTGAAATTTTTTGTTCTAGTTCTCTGAAAAATGCCAGTGGTAGTTTGATAGGGATTGCATTGAATCTGTAGATTGCTTTGGGTAGTAGGGTCATTTTCACAATGTTGATTCTTCCAATCCAAGCACATGGTATGTCTTTCCAACTATTTGTATCATCTTTATTTTCTTTCATCAGTGTCCTATAATTTTCTGCATACCGGTCTTTTGTCTCCTTAGGTAGGTTTATTCCTAGATATTTTATTCTTTTTGTTGCAGTGGTAAATGGGAGTGTTTTCTTGATTTCACTTTCAGATTTTTCATCCTTAGTGTACAGGAATTCCAGAGATTTCTGTGCATTAATTTTATACACTGCTACTTTACCAAATTCATTGATTAGCTCCAGTAGTTTTCTGGTAGCATCTTTAGGATTCTCTTTGTATAGTATCATGTCATCTGCAAACAGTGACAGCTTTAGGTCTTCTTTTCCGATCTGGATTCCTTTTATTTCCTTTGTTCTCCGATTGCTGTGGCTAAAACTTGCAAAACTATGTTGAATAAGAGTGGTGAGAGTGGGCAACCTTGTCTTGTTCCTGATCTTAATGGAAATGCTTTCCGTTTTTCACCATTGAGGACGATGTTGGCTGTGGGTTTGTCATATATGGCCTTTCTTATGTTGAGGAAAGTTCCCCCTATGCCTACTGTCTGCAGGTTCTGTTTTTTTTTTTTATCATAAATGGGTGTTGAATTTTGTCGAAACCTTTCTCTGCATCTATTGAGAGAATCATATGGTTTTTCTCCTTCAGTTTGTTAATATGGTGTATCACGTTGATTGATTTTCGTATACTGAAGAATCCTTGCATTCCTGGAATAAACCCCACTTGATCATGGTGTATGATCCTTTTAATGTGCTGTTGGATTCTGTTTGCTAGTATTTTGTTGAGGATTTTTGCATCTGTGTTCATCCGTGATAGTTGCCTGTAGTTTTCTTTCTTTGTGACATCCTTGCCTGGTTTTGGTGTCAGGGTGCTGGTGGCCTCGTAGAATGAGTTTGGGAGTGTTCCTCCCTCTGCTATAGTTTGGAAGGGTTGGAGAAGGATAGGTGTTAGCTCTTCTGTAAATGTTTGATAGAATTCGCCTGTGAAGCCCTCTGGTCCTGGGCTTCTGTTGGTTGGAAGATTTTTCATCACAGTTTCGATTTCAGTGCTTGTGATTGGTCTGTCCATATTTTCTTTTTGTTTACTTTACGTGTTTAACATTAGTTTCTGCTTTATAACAGAGTGAATCAGTTATACATATACATCTGTTCCCATATCCCTTCCCTCTTGCGTCTCCCTCCCACCCTCCCTATCCCACCCCTCCAGTCGGTCACAAAGCACCGAGCTGATCTCCCTCTGCTATGCAGCTGATTCCCACTAGCTATCTACCTTACGTTTGGTAGTGTATATATGTCCATGCCTCTCTCTCTCGCTTTGTCCCAGCTTCCCCTTCCCCCTCCCCATATCCTCAAGTCCATTCTCGAGTAGGTCTGTGTCTTTATTCCTGTTTTACCCCTAGGTTGTTCATGACACTTTTTTTTCTTAAATTCCATATATATGTGTTAGCATACGGTATTTGTCTTTCTCTTTCTGACTTGCTTCACTCTGTATGACAGACTCTAGGTCTATCCACCTCATTACAAATAGCTCAATGTCGTTTCTTTTCATGGCTGAGTCATATTCCATTGTATATATGTGCCACATCTTCTTTATCCATTGATCGGATGATGGACACTTAGGTTGTTTCCATCTCTGGGCTATTGTAAATAGAGCTGCAATGGACATTTTGGTACATGACTCTTTTAGAATTATGGTTTTCTCAGGGTATATGCCCAATAGTGGGATTGCTGGGTCATATGGTAGTTCTATTTGTCGCTTTTTCTGGAACCTCCATACTGTTCTCCATAGTGGCTGTACCAATTCACATGCCCACCAGCAGTGCAAGAGTGTTCCCTTTTCTCCACACCCTCTCCAGCATTTATTGTTTCTAGATTTTTTGATGATGGCCATTCTGACTGGTGTGAGATGATATCTCATTGTAGTTTGGATTTGCATTTCTCTAATGATTAATGATGTTGAGCATTCTTTCATGTGTTTGTTGGCAGTCTGTCTATCTTCTTTGGAGAAGTGTCTATTTAGGTCTTCTGCCCATTTTTGGATTGGGTTGTTTGGTTTTTCTGCTATTGTGCTGCGTGAGGTGCTTATAAATTTTGGAGATTAATCCTTTGTCAGTTGCTTCATTTGGAACTATTTTCTCCCATTCTGAGGGCTGTCTTTTGGTCTTCTTTATCCTTTCCTTTGCTGTGCCAAAGCTTTCAAGTTTCATTAGGTCCCATTTGTTTATTTTTGTTTTTATTTCCATTTCTCTGGGAGGTGGGTCCAAAAGGATCTTGCTGTGATTTCTGACATAGAGTGTTCTGCCTATGTTTTCCTCTAAGAGTTTGATAGTTTCTGGCCTTACATTTAGGTCTTTAATCCATTTGGAGCTTATTTTTGTGTAGGGTGTTAGGGAGTGATCGAATCTCGTACTTTTACATGTACCTGTCCAGGTTTCCCAGCACCACTTATTGAAGAGGCTGTCCTTCCTCCACTGTACATCCCTGCCTCCTTTATCAAAGATAAGGTGACCATATGCGCGTGGGTTTATCTCTGGGCTCTGTGTCCTGTTCCATTGATCTATCTTTCTGTTTTTGTGCCAGTCCCACAGTGTCTTGATGACTGTAGCTTTTTAGTACAGTCTGAAGTCAGGGAGCCTGATTCCTCCAGCTGCGTTTTTCGTTCTCAAGATTGCTTTGGCTATTCGGGGTCTTTTGTGTTTCCAGACAAATTGTGAAATTTTTTGTTCTAGTTCTCTGAAAAATGCCAGTGGTAGTTTGATAGGGATTGCATTGAATCTGTAGATTGCTTTGGGTAGTAGGGTCATTTTCACAATGTTGATTCTTCCAATCCAAGCACATGGTATGTCTTTCCAACTATTTGTATCATCTTTATTTTCTTTCATCAGTGTCCTATAATTTTCTGCATACCGGTCTTTTGTCTCCTTAGGTAGGTTTATTCCTAGATATTTTATTCTTTTTGTTGCAGTGGTAAATGGGAGTGTTTTCTTGATTTCACTTTCAGATTTTTCATCCTTAGTGTACAGGAATTCCAGAGATTTCTGTGCATTAATTTTATATACTGCTACTTTACCAAATTCATTGATTAGCTCCAGTAGTTTTCTGGTAGCATCTTTAGGATTCTCTTTGTATAGTATCATGTCATCTGCAAACAGTGACAGCTTTAGGTCTTCTTTTCCGATCTGGATTCCTTTTATTTCCTTTGTTCTCCGATTGCTGTGGCTAAAACTTGCAAAACTATGTTGAATAAGAGTGGTGAGAGTGGGCAACCTTGTCTTGTTCCTGATCTTAATGGAAATGCTTTCCGTTTTTCACCATTGAGGACGATGTTGGCTGTGGGTTTGTCATATATGGCCTTTCTTATGTTGAGGAAAGTTCCCCCTATGCCTACTTTCTGCAGGTTTTTTTTTTTTTATCATAAATGGGTGTTGAATTTTGTCGAAACCTTTCTCTGCATCTATTGAGAGAATCATATGGTTTTTCTCCTTCAGTTTGTTAATATGGTGTATCACGTTGATTGATTTTCGTGTACTGAAGAATCCTTGCATTCCTGGAATAAACCCCACTTGATCATGGTGTATGATCCTTTTAATGTGCTGTTGGATTCTGTTTGCTAGTATTTTGTTGAGGATTTTTGCATCTGTGTTCATCCGTGATAGTTGCCTGTAGTTTTCTTTCTTTGTGACATCCTTGCCTGGTTTTGGTGTCAGGGTGCTGGTGGCCTCGTAGAATGAGTTTGGGAGTGTTCCTCCCTCTGCTATAGTTTGGAAGGGTTGGAGAAGGATAGGTGTTAGCTCTTCTGTAAATGTTTGATAGAATTCGCCTGTGAAGCCCTCTGGTCCTGGGCTTTTGTTGGTTGGAAGATTTTTCATCACAGTTTCGATTTCAGTGCTTGTGATTGGTCTGTCCATATTTTCTTTTTGTTTACTTTACGTGTTTAACATTAGTTTCTGCTTTATAACAGAGTGAATCAGTTATACATATACATCTGTTCCCATATCCCTTCCCTCCTGCGTCTCCCTCCCACCCTCCCTATCCCACCCCTCCAGTCGGTCACAAAGCACCGAGCTGATCTCCCTGTGCTATGCAGCTGATTCCCACTAGCTATCTACCTTACGTTTGGTAGTGTATATATGTCCATGCCTCTCTCTCGCTTTGTCCCAGCTTCCCCTTCCCCCTCCCCATATCCTCAAGTCCATTCTCGAGTAGGTCTGTGTCTTTATTCCTGTTTTACCCCTAGGTTGTTCATGACACTTTTTTTTCTTAAATTCCATATATATGTGTTAGCATACGGTATTTGTCTTTCTCTTTCTGACTTGCTTCACTCTGTATGACAGACTCTAGGTCTATCCACCTCATTACAAATAGCTCAATGTCGTTTCTTTTTATGGCTGAGTCATATTCCATTGTATATATGTGCCACATCTTCTTTATCCATTGATCGGATGATGGACACTTAGGTTGTTTCCATCTCTGGGCTATTGTAAATAGAGCTGCAATGAACATTTTGGTACATGACTCTTTTAGAATTATGGTTTTCTCAGGGTATATGCCCAGTAGTGGGATTGCTGGGTCATATGGTAGTTCTATTTGTAGCTTTTTCAGGAACCTCCATACTGTTCTCCATAGTGGCTGTACCAATTCACATGCCCACCAGCAGTGCAAGAGTGTTCCCTTTTCTCCACACCCTCTCCAGCATTTATTGTTTCTAGATTTTTTGATGATGGCCATTCTGACTGGTGTGAGATGATATCTCATTGTAGTTTGGATTTGCATTTCTCTAATGATTAATGATGTTGAGCATTCTTTCATGTGTTTGTTGGCAGTCTGTCTATCTTCTTTGGAGAAGTGTCTATTTAGGTCTTCTGCCCATTTTTGGATTGGGTTGTTTGGTTTTTCTGCTATTGAGCTGCGTGAGGTGCTTATAAATTTTGGAGATTAATCCTTTGTCAGTTGCTTCATTTGGAACTATTTTCTCCCATTCTGAGGGCTGTCTTTTGGTCTTCTTTATCCTTTCCTTTGCTGTGCCAAAGCTTTCAAGTTTCATTAGGTCCCATTTGTTTATTTTTGTTTTTATTTTCATTTCTCTGGGAAGTGGGTCCAAAAGGATCTTGCTGTGATTTCTGACATAGAGTGTTCTGCCTATGTTTTCCTCTAAGAGTTTAATAGTTTCTGCCCTTACATTTAGGTCTTTAATCCATTTGGAGCTTATTTTTGTGTAGGGTGTTAGGGAGTGATCGAATCTCGTACGTTTACATGTACCTGTCCAGTTTTCCCAGCACCACTTATTGAAGAGGCTGTCCTTTCTCCACTGTACATCCCTGCCTCCTTTATCAAAGATAAGGTGACCATATGCGCGTGGGTTTATCTCTGGGCTCTGTGTCCTGTTCCATTGATCTATCTTTCTGTTTTTGTGCCAGTCCCACAGTGTCTTGATGACTGTAGCTTTTTAGTACAGTCTGAAGTCAGGGAGCCTGATTCCTCCAGCTGCGTTTTTCGTTCTCAAGATTGCTTTGGCTATTCGGGGTCTTTTGTGTTTCCAGACAAATTGTGAAATTTTTTGTTCTAGTTCTCTGAAAAATGCCAGTGGTAGTTTGATAGGGATTGCATTGAATCTGTAGATTGCTTTGGGTAGTAGGGTCATTTTCACAATGTTGATTCTTCCAATCCAAGCACATGGTATGTCTTTCCAACTATTTGTATCATCTTTATTTTCTTTCATCAGTGTCCTATAATTTTCTGCATACCGGTCTTTTGTCTCCTTAGGTAGGTTTATTCCTAGATATTTTATTCTTTTTGTTGCAGTGGTAAATGGGAGTGTTTTCTTGATTTCACTTTCAGATTTTTCATCCTTAGTGTACAGGAATTCCAGAGATTTCTGTGCATTAATTTTATATACTGCTACTTTACCAAATTCATTGATTAGCTCCAGTAGTTTTCTGGTAGCACCTTTAAGATTCTCTTTGTATAGTATCATGTCATCTGCAAACAGTGACAGCTTTAGGTCTTCTTTTCCGATCTGGATTCCTTTTATTTCCTTTGTTCTCCGATTGCTGTGGCTAAAACTTGCAAAACTATGTTGAATAAGAGTGGTGAGAGTGGGCAACCTTGTCTTGTTCCTGATCTTAATGGAAATGCTTTCCGTTTTTCACCATTGAGGACGATGTTGGCTGTGGGTTTGTCATATATGGCCTTTCTTATGTTGAGGAAAGTTCCCCCTATGCCTACTGTCTGCAGGTTCTGTTTTTTTTTTTTATCATAAATGGGTGTTGAATTTTGTCGAAACCTTTCTCTGCATCTATTGAGAGAATCATATGGTTTTTCTCCTTCAGTTTGTTAATATGGTGTATCACGTTGATTGATTTTCGTATACTGAAGAATCCTTGCATTCCTGGAATAAACCCCACTTGATCATGGTGTATGATCCTTTTAATGTGCTGTTGGATTCTGTTTGCTAGTATTTTGTTGAGGATTTTTGCATCTGTGTTCATCCGTGATAGTTGCCTGTAGTTTTCTTTCTTTGTGACATCCTTGCCTGGTTTTGGTGTCAGGGTGCTGGTGGCCTCGTAGAATGAGTTTGGGAGTGTTCCTCCCTCTGCTATAGTTTGGAAGGGTTGGAGAAGGATAGGTGTTAGCTCTTCTGTAAATGTTTGATAGAATTCACCTGTGAAGCCCTCTGGTCCTGGGCTTTTGTTGGTTGGAAGATTTTTCATCACAGTTTCGATTTCAGTGCTTGTGATTGGTCTGTCCATATTTTCTTTTTGTTTACTTTACGTGTTTAACATTAGTTTCTGCTTTATAACAGAGTGAATCAGTTATACATATACATCTGTTCCCATATCCCTTCCCTCTTGCGTCTCCCTCCCACCCTCCCTATCCCACCCCTCCAGTCGGTCACAAAGCACCGAGCTGATCTCCCTGTGCTATGCAGCTGATTCCCACTAGCTATCTACCTTAGGTTTGGTAGTGTATATATGTCCATGCCTCTCTCTCTCGCTTTGTCCCAGCTTCCCCTTCCCCCTCCCCATATCCTCAAGTCCATTCTCGAGTAGGTCTGTGTCTTTATTCCTGTTTTACCCCTAGGTTGTTCATGACACTTTTTTTTCTTAAATTCCATATATATGTGTTAGCATACGGTATTTGTCTTTCTCTTTCTGACTTGCTTCACTCTGTATGACAGACTCTAGGTCTATCCACCTCATTACAAATAGCTCAATGTCGTTTCTTTTTATGGCTGAGTCATATTCCATTGTATATATGTGCCACATCTTCTTTATCCATTGATCGGATGATGGACACTTAGGTTGTTTCCATCTCTGGGCTATTGTAAATAGAGCTGCAATGGACATTTTGGTACATGACTCTTTTAGAATTATGGTTTTCTCAGGGTATATGCCCAATAGTGGGATTGCTGGGTCATATGGTAGTTCTATTTGTTGCTTTTTCAGGAACCTCCATACTGTTCTCCATAGTGGCTGTACCAATTCACATGCCCACCAGCAGTGCAAGAGTGTTCCCTTTTCTCCACACCCTCTCCAGCATTTATTGTTTCTAGATTTTTTGATGATGGCCATTCTGACTGGTGTGAGATGATATCTCATTGTAGTTTGGATTTGCATTTCTCTAATGATTAATGATGTTGAGCATTCTTTCATGTGTTTGTTGGCAGTCTGTCTATCTTCTTTGGAGAAGTGTCTATTTAGGTCTTCTGCCCATTTTTGGATTGGGTTGTTTGGTTTTTCTGCTATTGTGCTGCGTGAGGTGCTTATAAATTTTGGAGATTAATCCTTTGTCAGTTGCTTCATTTGGAACGATTTTCTCCCATTCTGAGGGCTGTCTTTTGGTCTTCTTTATCCTTTCCTTTGCTGTGCCAAAGCTTTCAAGTTTCATTAGGTCCCATTTGTTTATTTTTGTTTTTATTTCCATTTCTCTGGGAGGTGGGTCCAAAAGGATCTTGCTGTGATTTCTGACATAGAGTGTTCTGCCTATGTTTTCCTCTAAGAGTTTGATAGTTTCTGGCCTTACATTTAGGTCTTTAATCCATTTGGAGCTTATTTTTGTGTAGGGTGTTAGGGAGTGATCGAATCTCGTACTTTTACATGTACCTGTCCAGGTTTCCCAGCACCACTTATTGAAGAGGCTGTCCTTCCTCCACTGTACATCCCTGCCTCCTTTATCAAAGATAAGGTGACCATATGCGCGTGGGTTTATCTCTGGGCTCTGTGTCCTGTTCCATTGATCTATCTTTCTGTTTTTGTGCCAGTCCCACAGTGTCTTGATGACTGTAGCTTTTTAGTACAGTCTGAAGTCAGGGAGCCTGATTCCTCCAGCTGCGTTTTTCGTTCTCAAGATTGCTTTGGCTATTCGGGGTCTTTTGTGTTTCCAGACAAATTGTGAAATTTTTTGTTCTAGTTCTCTGAAAAATGCCAGTGGTAGTTTGATAGGGATTGCATTGAATCTGTAGATTGCTTTGGGTAGTAGGGTCATTTTCACAATGTTGATTCTTCCAATCCAAGCACATGGTATGTCTTTCCAACTATTTGTATCATCTTTATTTTCTTTCATCAGTGTCCTATAATTTTCTGCATACCGGTCTTTTGTCTCCTTAGGTAGGTTTATTCCTAGATATTTTATTCTTTTTGTTGCAGTGGTAAATGGGAGTGTTTTCTTGATTTCACTTTCAGATTTTTCATCCTTAGTGTACAGGAATTCCAGAGATTTCTGTGCATTAATTTTATATACTGCTACTTTACCAAATTCATTGATTAGCTCCAGTAGTTTTCTGGTAGCATCTTTAGGATTCTCTTTGTATAGTATCATGTCATCTGCAAACAGTGACAGCTTTAGGTCTTCTTTTCCGATCTGGATTCCTTTTATTTCCTTTGTTCTCCGATTGCTGTGGCTAAAACTTGCAAAACTATGTTGAATAAGAGTGGTGAGAGTGGGCAACCTTGTCTTGTTCCTGATCTTAATGGAAATGCTTTCCGTTTTTCACCATTGAGGACGATGTTGAATGTGGGTTTGTCATATATGGCCTTTCTTATGTTGAGGAAAGTTCCCCCTATGCCTACTGTCTGCAGGTTTTTTTTTTTTATCATAAATGGGTGTTGAATTTTGTCGAAACCTTTCTCTGCATCTATTGAGAGAATCATATGGTTTTTCTCCTTCAGTTTGTTAATATGGTGTATCACGTTGATTGATTTTCGTATACTGAAGAATCCTTGCATTCCTGGAATAAACCCCACTTGATCATGGTGTATGATCCTTTTAATGTGCTGTTGGATTCTGTTTGCTAGTATTTTGTTGAGGATTTTTGCATCTGTGTTCATCCGTGATAGTTGCCTGTAGTTTTCTTTCTTTGTGACATCCTTGCCTGGTTTTGGTGTCAGGGTGCTGGTGGCCTCGTAGAATGAGTTTGGGAGTGTTCCTCCCTCTGCTATAGTTTGGAAGGGTTGGAGAAGGATAGGTGTTAGCTCTTCTGTAAATGTTTGATAGAATTCGCCTGTGAAGCCCTCTGGTCCTGGGCTTTTGTTGGTTGGAAGATTTTTCATCACAGTTTCGATTTCAGTGCTTGTGATTGGTCTGTCCATATTTTCTTTTTGTTTACTTTACGTGTTTAACATTAGTTTCTGCTTTATAACAGAGTGAATCAGTTATACATATACATCTGTTCCCATATCCCTTCCCTCCTGCGTCTCCCTCCCACCCTCCCTATCCCACCCCTCCAGTCGGTCACAAAGCACCGAGCTGATCTCCCTGTGCTATGCAGCTGATTCCCACTAGCTATCTACCTTACGTTTGGTAGTGTATATATGTCCATGCCTCTCTCTCTCGCTTTGTCCCAGCTTCCCCTTCCCCCTCCCCATATCCTCAAGTCCATTCTCGAGTAGGTCTGTGTCTTTATTCCTGTTTTACCCCTAGGTTGTTCATGACACTTTTTTTTCTTAAATTCCATATATATGTGTTAGCATACGGTATTTGTCTTTCTCTTTCTGACTTGCTTCACTCTGTATGACAGACTCTAGGTCTATCCACCTCATTACAAATAGCTCAATGTCGTTTCTTTTCATGGCTGAGTCATATTCCATTGTATATATGTGCCACATCTTCTTTATCCATTGATCGGATGATGGACACTTAGGTTGTTTCCATCTCTGGGCTATTGTAAATAGAGCTGCAATGAACATTGTGGTACATGACTCTTTTTGAATTATGGTTCGCTCAGGGTATATGCCCAGTAGTGGGATTGCTGGGTCGTATGGTAATTCTATTCTTAGTTTTTTAAGGACCCTCCATACTGTTCTCCATAGTGGCTGTACCAATTCACATGCCCACCAGCAGTGCAAGAGTGTTCCCTTTTCTCCACACCCTCTCCAGCATTTATTGTTTCTAGATTTTTTGATGATGGCCATTCTGACTGGTGTGAGATGATATCTCATTGTAGTTTGGATTTGCATTTCTCTAATGATTAATGATGTTGAGCATTCTTTCATGTGTTTGTTGGCAGTCTGTCTATCTTCTTTGGAGAAGTGTCTATTTAGGTCTTCTGCCCATTTTTGGATTGGGTTGTTTGGTTTTTCTGCTATTGTGCTGCGTGAGGTGCTTATAAATTTTGGAGATTAATCCTTTGTCAGTTGCTTCATTTGGAACTATTTTCTCCCATTCTGAGGGCTGTCTTTTGGTCTTCTTTATCCTTTCCTTTGCTGTGCCAAAGCTTTCAAGTTTCATTAGGTCCCATTTGTTTATTTTTGTTTTTATTTCCATTTCTCTGGGAGGTGGGTCCAAAAGGATCTTGCTGTGATTTCTGACATAGAGTGTTCTGCCTATGTTTTCCTCTAAGAGTTTGATAGTTTCTGGCCTTACATTTAGGTCTTTAATCCATTTGGAGCTTATTTTTGTGTAGGGTGTTAGGGAGTGATCGAATCTCGTACGTTTACATGTACCTGTCCAGGTTTCCCAGCACCACTTATTGAAGAGGCTGTCCTTCCTCCACTGTACATCCCTGCCTCCTTTATCAAAGATAAGGTGACCATATGCGCGTGGGTTTATCTCTGGGCTCTGTGTCCTGTTCCATTGATCTATCTTTCTGTTTTTGTGCCAGTCCCACAGTGTCTTGATGACTGTAGCTTTTTAGTACAGTCTGAAATCAGGGAGCCTGATTCCTCCAGCTGCGTTTTTCGTTCTCAAGATTGCTTTGGCTATTCGGGGTCTTTTGTGTTTCCAGACAAATTGTGAAATTTTTTGTTCTAGTTCTCTGAAAAATGCCAGTGGTAGTTTGATAGGGATTGCATTGAATCTGTAGATTGCTTTGGGTAGTAGGGTCATTTTCACAATGTTGATTCTTCCAATCCAAGCACATGGTATGTCTTTCCAACTATTTGTATCATCTTTATTTTCTTTCATCAGTGTCCTATAATTTTCTGCATACCGGTCTTTTGTCTCCTTAGGTAGGTTTATTCCTAGATATTTTATTCTTTTTGTTGCAGTGGTAAATGGGAGTGTTTTCTTGATTTCACTTTCAGATTTTTCATCCTTAGTGTACAGGAATTCCAGAGATTTCTGTGCATTAATTTTATACACTGCTACTTTACCAAATTCATTGATTAGCTCCAGTAGTTTTCTGGTAGCATCTTTAGGATTCTCTTTGTATAGTATCATGTCATCTGCAAACAGTGACAGCTTTAGGTCTTCTTTTCCGATCTGGATTCCTTTTATTTCCTTTGTTCTCCGATTGCTGTGGCTAAAACTTGCAAAACTATGTTGAATAAGAGTGGTGAGAGTGGGCAACCTTGTCTTGTTCCTGATCTTAATGGAAATGCTTTCCGTTTTTCACCATTGAGGACGATGTTGGCTGTGGGTTTGTCATATATGGCCTTTCTTATGTTGAGGAAAGTTCCCCCTATGCCTACTGTCTGCAGGTTCTGTTTTTTTTTTTTATCATAAATGGGTGTTGAATTTTGTCGAAACCTTTCTCTGCATCTATTGAGAGAATCATATGGTTTTTCTCCTTCAGTTTGTTAATATGGTGTATCACGTTGATTGATTTTCGTATACTGAAGAATCCTTGCATTCCTGGAATAAACCCCACTTGATCATGGTGTATGATCCTTTTAATGTGCTGTTGGATTCTGTTTGCTAGTATTTTGTTGAGGATTTTTGCATCTGTGTTCATCCGTGATAGTTGCCTGTAGTTTTCTTTCTTTGTGACATCCTTGCCTGGTTTTGGTGTCAGGGTGCTGGTGGCCTCGTAGAATGAGTTTGGGAGTGTTCCTCCCTCTGCTATAGTTTGGAAGGGTTGGAGAAGGATAGGTGTTAGCTCTTCTGTAAATGTTTGATAGAATTCGCCTGTGAAGCCCTCTGGTCCTGGGCTTCTGTTGGTTGGAAGATTTTTCATCACAGTTTCGATTTCAGTGCTTGTGATTGGTCTGTCCATATTTTCTTTTTGTTTACTTTACGTGTTTAACATTAGTTTCTGCTTTATAACAGAGTGAATCAGTTATACATATACATCTGTTCCCATATCCCTTCCCTCTTGCGTCTCCCTCCCACCCTCCCTATCCCACCCCTCCAGTCGGTCACAAAGCACCGAGCTGATCTCCCTCTGCTATGCAGCTGATTCCCACTAGCTATCTACCTTACGTTTGGTAGTGTATATATGTCCATGCCTCTCTCTCTCGCTTTGTCCCAGCTTCCCCTTCCCCCTCCCCATATCCTCAAGTCCATTCTCGAGTAGGTCTGTGTCTTTATTCCTGTTTTACCCCTAGGTTGTTCATGACACTTTTTTTTCTTAAATTCCATATATATGTGTTAGCATACGGTATTTGTCTTTCTCTTTCTGACTTGCTTCACTCTGTATGACAGACTCTAGGTCTATCCACCTCATTACAAATAGCTCAATGTCGTTTCTTTTCATGGCTGAGTCATATTCCATTGTATATATGTGCCACATCTTCTTTATCCATTGATCGGATGATGGACACTTAGGTTGTTTCCATCTCTGGGCTATTGTAAATAGAGCTGCAATGAACATTTTGGTACATGACTCTTTTAGAATTATGGTTTTCTCAGGGTATATGCCCAGTAGTGGGATTGCTGGGTCATATGGTAGTTCTATTTGTAGCTTTTTCAGGAACCTCCATACTGTTCTCCATAGTGGCTGTACCAATTCACATGCCCACCAGCAGTGCAAGAGTGTTCCCTTTTCTCCACACCCTCTCCAGCATTTATTGTTTCTAGATTTTTTGATGATGGCCATTCTGACTGGTGTGAGATGATATCTCATTGTAGTTTGGATTTGCATTTCTCTAATGATTAATGATGTTGAGCATTCTTTCATGTGTTTGTTGGCAGTCTGTCTATCTTCTTTGGAGAAGTGTCTATTTAGGTCTTCTGCCCATTTTTGGATTGGGTTGTTTGGTTTTTCTGCAATTGTGCTGCGTGAGGTGCTTATAAATTTTGGAGATTAATCCTTTGTCAGTTGCTTCATTTGGAAATATTTTCTCCCATTCTGAGGGCTGTCTTTTGGTCTTCTTTATCCTTTCCTTTGCTGTGCCAAAGCTTTCAAGTTTCATTAGGTCCCATTTGTTTATTTTTGTTTTTATTTCCATTTCTCTGGGAGGTGGGTCCAAAAGGATCTTGCTGTGATTTCTGACATAGAGTGTTCTGCCTATGTTTTCCTCTAAGAATTTGATAGTTTCTGGCCTTACATTTAGGTCTTTAATCCATTTGGAGCTTATTTTTGTGTAGGGTGTTAGGGAGTGATCGAATCTCGTACGTTTACATGTACCTGTCCAGTTTTCCCAGCACCACTTATTGAAGAGGCTGTCCTTTCTCCACTGTACATCCCTGCCTCCTTTATCAAAGATAAGGTGACCATATGCGCGTGGGTTTATCTCTGGGCTCTGTGTCCTGTTCCATTGATCTATCTTTCTGTTTTTGTGCCAGTCCCACAGTGTCTTGATGACTGTAGCTTTTTAGTACAGTCTGAAGTCAGGGAGCCTGATTCCTCCAGCTGCGTTTTTCGTTCTCAAGATTGCTTTGGCTATTCGGGGTCTTTTGTGTTTCCAGACAAATTGTGAAATTTTTTGTTCTAGTTCTCTGAAAAATGCCAGTGGTAGTTTGATAGGGATTGCATTGAATCTGTAGATTGCTTTGGGTAGTAGGGTCATTTTCACAATGTTGATTCTTCCAATCCAAGCACATGGTATATCTTTCCAACTATTTGTATCATCTTTATTTTCGTTCATCAGTGTCCTATAATTTTCTGCATACCGGTCTTTTGTCTCCTTAGGTAGGTTTATTCCTAGATATTTTATGCTTTTTGTTGCAGTGGTAAATGGGAGTGTTTTCTTGATTTCACTTTCAGATTTTTCATCCTTAGTGTACAGGAATTCCAGAGATTTCTGTGCATTAATTTTATACACTGCTACTTTACCAAATTCATTGATTAGCTCCAGTAGTTTTCTGGTAGCATCTTTAGGATTCTCTTTGTATAGTATCATGTCATCTGCAAACAGTGACAGCTTTAGGTCTTCTTTTCCGATCTGGATTCCTTTTATTTCCTTTGTTCTCCGATTGCTGTGGCTAAAACTTGCAAAACTATGTTGAATAAGAGTGGTGAGAGTGGGCAACCTTGTCTTGTTCCTGATCTTAATGGAAATGCTTTCCGTTTTTCACCATTGAGGACGATGTTGGCTGTGGGTTTGTCATATATGGCCTTTCTTATGTTGAGGAAAGTTCCCCCTATGCCTACTGTCTGCAGGTTCTGTTTTTTTTTTTTTATCATAAATGGGTGTTGAATTTTGTCGAAACCTTTCTCTGCATCTATTGAGAGAATCATATGGTTTTTCTCCTTCAGTTTGTTAATATGGTGTATCACGTTGATTGATTTTCGTATACTGAAGAATCCTTGCATTCCTGGAATAAACCCCACTTGATTATGGTGTATGATCCTTTTAATGTGCTGTTGGATTCTGTTTGCTAGTATTTTGTTGAGGATTTTTGCATCTGTGTTCATCCGTGATAGTTGCCTGTAGTTTTCTTTCTTTGTGACATCCTTGCCTGGTTTTGGTGTCAGGGTGCTGGTGGCCTCGTAGAATGAGTTTGGGAGTGTTCCTCCCTCTGCTATAGTTTGGAAGGGTTGGAGAAGGATAGGTGTTAGCTCTTCTGTAAATGTTTGATAGAATTCGCCTGTGAAGCCCTCTGGTCCTGGGCTTTTGTTGGTTGGAAGATTTTTCATCACAGTTTCGATTTCAGTGCTTGTGATTGGTCTGTCCATATTTTCTTTTTGTTTACTTTACGTGTTTAACATTAGTTTCTGCTTTATAACAGAGTGAATCAGTTATACATATACATCTGTTCCCATATCCCTTCCCTCTTGCGTCTCCCTCCCACCCTCCCTATCCCACCCCTCCAGTCGGTCACAAAGCACCGAGCTGATCTCCCTGTGCTATGCAGCTGATTCCCACTAGCTATCTACCTTAGGTTTGGTAGTGTATATATGTCCATGCCTCTCTCTCTCGCTTTGTCCCAGCTTCCCCTTCCCCCTCCCCATATCCTCAAGTCCATTCTCGAGTAGGTCTGTGTCTTTATTCCTGTTTTACCCCTAGGTTGTTCATGACACTTTTTTTTCTTAAATTCCATATATATGTGTTAGCATACGGTATTTGTCTTTCTCTTTCTGACTTGCTTCACTCTGTATGACAGACTCTAGGTCTATCCACCTCATTACAAATAGCTCAATGTCGTTTCTTTTTATGGCTGAGTCATATTCCATTGTATATATGTGCCACATCTTTATCCATTGATCGGATGATGGACACTTAGGTTGTTTCCATCTCTGGGCTATTGTAAATAGAGCTGCAATGGACATTTTGGTACATGACTCTTTTAGAATTATGGTTTTCTCAGGGTATATGCCCAATAGTGGGATTGCTGGGTCATATGGTAGTTCTATTTGTCGCTTTTTCAGGAACCTCCATACTGTTCTCCATAGTGGCTGTACCAATTCACATGCCCACCAGCAGTGCAAGAGTGTTCCCTTTTCTCCACACCCTCTCCAGCATTTATTGTTTCTAGATTTTTTGATGGCCATTCTGACTGGTGTGAGATGATATCTCATTGTAGTTTGGATTTGCATTTCTCTAATGATTAATGATGTTGAGCATTCTTTCATGTGTTTGTTGGCAGTCTGTCTATCTTCTTTGGAGAAGTGTCTATTTAGGTCTTCTGCCCATTTTTGGATTGGGTTGTTTGGTATTTCTGCTATTGTGCTGCGTGAGGTGCTTATAAATTTTGGAGATTAATCCTTTGTCAGTTGCTTCATTTGGAACTATTTTCTCCCATTCTGAGGGCTGTCTTTTGGTCTTCTTTATCCTTTCCTTTGCTGTGCCAAAGCTTTCAAGTTTCATTAGGTCCCATTTGTTTATTTTTGTTTTTATTTCCATTTCTCTGGGAGGTGGGTCCAAAAGGATCTTGCTGTGATTTCTGACATAGAGTGTTCTGCCTATGTTTTCCTCTAAGAGTTTGATAGTTTCTGGCCTTACATTTAGGTCTTTAATCCATTTGGAGCTTATTTTTGTGTAGGGTGTTAGGGAGTGATCGAATCTCGTACTTTTACATGTACCTGTCCAGGTTTCCCAGCACCACTTATTGAAGAGGCTGTCCTTCCTCCACTGTACATCCCTGCCTCCTTTATCAAAGATAAGGTGACCATATGCGCGTGGGTTTATCTCTGGGCTCTGTGTCCTGTTCCATTGATCTATCTTTCTGTTTTTGTGCCAGTCCCACAGTGTCTTGATGACTGTAGCTTTTTAGTACAGTCTGAAGTCAGGGAGCCTGATTCCTCCAGCTGCGTTTTTCGTTCTCAAGATTGCTTTGGCTATTCGGGGTCTTTTGTGTTTCCAGACAAATTGTGAAATTTTTTGTTCTAGTTCTCTGAAAAATGCCAGTGGTAGTTTGATAGGGATTGCATTGAATCTGTAGATTGCCTTGGGTAGTAGTGTCATTTTCACAATGTTGATTCTTCCAATCCAAGCACATGGTATATCTTTCCAACTATTTGTATCATCTTTATTTTCGTTCATCAGTGTCCTATAATTTTCTGCATACCGGTCTTTTGTCTCCTTAGGTAGGTTTATTCCTAGATATTTTATTCTTTTTGTTGCAGTGGTAAATGGGAGTGTTTTCTTGATTTCACTTTCAGATTTTTCATCCTTAGTGTACAGGAATTCCAGAGATTTCTGTGCATTAATTTTATATACTGCTACTTTACCAAATTCATTGATTACCTCCAGTAGTTTTCTGGTAGCAGCTTTAGGATTCTCTTTGTATAGTATCATGTCATCTGCAAACAGTGACAGCTTTAGGTCTTCTTTTCCGATCTGGATTCCTTTTATTTCCTTTGTTCTCCGATTGCTGTGGCTAAAACTTGCAAAACTATGTTGAATAAGAGTGGTGAGAGTGGGCAACCTTGTCTTGTTCCTGATCTTAATGGAAATGCTTTCCGTTTTTCACCATTGAGGACGATGTTGGCTGTGGGTTTGTCATATATGGCCTTTCTTATGTTGAGGAAAGTTCCCCCTATGCCTACTTTCTGCAGGTTTTTTTTTTTTATCATAAATGGGTGTTGAATTTTGTCGAAACCTTTCTCTGCATCTATTGAGAGAATCATATGGTTTTTCTCCTTCAGTTTGTTAATATGGTGTATCACGTTGATTGATTTTCGTATACTGAAGAATCCTTGCATTCCTGGAATAAACCCCACTTGATCATGGTGTATGATCCTTTTAATGTGCTGTTGGATTCTGTTTGCTAGTATTTTGTTGAGGATTTTTGCATCTGTGTTCATCCGTGATAGTTGCCTGTAGTTTTCTTTCTTTGTGACATCCTTGCCTGGTTTTGGTGTCAGGGTGCTGGTGGCCTCATAGAATGAGTTTGGGAGTGTTCCTCCCTCTGCTATAGTTTGGAAGGGTTGGAGAAGGATAGGTGTTAGCTCTTCTGTAAATGTTTGATAGAATTCGCCTGTGAAGCCCTCTGGTCCTGGGCTTTTGTTGGTTGGAAGATTTTTCATCACAGTTTCGATTTCAGTGCTTGTGATTGGTCTGTCCATATTTTCTTTTTGTTTAATTTACGTGTTTAACATTAGTTTCTGCTTTATAACAGAGTGAATCAGTTATACATATACATCTGTTCCCATATCCCTTCCCTCTTGCGTCTCCCTCCCACCCTCCCTATCCCACCCCTCCAGTCGGTCACAAAGCACCGAGCTGATCTCCCTGTGCTATGCAGCTGATTCCCACTAGCTATCTACCTTACGTTTGGTAGTGTATATATGTCCATGCCTCTCTCTCTCGCTTTGTCCCAGCTTCCCCTTCCCCCTCCCCATATCCTCAAGTCCATTCTCGAGTAGGTCTGTGTCTTTATTCCTGTTTTACCCCTAGGTTGTTCATGACACTTTTTTTTCTTAAATTCCATATATATGTGTTAGCATACGGTATTTGTCTTTCTCTTTCTGACTTGCTTCACTCTGTATGACAGACTCTAGGTCTATCCACCTCATTACAAATAGCTCAATGTCGTTTCTTTTTATGGCTGAGTCATATTCCATTGTATATATGTGCCACATCTTCTTTATCCATTGATCGGATGATGGACACTTAGGTTGTTTCCATCTCTGGGCTATTGTAAATAGAGCTGCAATGAACATTTTGGTACATGACTCTTTTAGAATTATGGTTTTCTCAGGGTATATGCCCAGTAGTGGGATTGCTGGGTCATATGGTAGTTCTATTTGTAGCTTTTTCAGGAACCTCCATACTGTTCTCCATAGTGGCTCTACCAATTCACATGCCCACCAGCAGTGCAAGAGTGTTCCCTTTTCTCCACACCCTCTCCAGCATTTATTGTTTCTAGATTTTTTGATGATGGCCATTCTGACTGGTGTGAGATGATATCTCATTGTAGTTTGGATTTGCATTTCTCTAATGATTAATGATGTTGAGCATTCTTTCATGTGTTTGTTGGCAGTCTGTCTATCTTCTTTGGAGAAGTGTCTATTTAGGTCTTCTGCCCATTTTTGGATTGGGTTGTTTGGTTTTTCTGCTATTGTGCTGCGTGAGGTGCTTATAAATTTTGGAGATTAATCCTTTGTCAGTTGCTTCATTTGGAACTATTTTCTCCCATTCTGAGGGCTGTCTTTTGGTCTTCTTTATCCTTTCCTTTGCTGTGCCAAAGCTTTCAAGTTTCATTAGGTCCCATTTGTTTATTTTTGTTTTTATTTCCATTTCTCTGGGAGGTGGGTCCAAAAGGATCTTGCTGTGATTTCTGACATAGAGTGTTCTGCCTATGTTTTCCTCTAAGAGTTTGATAGTTTCTGGCCTTACATTTAGGTCTTTAATCCATTTGGAGCTTATTTTTGTGTAGGGTGTTAGGGAGTGATCGAATCTCGTACGTTTACATGTACCTGTCCAGGTTTCCCAGCACCACTTATTGAAGAGGCTGTCCTTCCTCCACTGTACATCCCTGCCTCCTTTATCAAAGATAAGGTGACCATATGCGCGTGGGTTTATCTCTGGGCTCTGTGTCCTGTTCCATTGATCTATCTTTCTGTTTTTGTGCCAGTCCCACAGTGTCTTGATGACTGTAGCTTTTTAGTACAGTCTGAAGTCAGGGAGCCTGATTCCTCCAGCTGCGTTTTTCGTTCTCAAGATTGCTTTGGCTATTCGGGGTCTTTTGTGTTTCCAGACAAATTGTGAAATTTTTTGTTCTAGTTCTCTGAAAAATGCCAGTGGTAGTTTGATAGGGATTGCATTGAATCTGTAGATTGCTTTGGGTAGTAGTGTCATTTTCACAATGTTGATTCTTCCAATCCAAGCACATGGTATATCTTTCCAACTATTTGTATCATCTTTATTTTCGTTCATCAGTGTCCTATAATTTTCTGCATACCGGTCTTTTGTCTCCTTAGGTAGGTTTATTCCTAGATATTTTATTCTTTTTGTTGCAGTGGTAAATGGGAGTGTTTTCTTGATTTCACTTTCAGATTTTTCATCCTTAGTGTACAGGAATTCCAGAGATTTCTGTGCATTAATTTTATACACTGCTACTTTACCAAATTCATTGATTAGCTCCAGTAGTTTTCTGGTAGCATCTTTAGGATTCTCTTTGTATAGTATCATGTCATCTGCAAACAGTGACAGCTTTAGGTCTTCTTTTCCGATCTGGATTCCTTTTATTTCCTTTGTTCTCCGATTGCTGTGGCTAAAACTTGCAAAACTATGTTGAATAAGAGTGGTGAGAGTGGGCAACCTTGTCTTGTTCCTGATCTTAATGGAAATGCTTTCCGTTTTTCACCATTGAGGACGATGTTGGCTGTGGGTTTGTCATATATGGCCTTTCTTATGTTGAGGAAAGTTCCCCCTATGCCTACTGTCTGCAGGTTCTGTGTTTTTTTTTTATCATAAATGGGTGTTGAATTTTGTCGAAACCTTTCTCTGCATCTATTGAGAGAATCATATGGTTTTTCTCCTTCAGTTTGTTAATATGGTGTATCACGTTGATTGATTTTCGTATACTGAAGAATCCTTGCATTCCTGGAATAAACCCCACTTGATCATGGTGTATGATCCTTTTAATGTGCTGTTGGATTCTGTTTGCTAGTATTTTGTTGAGGATTTTTGCATCTGTGTTCATCCGTGATAGTTGCCTGTAGTTTTCTTTCTTTGTGACATCCTTGCCTGGTTTTGGTGTCAGGGTGCTGGTGGCCTCGTAGAATGAGTTTGGGAGTGTTCCTCCCTCTGCTATAGTTTGGAAGGGTTGGAGAAGGATAGGTGTTAGCTCTTCTGTAAATGTTTGATAGAATTCGCCTGTGAAGCCCTCTGGTCCTGGGCTTCTGTTGGTTGGAAGATTTTTCATCACAGTTTCGATTTCAGTGCTTGTGATTGGTCTGTCCATATTTTCTTTTTGTTTACTTTACGTGTTTAACATTAGTTTCTGCTTTATAACAGAGTGAATCAGTTATACATATACATCTGTTCCCATATCCCTTCCCTCCTGCGTCTCCCTCCCACCCTCCCTATCCCACCCCTCCAGTCGGTCACAAAGCACCGAGCTGATCTCCCTGTGCTATGCAGCTGATTCCCACTAGCTATCTACCTTACGTTTGGTAGTGTATATATGTCCATGCCTCTCTCTCGCTTTGTCCCAGCTTCCCCTTCCCCCTCCCCATATCCTCAAGTCCATTCTCGAGTAGGTCTGTGTCTTTATTCCTGTTTTACCCCTAGGTTGTTCATGACACTTTTTTTTCTTAAATTCCATATATATGTGTTAGCATACGGTATTTTTCTTTCTCTTTCTGACTTGCTTCACTCTGTATGACAGACTCTAGGTCTATCCACCTCATTACAAATAGCTCAATGTCGTTTCTTTTTATGGCTGAGTCATATTCCATTGTATATATGTGCCACATCTTCTTTATCCATTGATCGGATGATGGACACTTAGGTTGTTTCCATCTCTGGGCTATTGTAAATAGAGCTGCAATGAACATTTTGGTACATGACTCTTTTAGAATTATGGTTTTCTCAGGGTATATGCCCAGTAGTGGGATTGCTGGGTCATATGGTAGTTCTATTTGTCGCTTTTTCAGGAACCTCCATACTGTTCTCCATAGTGGCTGTACCAATTCACATGCCCACCAGCAGTGCAAGAGTGTTCCCTTTTCTCCACACCCTCTCCAGCATTTATTGTTTCTAGATTTTTTGATGATGGCCATTCTGACTGGTGTGAGATGATATCTCATTGTAGTTTGGATTTGCATTTCTCTAATGATTAATGATGTTGAGCATTCTTTCATGTGTTTGTTGGCAGTCTGTCTATCTTCTTTGGAGAAGTGTCTATTTAGGTCTTCTGCCCATTTTTGGATTGGGTTGTTTGGTTTTTCTGCAATTGTGCTGCGTGAGGTGCTTATAAATTTTGGAGATTAATCCTTTGTCAGTTGCTTCATTTGGAACTATTTTCTCCCATTCTGAGGGCTGTCTTTTGGTCTTCTTTATCCTTTCCTTTGCTGTGCCAAAGCTTTCAAGTTTCATTAGGTCCCATTTGTTTATTTTTGTTTTTATTTCCATTTCTCTGGGAGGTGGGTCCAAAAGGATCTTGCTGTGATTTCTGACATAGAGTGTTCTGCCTATGTTTTCCTCTAAGAGTTTGATAGTTTCTGGCCTTACATTTAGGTCTTTAATCCATTTGGAGCTTATTTTTGTGTAGGGTGTTAGGGAGTGATCGAATCTCGTACGTTTACATGTACCTGTCCAGGTTTCCCAGCACCACTTATTGAAGAGGCTGTCCTTCCTCCACTGTACATCCCTGCCTCCTTTATCAAAGATAAGGTGACCATATGCGCGTGGGTTTATCTCTGGGCTCTGTGTCCTGTTCCATTGATCTATCTTTCTGTTTTTGTGCCAGTCCCACAGTGTCTTGATGACTGTAGCTTTTTAGTACAGTCTGAAGTCAGGGAGCCTGATTCCTCCAGCTGCGTTTTTCGTTCTCAAGATTGCTTTGGCTATTCGGGGTCTTTTGTGTTTCCAGACAAATTGTGAAATTTTTTGTTCTAGTTCTCTGAAAAATGCCAGTGGTAGTTTGATAGGGATTGCATTGAATCTGTAGATTGCTTTGGGTAGTAGGGTCATTTTCACAATGTTGATTCTTCCAATCCAAGCACATGGTATATCTTTCCAACTATTTGTATCATCTTTATTTTCGTTCATCAGTGTCCTATAATTTTCTGCATACCGGTCTTTTGTCTCCTTAGGTAGGTTTATTCCTAGATATTTTATGCTTTTTGTTGCAGTGGTAAATGGGAGTGTTTTCTTGATTTCACTTTCAGATTTTTCATCCTTAGTGTACAGGAATTCCAGAGATTTCTGTGCATTAATTTTATACACTGCTACTTTACCAAATTCATTGATTAGCTCCAGTAGTTTTCTGGTAGCATCTTTAGGATTCTCTTTGTATAGTATCATGTCATCTGCAAACAGTGACAGCTTTAGGTCTTCTTTTCCGATCTGGATTCCTTTTATTTCCTTTGTTCTCCGATTGCTGTGGCTAAAACTTGCAAAACTATGTTGAATAAGAGTGGTGAGAGTGGGCAACCTTGTCTTGTTCCTGATCTTAATGGAAATGCTTTCCGTTTTTCACCATTGAGGACGATGTTGGCTGTGGGTTTGTCATATATGGCCTTTCTTATGTTGAGGAAAGTTCCCCCTATGCCTACTGTCTGCAGGTTCTGTTTTTTTTTTTTTATCATAAATGGGTGTTGAATTTTGTCGAAACCTTTCTCTGCATCTATTGAGAGAATCATATGGTTTTTCTCCTTCAGTTTGTTAATATGGTGTATCACGTTGATTGATTTTCGTATACTGAAGAATCCTTGCATTCCTGGAATAAACCCCACTTGATCATGGTGTATGATCCTTTTAATGTGCTGTTGGATTCTGTTTGCTAGTATTTTGTTGAGGATTTTTGCATCTGTGTTCATCCGTGATAGTTGCCTGTAGTTTTCTTTCTTTGTGACATCCTTGCCTGGTTTTGGTGTCAGGGTGCTGGTGGCCTCGTAGAATGAGTTTGGGAGTGTTCCTCCCTCTGCTATAGTTTGGAAGGGTTGGAGAAGGATAGGTGTTAGCTCTTCTGTAAATGTTTGATAGAATTCGCCTGTGAAGCCCTCTGGTCCTGGGCTTTTGTTGGTTGGAAGATTTTTCATCACAGTTTCGATTTCAGTGCTTGTGATTGGTCTGTCCATATTTTCTTTTTGTTTACTTTACGTGTTTAACATTAGTTTCTGCTTTATAACAGAGTGAATCAGTTATACATATACATCTGTTCCCATATCCCTTCCCTCCTGCGTCTCCCTCCCACCCTCCCTATCCCACCCCTCCAGTCGGTCACAAAGCACCGAGCTGATCTCCCTGTGCTATGCAGCTGATTCCCACTAGCTATCTACCTTACGTTTGGTAGTGTATATATGTCCATGCCTCTCTCTCTCGCTTTGTCCCAGCTTCCCCTTCCCCCTCCCCATATCCTCAAGTCCATTCTCGAGTAGGTCTGTGTCTTTATTCCTGTTTTACCCCTAGGTTGTTCATGACACTTTTTTTTCTTAAATTCCATATATATGTGTTAGCATACGGTATTTGTCTTTCTCTTTCTGACTTGCTTCACTCTGTATGACAGACTCTAGGTCTATCCACCTCATTACAAATAGCTCAATGTCGTTTCTTTTTATGGCTGAGTCATATTCCATTGTATATATGTGCCACATCTTCTTTATCCATTGATCGGATGATGGACACTTAGGTTGTTTCCATCTCTGGGCTATTGTAAATAGAGCTGCAATGAACATTTTGGTACATGACTCTTTTAGAATTATGGTTTTCTCAGGGTATATGCCCAGTAGTGGGATTGCTGGGTCATATGGTAGTTCTATTTGTAGCTTTTTCAGGAACCTCCATACTGTTCTCCATAGTGGCTGTACCAATTCACATGCCCACCAGCAGTGCAAGAGTGTTCCCTTTTCTCCACACCCTCTCCAGCATTTATTGTTTCTAGATTTTTTGATGATGGCCATTCTGACTGGTGTGAGATGATATCTCATTGTAGTTTGGATTTGCATTTCTCTAATGATTAATGATGTTGAGCATTCTTTCATGTGTTTGTTGGCAGTCTGTCTATCTTCTTTGGAGAAGTGTCTATTTAGGTCTTCTGCCCATTTTTGGATTGGGTTGTTTGGTTTTTCTGCTATTGAGCTGCGTGAGGTGCTTATAAATTTTGGAGATTAATCCTTTGTCAGTTGCTTCATTTGGAACTATTTTCTCCCATTCTGAGGGCTGTCTTTTGGTCTTCTTTATCCTTTCCTTTGCTGTGCCAAAGCTTTCAAGTTTCATTAGGTCCCATTTGTTTATTTTTGTTTTTATTTCCATTTCTCTGGGAGGTGGGTCCAAAAGGATCTGGCTGTGATTTCTGACATAGAGTGTTCTGCCTATGTTTTCCTCTAAGAGTTTGATAGTTTCTGGCCTTACATTTAGGTCTTTAATCCATTTGGAGCTTATTTTTGTGTAGGGTGTTAGGGAGTGATCGAATCTCGTACTTTTACATGTACCTGTCCAGGTTTCCCAGCACCACTTATTGAAGAGGCTGTCCTTTCTCCACTGTACATCCCTGCCTCCTTTATCAAAGATAAGGTGACCATATGCGCGTGGGTTTATCTCTGGGCTCTGTGTCCTGTTCCATTGATCTATCTTTCTGTTTTTGTGCCAGTCCCACAGTGTCTTGATGACTGTAGCTTTTTAGTACAGTCTGAAGTCAGGGAGCCTGATTCCTCCAGCTGCGTTTTTCGTTCTCAAGATTGCTTTGGCTATTCGGGGTCTTTTGTGTTTCCAGACAAATTGTGAAATTTTTTGTTCTAGTTCTCTGAAAAATGCCAGTGGTAGTTTGATAGGGATTGCATTGAATCTGTAGATTGCTTTGGGTAGTAGTGTCATTTTGACAATGTTGATTCTTCCAATCCAAGCACATGGTATGTCTTTCCAACTATTTGTATCCTCTTTATTTTCTTTCATCAGTGTCCTATAATTTTCTGCATACCGGTCTTTTGTCTCCTTAGGTAGGTTTATTCCTAGATATTTTATTCTTTTTGTTGCAGTGGTAAATGGGAGTGTTTTCTTGATTTCACTTTCAGATTTTTCATCCTTAGTGTACAGGAATTCCAGAGATTTCTGTGCATTAATTTTATATACTGCTACTTTACCAAATTCATTGATTAGCTCCAGTAGTTTTCTGGTAGCATCTTTAGGATTCTCTTTGTATAGTATCATGTCATCTGCAAACAGTGACAGCTTTAGGTCTTCTTTTCCGATCTGGATTCCTTTTATTTCCTTTGTTCTCCGATTGCTGTGGCTAAAACTTGCAAAACTATGTTGAATAAGAGTGGTGAGAGTGGGCAACCTTGTCTTGTTCCTGATCTTAATGGAAATGCTTTCCGTTTTTCACCATTGAGGACGATGTTGGCTGTGGGTTTGTCATATATGGCCTTTCTTATGTTGAGGAAAGTTCCCCCTATGCCTACTGTCTGCAGGTTCTGTTTTTTTTTTTTTTTATCATAAATGGGTGTTGAATTTTGTCGAAACCTTTCTCTGCATCTATTGAGAGAATCATATGGTTTTTCTCCTTCAGTTTGTTAATATGGTGTATCACGTTGATTGATTTTCGTATACTGAAGAATCCTTGCATTCCTGGAATAAACCCCACTTGATCATGGTGTATGATCCTTTTAATGTGCTGTTGGATTCTGTTTGCTAGTATTTTGTTGAGGATTTTTGCATCTGTGTTCATCCGTGATAGTTGCCTGTAGTTTTCTTTCTTTGTGACATCCTTGCCTGGTTTTGGTGTCAGGGTGCTGGTGGCCTCGTAGAATGAGTTTGGGAGTGTTCCTCCCTCTGCTATAGTTTGGAAGGGTTGGAGAAGGATAGGTGTTAGCTCTTCTGTAAATGTTTGATAGAATTCGCCTGTGAAGCCCTCTGGTCCTGGGCTTTTGTTGGTTGGAAGATTTTTCATCACAGTTTCGATTTCAGTGCTTGTGATTGGTCTGTCCATATTTTCTTTTTGTTTACTTTACGTGTTTAACATTAGTTTCTGCTTTATAACAGAGTGAATCAGTTATACATATACATCTGTTCCCATATCCCTTCCCTCCTGCGTCTCCCTCCCACCCTCCCTATCCCACCCCTCCAGTCGGTCACAAAGCACCGAGCTGATCTCCCTGTGCTATGCAGCTGATTCCCACTAGCTATCTACCTTACGTTTGGTAGTGTATATATGTCCATGCCTCTCTCTCGCTTTGTCCCAGCTTCCCCTTCCCCCTCCCCATATCCTCAAGTCCATTCTCGAGTAGGTCTGTGTCTTTATTCCTGTTTTACCCCTAGGTTGTTCATGACACTTTTTTTTCTTAAATTCCATATATATGTGTTAGCATACGGTATTTGTCTTTCTCTTTCTGACTTGCTTCACTCTGTATGACAGACTCTAGGTCTATCCACCTCATTACAAATAGCTCAATGTCGTTTCTTTTTATGGCTGAGTCATATTCCATTGTATATATGTGCCACATCTTCTTTATCCATTGATCGGATGATGGACACTTAGGTTGTTTCCATCTCTGGGCTATTGTAAATAGAGCTGCAATGAACATTTTGGTACATGACTCTTTTAGAATTATGGTTTTCTCAGGGTATATGCCCAGTAGTGGGATTGCTGGGTCATATGGTAGTTCTATTTGTAGCTTTTTCAGGAACCTCCATACTGTTCTCCATAGTGGCTGTACCAATTCACATGCCCACCAGCAGTGCAAGAGTGTTCCCTTTTCTCCACACCCTCTCCAGCATTTATTGTTTCTAGATTTTTTGATGATGGCCATTCTGACTGGTGTGAGATGATATCTCATTGTAGTTTGGATTTGCATTTCTCTAATGATTAATGATGTTGAGCATTCTTTCATGTGTTTGTTGGCAGTCTGTCTATCTTCTTTGGAGAAGTGTCTATTTAGGTCTTCTGCCCATTTTTGGATTGGGTTATTTGGTTTTTCTGCAATTGTGCTGCGTGAGGTGCTTATAAATTTTGGAGATTAATCCTTTGTCAGTTGCTTCATTTGGAACTATTTTCTCCCATTCTGAGGGCTGTCTTTTGGTCTTCTTTATCCTTTCCTTTGCTGTGCCAAAGCTTTCAAGTTTCATTAGGTCCCATTTGTTTATTTTTGTTTTTATTTCCATTTCTCTGGGAGGTGGGTCCAAAAGGATCTTGCTGTGATTTCTGACATAGAGTGTTCTGCCTATGTTTTCCTCTAAGAGTTTGATAGTTTCTGGCCTTACATTTAGGTCTTTAATCCATTTGGAGCTTATTTTTGTGTAGGGTGTTAGGGAGTGATCGAATCTCGTACGTTTACATGTACCTGTCCAGGTTTCCCAGCACCACTTATTGAAGAGGCTGTCCTTTCTCCACTGTACATCCCTGCCTCCTTTATCAAAGATAAGGTGACCATATGCGCGTGGGTTTATCTCTGGGCTCTGTGTCCTGTTCCATTGATCTATCTTTCTGTTTTTGTGCCAGTCCCACAGTGTCTTGATGACTGTAGCTTTTTAGTACAGTCTGAAGTCAGGGAGCCTGATTCCTCCAGCTGCGTTTTTCGTTCTCAAGATTGCTTTGGCTATTCGGGGTCTTTTGTGTTTCCAGACAAATTGTGAAATTTTTTGTTCTAGTTCTCTGAAAAATGCCAGTGGTAGTTTGATAGGGATTGCATTGAATCTGTAGATTGCTTTGGGTAGTAGGGTCATTTTCACAATGTTGATTCTTCCAATCCAAGCACATGGTATATCTTTCCAACTATTTGTATCATCTTTATTTTCGTTCATCAGTGTCCTATAATTTTCTGCATACCGGTCTTTTGTCTCCTTAGGTAGGTTTATTCCTAGATATTTTATTCTTTTTGTTGCAGTGGTAAATGGGAGTGTTTTCTTGATTTCACTTTCAGATTTTTCATCCTTAGTGTACAGGAATTCCAGAGATTTCTGTGCATTAATTTTATACACTGCTACTTTACCAAATTCATTGATTAGCTCCAGTAGTTTTCTGGTAGCATCTTTAGGATTCTCTTTGTATAGTATCATGTCATCTGCAAACAGTGACAGCTTTAGGTCTTCTTTTCCGATCTGGATTCCTTTTATTTCCTTTGTTCTCCGATTGCTGTGGCTAAAACTTGCAAAACTATGTTGAATAAGAGTGGTGAGAGTGGGCAACCTTGTCTTGTTCCTGATCTTAATGGAAATGCTTTCCGTTTTTCACCATTGAGGACGATGTTGGCTGTGGGTTTGTCATATATGGCCTTTCTTATGTTGAGGAAAGTTCCCCCTATGCCTACTGTCTGCAGGTTCTGTTTTTTTTTTTTTATCATAAATGGGTGTTGAATTTTGTCGAAACCTTTCTCTGCATCTATTGAGAGAATCATATGGTTTTTCTCCTTCAGTTTGTTAATATGGTGTATCACGTTGATTGATTTTCGTATACTGAAGAATCCTTGCATTCCTGGAATAAACCCCACTTGATCATGGTGTATGATCCTTTTAATGTGCTGTTGGATTCTGTTTGCTAGTATTTTGTTGAGGATTTTTGCATCTGTGTTCATCCGTGATAGTTGCCTGTAGTTTTCTTTCTTTGTGACATCCTTGCCTGGTTTTGGTGTCAGGGTGCTGGTGGCCTCGTAGAATGAGTTTGGGAGTGTTCCTCCCTCTGCTATAGTTTGGAAGGGTTGGAGAAGGATAGGTGTTAGCTCTTCTGTAAATGTTTGATAGAATTCGCCTGTGAAGCCCTCTGGTCCTGGGCTTTTGTTGGTTGGAAGATTTTTCATCACAGTTTCGATTTCAGTGCTTGTGATTGGTCTGTCCATATTTTCTTTTTGTTTACTTTACGTGTTTAACATTAGTTTCTGCTTTATAACAGAGTGAATCAGTTATACATATACATCTGTTCCCATATCCCTTCCCTCCTGCGTCTCCCTCCCACCCTCCCTATCCCACCCCTCCAGTCGGTCACAAAGCACCGAGCTGATCTCCCTGTGCTATGCAGCTGATTCCCACTAGCTATCTACCTTACGTTTGGTAGTGTATATATGTCCATGCCTCTCTCTCTCGCTTTGTCCCAGCTTCCCCTTCCCCCTCCCCATATCCTCAAGTCCATTCTCGAGTAGGTCTGTGTCTTTATTCCTGTTTTACCCCTAGGTTGTTCATGACACTTTTTTTTCTTAAATTCCATATATATGTGTTAGCATACGGTATTTGTCTTTCTCTTTCTGACTTGCTTCACTCTGTATGACAGACTCTAGGTCTATCCACCTCATTACAAATAGCTCAATGTCGTTTCTTTTTATGGCTGAGTCATATTCCATTGTATATATGTGCCACATCTTCTTTATCCATTGATCGGATGATGGACACTTAGGTTGTTTCCATCTCTGGGCTATTGTAAATAGAGCTGCAATGAACATTTTGGTACATGACTCTTTTAGAATTATGGTTTTCTCAGGGTATATGCCCAGTAGTGGGATTGCTGGGTCATATGGTAGTTCTATTTGTAGCTTTTTCAGGAACCTCCATACTGTTCTCCATAGTGGCTGTACCAATTCACATGCCCACCAGCAGTGCAAGAGTGTTCCCTTTTCTCCACACCCTCTCCAGCATTTATTGTTTCTAGATTTTTTGATGATGGCCATTCTGACTGGTGTGAGATGATATCTCATTGTAGTTTGGATTTGCATTTCTCTAATGATTAATGATGTTGAGCATTCTTTCATGTGTTTGTTGGCAGTCTGTCTATCTTCTTTGGAGAAGTGTCTATTTAGGTCTTCTGCCCATTTTTGGATTGGGTTGTTTGGTTTTTCTGCTATTGAGCTGCGTGAGGTGCTTATAAATTTTGGAGATTAATCCTTTGTCAGTTGCTTCATTTGGAACTATTTTCTCCCATTCTGAGGGCTGTCTTTTGGTCTTCTTTATCCTTTCCTTTGCTGTGCCAAAGCTTTCAAGTTTCATTAGGTCCCATTTGTTTATTTTTGTTTTTATTTCCATTTCTCTGGGAGGTGGGTCCAAAAGGATCTGGCTGTGATTTCTGACATAGAGTGTTCTGCCTATGTTTTCCTCTAAGAGTTTGATAGTTTCTGGCCTTACATTTAGGTCTTTAATCCATTTGGAGCTTATTTTTGTGTAGGGTGTTAGGGAGTGATCGAATCTCGTACTTTTACATGTACCTGTCCAGGTTTCCCAGCACCACTTATTGAAGAGGCTGTCCTTTCTCCACTGTACATCCCTGCCTCCTTTATCAAAGATAAGGTGACCATATGCGCGTGGGTTTATCTCTGGGCTCTGTGTCCTGTTCCATTGATCTATCTTTCTGTTTTTGTGCCAGTCCCACAGTGTCTTGATGACTGTAGCTTTTTAGTACAGTCTGAAGTCAGGGAGCCTGATTCCTCCAGCTGCGTTTTTCGTTCTCAAGATTGCTTTGGCTATTCGGGGTCTTTTGTGTTTCCAGACAAATTGTGAAATTTTTTGTTCTAGTTCTCTGAAAAATGCCAGTGGTAGTTTGATAGGGATTGCATTGAATCTGTAGATTGCTTTGGGTAGTAGGGTCATTTTCACAATGTTGATTCTTCCAATCCAAGCACATGGTATGTCTTTCCAACTATTTGTATCATCTTTATTTTCTTTCATCAGTGTCCTATAATTTTCTGCATACCGGTCTTTTGTCTCCTTAGGTAGGTTTATTCCTAGATATTTTATTCTTTTTGTTGCAGTGGTAAATGGGAGTGTTTTCTTGATTTCACTTTCAGATTTTTCATCCTTAGTGTACAGGAATTCCAGAGATTTCTGTGCATTAATTTTATATACTGCTACTTTACCAAATTCATTGATTAGCTCCAGTAGTTTTCTGGTAGCATCTTTAGGATTCTCTTTGTATAGTATCATGTCATCTGCAAACAGTGACAGCTTTAGGTCTTCTTTTCCGATCTGGATTCCTTTTATTTCCTTTGTTCTCCGATTGCTGTGGCTAAAACTTGCAAAACTATGTTGAATAAGAGTGGTGAGAGTGGGCAACCTTGTCTTGTTCCTGATCTTAATGGAAATGCTTTCCGTTTTTCACCATTGAGGACGATGTTGGCTGTGGGTTTGTCATATATGGCCTTTCTTATGTTGAGGAAAGTTCCCCCTATGCCTACTGTCTGCAGGTTCTGTTTTTTTTTTTTTTTATCATAAATGGGTGTTGAATTTTGTCGAAACCTTTCTCTGCATCTATTGAGAGAATCATATGGTTTTTCTCCTTCAGTTTGTTAATATGGTGTATCACGTTGATTGATTTTCGTATACTGAAGAATCCTTGCATTCCTGGAATAAACCCCACTTGATCATGGTGTATGATCCTTTTAATGTGCTGTTGGATTCTGTTTGCTAGTATTTTGTTGAGGATTTTTGCATCTGTGTTCATCCGTGATAGTTGCCTGTAGTTTTCTTTCTTTGTGACATCCTTGCCTGGTTTTGGTGTCAGGGTGCTGGTGGCCTCGTAGAATGAGTTTGGGAGTGTTCCTCCCTCTGCTATAGTTTGGAAGGGTTGGAGAAGGATAGGTGTTAGCTCTTCTGTAAATGTTTGATAGAATTCGCCTGTGAAGCCCTCTGGTCCTGGGCTTTTGTTGGTTGGAAGATTTTTCATCACAGTTTCGATTTCAGTGCTTGTGATTGGTCTGTCCATATTTTCTTTTTGTTTACTTTACGTGTTTAACATTAGTTTCTGCTTTATAACAGAGTGAATCAGTTATACATATACATCTGTTCCCATATCCCTTCCCTCCTGCGTCTCCCTCCCACCCTCCCTATCCCACCCCTCCAGTCGGTCACAAAGCACCGAGCTGATCTCCCTGTGCTATGCAGCTGATTCCCACTAGCTATCTACCTTACGTTTGGTAGTGTATATATGTCCATGCCTCTCTCTCGCTTTGTCCCAGCTTCCCCTTCCCCCTCCCCATATCCTCAAGTCCATTCTCGAGTAGGTCTGTGTCTTTATTCCTGTTTTACCCCTAGGTTGTTCATGACACTTTTTTTTCTTAAATTCCATATATATGTGTTAGCATACGGTATTTGTCTTTCTCTTTCTGACTTGCTTCACTCTGTATGACAGACTCTAGGTCTATCCACCTCATTACAAATAGCTCAATGTCGTTTCTTTTTATGGCTGAGTCATATTCCATTGTATATATGTGCCACATCTTCTTTATCCATTGATCGGATGATGGACACTTAGGTTGTTTCCATCTCTGGGCTATTGTAAATAGAGCTGCAATGAACATTTTGGTACATGACTCTTTTAGAATTATGGTTTTCTCAGGGTATATGCCCAGTAGTGGGATTGCTGGGTCATATGGTAGTTCTATTTGTAGCTTTTTCAGGAACCTCCATACTGTTCTCCATAGTGGCTGTACCAATTCACATGCCCACCAGCAGTGCAAGAGTGTTCCCTTTTCTCCACACCCTCTCCAGCATTTATTGTTTCTAGATTTTTTGATGATGGCCATTCTGACTGGTGTGAGATGATATCTCATTGTAGTTTGGATTTGCATTTCTCTAATGATTAATGATGTTGAGCATTCTTTCATGTGTTTGTTGGCAGTCTGTCTATCTTCTTTGGAGAAGTGTCTATTTAGGTCTTCTGCCCATTTTTGGATTGGGTTATTTGGTTTTTCTGCAATTGTGCTGCGTGAGGTGCTTATAAATTTTGGAGATTAATCCTTTGTCAGTTGCTTCATTTGGAACTATTTTGTCCCATTCTGAGGGCTGTCTTTTGGTCTTCTTTATCCTTTCCTTTGCTGTGCCAAAGCTTTCAAGTTTCATTAGGTCCCATTTGTTTATTTTTGTTTTTATTTCCATTTCTCTGGGAGGTGGGTCCAAAAGGATCTTGCTGTGATTTCTGACATAGAGTGTTCTGCCTATGTTTTCCTCTAAGAATTTGATAGTTTCTGGCCTTACATTTAGGTCTTTAATCCATTTGGAGCTTATTTTTGTGTAGGATGTTAGGGAGTGATCGAATCTCGTACGTTTACATGTACCTGTCCAGGTTTCCCAGCACCACTTATTGAAGAGGCTGTCCTTTCTCCACTGTACATCCCTGCCTCCTTTATCAAAGATAAGGTGACCATATGCGCGTGGGTTTATCTCTGGGCTCTGTGTCCTGTTCCATTGATCTATCTTTCTGTTTTTGTGCCAGTCCCACAGTGTCTTGATGACTGTAGCTTTTTAGTACAGTCTGAAGTCAGGGAGCCTGATTCCTCCAGCTGCGTTTTTCGTTCTCAAGATTGCTTTGGCTATTCGGGGTCTTTTGTGTTTCCAGACAAATTGTGAAATTTTTTGTTCTAGTTCTCTGAAAAATGCCAGTGGTAGTTTGATAGGGATTGCATTGAATCTGTAGATTGCTTTGGGTAGTAGGGTCATTTTCACAATGTTGATTCTTCCAATCCAAGCACATGGTATATCTTTCCAACTATTTGTATCATCTTTATTTTCGTTCATCAGTGTCCTATAATTTTCTGCATACCGGTCTTTTGTCTCCTTAGGTAGGTTTATTCCTAGATATTTTATTCTTTTTGTTGCAGTGGTAAATGGGAGTGTTTTCTTGATTTCACTTTCAGATTTTTCATCCTTAGTGTACAGGAATTCCAGAGATTTCTGTGCATTAATTTTATACACTGCTACTTTACCAAATTCATTGATTAGCTCCAGTAGTTTTCTGGTAGCATCTTTAGGATTCTCTTTGTATAGTATCATGTCATCTGCAAACAGTGACAGCTTTAGGTCTTCTTTTCCGATCTGGATTCCTTTTATTTCCTTTGTTCTCCGATTGCTGTGGCTAAAACTTGCAAAACTATGTTGAATAAGAGTGGTGAGAGTGGGCAACCTTGTCTTGTTCCTGATCTTAATGGAAATGCTTTCCGTTTTTCACCATTGAGGACGATGTTGGCTGTGGGTTTGTCATATATGGCCTTTCTTATGTTGAGGAAAGTTCCCCCTATGCCTACTGTCTGCAGGTTCTGTTTTTTTTTTTTATCATAAATGGGTGTTGAATTTTGTCGAAACCTTTCTCTGCATCTATTGAGAGAATCATATGGTTTTTCTCCTTCAGTTTGTTAATATGGTGTATCACGTTGATTGATTTTCGTATACTGAAGAATCCTTGCATTCCTGGAATAAACCCCACTTGATCATGGTGTATGATCCTTTTAATGTGCTGTTGGATTCTGTTTGCTAGTATTTTGTTGAGGATTTTTGCATCTGTGTTCATCCGTGATAGTTGCCTGTAGTTTTCTTTCTTTGTGACATCCTTGCCTGGTTTTGGTGTCAGGGTGCTGGTGGCCTCGTAGAATGAGTTTGGGAGTGTTCCTCCCTCTGCTATAGTTTGGAAGGGTTGGAGAAGGATAGGTGTTAGCTCTTCTGTAAATGTTTGATAGAATTCGCCTGTGAAGCCCTCTGGTCCTGGGCTTTTGTTGGTTGGAAGATTTTTCATCACAGTTTCGATTTCAGTGCTTGTGATTGGTCTGTCCATATTTTCTTTTTGTTTACTTTACGTGTTTAACATTAGTTTCTGCTTTATAACAGAGTGAATCAGTTATACATATACATCTGTTCCCATATCCCTTCCCTCTTGCGTCTCCCTCCCACCCTCCCTATCCCACCCCTCCAGTCGGTCACAAAGCACCGAGCTGATCTCCCTGTGCTATGCAGCTGATTCCCACTAGCTATCTACCTTACGTTTGGTAGTGTATATATGTCCATGCCTCTCTCTCTCGCTTTGTCCCAGCTTCCCCTTCCCCCTCCCCATATCCTCAAGTCCATTCTCGAGTAGGTCTGTGTCTTTATTCCTGTTTTACCCCTAGGTTGTTCATGACACTTTTTTTTCTTAAATTCCATATATATGTGTTAGCATACGGTATTTGTCTTTCTCTTTCTGACTTGCTTCACTCTGTATGACAGACTCTAGGTCTATCCACCTCATTACAAATAGCTCAATGTCGTTTCTTTTTATGGCTGAGTCATATTCCATTGTATATATGTGCCACATCTTCTTTATCCATTGATCGGATGATGGACACTTAGGTTGTTTCCATCTCTGGGCTATTGTAAATAGAGCTGCAATGAACATTTTGGTACATGACTCTTTTAGAATTATGGTTTTCTCAGGGTATATGCCCAGTAGTGGGATTGCTGGGTCATATGGTAGTTCTATTTGTCGCTTTTTCAGGAACCTCCATACTGTTCTCCATAGTGGCTGTACCAATTCACATGCCCACCAGCAGTGCAAGAGTGTTCCCTTTTCTCCACACCCTCTCCAGCATTTATTGTTTCTAGATTTTTTGATGATGGCCATTCTGACTGGTGTGAGATGATATCTCATTGTAGTTTGGATTTGCATTTCTCTAATGATTAATGATGTTGAGCATTCTTTCATGTGTTTGTTGGCAGTCTGTCTATCTTCTTTGGAGAAGTGTCTATTTAGGTCTTCTGCCCATTTTTGGATTGGGTTGTTTGGTTTTTCTGCTATTGAGCTGCGTGAGGTGCTTATAAATTTTGGAGATTAATCCTTTGTCAGTTGCTTCATTTGGAACTATTTTCTCCCATTCTGAGGGCTGTCTTTTGGTCTTCTTTATCCTTTCCTTTGCTGTGCCAAAGCTTTCAAGTTTCATTAGGTCCCATTTGTTTATTTTTGTTTTTATTTCCATTTCTCTGGGAGGTGGGTCCAAAAGGATCTTGCTGTGATTTCTGACATAGAGTGTTCTGCCTATGTTTTCCTCTAAGAGTTTGATAGTTTCTGGCCTTACATTTAGGTCTTTAATCCATTTGGAGCTTATTTTTGTGTAGGGTGTTAGGGAGTGATCGAATCTCGTACGTTTACATGTACCTGTCCAGGTTTCCCAGCACCACTTATTGAAGAGGCTGTCCTTCCTCCACTGTACATCCCTGCCTCCTTTATCAAAGATAAGGTGACCATATGCGCGTGGGTTTATCTCTGGGCTCTGTGTCCTGTTCCATTGATCTATCTTTCTGTTTTTGTGCCAGTCCCACAGTGTCTTGATGACTGTAGCTTTTTAGTACAGTCTGAAGTCAGGGAGCCTGATTCCTCCAGCTGCGTTTTTCGTTCTCAAGATTGCTTTGGCTATTCGGGGTCTTTTGTGTTTCCAGACAAATTGTGAAATTTTTTGTTCTAGTTCTCTGAAAAATGCCAGTGGTAGTTTGATAGGGATTGCATTGAATCTGTAGATTGCTTTGGGTAGTAGGGTCATTTTCACAGTGTTGATTCTTCCAATCCAAGCACATGGTATATCTTTCCAACTATTTGTATCATCTTTATTTTCGTTCATCAGTGTCCTATAATTTTCTGCATACCGGTCTTTTGTCTCCTTAGGTAGGTTTATTCCTAGATATTTTATTCTTTTTGTTGCAGTGGTAAATGGGAGTGTTTTCTTGATTTCACTTTCAGATTTTTCATCCTTAGTGTACAGGAATTCCAGAGATTTCTGTGCATTAATTTTATACACTGCTACTTTACCAAATTCATTGATTAGCTCCAGTAGTTTTCTGGTAGCATCTTTAGGATTCTCTTTGTATAGTATCATGTCATCTGCAAACAGTGACAGCTTTAGGTCTTCTTTTCCGATCTGGATTCCTTTTATTTCCTTTGTTCTCCGATTGCTGTGGCTAAAACTTGCAAAACTATGTTGAATAAGAGTGGTGAGAGTGGGCAACCTTGTCTTGTTCCTGATCTTAATGGAAATGCTTTCCGTTTTTCACCATTGAGGACGATGTTGGCTGTGGGTTTGTCATATATGGCCTTTCTTATGTTGAGGAAAGTTCCCCCTATGCCTACTGTCTGCAGGTTCTGTTTTTTTTTTTTTTTATCATAAATGGGTGTTGAATTTTGTCGAAACCTTTCTCTGCATCTATTGAGAGAATCATATGGTTTTTCTCCTTCAGTTTGTTAATATGGTGTATCACGTTGATTGATTTTCGTATACTGAAGAATCCTTGCATTCCTGGAATAAACCCCACTTGATCATGGTGTATGATCCTTTTAATGTGCTGTTGGATTCTGTTTGCTAGTATTTTGTTGAGGATTTTTGCATCTGTGTTCATCCGTGATAGTTGCCTGTAGTTTTCTTTCTTTGTGACATCCTTGCCTGGTTTTGGTGTCAGGGTGCTGGTGGCCTCGTAGAATGAGTTTGGGAGTGTTCCTCCCTCTGCTATAGTTTGGAAGGGTTGGAGAAGGATAGGTGTTAGCTCTTCTGTAAATGTTTGATAGAATTCGCCTGTGAAGCCCTCTGGTCCTGGGCTTTTGTTGGTTGGAAGATTTTTCATCACAGTTTCGATTTCAGTGCTTGTGATTGGTCTGTCCATATTTTCTTTTTGTTTACTTTACGTGTTTAACATTAGTTTCTGCTTTATAACAGAGTGAATCAGTTATACATATACATCTGTTCCCATATCCCTTCCCTCCTGCGTCTCCCTCCCACCCTCCCTATCCCACCCCTCCAGTCGGTCACAAAGCACCGAGCTGATCTCCCTGTGCTATGCAGCTGATTCCCACTAGCTATCTACCTTACGTTTGGTAGTGTATATATGTCCATGCCTCTCTCTCTCGCTTTGTCCCAGCTTCCCCTTCCCCCTCCCCATATCCTCAAGTCCATTCTCGAGTAGGTCTGTGTCTTTATTCCTGTTTTACCCCTAGGTTGTTCATGACACTTTTTTTTCTTAAATTCCATATATATGTGTTAGCATACGGTATTTGTCTTTCTCTTTCTGACTTGCTTCACTCTGTATGACAGACTCTAGGTCTATCCACCTCATTACAAATAGCTCAATGTCGTTTCTTTTTATGGCTGAGTCATATTCCATTGTATATATGTGCCACATCTTCTTTATCCATTGATCGGATGATGGACACTTAGGTTGTTTCCATCTCTGGGCTATTGTAAATAGAGCTGCAATGAACATTTTGGTACATGACTCTTTTAGAATTATGGTTTTCTCAGGGTATATGCCCAGTAGTGGGATTGCTGGGTCATATGGTAGTTCTATTTGTAGCTTTTTCAGGAACCTCCATACTGTTCTCCATAGTGGCTGTACCAATTCACATGCCCACCAGCAGTGCAAGAGTGTTCCCTTTTCTCCACACCCTCTCCAGCATTTATTGTTTCTAGATTTTTTGATGATGGCCATTCTGACTGGTGTGAGATGATATCTCATTGTAGTTTGGATTTGCATTTCTCTAATGATTAATGATGTTGAGCATTCTTTCATGTGTTTGTTGGCAGTCTGTCTATCTTCTTTGGAGAAGTGTCTATTTAGGTCTTCTGCCCATTTTTGGATTGGGTTGTTTGGTTTTTCTGCTATTGAGCTGCGTGAGGTGCTTATAAATTTTGGAGATTAATCCTTTGTCAGTTGCTTCATTTGGAACTATTTTCTCCCATTCTGAGGGCTGTCTTTTGGTCTTCTTTATCCTTTCCTTTGCTGTGCCAAAGCTTTCAAGTTTCATTAGGTCCCATTTGTTTATTTTTGTTTTTATTTCCATTTCTCTGGGAGGTGGGTCCAAAAGGATCTTGCTGTGATTTCTGACATAGAGTGTTCTGCCTATGTTTTCCTCTAAGAGTTTGATAGTTTCTGGCCTTACATTTAGGTCTTTAATCCATTTGGAGCTTATTTTTGTGTAGGGTGTTAGGGAGTGATCGAATCTCGTACGTTTACATGTACCTGTCCAGTTTTCCCAGCACCACTTATTGAAGAGGCTGTCCTTTCTCCACTGTACATCCCTGCCTCCTTTATCAAAGATAAGGTGACCATATGCGCGTGGGTTTATCTCTGGGCTCTGTGTCCTGTTCCATTGATCTATCTTTCTGTTTTTGTGCCAGTCCCACAGTGTCTTGATGACTGTAGCTTTTTAGTACAGTCTGAAGTCAGGGAGCCTGATTCCTCCAGCTGCGTTTTTCGTTCTCAAGATTGCTTTGGCTATTCGGGGTCTTTTGTGTTTCCAGACAAATTGTGAAATTTTTTGTTCTAGTTCTCTGAAAAATGCCAGTGGTAGTTTGATAGGGATTGCATTGAATCTGTAGATTGCTTTGGGTAGTAGGGTCATTTTCACAATGTTGATTCTTCCAATCCAAGCACATGGTATATCTTTCCAACTATTTGTATCATCTTTATTTTCGTTCATCAGTGTCCTATAATTTTCTGCATACCGGTCTTTTGTCTCCTTAGGTAGGTTTATTCCTAGATATTTTATTCTTTTTGTTGCAGTGGTAAATGGGAGTGTTTTCTTGATTTCACTTTCAGATTTTTCATCCTTAGTGTACAGGAATTCCAGAGATTTCTGTGCATTAATTTTATACACTGCTACTTTACCAAATTCATTGATTAGCTCCAGTAGTTTTCTGGTAGCATCTTTAGGATTCTCTTTGTATAGTATCATGTCATCTGCAAACAGTGACAGCTTTAGGTCTTCTTTTCCGATCTGGATTCCTTTTATTTCCTTTGTTCTCCGATTGCTGTGGCTAAAACTTGCAAAACTATGTTGAATAAGAGTGGTGAGAGTGGGCAACCTTGTCTTGTTCCTGATCTTAATGGAAATGCTTTCCGTTTTTCACCATTGAGGACGATGTTGGCTGTGGGTTTGTCATATATGGCCTTTCTTATGTTGAGGAAAGTTCCCCCTATGCCTACTGTCTGCAGGTTCTGTTTTTTTTTTTTATCATAAATGGGTGTTGAATTTTGTCGAAACCTTTCTCTGCATCTATTGAGAGAATCATATGGTTTTTCTCCTTCAGTTTGTTAATATGGTGTATCACGTTGATTGATTTTCGTATACTGAAGAATCCTTGCATTCCTGGAATAAACCCCACTTGATCATGGTGTATGATCCTTTTAATGTGCTGTTGGATTCTGTTTGCTAGTATTTTGTTGAGGATTTTTGCATCTGTGTTCATCCGTGATAGTTGCCTGTAGTTTTCTTTCTTTGTGACATCCTTGCCTGGTTTTGGTGTCAGGGTGCTGGTGGCCTCGTAGAATGAGTTTGGGAGTGTTCCTCCCTCTGCTATAGTTTGGAAGGGTTGGAGAAGGATAGGTGTTAGCTCTTCTGTAAATGTTTGATAGAATTCGCCTGTGAAGCCCTCTGGTCCTGGGCTTTTGTTGGTTGGAAGATTTTTCATCACAGTTTCGATTTCAGTGCTTGTGATTGGTCTGTCCATATTTTCTTTTTGTTTACTTTACGTGTTTAACATTAGTTTCTGCTTTATAACAGAGTGAATCAGTTATACATATACATCTGTTCCCATATCCCTTCCCTCCTGCGTCTCCCTCCCACCCTCCCTATCCCACCCCTCCAGTCGGTCACAAAGCACCGAGCTGATCTCCCTGTGCTATGCAGCTGATTCCCACTAGCTATCTACCTTACGTTTGGTAGTGTATATATGTCCATGCCTCTCTCTTGCTTTGTCCCAGCTTCCCCTTCCCCCTCCCCATATCCTCAAGTCCATTCTCGAGTAGGTCTGTGTCTTTATTCCTGTTTTACCCCTAGGTTGTTCATGACACTTTTTTTTCTTAAATTCCATATATATGTGTTAGCATACGGTATTTGTCTTTCTCTTTCTGACTTGCTTCACTCTGTATGACAGACTCTAGGTCTATCCACCTCATTACAAATAGCTCAATGTCGTTTCTTTTTATGGCTGAGTCATATTCCATTGTATATATGTGCCACATCTTCTTTATCCATTGATCGGATGATGGACACTTAGGTTGTTTCCATCTCTGGGCTATTGTAAAGAGAGCTGCAATGAACATTTTGGTACATGACTCTTTTAGAATTATGGTTTCCTCAGGGTATATGCCCAGTAGTGGGATTGCTGGGTCATATGGTAGTTCTATTTGTAGCTTTTTCAGGAACCTCCATACTGTTCTCCATAGTGGCTGTACCAATTCACATGCCCACCAGCAGTGCAAGAGTGTTCCCTTTTCTCCACACCCTCTCCAGCATTTATTGTTTCTAGATTTTTTGATGATGGCCATTCTGACTGGTGTGAGATGATATCTCATTGTAGTTTGGATTTGCATTTCTCTAATGATTAATGATGTTGAGCATTCTTTCATGTGTTTGTTGGCAGTCTGTCTATCTTCTTTGGAGAAGTGTCTATTTAGGTCTTCTGCCCATTTTTGGATTGGGTTGTTTGGTTTTTCTGCTATTGAGCTGCGTGAGGTGCTTATAAATTTTGGAGATTAATCCTTTGTCAGTTGCTTCATTTGGAACTATTTTCTCCCATTCTGAGGGCTGTCTTTTGGTCTTCTTTATCCTTTCCTTTGCTGTGCCAAAGCTTTCAAGTTTCATTAGGTCCCATTTGTTTATTTTTGTTTTTATTTCCATTTCTCTGGGAGGTGGGTCCAAAAGGATCTGGCTGTGATTTCTGCCATAGAGTGTTCTGCCTATGTTTTCCTCTAAGAGTTTGATAGTTTCTGGCCTTACATTTAGGTCTTTAATCCATTTGGAGCTTATTTTTGTGTAGGGTGTTAGGGAGTGATCGAATCTCGTACGTTTACATGTACCTGTCCAGGTTTCCCAGCACCACTTATTGAAGAGGCTGTCCTTCCTCCACTGTACATCCCTGCCTCCTTTATCAAAGATAAGGTGACCATATGCGCGTGGGTTTATCTCTGGGCTCTGTGTCCTGTTCCATTGATCTATCTTTCTGTTTTTGTGCCAGTCCCACAGTGTCTTGATGACTGTAGCTTTTTAGTACAGTCTGAAGTCAGGGAGCCTGATTCCTCCAGCTGCGTTTTTCGTTCTCAAGATTGCTTTGGCTATTCGGGGTCTTTTGTGTTTCCAGACAAATTGTGAAATTTTTTGTTCTAGTTCTCTGAAAAATGCCAGTGGTAGTTTGATAGGGATTGCATTGAATCTGTAGATTGCTTTGGGTAGTAGTGTCATTTTGACAATGTTGATTCTTCCAATCCAAGCACATGGTATGTCTTTCCAACTATTTGTATCCTCTTTATTTTCTTTCATCAGTGTCCTATAATTTTCTGCATACCGGTCTTTTGTCTCCTTAGGTAGGTTTATTCCTAGATATTTTATTCTTTTTGTTGCAGTGGTAAATGGGAGTGTTTTCTTGATTTCACTTTCAGATTTTTCATCCTTAGTGTACAGGAATTCCAGAGATTTCTGTGCATTAATTTTATACACTGCTACTTTACCAAATTCATTGATTAGCTCCAGTAGTTTTCTGGTAGTATCTTTAGGATTCTCTTTGTATAGTATCATGTCATCTGCAAACAGTGACAGCTTTAGGTCTTCTTTTCCGATCTGGATTCCTTTTATTTCCTTTGTTCTCCGATTGCTGTGGCTAAAACTTGCAAAACTATGTTGAATAAGAGTGGTGAGAGTGGGCAACCTTGTCTTGTTCCTGATCTTAATGGAAATGCTTTCCGTTTTTCACCATTGAGGACGATGTTGGCTGTGGGTTTGTCATATATGGCCTTTCTTATGTTGAGGAAAGTTCCCCCTATGCCTACTGTCTGCAGGTTCTGTTTTTTTTTTTTATCATAAATGGGTGTTGAATTTTGTCGAAACCTTTCTCTGCATCTATTGAGAGAATCATATGGTTTTTCTCCTTCAGTTTGTTAATATGGTGTATCACGTTGATTGATTTTCGTATACTGAAGAATCCTTGCATTCCTGGAATAAACCCCACTTGATCATGGTGTATGATCCTTTTAATGTGCTGTTGGATTCTGTTTGCTAGTATTTTGTTGAGGATTTTTGCATCTGTGTTCATCCGTGATAGTTGCCTGTAGTTTTCTTTCTTTGTGACATCCTTGCCTGGTTTTGGTGTCAGGGTGCTGGTGGCCTCGTAGAATGAGTTTGGGAGTGTTCCTCCCTCTGCTATAGTTTGGAAGGGTTGGAGAAGGATAGGTGTTAGCTCTTCTGTAAATGTTTGATAGAATTCGCCTGTGAAGCCCTCTGGTCCTGGGCTTTTGTTGGTTGGAAGATTTTTCATCACAGTTTCGATTTCAGTGCTTGTGATTGGTCTGTCCATATTTTCTTTTTGTTTACTTTACGTGTTTAACATTAGTTTCTGCTTTATAACAGAGTGAATCAGTTATACATATACATCTGTTCCCATATCCCTTCCCTCTTGCGTCTCCCTCCCACCCTCCCTATCCCACCCCTCCAGTCGGTCACAAAGCACCGAGCTGATCTCCCTGTGCTATACAGCTGATTCCCACTAGCTATCTACCTTAGGTTTGGTAGTGTATATATGTCCATGCCTCTCTCTCTCGCTTTGTCCCAGCTTCCCCTTCCCCCTCCCCATATCCTCAAGTCCATTCTCGAGTAGGTCTGTGTCTTTATTCCTGTTTTACCCCTAGGTTGTTCATGACACTTTTTTTTCTTAAATTCCATATATATGTGTTAGCATACGGTATTTGTCTTTCTCTTTCTGACTTGCTTCACTCTGTATGACAGACTCTAGGTCTATCCACCTCATTACAAATAGCTCAATGTCGTTTCTTTTTATGGCTGAGTCATATTCCATTGTATATATGTGCCACATCTTCTTTATCCATTGATCGGATGATGGACACTTAGGTTGTTTCCATCTCTGGGCTATTGTAAATAGAGCTGCAATGAACATTTTGGTACATGACTCTTTTAGAATTATGGTTTTCTCAGGGTATATGCCCAATAGTGGGATTGCTGGGTCATATGGTAGTTCTATTTGTCGCTTTTTCAGGAACCTCCATACTGTTCTCCATAGTGGCTGTACCAATTCACATGCCCACCAGCAGTGCAAGAGTGTTCCCTTTTCTCCACACCCTCTCCAGCATTTATTGTTTCTAGATTTTTTGATGATGGCCATTCTGACTGGTGTGAGATGATATCTCATTGTAGTTTGGATTTGCATTTCTCTAATGATTAATGATGTTGAGCATTCTTTCATGTGTTTGTTGGCAGTCTGTCTATCTTCTTTGGAGAAGTGTCTATTTAGGTCTTCTGCCCATTTTTGGATTGGGTTGTTTGGTTTTTCTGCTATTGTGCTGCGTGAGGTGCTTATAAATTTTGGAGATTAATCCTTTGTCAGTTGCTTCATTTGGAACGATTTTCTCCCATTCTGAGGGCTGTCTTTTGGTCTTCTTTATCCTTTCCTTTGCTGTGCCAAAGCTTTCAAGTTTCATTAGGTCCCATTTGTTTATTTTTGTTTTTATTTCCATTTCTCTGGGAGGTGGGTCCAAAAGGATCTTGCTGTGATTTCTGACATAGAGTGTTCTGCCTATGTTTTCCTCTAAGAGTTTGATAGTTTCTGGCCTTACATTTAGGTCTTTAATCCATTTGGAGCTTATTTTTGTGTAGGGTGTTAGGGAGTGATCGAATCTCGTACTTTTACATGTACCTGTCCAGGTTTCCCAGCACCACTTATTGAAGAGGCTGTCCTTCCTCCACTGTACATCCCTGCCTCCTTTATCAAAGATAAGGTGACCATATGCGCGTGGGTTTATCTCTGGGCTCTGTGTCCTGTTCCATTGATCTATCTTTCTGTTTTTGTGCCAGTCCCACAGTGTCTTGATGACTGTAGCTTTTTAGTACAGTCTGAAGTCAGGGAGCCTGATTCCTCCAGCTGCGTTTTTCGTTCTCAAGATTGCTTTGGCTATTCGGGGTCTTTTGTGTTTCCAGACAAATTGTGAAATTTTTTGTTCTAGTTCTCTGAAAAATGCCAGTGGTAGTTTGATAGGGATTGCATTGAATCTGTAGATTGCTTTGGGTAGTAGTGTCATTTTGACAATGTTGATTCTTCCAATCCAAGCACATGGTATGTCTTTCCAACTATTTGTATCCTCTTTATTTTCTTTCATCAGTGTCCTATAATTTTCTGCATACCGGTCTTTTGTCTCCTTAGGTAGGTTTATTCCTAGATATTTTATTCTTTTTGTTGCAGTGGTAAATGGGAGTGTTTTCTTGATTTCACTTTCAGATTTTTCATCCTTAGTGTACAGGAATTCCAGAGATTTCTGTGCATTAATTTTATATACTGCTACTTTACCAAATTCATTGATTAGCTCCAGTAGTTTTCTGGTAGCATCTTTAGGATTCTCTTTGTATAGTATCATGTCATCTGCAAACAGTGACAGCTTTAGGTCTTCTTTTCCGATCTGGATTCCTTTTATTTCCTTTGTTCTCCGATTGCTGTGGCTAAAACTTGCAAAACTATGTTGAATAAGAGTGGTGAGAGTGGGCAACCTTGTCTTGTTCCTGATCTTAATGGAAATGCTTTCCGTTTTTCACCATTGAGGACGATGTTCGCTGTGGGTTTGTCATATATGGCCTTTCTTATGTTGAGGAAAGTTCCCCCTATGCCTACTTTCTGCAGGTTTTTTTTTTTTATCATAAATGGGTGTTGAATTTTGTCGAAACCTTTCTCTGCATCTATTGAGAGAATCATATGGTTTTTCTCCTTCAGTTTGTTAATATGGTGTATCACGTTGATTGATTTTCGTATACTGAAGAATCCTTGCATTCCTGGAATAAACCCCACTTGATCATGGTGTATGATCCTTTTAATGTGCTGTTGGATTCTGTTTGCTAGTATTTTGTTGAGGATTTTTGCATCTGTGTTCATCCGTGATAGTTGCCTGTAGTTTTCTTTCTTTGTGACATCCTTGCCTGGTTTTGGTGTCAGGGTGCTGGTGGCCTCGTAGAATGAGTTTGGGAGTGTTCCTCCCTCTGCTATAGTTTGGAAGGGTTGGAGAAGGATAGGTGTTAGCTCTTCTGTAAATGTTTGATAGAATTCGCCTGTGAAGCCCTCTGGTCCTGGGCTTTTGTTGGTTGGAAGATTTTTCATCACAGTTTCGATTTCAGTGCTTGTGATTGGTCTGGCATATTTTCTTTTTGTTTACTTTACGTGTTTAACATTAGTTTCTGCTTTATAACAGAGTGAATCAGTTATACATATACATCTGTTCCCATATCCCTTCCCTCTTGCATCTCCCTCCCACCCTCCCTATCCCACCCCTCCAGTCGGTCACAAAGCACCGAGCTGATCTCCCTGTGCTATGCAGCTGATTCCCACTAGCTATCTACCTTACGTTTGGTAGTGTATATATGTCCATGCCTCTCTCTCTCGCTTTGTCCCAGCTTCCCCTTCCCCCTCCCCATAGCCTCAAGTCCATTCTCGAGTAGGTCTGTGTCTTTATTCCTCTTTTACCCCTAGGTTGTTCATGACACTTTTTTTTCTTAAATTCCATATATATGTGTTAGCATACGGTATTTGTCTTTCTCTTTCTGACTTGCTTCACTCTGTATGACAGACTCTAGGTCTATCCACCTCATTACAAATAGCTCAATGTCGTTTCTTTTTATGGCTGAGTCATATTCCATTGTATATATGTGCCACATCTTTATCCATTGATCGGATGATGGACACTTAGGTTGTTTCCATCTCTGGGCTATTGTAAATAGAGCTGCAATGGACATTTTGGTACATGACTCTTTTAGAATTATGGTTTTCTCAGGGTATATGCCCAATAGTGGGATTGCTGGGTTATATGGTAGTTCTATTTGTTGCTTTTTCAGGAACCTCCATACTGTTCTCCATAGTGGCTGTACCAATTCACATGCCCACCAGCAGTGCAAGAGTGTTCCCTTTTCTCCACACCCTCTCCAGCATTTATTGTTTCTAGATTTTTTGATGATGGCCATTCTGACTGGTGTGAGATGATATCTCATTGTAGTTTGGATTTGCATTTCTCTAATGATTAATGATGTTGAGCATTCTTTCATGTGTTTGTTGGCAGTCTGTCTATCTTCTTTGGAGAAGTGTCTATTTAGGTCTTCTGCCCATTTTTGGATTGGGTTGTTTGGTTTTTCTGCTATTGAGCTGCGTGAGGTGCTTATAAATTTTGGAGATTAATCCTTTGTCAGTTGCTTCATTTGGAACTATTTTCTCCCATTCTGAGGGCTGTCTTTTGGTCTTCTTTATCCTTTCCTTTGCTGTGCCAAAAGCTTTCAAGTTTCATTAGGTCCCATTTGTTTATTTTTGTTTTTATTTTCATTTCTCTGGGAGGTGGGTCCAAAAGGATCTTGCTGTGATTTCTGACATAGAGTGTTCTGCCTATGTTTTCCTCTAAGAGTTTGATAGTTTCTGGCCTTACATTTAGGTCTTTAATCCATTTGGAGCTTATTTTTGTGTAGGATGTTAGGGAGTGATCGAATCTCGTACGTTTACATGTACCTGTCCAGTTTTCCCAGCACCACTTATTGAAGAGGCTGTCCTTTCTCCACTGTACATCCCTGCCTCCTTTATCAAAGATAAGGTGACCATATGCGCGTGGGTTTATCTCTGGGCTCTGTGTCCTGTTCCATTGATCTATCTTTCTGTTTTTGTGCCAGTCCCACAGTGTCTTGATGACTGTAGCTTTTTAGTACAGTCTGAAGTCAGGGAGCCTGATTCCTCCAGCTGCGTTTTTCGTTCTCAAGATTGCTTTGGCTATTCGGGGTCTTTTGTGTTTCCAGACAAATTGTGAAATTTTTTGTTCTAGTTCTCTGAAAAATGCCAGTGGTACTTTGATAGGGATTGCATTGAATCTGTAGATTGCTTTGGGTAGTAGGGTCATTTTCACAGTGTTGATTCTTCCAATCCAAGCACATGGTATATCTTTCCAACTATTTGTATCATCTTTATTTTCTTTCATCAGTGTCCTATAATTTTCTGCATACCGGTCTTTTGTTTCCTTAGGTAGGTTTATTCCTAGATATTTTATTCTTTTTGTTGCAGTGGTAAATGGGAGTGTTTTCTTGATTTCACTTTCAGATTTTTCATCCTTAGTGCACAGGAATTCCAGAGATTTCTGTGCATTAATTTTATATGCTGCTACTTTACCAAATTCATTGATTAGCTCCAGTAGTTTTCTGGTAGCATCTTTAAGATTCTCTTTGTATAGTATCATGTCATCTGCAAACAGTGACAGCTTTAGGTCTTCTTTTCCGATCTGGATTCCTTTTATTTCCTTTGTTCTCCGATTGCTGTGGCTAAAACTTGCAAAACTATGTTGAATAAGAGTGGTGAGAGTGGGCAACCTTGTCTTGTTCCTGATCTTAATGGAAATGCTTTCCGTTTTTCACCATTGAGGACGATGTTGGCTGTGGGTTTGTCATATATGGCCTTTCTTATGTTGAGGAAAATTCCCCCTATGCCTACTTTCTGCAGGTTTTTTTTTTTTTATCATAAATGGGTGTTGAATTTTGTCGAAACCTTTCTCTGCATCTATTGAGAGAATCATATGGTTTTTCTCCTTCAGTTTGTTAATATGGTGTATTACGTTGATTGATTTTCGTATACTGAAGAATCCTTGCATTCCTGGAATAAACCCCACTTGATCATGGTGTATGATCCTTTTAATGTGCTGTTGGATTCTGTTTGCTAGTATTTTGTTGAGGATTTTTGCATCTGTGTTCATCCGTGATAGTTGCCTGTAGTTTTCTTTCTTTGTGACATCCTTGCCTGGTTTTGGTGTCAGGGTGCTGGTGGCCTCGTAGAATGAGTTTGGGAGTGTTCCTCCCTCTGCTATAGTTTGGAAGGGTTGGAGAAGGATAGGTGTTAGCTCTTCTGTAAATGTTTGATAGAATTCGCCTGTGAAGCCCTCTGGTCCTGGGCTTTTGTTGGTTGGAAGATTTTTCATCACAGTTTCGATTTCAGTGCTTGTGATTGGTCTGTCCATATTTCCTTTTTGTTTACTTTACGTGTTTAACATTAGTTTCTGCTTTATAACAGAGTGAATCTGTTATACATATACATCTGTTCCCATATCCCTTCCCTCTTGCGTCTCCCTCCCACCCTCCCTATCCCACCCCTCCAGTCGGTCACAAAGCACCGAGCTGATCTCCCTGTGCTATACAGCTGATTCCCACTAGCTATCTACCTTAGGTTTGGTAGTGTATATATGTCCATGCCTCTCTCTCTCGCTTTGTCCCAGCTTCCCCTTCCCCCTCCCCATATCCTCAAGTCCATTCTCGAGTAGGTCTGTGTCTTTATTCCTGTTTTACCCCTAGGTTGTTCATGACACTTTTTTTTCTTAAATTCCATATATATGTGTTAGCATACGGTATTTGTCTTTCTCTTTCTGACTTGCTTCACTCTGTATGACAGACTCTAGGTCTATCCACCTCATTACAAATAGCTCAATGTCGTTTCTTTTTATGGCTGAGTCATATTCCATTGTATATATGTGCCACATCTTCTTTATCCATTGATCGGATGATGGACACTTAGGTTGTTTCCATCTCTGGGCTATTGTAAATAGAGCTGCAATGAACATTTTGGTACATGACTCTTTTAGAATTATGGTTTTCTCGGTATATGCCCAATAGTGGGATTGCTGGGTCATATGGTAGTTCTATTTGTCGCTTTTTCAGGAACCTCCATACTGTTCTCCATAGTGGCTGTACCAATTCACATGCCCACCAGCAGTGCAAGAGTGTTCCCTTTTCTCCACACCCTCTCCAGCATTTATTGTTTCTAGATTTTTTGATGATGGCCATTCTGACTGGTGTGAGATGATATCTCATTGTAGTTTGGATTTGCATTTCTCTAATGATTAATGATGTTGAGCATTCTTTCATGTGTTTGTTGGCAGTCTGTCTATCTTCTTTGGAGAAGTGTCTATTTAGGTCTTCTGCCCATTTTTGGATTGGGTTGTTTGGTTTTTCTGCTATTGTGCTGCGTGAGGTGCTTATAAATTTTGGAGATTAATCCTTTGTCAGTTGCTTCATTTGGAACGATTTTCTCCCATTCTGAGGGCTGTCTTTTGGTCTTCTTTATCCTTTCCTTTGCTGTGCCAAAGCTTTCAAGTTTCATTAGGTCCCATTTGTTTATTTTTGTTTTTATTTCCATTTCTCTGGGAGGTGGGTCCAAAAGGATCTTGCTGTGATTTCTGACATAGAGTGTTCTGCCTATGTTTTCCTCTAAGAGTTTGATAGTTTCTGCCCTTACATTTAGGTCTTTAATCCATTTGGAGCTTATTTTTGTGTAGGATGTTAGGGAGTGATCGAATCTCGTACGTTTACATGTACCTGTCCAGTTTTCCCAGCACCACTTATTGAAGAGGCTGTCCTTTCTCCACTGTACATCCCTGCCTCCTTTATCAAAGATAAGGTGACCATATGCGCGTGGGTTTATCTCTGGGCTCTGTGTCCTGTTCCATTGATCTATCTTTCTGTTTTTGTGCCAGTCCCACAGTGTCTTGATGACTGTAGCTTTTTAGTACAGTCTGAAGTCAGGGAGCCTGATTCCTCCAGCTGCGTTTTTCGTTCTCAAGATTGCTTTGGCTATTCGGGGTCTTTTGTGTTTCCAGACAAATTGTGAAATTTTTTGTTCTAGTTCTCTGAAAAATGCCAGTGGTACTTTGATAGGGATTGCATTGAATCTGTAGATTGCTTTGGGTAGTAGGGTCATTTTCACAGTGTTGATTCTTCCAATCCAAGCACATGGTATATCTTTCCAACTATTTGTATCCTCTTTATTTTCTTTCATCAGTGTCCTATAATTTTCTGCATACCGGTCTTTTGTTTCCTTAGGTAGGTTTATTCCTAGATATTTTATTCTTTTTGTTGCAGTGGTAAATGGGAGTGTTTTCTTGATTTCACTTTCAGATTTTTCATCCTTAGTGCACAGGAATTCCAGAGATTTCTGTGCATTAATTTTATATGCTGCTACTTTACCAAATTCATTGATTAGCTCCAGTAGTTTTCTGGTAGCATCTTTAAGATTCTCTTTGTATAGTATCATGTCATCTGCAAACAGTGACAGCTTTAGGTCTTCTTTTCCGATCTGGATTCCTTTTATTTCCTTTGTTCTCCGATTGCTGTGGCTAAAACTTGCAAAACTATGTTGAATAAGAGTGGTGAGAGTGGGCAACCTTGTCTTGTTCCTGATCTTAATGGAAATGCTTTCCGTTTTTCACCATTGAGGACGATGTTGGCTGTGGGTTTGTCATATATGGCCTTTCTTATGTTGAGGAAAGTTCCCCCTATGCCTACTTTCTGCAGGTTTTTTTTTTTTATCATAAATGGGTGTTGAATTTTGTCGAAACCTTTCTCTGCATCTATTGAGAGAATCATATGGTTTTTCTCCTTCAGTTTGTTAATATGGTGTATTACGTTGATTGATTTTCGTATACTGAAGAATCCTTGCATTCCTGGAATAAACCCCACTTGATCATGGTGTATGATCCTTTTAATGTGCTGTTGGATTCTGTTTGCTAGTATTTTGTTGAGGATTTTTGCATCTGTGTTCATCCGTGATAGTTGCCTGTAGTTTTCTTTCTTTGTGACATCCTTGCCTGGTTTTGGTGTCAGGGTGCTGGTGGCCTCGTAGAATGAGTTTGGGAGTGTTCCTCCCTGTGCTATAGTTTGGAAGGGTTGGAGAAGGATAGGTGTTAGCTCTTCTGTAAATGTTTGATAGAATTCGCCTGTGAAGCCCTCTGGTCCTGGGCTTTTGTTGGTTGGAAGATTTTTCATCACAGTTTCGATTTCAGTGCTTGTGATTGGTCTGTCCATATTTCCTTTTTGTTTACTTTACGTGTTTAACATTAGTTTCTGCTTTATAACAGAGTGAATCTGTTATACATATACATCTGTTCCCATATCCCTTCCCTCTTGCGTCTCCCTCCCACCCTCCCTATCCCACCCCTCCAGTCGGTCACAAAGCACCGAGCTGATCTCCCTGTGCTATACAGCTGATTCCCACTAGCTATCTACCTTAGGTTTGGTAGTGTATATATGTCCATGCCTCTCTCTCTCGCTTTGTCCCAGCTTCCCCTTCCCCCTCCCCATATCCTCAAGTCCATTCTCGAGTAGGTCTGTGTCTTTATTCCTGTTTTACCCCTAGGTTGTTCATGACACTTTTTTTTCTTAAATTCCATATATATGTGTTAGCATACGGTATTTGTCTTTCTCTTTCTGACTTGCTTCACTCTGTATGACAGACTCTAGGTCTATCCACCTCATTACAAATAGCTCAATGTCGTTTCTTTTTATGGCTGAGTCATATTCCATTGTATATATGTGCCACATCTTCTTTATCCATTGATCGGATGATGGACACTTAGGTTGTTTCCATCTCTGGGCTATTGTAAATAGAGCTGCAATGAACATTTTGGTACATGACTCTTTTAGAATTATGGTTTTCTCGGTATATGCCCAATAGTGGGATTGCTGGGTCATATGGTAGTTCTATTTGTCGCTTTTTCAGGAACCTCCATACTGTTCTCCATAGTGGCTGTACCAATTCACATGCCCACCAGCAGTGCAAGAGTGTTCCCTTTTCTCCACACCCTCTCCAGCATTTATTGTTTCTAGATTTTTTGATGATGGCCATTCTGACTGGTGTGAGATGATATCTCATTGTAGTTTGGATTTGCATTTCTCTAATGATTAATGATGTTGAGCATTCTTTCATGTGTTTGTTGGCAGTCTGTCTATCTTCTTTGGAGAAGTGTCTATTTAGGTCTTCTGCCCATTTTTGGATTGGGTTGTTTGGTTTTTCTGCTATTGTGCTGCGTGAGGTGCTTATAAATTTTGGAGATTAATCCTTTGTCAGTTGCTTCATTTGGAACGATTTTCTCCCATTCTGAGGGCTGTCTTTTGGTCTTCTTTATCCTTTCCTTTGCTGTGCCAAAGCTTTCAAGTTTCATTAGGTCCCATTTGTTTATTTTTGTTTTTATTTCCATTTCTCTGGGAGGTGGGTCCAAAAGGATCTTGCTGTGATTTCTGACATAGAGTGTTCTGCCTATGTTTTCCTCTAAGAGTTTGATAGTTTCTGCCCTTACATTTAGGTCTTTAATCCATTTGGAGCTTATTTTTGTGTAGGATGTTAGGGAGTGATCGAATCTCGTACGTTTACATGTACCTGTCCAGTTTTCCCAGCACCACTTATTGAAGAGGCTGTCCTTTCTCCACTGTACATCCCTGCCTCCTTTATCAAAGATAAGGTGACCATATGCGCGTGGGTTTATCTCTGGGCTCTGTGTCCTGTTCCATTGATCTATCTTTCTGTTTTTGTGCCAGTCCCACAGTGTCTTGATGACTGTAGCTTTTTAGTACAGTCTGAAGTCAGGGAGCCTGATTCCTCCAGCTGCGTTTTTCGTTCTCAAGATTGCTTTGGCTATTCGGGGTCTTTTGTGTTTCCAGACAAATTGTGAAATTTTTTGTTCTAGTTCTCTGAAAAATGCCAGTGGTACTTTGATAGGGATTGCATTGAATCTGTAGATTGCTTTGGGTAGTAGGGTCATTTTCACAGTGTTGATTCTTCCAATCCAAGCACATGGTATATCTTTCCAACTATTTGTATCATCTTTATTTTCTTTCATCAGTGTCCTATAATTTTCTGCATACCGGTCTTTTGTCTCCTTAGGTAGGTTTATTCCTAGATATTTTATTCTTTTTGTTGCAGTGGTAAATGGGAGTGTTTTCTTGATTTCACTTTCAGATTTTTCATCCTTAGTGCACAGGAATTCCAGAGATTTCTGTGCATTAATTTTATATGCTGCTACTTTACCAAATTCATTGATTAGCTCCAGTAGTTTTCTGGTAGCATCTTTAAGATTCTCTTTGTATAGTATCATGTCATCTGCAAACAGTGACAGCTTTAGGTCTTCTTTTCCGATCTGGATTCCTTTTATTTCCTTTGTTCTCCGATTGCTGTGGCTAAAACTTGCAAAACTATGTTGAATAAGAGTGGTGAGAGTGGGCAACCTTGTCTTGTTCCTGATCTTAATGGAAATGCTTTCCGTTTTTCACCATTGAGGACGATGTTGGCTGTGGGTTTGTCATATATGGCCTTTCTTATGTTGAGGAAAGTTCCCCCTATGCCTACTTTCTGCAGGTTTTTTTTTTTTATCATAAATGGGTGTTGAATTTTGTCGAAACCTTTCTCTGCATCTATTGAGAGAATCATATGGTTTTTCTCCTTCAGTTTGTTAATATGGTGTATTACGTTGATTGATTTTCGTATACTGAAGAATCCTTGCATTCCTGGAATAAACCCCACTTGATCATGGTGTATGATCCTTTTAATGTGCTGTTGGATTCTGTTTGCTAGTATTTTGTTGAGGATTTTTGCATCTGTGTTCATCCGTGATAGTTGCCTGTAGTTTTCTTTCTTTGTGACATCCTTGCCTGGTTTTGGTGTCAGGGTGCTGGTGGCCTCGTAGAATGAGTTTGGGAGTGTTCCTCCCTCTGCTATAGTTTGGAAGGGTTGGAGAAGGATAGGTGTTAGCTCTTCTGTAAATGTTTGATAGAATTCGCCTGTGAAGCCCTCTGGTCCTGGGCTTTTGTTGGTTGGAAGATTTTTCATCACAGTTTCGATTTCAGTGCTTGTGATTGGTCTGTCCATATTTCCTTTTTGTTTACTTTACGTGTTTAACATTAGTTTCTGCTTTATAACAGAGTGAATCTGTTATACATATACATCTGTTCCCATATCCCTTCCCTCTTGCGTCTCCCTCCCACCCTCCCTATCCCACCCCTCCAGTCGGTCACAAAGCACCGAGCTGATCTCCCTGTGCTATACAGCTGATTCCCACTAGCTATCTACCTTAGGTTTGGTAGTGTATATATGTCCATGCCTCTCTCTCTCGCTTTGTCCCAGCTTCCCCTTCCCCCTCCCCATATCCTCAAGTCCATTCTCGAGTAGGTCTGTGTCTTTATTCCTGTTTTACCCCTAGGTTGTTCATGACACTTTTTTTTCTTAAATTCCATATATATGTGTTAGCATACGGTATTTGTCTTTCTCTTTCTGACTTGCTTCACTCTGTATGACAGACTCTAGGTCTATCCACCTCATTACAAATAGCTCAATGTCGTTTCTTTTTATGGCTGAGTCATATTCCATTGTATATATGTGCCACATCTTCTTTATCCATTGATCGGATGATGGACACTTAGGTTGTTTCCATCTCTGGGCTATTGTAAATAGAGATGCAATGAACATTTTGGTACATGACTCTTTTAGAATTATGGTTTTCTCGGTATATGCCCAATAGTGGGATTGCTGGGTCATATGGTAGTTCTATTTGTCGCTTTTTCAGGAACCTCCATACTGTTCTCCATAGTGGCTGTACCAATTCACATGCCCACCAGCAGTGCAAGAGTGTTCCCTTTTCTCCACACCCTCTCCAGCATTTATTGTTTCTAGATTTTTTGATGATGGCCATTCTGACTGGTGTGAGATGATATCTCATTGTAGTTTGGATTTGCATTTCTCTAATGATTAATGATGTTGAGCATTCTTTCATGTGTTTGTTGGCAGTCTGTCTATCTTCTTTGGAGAAGTGTCTATTTAGGTCTTCTGCCCATTTTTGGATTGGGTTGTTTGGTTTTTCTGCTATTGTGCTGCGTGAGGTGCTTATAAATTTTGGAGATTAATCCTTTGTCAGTTGCTTCATTTGGAACGATTTTCTCCCATTCTGAGGGCTGTCTTTTGGTCTTCTTTATCCTTTCCTTTGCTGTGCCAAAGCTTTCAAGTTTCATTAGGTCCCATTTGTTTATTTTTGTTTTTATTTCCATTTCTCTGGGAGGTGGGTCCAAAAGGATCTTGCTGTGATTTCTGACATAGAGTGTTCTGCCTATGTTTTCCTCTAAGAGTTTGATAGTTTCTGGCCTTACATTTAGGTCTTTAATCCATTTGGAGCTTATTTTTGTGTAGGGTGTTAGGGAGTGATCGAATCTCGTACTTTTACATGTACCTGTCCAGGTTTCCCAGCACCACTTATTGAAGAGGCTGTCCTTCCTCCACTGTACATCCCTGCCTCCTTTATCAAAGATAAGGTGACCATATGCGCGTGGGTTTATCTCTGGGCTCTGTGTCCTGTTCCATTGATCTATCTTTCTGTTTTTGTGCCAGTCCCACAGTGTCTTGATGACTGTAGCTTTTTAGTACAGTCTGAAGTCAGGGAGCCTGATTCCTCCAGCTGCGTTTTTCGTTCTCAAGATTGCTTTGGCTATTCGGGGTCTTTTGTGTTTCCAGACAAATTGTGAAATTTTTTGTTCTAGTTCTCTGAAAAATGCCAGTGGTAGTTTGATAGGGATTGCATTGAATCTGTAGATTGCTTTGGGTAGTAGTGTCATTTTGACAATGTTGATTCTTCCAATCCAAGCACATGGTATGTCTTTCCAACTATTTGTATCCTCTTTATTTTCTTTCATCAGTGTCCTATAATTTTCTGCATACCGGTCTTTTGTCTCCTTAGGTAGGTTTATTCCTAGATATTTTATTCTTTTTGTTGCAGTGGTAAATGGGAGTGTTTTCTTGATTTCACTTTCAGATTTTTCATCCTTAGTGTACAGGAATTCCAGAGATTTCTGTGCATTAATTTTATATACTGCTACTTTACCAAATTCATTGATTAGCTCCAGTAGTTTTCTGGTAGCATCTTTAGGATTCTCTTTGTATAGTATCATGTCATCTGCAAACAGTGACAGCTTTAGGTCTTCTTTTCCGATCTGGATTCCTTTTATTTCCTTTGTTCTCCGATTGCTGTGGCTAAAACTTGCAAAACTATGTTGAATAAGAGTGGTGAGAGTGGGCAACCTTGTCTTGTTCCTGATCTTAATGGAAATGCTTTCCGTTTTTCACCATTGAGGACGATGTTCGCTGTGGGTTTGTCATATATGGCCTTTCTTATGTTGAGGAAAGTTCCCCCTATGCCTACTTTCTGCAGGTTTTTTTTTTTTTATCATAAATGGGTGTTGAATTTTGTCGAAACCTTTCTCTGCATCTATTGAGAGAATCATATGGTTTTTCTCCTTCAGTTTGTTAATATGGTGTATCACGTTGATTGATTTTCGTATACTGAAGAATCCTTGCATTCCTGGAATAAACCCCACTTGATCATGGTGTATGATCCTTTTAATGTGCTGTTGGATTCTGTTTGCTAGTATTTTGTTGAGGATTTTTGCATCTGTGTTCATCCGTGATAGTTGCCTGTAGTTTTCTTTCTTTGTGACATCCTTGCCTGGTTTTGGTGTCAGGGTGCTGGTGGCCTCGTAGAATGAGTTTGGGAGTGTTCCTCCCTCTGCTATAGTTTGGAAGGGTTGGAGAAGGATAGGTGTTAGCTCTTCTGTAAATGTTTGATAGAATTCGCCTGTGAAGCCCTCTGGTCCTGGGCTTTTGTTGGTTGGAAGATTTTTCATCACAGTTTCGATTTCAGTGCTTGTGATTGGTCTGGCATATTTTCTTTTTGTTTACTTTACGTGTTTAACATTAGTTTCTGCTTTATAACAGAGTGAATCAGTTATACATATACATCTGTTCCCATATCCCTTCCCTCTTGCATCTCCCTCCCACCCTCCCTATCCCACCCCTCCAGTCGGTCACAAAGCACCGAGCTGATCTCCCTGTGCTATGCAGCTGATTCCCACTAGCTATCTACCTTACGTTTGGTAGTGTATATATGTCCATGCCTCTCTCTCTCGCTTTGTCCCAGCTTCCCCTTCCCCCTCCCCATAGCCTCAAGTCCATTCTCGAGTAGGTCTGTGTCTTTATTCCTCTTTTACCCCTAGGTTGTTCATGACACTTTTTTTTCTTAAATTCCATATATATGTGTTAGCATACGGTATTTGTCTTTCTCTTTCTGACTTGCTTCACTCTGTATGACAGACTCTAGGTCTATCCACCTCATTACAAATAGCTCAATGTCGTTTCTTTTTATGGCTGAGTCATATTCCATTGTATATATGTGCCACATCTTTATCCATTGATCGGATGATGGACACTTAGGTTGTTTCCATCTCTGGGCTATTGTAAATAGAGCTGCAATGGACATTTTGGTACATGACTCTTTTAGAATTATGGTTTTCTCAGGGTATATGCCCAATAGTGGGATTGCTGGGTTATATGGTAGTTCTATTTGTTGCTTTTTCAGGAACCTCCATACTGTTCTCCATAGTGGCTGTACCAATTCACATGCCCACCAGCAGTGCAAGAGTGTTCCCTTTTCTCCACACCCTCTCCAGCATTTATTGTTTCTAGATTTTTTGATGATGGCCATTCTGACTGGTGTGAGATGATATCTCATTGTAGTTTGGATTTGCATTTCTCTAATGATTAATGATGTTGAGCATTCTTTCATGTGTTTGTTGGCAGTCTGTCTATCTTCTTTGGAGAAGTGTCTATTTAGGTCTTCTGCCCATTTTTGGATTGGGTTGTTTGGTTTTTCTGCTATTGAGCTGCGTGAGGTGCTTATAAATTTTGGAGATTAATCCTTTGTCAGTTGCTTCATTTGGAACTATTTTCTCCCATTCTGAGGGCTGTCTTTTGGTCTTCTTTATCCTTTCCTTTGCTGTGCCAAAAGCTTTCAAGTTTCATTAGGTCCCATTTGTTTATTTTTGTTTTTATTTTCATTTCTCTGGGAAGTGGGTCCAAAAGGATCTTGCTGTGATTTCTGACATAGAGTGTTCTGCCTATGTTTTCCTCTAAGAGTTTGATAGTTTCTGCCCTTACATTTAGGTCTTTAATCCATTTGGAGCTTATTTTTGTGTAGGATGTTAGGGAGTGATCGAATCTCGTACGTTTACATGTACCTGTCCAGTTTTCCCAGCACCACTTATTGAAGAGGCTGTCCTTTCTCCACTGTACATCCCTGCCTCCTTTATCAAAGATAAGGTGACCATATGCGCGTGGGTTTATCTCTGGGCTCTGTGTCCTGTTCCATTGATCTATCTTTCTGTTTTTGTGCCAGTCCCACAGTGTCTTGATGACTGTAGCTTTTTAGTACAGTCTGAAGTCAGGGAGCCTGATTCCTCCAGCTGCGTTTTTCGTTCTCAAGATTGCTTTGGCTATTCGGGGTCTTTTGTGTTTCCAGACAAATTGTGAAATTTTTTGTTCTAGTTCTCTGAAAAATGCCAGTGGTACTTTGATAGGGATTGCATTGAATCTGTAGATTGCTTTGGGTAGTAGGGTCATTTTCACAGTGTTGATTCTTCCAATCCAAGCACATGGTATATCTTTCCAACTATTTGTATCATCTTTATTTTCTTTCATCAGTGTCCTATAATTTTCTGCATACCGGTCTTTTGTTTCCTTAGGTAGGTTTATTCCTAGATATTTTATTCTTTTTGTTGCAGTGGTAAATGGGAGTGTTTTCTTGATTTCACTTTCAGATTTTTCATCCTTAGTGCACAGGAATTCCAGAGATTTCTGTGCATTAATTTTATATGCTGCTACTTTACCAAATTCATTGATTAGCTCCAGTAGTTTTCTGGTAGCATCTTTAAGATTCTCTTTGTATAGTATCATGTCATCTGCAAACAGTGACAGCTTTAGGTCTTCTTTTCCGATCTGGATTCCTTTTATTTCCTTTGTTCTCCGATTGCTGTGGCTAAAACTTGCAAAACTATGTTGAATAAGAGTGGTGAGAGTGGGCAACCTTGTCTTGTTCCTGATCTTAATGGAAATGCTTTCCGTTTTTCACCATTGAGGACGATGTTGGCTGTGGGTTTGTCATATATGGCCTTTCTTATGTTGAGGAAAGTTCCCCCTATGCCTACTTTCTGCAGGTTTTTTTTTTTTTATCATAAATGGGTGTTGAATTTTGTCGAAACCTTTCTCTGCATCTATTGAGAGAATCATATGGTTTTTCTCCTTCAGTTTGTTAATATGGTGTATCACGTTGATTGATTTTCGTATACTGAAGAATCCTTGCATTCCTGGAATAAACCCCACTTGATCATGGTGTATGATCCTTTTAATGTGCTGTTGGATTCTGTTTGCTAGTATTTTGTTGAGGATTTTTGCATCTGTGTTCATCCGTGATAGTTGCCTGTAGTTTTGTTTCTTTGTGACATCCTTGCCTGGTTTTGGTGTCAGGGTGCTGGTGGCCTCGTAGAATGAGTTTGGGAGTGTTCCTCCCTCTGCTATAGTTTGGAAGGGTTGGAGAAGGATAGGTGTTAGCTCTTCTGTAAATGTTTGATAGAATTCGCCTGTGAAGCCCTCTGGTCCTGGGCTTTTGTTGGTTGGAAGATTTTTCATCACAGTTTCGATTTCAGTGCTTGTGATTGGTCTGTCCATATTTCCTTTTTGTTTACTTTACGTGTTTAACATTAGTTTCTGCTTTATAACAGAGTGAATCTGTTATACATATACATCTGTTCCCATATCCCTTCCCTCTTGCGTCTCCCTCCCACCCTCCCTATCCCACCCCTCCAGTCGGTCACAAAGCACCGAGCTGATCTCCCTGTGCTATACAGCTGATTCCCACTAGCTATCTACCTTAGGTTTGGTAGTGTATATATGTCCATGCCTCTCTCTCTCGCTTTGTCCCAGCTTCCCCTTCCCCCTCCCCATATCCTCAAGTCCATTCTCGAGTAGGTCTGTGTCTTTATTCCTGTTTTACCCCTAGGTTGTTCATGACACTTTTTTTTCTTAAATTCCATATATATGTGTTAGCATACGGTATTTGTCTTTCTCTTTCTGACTTGCTTCACTCTGTATGACAGACTCTAGGTCTATCCACCTCATTACAAATAGCTCAATGTCGTTTCTTTTTATGGCTGAGTCATATTCCATTGTATATATGTGCCACATCTTCTTTATCCATTGATCGGATGATGGACACTTAGGTTGTTTCCATCTCTGGGCTATTGTAAATAGAGCTGCAATGAACATTTTGGTACATGACTCTTTTAGAATTATGGTTTTCTCGGTATATGCCCAATAGTGGGATTGCTGGGTCATATGGTAGTTCTATTTGTCGCTTTTTCAGGAACCTCCATACTGTTCTCCATAGTGGCTGTACCAATTCACATGCCCACCAGCAGTGCAAGAGTGTTCCCTTTTCTCCACACCCTCTCCAGCATTTATTGTTTCTAGATTTTTTGATGATGGCCATTCTGACTGGTGTGAGATGATATCTCATTGTAGTTTGGATTTGCATTTCTCTAATGATTAATGATGTTGAGCATTCTTTCATGTGTTTGTTGGCAGTCTGTCTATCTTCTTTGGAGAAGTGTCTATTTAGGTCTTCTGCCCATTTTTGGATTGGGTTGTTTGGTTTTTCTGCTATTGTGCTGCGTGAGGTGCTTATAAATTTTGGAGATTAATCCTTTGTCAGTTGCTTCATTTGGAACTATTTTCTCCCATTCTGAGGGCTGTCTTTTGGTCTTCTTTATCCTTTCCTTTGCTGTGCCAAAGCTTTCAAGTTTCATTAGGTCCCATTTGTTTATTTTTGTTTTTATTTCCATTTCTCTGGGAGGTGGGTCCAAAAGGATCTTGCTGTGATTTCTGACATAGAGTGTTCTGCCTATGTTTTCCTCTAAGAGTTTGATAGTTTCTGGCCTTACATTTAGGTCTTTAATCCATTTGGAGCTTATTTTTGTGTAGGGTGTTAGGGAGTGATCGAATCTCGTACTTTTACATGTACCTGTCCAGGTTTCCCAGCACCACTTATTGAAGAGGCTGTCCTTTCTCCACTGTACATCCCTGCCTCCTTTATCAAAGATAAGGTGACCATATGCGCGTGGGTTTATCTCTGGGCTCTGTGTCCTGTTCCATTGATCTATCTTTCTGTTTTTGTGCCAGTCCCACAGTGTCTTGATGACTGTAGCTTTTTAGTACAGTCTGAAGTCAGGGAGCCTGATTCCTCCAGCTGCGTTTTTCGTTCTCAAGATTGCTTTGGCTATTCGGGGTCTTTTGTGTTTCCAGACAAATTGTGAAATTTTTTGTTCTAGTTCTCTGAAAAATGCCAGTGGTAGTTTGATAGGGATTGCATTGAATCTGTAGATTGCTTTGGGTAGTAGGGTCATTTTCACAATGTTGATTCTTCCAATCCAAGCACATGGTATATCTTTCCAACTATTTGTATCCTCTTTATTTTCTTTCATCAGTGTCCTATAATTTTCTGCATACCGGTCTTTTGTCTCCTTAGGTAGGTTTATTCCTAGATATTTTATTCTTTTTGTTGCAGTGGTAAATGGGAGTGTTTTCTTGATTTCACTTTCAGATTTTTCATCCTTAGTGTACAGGAATTCCAGAGATTTCTGTGCATTAATTTTATATACTGCTACTTTACCAAATTCATTGATTAGCTCCAGTAGTTTTCTGGTAGCATCTTTAGGATTCTCTTTGTATAGTATCATGTCATCTGCAAACAGTGACAGCTTTAGGTCTTCTTTTCCGATCTGGATTCCTTTTATTTCCTTTGTTCTCCGATTGCTGTGGCTAAAACTTGCAAAACTATGTTGAATAAGAGTGGTGAGAGTGGGCAACCTTGTCTTGTTCCTGATCTTAATGGAAATGCTTTCCGTTTTTCACCATTGAGGACGATGTTGGCTGTGGGTTTGTCATATATGGCCTTTCTTATGTTGAGGAAAGTTCCCCCTATGCCTACTTTCTGCAGGTTTTTTTTTTTATCATAAATGGGTGTTGAATTTTGTCGAAACCTTTCTCTGCATCTATTGAGAGAATCATATGGTTTTTCTCCTTCAGTTTGTTAATATGGTGTATCACGTTGATTGATTTTCGTATACTGAAGAATCCTTGCATTCCTGGAATAAACCCCACTTGATCATGGTGTATGATCCTTTTAATGTGCTGTTGGATTCTGTTTGCTAGTATTTTGTTGAGGATTTTTGCATCTGTGTTCATCCGTGATAGTTGCCTGTAGTTTTCTTTCTTTGTGACATCCTTGCCTGGTTTTGGTGTCAGGGTGCTGGTGGCCTCGTAGAATGAGTTTGGGAGTGTTCCTCCCTCTGCTATAGTTTGGAAGGGTTGGAGAAGGATAGGTGTTAGCTCTTCTGTAAATGTTTGATAGAATTCGCCTGTGAAGCCCTCTGGTCCTGGGCTTTTGTTGGTTGGAAGATTTTTCATCACAGTTTCGATTTCAGTGCTTGTGATTGGTCTGTCCATATTTTCTTTTTGTTTACTTTACGTGTTTAACATTAGTTTCTGCTTTATAACAGAGTGAATCAGTTATACATATACATCTGTTCCCATATCCCTTCCCTCTTGCGTCTCCCTCCCACCCTCCCTATCCCACCCCTCCAGTCGGTCACAAAGCACCGAGCTGATCTCCCTGTGCTATGCAGCTGATTCCCACTAGCTATCTACCTTAGGTTTGGTAGTGTATATATGTCCATGCCTCTCTCTCTCGCTTTGTCCCAGCTTCCACTTCCCCCTCCCCATATCCTCAAGTCCATTCTCGAGTAGGTCTGTGTCTTTATTCCTGTTTTACCCCTAGGTTGTTCATGACACTTTTTTTTCTTAAATTCCATATATATGTGTTAGCATACGGTATTTGTCTTTCTCTTTCTGACTTGCTTCACTCTGTATGACAGACTCTAGGTCTATCCACCTCATTACAAATAGCTCAATGTCATTTCTTTTTATGGCTGAGTCATATTCCATTGTATATATGTGCCACATCTTCTTTATCCATTGATCGGATGATGGACACTTAGGTTGTTTCCATCTCTGGGCTATTGTAAATAGAGCTGCAATGGACATTTTGGTACATGACTCTTTTAGAATTATGGTTTTCTCAGGGTATATGCCCAATAGTGGGATTGCTGGGTTATATGGTAGTTCTATTTGTTGCTTTTTCAGGAACCTCCATACTGTTCTCCATAGTGGCTGTACCAATTCACATGCCCACCAGCAGTGCAAGAGTGTTCCCTTTTCTCCACACCCTCTCCAGCATTTATTGTTTCTAGATTTTTTGATGATGGCCATTCTGACTGGTGTGAGATGATATCTCATTGTAGTTTGGATTTGCATTTCTCTAATGATTAATGATGTTGAGCATTCTTTCATGTGTTTGTTGGCAGTCTGTCTATCTTCTTTGGAGAAGTGTCTATTTAGGTCTTCTGCCCATTTTTGGATTGGGTTGTTTGGTTTTTCTGCTATTGTGCTGCGTGAGGTGCTTATAAATTTTGGAGATTAATCCTTTGTCAGTTGCTTCATTTGGAACTATTTTCTCCCATTCTGAGGGCTGTCTTTTGGTCTTCTTTATCCTTTCCTTTGCTGTGCCAAAGCTTTCAAGTTTCATTAGGTCCCATTTGTTTATTTTTGTTTTTATTTTCATTTCTCTGGGAAGTGGGTCCAAAAGGATCTTGCTGTGATTTCTTACATAGAGTGTTCTGCCTATGTTTTCCTCTAAGAGTTTGATAGTTTCTGCCCTTACATTTAGGTCTTTAATCCATTTGGAGCTTATTTTTGTGTAGGATGTTAGGGAGTGATCGAATCTCGTACGTTTACATGTACCTGTCCAGTTTTCCCAGCACCACTTATTGAAGAGGCTGTCCTTTCTCCACTGTACATCCCTGCCTCCTTTATCAAAGATAAGGTGACCATATGCGCGTGGGTTTATCTCTGGGCTCTGTGTCCTGTTCCATTGATCTATCTTTCTGTTTTTGTGCCAGTCCCACAGTGTCTTGATGACTGTAGCTTTTTAGTACAGTCTGAAGTCAGGGAGCCTGATTCCTCCAGCTGCGTTTTTCGTTCTCAAGATTGCTTTGGCTATTCGGGGTCTTTTGTGTTTCCAGACAAATTGTGAAATTTTTTGTTCTAGTTCTCTGAAAAATGCCAGTGGTAGTTTGATAGGGATTGCATTGAATCTGTAGATTGCTTTGGGTAGTAGGGTCATTTTCACAATGTTGATTCTTCCAATCCAAGCACATGGTATATCTTTCCAACTATTTGTATCATCTTTATTTTCTTTCATCAGTGTCCTATAATTTTCTGCATACCGGTCTTTTGTCTCCTTAGGTAGGTTTATTCCTAGATATTTTATTCTTTTTGTTGCAGTGGTAAATGGGAGTGTTTTCTTGATTTCACTTTCAGATTTTTCATCCTTAGTGTACAGGAATTCCAGAGATTTCTGTGCATTAATTTTATATACTGCTACTTTACCAAATTCATTGATTAGCTCCAGTAGTTTTCTGGTAGCATCTTTAGGATTCTCTTTGTATAGTATCATGTCATCTGCAATCAGTGACAGCTTTAGGTCTTCTTTTCCGATCTGGATTCCTTTTATTTCCTTTGTTCTCCGATTGCTGTGGCTAAAACTTGCAAAACTATGTTGAATAAGAGTGGTGAGAGTGGGCAACCTTGTCTTGTTCCTGATCTTAATGGAAATGCTTTCCGTTTTTCACCATTGAGGACGATGTTGGCTGTGGGTTTGTCATATATGGCCTTTCTTATGTTGAGGAAAGTTCCCCCTATGCCTACTTTCTGCAGGTTTTTTTTTTTTATCATAAATGGGTGTTGAATTTTGTCGAAACCTTTCTCTGCATCTATTGAGAGAATCATATGGTTTTTCTCCTTCAGTTTGTTAATATGGTGTATCACGTTGATTGATTTTCGTATACTGAAGAATCCTTGCATTCCTGGAATAAACCCCACTTGATCATGGTGTATGATCCTTTTAATGTGCTGTTGGATTCTGTTTGCTAGTATTTTGTTGAGGATTTTTGCATCTGTGTTCATCCGTGATAGTTGCCTGTAGTTTTCTTTCTTTGTGACATCCTTGCCTGGTTTTGGTGTCAGGGTGCTGGTGGCCTCGTAGAATGAGTTTGGGAGTGTTCCTCCCTCTGCTATAGTTTGGAAGGGTTGGAGAAGGAAAGGTGTTAGCTCTTCTGTAAATGTTTGATAGAATTCGCCTGTGAAGCCCTCTGGTCCTGGGCTTTTGTTGGTTGGAAGATTTTTCATCACAGTTTCGATTTCAGTGCTTGTGATTGGTCTGTCCATATTTTCTTTTTGTTTAATTTACGTGTTTAACATTAGTTTCTGCTTTATAACAGAGTGAATCAGTTATACATATACATCTGTTCCCATATCCCTTCCCTCCTGCGTCTCCCTCCCACCCTCCCTATCCCACCCCTCCAGTCGGTCACAAAGCACCGAGCTGATCTCCCTGTGCTATACAGCTGATTCCCACTAGCTATCTACCTTAGGTTTGGTAGTGTATATATGTCCATGCCTCTCTCTCTCGCTTTGTCCCAGCTTCCACTTCCCCCTCCCCATATCCTCAAGTCCATTCTCGAGTAGGTCTGTGTCTTTATTCCTATTTTACTCCTAGGTTGTTCATGACACTTTTTTTTCTTAAATTCCATATATATGTGTTAGCATATGGTATTTGTCTTTCTCTTTCTGACTTGCTTCACTCTGTATGACAGACTCTAGGTCTATCCACCTCATTACAAATAGCTCAATGTCGTTTCTTTTTATGGCTGAGTCATATTCCATTGTATATATGTGCCACATCTTCTTTATCCATTGATCGGATGATGGACACTTAGGTTGTTTCCATCTCTGGGCTATTGTAAATAGAGCTGCAATGGACATTTTGGTACATGACTCTTTTAGAATTATGGTTTTCTCAGGGTATATGCCCAGTAGTGGGATTGTTGGGTCATATGGTAGTTGTATTTTTAGTTCTTTAAGGAACCTCCATACAGTTCCCCATAGTGGCTGTAGCAATTCACATGCCCACCAGCAGTGCAAGAGTGTTCCCTTTTCTCCACACCCTCTCCAGCATTTATTGTTTCTAGATTTTTTGATGATGGCCATTCTGACTGGTGTGAGATGATATCTCATTGTAGTTTGGATTTGCATTTCTCTAATGATTAATGATGTTGAGCATTCTTTCATGTGTTTGTTGGCAGTCTGTCTATCTTCTTTGGAGAAGTGTCTATTTAGGTCTTCTGCCCATTTTTGGATTGGGTTGTTTGGTTTTTCTGCTATTGAGCCTCGTGAGGTGCTTATAAATTTTGGAGATTAATCCTTTGTCAGTTGCTTCATTTGGAACTATTTTCTCCCATTCTGAGGGCTGTCTTTTGGTCTTCTTTATCCTTTCCTTTGCTGTGCCAAAGCTTTCAAGTTTCATTAGGTCCCATTTGTTTATTATTGTTTTTATTTCCATTTCTCTGGGAGGTGGGTCTAAAAGGATCTTGCTGTGATTTCTGACATAGAGTGTTCTGCCTATGTTTTCCTCTAAGAGTTTGATAGTTTCTGGCCTTACATTTAGGTCTTTAATCCATTTGGAGCTTATTTTTGTGTAGGGTGTTAGGGAGTGATCGAATCTCGTACTTCTACATGTACCTGTCCAGTTTTCCCAGCACCACTTGTTGAAGCGGCTGTCCTTTCTCCACTGTACATCCCTGCCTCCTTTATCAAAGATAAGGTGACCATATGCGCGTGGGTTTATCTCTGGGCTCTGTGTCCTGTTCCATTGATCTATCTTTCTGTTTTTGTGCCAGTCCCACAGTGTCTTGATGACTGTAGCTTTTTAGTACAGTCTGAAGTCAGGGAGCCTGATTCCTCCAGCTGCGTTTTTCGTTCTCAAGATTGCTTTGGCTATTCGGGGTCTTTTGTGTTTCCAGACAAATTGTGAAATTTTTTGTTCTAGTTCTCTGAAAAATGCCAGTGGTAGTTTGATAGGGATTGCATTGAATCTGTAGATTGCTTTGGGTAGTAGGGTCATTTTCACAATGTTGATTCTTCCAATCCAAGCACATGGTATATCTTTCCAACTATTTGTATCCTCTTTATTTTCGTTCATCAGTGTCCTATAATTTTCTGCATACCGGTCTTTTGTCTCCTTAGGTAGGTTTATTCCTAGATATTTTATTCTTTTTGTTGCAGTGGTAAATGGGAGTGTTTTCTTGATTTCACTTTCAGATTTTTCATCCTTAGTGTACAGGAATTCCAGAGATTTCTGTGCATTAATTTTATATACTGCTACTTTACCAAATTCATTGATTAGCTCCAGTAGTTTTCTGGTAGCATCTTTAGGATTCTCTTTGTATAGTATCATGTCATCTGCAAACAGTGACAGCTTTAGGTCTTCTTTTCCGATCTGGATTCCTTTTATTTCCTTTGTTCTCCGATTGCTGTGGCTAAAACTTGCAAAACTATGTTGAATAAGAGTGGTGAGTGTGGGCAACCTTGTCTTGTTCCTGATCTTAATGGAAATGCTTTCCGTTTTTCACCATTGAGGACGATGTTGGCTGTGGGTTTGTCATATATGGCGTTTATTATGTTGAGGAAAGTTCCCCCTATGCCTACTGTCTGCAGGTTTGTTTTTTTTTTTATCATAAATGGGTGTTGAATTTTGTCGAAACCTTTCTCTGCATCTATTGAGAGAATCATATGGTTTTTCTCCTTCAGTTTGTTAATATGGTGTATCACGTTGATTGATTTTCGTATACTGAAGAATCCTTGCATTCCTGGAATAAACCCCACTTGATCATGGTGTATGATCCTTTTAATGTGCTGTTGGATTCTGTTTGCTAGTATTTTGTTGAGGATTTTTGCATCTGTGTTCATCCGTGATAGTTGCCTGTAGTTTTCTTTCTTTGTGACATCCTTGCCTGGTTTTGGTGTCAGGGTGCTGGTGGCCTCGTAGAATGAGTTTGGGAGTGTTCCTCCCTCTGCTATAGTTTGGAAGGGTTGGAGAAGGATAGGTGTTAGCTCTTCTGTAAATGTTTGATAGAATTCGCCTGTGAAGCCCTCTGGTCCTGGGCTTTTGTTGGTTGGAAGATTTTTCATCACAGTTTCGATTTCAGTGCTTGTGATTGGTCTGTCCATATTTTCTTTTTGTTTACTTTACGTGTTTAACATTAGTTTCTGCTTTATAACAGAGTGAATCAGTTATACATATACATCTGTTCCCATATCCCTTCCCTCTTGCGTCTCCCTCCCACCCTCCCTATCCCACCCCTCCAGTCGGTCACAAAGCACCGAGCTGATCTCCCTGTGCTATGCAGCTGATTCCCACTAGCTATCTACCTTACGTTTGGTAGTGTATATATGTCCATGCCTCTCTCTCTCGCTTTGTCCCAGCTTCCCCTTCCCCCTCCCCATATCCTCAAGTCCATTCTCGAGTAGGTCTGTGTCTTTATTCCTGTTTTACCCCTAGGTTGTTCATGACACTTTTTTTTCTTAAATTCCATATATATGTGTTAGCATACGGTATTTGTCTTTCTCTTTCTGACTTGCTTCACTCTGTATGACAGACTCTAGGTCTATCCACCTCATTACAAATAGCTCAATGTCGTTTCTTTTTATGGCTGAGTCATATTCCATTGTATATATGTGCCACATCATCTTTATCCATTGATCGGATGATGGACACTTAGGTTGTTTCCATCTCTGGGCTATTGTAAATAGAGCTGCAATGAACATTTTGGTACATGACTCTTTTAGAATTATGGTTTTCTCAGGGTATATGCCCAGTAGTGGGATTGCTGGGTCATATGGTAGTTCTATTTGTAGCTTTTTCAGGAACCTCCATACTGTTCTCCATAGTGGCTCTACCAATTCACATGCCCACCAGCAGTGCAAGAGTGTTCCCTTTTCTCCACACCCTCTCCAGCATTTATTGTTTCTAGATTTTTTGATGATGGCCATTCTGACTGGTGTGAGATGATATCTCATTGTAGTTTGGATTTGCATTTCTCTAATGATTAATGATGTTGAGCATTCTTTCATGTGTTTGTTGGCAGTCTGTCTATCTTCTTTGGAGAAGTGTCTATTTAGGTCTTCTGCCCATTTTTGGATTGGGTTGTTTGGTTTTTCTGCTATTGTGCTGCGTGAGGTGCTTATAAATTTTGGAGATTAATCCTTTGTCAGTTGCTTCATTTGGAACGATTTTCTCCCATTCTGAGGGCTGTCTTTTGGTCTTCTTTATCCTTTCCTTTGCTGTGCCAAAGCTTTCAAGTTTCATTAGGTCCCATTTGTTTATTTTTGTTTTTATTTCCATTTCTCTGGGAGGTGGGTCCAAAAGGATCTTGCTGTGATTTCTGACATAGAGTGTTCTGCCTATGTTTTCCTCTAAGAGTTTGATAGTTTCTGGCCTTACATTTAGGTCTTTAATCCATTTGGAGCTTATTTTTGTGTAGGGTGTTAGGGAGTGATCGAATCTCGTACTTTTACATGTACCTGTCCAGGTTTCCCAGCACCACTTATTGAAGAGGCTGTCCTTCCTCCACTGTACATCCCTGCCTCCTTTATCAAAGATAAGGTGACCATATGCGCGTGGGTTTATCTCTGGGCTCTGTGTCCTGTTCCATTGATCTATCTTTCTGTTTTTGTGCCAGTCCCACAGTGTCTTGATGACTGTAGCTTTTTAGTACAGTCTGAAGTCAGGGAGCCTGATTCCTCCAGCTGCGTTTTTCGTTCTCAAGATTGCTTTGGCTATTCGGGGTCTTTTGTGTTTCCAGACAAATTGTGAAATTTTTTGTTCTAGTTCTCTGAAAAATGCCAGTGGTAGTTTGATAGGGATTGCATTGAATCTGTAGATTGCTTTGGGTAGTAGTGTCATTTTGACAATGTTGATTCTTCCAATCCAAGCACATGGTATGTCTTTCCAACTATTTGTATCCTCTTTATTTTCTTTCATCAGTGTCCTATAATTTTCTGCATACCGGTCTTTTGTCTCCTTAGGTAGGTTTATTCCTAGATATTTTATTCTTTTTGTTGCAGTGGTAAATGGGAGTGTTTTCTTGATTTCACTTTCAGATTTTTCATCCTTAGTGTACAGGAATTCCAGAGATTTCTGTGCATTAATTTTATATACTGCTACTTTACCAAATTCATTGATTAGCTCCAGTAGTTTTCTGGTAGCATCTTTAGGATTCTCTTTGTATAGTATCATGTCATCTGCAAACAGTGACAGCTTTAGGTCTTCTTTTCCGATCTGGATTCCTTTTATTTCCTTTGTTCTCCGATTGCTGTGGCTAAAACTTGCAAAACTATGTTGAATAAGAGTGGTGAGAGTGGGCAACCTTGTCTTGTTCCTGATCTTAATGGAAATGCTTTCCGTTTTTCACCATTGAGGACGATGTTGGCTGTGGGTTTGTCATATATGGCCTTTCTTATGTTGAGGAAAGTTCCCCCTATGCCTACTTTCTGCAGGTTTTTTTTTTTTTATCATAAATGGGTGTTGAATTTTGTCGAAACCTTTCTCTGCATCTATTGAGAGAATCATATGGTTTTTCTCCTTCAGTTTGTTAATATGGTGTATCACGTTGATTGATTTTCGTATACTGAAGAATCCTTGCATTCCTGGAATAAACCCCACTTGATCATGGTGTATGATCCTTTTAATGTGCTGTTGGATTCTGTTTGCTAGTATTTTGTTGAGGATTTTTGCATCTGTGTTCATCCGTGATAGTTGCCTGTAGTTTTCTTTCTTTGTGACATCCTTGCCTGGTTTTGGTGTCAGGGTGCTGGTGGCCTCGTAGAATGAGTTTGGGAGTGTTCCTCCCTCTGCTATAGTTTGGAAGGGTTGGAGAAGGATAGGTGTTAGCTCTTCTGTAAATGTTTGATAGAATTCGCCTGTGAAGCCCTCTGGTCCTGGGCTTTTGTTGGTTGGAAGATTTTTCATCACAGTTTCGATTTCAGTGCTTGTGATTGGTCTGGCATATTTTCTTTTTGTTTACTTTACGTGTTTAACATTAGTTTCTGCTTTATAACAGAGTGAATCAGTTATACATATACATCTGTTCCCATATCCCTTCCCTCTTGCATCTCCCTCCCACCCTCCCTATCCCACCCCTCCAGTCGGTCACAAAGCACCGAGCTGATCTCCCTGTGCTATGCAGCTGATTCCCACTAGCTATCTACCTTACGTTTGGTAGTGTATATATGTCCATGCCTCTCTCTCTCGCTTTGTCCCAGCTTCCCCTTCCCCCTCCCCATAGCCTCAAGTCCATTCTCGAGTAGGTCTGTGTCTTTATTCCTCTTTTACCCCTAGGTTGTTCATGACACTTTTTTTTCTTAAATTCCATATATATGTGTTAGCATACGGTATTTGTCTTTCTCTTTCTGACTTGCTTCACTCTGTATGACAGACTCTAGGTCTATCCACCTCATTACAAATAGCTCAATGTCGTTTCTTTTTATGGCTGAGTCATATTCCATTGTATATATGTGCCACATCTTTATCCATTGATCGGATGATGGACACTTAGGTTGTTTCCATCTCTGGGCTATTGTAAATAGAGCTGCAATGGACATTTTGGTACATGACTCTTTTAGAATTATGGTTTTCTCAGGGTATATGCCCAATAGTGGGATTGCTGGGTTATATGGTAGTTCTATTTGTTGCTTTTTCAGGAACCTCCATACTGTTCTCCATAGTGGCTGTACCAATTCACATGCCCACCAGCAGTGCAAGAGTGTTCCCTTTTCTCCACACCCTCTCCAGCATTTATTGTTTCTAGATTTTTTGATGATGGCCATTCTGACTGGTGTGAGATGATATCTCATTGTAGTTTGGATTTGCATTTCTCTAATGATTAATGATGTTGAGCATTCTTTCATGTGTTTGTTGGCAGTCTGTCTATCTTCTTTGGAGAAGTGTCTATTTAGGTCTTCTGCCCATTTTTGGATTGGGTTGTTTGGTTTTTCTGCTATTGAGCTGCGTGAGGTGCTTATAAATTTTGGAGATTAATCCTTTGTCAGTTGCTTCATTTGGAACTATTTTCTCCCATTCTGAGGGCTGTCTTTTGGTCTTCTTTATCCTTTCCTTTGCTGTGCCAAAAGCTTTCAAGTTTCATTAGGTCCCATTTGTTTATTTTTGTTTTTATTTTCATTTCTCTGGGAAGTGGGTCCAAAAGGATCTTGCTGTGATTTCTGACATAGAGTGTTCTGCCTATGTTTTCCTCTAAGAGTTTGATAGTTTCTGCCCTTACATTTAGGTCTTTAATCCATTTGGAGCTTATTTTTGTGTAGGATGTTAGGGAGTGATCGAATCTCGTACGTTTACATGTACCTGTCCAGTTTTCCCAGCACCACTTATTGAAGAGGCTGTCCTTTCTCCACTGTACATCCCTGCCTCCTTTATCAAAGATAAGGTGACCATATGCGCGTGGGTTTATCTCTGGGCTCTGTGTCCTGTTCCATTGATCTATCTTTCTGTTTTTGTGCCAGTCCCACAGTGTCTTGATGACTGTAGCTTTTTAGTACAGTCTGAAGTCAGGGAGCCTGATTCCTCCAGCTGCGTTTTTCGTTCTCAAGATTGCTTTGGCTATTCGGGGTCTTTTGTGTTTCCAGACAAATTGTGAAATTTTTTGTTCTAGTTCTCTGAAAAATGCCAGTGGTACTTTGATAGGGATTGCATTGAATCTGTAGATTGCTTTGGGTAGTAGGGTCATTTTCACAGTGTTGATTCTTCCAATCCAAGCACATGGTATATCTTTCCAACTATTTGTATCATCTTTATTTTCTTTCATCAGTGTCCTATAATTTTCTGCATACCGGTCTTTTGTTTCCTTAGGTAGGTTTATTCCTAGATATTTTATTCTTTTTGTTGCAGTGGTAAATGGGAGTGTTTTCTTGATTTCACTTTCAGATTTTTCATCCTTAGTGCACAGGAATTCCAGAGATTTCTGTGCATTAATTTTATATGCTGCTACTTTACCAAATTCATTGATTAGCTCCAGTAGTTTTCTGGTAGCATCTTTAAGATTCTCTTTGTATAGTATCATGTCATCTGCAAACAGTGACAGCTTTAGGTCTTCTTTTCCGATCTGGATTCCTTTTATTTCCTTTGTTCTCCGATTGCTGTGGCTAAAACTTGCAAAACTATGTTGAATAAGAGTGGTGAGAGTGGGCAACCTTGTCTTGTTCCTGATCTTAATGGAAATGCTTTCCGTTTTTCACCATTGAGGACGATGTTGGCTGTGGGTTTGTCATATATGGCCTTTCTTATGTTGAGGAAAGTTCCCCCTATGCCTACTTTCTGCAGGTTTTTTTTTTTTTATCATAAATGGGTGTTGAATTTTGTCGAAACCTTTCTCTGCATCTATTGAGAGAATCATATGGTTTTTCTCCTTCAGTTTGTTAATATGGTGTATCACGTTGATTGATTTTCGTATACTGAAGAATCCTTGCATTCCTGGAATAAACCCCACTTGATCATGGTGTATGATCCTTTTAATGTGCTGTTGGATTCTGTTTGCTAGTATTTTGTTGAGGATTTTTGCATCTGTGTTCATCCGTGATAGTTGCCTGTAGTTTTGTTTCTTTGTGACATCCTTGCCTGGTTTTGGTGTCAGGGTGCTGGTGGCCTCGTAGAATGAGTTTGGGAGTGTTCCTCCCTCTGCTATAGTTTGGAAGGGTTGGAGAAGGATAGGTGTTAGCTCTTCTGTAAATGTTTGATAGAATTCGCCTGTGAAGCCCTCTGGTCCTGGGCTTTTGTTGGTTGGAAGATTTTTCATCACAGTTTCGATTTCAGTGCTTGTGATTGGTCTGTCCATATTTCCTTTTTGTTTACTTTACGTGTTTAACATTAGTTTCTGCTTTATAACAGAGTGAATCTGTTATACATATACATCTGTTCCCATATCCCTTCCCTCTTGCGTCTCCCTCCCACCCTCCCTATCCCACCCCTCCAGTCGGTCACAAAGCACCGAGCTGATCTCCCTGTGCTATACAGCTGATTCCCACTAGCTATCTACCTTAGGTTTGGTAGTGTATATATGTCCATGCCTCTCTCTCTCGCTTTGTCCCAGCTTCCCCTTCCCCCTCCCCATATCCTCAAGTCCATTCTCGAGTAGGTCTGTGTCTTTATTCCTGTTTTACCCCTAGGTTGTTCATGACACTTTTTTTTCTTAAATTCCATATATATGTGTTAGCATACGGTATTTGTCTTTCTCTTTCTGACTTGCTTCACTCTGTATGACAGACTCTAGGTCTATCCACCTCATTACAAATAGCTCAATGTCGTTTCTTTTTATGGCTGAGTCATATTCCATTGTATATATGTGCCACATCTTCTTTATCCATTGATCGGATGATGGACACTTAGGTTGTTTCCATCTCTGGGCTATTGTAAATAGAGCTGCAATGAACATTTTGGTACATGACTCTTTTAGAATTATGGTTTTCTCGGTATATGCCCAATAGTGGGATTGCTGGGTCATATGGTAGTTCTATTTGTCGCTTTTTCAGGAACCTCCATACTGTTCTCCATAGTGGCTGTACCAATTCACATGCCCACCAGCAGTGCAAGAGTGTTCCCTTTTCTCCACACCCTCTCCAGCATTTATTGTTTCTAGATTTTTTGATGATGGCCATTCTGACTGGTGTGAGATGATATCTCATTGTAGTTTGGATTTGCATTTCTCTAATGATTAATGATGTTGAGCATTCTTTCATGTGTTTGTTGGCAGTCTGTCTATCTTCTTTGGAGAAGTGTCTATTTAGGTCTTCTGCCCATTTTTGGATTGGGTTGTTTGGTTTTTCTGCTATTGTGCTGCGTGAGGTGCTTATAAATTTTGGAGATTAATCCTTTGTCAGTTGCTTCATTTGGAACTATTTTCTCCCATTCTGAGGGCTGTCTTTTGGTCTTCTTTATCCTTTCCTTTGCTGTGCCAAAGCTTTCAAGTTTCATTAGGTCCCATTTGTTTATTTTTGTTTTTATTTCCATTTCTCTGGGAGGTGGGTCCAAAAGGATCTTGCTGTGATTTCTGACATAGAGTGTTCTGCCTATGTTTTCCTCTAAGAGTTTGATAGTTTCTGGCCTTACATTTAGGTCTTTAATCCATTTGGAGCTTATTTTTGTGTAGGGTGTTAGGGAGTGATCGAATCTCGTACTTTTACATGTACCTGTCCAGGTTTCCCAGCACCACTTATTGAAGAGGCTGTCCTTTCTCCACTGTACATCCCTGCCTCCTTTATCAAAGATAAGGTGACCATATGCGCGTGGGTTTATCTCTGGGCTCTGTGTCCTGTTCCATTGATCTATCTTTCTGTTTTTGTGCCAGTCCCACAGTGTCTTGATGACTGTAGCTTTTTAGTACAGTCTGAAGTCAGGGAGCCTGATTCCTCCAGCTGCGTTTTTCGTTCTCAAGATTGCTTTGGCTATTCGGGGTCTTTTGTGTTTCCAGACAAATTGTGAAATTTTTTGTTCTAGTTCTCTGAAAAATGCCAGTGGTAGTTTGATAGGGATTGCATTGAATCTGTAGATTGCTTTGGGTAGTAGGGTCATTTTCACAATGTTGATTCTTCCAATCCAAGCACATGGTATATCTTTCCAACTATTTGTATCCTCTTTATTTTCTTTCATCAGTGTCCTATAATTTTCTGCATACCGGTCTTTTGTCTCCTTAGGTAGGTTTATTCCTAGATATTTTATTCTTTTTGTTGCAGTGGTAAATGGGAGTGTTTTCTTGATTTCACTTTCAGATTTTTCATCCTTAGTGTACAGGAATTCCAGAGATTTCTGTGCATTAATTTTATATACTGCTACTTTACCAAATTCATTGATTAGCTCCAGTAGTTTTCTGGTAGCATCTTTAGGATTCTCTTTGTATAGTATCATGTCATCTGCAAACAGTGACAGCTTTAGGTCTTCTTTTCCGATCTGGATTCCTTTTATTTCCTTTGTTCTCCGATTGCTGTGGCTAAAACTTGCAAAACTATGTTGAATAAGAGTGGTGAGAGTGGGCAACCTTGTCTTGTTCCTGATCTTAATGGAAATGCTTTCCGTTTTTCACCATTGAGGACGATGTTGGCTGTGGGTTTGTCATATATGGCCTTTCTTATGTTGAGGAAAGTTCCCCCTATGCCTACTTTCTGCAGGTTTTTTTTTTTATCATAAATGGGTGTTGAATTTTGTCGAAACCTTTCTCTGCATCTATTGAGAGAATCATATGGTTTTTCTCCTTCAGTTTGTTAATATGGTGTATCACGTTGATTGATTTTCGTATACTGAAGAATCCTTGCATTCCTGGAATAAACCCCACTTGATCATGGTGTATGATCCTTTTAATGTGCTGTTGGATTCTGTTTGCTAGTATTTTGTTGAGGATTTTTGCATCTGTGTTCATCCGTGATAGTTGCCTGTAGTTTTCTTTCTTTGTGACATCCTTGCCTGGTTTTGGTGTCAGGGTGCTGGTGGCCTCGTAGAATGAGTTTGGGAGTGTTCCTCCCTCTGCTATAGTTTGGAAGGGTTGGAGAAGGATAGGTGTTAGCTCTTCTGTAAATGTTTGATAGAATTCGCCTGTGAAGCCCTCTGGTCCTGGGCTTTTGTTGGTTGGAAGATTTTTCATCACAGTTTCGATTTCAGTGCTTGTGATTGGTCTGTCCATATTTTCTTTTTGTTTACTTTACGTGTTTAACATTAGTTTCTGCTTTATAACAGAGTGAATCAGTTATACATATACATCTGTTCCCATATCCCTTCCCTCTTGCGTCTCCCTCCCACCCTCCCTATCCCACCCCTCCAGTCGGTCACAAAGCACCGAGCTGATCTCCCTGTGCTATGCAGCTGATTCCCACTAGCTATCTACCTTAGGTTTGGTAGTGTATATATGTCCATGCCTCTCTCTCTCGCTTTGTCCCAGCTTCCACTTCCCCCTCCCCATATCCTCAAGTCCATTCTCGAGTAGGTCTGTGTCTTTATTCCTGTTTTACCCCTAGGTTGTTCATGACACTTTTTTTTCTTAAATTCCATATATATGTGTTAGCATACGGTATTTGTCTTTCTCTTTCTGACTTGCTTCACTCTGTATGACAGACTCTAGGTCTATCCACCTCATTACAAATAGCTCAATGTCATTTCTTTTTATGGCTGAGTCATATTCCATTGTATATATGTGCCACATCTTCTTTATCCATTGATCGGATGATGGACACTTAGGTTGTTTCCATCTCTGGGCTATTGTAAATAGAGCTGCAATGGACATTTTGGTACATGACTCTTTTAGAATTATGGTTTTCTCAGGGTATATGCCCAATAGTGGGATTGCTGGGTTATATGGTAGTTCTATTTGTTGCTTTTTCAGGAACCTCCATACTGTTCTCCATAGTGGCTGTACCAATTCACATGCCCACCAGCAGTGCAAGAGTGTTCCCTTTTCTCCACACCCTCTCCAGCATTTATTGTTTCTAGATTTTTTGATGATGGCCATTCTGACTGGTGTGAGATGATATCTCATTGTAGTTTGGATTTGCATTTCTCTAATGATTAATGATGTTGAGCATTCTTTCATGTGTTTGTTGGCAGTCTGTCTATCTTCTTTGGAGAAGTGTCTATTTAGGTCTTCTGCCCATTTTTGGATTGGGTTGTTTGGTTTTTCTGCTATTGTGCTGCGTGAGGTGCTTATAAATTTTGGAGATTAATCCTTTGTCAGTTGCTTCATTTGGAACTATTTTCTCCCATTCTGAGGGCTGTCTTTTGGTCTTCTTTATCCTTTCCTTTGCTGTGCCAAAGCTTTCAAGTTTCATTAGGTCCCATTTGTTTATTTTTGTTTTTATTTTCATTTCTCTGGGAAGTGGGTCCAAAAGGATCTTGCTGTGATTTCTTACATAGAGTGTTCTGCCTATGTTTTCCTCTAAGAGTTTGATAGTTTCTGCCCTTACATTTAGGTCTTTAATCCATTTGGAGCTTATTTTTGTGTAGGATGTTAGGGAGTGATCGAATCTCGTACGTTTACATGTACCTGTCCAGTTTTCCCAGCACCACTTATTGAAGAGGCTGTCCTTTCTCCACTGTACATCCCTGCCTCCTTTATCAAAGATAAGGTGACCATATGCGCGTGGGTTTATCTCTGGGCTCTGTGTCCTGTTCCATTGATCTATCTTTCTGTTTTTGTGCCAGTCCCACAGTGTCTTGATGACTGTAGCTTTTTAGTACAGTCTGAAGTCAGGGAGCCTGATTCCTCCAGCTGCGTTTTTCGTTCTCAAGATTGCTTTGGCTATTCGGGGTCTTTTGTGTTTCCAGACAAATTGTGAAATTTTTTGTTCTAGTTCTCTGAAAAATGCCAGTGGTAGTTTGATAGGGATTGCATTGAATCTGTAGATTGCTTTGGGTAGTAGGGTCATTTTCACAATGTTGATTCTTCCAATCCAAGCACATGGTATATCTTTCCAACTATTTGTATCATCTTTATTTTCTTTCATCAGTGTCCTATAATTTTCTGCATACCGGTCTTTTGTCTCCTTAGGTAGGTTTATTCCTAGATATTTTATTCTTTTTGTTGCAGTGGTAAATGGGAGTGTTTTCTTGATTTCACTTTCAGATTTTTCATCCTTAGTGTACAGGAATTCCAGAGATTTCTGTGCATTAATTTTATATACTGCTACTTTACCAAATTCATTGATTAGCTCCAGTAGTTTTCTGGTAGCATCTTTAGGATTCTCTTTGTATAGTATCATGTCATCTGCAATCAGTGACAGCTTTAGGTCTTCTTTTCCGATCTGGATTCCTTTTATTTCCTTTGTTCTCCGATTGCTGTGGCTAAAACTTGCAAAACTATGTTGAATAAGAGTGGTGAGAGTGGGCAACCTTGTCTTGTTCCTGATCTTAATGGAAATGCTTTCCGTTTTTCACCATTGAGGACGATGTTGGCTGTGGGTTTGTCATATATGGCCTTTCTTATGTTGAGGAAAGTTCCCCCTATGCCTACTTTCTGCAGGTTTTTTTTTTTTATCATAAATGGGTGTTGAATTTTGTCGAAACCTTTCTCTGCATCTATTGAGAGAATCATATGGTTTTTCTCCTTCAGTTTGTTAATATGGTGTATCACGTTGATTGATTTTCGTATACTGAAGAATCCTTGCATTCCTGGAATAAACCCCACTTGATCATGGTGTATGATCCTTTTAATGTGCTGTTGGATTCTGTTTGCTAGTATTTTGTTGAGGATTTTTGCATCTGTGTTCATCCGTGATAGTTGCCTGTAGTTTTCTTTCTTTGTGACATCCTTGCCTGGTTTTGGTGTCAGGGTGCTGGTGGCCTCGTAGAATGAGTTTGGGAGTGTTCCTCCCTCTGCTATAGTTTGGAAGGGTTGGAGAAGGAAAGGTGTTAGCTCTTCTGTAAATGTTTGATAGAATTCGCCTGTGAAGCCCTCTGGTCCTGGGCTTTTGTTGGTTGGAAGATTTTTCATCACAGTTTCGATTTCAGTGCTTGTGATTGGTCTGTCCATATTTTCTTTTTGTTTAATTTACGTGTTTAACATTAGTTTCTGCTTTATAACAGAGTGAATCAGTTATACATATACATCTGTTCCCATATCCCTTCCCTCCTGCGTCTCCCTCCCACCCTCCCTATCCCACCCCTCCAGTCGGTCACAAAGCACCGAGCTGATCTCCCTGTGCTATACAGCTGATTCCCACTAGCTATCTACCTTAGGTTTGGTAGTGTATATATGTCCATGCCTCTCTCTCTCGCTTTGTCCCAGCTTCCACTTCCCCCTCCCCATATCCTCAAGTCCATTCTCGAGTAGGTCTGTGTCTTTATTCCTATTTTACTCCTAGGTTGTTCATGACACTTTTTTTTCTTAAATTCCATATATATGTGTTAGCATATGGTATTTGTCTTTCTCTTTCTGACTTGCTTCACTCTGTATGACAGACTCTAGGTCTATCCACCTCATTACAAATAGCTCAATGTCGTTTCTTTTTATGGCTGAGTCATATTCCATTGTATATATGTGCCACATCTTCTTTATCCATTGATCGGATGATGGACACTTAGGTTGTTTCCATCTCTGGGCTATTGTAAATAGAGCTGCAATGGACATTTTGGTACATGACTCTTTTAGAATTATGGTTTTCTCAGGGTATATGCCCAGTAGTGGGATTGTTGGGTCATATGGTAGTTGTATTTTTAGTTCTTTAAGGAACCTCCATACAGTTCCCCATAGTGGCTGTAGCAATTCACATGCCCACCAGCAGTGCAAGAGTGTTCCCTTTTCTCCACACCCTCTCCAGCATTTATTGTTTCTAGATTTTTTGATGATGGCCATTCTGACTGGTGTGAGATGATATCTCATTGTAGTTTGGATTTGCATTTCTCTAATGATTAATGATGTTGAGCATTCTTTCATGTGTTTGTTGGCAGTCTGTCTATCTTCTTTGGAGAAGTGTCTATTTAGGTCTTCTGCCCATTTTTGGATTGGGTTGTTTGGTTTTTCTGCTATTGAGCCTCGTGAGGTGCTTATAAATTTTGGAGATTAATCCTTTGTCAGTTGCTTCATTTGGAACTATTTTCTCCCATTCTGAGGGCTGTCTTTTGGTCTTCTTTATCCTTTCCTTTGCTGTGCCAAAGCTTTCAAGTTTCATTAGGTCCCATTTGTTTATTATTGTTTTTATTTCCATTTCTCTGGGAGGTGGGTCTAAAAGGATCTTGCTGTGATTTCTGACATAGAGTGTTCTGCCTATGTTTTCCTCTAAGAGTTTGATAGTTTCTGGCCTTACATTTAGGTCTTTAATCCATTTGGAGCTTATTTTTGTGTAGGGTGTTAGGGAGTGATCGAATCTCGTACTTCTACATGTACCTGTCCAGTTTTCCCAGCACCACTTGTTGAAGCGGCTGTCCTTTCTCCACTGTACATCCCTGCCTCCTTTATCAAAGATAAGGTGACCATATGCGCGTGGGTTTATCTCTGGGCTCTGTGTCCTGTTCCATTGATCTATCTTTCTGTTTTTGTGCCAGTCCCACAGTGTCTTGATGACTGTAGCTTTTTAGTACAGTCTGAAGTCAGGGAGCCTGATTCCTCCAGCTGCGTTTTTCGTTCTCAAGATTGCTTTGGCTATTCGGGGTCTTTTGTGTTTCCAGACAAATTGTGAAATTTTTTGTTCTAGTTCTCTGAAAAATGCCAGTGGTAGTTTGATAGGGATTGCATTGAATCTGTAGATTGCTTTGGGTAGTAGGGTCATTTTCACAATGTTGATTCTTCCAATCCAAGCACATGGTATATCTTTCCAACTATTTGTATCCTCTTTATTTTCGTTCATCAGTGTCCTATAATTTTCTGCATACCGGTCTTTTGTCTCCTTAGGTAGGTTTATTCCTAGATATTTTATTCTTTTTGTTGCAGTGGTAAATGGGAGTGTTTTCTTGATTTCACTTTCAGATTTTTCATCCTTAGTGTACAGGAATTCCAGAGATTTCTGTGCATTAATTTTATATACTGCTACTTTACCAAATTCATTGATTAGCTCCAGTAGTTTTCTGGTAGCATCTTTAGGATTCTCTTTGTATAGTATCATGTCATCTGCAAACAGTGACAGCTTTAGGTCTTCTTTTCCGATCTGGATTCCTTTTATTTCCTTTGTTCTCCGATTGCTGTGGCTAAAACTTGCAAAACTATGTTGAATAAGAGTGGTGAGTGTGGGCAACCTTGTCTTGTTCCTGATCTTAATGGAAATGCTTTCCGTTTTTCACCATTGAGGACGATGTTGGCTGTGGGTTTGTCATATATGGCGTTTATTATGTTGAGGAAAGTTCCCCCTATGCCTACTGTCTGCAGGTTTGTTTTTTTTTTTATCATAAATGGGTGTTGAATTTTGTCGAAACCTTTCTCTGCATCTATTGAGAGAATCATATGGTTTTTCTCCTTCAGTTTGTTAATATGGTGTATCACGTTGATTGATTTTCGTATACTGAAGAATCCTTGCATTCCTGGAATAAACCCCACTTGATCATGGTGTATGATCCTTTTAATGTGCTGTTGGATTCTGTTTGCTAGTATTTTGTTGAGGATTTTTGCATCTGTGTTCATCCGTGATAGTTGCCTGTAGTTTTCTTTCTTTGTGACATCCTTGCCTGGTTTTGGTGTCAGGGTGCTGGTGGCCTCGTAGAATGAGTTTGGGAGTGTTCCTCCCTCTGCTATAGTTTGGAAGGGTTGGAGAAGGATAGGTGTTAGCTCTTCTGTAAATGTTTGATAGAATTCGCCTGTGAAGCCCTCTGGTCCTGGGCTTTTGTTGGTTGGAAGATTTTTCATCACAGTTTCGATTTCAGTGCTTGTGATTGGTCTGTCCATATTTTCTTTTTGTTTACTTTACGTGTTTAACATTAGTTTCTGCTTTATAACAGAGTGAATCAGTTATACATATACATCTGTTCCCATATCCCTTCCCTCTTGCGTCTCCCTCCCACCCTCCCTATCCCACCCCTCCAGTCGGTCACAAAGCACCGAGCTGATCTCCCTGTGCTATGCAGCTGATTCCCACTAGCTATCTACCTTACGTTTGGTAGTGTATATATGTCCATGCCTCTCTCTCTCGCTTTGTCCCAGCTTCCCCTTCCCCCTCCCCATATCCTCAAGTCCATTCTCGAGTAGGTCTGTGTCTTTATTCCTGTTTTACCCCTAGGTTGTTCATGACACTTTTTTTTCTTAAATTCCATATATATGTGTTAGCATACGGTATTTGTCTTTCTCTTTCTGACTTGCTTCACTCTGTATGACAGACTCTAGGTCTATCCACCTCATTACAAATAGCTCAATGTCGTTTCTTTTTATGGCTGAGTCATATTCCATTGTATATATGTGCCACATCATCTTTATCCATTGATCGGATGATGGACACTTAGGTTGTTTCCATCTCTGGGCTATTGTAAATAGAGCTGCAATGAACATTTTGGTACATGACTCTTTTAGAATTATGGTTTTCTCAGGGTATATGCCCAGTAGTGGGATTGCTGGGTCATATGGTAGTTCTATTTGTAGCTTTTTCAGGAACCTCCATACTGTTCTCCATAGTGGCTCTACCAATTCACATGCCCACCAGCAGTGCAAGAGTGTTCCCTTTTCTCCACACCCTCTCCAGCATTTATTGTTTCTAGATTTTTTGATGATGGCCATTCTGACTGGTGTGAGATGATATCACATTGTAGTTTGGATTTGCATTTCTCTAATGATTAATGATGTTGAGCATTCTTTCATGTGTTTGTTGGCAGTCTGTCTATCTTACTTGGAGAAGTGTCTATTTAGGTCTTCTGCCCATTTTTGGATTGGGTTGTTTGGTTTCTCTGCTATTGAGCTGCGTGAGGTGCTTATAAATTTTGGAGATTAATCCTTTGTCAGTTGCTTCATTTGGAAATATTTTCTCCCATTCTGAGGGCTGTCTTTTGGTCTTCTTTATCCTTTCCTTTGCTGTGCCAAAGCTTTCAAGTTTCATTAGGTCCCATTTGTTTATTTTTGTTTTTATTTCCATTTCTCTGGGAGGTGGTCCAAAAGTATCTTGCTGTGATTTCTGACATAGAGTGTTCTGCCTATGTTTTCCTCTAAGAGTTTGATAGTTTCTGCCCTTACATTTAGGTCTTTAATCCATTTGGAGCTTATTTTTGTGTAGGGTGTCAGGGAGTGATAGAATCTCGTACGTTTACATGTACCTGTCCAGGTTTCCCAGCACCACTTATTGAAGAGGCTGTCCTTTCTCCACTGTACATCCCTGCCTCCTTTATCAAAGATAAGGTGACCATATCCGCGTGGGTTTATCTCTGGGCTCTGTGTCCTGTTCCATTGATCTATCTTTCTGTTTTTGTGCCAGTCCCACAGTGTCTTGATGACTGTAGCTTTTTAGTACAGTCTGAAGTCAGGGAGCCTGATTCCTCCAGCTGCGTTTTTCGTTCTCAAGATTGCTTTGGCTATTCGGGGTCTTTTGTGTTTCCAGACAAATTGTGAAATTTTTTGTTCTAGTTCTCTGAAAAATGCCAGTGGTAGTTTGATAGGGATTGCATTGAATCTGTAGATTGCTTTGGGTAGTAGGGTCATTTTCACAATGTTGATTCTTCCAATCCAAGCACATGGTATATCTTTCCAACTATTTGTATCATCTTTATTTTCGTTCATCAGTGTCCTATAATTTTCTGCATACCGGTCTTTTGTCTCCTTAGGTAGGTTTATTCCTAGATATTTTATTCTTTTTGTTGCAGTGGTAAATGGGAGTGTTTTCTTGATTTCACTTTCAGATTTTTCATCCTTAGTGTACAGGAATTCCAGAGATTTCTGTGCATTAATTTTATATACTGCTACTTTACCAAATTCATTGATTAGCTCCAGTAGTTTTCTGGTAGCATCTTTAAGATTCTCTTTGTATAGTATCATGTCATCTGCAAACAGTGACAGCTTTAGGTCTTCTTTTCCGATCTGGATTCCTTTTATTTCCTTTGTTCTCCGATTGCTGTGGCTAAAACTTGCAAAACTATGTTGAATAAGAGTGGTGAGAGTGGGCAACCTTGTCTTGTTCCTGATCTTAATGGAAATGCTTTCCGTTTTTCACCATTGAGGACGATGTTGGCTGTGGGTTTGTCATATATGGCCTTTCTTATGTTGAGGAAAGTTCCCCCTATGCCTACTTTCTGCAGGTTTTTTTTTTTTATCATAAATGGGTGTTGAATTTTGTCGAAACCTTTCTCTGCATCTATTGAGAGAATCATATGGTTTTTCTCCTTCAGTTTGTTAATATGGTGTATCACGTTGATTGATTTTCGTATACTGAAGAATCCTTGCATTCCTGGAATAAACCCCACTTGATCATGGTGTATGATCCTTTTAATGTGCTGTTGGATTCTGTTTGCTAGTATTTTGTTGAGGATTTTTGCATCTGTGTTCATCCGTGATAGTTGCCTGTAGTTTTCTTTCTTTGTGACATCCTTGCCTGGTTTTGGTGTCAGGGTGCTGGTGGCCTCGTAGAATGAGTTTGGGAGTGTTCCTCCCTCTGCTATAGTTTGGAAGGGTTGGAGAAGGATAGGTGTTAGCTCTTCTGTAAATGTTTGATAGAATTCGCCTGTGAAGCCCTCTGCTCCTGGGCTTTTGTTGGTTGGAAGATTTTTCATCACAGTTTCCGTTTCAGTGCTCGTGATTGGTTTGTTCATATTTTCTCTTTCTTCCTGATTCAGTCTTTGCAGGTTGTGCATTTCTAAGAATTTGTCCATTTTTTCCAGGTTGTCCATTTTTTTGGCATAGTGTTGCTTGTATTATTCTCATGATCTTTTGTATTTGTGCCATGTCAGTTGTTTCTTCTCCTTTTTTGTTTCTAATTCTATTGATTTGAGTCTCCTCCCTTTTTTTCTTGGTGAATCTCGCTAATGGTTTATCAATTTTGTTTATCTTCTCAAAGAACCAGCTTTTAGTTTTATTTATCTTTGCTGTCGTTTCCTTCATTTCTTTTTCATTTATTTCTGATCTGATCTTCATGATTTGTTTTCTTCTGCTAACTCTGGGGTTTTTTTGTTCTTCTTTCTCTAATTGCTTTAGGTGTAGGGTTAGTTTGTTTATTCAAGATGTTTCCTGTTTCTTACGGTAGGATTGTTTTGCTATAAAGTTCCCTCTTAGAACTGCTTTTGCTGTATCCCATAGGTTTTGGGTCGTTGTGTCTCCATTGTCATTTTTTTCTAGGTATTTTTTGATTTCCTCTTTGATTTCTTCAGTGATCACTTCGTTATTAAGTAGTGTATTGTTTAGCCTCCATGTGTTTCTATTTTTTACAGATCTTTTCCTGTAACTGATACCTTGTCTCATAGCATTGCTGTCGGAAAGGATACTTGATACAATTTCAGTTTTCTTAAATTTAGCAAGGCTTGATTTGTGACCCAAGATATGATCTATCCTGGTGAATGTTCCATGAGCACTTGAGAAAAATGTGTATTTTGTTATTTTTGGATGGAATGTCCTATTAATATCAATTAAGTCCCTCTTGTTTAATGTATCATTTAAAGCTTGTGTTTCTTTATTTATTTTCATTTTGTATGATCTGTCCATTGGTGAAAGTGGGGTTTTAAAGTCCCCTAGTATGAATTTGTTACTGTCGATTTCCCCTTTTATGGCTGTTAGTATTTGCCTTATGTATTGAGGTGCTCCTATGTTGGGTGCAGAAATATTTACAATTGTTATATCTTCTTATTGGTTCGATCCCTTGATCATTATGTAGTGTCCTTCTTTGTCTCTCCTTTATTTTATTTAGTCTTTATTTTAAAGTCTATTTTGTCTGATATGGAATTGCTACTCCAGCTTTCTTTTGGTTTCCTTTTGCATGGAATATCTTTTTCCATCCCCTTACTTTCAGTCTGTATGTGTCTCTAGGTTTGAAGTGGGTCTCTTGTAGACAGTATATATATGGGTCTTGTTTTTGTATCCATTCAGCCAGTCTGCGTCTTTTGGTGGGAGCATTTAATCCATTTACTTTTAAGGTATTTATCAATATGTATGTTCCTATTTCCATTTTCTTAATTATTTTGTGTTTGTTATTGTAGGTCTTTTCCTTCTCTTGTGTTTCTTGCCTAGAGAAGTTCCTTTAGCATTTCTTGTAAAGCTGGTTTGGTGGTGGTGAACTCTCTCAGCTTTTGCTTGTCTGTAAAGGTGTTAATTTCTCCATCAAATCTGAATGAGATCCTTACTGGGTAGAGTGATCTTGGTTGTAGATTTTTCTCCTTAATCACTTTAAATATGTCCTTCAGTCCTTTCTGGCTTGCAGAGTTTTTTGCTGAAAGATCAGCTGTTAACCTTATGTGGATTTCCTTGTTTGTTATTTGTTGTTTTTCCCTTGATGTTTTTAATATGTTTTCTTTGTATTTAATTTTTGACAGTTCTATTAATATGTGTCTTGGTGTGTTTCTCCTTGGATTTATCCTGTATGGGACTCTCTGTGCTTCATGGACTTGATTAACTATTTCCTTTCCCATATTAGGGAAGTTTTCAACTATAATCTCTTCAAATATTTTCTCAGTCCGTTTCTTTTTCTCTTCTTCTTCTGGAACCCCTGTAATTCGAATGTTGGTGCGTTTAATGTTGTCTCAGAGGTCTCTGAGACTGTCCTCAGTTCTTTTCATTCTTTTTCCTTTATTCTGCTCTGCAGTAGTCATTTTCACTATTTTATCTTCCAGGTCACTTATCCGTTCTTCTGCCTCAGTTATTCTGCTATTGATCCCATTAGAGCATTTTTAATATCATTTATTGTGTTGTTCATCATTGCTTGTTTCATCTTTAGTTCTTCTAGGTGCTTGTTAAATGTTTCTTGCATTTTGTCTATTCTATTTCCAAGATTTTGGATCATCTTTACTATCATTATTCTGAATTCTTTTTCGGGTAGACTGCCTATTTCCTCTTCATTTGTTAGGTCTGGTGGGTTTTTATCTTTCTCCTTCATCTGCTGAGTGTTTTTCTGTCTTCTCATTTTGCTTATCTTACTGTGTTTGGGGTCTCCTTTTTGCAGGCTGCAGGTTCGTAGTTCCCGTTGTTTTTGGTGTCTGTCCCCAGTGGCTAAGGTTGGTTCAGTGGGTTGTGTAGGCTTCCTGGTGGAGGGTACTAGTGCCTGTGTTCTGGTGGATGAGCCTGGATCTTGTCTTTCTGGTGGGCAGGTCCACGTCTGGTGGTGTGTTTTGGGGTGTCTGTGGACTTATTATGATTTTAGGCAGCCTCTCTCCTAATGGGTAGGTTTGTGTTCCTATCTTGCTAGTTGTTTGGCATAGGGTGTCCAGCACTGTAGCTTGCTGGTCATTGATTTAAGCTGGGTGCTAGTGTTGAGACGGAGATCTCTGGGAGATTTTCGCTGTTTGATATTACGTGGAGCTGGGAGGTCTCTTGTGGACCAGTGTCCTGAAGTTGGGTTTCCCACCTCAGAGGCACAGCACTGAGTCCTGACTGCAGCACCAAGAGCCTTTCATCCACAGGGCTCAGAATAAAAGGGAGAAAAAGTAGTAAGAAAGAAAAAAAAGAAAGGGTAAAATAAAATAAAGTAAGTTAAAATAAAATAAAGTTATTAAAATAAAAAATAATTATTAAGAATTTTTTTAAGTAAAAACACAAAACAAAACAAACAAACAAAAACGCACGGATACAACCCTAGGACAAATGGTTAAAGCAAAGTATACAGACAGAATCTCACAGAGAAGCATATACATACACACTCACAAAGAGGAAAAAGGGAAACAAAAATAAATCTTGCTCTCAAAGTCCACGTCCTCAATTTGGGATGATTCGTTGTCTCTTCATGTGTTCCACAGATGCAGGGTACATCAAGTTGTGGAGATATAATCCGCTGCTCCTCAGGCTGCTGGGAGAGATTTCCCTTTCTCTTCTTTGTTCACACAGCTCCCGGGTTTCAGCTTTGGATTTGGCCCCCCCTCTGCATGTATGTCACCAGAGGGTGTCTGTTCTTCACTCAGACAGGACGGGGTTAAAGCAGCTGCTGATTCGGGGGCTCTGGCTCACCCAGGCCGGGGGGAGGGAGGGGTACGGAGTACGGGGCGAGCCTGCAGTGGCAGAGGCCGGCGTGATGTTGCCCCAGCCTGAGGCGTGCCGTGCGTTCTCCCTGGGAAGTTGTCCCTGGATCCCAGGACCCTGGCAGTGGCTGGCTGCACAGTCTCCCTGGAAGGGAGTTGTGGAGAGTGACCTGTGCTCGCACACAGGCTTCTTGGTGGCCGCAGCTGCACCCTTAGCATCTCATGCCCGTCTCTGGGGTCCGTGCTGTTAGCTGTGGCTCGCGCCTGTCTCTGGAGCTCCTTTAAGCAGCGCTCTTAGTCCCCTCTCCTCGCACACCAGGAAATAAAGAGGGAAGGAAAAGTCTCTTTCCTCTTTGGCAAGTCTGGACTTTTTCCTGGACTCCCTCCTGGCTAGCCGTGGTGCACTGACCCCCTGCAGACTGTGTTCATGCCGCCAACCCCAGTCCTCTCCCTGCGCTCCGACCGAAGCCCGAGCCTCAGCTCCCAGCCCCTGCCTGCCCCGGCGGCTGAGCAGACAAGCCTCTCGGGCTGGTGAGTGCCGGTCGGCACCGAACCTCTGTGCAGGAATCTCTCCGCTTTGCCCTCCGCACCCCTGTTGCTGTACTGTCCTCCGCGGCTCCGAAGCTTCCCCCCTCCGCCACCCGCAGTCTCCGCCCGCGAAGGGGCTTCCTAGTGTGTGGAAACCTTTCCTCCTTCACAGCTCCCTCCCACTGGTGCAGGTCCCGTCCCTATTCTTTTGTCTCTTGATTTGTGGTATCTTTGTCTGGTTTTGGTATCACGCTGATGGTGTCCTCATAAAATGAGTTTGGGAGTATTCCTTCCCCTGCAGTGTTTTGGAGTAGTTTCAGAAGGATAGGTGTTAACTCTTCTCTAAATGTTTGGTAGAATTTGCCTGTGAAGCCATCTGGTCCTGGACTTTTGTTGATTGGGAGTTTTTTAATCAAAATTTCCATTTCAGTACTGGTAATTGGTCTTTTCATATTTTCTATTTCTTCCTGGTTCAGTCTTGGGAGAGTGTACCTTTCTAAGAATTTGTCCATTTCTTCCATGTTGTCCATTTTATTGGTATATAGTTGTTACTAGTAATCTTATGATCCTTTGTATTTCTGTGGTGTTGGTGGTAACTTCTCCTTTTTCATTTCTGATTTTATCAATTTGGGCCCTCTCCATTTTTTTCTTGATGAGTCTGGCTAAAGGTTTATCAATTTTGTTTATCTTTTCAAAGAACCAGCTTTTAGTTTCATCGATCTTTTCTATTTTTTTGTAATCTCTGTTTCATTTATTTCTGCTCTGATCTTTATGATTTCTTTCCTTCTACTAACTTTGGGTTTTGTTTATTCTTCTTTCTCTAGTTGCTTTAGGCATAAGCTTAGGTTGTTTACTTGAGGTTTTTCTTGTTTCCTGAGGTAAGCTTGTATCGCTATAAACTTCCCTCTTAGAACAGCTTTGCTGCGTCCCGTAAGTTTTGGATCATTGTGCTTTCGTTTTTGTCTCTAGGTATTTTTTGATTTCTTCAGTGATCCATTAGTTGTTTAGTAGCATATTGTTTAGCCTCCATGTGTTTGTGTTTTTTGGAGTTTTCTTCTTGTAGTTGATGTCTAACCTCACAGCATTGTGGTTGGAAAAGATGCTTGATATGATTTCAGTTTTCTTAAGTGTACTGAACCTTGCTTTGTGACCCAGCATGTGATCTATCCTGGAGACTGTTCCATGTGCACTTGAAAAGAATGTGTATTCTGCTGCCTTTGGATGGAATGCTCTATAAATATCAGTTAAGTCCTTCTAGTCTAAGGTGTCATTTGAAGCCTGTGTTCCTTATTGATTTTCTGTCTGGATGATCTGTCCATTGATGTAAGTCATGGGTTAAAGTCCCCCATTATTATTGTGTTCCTGTCAATTTCTCCTTTTCTGTCAACATTTGCATTATATATTGAGGTGCTCCTACATTAGGTGCATATATATTTACAATTGTTATATCTTATTGGATTGATCCTTTGATCACTATGTAGTGTTCTTCTTTGTCTCTTGTAACAGTCTTTATTTTAAAGTCAATTTTGTCTGATATGAGTATTGCCACTACAGCTTTCTTTTGATTTCCATTTGCATGGAATACGTTTTTCCATCCTTTCACTTTCAGTCTGTATGTGTCTAGTTCTGAAGTGAATCTCCTGTAGGCAGCAAATATACAGGTCCTGTTATTGTATCCATTCAGCCTGTTTCTTTTGGTTGGAGCATTTAGTCCATTTACATTTAAGATAACGTTGAAATTTGATTATTTTTTAATATAGGCATTTAGTGCTTTAAATGTACTCCTAAGTATTGCTTTTGCTATATCTCATAAATTTTTTGTGTGTGTGGTATGCGGGCCTCTCACCGTTGCGGAGCACAGGCTCCAGATGCACAGGCTCAGCGGCCATGGCTCATGGGCCCAGCCACTCCACGGCATGTGGGATCCTCCCGGACTGGGGCATGAACCCATGTCCCTTGCATTGGCAGGTGGACTCTCAACCACTGTGCCACCAGGGAAGCCCATAAATTTTAATATGATAAATCTATTTTCATTAAATTCAAGATACTTTATAATATTCTTTTTTATTTCTTCTTTGAACCACAGGTTATTTAGAAGTATGTTTAGTTTTGAAATATTTGAGGAATTTCCATAGGTCTTTCTGTTATTGATCCCTACTTAAATTCCACTATGGTCAGAGTATACTTTGTATAGGTTTGAATCTTTTTAAATTTATTGAAACTTATTTTATGGCCCATATGTTCTGTCTTGGTAAAGTTGGTTGATTTTGTTCTTCAAGTCTACTATATCCTTGCTGATTTTTTTTCTTTAGAAAATTGATTGTTGAGAGAGGGACATTGAAATCTCCAACCATTAATTGTAGATTAGATTTGTTTATTTCTCTTCGTAGTTCTTTCATGTTTGCATGATTTATTAGGTGCATAAACTTTCAAGATTGTTATTCTTCCTGATGATCTCTTTATTATTATGAAATTACATTCCTTAACACTGGAAATATTCTTTACTCTGCAATCTAATTTGCCTAATAGTGATATAGTCACTCCAGCTTTCTGTCAGTGTTAGCATAGTATATCTTTTTCCATCCTTTTACTTTTATTTGTGCCTTTATAGTTAAAGTGTGTTCTTCTAGGCACCATATATTTGGGTCTTGGTTTTTTAATACAATCTGAAAATCTCTACCTTTTAATCGGGGCATTTAGACCATTAACATTTAACGTGATTATTGATATAGTTAGGTTTAAAAATTTCATCTTGCTACGTGTTTTATTTTTGTCATATCTGTGATTTGTTCTTTTTTTCTTTTTCTACTTCCTTTTAAATTGAATACTTTTTTTTGCACTTCATTTTTTCAACTTTATTGAGGTATAATTTATATACAATAAATGCACTACTTTAGGGGTACATTTAGATGAGTTTTGACAAATGTATACACCATGTAACTGTCAGTGCAATCAAATATAGAATGTTCTCAACAGCCTTGGAAACGTCCCTCATTCCCTTTTGCAATTAGTCCTCAGTTGCACTCCCAATTCCATCTGCTATCAATTCTTCTGCTTTCTAGAATTCTACATAAATGCAATCATACAGTATTTTTTTTTCTTTTTTTTTTTTGTGGTATGAGGGCCTCTCACTGTTGTGGCCTCTCCCGTTGTGGAGCACAGTCTCCGGACACGCAGGCTCAGCGGCCATGGCTCACGGGCCCAGCCACTTCACAGCATGTGGGATCTTCCCGGACCGGGGCACGAACCCATGTCCCCTGCATCGGCAGGCGGACTCTCAACCACTGTGCCACCAGGGAAGCCCAGTATGTATTCTTTTTGTCTGGTTTCCTTCACTCAGCTTATGATTTTGGGATTTATCCATGTTGTTGCATATATCAGTAGTTCATTCTTATTGCTGAGTAGAATTCCATTGCTTGGATAGACAGCAATTTATTTATCCTGCATTTTATGTTTATGTTAATTTGGGAAGAAAAGGAATTCTTTTTTTTTTGTCTCTTCTTTTTTTTTCTTTATAACAAATTTAATCAGTTATACATATACATATGTTCCCATATCCCCTCCCTTTTGCGTCTCCCTCCCACCCTCCCTATCCCACCCCTCCAGGCAGTCACAAAGCACCGAGCTGATCTCCCTGTGCTATGCGGCTGATTCCCACTAGCTATCTACCTTACGTTTGGTAGTGTATATATGTCCATGCCGCTCTTTCACTTTGTCACAGCTTACCCTTTTTTATTTTTGTCATATCTGTGATTTGTTCTTTTTTTCTTTTTCTACTTCCTTTTAAATTGAATACTTTTAAAATCCTATTTTACCCCACTTAATGACTTACTAATTATAACCTTTAAAATTTTATTGGTTGCTTTTGGATTTACAATATATATCTTTAACTAATCACAGTCTAACCTTCAAGTGATATTATTGCCACTTCACATATATTGGAGGAGCCTTACAATAGTGTTCTTCCATATTTCCCCTCCTAATCTTTTTGCTATTGTTATATGTTTTGTTTTATATATATTATACAACCCATGCTACATTGCTATTATTTTTGTTTAAATAGTCAATTATCTTTTAAATTTATTAAATAACAGAATGTCTTTTTTTACATTTAATGATATTTATTTTATTTTTTATTGAAGTATAGTTGATTTGTAATATTAATTTTTATTTGACTACAACTGGGTCATATCATGTAAGTTTTGATATCTAGCATTCTCTCAATTGTTTATATTTAAATAGTCTCTATTCAGTTTGGTTTTTTGTTTGTTTGGTTCTTTTTATCCATACCACACAGCATGTGGAACTTCCCTGACCAGGGATTGAACCCGTGCCCCATGAAGTGGAAGCGTGGAGTCTTAACCACTGGACCATCGATGAAGTCCTAGAAAAAGTCTTATATTTACCCAGGTAGTTGTCATTTCTGGTGCTCTTTATTATTTTGAATAGATACATATTTCCATCTAGTTTCATTTTTCTTTTGCCTAAAGGACCTCTCTTAACATTTCTTACAGTGTGGGTCTACTGGTGGTGAATTCTCTCAGGTTCTTTTATATCTGAAAATGTCTTTATTTCCCTGTGCCTTGAAAGATATTTTTGCTGAGTAAAGAATTCTAGGTTATTTGTTTTTTTCCTTTCAGTACTTTAAAGATGTTTTTCCATTGTTGGCTTGACAAAAATATCATACACTATGTGGCTTAAATACAAACACTTATTTCTCACAGTTCTTGAGGCTGGGATGTCCAAGATAAAGGTACCAGCTGATTCATTATCTGGTGAGTATCTGCCCCACTTTCTGCTTCATGGACAGCCATGTTTTCACTGCAACCTCACATGGTTGAAAGGGCTAGGGAGCTCTCTGAGGTTTCTTTTATAAGGGCACAATCCCATTCATGAGGGCTTCACCCTTATGACCTAATCACCTCCTAATACCATCACCTTGGAGGTAGGATTTCAACATAAGAATTTTGGAGGGACATAAACATTTGGTCATTTGCAGCTGTCTTCTTACATTTTTCTTTCCAAACAGAAGTTATCCTTATCTTTGTTTTCTGTGCATCACCTCTTTTTCCTCTGGTGACTTAAATTTTTTTCTTTTTATCACTGATTTTATACAATTTGCTTATGATATGTTCCTTAAAGTAGTTTTCTTCATGTTTTTTGTACTTGGGGTTTGTTAAGCTTCTTGGATCTGTCAGTTTATAGTTTTCAACAAACTAGGGCAATTGTGTACTTATAGGAATACAAAAATATCCAGTACTTGCCTCAGTAGCGGGGAATAATTAGCCTTAGGAGGCTCTGATCCCCCCAACAAATCTTAAAAAAAGACTTAAGGTTATTAAATGTTTTTGAAGTAACTGAACTATGCCTCAGACCCTTTTGAGTACTCTGCCCAATACCCTGTGAAATTGTGAGTTTTTCTAGACTTGCTGATGTGTATAGGCACTATCCCTGTACCTATGTGAGCCCCAAGTACTGTTTCACTGTAACATTTAGGGTGTCTCTTCCACCAGTCTCTGGTAGTTTTCCCACATACATGCACCAATCCCTATTCTACTGAATATTTAAGGGAGTTCCTCTGTGATCTCTGGAGTTCTCTGTGCAGCTCTCCTCTCCAGTACTCCGTCCTGTAAACTCTAGCTGCTTTGGTCTCCCTGGACACTGAGGTTTGTCTGCTCAACTCAGGGATTCTGCCTCAGGATGTTTCCTCTCCCTATATCACAACCTGGAAATGCTCTCAAGTCGGTAAGCTGAGGGAACCACAATGCTCACCTTCTTTGTTTCCTGTCTCTCAGGGATTACTATTCTTCTGTGTCTGATTTCAGTGTCTTCAAAACTGTTGTTTCATATATTTTGCCTGGTGTTTGGTTATTTTAGGCAGGAGGGTAAATCTGGCCCATTGTACTCCAATTTTGCTAAAATTGATAGTTCATTTTCTGTACCTATTAAATAATTTCTTCCGTTAATCCTTCCCTGGTAGAGGACGTGTTTCAATATTACTTTGTTGTATTTTATTTATCGTTTCCATTATTCCTAATTCTACAAATTTATAATTCGTGTAGTCTGCATTTTGGTTCATGCTTTCAAAATTGCATGAATTTCTTCCTCAGGCAGTAACTCATGTAAAAAGGTAAAAATATTTAAATCTAAGAGATGATGTTCACTTAGAAATGTGATCTTCCATATATTTTGCTGACAATGGTGTGTATGTGTGGCATCCCATAGACGCTGTGTGGATGTTGATGGGATTGCCCTCTGGTTGGTGAGGTCTGACTTGACTCCGAACCGTCTTAATTCCAATGAAACCTCAAAGTACTAGGTGGTCATTGGACTGACCAATCATTGAGCTATAAGATAGCAAAGTAATTTTGAGAGTCTTTAGAAACATCTATCCATCCTTATCATTTTGTAGATGAGGAAAAAGAATTGTTAAGCATTTAAGAGGCTTACACAAGTCTCCTAGGAAATTCTGAGGCCTAAGCTGAGACTTAGTCTCTGGACTCCCATCCTGGCAATGTTTCCACATGGCTCTTCTCACTAAATATGTCCATGTTAGTGCAGTGGTAATATTAGCATTTATCAGGCCTTTCTGAGACACCGTTATTGTTGACTGGCATTTAATTTACCCTACTTATTTTAAAATGAATTTTTATTGGACTATAGTTGATTTATAATGTTAGTTTCTACTGTACAGCAAAGTGAATCAGTTATACATACACATATACCCACTGTAATTGTTTAATTCCATGCACCTGCTAGGGTTGACAGTGGAGATCTTCATTAATTTGGGCCAGTGTTTTTGTTTGTTTTTAAACATCTTTATTGGAGTATAATTGCTTTACAATGGTGTGTTAGTTTCTGCTTTATAACAAAGTGAATCAGTTATACATATGTTCCCATATCTCTTCCCTCTTGCATCTTCCTCCCTCCCACCCTCCCTATCCCACCCCTCTAGGTGGTCACAAAGCACTGAGCTGATCTCCCTGTGCCATGCAGCTGCTTCCCACTAGCTATTTTACGTTTTGTAGTGTATATATGTCCATGCCACTCCCTCACTTTGTCACAGCTTCCCCTTCCCCCTCCCCATATCCTCAAGTCCATTCTCTAGTAGGTCTGTGTCTTTATTCCCGTCTACCCCTAGGTTCTTCATGACTTTTTTTCTTTTAGATTCTTTTCCCATATAGGTCATCACAGAGTATTGAGAAGAGTTCCCTGTGCTATACAGTAGGTCCTTATTAGTTATCTATTTTATATATTGTAGTGTGTATATGTCAATCCCAATCTCCCAATTTATCCCTCCTCCCCCCTTCCCCTTTGGTAACCATAAGTTTGTTTTCTACATCTCTATTTCTATTTTGTAAATAAGTTCACTTGTACCATTTTTTTTAGATTTCACATATAAGCAATATCATATGATATTTGCCTGACTTACCTCAGTATGACAATCTCTAGGTCCATCCATGTTGTTGCAAATGGCATTATTTCGTTCTTTTTTATGGCTGAGTAATATTCCATTGTATATATGTACCACATCTTCTTTATCCATTCATCCATTGAAGGACATTTAGGTTGCTTCCATGTCTTAGCTATTGTAAGTACTGCTGCAATGAACATTGGGGTGCATGTATCTTTTTGAAGTATGGTTTTCTCCGGATATATGCCCAGGAGTAGGATTGCTGGGTCATATGGTAGTTCTATCATACTGTTCTCCATAGTGGCTGTACCAATTTACATTCCCACCAACAGTGTAGGAGGGTTTCCTTTTCTCCACACTCTCTCCAGCATTTATTGTTTGTAGATATTTTGATGATGGCCATTCTGATTGGTGTGAGGTGATACCTCATTGTAGTTTTGATTTACATTTCTCTCATTTACCCTACTTCTTAATGTCACCCTACTTCTTGCTTATTAGCAATTTAAACTTCAGGGACTGGGATGGGTATGTCCAGTCTGAAAGTAGAAGAATGAGGCACTTCCTGATACCAAGGCAGAGTAGTCTAGAAAACTACTTTCACCAAGTAGTAACTGGTGAAAAATGAGTTTGGAATATTTCACAGGAATTTAATTTGGGAACTAGAAGTTCTCATGATACGTTTTCTTTTCACCTTTTATTTCAAAAGTTCTATTGAGATTTAAAATACATAAAGTGTAAAAAAAAATTTAAGGCAGCTTGAAATTTTACTATTTATATAATCTTTTGAAATGAAATGCTATTATGTTAAAGGAAGTGGGTAGCTATAGAATCCCTTGTAATTATCTCCAAGTGGATTGGCTACTCTACGTTTACCCGTTGATCACGTGTGCACTGGTAGACAAGCAATGGGTATTTCCATGATTAATTTGTATGAAATGGTACTCATGTATGGAGTAGAAATTCTAGCTTTGCAATGTAGGCACATATTCTGGCTTTTCAGCTGTCGTGGACACTGGGTTTGGAAGATCACGACTCTTAGAAGTCTTAGTACCTTCATCTATTAAATGAAAAGAATCCCTACCCTCTCAAGGTACTGGCTTAGATTTCTTGCTCGTTATTATAAGCAGGCATGCTTGTCCTGTAACCAAAAGCTCAGTGTAGCCTACCTCCTGAGCAAGGAAGTAGAACTTCACACACACCTTCAGCTAACTCAGCTCCACTTGTTCTGTTAAAGCAACTTGGGAACCATGGAGAATGTAACATATGGGAATTTAAAAAAATAGAGTCCAGAAAAAACATAAAGAAAAAGATCCTTTACATTGGTCTTAGCAACGAATTTTTGGATATGAAACCAAAAGCACACATAAAGCAAAAATAAACAAGTGGGACTACATTAAAATAAAAAGCTTCTGCACAGCAATAGTCACCAAAATGAGAAGGCAACCTACAGAGTGGGAGAAAATATTTGCAAACTACATATAAGGCATTAATGTCCAAAATATTGATATATAAGGAACTCCTACAACTCTATAGCAAATAAAATCCAATTAAAAAATGGGCAGAGGATGTGAATAGGCATTTTTCCAAAGATGTACAAATGGCCAACAGGTACTTGAGAGAGTGCTCACCATCACTAATTATTAGGGAAATGCATATCAAAACCACAATGAGTTATCACCTCACACCTGTTAGAACAGCTATTATCAAAGAAACGAGAGAACACACACAGGATGTGGAGAAGAGGGAACCCTTGTGCGCTGTTGGTGGGAACGTAAATTGGTGCAGCCACTATGGAAAACAGTATGAAGGTTCCTCAAAAAAACTAAAAATAGAGTTACCATATGATCCAGCAATCCCACTCCTGGGTATATATCTGAAGGAAACATAAACACTAATTCAAAAAGATACATGCACCCCAATGTTCATAGCAGCATTACTTAATTGCTAAGGTATGGAAGCAATGTAAGTGTCCATCAACAGATAATTGATTAAAGAAGATGTGGTCCATATATACAATGGAATATTATTCACCCATGAGAAAAAAAGAAATCCTGCCATTTGTAACAACATGGATAGACCTGAGTGCACTATGCTATGTAAAATAAGTCAGAGAAAGATATACTGTATGATCCCACATATATGTAGAATATAAAAAAAAAAACCAAACGCAGAGAAACAGAGTAGAATGGTGGTTACCAGTGGTTGGGAGGTGGGGGAAATGGGGAGATATCAAAGGGTTAACAACATCCAGTTATGAGATGCACAAGTTCTGGGGATCAGAACTATAGTTCAGCATGATGAGTATAGTTAACAATACTGTATTATATACTTGAAAGTTGCTAAGAGAGAAGATCTTAAATGTTCTCACCACAAAAAAGAAATGGTAATTGAGGTGATGGAGGTGTTAACTAATCCTACTATGGTAATCATTTTGCAATGTATCAGTGGATCAAGTCATCACCTTGTACACCTCAAGCCTACACAATATTATATCAAATATCTTGGTAAAGCTGGAAAAAAAAGAATTGACTGTATGTGAAAAGTCAAATGACAGGCTGAGAGAAAATATTTGTAATAAATACATCCAAGTAAGGATTTGCATCACGAATACATAAAGAATTCCTACAAGTCAGTTAAGATAACTGAATTTTTAAAAACACACAAGACTTGAACACCTCATAAAAGAGGCTATTGGGACTTCCCTGGCAGTCCAATAATTAAGACTCTATGCTTCCACTGCAGGGGGCACAGGTTCGATCCAGGGGGTCAGGGAACTAAGATCCCCCATTCCTCGTGGTGCAGCCAAAACAAAAAAAAGGAGGAGGACATCAAGGTGGTCAATGACGAACTGAGTGTTCGGTATCACTAATCGTAATGTGAAGGCAAATTGAGATACCACCGTGCACACCAAATTGCTAAAATGTAAGTCTGAGAATAACAAGTGTTGGTGAGGATGTGGAACAACTGGAACTCTTCTACACTGTGGTGGGAGTATGAATTAGTATACGACTTTGGAATAATGTTCGGCAGTACCGTCTAGAGCTAAATATACCTTATTTCTGAGCAAGGTTGAAATGTCAACATTTTATAGTTTGAAAGTCAGATCAACCTTAGTCACAATGTTTCACATTGAAATTATATAATGGTGAGATCTGAATTCAAGTTAGAAAAGTGTATAGATTTCTTGTTTACCAAAGTATAACAATATTTATCAGTATACTACTGAATGCATAGTTTGCAAAAAGGTGAACCATGGGTGGGGCTCTATGTAGGATTTTATGGAAAAGCCTCATTTTATTATATAATAGAAATTTAAATGAAACTTTGAAAAGTTTTGGGCTACATATGTTTCCATAGAAGAGATCTACTTAACTCTCTAAAAATGCTGACCTTTTGACGAGGCAGTATCTGAAGGTGTGGGTCAGTAGCCTTCATAAGCCTTTTAGGGTTTACCTCATGCAGAGTTCAGGCTAATAAATGCATATAGTTAAACACCATCTCCATCCTAATTACAGAGAAGAGGGAGCTTTTTAATCCACTTATTTGGGAACAGATCAATAAATGCTTTTACTAGTTTTTAAGGATGGTTCATTAAGAAGGAAAAAATAGATTGCAGATAATATATACTGCACCTATTGCTAAAATGCTCTTTAAATCAAGCGTAAGGATTTCATACTTTAGTACAAGCCAGGGCATTGGGACAACTGAATGGTATGATGTCATCTCTTCTCTAGACAGAGTTTATTCAATCCAGAGAAGAAGGAAGGAAGGGTAGAATACATGCTCGTTAGGAACAATAAAAGGAAGAATACATGCTCATTTCCTTTTTTAAAAATGACATCCAGACTTAAAACTCTGAAATCTTCCTCTAGCCTGAAATATGAAGGGTCTATGTTTGCAGCCAACAGTACATCCTGTTTATGATAAGTGATTCAAGGTGCTGGAATGTCCATTAAAAAAAAATCTAACCCTTCAATTTTTACACTGCCCCATGCTATTTCAGTGGAGTGGGAGCTTGTATGGGGGAATGTGTCATTGTGTAAGGTGGTCCACCTCCAATCCCCTGTGGAAAAAGATGGAATATAGAAATGTGTTTAAAAACTTAACCAAAGAACAAAACCAGAACATAGCAATTTGTAATGACTATTTATTAACACATGTATCACAAACGTTCACAATATCAATGCATTCTTGTTGGCATGCGAGACAGAGGAATTGTTTTTTAGGATCTTTTAAAAATATTTTGACTATTGTTCCCCCTTCACACTCATTTTTAAATTGATTTGATGAGGTCCTCGATGTCTGTAATGTCAACGCAAAGAAAAAAATATAGAAAGAAGTAACAATTAGCAGTTAATTGGGGAAAAACAGAAGTAATATTATTTCCTTCACAGGAAGCAACAATACAGCTTTGTAACAGGGTTATACAGGTGCACTAAACTGTCTATAAGTTCCCAGGCATGTAACAGTAAGGAGCAAGGATGCCAACCAAAGCTCGACAATTTCCTTCGTGCGGGACACGTGCCTTTTTCTCCTCACGGACAATTACCAATGTATCCCTTTACATGTCCTAGGCAGCCTGAAGAAGGTAGGAAAGAGCCTTAGTAAAAGGGAAAACCCAACCAAAGGAGATTAAGCCAAAAGAACAGATAGCTATCTGCTTATCTACATCTAGGGGGGTGCGGCATTTATCAATCATGATCAAGGGCTAACAGGAGCCTCCCACACTACATGCAGGGCCCTGCAGGGCCAGTGATGGTATGGAGAACCAGTCACCTACAATGAGCTGCAGTTGGACCAAATACAGATGGAGGAGGTGGCACACACAGAGCTTTGGGTGGGGTCCCCTAGGACTTAGATGCAGGGAACCTGGCTACACTCTGGCACAACAGGGCTTCACAAGATGGAATGCTACGCATGATGCAGGCTCAAAGGTGGAGCAGAGACTGTGTGGGAGTGTCAGTTGCACGGGGTGAGGGTGTTAGGTGTATTATGTACTGTGCTCTAACATTATTTGGAAGTCTTTCAAAGATTGCTGCAGTTCCTTTCGAAAACAGGTCTCTTCTTCCATCATTCTTGAAAGACTAAGAGAAATTAAAACATGTGAGTGACTCACCATTAATAAGGCCTTAAAATAAGGTAACAAGCTGAAGAGAGCGTTCTGACGTTTTCCAGAGCAGTGATCACATCTCCTCCCCAGCACCACAGAAATGAGGCTTTGGCATGTGGCCAAGTGCCACCCAGATCAAAGAGTGAAGTGGCCAGGCAGCACTCTTGTCCCTTTGAAGGGGAGTATGTACCTCAAAGGGAGAATCCTAGATTTAACCTCCCCCCACCATCACTCACCTTCTTACACCATCTCATACTGGTTGGCCGTGATGAACCGGGACAGACAGCAGGCCAGCAGCATGCCAATCAGCTGTTGGCAGAAGGAAAAAGAGAACGAGGCTCTGAAGTCACTGAGCTAACACATTTCTAACACACACCCCTCCGATGTAATTTTTAACAACTGAGGGCTTTTGTACATGAATGGGGAAAAGGCGCTAGGGAAAACGATCAAACCTGATTTCAGTAGTGGGATCTAAGACTTAGGGAGTCTAAGTGCTAGTGGAGGTCAGCTGGAGGTTCTCCAACTGACCATAAGGTTCCAAGTCTAGCTCACTCTGGCCGTTAAAAACAACTTTTGACATGTAAGTAGTAGTAAAACGTGTTCATGTGTTCTGAGAGTAATGAAAAAAATTAAGTACCACAGAATTAGCAAGATAGTAACAAAATGCCAGAATTCAAAACCATAAGTGCATGCATTGGGAAGCTATCTCAACATAGGATGATACCCCAGCCATACCCGGCTGACAGGACAATAGTTCTTTCCTTGAGACAATGGGACGCTAATCCTTGACTGGGTGTTGTCAGTAGTGAAGTAAGTCATGGCTTGTGAGAAGTGGGGCGGAGGGGGACTTTAATTTCTCTTTGTCTCTAAACCATGTATATATTTTAGGCCCAAATGGGCCCATCTACACCCAAGGTCTATCCCTTGGTTTTTCAGGGGCCCCAGCACAACCAATATCTGGGTACCTCCACCTCCTCAGAAGACCGCAGTCTTCTGCCCACTTTGTGCATTGACTTAACCTGTAACACAGGTGGATCTGGTAAAAAGCTGTTGTAACACTAGGAAGACATCCTTAAGCACAGATAGATGCTTAAGGATCTGCTCATAGGAAACCAAAATTCCCATACCTGCTGGAGGATCAGCACTCTTTGGACAGGACCCTGATTGTGCACTGGAGTGTAGAGGGCTGCAGCTTCTCTTGGCCATGTGGGGTCCCTTCTCCTTAAGCAATTGGCCATGTTTAATTGGTTCAGAGGTGGCAATGACCTTTAGAGATAATCTAGTACAGTGTCAAATGTGGCCCCAGGACCAGCAGAATCAGCATCATCTGGGACCTTGTTAGAAACACATTCTCAGGCCCCACCCCAAACCTGCTGAATCAGACACTCTTGGGGCTGGGGTCCAGCTATTGGTGTTTTAACAAGCCTTCCAGGTGAGAGTACCACTCATCCAGTCCATCTGGTCACCCTTATCTTATAGGTGACACGTTGGGTCCCACTGTTGGTCAAGGCAACACCTCAACTCTGGTCTAGCTCTCCGCTCAATCCTGCAAGTTCCAACCTGCCTCCCTTTCTTGGTGAAGTACCAGAGTCTTTCTTTTTCAAATGGAAATCGTGCTGTGAAATCTGCAAACTATAACTTCTGTCAGGTAAGGAAAATCACCCTACTGGACTTACCCTATCTCCTACCAAGGCTCTGGCCACCATCATTTTGTGCCACAAAATACATAGTATCGTGCACGTACCACCAAGTGGCCAGAGGAACCATGGCTGTAACCTCCAGAATATTATGCCAAATGAGAAACTAAAATCCTTGTGAGTGCAAGGAGTTTGAACCTTATAGCTTGTCTCTTTTCATTAGAACTACCAGTTTTTAGGACCAACATACACCAGATCACACTTGATATGCTCAAAATTCAGATGCCAGCCAAAACCTAAGTATTAGAGGCACATAGCACAATCAGGAATATCGAGTTATTTAATCCTTACTACATGCCTGGGCAGTATTACCATCCCAACTGTCCACAGAAGAAAATGGGTTCAGCAGAGGTTAAAGAATCTCCCCCAAACCATACAGGTAACCCACACAGAGTTTAAGGCTCCACCCTGGGGCCTAGACCCCTTTCCTCTCCAGAATAACTCCTCTGCCTCACGCCACCAAGGGTTCCTTCCTGCCTTACAGTGCAGACTTCAGGGAGAGGACCGTCAGTGGGCATCTCTTTATTTGATCTCAAGTTCCTAGACCCTCCTTTCTTTGTAAAGCTTAGTGCTTTAGGTTTTTCTCGTTGACCTCGTGTGTTTTAGCACTTAACAGTAGCCAGCATTCCATTTTACAGTTTGCAATGCTCTTGGCCCCCATGGCAATTCATGAGCCACACAGCCAGAAAATTCTGCAGTACACTTCAATTTTTCTTGCACCTGAGATGTCTGCTTTCAAGGGAATATAGCATGTCCCTCCACCTTTTTTTCCTCAAACAGAAACAACATCATCCTTAAGCACCAGACAAACTTTCTCACAGAAATAATAACTTTTAAAAATATAAGTAAAAATAAAAGCTATTTGCTTTCAAACTAACTATGTTTTGTATTTCTAGGGCAAGAATATACCTTCTGTTTGCCCATGGGAGAAGACATTTTTTTAAATTATTTTTTAACATCACTGTGAAGTTGTTAGAGCTTAAAATTGATCAAGGGTTCATTATACAACTTACGATTGTCATTATCACTCACATTTTGATCCGTTAGGTTTTTGTTCCAACCTTATGTATACTATGAACGCAATTTATTACCGTAAATTTAAAAAAAAATGACGCATCATGAAATTTTGAGTGAAGAAGAATTTTTTGGTGAATTTTACGCAGATACTTTCTCTGTCTGAGTCACATATATACTAGCGTCTCAGAAGATGACAGTTCTTCAGAATATAGTTCTGATTCAGACGATGTGAATATTAGACCAACAAAAGACAGAAAACCTTAGTGATTGATTCTTATATGCAAAGTGAAAACGAAACTCATGGTGCTGGAGAATGCTCCTTTGCTTCTACAGAAGAGTGGATTGAAGACAACATTTCACGAAAATTAGAAGACTTTACAGGTGTGGCAGGTGTAACTATTGACTGTAATAATGCACAAAGTGTTAGTGAAATAACAGAATTAATCTTTGGTAACTTTTTCGAGTTGGTCGCTTCTCAAACGAACCTGTATCACCAACAGAATGAAAAATCGTATAAAAAATATAAGGCTTTAAAATGGACTGATGTAACTAACAGTGACATGAAGAAGTTTCTTGGATTAATAATTTTGATGGGACAAATAAAGTCACACTGGAAAGAATATTGGTCGACTGATCCCTTACTTAAAACACCTATCTTTCCAAAGATTATGACGAGAACAAGGTTCAAACAAATAATGACATTTCTTCACTTTAATGATAACTCAGAAACTCCACTTCCTGCAGACAGAATTTCAAAAGTTAAACCTCTTCTGGATTATTTTCTACCAGAATTTCAACTGATCTATATACCTAAACAAGAGCTATCACTTGAGGAGGCAATGATAAAGTGGACAGGACGACTCAGATTCAAATCCTATAATCCCGGAAAACTTACAAGATATGGAATTTTGGTCAGGATGGTTAGCAAAAGTGAAACTGGATATATATGCAACCTTGAGATTTACACGGGTGAAGGAAAGAAACTGCAAGAAACAATATTATCGGTCCTACAACCTTATCTTGGTTCATGGCACCATATTTACCAAGACAATTATTACAACAGTGTGTCCACATCTAAAATATTGTTGAAAAGTAAAACCAGAGTTTGTGGGACTATAAGAGACAGTCTTGGTCTACCAAATCAATTAAAGGAGAAAGGTAAAAATCTACAGAGGGGAGAAATGACATTCTTACAGAAGGGAGAAGTGATTCGTCTTATATGGAAAGACAAGAGGTTAGTCCACATGGCGACACTATTCATGACGCCTCCACAGCATCTACAGGAGAGGAAGACAGGAGGACTGGCCATCAGGTAACTAAGCCCACTTGTATATTAGAGTATAATAAATATGTGAAAGGAGTTGATCGATCTGATCAATATCTGGCAAACTTCAATATCCTCTGGAAAACTCGAAAATGGTATAAGTGGGTTTCTATTAGATTAATTGTGGTGTATTCAATGCGTTTAAAATTTATTGTAGCCTTAGTGCACAGAATAAAATGTCTTACAAGCAATTTTTGTTAGCAGTAGCTAGAGAATGGGTAACTGACCATTCTGGTGAATGTAGTGGTAGTCCCGCACCTGGTCCTTCTTGTGGCGTTTCTGAAAGAGCCCCCTGCAAGGACCCACCTTGTCGAACATCAGGTAAAATAAACGAACATCTTCTAGAGGAAATGATACCCACAGGACTAAAATTAAAAATGCCGCCAGAAAGTATAGAGTCTGCTCTTCCAGGAGAAAGCACAGTGAAACATGGTATATTTGTAATAGATGTTCTGTTCCCCTGCACAGAGGTGCCTGCTATACCGCCTATCACGCTCTAACGAAATATTAGAATGCTTTAGTAAGACGTGAACAAAGTTTCAGGTAAGTACATTAAGTGCAAAAAAAGTTGTTGATATTTACTCAAACGCGGGTGTTTCAATATTCGCTTACAGAACAAATCGCCGGCCACAGGCGTTAGTTTCTGCAAAAATCCCCCAGTCAATATTGTTAACATCTACTCAGAAATTGTTCCAAAAAAAGTCCTGAGCTGAGGCACATACAAGCTTTGTGAAAACAGCAGTTTACATATATTGGCTTTTATTTTAGTTAATTCTAGTGCAAGAAAAACTAGGATTTGGGATATGGTGGGTGTTTTGAATTGTTCGCAGGATTACTGACGTCAAATCTGCTACAGTGTCTCATCATATTTGAGAGAAAACTTTGATGTCTCATTTCCTTAAGCACCAAGTTAAGGGAAAGCGGGGAGTGGGGGAAACATCCTATACTTAATACCATTTACTACCAGATTATTTCTAGGTACATAACTGAAAGCCTGGTAAAGACATAGCCTCTTCCTCAGAGTCAGGACCAAATGCTCGCTTGCCACTAGACCTGATTAATCTGTACACAGAAAAATCCATCTTTATTTAGATAAAACCCTTTTTTGTTTTAGGTTAAATATATGTAAATAGCGCCTCAAAGAACAGAGGTATGCTCTGGGGGATTCCAGGCTGCCCCTCAGAAGCACACTGCTGATGTGTCTTAAAGCTGGAGTCTGCGGGCACCAGAACAAACTTCAGCTTTAAACCCTGGAGGAAGACAGGAAAAGGACAGCTTGCTCTTAACGCTAAACAGCCCTCAGGACAGAGACCCCAGAGTCACCTCTCCCTCTCCCCGTGGCTGGCGAATTGTCAAATGCCGTACAGCCTAGGGAGTCTGAGGTCAGATTATTTATATTTGGTCGTCTAAGACTTTGTAATTAGCCTTCATCTAATCGTTGGAAGTAACATTTTATTTTTACCACTCTCGGCCTTGTCTGTACTATATAGTCTGCTTTCTTCTGGGTCATGAAAACCTCCGGGAGGCCCTTTGAGAACTGAGAAGCCAGAGAGGGAAGGAGAGACTTACAAAAGGTCTACTCTAACCTTCTCGAAGCATCCCCACAAAGAGAGCACCAGTAACAGGGATCACGTCGCTGGGACTCTGCTAATTACCAGGAACAGGATGGACTCCAAGAGGTGACAGAGGGGCTGAGAGAGGGGTGGGGTCCAGGTCAGCAAAGGCGACAGGGCAAGGCTGTCTTCCCCTGCGATCACCATGGGAGGTAAACGTGGCCTGGTCCCTGATTCCTAAGGGGCAGAGAGAGGCCAGCAAACAAAGCTGTAAAAGGCAACTTTCTTAACAAGAAAGTGGCAAGCAATAGGTCGAAAATTTCGATCCTTATAATGTCTGTGGAGATTTTATGTTGATGACTTAACTGGGAAAGTGCCAAGGTATCTGGTTTGAAATAAAACTGTATAAATGCTTTTAGGGACCGTTCAGGGCCTGAAAATACTAGGGGAATAAGTAAAAAGTTCCGTTAGCCTTATTCAGCCATGTCTCATCAAGGCTATTGACAGCTTTGTCCCTGGCCTCTATACAGAAAAGGTAAACAAGTCCCAGAAAAGAATCCTTGGTCCGTAAGGAATCATCTCAGTAGCCTGTGGGCCCTGGAGGAGGCCCTGCAGGGGTGAGGGTCAGGGGATGGATGGGTAGGAAGAGGATCTGTATTTTTTTTTATGTATTTACTTTTGGCTGCGTTGGGTCTTTGTTGCTGCACGCGGCTTTCTCTAGTTGCGGCGAGTGGGGCTACTCTTCATTGCGGTGCATGGGCTTCTCATTGCAGTGGCTTCTCTTGCTGCGGAGCACGGGGTCTAGGGGCCCGGGCTTCAGTAGTTGTGACTTGCGGGCTCTAGAGCACAGGCTCAGTAGTTGTGGCGCACGGGCTTAGGTGCTCCGCGGTATGTGGGATCTTACCGGACCAGGGCTCGAACCCACGTCTCCCTGCATTGGCAGGCGGATTCTTAACCACTGCGCCACCAGGGAAGCCAGGATCTGTATTTTTTGATGAGTACCTTTGTCTTTGCAATTCCACGGACTCAAATCCTTTCATTATAAAGGCACGAACTGAGCTCCATTTAGGTGCTACGTGAAGCATGAACAAGGGTTATCTCTGGCCTAAATGTTGAATACAGCAGACCAGATGAGATCATCAGAATTCTAATCCTGGATCTACAGCAGCCACCCAACCTCAAGCAAACCACTCAACTCTCCCTTCTGGAAAACAGCTCCACCGTCCTTACTACTCAGGACTGTAACATTCTGTGCTTTGGGGGATTAATCCAGCCTAATAGTCTCCAAGTCTAGTGAAGCTATTTATGTTGGATACAGAAGTGCTAAATACAGAGACCCATAGCAGAAGGCCAACCAAGGCGGGAAGCAGTGTCACAAACTGAGCAATACAAGTGTCCAGACTCGGACGCTTGGCTTCCAGGTCATGTTAGGGACGAGGGAGGTGAGTATATTTCTCTGTGTGTGTGTTCCCAAGACCCCTCAAATAAAAGAGTAGCTGCCAAAGATGCAGGGAGGAGGTACCCTATAAAAACACACTCAACCATCTGCTATAAATTCATAGGACAGCAGGACCTGCCCATCAAGTCCAGACAAATGACCTTTTCCTTGAGAGGGCAAAGGCACCGGGACTTTGTGGAGAGAAAGATTAAACACCTGCCAAAACCCTGCTATCCAAAAACAGCACTCAAGAGCTTTAAGTTAGCTAAGTTAGGTAACAGGACAGAGTTCTCACACAGTCTATTAAAAGGCTAGACTCGGCTTAGTTTTCCTTGTACCTTATACCACCTTTAATTTCTAAGACAACAGATGTGTAAGGCCGGTTTGTTCCAACAGAGGATAGCGTGGATGTCATGAGAGCAGGTGAGGAAGAGGGCAAGGAGAAGGTGGAGGGCAGGTGAGGAGTGGGGGCAGGGTGATCTTCTTCCCTGCCCACTTTGGCCTCTACTCAGTAGAGCTTGCTTTATTATACGAAGGCTACCACATAGGCCACTGTGACTGATTTATCGGTATCAGCCAACATCTGCTAAGTTTTACTATAACACTTGTTCTAGAATTTCTGAACACCTGTGGCTAAAGCTTTGGTGGCAAGTGAGTAAGGCTGGTTCTTGAATGGGCATCTGGTAAGTGGCCACCATGGTCCCAGAGAGGCCCTGGATCTACTGACAACTGGAAGCCAGCTTCAGCTTCCAGGTACCCCGAGGCTGCTGGCACCATTAAAAGCTGCAGTTCCTAGTGCGTCTGGCTAATAGCTGGCTGTGGCCATTCCTTTCCCTGCCCTAAGCTGAGCACAGCAGATCTCAAGTCTCTGCCCCACTGTGGTTGACCGGCCACGTGGGTGAATGGTACCACCTCTGTGATGCTTCTGGGCTTTGGGTTTTGTTTTCTTATCCCAACAACTCTGTAGTACCTTCAAGAAACCTAAACTCTGTGAAGAGAGTCTGTCTGGGGCTTCCTTGGGGCCAAAGCCCCTTTCTCATTGCCCCAGAGGGCCACAGAGCAAACTCAGCGAGCCCCACGTCAGGGGTTTCTTCCACGTAGCACACAGAGATGAGTGCTCATCGGGCCAGATAACCACTGATCTACACCTAAATCCCTCCACAGGGGTGTGAGAAGTGCAAGAGGTATTAATCAGATTCTTTATGACCTGGTTCACCTCACTAATGAAAGTAGGACTGTCTTCCCAACCCCTTGTGGCCACATGGAAAAGTTCTTGGATGAAAAGATGTTTCATCCACGAGAGTCCTGGCCCTCTTTTCCCCAGGGAGAGTACCGGCTTCGTGTCCCTTCATGGGTCTAGGGTAGCCATTAGGGCCGACTGCAGCCATATTCCTTCCTCCAAGGGGACGGTCCTCCTCAAACGCAAGCACAAGCCTGTCCTGTAGGTGGGTAACCCAACACTGCACATACATGTGTAAAGGAGACCATATGTGCACCTGCCAGATGTCTCCTGCACACTGTATCGGACACGTGGTCCAGAATCCTCTAAAATGTCCCCTGGCCATTACTGATATGTCACTGAAGTGTTATTACTGAAACAGGACAGCAACCAGAAGAAAGTTCAGGGCTGCAGCTTCTTTTGATGTGTCTCTCGAGACCAAGTTCATCAGTACTGTCTATGGCACCAATCTGGTTTGTGTGTGTTGGCGTGTTGAGGGTTTTAAGCCCTTCCCGAGCCGCAAAAACACAAAACGTGGTAAAAGATTTTTAAAACTGCCACAAGAAATACACACTCGTGCTGGCTGGGCCCACATGCCCTTGTGAGAGGAAATGTCACACACGGTTTGGTAACTTCTTGGGAAGAAAAGCTTTTTAGACTTAACTGAGGCCAAGCCCTCCACATGCAAAAACTACCAGGCTAACATGCTATGCCTTGATCTAAGTGGTGGTCAGTACACAGGTAAGCTCATTTTGTGATAACTTATTAAGCTGTATACTTACAATGTGTGTGCTTCTCTTTATATGCCATATTTCAATAAAGATGTTTTAGGAACAAACTTAAATAAGATTAAAGTGCATCTGCATTGCTCAGCAAGAAGGAAAGCGGTATAGGGGCCGTGGAGGGAGGGGTAATTATAGTCTGGGAGAGCTGATATAGAATTCAGGCAGATAAAACCATAGCCATGGCAACATTACTGAGGTAACACTAATTGGGCTGTTGGTCTGAAAAAAATTCTGTGTTAAAGATAAATCAACTTTTTTTTGGTTGTTAGGTATATATGCTGATCCTTCCACCCACAGCAATATTATAGCAACTGGCCGGGAGATCAGAAGCCTGTGGGACAACACACTGCCTGGTGCAGGTGGGCAAAATTTTAGATTTAGCTCAATCATGTTCCATCCTTGAGTATGTATGGCTTGCTTATTAGTTTGTATAATGGCTTCTCCCATTCTTTTTTAGAGGCTGGGTGGAGATAAAGGCATATAACATTTCATATACACAAATTCAGTTTCCTCTTAAGAAACAATAATCAAACCTTGAGATCAAATAATGATGACAGGATGAAATTTGCTACATTTCGGCTTTCTTTAAAAGGGAGCAATCTCATGCACAATCCCTGGGAACTAAGAACCAAAAAGGGACAGAGGTCAACCAGGAAAAGAGCCCTACCCCCCTCCCCGAATCCAAATCAGCCATTTGATGTTTGGAGTTGTTTAGGCTCCAATTAAGGCAGCACTTTGTTCAGCTAACCTCCATTTGACCTACAGAAGAAGGGAGTTGTTTTTCTGGAGCTAGTCATTAGTTGAACTGTAACCAATATTCCCTTGATGGCAAAACTTCATTTAAGTTGAAAAAGGAAAATCAATAAACAGATGACCTGAGGACTAATGAGCAAGGAGTTCTGACCCCATCCATTAGCCTTTCCCCAGGCACGGGGAGGGGAGGCCGCCAGAGAATCTGGAGACCAGGGAGGGAAAGGAGAGCAGGAGACAGACGAAAGCCTAGGTCCGACCGCAAGATTACCTGGGAGAATGCGATCCCAAAAGCCACTCCAGCGATGATTCCCATGTTGGTCTCCATGAAACTGGTCACCAGATCATAACAACCCTGAAAACACAGAGACACGGTCTCAGAGACATGTTTCACCCAGACCAGACCGGCTGGGTTACCTCGCGACACTCCCACATACACCCCAACCTTCATTCCGTAAACAGAATGAAAAATCTCAAACATACCAATGGTACGGAACCCCCAAGTGACCCTTCCTCTAAAATCACAGTGAACATGTGGCCTATCTTGTTTCATTTAAATTTCTTCAACACTCATCCCCTGGCTGGATTATTTTAAAGTAAATCCCAGATATACACTTTCATCCACAAACGTTTCTGTTGTATGATGAAATCGAGCAAGAAGTCTGTAAGATCCATGAGGCGAATGCTGTAGGGATACAGAAGTAGACTTAAACACGTGAAAAGGCATTCTGCATCCCTGATCAGGAAAACTCAGAATCATAAACATAGTTACTAGCATTTTGACAACAAATGACAGAATCTTAGATAAATAAAGTGAAATCCTCTGGTTAGAAGGAGGTGTTTGAATACCTGCCAACTTTATGGCATTTTAGGGTTCTTCCTATGGAGACCATTAAGTTTTTTTTTTAGTAGGGAAAAACCCATGTTCTAGAGTCATATTTTCCACAGATTTACTATGGGACCTTGAAGAAGTCACTTCCCCTCTCATGATGTCAATAACCTCATTCATAAAATGAAGTGAGTTTCCCTTTAACATCCTGTGAAATCTCCACATGTGATTAAAACCAACACCAATTTTACCAATTTCAATGTTAGTTTAATACTGATAAAGTTTAATTTCTTTAAAAGAAATGGTTTGGTTGGAGTTCGACAATGTTGCTAAACTAGTTTTGTTCTTATTCTGGATTACATTTTATCAACCCAGTCCAGGTAGGACACCAAATTTTGTGCATCACTCGTAAGGCAAAGGCAAAAGCTGACTCTTCCTGTTAAAATGCCTGACAGCTCAAACAGCAGGGATTAGCGAACATATATGTGTGTCAGTGTGTGAGTGTATTTCTGTAGTTTGGAAATGGGCCAAATCAACCTAGACTTCTGAAGTAACGTATTCAGCTTTGGAAGACATGGTCTTTTTCCAGTTTTCTGAAAAAGGGCCTCAACTTGAATGTATGAAGTCTGTGAAAAATCAAGACAATTTCATAAACAGGGTAAAGAGGATTACTGTTTATCAAGAAAGGCCCACTAAATTGTAATAACATCTGAAGAACAAGAACAACCAAAAACATGTCTCCCAAATTCAATGACTTAACATTTCTCATAGAGCTTGTGAAAATTCTGCCAATGCTGTATCTTCTAATAAATGATATTTTATGCATTCACAGTCTGTTTGCAAAGACAAAGATGCATTAATTTAGCAGCAGTGCTTTGACACATGTTTTCAATGCAATGGACAAACTATGCTCCTTAGTTACCTGATGCAAATTTGAAGGCCGGGGCAGGGGTGGGAAAGGAAATGCATTATTGCTCATGGAAAGTTTTGCAATTTGTAGGAGAAGCTTGCTCACTGATTTCATTTCTACTAGTGAAACGATATATCACACTATTTTCCAAAAGGTAGTGGGAAGAAAGTCAGTTCGGGTTAGGAAGAAGTCAAAGCCAGAAGAGAGGTGGATATTCTAGCACTTTCCCAAATGGCAGCAGCTAAGATAGAGTTTTTCTGTGCTGGTCATCGTTCATTGCTGTATCTCCTTCCCACAGCGATGCTCGGGCCAGGGAATGAAGTTCAGACCACCGCCAGTGTTATATCAGCTCAAAATATGGAAACACAACCCCAGTAATAAAAACCAGAGAGAAGTGAGGTGGGCTATTTTCTTACTCTGCAAAATAGTTTGGGATAGGTGTTTCTGGTTTTTTGGGGGGGGGAATAGGGTTTTTTTTTTTTTCTATTTTTTTGTTTTTGCTGTGAACCTTAATTCTACACATAAGGTGAATATGTTTTTCTAAAGTATGAAATCTCAAGGGCCTCCCTGGTGGCGCGGTGGTTGAGAGTCCGCCTGCCGATGCAGGGGATATGGGTTCGTGCCCCGGTCTGGGAGGATCCCATATGCCGCGGAGCGGCTGGGCCCGTGAGCCATGGCCGCTGGGCCTGCGCATCCGGAGCCTGTGCTCCGCAACGGGAGGGGCCACAACAGTGGGAGGCCCGCATACCGCAAAAAGAAAAAAAAAAAAAATAAAAAAAAAATAAAGTATGAAATCTCCTACAATGGAGTAGAAATCAGAGTCAATCACATTATTTTTGAAAAGTCCACTCCAACCAGTAAGAGAAAACAAAAGTGAAGTAAGGGCCTGGCATTAGTACAACTGTGGCAAAATTGTTCTCTCTAAACCTTGCTCCTCGCACTGGGGATTTTGTTAGAAATGCAGAATCTGAGACCTCACTCCAGACCTGCTGAATCAGAATCTGCCAGATCCCGGGGTTACTCATTTTTAATGAGTTTTAATGAATGTTAATATCTCCAGATGTTTCACGTGCCCATTAAAGTTTGAGAAGCACTCTTCGCTAAGAAAAGTTCCTCCACTCTTTCACTCTAAACAAAGAGCAAATTAATAAATTATAGCAATAAGAGAGTTACTTAAGGTGAGAAGATGAAAGTGATTTAGCTTCTTCATTGTTGTTTAAACGATACAAGACCCAGGTTGCAATAAATGCTTTCCTTCTCCAGCTTTTTCTCTGTTATTCACTCTATGGACCCACAAGCCCATTCTTCCAGGTCTCAGCCTAGGTCTGCAGACTGCCCAAACTGCTTTGATCCTACCACCCCAGTGCACGTTTGCCTTCCACCTCAAATTCTCCCTGAAAATTCTCTTTATCTACCCACAACGATCGCTCTTAATTTCCTAAAATGAAAGCCTGATTCTCAGGTGTGAGCTCAATCTACAGAGACCTGCTAAATGTCCTAGGAAACACCCAGAAACAGAACAGGTAATTTGCTCACCCTCTCAGCAAGTCTAAATCAACAGGGCCTCTGATGGGGAACACCTGCAAGTGGCAGGCTTTTCAGTAGCAGGAGTAGCACGGCTGCTTCCAGGCAGGCACTGGGAGGAGATACCTCTGGAGCTGCCAACCAGAATAACTCTCTTCCTCTTGCCCTGGCTCTTTAAAAAAAAAAGGCAAGGAATTCCTAGGGGGTAGGGGTTGGTCAATGCTATTAGCTAACTGAACCTGTGGACGTTTGAGCATCGTGCTTAGCAAAACCAAAATCAAAGCTGTCCTCAAAACAAAACGATAAATATCCTGCTTAACAGCTCTCACCTCCTTCCTGCTCTCTGCCAGTGATTTGTACAAGGTAGGTTTCTCAGGCTGCCAGGGAAGAGCCAAGAGCCACCTTTCTGTGCTATCAGGGCACAGGGTTCAAGACGCTAAAAGATCTATGGGGATTTAGAATACGTGTATTTTATATAACAGGATTCCACAGAACTAGGACATGGTGGGAGTTAATCTTCCTGGGGGAGGGAGTCAGTTTGGGGAGGCTAACCTTTATGAGCATCGACTATCACTACACATCTCCACCCCATCCGCATTGCTTACCTTTTATAGATGAGGTGTCACAGACTCTGGCCTGGGAAATAATTTGAGAAGTTCAGGTGGTCATTAAATGAGACTATCTAATGAAACTTCCTAGGCAAATTTCAGTTTTCATTCACTTTCTCTCCACAGAGAGAGCCAGGTTGTAGGGTAAAAGGGAAGTGAGAGAGAAGTATCTCTTCCAGGTATTTGAGGCACCCAGGAAAATGTAAAGTAGGATTGTCGGGGGGAGGCTGGGAGTGAGGCCAATTTGTAGGTTATCAGTGAAGTGAAAAAATGCTCCCCTATCTTTCTGGAAATCACTGTAAGGATTCTAGAGATGCACCATAGGATCTGCCTCTAAGCCTGCTTTTGAATACAAAGAAAAGACCCTCCCTACAAGGACCTGTGGCATCATTTCTAAAAAAAAGGCACAGTGTGGTAGGATGGAAGACAAACATCACCGTTATTGTCGTGACATTTACACCACAGCTACCATTTAACATTACAGTTAACGTTCATCTTGTCCTTACTCTCTGCCATGCACTGTGCTTTAGATACTTTATCTCATTCAGTTCTCCTATCAATCCTAAGGGGCAAGAACTGTTATTCTCTCCATTTTACAGATGAGAAAAACAAGGCTGAGAAAGGTTAAGTAACTTGATCAAGATCACACAACCAGCAAGTGGCTAAGCCAGAATTTAAACTGCAGTCTGACTCCAGACCCTGTGGTCCTGACTTCAAAGCCCTCAACTTTCACAAAAGTAGTAGTTTGGGTGAAATTTTTTTTAGAAAGAAGGCTTTTATCAAGGTTGATGATGGCTGCCTCTACAAAGGACCTCCTGAGGCTCTGCTGTGCCAACATCTCACTCCATAAAGCACGCCTTGCCTCCTATACATCGGAGCATCCACTGAGTGCCAGGTCTGCTCAGCACTTCATAACATGGCAGCATAATGACATATATGGGTGCTCAGTGGAGGTGTCCATGAAGAAACCAGAAGTCACCTTGCTGATGAGAGGCGAAGGAGGCCTCAAACTTTGGGTTCATAAAAAATTCCAGTTGGAACAGATGTTCTCTTAGCTCACACAAGAAGCTGTCTGTACTGAACATCTTATCTCACCACACCAACAGCCAAGTAATAAACCCAGAATGACAAAAGGAGCTTCCAGAATATGGCGACAATGCCTTGCAGCAGTTCTGCTACAAATACCAACATTACATGGGTAAAATATAGAAACCATCTCAACATTCTTATCTTGAAAGGATGGCTATCTTCTGTGAATTATTCAGTAGTTGGCCCACATCCCATAGAATTTTGAAGACCTTAGAAAACTAGAACTTTGGGATTTCCCTGGTTAAGACTCCAGGGAAGTCCAATGGTTAAGACTCCAAGCTTCCACTGCAGGGGGCACGGGTTCGATCCCTGGTCAGGGAACTAAGATCCCACATGCCATGCAGTGTGGCCAAAAAGAAAAAAAGAAAACTAGAACTTTACCTTAGTAAGAAAAGAAAATTTACCTGATGGTGGCATAACCACAGGTAAACTCAACAGTAGGGTTTTTTCCTCCCTTTTGTTTCAGCAAGACATAGTTTCTACCTGGCATTTCCCTAAATGTTTAAGGATAGATAGGCCTCACACACAGCTGTATCATGTCTTCATCAGATTCTCTGCAGAGTGGAATACAGAATTGATTTTCCTTTTCTCTACCTAAGTTTCATTTCCCTCATTTCTACTATGTACTAACTTTCAAATTTCTCTTGGCCAGTTTTTTTTTTTTCTCTAATTTCTCTGGGAGTCAGGATGTTGAGAGTGAGTTGAAGTTGTTGATTTCTTTTCCCAATGCAGTGAAGTCCCTAAAATCAAGGCCACCCTCCTCGCAGTAGCAGATGCTGTCTGTCAACTCAACTCCCTCTTTCCTCTGAGGACTGGCACCCAGCTGGGAATAATTTCATGTTTCGAGGGTACATTAAGCAGAAGACAGAAACCCAGAAAGAAGAAAGGCCACGTTCCCTGACATCAGCATCAGGGTTAACAGGAACCACTTGCTAAACCCTTCCTAACTATGCCTCGTAGAGTCTCGCTGAGGCACGGCTTTCTCCTTCAGAAGTGGGCAGCCCAGTGCCTCTCTCTGGCCAGAAAGAACCACAAAGGAAGATTCCTGACTCTCTCCAAGACTACCATTTCTAACCTATTTGCCATAATTTCACAGAGACAAAAAAGCCCTCCCCAGACATTCACCACTGAGTCCCATTAGGGCCAAGAGAGAGCGAGTACCTTCTGGTTCACTTTAGTGGCGGCCACGGTCAGGTTGTGCAGATCCTGGGGATTACAATCGGTGTCGTTCATGCAGCAACTTGGGGGGATGCCGTGCTCCAGAAAGTAGGGGCTGGTGCTCCAGTTGGTGTAGTTCTGCACCCCACAGCAGCTCAGCTGTTAACGGGGAAAGGAAAAGAATTAAGTGTGGCAGATCAAAGGCACTGTGGTCTCTGCACTCAGCGCCTTGCAGCTTTTAAAAGAAAAACATGGGCCCAGGCCCTAAGTCGACAGGCACAGCTTTGGTGAGTCAAGATGAGCTGAAGCTCCACTAACAATTCTACTCACTGGCATACCCACGTGAACACAGCGGACGAAGTGAGTCCTAGACGCCATATCACATTGGTTTCCACCTCCCAAAGCCAAGCAGCTGCTCTCTGGCCTGGCTAAGCATCAAAATCACCTGCGTGATTAGGTGCTGCTAAAGAGACACACGTAGAGATCTACTGAATCAGGACTGTCGATGGGGAGCTGAGGCCAAAATGGTTTTAGAAAGCTCTCCCCAAGATCTGTACTAATACGTACATAAATGGTTTAGGGGGAAAAAAAGACGCACATGGAGGAAGAGAGAGTTGGTGTTGGTAAACTACAGCCCACCAGCTACCTGGTTTTGTAAATCAAGTTTTACTGGGACACAGCTGTGCCTCCGTGTTACATGTTGTCTAGGGCATATTTTGTGCTACAAAGGCAGAGTTGAGTAGTTGTGACAGAGACTGCATGGCCTTCAAAGCCTCAAATAGTTACTACTTGACCCTTTACAGCAAAGATGTGCCAACTGCTGACATAGAGGATATTGAAGCAGATGGGGCAAAATATATCATTAATTGGTGAATCTGGGTAAAAGGGGTACAGCTCCTTGTACTATTCCTGCAGTTTTTCTGGGTAACTTTGAGATTCTACCAAAATAAATTACCAAAAACATAAAAATAAAAATACTGCTTCTGGAGTAAAAACGAAACAACACAACAATAAAAGATACCCCTCAATCAAAAACCTCTCCGGGGCTTCCCTGGTGGCACCGTGGTTGAGAGTCCGCCTGCCGATGCAGGGGACACGGGTTCGTGCCCCGGTCCGGGAAGATCCCACATGCTGCAGAGCGGCTGGGCCCGTGAGCCATGGCCGCTGAGCCTGCGCGTCCGGAGCCTGTGCTCCGCAACGGGAGGGGCTGCAACAGTGAGAGGCCCGCGTACCGCAAAAAAAAAAACCCAAAAACAAAAAAAAACCTCTCCAGATGATCCTGATGGGCAGTCAGGCTTGAGCACCTGCAGGTAGGAAACAACTACTTTCCTCATATCCTCTGCGAAGCACCAGGCAGCCTAGGCCATTCACACGGCTGCAGGATCCTCAGTTGCTCTGAGATCGGCTCTCCAACCCCACTGCACCGCCCAAGCCGGTGAACACAGCTCACCTGATCTCTCTGCCCAGGCTCAAGACACCATTTCCAGAAGGCTGGTCTTAGGGAGCCAACTCGAAGTCAGGCTGTCCTACACTCACTGTTCCAAGGCTTCAGATTTTAAGGGCAAGCTAGCTCTCCTTGGGATGCTCACATCCTTATGGATGAAAAGCAAACCGCAGGGAGTGGCCCTTCTTGGCAGTAATTACCTGGATCCTCGAACCCTGAAAAAGTACTGGATGTCCACTGTTGGAAAGGGAACTGGGCCAAGAGGCAGAGAGTGGGGCTCAAGAGCAAACACTGCCAGTCCAGCGTCACCGGCAGCCCACAAGTCCAAGGCCCGACCTCACAGGCCATTGCCAGCCCCATCTCCTTCCTGGAACTTACGCTGCGCTGCACGTGATCCACCGCCCGGCTCCTCTCGTCGTTGCCATTGTAATTCTGCATGGCATCAGTGTAAGTCCTCAGGAAGGTGTCCTTGATCTAGGGAAGACAAGGGGCGATGTGGTTCTGGTCCACTGCAGCCCAGATGGACACAGATTCGTACCAATGTCCACCCCAAAATAGCCTCTTCTGAAAGTCTCCGAATAAATGTAGGCCAGGGAGGGGATGCCCTGTTTTCTGAGACAAAAGAGCTCAGAAGATCGGCCAAGGGGTTTGTTAGCTCAGGAGTTTAAAAAAATGTTCCCTTGGCCCAGTGGTTCAGAGTCCGCCTGCCGATGCAGGGGACACGGGTTCGTACCCCGGTCCAGGAAGATCCCACATGTGGACCGGCTGGGCCCGTGAGCCATGGCCGCTGAGCCTGCGCATCCGGAGCCTGTGCTCCGCAGCGGGAGAGGCCACAGCGGTGAGAGGCCTGCATACTGCAAAAAAAAAAAAAAAAAGTTCCCTTACCCCCAATCTGGAGGAACCCTGCCTAGTTAAATGAGCCACTCAGGTAGCTAGTCAGATTCGGAAAGGGCTGTGATGGTTTTCTAGTTATTTTCTTGGAATTGGTTACTGCCTTTCTTTCTATAACTTTTTCTGCCCTTACTCAGAAGAATGACAAAGGACAGGCCATTGTGTGTGGGGTGGGCAGGAAGACTGATGTTTTGACCAGAATCAGATCCCTAGTCTACCATACAGGAGTGGGGCAAACCCAGCTTTCACTTACCTGTCTTTATTGAGATGAGAAAAAGAGGCTAAAGGACATGGACTTTACTTGTTAATAAATGGTTAGCAAAACCCTTTCACATTTGACCTTGGGCTATCTTTCAAGTTCTGTTTTCCTGGAAACCTGCTGAAGGCGGAGCATCAGGTTTGTTACCAGGCAACCCCGCTTATGGTAAAAAATGCCCCGACTGGTGAAATGACTCTGGCCTGGACTTCAGCAAATGACAATAATTACCTGGTGGGAAGCTTAGGGCTAAATATGGTGACTCTTCTAACTAGGCGTGTTCCTTGCAGAGACACTGGACGCTATGCCCATTGGACAGTTACAAGAGATAAAGAGACACTATTTACATGGAGCTTCTAAGCCAAGGTGGTTGCCACACCCAGCTGTGTCCTCTCGTTTCATTGCACGTGCATCGTCTCTTAGGCGTGGGCAGGTCTACACAGACTCGAGCCTGGACCACTTTGAGGACTCCCACTGAAGAAACAAGCCCACTCTGCTGCCCTGCCTGCAAGCTATGTTTCCTTTACTGTAGCCTTCTCAGTCAGTGCTGCTAGGTTGTGACCTATATTCTCATCATGTGTGTTTGATGCTTTAGCCAAACTCAAGACCACTACTGCAACCCCCAGCCACCACTTCCCTAAATGGTTTTTCAGTGAAAAGAGGTTAGGCAGGTGAGGATGTTCAGGTCCTAGGTATCAGGAACGATAAAGAGAAAACCCCTACGTGGAGCCCAGTCCCAGCAGCACATGGGAAGGAAGTAGGCAAGGGCTCAGGTTGGAGCGAGCCAGGCTGGGCCTGGGGTTCACACAGGCATCGGGGGCACCTCTAGGCCGTGACTTCATCAGGTTTTACCTCAGCTGAGAATAAGAATGGGGGATCTAACTCTGGATGCAGTGCCCACATGAAATGGTTCTAGAAGTCCGTCTTGGCATCTGAGAGGCCACATCTGGTAAAGGGGAAGAGGGGGGCAGAAAGCGCCTAAGGCAGGCTCACTGGGAACTTGACTTGGCCAAGCACAAAGGCAGGGCCTGGGAACAGGTGATGCCAGACTTCAAGAGCCACAGTTATCACTCTCGACCTCACTGTCTTTCCTACCTCCATCTTGCTATTTCTTTCCATTCTAACACATGTGTAGCTGCTTCTATCTTTACTGTTATTTACAGGGAACAATGATGAATTGGGGGAGTGGGGAGTTAGAACCAGAACTGTATTGTAGCGTACACACTTTCTGACCTATCATCAGTATACACATCTGAAAAGTGATACCACGGCAGCTACAGACAGCATGAGAGCAGCTCGTCCCTGCATTAGCATCTATACGTTGTCCGAATAGAGCAGCCTCAGTGACAGGACATGGAAGGATGGCCACATGTGACAAAGGACAGCTGGGAGTGTCCTTGAAACTAGCAGTTTTGATCGCAAAACCGGATTCAAAATAATTCTCCCAAGCTATAGAAATCTCAAATTTTACATGTAACTAAAAAATAAAGCACAGCTTTGTAGGGGTTTTTGATCATGACTGTCTTCTCTCCTTTTCCCACACCACCAAGCGAAGCCACAGGGCTCCTCACCACTGGGGTGTGGATTTTACCCCCGGGCGGCAGGGGGCGCCCCTCAGGGGCTCTGGGGAGGAGACAGGCTGCTTAGGGGAAATGTAGCACTTTGCCTTTGGCCAACGACTTGTTTGGCTTGCCTCTGGCCTCTGAGAAATCTCGATATACGGATATACACTTGTGCCTTGCTGAAGTGGCTACTTTTAAAGTATTTAATCTATATGGAAGGTCACTTTTTTAAAAGAAGGAGGAAGGACTTCCCTGGTGGCACAGTGGTTAAGAATCCACCTGCCAATGCAGGGGACATGGGTTCAAGCCCTGGTCTGGGAAGATCCCACATGCCGCAAAGCAACTAAGCCCGTGCGCCACAACTACTGAGCCTGCGCTCTAGAGCCCGCGTGTCACAACTACGGAAGCCCACACGCCTAGAGCCCGTGCTCTGCAACAAGAGAAGCCACCGCAGTGAGAAGCCCGCGCACCGCAACGAAGAGTAGCCCCCGCTCACCGCAACTAGAGAAAGCCCGCACGCAGCAACGAAGACCCAACGCAGCCAAAAATAAATAAATAAAAATTAAAAAACCCCAACAAGGCGGAGAATCCTTTCATGCGACAGCTATATAAAGAAAGAGTGAGGGTCAACAACTAAGGTTTCAGGTTTGGCGAAATTCCCACCTGTAGAATTTTCTGGGCATTTCCGCTCATAGTCTATGGCATTTGGAAACTAGCAAATACCACTGGAGATGCCAGCTAGCTTCTCTGCATCCTTCACACATTCCAAGACGTTTCAAAAATCCTCCTCCAAAAGACCCTTGAACTGAGTTCTCCACTTGGTGTATACTCACCTCGTGACGAAACACAAACCCGGAAATGCCAGCCACGAGTTCAGCCAGGAACACCAGAGACAGAAACATGGCATACTGCAAAGCAAGTGGACAAGGACACAGTCAGATATGGCGGGGGGAAGAAGAGTGCTTCTTTGGGCTAGGTCCCTTCTTGTCAGGGGGAATTAGACAAGTCGTCATATTCCCTAGAAGGAAAAGTGGAAAAATCCTCTTCCCCAGATGTTCCCATATGAGCCTCCATATAAGCATGTGTCTGTTTAACATGCACAAGCATTTGGGGGCACACGGGCTGAGGACAGTGCATCCAGGGACCGGCATCATGCCTGTCAGCTCAGCTCAACCAGGAGAAATCTGGAAGGGCGTTTTACAACTAAGTATCCACTATTCTTAATGTTAGGCTCCTCGAGGTGGAAAGTACTCTGGAGGGCACAGGACACAGTTCCACCCTGTCTGTGAGTCCTTTAGACCACTTTCCTCACCAGAGTCACCTGGTGTCTGCAAGCTGAGACCACTCCCGCCCATCCCTTGCAGCTCATTCACGTTTTAAACTGTTCCGATTGCCAGAAAGGCTTCTTCTGCTTGGCCACAGTCTGCCTACTTGTAAATTCCACTTACTGGTGTTGGATCTGCTTTCAGGAGATGCCAGAACCAGTGTGACCTCTCTTCCACGCCACGGCCCTTCGTCTGTGTGAATACAGCCATGGAGGGACCCGGCTGCGTCTCTCAGTTCGGGCAAGCCCTGCTGTTTCCTTAAGTACATCTCCTATGAAGTGGCTTCCAACCCCCTTCCTTTGGAGTTGTATCCCTCCCATTCTGACAGAGCGGCCCAGATGTGCACAGGCCCACGTGATACCCTTCCTCACTACGGCCTGAATGCGGCACCCGCAGCAGTGGGTCGCTTACCTCTCTTGTTCTGCCTGTGGAGTTGATAGCCTTCTGAAAAGCAAATCAGCTCCGCTGCTGACCCACAATGTTTGCAAACATCTAAAACTCCCAGTGCTTCTTACACATTTCATGCTTCCTGTACTTTCCAAGTCGATTGTGTGTGTGTGTGTGTGTGTGTGTGTGCGTGTGCATGCGTGCAAGTGCCTAAGTTCAGGGATCTTATATGGTACTTCTGAGACATTAAGGGTTTCCATTTTTGTGACTGAAAAGCAGATAAAAGGAAAGAGAATTGATTCCTCTCCTACGAGGCATATGTCTTAGAGTCTGCTGCTTCTCATCTCAAAATGAAATACAACGCTCCCGAACGTTGGGAATGGCCCTTGGTGATGCCCTGGAATTTGAGTACACTGCACGTGGCCACACTGCTTACTTGTAAAGTGTACCTATGTCTTGTAAAGTATATATGTGTGCATGGGATCATAAATTATTTTTCTCAGCCAGGGGCACATATATTGAAAGGAGGAAATACTGCCTTAAAATGCTGATTTCGTTCAAAATATTAATAAAAGTCTCTCCACACACTGAAAGCACAGACACTAAAGTATCAAACACACAGTTATGAAGAGAAGGCTCCATGTACACAACTTCTCTCTCTCAACTTGGTACAAAATGCAATTAGAAGCACAACTTACTCTAGGGAGACTCTCACCCCAGGCCTAGACTCCACCAGAAAGTCCTGTGAGAAAGTAATCATGAGGAGGCAGGTGGGAGAAGGAACTTTGGGCTCTGCGGTGTAGCTCTTAGGAAAGGGGCCACGGTTCTGGGCCTCCATAAAGTGAAAAGAGTTATTTTCAATTGTTTTGCAATTAATGAGGTTAAATTAGGACTGTAAAATTTTAGATGGACAGCTAATCAAGTGACTTCTGCTCTGTTCAGCTAGAGCAGCAGTTTCACGTCCCTAGGAGGTTCTCTGCTTCTGGAAGCTTCCAGAGGAGAGCTGCTGCTCCTTCAGAAGGCCTGCTGGGGAGAGCCTGTATTAAATCCAGGTGGCAGGGTTCGAGTTTTCTCCAAATGAAAATACCGTAGTAGAAATAGTCCTGGCTTTAGAAAGAAACCTATCTTGTTTCCCGTCCCAGCTCTGTGCACATTAGTTGTGTGAACCTGGACAAGGTATTTCACCTCCAAGTCTTTATCACATAACATGAAAACACAACCTGAATTTTATGGCGGTGGTGAGGAATAAATAAAATGGAGTATGCACACAGGACAACATCGAGCAGGTAAAAGGAACTAAATGGTAGCTTTTAGAAGACCAAAACCAACACCAAGCCCCCCCAAACTTCTCTACTCGCCAAAAGGGTCACTTGCTAGTAAGCTCACAAGTGCCAGGAGAAAATGGCAGCATGGTATGAAACCTTCAGAAGAAGCCAGAGATGACTGTTCCATTGTTGCATGCCCACTTCTGCCTGCTTCACTCATAGTCTTTGGGCTGGAAGAAACCTTGGTGGGTTAGTCCAATACTGTTCTTTCATAAATGGGGACAAAGGCCCAAAGAGGTTACATCCTTGCCCCTCAAGACTTAAGGCACTTAGCGTCAGGGTCAGTCAGGTCTCCAGGTGTCCTCCCTTCTTGTTTGGACAGATGGACTTTTAGCAGTCTTTGTTTTCCATGCCTCTGGAGTTAATTCTTCCCTTGCTACTCACTGTACTGAAGAAGAGGGTCTCAGCAATGGCTGTGCAATAGCACCCCTGGAGAGCTTTCAGAAAATGTGAAGCCAGATCCTGACCGTCACAGCTTCTGGTTCCATTGGCTGGGGGTTGGCCTCTGGCAGGGGTGTTTGTAAAAAGCCCAGGTGACTCAGGCACAGATCAAAGTGGAAAACTACAACACTGGACCAAAGGAAACACTAGCGCCTATAAGAGGTACTAGAAGGTAGACTCACAGTGCTAGTGGAGGTGACAGGAGCAGAAGTGCCTCCATATGGTCTCACTGTGGCTTTTCCACCAACCTGGAAGGATTAGCTGTGGCCAGGGTATCAGCTTCCCGCATGGTCTTCGGGACAGAAAATGGCCAAATCAAGCACGACCTCCATCAGGTTGCCAACAAAGAGACTGACCAGTGCCCATTTGGAAGATGCTTCCTTTGGAGTGAATCACCCTCACACCCGTATCTGTCACTAGATGGTATTATGGGTTACTGCAATCTAGGGCTAAACAAGAAAGGACGGGCCACCCAGCACCGAGGGAATCTCTACTCTCCCCCTTCAGAGAACAAGATGTCTGAAAGAAATCCTCTTAAACACAATTTTCTCTCGAGGAGAGGCTCTTGCTGCCTTTTATCTGTGAAAGCCTTCCACACAAACTCTTATTAATGAAAAGCATGGGCAAGAGACTAGAGAATTAGGCAACTGGTCTACCAGAAAGTTAAGACTTGCAGCAGCAGCCATTCAACAGCCTATCCTTACCCTTTGGGAAACACCACTGCTGTGTCTGTTGAGTGGGGAAGCTCTGGCTTAGCTCAACTCCCACTGCACAGAGCCAGGCTGCACAGGCGTAGAGGAGAACGTGCCGCGCATCCCAGCACAGCCCAGCTCAAGGAGGCAGAAAAGTATTTCTCCACTGGGAACTTGGAAATGAAAGGCTGCTTATGTTCGGGGTGCTGCTCCACCCACCAAGGCTGCACATCACATGCTTAAAGAGATTTCTAAGACAGAATTCAAAACTGGAACAGGGCATCTTGCCACAAGGCTATAAATGGCTTCTTAGAACTGCTGGCCACTGCTTTGTCATCATCTACCTTGAGGGACCAGGATGGGATTTTTTTGTGTGTCAGGCTGTATCTGGGGTTGTTTCTCCCTCTAGGGGATTAAAGGGTGGGTTAGGTAAAAGCCTGGGCTAAAATTAGAGTCAATGACTATTAAGGACTCATCTGTGGCTTCACGAAGGGCCACTTTGCTTTCACGTGATTTATATTTTTACAAAACAGAATCAGAAAGCAGTATTATATTGTGACCTACTCACCAGTTTCAGCATCCATGGGCTACCACGGCACGTGGCAAAGCATCCAAACAGGCCAAACACGACAATAGTGGTGCCAGTTCCGATGAGCACATAGGGAGCATTTGTGGAATTCTCGGCAATAAGGGAAATGTAGGTGCCCAGAGTGAGTTTGCCCCAGACTCCAACGGCCAGCAGGATCACCCCAGTGATCTGAAAAGAAGCAGGAGTGAGAAGTGTGAGACTGCTGCTGAGAGAGGTGAGAATCAACACAGAGCAATGTGGCTGGAATCTGAAGACTCCAGTTTCCGGGAGCAAGCAGGCACTTGCTGTAGGATTCCCTGAAGCAGTGGGAGAGGCCAGAGCCCACGAACTAAAGCCACCACACAGTAAAGACACTTTGATTTTGGACAACTAGATCTGTCCCTTACACAATCCCATATGCAGGTACCGTATCAACTGTAAGTCAAGCCAACACTAAATAACTTAAAAAAAAAAAGGCTGCTTAAAAAGTACATCCTAGGGACTTGCCTGGTGGCGCAGTGGTTAAGAATCCTCCTACCAATGCAGGGGACACGTGTTCGAGCCCTGGTCTGGGAAGATCCCACATGCCGCGAAGCAACTAAGCCCGTGCGCCACAACTACTGAGCCTGCATGCCACAACTACTGAAGCCCACGTGCCTAGAGCCCGTGCACCACAACAAGAGAAGCCACCGACATGAGAAGCCCGCACACCGCAACGAAGAGTAGCCCCCGCTCGCAGCAACTAGAGAAAGCCTGCGTGCAGCAACAAAGACCCAATGCAGCCATAAATAAATAAATAAATAAATAAATAAATAAATAAATTAATTAATTAATTCAATCGATCGATCGATCAGTCAATCCTAATACAGGTCTGAGAGCCTTCCCGGATCTGGTCTGGGAGCTGCTGCTCAACGCAGAGCTGGGCATGACTCCAGTAAGAATGTCAGACGCCCTCTTCAATGGCATGTGTGTATATGGAATATTTTAAGGACATCCTACGTGATGTTTTCAAGAACAAGGTGATCTTCTTTGACTATCATGACGAAAATCTCTACAAAAGCAAAATTACTGAAACTATTTTTGAATCCCTATTGATGTGCTGCCTTATTTACAATATTTTATTCACTATAAAACAACAGAAGAATCTGAAGAGTGCCTGGAATTAGCTGTACTACAATTTGTCAAGTCGTGCTGATTGGCCCGAAGGAAATCCCCACAGTGTGTCTGCACCATAGAGCCTTGCATCACTCGGGCCCTTACTTCAGGGCATAGACTTGGGGCTGCGTGCCATGCCTGACTCTCCATCCCCTGCAGGCCACACACCCCAGGAGCCTTAGCTGCTGAAGCCAGTGGCTGACTTTGTATCTCTAGCTCCCCAGCCCGTCTCTCCCTCAGTTTACCAACAGCTGAGCAGCTCATTCGAACTGACATCCCTCCAGCTGCCACCACTTCAGACATCTTATGAGGCTCGAAAAAAGCTTGGATGTCCAAGGAAGCCCTTCCCCAATTTCTCCCACCCTATCCCCCGATGCCCCACACCAAATGCCTCAGCTCCCTGTACAGCCTGCCCATTCGAGTGAGGAGGCAAATAAAAAAGACTGACAGAAGAAAGGATAAAGATATGGTTATATGTACACAATGGAATATTACTCAGCCATAAAAAAGAATGAAATAATACCATTTGCAGCCACATGGATGGACCTAGAGATGATCATACTGAGTGAAGTAAGCCAGAGAGAGAAAGACAAATATCATATGATATTACTTATATGTGGAGTCTAAAGATGATACAAATGAACTTATTTACAAAACAGAAACAGACTGACAGATATAGAAAGCAAACTTATGATACCAAAGGGGAAAATGGGGAATAAATTAGGAGTTTGGGATTAACAGATACATACCACTATATATAAAATAAACAACAAGGACCTACTGTATAACACAGGAACTATATTCAATTATCTTGTAATAACCAATAATGGAAGAGAATGTAAGAAAGTGATTTATTTATTTATATATATGTAAACAAACAAAAAGTGAGGAGGCAGGATGAGAAACTGGTGAAAACCTGTATGACACAAATCAATACCCGCCTCTCCAAGGTTTCCCCTGTCAGTCAACAAACACACTGTTCCTTAGTGTCCGTACATGAACACATACCACTACACGAGGAAGCAAATGGCTGGGCCAGTGGAGATGCCTAGGAGCTTCTCTCTGTATACTTCCTTCTGCAGTTTGGAGCCATCAAGCTCCACCATCAGATTGTTTCTCTGTGCAGGAAACAGAACAGACCCTCCACCTTTCCCCATATCAGCCGAGAGTGGGCTCTACCGGTTTGGGGGATGGGATCAGTGGGAGCAACAAGATCTTCGTGAAACTCCCCTACCCCCATCCCGATAGCCTCCCTACTTTGTAGAACCATCACCATGAAAGACAGAATTAAAAACTTTAAAGTAGAAAAAGGTCGAGGAACTTGTGCTACTTTTATAAGGCAAAGGTGAAGGAATGTGATGCAGTCTTGAGGAGAAAGTGTTTGACATTAATATTTGGGAGAAAGAGGCCCAGTGGAGGTCTACAGCCTTTGAAAAGTCAAAATGGGCATGGCCTTAGTGAGTTAGGAAAACCAAGAATGCATTTGTTGCCAAGAGTTCCAAGTCCTGTACTGACACCTGGTGGTTGCTAAAGAAAGTACCTTCCTTGAACACCTCTGCCATACTCCTCCAAATGGAAACAAAATGCTTTTCCTCCACTAAAATCAAAATTTAAGATTCAACTCTCTACTCATTAGGAGTAAGAATGCAGTGAACATTAGGTAGAAAGGACAGCGCTTGAGCTACCTTTTTTGTGGGATCTTCCCGGACCGGGACACGAACCCGTGTCCCCTGCATCGGCAGGCGGACTCTCAACCACTGCACCACCAGGGAAGCCCAAGCTATCTTTTATTACTCAACGCTTAGCACAGTGCCGGGCACAGAGTAAATGCTTAATATTCATTGACATACATTTCATTCCTCTGGGTCTTAGACCTCTATTTTATAAAACAGGGTCTGTCACATGCCAAATACTTACAAAACTTCTCCATCAGGTAAATACTGAAAGGTAACTTAACATGAAACCAAAGAGAATCTTTCTCCCCTACTTCCCTCTCTGGCATTAACTGCCTAAAGCTGTAAATATTACAATGTAAGTGTACTGAACAAAACCAAAACATTTAGTTAAACTACTCATTGTTTAGGCCGAATATGTCTCATCCAGACACTTGCAATTTCATATGATTGCCCCCAAAGATTCAGTAACCTTTCAGACATACACTGAGTAGCTGCATTCTATACTCTACTATTGTCAGTCGTTATTGGAACACAATGGCTTTAATGAAAGTGTCTATTACTCACCAAGTATAAGAGTCTGATATTATATTTCTGTCACCAGTGATTTCATGAAGTTCACTTACTACCCTAACAAAGATTATATGCAGTATGTCAAAGTTAACACAAATCCTGCTTTTCAGGCAAACAATATTAACATTTTTATTCCTTTTCTTTCAAAAAGTAATTTCTGCAAATGCAGTCATTGCTTTGTGTATAAAACCCCTCCTCATGGAAAGTACAAAGCCTATGATATCAACTTGTTAGAACGTTCATATAATGTAAATTACACAAATATTCTTTTTTTTTTTGCAAAAAGACTATTTTTGAAGACCTCCAAGGGTGCCTCTTAAAGATTGCCAGTGGGTGCAAACAAACACAACATTGTGGGCACCATATTGCTTGGGGGAAAAGCCACGCAGTGTTTTGACCTTGACCAACTCAGACATCCTCTAAGGAACTCCTCCTCTGAATGAGGTAGAGACTGGGATAGACCAGCCCCTTCCAGCACCTGTGTGCAAGGAATCTAAAAACCAGCCAGAGAGGAAAGTCCTTCTCCAATGTTGCTCTTCTTCTACTCAAACATTCCTGATGGGCTAGCTCTGTGTTCGGAAGCCTGAACTCCACAGAGGCAAGGCCTTCTGCACAGCCCAGACCCACCTCTTTAGCCTCATCTTCCTCACTAGTCTTTGTCAACTCTATGTACTTCCAGGAAAACGGAGTCGTCCTCTGTGTGCTTCCTGTACTTGACTGCTTCTCAACCTTTGCTCGTGATGATCCTCTGACCTAGAACCCTTACCCTTCCTATCACTACCTGTCTACATCCTAAACTCTTAGGGTACCCTGGACGCCCTCCTCCCAGCCTCCTTAAACAGAACTTACTTGGAAATATGCCATCATCAATGCTGCACCCCATCCCCCTCCCATGCACATCGAGGACCGTGAGCCCCTCAAAAGCAGGAGCTCTGGGCTTTGTGTACAGTCAATGCCCAGTACATGTCTGCGGCATGAATGAACCAGCATCTGATTGTAGAGTTAAAGGGGGAGAAGTTTCATGTTAGCCGTCCGCCTGCTATACCCTCTGGACGTCTCTAAGGAAATGGGAGAATGCCCATCTGAGCAGCCATCATAATCTGGGGAAAATAACAGTGCTAAGGAGAAAGAAGAAGAAAATAAACAGACAATGGAGGAAAAGGGTGGGCCACAGTGCACCCTGAAGTGAGGAAAGCCATATTTCGTGGTGGTACTGGTGGTGGACTTGGGGTGAGTCTTGGAAGAAATTGCCAGGCAGTTGGAGGAAAAAAACTACAAGCAGAGGGCTAAAGAGCCACAAAACACAATAAACAAGTACTTATTCACATTTTTCCCACTATGATAATGCTTCTTACCAAGGATAAGAAACATACAAAGACAAGCCAAAGACAAAAGTCATTGTGGTCTGCAGGATTTTTCTTGATTCCTGTTAACACACACAGCAACACTCACCCCCACATATGCCTTGATGAGCACCCACAGAGTGCAAAGTAAAGGACAGGTTCTCTTGACCTCTCTCTTCTGCTCTGGGGTGCAATGAATGAGTGGGTTCAGAGCTCTCCAAAGCAATTTTGCGTCTCAGATCTTCAGAGACCGCAAATTCCGAAATCAAGCAGTGTGTCACCGATTTTGGCTTTCTCATGGAACTTTTGCTTCCTTCTCAGAAGAACCAATTAGCAAGCAGCCAATAGTGTGGCCAAGGAGGGGACAGATCAGAGCCCGTAGATAAACCACGCAAGTGGCCTGGTGAAGGCCCTGCCACCTTACAGGCTCCCGCCTCAACCTCAAGCCAGGAGGGCAGGCCTGGCGCCCACCAGCAGCAGCCAGGCTAAGTCTCCTGGTCTCTTTTAACTCCCAGCATCTCATGGTGGCTTGACATTTTCTGCATGCTTGCAACACAGCTCGAAATATATGGAGAACAGAGTACCTCTGGCTACTACTAATTTAGGCTTGGTGAGGAGGCTGAAAAAAATAGAATCAGAGCTCGAAAAGGTTTGGTGTGATTGTTCACATTACTTGAAAAGTACACTGAAAGAAAACTACAGGTGGGGTTGCCACTGTACCAAGGTGTGTCTGAAATGCTCTGGAAGAGACTTAGTGAGGTTTATGTTCATCCTGAAGTAGATACAGGAGGAGCAGGTAGCAAAGAGAAATGAGTCCCCTTGCTCCTGCCAGGTCAGCATCACAAATGCTGGGAAGTCTCCCTACTGTCCTTACAGCTTCCTGATCCCCAGAGAGGAGCCAGGGATATAGCACTTCCGTCCTTCTCACAGGCCCAGAGGCGTTTTCTTGTTCCTTTGTTTGTTTATTTATTTATAAAATTTTTATTGAGGTATAGTTGAGTTACAATGTTGTGTCAGTTTCAGGTGTACAGCAAAGTGAATCACTTATACATATCAATAGAGCCACTCTTTTTTTTTTTTTTTTGTGGTACGCGGGCCTCTCACTGTTGTGGCCTCTCCCGTCGCGGAGCACAGGCTCCGGATGCGCAGGCTCAGCGGCCATGGCTCACGGGCCCAGCCGCTCCGCGACATGTGGGATCTTCCCGGACCGGGGCATGAATGCGTGTCCCCTGCATCGGCAGGTGGACTCTCAACCACTGTGCCACCAGGGAAGCCCTCCTCTCTCCTCCATTTACTTGTAAGCATTATGAGGGCAAAAACGTAGCCTGTGTTTGCTACTATTTTTGTGCCTCAACTGCCCACCACGGTATACATTTGTTCCTTTTTTTTTTTTTTTTCTTTTTGCGGTATGCGGGCCTCTCACTGTTGTGGCCTCTCCCGTTGCGGAGCACAGGCTCCGGATGCGCGGGCCCAGCCGCTCCACGGCATATGGGATCCTCCCAGACCGGGGCACGAACCCGTATCCCCTGCATCGGCAGGCGGACTCTCAACCACTGCGCCACCAGGGAGGCCCATTTGTTCCTTTTTTTAAAAAAAATATCAAGTCATATCTGTCAACTGTTAAAGTCCACCACTTATCACTGTGTTACTGTCGATTTCCTCTTTTATAGCTGTTAGCATTTGCCTTATGTATTGAGTTGCTCCTATGTTGGGTGCATATATATTTAAAATTGTTATATCTTCTTCTTGGATTGATCCCTTGATCATTATGTAGTGTCCTTCCTTGTCTCTTGTAACATTCTTTATTTCAAAGTCTATTTTTTCTGATATGAGTATTGCTATTCCAGCTTTCTTTTGATTTCCATTTGCATGGAATATCTTTTTCCATCCCCTCACTTTCAGTCTGCATGTGTCCCTAGGTCTGAAGTGGGTCTCTTGTAGACAGCACATATATGGGTCTTGCTTTTGTATCCATTCAGAGAGCCTGTGTTTTGGTTGGAGCATTTAATCCATTCACATTTAAGGTAATTACTGATATGCATGTTCCTATTACCATTTTCTTAATTGTTTTGGGGTTTTTTTGGTAGGTCCTTTTCTTCTGTTGTGTCTCCCACTTAGAGAAGTTCCTTTAGCATTTGTTGTAGAGCTGGTTTGGTGGTACTGAATTCTCTTAGCTTTTGCTTGCCTGTAAAGCTTTTGACTTCTCTGTTGAATCTAAATGAGGTCTTTGCCGGGTAGAGTAATCTTGGTTGTAGGTTCTTCCCTTTCATCACTTTAAATATATCGTGCTACTCCCTTCTGGCTTGTGGAGTTTCTGCTGAAAGATCAGCTGTTAACCTTATGGGAGTTCCTTTGCATGTTATTTGTCATTCTTCCCTTGTTGCTTTTAATAATTTGTCTTTAATTTCTGTCAATTTGATTACTATGTGGCTCAGCATGTTTCTCCTTGGGTTTATCCTGCCTGGGACTGTCTGCACTTCCTGGACTTGGGTGGCTACTTCCTTTCCCATGTTAGGGAAGTTTTCGAATATAATCTCTTCAAATATTTTCTCAGGTCCTTTCCCTCTCTCTTCTCCTTCTGGGACCCCTATAATATGAATGCTGGTGCATTTAATGTTGTCCCAGAGGTCTCTTAGGCTGTCTTCATTTCTTTTCTTTCTTTTTTCTTTATTCTGTTCCACGGCAGTGAATTCCACCATTCTGTCTTCCAGGTCACTTATCCGTTCTTCTGCCTTAGTTATTCTGCCATTGATTCCTTCTAGTGTAGTTTTCATTTCAGTTATTGTATTGTTCATTTCTGTTTGTTTGTTCTTTAATTCTCTAGGTCTTTGTTAAACATTTCTTGCATCTTCTCGATCTTTGTCTCATATTCTTTTTCCGAGGTCGTGGATCATCTTCACTATCATTATTGTGAATTCTTTTTCTGGAAGGCTGCCTATCTCCACTTCATTTAGTTGTTTTTCTGGGGTTTTATCTTGCCCCTTCATCTGGTACATAGTCCTCTGCCTTTTCATTTTGTCTGTCTTTCTGTGAATGTGGTTTTCGTTCCACAGGCTGCAGGATTGTAGTTCTTCTTGCTTCTGCTGTCTGCCCTCTGGTTAGATGAGGCTATCTAAGAGGCTTGATGGGAGGGACTGGTGGTGGGTAGAGCTGACTGTTGCTCCGGTGGGCAGAGCTCAGTAAAACTTTAATCTGCTTGTCTGCTGATGGGTAGCACTGAGTTCCCTCCCTGTTGGTTGTTTGGCCTGAGGAGACCCAGCACTGGAGCCTACAGGCCCTTTGGTGGGGCTAATGGCGGACTCTGGGAGGGCTCACACCAAGGAGTACTTCCCAGAACTTCTGTTGCCAGTGTCCTTGTCCCCATGGTGAGCCACAGCCACCCCCCAGCCTCTGCAGGAGACCCTACAACACTAGCAGGTAGGTCTGGTTCAGTCTCCTATAGGGTCACTGCTCCCTCCCCCGGATCCTGATGTGCACACTACTTTGTCTGTGCCCTCCAAGAGTGCAGTCTCTGTTTCCCCAAGTCCTGTCGAAGTCCTGCATCAAATCCCGCTAGCCTTCTAAGTCTGATTCTCTGGGAATTCCTCCTCCCATTGCCAGACCCCCAGGTTGGGAAGCCTGACGTGGGGCTCAGAACCTTCACTCCAGTGGGTGGATTTGTGTGGTTTAAGTGTTTTCCAGTTTGTGAGTCACCCACCCAGCAATTATGGGATTTGATTTTATTGTGATTGTACCCCTCCTACCATCTCATTGTGACTTCTCCTCTGTCTTTGGATGTGGGGTATCTTTTTTGGTGAGTTCCAGTGTTTTCCTGTCAATGATTGTTCAGCAGTTAGTTGTGATTCCGGTGCTCTTGCAAGAGGGAGTGAGAGCATGTCCTTCTACTCCATCTTGAACCAATCTCTTAGTCTAAAGACTTGAAAATTTGTTAATAAACAGCTTATCTGATGGTAGGATAAACCACTGACTCTGTAGCTTTTTTTAAGATTCCACATATAAGTGATATCATATGGTATTTGTCTTTCTCTGACTTCACTCAGTATGACAATCTCTAGGTCCATCCATGTTGCTGCAAGTGGCATTATTTCATTCCTTTTTATAGCTCAGTAATATTCCATTGTATATATGTACCGCATCTTCTTTATCCATTCCCCAGAGGCATTTTCTTGAGCCCACAAGAAAATGTGGGAGTGCACTCAGACCACAGACCTTCTTATTAAACTGCAGCCGCTTTCTGCACTCAGACCACAGACCTTCTGATTAAACTGTAGCTGCTCCTCTTGTGCCCATGAAAGGCTGTGCCAGGTCTGGGTCTGACAGAGTAAAGCCCACATATATGTTTTTTCTTTAACTACATAATATACTAAATAGGAATCTGTGGCATCATTAGGATAATGTGCAGACGTTCATGTAGAAAGTAGGGCTCATGAGCCATGTATTATGAAACTAAGGGGAAAAAAGATAACAGAAAATTGAATTATAGAAACACAAGCTATCTAGAAGATGTACTCTTCCCTAAGAAGTTACATGGGATAGAAAACACAGGATCTAAAACCAGCTGAAAGGAACATGCAGAAAAAACTGTAGGCAGGAATCTCAGCTAGACAGCCATTTTAGGTGAAAGCTACAATTCAATTATCCTAGAGGTTTACAGGTTAATTCACTCTCAGCAACTACACTGAGATATTGAGAAATGTTATTCCCCCATTCCAGATGATTCTGTAACTCAGGAAAAAAAAATGCCTGACACAAAAACTCTATACACATCATCAATAATTAAAATACAGGCCCTTGGAAGTTAGATTTTAAGAGGAAAAGCAGCCGACAGACTATGCTTTCAGCTCGTTCTTACATGAGCGTGTGTGCTGAGGTGACGGCAGGGGACGGCCAGTCTTTGCAGTGTTCTGACCTGATTTTAGAGAGATGGATAAAGCAACCAGAAGGCAGAGAAATCAGCAGCTTCCATAATCTCATGGTCTTCTCTTTAAACTTGAAGAAGTAACAGTGTGAATCTGTCATATTTACAACTTAAGATTTTATTATGAATTGTTTGTGTAAACGCTTAATGTTTTAAAATAGACTAAGAACCAGGATTTATTGGGGTTTTTCAGTTGCCTTGAGAACTCACTCCAGATGAGTGGCAGAAAGGGATTCAGCATATTTAAAAGGCAGGTGAATGGAAGAGCTCTGGGCTGGGGGCTAGAATACCAGCGTTTCAGTTGTAGTTTTGTCATTAATAAGCTGTGTGACTTTGGGCAGATCACCTAAACTTTCTGGGCTTCAGTTCCCCCTTCAGTAAGATCAGGAGGTGGAAAAACCTGATTTCCAGTGCTTCCTCCAGCAACGACATTCTGATAGAACAAATCTCAATTTCAAACTTGACATGCTTATTCCCTCTGAGATATATTTATAGATGTGCCATTGGGCAAATAAGCACCAGGAAGTTTATTAGGTCCTCCCTGTGACTGACAAACTGTCAGCAGTGGGAATAGGAAAGTCAGCTCATTTCTGGACTCGAGACCACTGTTCTGCCAGCTTTCTAAGGTGACAAGTGGTTGCTGGGAAAGAGAAAGGGGGTCATGCATTGTACTTGTACCCAGACATCTAAAAATACATAAGTTCACTGGCATATCAACAAGCTTTACTTTTTATATGAAGATGACACTGTCATCTTAAGAGCAGTAAGACATATGCTTTGCGCTGTTTCTTTCTAGGCAAGTATGTTAGCCAATTCAACCCTTTTGCTCTGTCATTTTTATGTCTATATGTGCGTGGGTGCATGTGTATATGTGCAGAAGAGGATACACATTCCATGGCGGGGAGGTTAGTGGTATCGTTAAAAAGATTTAGGGAAGTTGAGAAGAGGAAGAGAGAGTATTGAGATGCTCTTCAATGCTGACTTCTTAAAACTGAGTTTGAGAACCAACAGGAAACTCAAAGACCATCTGGTCCAGGTTCTGTTTTCTGTTGTGTTTGAGGCAAGAAAAAGCCACAGAGGTAACAGGTTCAGAAGGCAGTTGTGGATGTGGGACTGGAGTTCGGGAGCAAGTCTGAGCTGCAGGCGAAGGCTGAGGCCAGAAGTGACAACAAGGGAGGACCGTGTCTCAGGAAGCGGAAGCAGAGAACAGTGGGAAGGATGAGGGCTAAAGCTTGAGGCAGGTGGTCACTACAATGTGGGAGGACAATGCTGGAAGACGGGAACAGTGAGGAGACACAGAACAGAGTGGACACATCTGTGAAGGTAGCAGCTAATAGAAGAAGTGGAAGACATGGAAGAAAGATACTTTTTTCTCCTCTAAAGAGAAAACAAAGGGAAACAAAACACCAGCACAGTTCCCTGACCCCAGGTGCGCCCATGAGCAGACATGGCGCTCTCTCTATATGTACCCAGTAAAGCCTGCTGAGATTTTGTGTTTAAATATCATTTCATCCTATAGCCTATTCATAGAATTCAAGTTCCAGGAGCTAGGTCATGAGCCCGGAGTGATGTGTCACAAATGCTAGGTGCTATTTGGATTTTATCAGTGACCATATAGCCAGGGTCTGAAGTGCAGATTGTCTTACAGATCAGAGATGCTTGTGAAATATGAAAAGGGATTTGAACAGCAACATGAAAAGTCAAGAATTCCAGCTCTGGCTGTGGACTCATCAAAGGCTCTTCCTTCACTTGTGTAGTGAAGCAGCTGATCATTTCATAGGAAATGGCTGCAGGAATGTTGTCAGTCCAGCAAACAATGCTTCCTTCTCCCAGATGTCTTAAATATGCCTCCACCATCTTGAACCAGTCACGTTGCCTTAGTTCTTCATCTGTGAAATGACTGGACTGACCCCAGTGATGTCTACAGGAGTCCTTCCCAGCTAAAGTTTTACATGTTTCTTTGAGTTGCCCAGAGGTCCTCAGAGGGGCCAAGATCAAGCCCAACTGTTAGCTAGGGTGCAGACCACACTGGTCAATAGCTTTTTTTTTTTTTTTTTTTTTGCAGTACGCGGGCCTCTCACTGTTGTGGCCTCTCCCGTTGTGGAGCAAGGCTCCGGACGCGCAGGCTCAGCGGCCATGGCTCATGGGCCCAGCTGCTCCGCGGCATGTGGGATCCTCCCGGACCGGGGCACGAACCCATGTCCCCTGCGTCGGCAGGCGGACTGTCAACCACTGCGCCACCAGGGAAGCCCTGGTCAATAGCTTTTTACCAGGGGCCAGTGCTGGGCTTTGTGCTCAGCCTGGGGGAGTCGAGCTGGGGAGTGGCTCGTGCAGGTGGCTGGCTGGAGACCAAATCATCTCTAATGTCCTAGAGGCCCAGGAAGTGATGGAAATGGATCAATATGGTGACAGTACTTTCTGAATTAAAAACTGGGTCTAAACACTGTAGAGACATCTGAAATAGGTCTATCACAGAAAATCAGGGCTGCGCAGCTGCTAAAATCATAATAAAGACCACTTAATCAAAATATAGCCTTTTACTACTTGAAAAACTCAATGCTTTCAAATGCAGCCTAAGCAGTTCCACCTTATACTTAATTCCATTATTCAACAAAGGGTCACAGGAAATTTCCAAACATGTTATTAGGGCCTCTGACTATCCCACTAGGAAATGAGAAAGAATGGGCAGCCCTGAATTAGTTTCACATTTCCTGGATATCATTCTAAAAGATTCTGGACTTTAGGTCTCCCCCCTCTTAAACAAATCCATAAAGAAAGGCCCCAGGATTAAAAAAAAAATCCCCCCATGTTTATTAGCACATTGAGAAACATTCTATTATATCAGGGAGAAATTTTAAGGGCAGCTTTTCCTGAGCCTCTTGGTATTGCTTTTCATTTGTAAGTATTGTCGAGTTCTCTTTGAAAATGTTTGAAACAGGACTCAGGTTTTGATTTACACTGGTAGAAAGCGTCTTACTCTGACTTCTGGTCTCCAGGAGTGTGTAAAACGAAGAAGTGAGCAAACCAGAGGTTAAGACTGTCTGGATGTAGTTCACACCTCTGGTTTCACTGATGACACAGATATTTAAATAGACGGCATAAAGGTAAACACCTATTAGGAGCTGGGGCCAGCAAAGCCACTTACAAGGAGATTTATGTGCTTAGAAATCAGGATCGGCTATAGTGGCTAAAGTGAGAGAAGCTCAATGTTTGGGGGATTCCCTCTATGGCACGCCTCTTCCGTGGAACCCCCAAGTTGAGCTCACTCATATTTCAAATCCACTGGACCAGTTCACACACACAAAGGCAGATGAGTGGCCGGAGCCCCAAGCCTTAGCCTCCTTAACAGGGACTGACTAACTGAAGGAAGAGCTGTGGGGAGAAACCACTTCCCTTACTTCCATTCCTCACATGACCTAAGACTGGATCAGCGCTCTGAAAAGACGGATCAAATTCCACGCTAATAAGAAAAGATATTTTAAGAGAAGTTCAAGTCAGGGTAAGCTTATAAACAAGAGCTACAACTCTATTACTGATGCATGTTGACAGACAGTTTGTGCTGACCACGCATTTATCTTGCCCTGTATTGTTAATTGTGTGTCCATCAAGATTTGAAGGGTCTTGTGGGAGGAAATAAGGTCCTTTACTTCCTTTGTCTCCACCAAAGCCTCACCACATCCTGTGTCTGATTTTCCCAGGCAACATGTCATTCAGACATTCTGTCCTGACGCCCGTTTAAGTTGAATCAGCGCTTGTCTGACTATGAGCCCCAATTTTTCATTTGAAAGCCAGTCACTGTGCCTAGAGTGAGCACACAGTGGGAGCTCAGTAGACGCACAATGGACCTGAGTGGTGATCGCTTCTTTAAAGTCAGCTCCCTTACAGTGGCCGTGGCCTTGGGAGTTACTGGATGGGAATGAACCTGGATAAACTAGTCCTAACAATGACTCCATAAACATGACCTGGAATGCCAACCTGACAGAGCAGCACAGGTCTCTCTCAGGATTATGTTGTTGAACAGATTTAGCTTTCTGGGAGTTCCCATATGTTCAAAAGGGTAAATGTTCTTTGCATCATTTCTATATGGGATCATCATCTTCAAAACACCTACATATATACATATACCTTATACATACATGTGTAAAGGAAACAGAAGCTGGAACTCAGACGGTGAAGAAATCCCTGAAAGCCGGTGCTCTGTCTGGCTACGTGTTGATGGGGGATGAGGGGGTGGGGTGTTTGGAGGAGCTCATGCCTCTTTGCAGGTGAAATTGGAGCTGATAAGACATCATGCCAGAGGACCTATTATTAAATGAGTGAAAAAATAATCTGTGGAAGAAACATGCATGTGGTATTCAATAACAAGATTCTTACATGAACAGTGAGATGCTGTTGTCCTTTCAGTGGTCCTAACTTTCTCCTGAGACGATTTATGGGGGGAAACCCCCACTTCTATTAGCGATTTCATTAACTTTCAACATTCAACTATCTACACTGCACACATATGTGACACTGCCACCAAATAAGACACACAGGGAAACTTCAGAAGTCTAATAGTGGCAGGGTATTGTGGGGAAAAGAATTAACTTTAGGTAACACATGTTCTTGGCCAAATAAACAAGAACAAAAGTCATTTCAGAAAGGCACAAAGAAGACACTTTGCTATCTCTACCACTATTACTCAGGCTAAGCCGCCATCTCTGTCATCTCTCTCTGCCTCTACCTTTGACCCCATGTTCTCTTCTCAACCCAGAAGTCAGGGTGATCCGTTCAAACATATGTCCAATAATAGTACTCCTTTGCTCAAAACTCTTCCACACATTCCCTCTTTCAGACCAAAGCCAATGTTCTCGCGCTGGCCTGCAAGGCCCTACTTGACCTGCATCCCTTGCTAGTTCCTCTCATGGGCCCTCCACTGGCTCCCCTCGTGCTTACCAGGCTCCAGCTTCACAGGCCTCTTTGCAGCCCCCCAACCACTCTCGGCCTGGTTTCTGCCTCAGGGACTTGCACTTGCTCTTCCCTCTGCCCGGACTTCAAAGATCTCTCATTTCTTCAAGTCTCTGCTCCTCCATGGGCCCTTCCCTGACGACCCTCTTTAAAACCTGAACCCTGCCCCTCCAGCATTCCTTATTCTCTCCCTTCCCTGCTTTATTTTCCTCCACTGCACTTATCACCTTTGAACACTATTTAATTTAACTTTCCTTTTTTTTTTTTTGGCTGCAACACGTGGCATGCGGGATCTTAGTTGCCTGACCAAGGATCAAACCCATGTCCCCCTAAGTGGAAGCGCGGCATCTTAACTGTTGGACCTCCAGGGAAGTCCCTTAATTTACTTTCTTAGTCTGTCTCCCAAAAATGAATGTGAACTCTGCGAGGTGGAGAATTTGGCCTGTTTTACTGATGTAGCCCCAGAGCCAAGACAAATGCCCACTCATAGTAGGTGCTCAGTAAATAGTTGTTAAGTGACTGAGTACCAGATGACAGGCAGGTGAGCAAGGGTGAGCTTCAGAGGCCATGAGATCCATCAGCACCAGCGCTGCACTAAGGAAGCCAAATGGTGGACTTGACTCTTACAAGGCCCAGGCAGTTGCACTGAGATAAAAACCTAGTCTTTGGCCAATTCGCTTCTTATCCAGCACATTGCTTCATAAAGTGTCTGCTTTTGACCACAAGGGGGACTAAATGCGAAAGGATGGAAGAGTTCCATCTAATCCATCACCACTAATGGAAACGGAATTCGAAGCTCTAACATCCTCTAACTCCATGAGGTCTATAATTGATGGTTAGGAGTTGAGAGAATGGGCAGTGCTTATACCAGCAAGATTTTTGTCTCTTTTAAAAAATGTACTACGGCAGGGGGCGGGGGCAGGGGGCACTTACTATGTGCTAGGCACGATGCTAAGTGCTTTAATGCTTTGTCTAGCTCTATCCTCCTAATCAGCCCATGATACTTGCCTGAGGTCATCACCACTAAGACGCAGAATAGGTACTCAAAGCCCTAGCCCTCAACCACCGCCTTGGTTTCTGGCATGGATGCCAGCTGGATTCTCAACCCTGAGAAGCTGGCTGCCACAATTAAAAACTAAAATCTGCAGGCATGCTCTCTAATTTATTTATCTAAAAATGCTATCCATTATTTCTCCCGTTTCCAGCATGAAAATCTATAGAAGTGGACACATGTTCTGCTCCAAGCAACAGTTTGATACTTTAAGAACTGGGAATGAGAATAAATATTCTGATGTGTATATTGGGATGTGCCAGAAGTGTTAATTATCACAAACGTCCGACACAAGTCTACAAGAGGACCAATCTGAAGAATCAGTAAAGCCTGACATGCAAACAGAAAACTGTAGCATGTTCTGGGGAAAGTTTAGGCAACTAAGGAACTCTGGGTTTGGCCCTGAGAAGAGGAATGTGAGGCCATGGCTGATATATATGAGGAGAACCCACTCACTCTGAAGCTGTGGAGTCATCTGACTTTCAAAGTAGTTCTGACCCAAAGCAATGGGCTGAGTCACCAGCTGAGGCGGTGGCATCGTATCTGCCTGCTCCACAGCCCAGAAGGGGGATGCAATCAGTCCTTCGCCAACTAAGGGCACAGTCCGGAAACACAGTTAACTGTGTGTGTACGGGCCTGTGATAAACGGCATTTGCTGAGCAGTACTGGGCTCTCTATATGCTTTGTCACATTTATTCTTCATCTGTTTTGCAGATGAAAAAACAGGCTTTGAAAACTGAGGCTTTGAAAGGTTCAGCAACGTGCTCAAAGCCACAGAGCTAATAAATGGTACAGCCCCGAGATAAATTCATCTCTGTCCTCCCCCAAGGCTGTTTCCCCACCATCATGACCTCTGCTTCCCGTGGCAGTGTGAGCAAAGTGGGGCAGCTCTTGGAGCTGGGGTCCTCTTTGCCCAATATCTCCCAGTCCCTGCCCCTCCCCCCCTCCCCCGTGTCCCCTACTGGGCATGCTCCAGTGGATGAATGGGGTTACACTCCAGAAGATTATTGATACACCACTGGTGTGGAACTCAGAATGCATTTTCTTTTGGAAACAGTGTTACACATGGTGCCTGTGTTTCTAGGCCAGTCCTCAAAGGTCTATATTTAAGCCAGTGATGGGGAAAGTTATAGAGAAACAGATTGTTGTCTCAATACAAGGAAGAACTTTCTAATAGTAGGCATTGCCTAAAATGAACGTGTGACAACAGAAGGTAAACAGCTTTCTGGGCATTCCCACAGGGTCTCTGGAGGCAAACATGAGACTGAAGTCCTACGGATGGGAAGCCAGCAGGAAAGGCAGAATTGCCTGAAAAGTCATTCTGAGCCTGACTAGTACCCTGGAAGCCTCGTGCTTTTCCTGGCCAATGATCTCCCTGGATTTTCATACACATAGGACCTTCAGCAGTGCAGGAACCAGGACAACCATTTTCCCAGACTCCAAGCAACATTTCCTTTGATCTCTAAAAGGAAATGCATGGTCACATAATTTTGTCATACAAAGAGCAAGAGAAATACTTGCTCAGTGAAATGATGTCACAATTAAAATGAGCTGTGTTCTTTAAAAGGAGGAAATGGCACTTGAAGGAATGTTTGCTCTATGATTCTAATCCCTCCATTTTCCCCAGGCAAATGTGTACACTCTACCATTTCTCAGCTAGACTCAGAAAAGCTGGCTGGCTTTGAGCATCAGTGAGCCTGGTTAAAGATAAATGTACAGGGCTTCCCTGGTGGCGCAGTGGTTAAGAATCCGCCTGCCAATGCAGGGGACACGCGTTTGAGCCGTGGTCCGGGAAGATTCCACATGCCGCAGAGCAACGAAGCCCGTGCGCCACAACTACTGAGCCTGCACTCTAGAGCCCGTGAGCCACAACTACTGAGCCCACGTGCCACAACTACTGAAGGCCACACGCCTAGAGCCCGTGCTCCGCAACAAGAGAAGCCACTGCAACGAGAAGCCCGCGCACCGCAACGAAGAGCAGCCCCCGCTCACCGCAACTAGAGAAAGCCCGCATGCAACAACGAAGACCCAATGCAGCCAAAATAAATAAATCAATAAATAATTTAAAAAATGCTTAAAAGGGTCTTCCCAGGTGGCGCAGTGGTTAAGAGTCCGCCTGCCGATGCAGGAGACACGGGTTCGTGCCCCGGTCCGGGAAGATCCCACATGCTGTGAAGCGGCTGGGCCCGTGAAGCCATGGCCGCTGAGCCTGTGCGTCCGGAGCCTTGCTCCGCAACGGGAGAGGGCACAACAGTGAGAGGCCCGCGTACCGCAAAAAAAAAAAAAAAAAAAAAAAAAAAAAAAAAAAAAAAAGCTTAAAAAAATGAATCTTAAAAAAAAACTGTAAAAAAGATAAATGTACAAAAGCTACAGAGGCAACCTTCATATTCTTCACATAGAGACAAAGATTCTTTTGAAAACCTGACATACATTGAAACTAAAAAAAGAAAGTGTCTAATAAGGTGCTATTAGCAACGGTATATTGCACCGGAAATGGTTCTAAAACAAGTACATAGCTCCTCAGAAGAGCTGTGCGATTAGGACTTGGTTATGGGGACAAATACAGCTCCACTTTTTACCCCCGGGGTGACACAGCTGTCACAGCTGAGCTCGCCCCTGCATGGCGCACGCTGCTTCTATCTGCTCGGCCCCCCTGCCCCACCGCTGTCCAGCCTACGTGCCCTTCAAACACAACTGAATTGCCCTTTCCACCAAGAGGCCTTCCCTGACGCTCCAAGACAGTAATCATTTCCTTAACGTGCTTAGGATTTGCCACCTATGTCGTATGAATGGCATTTTACCTCGCACCCTAAGTCTTATGAACACCTTACTGCATCCCCGGGGACCCCCTCCCGCTGAAGGGGAGGGGCTGTGAGCAGGCTAGCTGGTCAGCCTCACTGTAAACACTACGGACTGTGCAGCACCGGAATATTCTGCTGGCAGACCAAGTCACTGGCTCTTGAGGGAGCCCCGTTTCTAGCCCAACCATAGATGAGTCCCTCGTGGGACTCTGTTATTAGCTATATGAATCCCGTGGCATCTAGCACTTGCTTTTTTTTTTTTTTTTTTTTTTTTTGCGGTACGCGGGCCTCTCACTGTTGTGGCCTCTCCCGTTGCGGAGCACAGGCTCCGGACGCGCAGGCTCAGCGGCCATGGCTCACAGGCCCAGCCACTCCGGGCATGTGGGATCTTCCCGGACCGGGGCACGAACCCGTGTCCCCTGCACCGGCAGGCAGACTCTCAACCACTGTGCCACCAGGGAAGCCCTAGCACTTCCTTTTGATGACTAAACACGATCAGAGAGAGTGCTTTGATAGCATGCGCTTCATGGGGGACACATCAACAGGCACCCGACCTTGGCCCCTGAGGTTGCTGAGAGGGCCTGGGATGGGCGACATGGGTAGGGGAGCTTGACAGACTGGAGACACACCAACAACCAGGTGTGGCACCTGCATTAAAGGCTGTTGCATTGCTTCCACGTTGTGCTTAGAAACAAATATGACTGCTGTGGGCTCTGGCAAATTAGAAGTTCAGAAAAGTACAACGTGGTCACCAGGCACCTCCAACTCAGGGGCCACTAATGTAAGTCCCCTCCTTCCCTGACAGTCACCATCTACTTATTTTTAAAACTAGTCTTCCCAGCAAAAAGGAGAAATTCTTCCCCACTGACAACAGCATTGGCAGAAAGTGACTGCAAGGAACGTGAAGGGGCCAGAAGAGCCGAGCCCCTCTGTACTCCACACAAGCTCATGACCAAGAACATGCTTTCCTGGGCACGGGGGAAGCCGCCAGATCTTCTCCTATGTTGGCACTCCACGGCAAGAGCCATTGAAGTCCTGGCACACACTGAGTGACTGACTTGCTGCCAGGGTGGACCCAGAAGGCACCACGGGTACACTCTGATCTCTGAAATCAACGGCTATCGTTATTCTTGCTAAACTCTTCTTCCAACTCATTTGGTCTTGGGTTGTTCAACCAGAAAGTATTGCGACCCTGGACTGCGTGGCTGCAGGGAAAAGCCATATCAGCCACCTGGAGCAAAAGGGGGGTTTCCTGAGGGTCATGGGCACCTTGCAGGGGGCAGCACAAGCAGCTGGCAGCTCCAGGGACAGGTGCTGGGGGGCACCCTTTCCCTCCCCTAGATGCAAGGGCTCTGGGATGTGCCTCCCTTGCACACTTGCCGCAGTCTGGATCTCTCTACACAGTGACAAAAGCCCCCCCACGAGAGCACCTGCCAATTCAAACATCCAACAGAGACTGACGGACAGCCTTGGAGGCTGATTTCAAATTCACGGAGGAGAGGATCTGAGGGGCCCATGTCAGGTCAGGTGACCTCTCTGATACAGTCGGCTGTGATGGGGGAAGCACCATGTCCCTATGCCTCATCTTACCTGCAAGAGCTAGGAGAACAGCTCGGAAAAAGCTGTAAGCAGGGCAACGCGCTGATCGGCTTGGCCCTCCCTTTCCTCCTGGAACAAAAGAGAGGGGCTGTGAAGCGGGCTACCTGCTCAGCCTCACTTTAAACGCCCTACAGTCTGTGCAGCACCAGAACATTCTGGGGGAAGACCAAGTCACTACCTCTTGAGAGAGCGCCATCACCAGCACAAGCCTTTGTCCAGAAGAGGCCCTGGGAGGACCCCAGGCAGGCAGCCGGACCCAGCTTACAGGAGCGGAAGTCCTGGCCCCCTAACTGGGGCGCCTGGGGGGCAGGGCGAGGCACTGGCAACTGCCAGGAGGTCAGATCCTTCCCTCAGCTCCTCCCCCAAAATGCGGCTCAGGCCCTTGAACACATCTGAGGCCCTGTGCCAAGCGACCTCAAATAAATGAACATGCTCCACACTGTGCCTTTGGCCACATTGGGTTAAACACCAGCCCTCTTCTGACTTGCCAGCTCAGCGGACAGTGGCTTCTACTACTGCAGCAGGGATGCCACCGACACGAGGATGAGGGCTTGGGAGAGAAATGGATAAATTATAGACAGTACAGTACAGGAAGAGGTGTCCCACTGTGTCACAATCTGTTAACCATTTGGGGAGGGGCAAGAGCCTGAGGATCACGTACATATGAAACAAACACCTTCCAAAATGCTAGAGGGTATTAATTTTTAAAAATTTAATGATACAGTAAAAAAATTTAATGATATAGTCTCTCTTTTTTTCTTTTTTAGGTAGTTTGGCACTTGTTTATTCCGGCCCTTGTGGCCATTTTGGGGGTGAGGGGGGTGCAGGCCACAAGAGCCCACAGGGACAGGGGTCTCGTGCCCTCTGTGGCTGCTGCCTGAGTGTCCCGGGAGGGTCAGGGCAAGGACTCAGGGAGCCCCTGGGTTCTGCCCGTGATGCAGTCTGGGCGCTGTTCTGGAAGGGTTGGTTTCTGCTGCTCCAGGGGTCTAAGAAGGGGGGGAATGATATAGTTTAAAACAAAGAAAAGGTTGGGCTTCCCTGGTGGCGCAGTGGTTGAGAGTCCGCCTGCTGATGCAGGGGACACGGGTTCGTGCCCCGGTCCGGGAAGATCCCACATGCCGCGGAGCGGCTGGGCCCATGAGCCATGGCTGCTGGGCCTGTGCGTCCGGAGCCTGTGCTCCACAACGGGAGAGGCCACAACAGTGAGAGGCCCGCGTACCACAAAAAAAAAAAAAAGAAAGAAAAGGCAAACAGGTCTGGGATTGCACCAGGGGCCCTCGTTACACCATGGGGATAACATAATATTGGCATCTGTTGATTCTTCAGTCATTTAAATTTCAGAAGCCTAAAATAACCTACAGCGATAGTAATCATAAGAGTGATTACCCATGGAGGGGATAATGGATGACAGGCTGACAGGAGGGGGCACAAGGGGGTGATGGAGATCATCTTTATCTGGATTGAGGTGTGTTTTGAGAGAGAACCGGAAAACACAAGCAGAAAAAGAATGAGTGAAGAAATGTTATTATATAATCATTAGAGACAGCAGGGGGAAGAAAACGGCTCTTGGATTTTATGTAACAAGTACCATTAAAATATCATCTCACATCTGTAATGTGCTTTATAAAGTATTTTCATTCAGAAAATTCCATTTAATACTCACAATAACCCCGTGAAGTCCACACAATCCACATGCCCGTTTGCAAGATGAAGAAGCAGGTTCAGAGAATATTAAATGTTAACCGAAGGCCCACGTTCTGTACTAAAAGCCGATGCCCTGGCTCACAGGCCGAGTCCTTTGGATTATACCACATTAGGAACTTTGATAAACTAGCTTGCCTGATACTTAGTTTATTTCATTTTATTTTGTGTATCCGACTTGTGCCTGACCTGCTTCTCCAAACTTTAAGTGCCCCTGAAAAGTGAGTTTATTAACACCACCCAAATGTACAGGAATCGAGGTTGACAATCTGCCGCAAACCTCAGGACTCCATCTGAGCCTGAAATCCAGTGTCTAGGGCTCTTCAGTAATCAAACCCTGAGAATAAAGACCCCAAATCAAAGGATTAAAAGAAAACCTATTCAATGAACACTGCTACAGTTATGTCACTTCACAGACTCTGGTTTTGATCTGCCTTGAAACCTTATGTGTCTACCTTGTCATTTTTCTTTTGTCATTCCTCATAATTCTTTTCTTTTTTCTCCTTTTTTTATATTGAAATATAGTCGATTTACAATATCATGTTAGTTTCAGGTGTACAGTACAGTGATTCAGTTATATATGTGTGTGTGTGTGTGTGTGTGTGTATATATTCCTTTTCAGATTCTTTTCCCTTGTAGGTCATTACAAAATATCGAGTAGAGTTCCCTGTGCTACACAGTAGGTCCCTGTCGGTTATCTATTTTATGTATAGTAGTGTGTATATGTCAATCCCAACGTCTTGTCATCTTAATAGCATGAAAGCAGTGGAGGTCAGGAACTGAGCCACTGTGTTTTACATTTCCAGTAGCCCCCAGTATGGTGCCCTACTTACAGCACCCATTGAAGGAATGCTTGTTTTCTCAGTAGATTTGGTACCTTCTGGGATTTAATAGTGTTAAAAACAGAATCCTGTGACACAAAATTCTGTATCACAGAAATGTACTTCAGTAAAACTCAGGACAAATTTACTATGATGGTTTGTGCATTGACTGCATGTGTTCTATCCCTTTCATCCAAGTGGGGGAATAATTTACACAGCGTAACCAAAGGACCCTAGCTAGCAAAACCAACCTGTCGAAACTCTTATGTTAGAATAGCAGTGAGGATAATTTTTCAAATGTTTGCATTTCCAACTGAGTGTCATTAGAAGAAAATCTCTAGTCAGGACAGCGCTTTCCAAACTTCGATGCCTATCTTCTCCCCTGGAGCACCCTTAATTCTCTCTGAAGGTCAGATGGCTCTAAGGCTGAGTTATTTTTAAGATACACATCAGTGCTGTTCTTTCTAACTGGAGCGCAGGGGAATGTCAGTGACCTCAGTGAAGGACTCTAAGCTGCGACAACCTCCCATGGGTACCCATCTCTAGCAACCTGAAGATACAAATATCCCAGATGTAAAGATGAAAGCAATGTATGTGCCTGCTCTCTCTCTGAAAGGTGGAATTTTAAAAATCAAGTAACACCCCAAATCACTTCCACGCAATTTTTTAAATTCAGGGACATTTCACTCCACAGAAATGTATACAATTACAGCATATAAATCACATCATTATGTGCTCGAACTGTGAAGCCACTGGAGCTTCTTACCTTTTAAACTTGTACTACTTTTGGCAGGCACAGAAAAGCTCATGCCCTCCTTTAAGACGATCTGGAATTTCAAAAACTCTTCCAAGCAATGCTAAGTGTGAACTCCTTTTCTCCAGCTCCACCCGTCTCTCTCAACCGGTTTCGGACATCTCCTGTTGAGGACTCCCATTTTACACACACCTATCCCTCTCAGACCTTCCACTCTAATCCACTGCCACCTCGGGGAAAGAGTAAAAGCAAATGCCATCTTCACAAAATCCCACAGTTCTACGTGTTCATTTGTATGAGCCAAATGGCCAAACAATTTACTAGTGAAATCCAGAGCCACATCCCACTGGCCGCAAATCCTGCAGCTTTTCCTTTGCTTAGTGAACATGCAATACAAATGATGTTATAGCAAAAGCTCTGCGGTTCTGTATCTATATTTTTTGCCAGAAGACTTTCCCCAAAGTTTTAATACCCTTACAGGCCTCATTTGAAAGGCACCATCTATGGCTAGATTAAAGATCATTGTTTTAAGCCGCATGAGCTGTTTGTAAATTTTGGAGACTAATCCCTTGTCGGTCACATCATTTGCAAATACTTTTTCCCATTCTGTGGGCTGTCATTTTGTTTTGTTTATGGTATCCTTTGCTTTGCAAAAGCTTTTGAGTTTAATAATGTCCCATTTGCTTATTTTTGGTTTTATTTCCATTGCTCTGGGAGGCGATCGTAAAAGATATTGCTGCGATTTATGTCAGAGACTGTTCTGCCAACATGTGGTACATGTACACACTGGAATATTACTCAGCCATAAAAAAGAAGGAAATACTGCCATGTGCACCAGCATGGATGGACCTAGAGATTGTCATACTGAGTGAAGTCAGACAGACAAAGAGAAATATCATATGATATCGCTTATATGTGGAATCTAAAATAAATAATCAAATGAACTTATTTACAAAACAGAAACAGACTCACAGACTTAGAAAATGAACTTATGGTTATGGGGAGGGGAAAGGATGGCGGGAAGGGATAGTTAGGGAGTTTGGGATTGACAGGTACACAGTGCTATATTTAAAATAGATAACCAACAAGGACCTACTCCACAGCACAGGGAACTCTGCTCAATGTTATATAACAACCTAAATGAGAAAAGAAATTGAAAAAGAATGTACATATACATATACATGTATATGTATAACTGAATCACTTTACTGTACACCTGAGACTAATACAACATTGTTAATCAACTATACTCCAGTATAAAATAAAAAGTTAAAATAAAATAAAACAAAAACTTTTTAAAAGACCATAGCTTTAAGTCTGTCTGACCAATAAAAGTCTGGAACTTGTCAGGCCAGTAACTCGCTGCCAGGTGACTGACACATAGTACTCTAACCTGAACAAAAATTGGGCAGACACCAAAAAATACAACCCTATGCTTACAAGTTCTTCATGTGTACAATGGCTCTTAGTCTACTGTTTTGTAAGGTTGATGAGTGGTTGAAATAGATAATATGTCTAATGTACTCAGCAGCCATTCAGGCCTGATAGCAGGAAATGTTAGACAAAAATCATGGTTATCCCATTGTTATTCTATTATTAATATTGATATTATTAAGCTCTTCCAAATATTTCCACAGCCATGAATGCTACCGAGAACCTGTACTGCCTAGAATCCTTTTATGTTCTGAATTGCCTCTTGGTAGAGTCTTTCATTCTGTTAAGCATCTAGACAGTTATGAATCCAGAAGCCTGCTCTGGCTTTTAGGAAAAATAAACCATACGGTTTTGCAGCTGGAGAATACCCATCTCCTCACTTTCTGCACAGCCATTTCTGTGCAAAAGGCTTGTTTTCATTCATTTTCAAGTCGGTGCTAACAAGTTGTTCTAACCTGCACTCTTGGAAGAGGCATGAAGCCTGGCAGCTCCTTCACCTGGAGGTCTGCCTTGGGATTCGTCTGTGTGGACCCTGGTCAAGGGGGTGAGGCCCAGCCAGGCGGCAGGGGGCTTCTAGGGCAGCAGGACTAAAAGCTCCTGGGAACCAGCAAGGGCTCCAAGGTTGTCGCCTCCTCACCCCCAGCCACCTCAGGAGATTCCACACGTCACAGGAGCAATGAGCTTCCCTGACTGGGTTCAACCTGGGATTGTCAGAGGATGAGTGCAGATGAGTGGGGTGAGTTCACTACACAGCACTGAGGTCGTGATGTTTCCTAAACCCCCACTGGGTACCACATTAGAAGTCACCTACTGGGACTTCCCTGGCGGTCCAGTGGGTAAGACTCCATGCTCCCCAATGCAGGGGGCCCAGGTTCGAGCCCTGGTCGGGGAACTAGATCCCACATGCCGCAACTAAAGATCCCACATGCCGCAGGTAAGACACAAAGCGGCCAAATAAATAAATATTAAAAAAAAAAAAGAAGTCACCTACTGTCATCAGGGAAAGAGTGAGAGGCAGGAGGAAGCAGTGGCCACGAGAACAGGCTCAGGGGCAGTCTTCCCGGGCTAGAATAATCGTGTCTACACCACTTACCATCTGAGAGATCTTTCGCAAGTTACCCAAGTGGGTGGCAAGTTACCTGTGGGGTCAGGGATGACAGTACCTCCTTGGCAGGGCTGATGGGAGGATTAAGTGAGTTAAGATGTGTAAAGTACTTGGCATACTACCTGGTGCATCAGAAGCATTCAATCGATGTTAGCCATTATCTTCATCAACACCATCATCTACTGCAACTCCCACAATTTTACAGACGAGAAGAATGAGGCCCAGAGAAGCAAAATATTTCCCCAAGATCACACAGCTAGTTAGAGACAGAGCCAGGACTAGAATCCAAGTCATTCATTCATCCATACAGACACCTTCAAAGTGACCCCTTTAATGGCCTCTAAACAATTTCGTTTACAGGGGGTGGGGAGGTGTAAAAGAGTTTCTGGAGAACATGGGTAGATTTATCAGGACTGTTTCTAGTGATAATAATTAACTTACTCTGAAACTCAAAAATCATTAAGAAATTGCAAAAAACATAATTAAAAAGGCCACTTGTCAAATTACTGAAAAACCAAGCTACGGCATACCGTATGAAGATTTCTTTTGATGTTACTGTGACTTTTCCCCATTCCCAATCACTGTCGAGCAGTCACAGAAGGTTGCAAAAAGAGATTATACATCACAGAACACCACCAGAATAACAGTGCCACTGTTTCTTAAACTCAAGGTCAGAAGCATTAGCACTTCTCAGCAAAATGATCCCCCAAACAGGTGACTCAGAATAATTTTAACCAATACATCACCCTACTGAATCAAAATCTCTCTCCTGCGCATAGTTTCCTGAGGTCAGCACAGTTTCGGAAGAAGTGGGTGGGTCGGGGCTCCACTAATTTTATCACACTCACTGGAGCCATACATCCTACACTGAGAGCAAAACTCATACCACTGGAGTGAGAGAAGCACAGAGCATTCCTGGGGTGCTATGAACTCTGACGAGTTACCTCACTGGTCTCTTACAGCAAAGATACCAGCCTTTCTGCCCTTACTTCTAATCTTTCATTCATTACCACAAAAGCAAAGCTGGTTTAAATTCCCAATTTTCCCTCCTTAACCTACGCTTTGTCCCCTTGTCACCAAGTTCTTTCCTCTCACACACGGCTTCCATCCTGACAATTTTGCTTTCCTTAGTAAAACCGGGGAAACTCTAGTTTAGTATGGGCTAAATCTCAACCCCACATTTTAGTATGAAGTCCTTTCTCCTGAGTCTTAGCAATCAACCACATTACTGAAAATGCTCCCCCCCGTGATCTTTTTTGCATGTTCTTTTGTAATTGTTGGAGCAAACAGCCTCAACTCTATACCTTTGCTCGTACATTCTCTCCAACCTGAAAAGCACTCCTTCCCACCTATCAATATTCTACCCATCCTTTGAAGCCCAACTTGGGTCATGTTTTCTCCTAAGATTTAAATCCCCTACATTTAAATCTGACCTTTCGGGCTTCCCTGGTGGCGCAGTGGTTGAGAGTCCGCCTGCCAATGCAGGGGACACGGGTTCGTGCCCCGTTCCAAGAGGATCTCACATGCCACGGAGCAGCTGGGCCCGTGAGCCATGGCCGCTGAGCCTGCGCATCCGGAGCCTGTGCTCCACAATGGGAGAGGCCACAACAGTGAGAGTCCCACGTAATGCAAAAAAAAAAAAAAAAAAAAAAAATCTGACCTTTCAAAAAATACCCAAGCAACTGCATTTCCCTACAAACCATCATGCCATTTTGTGTCTTTGCTCATTTTCTGTCTAGACATCCCCTGGACATTTTAAAGACCCTGTGGTAAGGACCACATCGTACAACTTTCCCCGACCTACACTCTACCCTTTTCTAGAAGAGGTTCTTTTCCCCTTCTGTACTGCTCTTCAGCATCAGTCACATAGCATTGCCATGTACCAGGAACTCTTATTTGTGTATGTGTGCGCACACCCGCGCGTGTGTGTGTGCGCGTATCAGCTTGGTTAATCCTGATAACAATCCCACCTCCCATGAGGTAGATACTATTACTATTACTCATGTTACAGATGAGGAAATGGAGGTACAGCAAGGCTAAATACGCTTCCCAAGATCGCCTGATCAGTAAGTGGCAGAGTCAAGATTTGAGCCCAAGCAGCATCATTCCAGTTTAAGCTTCCATGGCTTCCCTCCAGCTGCCTACTCTTGTATCTGTTTCCATTACATGATTACACTACAATTTAATCATTTACAGGTACACCTTCTCAGTAGAGGAAGGCTTCCTTAGCTGAGAGGTGGTATCTTATTGAACCTTTTATACTCTCAATGTTTGCTGCACTGAAGCCAACACCCTAGATCATGAAGACCACTCTGGTTACACTTACAGTGAGATGATCCTTCTTTCTTCATCTGTTTTGTGTTTTAGGTCTTAGCTCTCCAAATAGATGATAGCTAGAAAATACAGACAACCTCCCAGCTTTTTCTGAGTCCACCAGAGTACTCAGCACAGTGATGAGCAAAGCTTAATTGTCCTGTAAATATTCACAGAGAGATTGGGTGGCTTTTTCGCCCCATGATGGGATTGTCCACTTGCTCTTACTCAACATCATTCTGCCGACTTCTTCAATCAACTGCCATGAATCCTAAGTCTAGTCTTGAGCTGTCCTTGCCACAGCTGCCCAATTTAATGGTCCTATATAACCTTGAGATGTGTTCCCTTTAATCCCCAGGCATCACTGCAGACACGGTTGAAGACAAGTTACAAATTCACTCTTGCAAAACAAATGCACACACCAGAGCACGCCAGAGAGAGAACAAAAGAAAACTGCTAATGGCAAAAAAATTATAAGACACTGATGAAAGAAATTAAAGATGATACAAATAGATGGAGAGATATACCACGTTCTTGGATTGGAAGAATCAACATTGTGAAAATGACTCTACTACCCAAAGCAATCTACAGATTCAATGCAATCCCTATCAAACTACCACTGGCATTTTTCACAGAACTAGAACAAAAAATTTCACAATTTGTCTGGAAACACAAAAGACCCCGAATAGTCAAAGCAATCTTGAGAACGAAAAACAGAGCTGGAGGAATCAAGCTCCTTGACTTCAGACTATACTACAAAGCTACAGTCATCAAGACAGTATGGTAATGGCACAAAAACAGAAAGATAGATCAATGGAACAGGATAGAAAGCCCAGAGATAAACCAACGCACATATGGTCACCTTATCTTTGATAAAGGAGGCAGGAATGTACAGTGGAGAAAGGACAGCCTCTTCAATAAATGGTGCTGGGAAAACTGGATAGGTACACGTAAAAGTATGAGATTAGATCACTCCTTAACACCATACACAAAAATAAGCTCAAAATGGATTCAAGACCTAAATGTAAGGCCAGAAACTATCAAACACTTAGAGGAAAACACAGGCAGAACACTCTATGACATAAATCACAGCAAGATCCTTTTTGACCCACCTCCTAGAGAAATGGAAATAAAAACAAAAATAAACAAATGGGACCTAATGAAACTTCAAAGCTTTTGCACAACAAAGGAAACCATAAACAAGACCAAAAGACAACCCTCAGAATGGGAGAAAATATTTGCAAATGAAGCAACTGACAAAGGATTAATCTCCAAAATTTATAAGCAGCTCATACAGCTCAATAACAAAAAAACAAACAACCCAATCCAAAAATGGGCAGAAGACCTAAAGAGACATTTCTCCAAAGAAGATATACAGACTGCCAACAAACACATGAAAGAATGCTCAACTTCATTAATCATTAGAGAAATGCAAATCCAAACTACAATGGGAAATCATCTCACACCAGTCAGAATGGCCATCATCAAAAAATCTAGAAACAATAAATGCTGGAGAGGGTGTGGAGAAAAGGGAATACTCTTGCACTGCTGGTGGGCATGTGAATTGGTACAGCCACTATGGAGAACAGTATGGAGGTTACTGAAAAAACTAAAAATAGAACTACCATATGACCCAGCAATCTCACTACTGGGCATATACCCTGAGAAAACCATAATTCAAAAAGAGTCATGTACCAAAATGTTCATTGCAGCTCTATTTACAATAGCCCAGAGATGGAAACAACCTAAGTGTCCATCATCCGATCAATGGATAAAGAAGATGTGGCACATATATACAATGGACTATGACTCAGCCATAAAAAGAAACGACATTGAGCTATTTGTAATGAGGTGGATAGACCTAGAGTCTGTCATACAGAGTGAAGCAAGTCAGAAAGAGAAAGACAAATACCATATGCTAACACATATATATGGAATTTAAGGAAAAAAATGTCAAGAAGAACCTAGGGGTAAAACAGGAATAAAGACACAGACCTACTTGAGAATGGACTTGAGGATATGGGGAGGGGGAAGGGTAAGCTGTGACAAAGCGAGAGAGAGGCAAGGACATATATACACTACCAAACGTAAGGTAGATAGCTAGTGGGAAGCAGCCGCATAGCATAGGGAAATCAGCTCGGTGCTGTGTGACCGCCTGGAGGGGTGGGATAGGGAGGGTGGGAGGGAGGGAGACGCAAGAGGGAAGGGATATGGGAACAGATGTATATGTATAACTGATTCACTTTGTTATAAAGCAGAAGCTAATGCACCACTGTGAAGCAATTATACTCCAATAAAGTTGTAAAAAAATATATAGAAACAATAAATGCTGGAGAGGGTGTGGAGAAAAGGGAACACTCTTGCACTGCTGGTGGGAATGTGAATTGGCACAGCCACTATGGAGAACAGTATGGAGGTTCCTGAAAAAGCGACAAATAGAACTACCATATGACCCAGCAATCCCACTACTGGGCATATACCCTGAGAAAACCATAATTCTAAAAGAGTCATGTACCAAAATGTTCATAGCAGCCCTATTTACAATAGCCCAGAGATGGAAACAACCTAAGTGTCCATCATCCGATCAATGGATAAAGAAGATGTGGCACATATATACAATGGAATATGACTCAGCCATAAAAAGAAACAAAATTGAGGGCTTCCCTGGTGGCGCAGTGGTTGAGAATCTGCCTGCTAGTGCAGGGGACACGGGTTCGAGCCCTGGTCTGGGAGGATCCTGCATGCCGCGGAGCGGCTAGGCCCGTGAGCCACAACTACTGAGCCTGTGCGTCTGGAGCCCGTGCTCCGCAATAGGAAAGGCCGCGATAGTGAGAGGCCCGCGCACCGCGATGAAGAGTGGCCCCCGCTTGCCACAATGAGAGAAAGCCCTCGCACAGAAACGAAGACCCAACACAGCAAAAATAAATAAATTAATTAATAAACTCCTACCCCCAACATCTTAAAAAAAAAAAAAAAAAAAAAAAGAAACAAAATTGAGCTATTTGTAATGAGGTGGATAGACCTAGAGTCTGTCATACAGGGTGAAGTAAGTCAGAAAGAGAAAGACAAATACCATATGCTAACACATATATATGGAATTTACGGAAAAAAATGTCATGAAGAACCTAGGGGTAAAACAGGAATAAAGACACAGACCTACTTGAGAATGGAGTTGAGGACACAGGGAGGGGGAAGGGTAAGCTGTGACAAAGCGAGAGAGAGGCATGGACATATATACACTACCAAACGTAAGGTAGTTAGCTAGTGGGAAGCAGCCACGTAGCACAGGTAGATCAGATTGGTGCTTTGTGACTGCCTGGAGGGGTGGGAGGGAGGGAGACGCAAGAGGGAAGGGATATGGGAACAGATGTATATGTATAACTGATTCACTTTGTTGTACAGCAGAAACTAACACACCATTGTAAAGCAATTATACTCCAATAAATTTGTAAAAAAAAAAAAAAATAGGACTTTCCAAAGTCTACAGGAGATGATCCAGGGGAAAGGCATTTCTTCTTTCCTTTTCCATTCCTGTTTTAACCTCTCCTTTCACATCCTATCTCTGCCATTTTGGGTCTATAAAATGGAGATAATATCTGCCCCATGGGGAAACACTCTGAAACAAAATGGAAAAGTCCACCAAGGAGATGGCACCATAGAGAGAGCTCTGCTGTTGGGTTGAGCTGGCCAGAGGGCTGCTGCTTCCTTCAGAGTGGGTTTTTGGACTCCTTTCCTCATAGTTAATTCTGTCAATGTCACCCTGAAGGTAAAAATAAGCCAGAACCTGGATAAAGCAAGTTAAGAATGAAGTACAGGCCTTCACAAGGGCACTTGCCTCACTAGGTTCTTCCAATTTTCTTTGCTCTTCAACTCCAAACAAACGTCTGGAAGGAACAAACCTTCACCTGAGAAAGTTCGAAGCCTGTCTTCAGAACTGCAGGCAGAGAAAGTGTTCACAGAGGGGGGCTGTACTCTGAGTAGCAATTGTGCTGCCAACAAATGTGGGCCCTCTCCCTGGGACCTTGTGTGCTATTCTCCAAGGCCGAGAATTGAGACACAAATCCTGGAACATGAAGACTGAGCACGGTCTTTGCCTTGCATCTGACCAGACATAAAGCCCAGCTCCCGTGATTCCCTAATGTGTGGCCTTGGCCAAAGCCCCCCTTCTCTCTATGTGTCAAATGGGGATCACAGACTCCCCTCATGGAGGGATAGTCAGGATTATGTGAAATACAGCTCACGTGCTTAGGACCCTGCCTAAAACCTAGAAAGTGCTCAAGAAATGTATTGCTCGCTGTTGTGACTTAACCTCCAAAGCAGAGTCAGCCTCGACTCCTGGGCAAATGTCTCCTATTTGAGAAGCATGAGGTGGGATCTTGCTCTAATCTTTCCTTCCCATATAAATGTCAGAGTCCCTGAAATGTCACTTTAAAACGCATATTTCATAGTTAAATTTTGGCATTAAGAGAGGAAAAAAATACCCTTAACAGGCAATAAAATAGCAATTCATCTCAAAGTGTAAGTGATTTGATCAAGTCGGCCTTGGCAAGGGGGTGGGGAGAACTTGCTCAGGAGACACTCACTGAAAGAGTCTCTCTCTTATGGCACAGCGAAAATTCCAGGGCTTCTCCTTGAACAGTAAATGCTGTGAACAAAAAGCTTTGGGGTAAGCTGGGCCTGGGGTCAATTCCGGCTTTATCAGATCAGGACTGTTGTATCCTTGAGCACCACCCCACTGGGCCTGCTTCCATCTCAAGAAAAAAAAAAAGACAGTGATAAGATGCAATCTTGGGAATTGCCCATTTGTTCCCATATTGTGCTGTTATGCTACTTATGAGTTTTCAAAGGGGGCAGGGAGGAAGCCAGGGGAAGCAGAAACACGTTGAATGTGGAGCCCAGCACAGAGCAGGGGCTCAAGAAATGATAGTTTTCCTTCCCCTACAAGGAAAGCTCTCTAGACATCCAATCCTCATAAACTGAGTTTCAATTACCTTCAGACTTTCGAAATGCAAAGAAAATCCAATTTTGATACTAGCATATTTTATTTTAGTTTGTTATTATTTACTGCTGAATAGAATTCCATTGTATGGATATACCACAATTTGCTCATCCATTAATGGAAATTCTGGTTTTCTCCAGCTTTTGAAGATGCTGGCATATTTTAAACCTACTTCTGTTTTTCCTGGCTTCCTCCCCCATCCCCTTTCAAAACTCATGAAGGTGTGCAACAGCAAAAAATGGAACAGATCTGTTGTAGAATAAAAGCTGTCCATTTTTGCTTGTGCATATATTTTCAAAAAGCCTATCCCATTACGGCTGAAGTTCCTAAAAGAATCGCTCTGACAGATACAGTCACAATCAGAAAATCAATGATTGTCATGTAAAATTACTTCACAGTGATTCCTGTGAAGGGAAATATTCTCATCCCTCAAGAACAAGAATCATTGTGCACAGAAGAAGGAAAGGTGGAGCCTGAACTTGAAACTGCCAAAGCAGACCCCACTGATGAAGACAGTGGGTACTTCCTTACTGAAACCAAAGAAGAAGCAATAGAACCATCCACTGAGAACTGCACCCTAGGAGCGGGTAATACTCACATCTGACAACTACAAGCCAATACACAGCAGAATGTGACATGCCACAAGAGGGACAACCACGTGCCATGTGGGTACAGAGAACAGGAAATCATTTCACGACACTTAACATTCAGACTAGGGCCCTGCCAAATGTAATAGATTCTGATGGCTGGGGATGGGCAGGAGAGAACATTCCAGGCAGGAGGGACTATACAATCAGTGTAAAGAGGCCACCCCCCCCCGCCCCCCATGGCATGCGAGTGCTGGGCTCACAGATATCCCTTCTCTGCCGCTCAGACATGCAACCTTGGATAAGTTACTTAATTTCCATAAGACCCAGTTTTCTTTTTCCTCAAACGGGGATGATGATAGCCACCTGGGAGGATTGTTAAGCGGATCAGATAAGATGATGTAAACTAAATCACTTAGGCCCATGCCTAACAATCAATGCCCAATCAACTGCGGCTGCCACTGTTCTCATTTCATTCTCCTTCTAAAGACTAAATAAATACATCTTAGAGGATACTTTCTAGGCGTGGCTAGGAGGAGCTTGCTAGAACAATTCCTTACCATGCTGTGGGTCAGAGGCCAAGTGTATTGTACAGATAGCTAAATGCATTCTCCACACCCACTAGTCAGGCCCACCTATTATAGCATGAAAAACAAAGGCACCAAAGCCTGCTCTTTCCCCAGAAGAGGTCCCCCCTGCCTGCTGTCCACTTTACCCTCCTCCTGGATTCAAGGGAGAAGCACCAATTAACCAAAGTGCTTACAGTGTCGTGCTGGGGCTCAGTGAGTTTTCTTATTAACTGAGAATTAATAGAAAAGCGATTTGTTTTAACTCATAAAAAAAAATCTTAAGTCCATGAGTATATCCTTTGCCTCAGAGAGTGCAGTGTGGCCATAATTTAATCTGTCTTTGATGATTTAAGACCTAGCAGTGCCCCAGGTCCATATACTTAAGGATGGTTCCGCACAATGGAGGCTTTACAGGCAGAAGCTGGGCCAATTGGAAAAGCATGTTGATGGGAGTGGAACACAATTTGAGACTAGCCTCAAAGTCAAGGGTTTCAGACTTGACCACCACCAATCTACGTAAGAAATAAGATTTATACTGAAGCCTCGTATACACAATTTAAATGAGGGTTTCTTGAAGCAATACTTACCCTCACTCCGAGCATGCATTTTCCCTAATGAAAAACCTTTTTATAGGTAGCACTCAGATTGTACCCTAGAGGGCCTCCTGCCCTGTGTTTTTGGAGAAAGTGCCACATAGAGTTAAGGCGATAAGTCAATACGATTTCAATTAAAAAAAAAACAGAAGATCAGAGGCTGCAGCATTTTGTCAGAATTGGGGAGTTAGGGGGGAGGGAGGTCCATCTCCCGAAGGTGCAGTTCCAAGGAGCTGGCCTTTCTTCACGCTCACAGAGTTATTAGCCAGGGCCCCATGCCATGTCCTACCAAGTCAGGTCACATAGTGGGAAATCCTTAATACTTTCCTTCAACAGGCCAATAGAGAGTGAGGGGGTTTCCTGAGGGGCTCCAGGTCTGATGTAACAGCCAGCTGGCCCACCTGGGGCTGGGACAACCCATTACCTCTTTAGGGGCCTGCAGCATACCCTAATCTTGACACGTCCTCTGCCTCTCAATAAGCCCCAAATCACAGCAACGTGAAAACTTTTTTTTCCATCACTCAACTGTCACAAATGTCTGTGGGAACCCCAAGCACACCAGAGGCACTTCTCCACAAAGAAGCTTCTATCAATGAAGAGCCTACTGTGCCGCGGGCCACCTGTGCAGCCCAGCACCGCCGTCCATGGAAAATCAACTCCTTGCAACTAGAGCAAACCACTGGCAGCCATCCATGCTGGCAAACTGCCGTGTGCACACGGAGAGATTTCCTATCAGCAGGGGCTTGCTCTCCTGCGGGGAAAGATGGCTGTGTTTCAAGAGTCAACCGGGAAGGAACAACTGAGTTCAGCCTCCCCAACCATAACTAAGCAGTGCGGGAAGGAAAACAAGCTCTACTGAACTGGGCCACCCTAGGGACCCGGTAGGGAACCAAAGCAATGACTGCTATGACATTTCTTTTTTTTTTTTTTTTTAGTTTCTGCTTTATAACAAAGTGCATCAGTCATACATATACATCTGTTCCCACATCCCTTCCCTCTTGCGTCTCCCTCCCTCCCACCCTCCCTATCCCACCCCTCTAGGTGGTCACAAAGCACCGAGCTGATCTCCCTGTGCTATGCGGCTGCTTCCCACTAGCTATCTATTTTACATTTGGTAGTGTATCTATGTCCATGCCTCTCTCTCACTTCGTCCCAGCTTCCCCTTCCCCCTCCCCATGTCCTCAAGTCCATTCTCAAGTAGGTCTGTGCCTTTATTCCTGTTTTACCCCTAGGTTCTTCATGACATTTTTTTTCCTGAAATTCCATATATATGTGTTAGCATACAGTATTTGTCTTTCTCTTTCTTACTTCACTCTGTATGACAGACTCTAGGTCTATCCACCTCATTACAAATAGCTCAGTTTCGTTTCTTTTTATCTGCCATGACATTTCTAAGTCTAGGACCAAAGACGCAAGGTTACATATCTCTTAGATACAGACATGGCCTTGAGCATGTGAAACGGAAGCCAACTGGGGAAGTCTTAGAGGAAGCAAATATGTGCCATAGTGTACAAGGTTAAAGCAACATCAGAACAATTTTCATGGGAACTCATGGGTCATAGGAATTAAAAACTGCACTTTTGGATTTTTTTTTTTTAGTTGAAGTATAATAGACTTATAAGCACTTTTGGAATTTGACAGGAAGGAATTCTGCCCGTTAGAATACCCAAAGGCCAATTTGCCAGATACCAAAAGCAGCAGTAAGCTGAGATCCTAACCAGGACACAGGAACTTCCAGTGTGGCCAGCTAAGGAAAACCTCTCGGAAAGTCAGGATGCAACAATGAACCTGAATTATAAAGGGGTAATTTCTTACAGCCACATGCTTTGTGACAGCTTGGCAATTTGCCCTGTGATGTTTCTTCAATAAGACAGTAGTCTTAGGAGAGAAGGCATGGGGAAAAAACCCCTGCCTGGCCCTCATCCTGTTAGTCACAAGGAGCACAGGCCTACGGTTCCCCAGCCTGGCCCATCCCAGCAGGTGCCTCGGCACTGTATTTACTGTTGGTATCATCTTTCACTTCTGCTCGACACAATGGCCTTGGGGCTAGAGTTCCAACTTTTCCATGATGTTCTACTCTTTGTGTTAATTCTCATCCAAGAATTACCTTGGAGGTTTGCTTGGTGGCCTCACTGATCCTGAGGGTTAAGACATTTGATTGTGAACAGCGACAACTCTTTGGAACAGAGTGTAATCTGCAATTTTAGACATCTCTCTACGAGGAAAGGGTGAATAACAGTTATTCACTCAAAGTCAGAGTAATGGTTATGAAACGATTTGAGCAAGGGGAAAAGAAAATAATAAAAGAAAAGAGCTTCTGTCTTACGGCTAAGTAGTTTCACTTATTCAAGAGTGGAGAGGGCAGATATTCTTAGCTATTCTAATCATCAACAGCAAGAGGGGTTTTTGCACTATTTGGCTCAAATGTGGTCTGAGGCTGGAGTACAACCCATGTAAGTTTTGCAAAAGAATCTCCCTAATTAGCAAGTAGATATAAATTAGTGGGGCTGCCAGTAAGGAATTTTAAAAGTTTTGTCTGGAAATGAGTAATTGAATCCTTTGCCAGAAATAGGAAGCTTGCAGTGAACTTTGTGGGGTACTAGTCACCATCTAAGGCCTGCATGGCCCCCGTCTGGAGTTTGCAGTGGGGTAGCCACACAGACCCACAGCCCCACTCACCTGGAAGGGATCACACAGGAAGTGTTAACAGTGTTTTGGAAGATAGGTTAGAGTCTCACTCTGCAATTTACTGCTGTGGGACTTTGGGCAAGTTACTTACTCTCTCCCTCAGTTTCCTTATCTCTTAAATGAAGACAATATTACTACCTAAAAAGGCAATACAACGCAAGGTTTTACTAAGGACTGAATGAGGTAACACAGTGTGGAGCATAGAGTAAGTGTTCAACAAACATTAAGTATCAGCATCACTTTTTTCGATTTTTCCAAAGCTTGCTTTATTTTTCTTCTCTTTCTGGCAAGGACATTTCTAAAAGTGAAATATTATTAATCCTCGTCAACAAAGGATGGGAAATAGTGTCTATTTCATAAGTGATTTAACCAGAGACCTACACCATCTTCCTCAGGAAATGGAAATAGTTCAGAAGCAAGGTCCTTCTATGACATTGCCTCTGCCCCCAAAAGTTTTGCCAAAATGTAACAGAAGAGACATTCCAAAACAGTTTTCTTCCTTCAAAGGCATCTCAGCCTCTGCTAGAAAACCCCACCCAAGGTAAAGTACAAAATTCAAACTAGGTCTTGGGGCACGTTTCCTTTAAAATTAATTTAAAAGTGATTTCATCGACTCGATTAATTAGCTCTTTTCTATTCCAACCTTCAGAGTTCAGGGTAAAGATTTTGTCATTTATTTTTGCGGTGGAAGTTGTAAATCATAGAAGTACCCCAAAGAGACGTCTGTGGAAGGCTGCTATCAAACAAGGAGAATCTGAGAGGGCAGTAATAGAGTCTGTGTGGAATCTAGTCAGCAGATACCGAAGTTCCAGGACCAGGCAGGGTTCACTGCCTGGAAGTTCACGGTGGAGTCAGAACCAGGACTATAGCCCTGCCTGTTGGGCCACATCCTGCTTCACTTGTGGCCTTTGTCCTAGATAAGTGTCCTCACATTTGTTCATGGCGGAAGGGCTAACTTCCCAGACCCCTCCTGACCATGGCTTCTTATCAGCCTGTGCACACAGGCAACTGAGGTTCAAGTGTTAGTTCTTAAACCTCTGAGTCTCAATTTTGTCATGTCCCTGGCCTATTTCACAAGGAACCAAGAGCCTGGAAAGAAATTTTACGAGGACCCTCTGGATGTGGCAAAGAGCTGTGTCAATACATGTGAGTCCTCTCATGAAGGAAAGGGGGCAAGAAGGAAAAAAGTCTGGATGCTGAGAATAAAGTCCCTAAGTAGACGGAGGAATCAGGAATGCTGCTACCATGGCGACTCTCTCCTGCCCACTTCTATAACACAGCCAACCTGAGAGAGAGATGGGATAGAGCCAGGGGCTAGATCAGATTCACTGGATGGAAACCTGCCGGGTAAAAACACAGAGAGAGTCACAGCCCAAACGTCGGAACAAGGCAAACACCAAGTCCCAGAAACACTGGTTCTGTTTTAAATCATCTTTAAAATGATATGGACAAACCTTTTACCAGATCCTACAATTATTCACATATGGACACGAGTTGTGGAATGACAGAGGAGTGCTGGATGTTTATTTTCTAAAGGCTTACACAGGTCTCACTGAGCTTTTAGGTGCTAAGAGTGTGTGCCAATTTGCCTTTTCCTCTCTCCCAAATCTTTGGATACCCCAGTAGCCTTTGCTATCAGCTACTCAATTCAAGGACCTTTCTGCCAGTTACTTCTTTGCATTAAGAACATCTGCATACATATTTAATATGCAAATCAATTTTAATTAAAAGTGAGAATGACTGCTTCTAAACATTTTGATTTGCATACTTTCAAGTCTTAACCACCATGAACTAGGATAATAGTGCTCTCTGACATCAATCTTTTCCTAATATGAATGAACTAGTTCTGACATAGGCATCTAGAAGTCATCTCAAATAAAATAAAATTTGAGGGCAGGAGTTAGGTAACAAAATTTTAAAGAAAAGTAAATTAGCAAAGTGGTGGATATCATCTAAAAACCCAGTATAAAAGATCATTAAAATGATAAGCATTTTAAAAACAAAACAGCAATACAATCTATAGGTATTACAAATATTAGGCTTTCTGTGGTCTACTTTATCCAAATTGAGAAAGGATCTGGAAATGTAAAAGGAAAATAAAAACTAAGAAACCAAATGGCACTAACCCATAAATAAGAAATGATCAATTAGCTATATGACCCAATAATTAGTTCACATTGACATGAACAAAATATCAAAACTTCAAATTCCATAACAAATGGATAAAAAGAGAAAAAAAATGTTAAAAGTCAGAGAAAGTACTTTCTTCATGAATGCACATGTTGAAGAAATTTCTCATGATGAAACTGACCAGCTAGATTTACCTGGAGAAGTAGCTATATCTCTACCTCAGCCAATACTGTAAATTCTATACTAACCAGTTAACAAAAAAAGTTTTCTGATGTAACAATTATTTTGCTGAAAATAATTAGAAGTACGTTTAAACTTTAAATTTATTACCATCTATAAGTAGTGCTGGTCCACTTTGTAACTATCATTTGCATACATAGCTTCTATTATTGCACTACTGCCCTTAAGGCCAAATTCAGGCATTACCTAACTTCGTAGTAAGGCCTACAAAGTATGTACTCAATAACGATCTGATGGTTGAATGAATGAGGATGACTGGCTTCTTAGAAAAACTAAAGTAAATCTCCTCCCCGACAAACAGTTTAAACTGGGTTGGCTTTAGCATCAGGAAAGCATGAAGGATCTATTTTTAAAATTTAAGGTTTATCACCTGCAAGTACAAGTGGACTTATTCTGCTTTGCTCCCCAAAGCAAAACCAAGACCAAAAGGATAAATGTTTCAAGAAGGCATATTTTTAAAAAAGTCTTTGCAAAACTCTAATTCGAAAAGATACACGCACCCCTATGTTCATAGCAGCACTGTTTACAATAGCCAAGACATGGAAACAACCTAAATGTCCATCAACAGAGGAATGGATATAGAAGATGTGGTACATATATACAAGGGAATATTACTCAGCCATAAAAAAGAATGAAATGATGCCACTTGCAACAACATGGATGGACCTAGAGATTATTATATTAAGTCAGAAAGAGAAAGACAAACACCATATCATATCACTTATATGTAGAATCTAAAATACGACACAAATGAACATATCTATGAAACAGAAACAGACTCACAGATACAGAGAACAGACTTGTGGTTGCCAAGGAGATGGGGGAGGAAGGATTGAGAGTTTGGGATTAGCAGATGCAAGCTATTATATATAGGATGGATAAATAACAAGGTCCTCCTGTATAGCACAGGGAACTATATTCAATATCCTATGATAATCCATAATGGAAAAGAATATGAAAAAGAATATATAGGACTTCCCTGGTGGCACAGTGGTTAAGAATCTGCCTGCCAATGCAGGGGACATGGGTTTGAGCCCTGGTCCGGGAAGATCCCACATGCCGTGGAGCAACTAAGCCCGTGCGCCACAACTACTGAGCCTGCGCTCTAGAGCCTGTGAGCCACAACTACTGAGCCCGTGTGCCACAACTACTGAGCCCACGTGCCATAACTACTGGAAGCCTGCATGCCTAGCGCCCATGCCCTGCAACAAGAGAAGCCACCGCAATGAGAAGCCTGCGCACCGCAACGAAGAGTAGCCCCTGCTCGCCACAACTAGAGAAAGCCCGCACACAACGAAAACCCAACGCAGCCCAATAAATAAATAAATAAATAAATAAAATTAATTTTAAAGTTAAAAAATTAAAAAAACAATATATGTGTATAACTGAATCACTTTGCCACACAGCAGAAATTAACACAACACTGTAAATCAACTATATACTTCAATAAAATTTTTTAAAAAAAGAAAATGTCTTTGTACATAAACCTATACCACATTGCCTTAGACTATTGGGTGGGGTTGTATGTGCCCCATCTCTAGAGGTTGGATGTTCTTTGATCCAGGAAACAGCGGAAGAGACTTCTGCAGTTAAAAGAAAATCTAGACCCAATGACCTCTAGTCTTCTTTCTCTTTGAGGCTGCATATCCCCCTAAGGTTTGCCCTCCTACAGATTATCTTTCTTCCTCTTTATCAGTTAATGATCTGGTTTATATTCTTGAATAGTAGAGCAATTTTTTTTCTTATTACTAGTGATAACAATAATGAAATCATCACTCAATATTCGAGTCTTTAAAGTGTTCCCTCTCTGATAAGAACCATTTTGTAGATATTCACGTGTCACACTTGGTAGAGATACCTTCCTGACAGTGTAATGCTGACAAATGACAGTCAATGAATATTATGGCATTAAGTCATGAAATCAAACTAGACTTCAACCTTTTCCAAGATTAGTTAAATGCCAGAAGGCCAACCATTTCAAACCTTCCTTCTGGCTGCCAGCGGGCAAATGGAAGTGAACTCTTCAAACTACAGTAGCTCAACAGAATTAGTAGCTGAAATTAACTTTGGCTCTGTTTGTTAACACAATTTTCTTTGCCCCCATCTCAAACTTAATATTTTAATGATTCTACTCTTTAGATTATCTTATAATAGGGTTGCTCAGAAATAAAATGATCTAAAAAGGGTTAATAGCCACTGATTTGGGAGCAGCTGGGTGCAAAAGGAAAGTTTTACACAAACCGACCAAAGAAATACTAACCTGGAATCCTATAACTCTGTGCAGTGGAATTTTACCAATTAGCATCATCACTGCTACAGGTACAAAATGAAGATCAATTGTCTGGGGTGACTTCACAATGCCAGACTGTTGAAACCTTAACGGCATTAGCACAATTAGAAGGCAAGCAGTTTACTCCAATTAAGGCAGGTGTAATTTTAGAACCAATTCACTAGAGAATCTTCTCTAAGCGATGTGTCTTCTCTACAGTCATAAGACCTACAGATACCATTGCTTAAGGTATAGCAAAGATTTACCAGAGCTGAATAAGCCTGTGGAAGCTTAACACTTGTTGAAAGCGTTGTCCTGGAGAAGTAATGTCACACCACCATTGAAAGCTGAGAGTTTAGGTAAATACATTCAACTTTACACTAAGGTATAGTAGATCATACAGCCAAGAAGTAACTTCTTTCTTCAATCCACACCTCCCAAGTTAGGGGAGCAATAGAGGAGATATCTTGAAACTATAGCAATTTCTCCATTTCAAACTTGGGATTCTGGAGAAACTTCAATACAAAGAGTGAGACAATGCTTATTCAAACGGTCTCTATGCAAATAGGTGGGGAACTGAAATTCCCAAAAGGACTGGGGCAATTTAAAGACACATCCCTGCTGATCCTCACCAGTTCTCCTTTAAGTTGTCCCCAAACTTCCTGCCATAAAATGCACTGAGACCACCACCATTAGGAGGCCAGAATAAAAAATAAACTCATAAATAATGTTTAAAGATTCAGATGGAAGATATTTACTTTCAAGGTTGGTAGATTTAAAAAAATAAGAAAATTTAAAGCAGTTCATGTTCAAAAAGTTCTTACACCTATGAATAATGAAGAATTCCAGCAAACTGATCACTTATTGTCTGATTTAAATGGAAAAAAATCTTAAAATTCAGAAGCAAAAAAAAAAGGCGGAGGGGGAATCTACCCATCTTACTTTGCCCCGAAGAAATGTGTAAATGCGCAGCAGCACAGGCTAAAAGGCTAGTATTAAAGATGTATCCAGTTCTTGGTTCTCCTACTCTTGTACTGTGCAGATGTGGACAGGAGCAGTGCCCACTTGTCACAGATGGGGCATTTCTGCACGACTGTGGTGCTGTACTGTAGGGGTCTTCTCCAGATGACTCGGGAATAAAAAGAGATCATCTGAATCTATCCTAGACAACACCAAAAAGAAAGCTGTAAAAGTAGAAGAAAAAATAAAGGGGATGAATGAATCAATAAAGGAAGAAATGCTGGCCCCCTAAATGGCCTAAAGGTATATGATAAACATAAGATAATCATTAAATCAGAATAGTTGAGCTATGCACGAAAACTGCCCTACATATATTGGGCCACCATTTGTAGACATGTTTGGATTTTAAATCATGTTATATTAAGGATATTGCTATATCCAGAAACAGTCTTTACCTGGGCATACCACTGTGGCATAATCCTCATCATTGGGCCCAACTTTGAGTCTAAAGGGGAGCAAATCCAGTCCTACCGTGGGAAATGGAAACATAAACTAAAAAAATAAAAAGATCCAAACCCATTTATTTTAATATTTGTTAGGGGAGGCCTGTGCATTTACCACCCTTTAAACCGAAGGCTTATTGATTTTCAAAAATCATTAATATAAAGACAGCTATAGACCAAAGAGGTATATCCGTTACCTATTTTCTCGTAGAAACAAGTACACGTTTGGCAATAAATCAAAATCATAAATGTCACAACGCATGGCAACGTTTCTTAAACTACACGAAGGACGACCATTTTCTAAATTGACTTGGACACTTTGGATTGTAACTAAGCATAAAATAACGAAATTAAAATGATCATGTTTTGTTCTTTTCTCCTTTGTAACATTCCAAATTTTGAAAATGCCTCATTCCCCTTCTCAAGCACCACCACAAGAATCCTAAACCTACCACAGTACAATATTGTAAAAGCTGGAAGCCAGACTCATTTGGCCATAACTATATGATTAGGCCAACTCTTGAGTCCCTCCGCCCCCACTTCCTGTGCCAAAAAAAAAGCCCATGCCATTTATTTTTTGTTTACAGTTCCCTGTGCTATCCAACAGGTCTCTGTTGTTTATTTTATATGTAGTAGTGTGCATATGTTAATCCCAAACTCCTAATTTATTCCCCCCCCCGCCAATGCCATTTAGATGAGAATGGCCTGGTTTCCAGCTATAAAGGCACTCTATCATTGTAGAACAACAAATACTAAATTGAGCAGAGACCAAAGGATGAAACAAGTCTGGGGAAAAAATGACCATGAGAAGGGCCAGATTTCTGAAAGTTCTACCTGCCTATGTAGTGCTAGCTTCAGGGCACTGCAGGCCCTCAGGTCAGAGCGGCATTAAGCTGCAACAAGCTCTAATGCCCTTAGATATTTTCATGCTGAGTATCACAGCTCCCATCCAGTTTCCTAAGAGGAGTGACTGTAGCCTTGAGTCTTTAATCATGTATACGCGGCCACATGAACTGGGTCTTGCATCGCAGTCAGACTGAATTATTTCTGCTTAGCTTTGCCAATCCCCAGGCTCTTTCAGAAACAGCAGTGGTTCTGCACAAGGTCTCCCCCAGGCCTATTCAAAAAGCAACGAGGTGCTGAAGGATAATCAAGTGAACAGTGTGATGATTATGGATGCACTTTAGACACTGCAAATGTATCGCCCCAAACTTAATCAAAATGATGCAGCTAACAACAACAACGAAATGTGAGAACTGTGGCGGAAAGTTCTCCACACCACATCACACACCACCCTCTTAATGCTGTCCGGTCTGTGCTATCCGCTATAGGAACCACCAGCCACAGTGGCCATTGGGCACTTGAAACGTAGCTAATGCAAACTGAGATGTGCCATAAGTGTAAGCTACACACTGGGTTTCAAAGACTTAGCCTGCAAAATAAGAATGAAAAATATTTCATGCATTTTACCTCTTTCTGTTTTACTTTTCTATGTGGGCACCAGAAAATTTTAAATTACATACGAGGCTCACGTTATATTTCCTTTTTTTTTGACTTCTTTAAAATTGAAGTATAGTTGATTTACAATGTTGTGTTAGTTTCAGGTATACAGCACAGTGATCAGATATATCTATATCTATCTATCTATATATGTATATATCTTTTCCAGATCCTTTTCCCTTATAGGTTATTAGAAAATATTGAGTATAGTTCCCTGGGCTATACAGTAGGCCCTTGTTGGTTATCTATTTTCACGTTATATTTCTATTGAACAAAACTGTTGTAAACTTTAATAAGACAAGAATATTAAAGGAGAAAAAGCATTTGAAATACACGGGATAGTTCTTGTCTATATTTGTGCTACTTAGCCCAAGCCAAAGATTATCTAATTCCTAAAACGTACTGGTCATTAAAAATAGCTATAAAAATGCAAAACATCCTGCATTCCACTAATTTCCTTAGGTCAGAGGTTCTCATTTTTATTAGGCAACATGCAACAGGTGCTCTGGATCTCTCTCTTTATGACTATTATAACTCCCCTCTCCCTGCTGCAAGCCCTGACTCCCAAGAAAGCCCCTTAGGCAGGTGGTCTAGAAAAGCAGGCAGGGGCAAGCAATGGGGTGCAGAATTTAGGAAGAAGAAACCACCCTGGGTCCAAGTCAAGCTAGGTCAGAGTTATCAATCTCAGCAGAGGATGGTGGCAGGAGACAAGATGACTGACTCTCTATTTTGAGCTATAAAAGCTCCAACCAGAGGAGCCAGGGACAAGGCTTCAGTGTCTCACCAGAGCTGTGATCATTGTTCGCAACCCCTCAGAGCACTAAAATGACAGTCCTCGCCTGGATTCTGATAAATCCTGCACCAGGCACCAGGGCTTGGCGGCAGAGGCATTTCCCTTAAGTGGGCAGAGAATAAGCTGGTTATAATTTTTGAGCTTCTGCAACTGTGTGCCAAGTTCCTGTAATATATCTGTGTTCAAGTAAATTTGTAAACAAGTTGGCCTCCGGTCAAGATTTAAAAACCTCATGGTAGGAATCCACGTTGTTAACGCTGGGCCAATCCAAGGCTCCATCAATGATTCCTAAAATAAATGGGCAGTAATTTCTCAATACCGATCTCAGTTTTTAGACATATCCCATGTGTCAGTTTTAGAAAATGAACCTAAATATACGCTAGTGAAGGAGTCACTTTTGATGATGATGCCATCAAATACAGAAACAAAACAAAAAACAAATATTCATTACATGTGAAATGAGAATCAAGTCAATAAATGGATAAACGTAAGTGCTTAGAAAAGCCCAGCTTTCCAAATTCACCAAGGAATGGTCAAGAGAGCAGTGTTAAAAACAATGAGAACAGTTAGCTGACAGCTGAATATAAAACAAGAAGCTTTGACCTTCAACTCTAATACTGACTTGAGATGAAGCAAAGAGGAATAAGACCGATTATGAAACCTTGCATGCAGAGATTTTTACTGTGCAACTTAAGATTTGTGACATCCATCTGGAAGCCTCCACAGACAGGCACTATGCACCTGGCCACACCACATACAGATAAGGGCTGTTCCCTTGTTCAGTAAAAGAGGACTGCAAATTAGAAACAAACAAACAAAACAGAATTTCCACTGCAAGTGCCCCCAGGATGAAAAGGCCATGTTTGGGGCGATCCCTCTGAAGCCATGCTCAGAGTCACAAATGGGTCCTCATAGATGTGATCAGGAGTCATTTGCATACCTGGCTTGGAGAGTCCATTTACCAATACAGGCCCCCTTGCCCCATGGTGGGCATTGAGGCAGGGCATGGGAAGAGTACTTGGGATGAATGCCAACAGACCCCTCTTTCTGGACACAGCCCAGGAGAGGGCAACGGGGTCTAGACCCCTGCATCTGAGAAGCCTCCCCTAATCAGTAGGGAAGTTAACCTTTAGCCAAGGGGAGGTCAGAGGAAGCCACTCTTGGAGTCAAGCAAGTTTGTTTCCCAGATTCCAGTCCGGGGGGCTCTGAGCAAGTTCTGTCAAAGAGCTAGGAAGTCCTACTGCGGCCACCAGAGGACTTAGCAGGGCCCGGGTAGAGGACACTGCCCTCTAGAGGAGCCATGCATTATTCCTGATTCAGGGTCTGTATTCCTCTGTGCTATCTGATATTGGAGAGTCATCCATGCCATCCACCGGGGTCAAAAGCTACTCAGTTTGATAGTCTCCTAATGACAAAGGAAGAATACTTTTTTCCCCCAGGAGACCTGCAGTTGGAGTCACTGAAGCACTGGTAGGGGTTTGAGACGTCTGTACAGGCTTTACATGATAATCTGGCCCTGACATTCCTCCATATGGTTCTGATGATCTTGGCTGGGTTTACTCACATGCAGGGGGTTAGCTTGCTGTCAGCTGACCTAGGTGTCCCTATCCCCACGTCGTAAGTTCATCATTCACAAGATGTCTTCAACTGTATTACCTCAGTGTGATTTTAACAATCTGAAAAATGTTAACATTCACATTGACAGTTGGGGAAACTAAGGCCAAGAGGGTTAAGTGGATCATACTTTTCCTGAGAGGGCTCAGGTTGCCCACCCCCAATCCATCAGAGGTCTGCTGGAACTAATGCTTCTACCAGCCATATACCCTACATGCTTTACCTACAAGTCCTCCTTGCTCACCCCTAGATGTACACCCTTCCAGTCATAGCCTCTTCAATCCCTCTCCTTATCCATTCTCCCAAAGTGTGGCAGATTACAAAACTGGCTCCAATTTTTAATCCCTCCTTACATCCATACCCCTTGCCATACACTTTTATGACTTATTCTGAGCTTAGCTATGTGACTTGCTTGGACCAATAGGATGTTAGCAAATACGACCCAAGCAGAGACTTGGAAAGCACCTGAGCAATTGTGCTTGCTTGTGTTCTTAGCCACTGTTATCACTATGATAAGGCTATGCCCAGGCTAATCTACTGGTCCCAGGAAGAAGATGAGAGATATACGGAACAGAGCCAAGTTACCCCAGCCTAGATCAGCTGACAGCTAGCTAACCCCCAGACATAAACCCAACCAAGATCATTAGAGCCACCGAGGTGATTCCCATCTGAGTCTAGAAACACGTGCAATAAATACTTGCTGTTGTATGCGCCCTGAGGTTTTGTGGTTGATTGTTAAGCAGCATTAATATGGCAGAGATAACTGAAACACACTGAAAACTCCCCCCAAAGTCTTCCCATTGAAACTCAGTTCCTTTGTTGAGGAATAAACTCCTCTCCTTGGAATGTCCCTTTCAACTCCTGGCCCTCTGCAGAACCCAGCTCTCCTCTGAGGATACCATGTCTTCTGTGGCCTTTTCTCCTATGCCCAACACACTCATGGCCACGAAGCATGCTAGAATTTTTCTTATGACCCAATGCCACTTCCAGGTCATTGTCCTTCCACTCTTAAACAGCTGTCCCTTCTCCTCTGATGCTCAGACCATCTGGCTATAGCATATACCACACTCTACTTCTTCCTACCAAAGTACCAATCCATTTATGTTTTCGAAGATTGACAGGTGGTTGATAGTTTTATTCTCTACTCCATGTTCTATCATCCATGGTGACTTCTTGTCTTTAGCATCACAGTGCTGAGGTATTCCCCAATGGCAATGGTCTTCACCTCCATTCCACTGCTGCCATCTACTCCCGGGGCCACAACCCCAAATTTGTCAGCACCTAACACTCTACCTCCAGAATAGTAAATTAAAATCCCACTCTGTGGGGAATTCCCTGGCAGTCCAGTGGTTAGGACTCGGCGCCTTCCCTGCCAGGGTCCGGTTCAATCCCTGGTTGGGGAACTATGATCCTGCAAGCCGCATGGCTCGGCAAAAAAAAAAAAAAAATCCCACTCTGTGCCCATACCCTTCCATTTTTCCAGCACTCACTTCCTTAGTGTTACTATATTTATTCTTCGATAAGTCAACCATTTATTCAAAACCTGCCATGTCTCAGGCACAATGCTGAGCACTGAAAAGAAAATGGCAACGAACAAGAAACATAGTCTTTGCAGTGACAAATTCACATGATTCCCATCCTTCATGAATTCTTGACACTGAGTGCTATCATCTCCCTGGTATCTCTTTCCCACTCTCCACAAGGGCTTTTTCAAACATTATCCCCTCAAACCACCCACCCTACGCCTCATGAAGTTCCCATAGATGACTTATTTTTTAATACATCACAAAGAAAATGGAAGCCATCGGGAAAAAAGCTCACCTTAACTTCCTGTCAGACCTCCAAATGGACCTATATCCACACTGCTCCTTCCTCCCTCCCAATCAAAGATGTGTCCTTCCACCTGTTCAAGACTAACACTTCCACATGTGCTCTGGATCCCACGTCCCAGGATCTCTACTCCATTCTTTCCCCCTCTCCACTTAATCTTCAGCCTTTCACCCTCCAGTGAGTCATTCATGCACAGCAGTTATCTTCATGTAGACCTAGATGCTCAGTTAACCCACTCCCCCAAATCTCCCTTTAACATTATTTTTCTCATTCATGTGGAATTATACTGTGGGTATTTGGCAGGTAGCCATCCAAAGATGGTCCTCCCTTGTAGCCAGCAGATGGGAAAAGAATGGAAGATGATCTGGGATCCGGGTTCAAATGTCAGTCCTGCAACTTACTGGCTACGCGATGTTGAGCTGGTCTCGGGGCTTACACACTTTAAGGGAGATGCTAATAAGAATCTCCTACACTGAACAGGGCATGAAATGTATTTGCTCCATTCCCTGGGAACTGGCTATGTACATGTAGCCTAGTGCTCCAGATTCTACAAAAGTATAATGTTTAAAGGCGAAGGGGAACTGGTTTTCATTTTCATATCTCCCACAAATAAGTAAAAGATATGGAAAATTCCAAGGAGGTTCTGGTCTCTTCCAGAAAACAAAAAATTAGGACAGAAGCCCGGGAAGTATTTTCAAGTCCCTGTTATGAGAATTCTCAACCCTTGGTTGCACATTAGAATCACATGGGGGAGCTTTCAAAATTCCTGACGCCTGGGCCCCACCCAAAACCAAGTAAATTAGACTCTCTGTGGGGTGGAACCTAGGCAGCAGGGCTCCTTAGGCACCCAGGTGACGCCAGTGTGCAGCCAAGGTTGAGAACCACCACCTTCGATGACCGGATGCTCAATATTATATTTTTCTTTGCTTTTAAATTCCAGTGAGCAAGCTACAGAAAGATTAAATATACTACTTATAATCAGGCCAGATTCTGCCTTGATCATTTGTTTCTTCCCGCCTTAATCTTTTAGGCTCTAAATATTTCTAGGTGATGTTTCTTAGTTTAGAGGCCATTAATACTGAAACCTATTTCTAAGGGCCTGTGAGCTGACTCAGCCCTATTAAGACCCTACGAAGAGCAGTCAATATTTATTAGTTGAAAAGCAGAGAAGTTCCTCCACTGCTAGCATACATAAATAATTTAATAGCCTGAAAATAAATACAATAATTTGCCTTTCCAAAGCACCTTTCATCATGAATCTGGTTTTAAGGGTCTCAAGAGATGTGCGTGGTCAGAAACAATCCGGCAGCAACATTTCCTCTAGCTGGTAGGCTTGATACAGCTTTATGATTCACAGTTTTAAATAACAGCACTCTTGAGGGCTGAGGATTGTGGCTGACTGGGTAGAAAATGGAAATGCTGAATGGAAAAGTATGGCTAATATATTATTTGGTTGCACCTCTTGCCTGGAGCCAGCCTGAGCTACTCCGACTTTATAAATGATCCCACTGGGATGGCTCTGAAAAGTACCACCCGAAAGTTCACACAGCTGTTTGCCAAGAAAACAAGAATCCATGACACCTGGCTGGGAGGCCGTGAACCTGTGGCCTCAGCCTTCAAATAAGTGGGTGACAACGTGTTTCAGTTCTAACACTGGGATACTTATTTCTCCTTCATGGGACCCTACCATGGGCACTTGGTGAGGAGGGGGAAAAGCCTGGAGAAATACCTAGAACATAACTTGGGAGAGAAAGAAGTGGGAGCTTAAGGAAGGGTACAGCTTCAGGTAGAACTGGTTCTTGGTGGGATTTTTTTTTTTTTGAAAGGAGAGGATCAATTCAGATTGGGGACACATTGAGTTGGAGATATCAAAGTAGAGAAGGCAGCGGGATATGAGTTTGGATTTCAGGAGAAAGTCTGGGAGTTTTCAGGATTTAGTTGGTATTTAAAAAGTCGTGAGATGGAATGAGGTCACCAAGGGAGCTACTTTGGAGAAAAGAGGCACAGACTGAGATGTGGGGCCCACCTATATTAAGAGATTGAGGAGAAGACCTAGTAAAGGAAGCAGAGCAAACCAGTGAGTTCTCAGGAAAACCAAGAGAATGGGGTGCTTTGGAAGCCAAGTCAAGAGAAATTCTTAGAATGTATGGTGAGCTTTAAAATTCTCAGCGATTCAAGTTCAATCCTCTTCTTGCTTAATTGGAGGAACGGAAGCTGAGCTCCAGGAAGCCCTCTGATCCTACCACATGGCCTTAGCTTCAGTAGCTTATCTCGTCATTCCAAAGAAAGCCAAGCTTCTCAGAAATCATAGGGTCTGCCAGTCACACTTACGAAGGGGAATAAATAAAACTGACCATGATCTTGTACAACACAGGGAATTTAGCCAATATTTTATAATGATGATAAATGGAATACAACGTTTAGAAATTGTGAAACACTGTGTTGGACACCTGAAACTTGTACCATACTGCAACTGAAAATTAATTTAAAAAAATAAAATCAAAAAAACAAAACAGGTAAGTTATAAACTCTCTCTGGGAAGCAGCAGCCTCTGCCTTCACGGGTGGTGGGAGAACCCAGCCTGCGGTCTAGAGTTCTTTTTGAAACTTGACATTGATGGGAGCTTTATGGCCTCTGGAACAACATTTGTAATGAAGGGGTGTGATCTCTGTATCCTCAGCAAGTCGCAACTGTTTCACAGTGATGCCGTGTGAATGAAAGGCTCTTGGTGCTGCAGCCAGAAGTCAGTGCTGTGCCTCTGAGGTGGGAAACCCAACTTCAGGACACTGGTCCACAAGAGACCTCCCAGGTCCACATAATATCAAATGGCAAAAATCTCCCAGAAATCTCCATCTCAACACCAGCACCCAGCTTCACTCAACAACCAGCAAGCTACAGTGCTGAACACCCTATGCCAAACAACTAGCAAGACAGAAACACAACCCCAACCATTAGCAGAGAGACTGCCTAAAATCATAATAAGTCCACAAACACCCCAAAACACACCACCAGACGTGGACCTGCCCACCTGAAAGACAAGATACAGCCTCATCCACCAGAACACAGGCACCAGTCCCCTCCACCAGGAAGCCTACACAACCCACTGAACCAACCATAGCCACTGGGGACAGACACCAAAAAGAACAGGAACTATGAACCTGCAGCCTGCAAAAAGGAGACCCCAAACACAGTAAGATAAGCAAAATGAGAAGACAGAAAAATACACAGCAGGTGAAGGAGCAAGATAAAAAGCCACCAGACCTTACAAATGAAGAGGAAATAGGCAGTCTACCAGAAAAAGAATTCAGAATAATGATAGTAAAGATGATCCAAAATCTTGGAAATAGAAGAGACAAAATGCAAGAAACATTTAACAAGGACCTAGAAGAACTAAAGATGAAACAAGCAACGATGAGCAACACAATAAATGAAATTAAAAATACTCTAGATGGGATCAATAGCAGAATAACTGAGGCAGAAGAACGGATAAGTGAGGTGGAAGATAAAATAGTGGAAATAACTGCTGCAGAGCAGAATAAAGAAAAAAGAATGAAAAGAACTGAGGACAGTCTCAGACACCTCTGGGACAACATTAAACGCACCAACATTTGAAGTATAGGGGCTCCAGAAGAAGAAGAGAAAAAGAAAGGGACTGAGAATATATTTGAAGAGATTATAGTTGAAAACTTCCCTAATATGGGAAAGGAAATAGTTAATCAAGTCCAGGAGGCACAGAGAGTCCCATACAGAATAAATCCAAGGAGAAATATGCCAAGACACATATTAATCAAACTAACAAAAATTAAATACAAAGAAATCATATTAAAAGCAGCAAGGGAAAAACAACAAATAACACACAAGGGAATCCCCATAAGGTTAACAGCTGATCTTTCAGCAGAAACTCTGCAACCCAAAAGGGACTGGCAGGACATATTTAAGGTGATGAAGGAGAAAAACCTACAACCAAGATTACTCTACCCAGCAAGCATCTCATTCAGATTTGATGGAGAAATTAAAACATTTACAGACAAGCAAAAGCTGAGAGAGTTCAGCACCACCAAACCAGCTTTACAACAAATGCTAAAGGAACTCTCAAGGCAAGAAACACAACAGAAGGAAAAGACATACAATAACGAACCAAAAACAATTAAGAAAATGGGAATAGGAACATACATATTGATAATTACCTTAAATGTAAATGGATTAAATGCTCCCACCAAAAGACACAGACTGGCTGGATGGATACAAAAACAAGACCCATATATATGCTGTCTACAAGAGACCCACTTCAGACCTAGAGACACATACAGACTGAAAGTGAGGGGATGGAAAAAGATATTCCATGCAAATGGAAATCAAAAGAAAGCTGGAGTAGCAATTCTTACATCAGACAAAATAGACTTTAAAATAAAGACTATTAGAAGAGACAAAGAAGGACATTACATAATGATCAAGGGATTGATCCAAGAAGAAGATATAACAATTGTAAATATTTATGCACCCAACATAGGAGCACCTCAATACATAAGGCAAATACTAACAGCCATAAAAGGGGAAATCGACAGTAACACATTCATAGTAGGGGACTTTAACACCCCACTTTCACCAGTGGACAGATCATCCAAAATGAAAATAAATAAGGAAACACAAGCTTTAAGTGATACATTAAACAAGATGGACTTAATTGATATTTATAGGACATTCCATCCAAAAACAACAGAATACACATTTTTCTCAAGTGCTTATGGAACATTCTCCAGGACAGATCATATCTTGGGACACAAATCAAGCCTTGGCAAATATAAGAAAATTGAAATTGTATCAAGTATCTTTTCCGACCACAACACTATGAGACTAAATATCAATTACAGGAAAAGACCTGTAAAAAATACAAACACATGGAGGCTAAACAATACACTACTTAATAACGAAGTGATCACTGAAGAAATCAAACAGGAAATCAAAAAATACCTAGAAACAAATGACAACGGAGACACAACGACCCAAAACCTATGGATGCAGCAAAAGCAGTTCTAAGAGGGAAGTTTATAGCAATACAATCCCACCTTAAGAAACAGGAAACATCTCGGGTAAACAACCTGACCTTGCACCTAAAGCAATTAGAGAAAGAAGAACCAAAAAAAACCCCAAAGTTAGCAGAGGGAAAGAAATCATAAAAATCAGATGAGAAATAAATGAGAAAGAAATGAAGGAAATGATAGCAAAGATCAATAAAACTAAAAGCTGGTTCCTTGAGAAGATAAACAAAATTGGTAAACCATTAGCCAGATTCATCAAGAAAAAAAGGGAGAAGACTCAAATCAATAGAATTAGAAATGAAAAAGAAGTAACAACTGACACTGCAGAAATACAAAAGATCATGAGAGATTACCACAAGCAACTCTATGCCAATAAAATGGACAACCTGGAAGAAATGGACAAATTCTTAGAAATGCACAACCTGCCAAGACTGACTCAGGAAGAAATAGAAAATATGAACAGACCAATCACAAGCACTGAAATTGAAACTGTGATTAAAAATCTTCCAACAAACAAAAGCCCAGGACCAGAGGGCTTCACAGGCAAATTCTATCAAACATTTACAGAAGAGCTAACACCTATCTTTCTCAAACTCTTCCAAAATATAGCAGAGGGAGGAACACTCCCAAACTCATTGTACGAGGCCACCAGCACCCTGATACCAAAACCAGACAAGGATGTCAGAAAGAAAGAAAACTACAGGCCAATATCACTGATGAACATAGATGCAAAAATCCTCAACAAAATACTAGCAAACAGAATCCAACAGCACATTAAAAGGCTCATACACCATGATCTAGTGGGGTTTATTCCAGGAATGCAAGGATTCTTCAATATAGGCAAATCAATCAACATGATACATATTAACAAACTGAAGGAGAAAAACCATATGATCATCTCAATAGATGCAGAGAAAGCTTTTGACAAAATTCAACACCCATTTATGATAAAAACCCTGCAGAAAGTAGGCATAGAGGGAACTTTCCTCAACATAATAAAGGCCATATATGACAAACCCACAGCCAACATCATCCTCAATGGTGAAAAACTGAAAGCATTTCCACTAAGATCAGGAACAAGACAAGGTTGCCCACTCTCACCACTCTTATTCAACATAGCTTTGGAAGTTTTAGCCACAGCAATCAGAGAAGAAAAAGAAATAAAAGGAATCCAAATCAGAAAAGAAGAAGTAAAGCTGTCACTGTTTGCAGATGACATGATACTATATATACATAGAGAATCCTAAGGATGCTACCAGAAAACTACTAGAGCTAATCAATGAATTTGGTAAAGTAGCAGGATACAAAATTAATGCACAGAAATCTCTGGCATTCCTGTACACTAAGGATGAAAAATCTGAAAGTGAAATCAAGAAAACACTCCCATTTACCACTGCAACAAAAAGAATAAAATATCTAGGAATAAACCTACCTAAGGAGACAAAAGACCTGTATGCAGAAAATTATAAGACCCTGAAGAAAGAAATTAAAGATGATACAAATAGATGGAAGAGATATACCATGTTCCTGGATTGGAAGAATCAACATTGTGAAAATGACTCTACTACCCAAAGCAATCTACAGATTCAATGCAATCCCTATCAAACTACCACTGGCATTTTTCAGAGAACTAGAACAAAAAATTTCACAATTTGTCTGGAAACACAAAAGACCCAGAATAGCCAAAGCAATCTTGAGAACGAAAAACGCAGCTGGAGGAATCAGGCTCCCTGACTTAGACTATACTACAAAGCTACAGTCATCAAGACAGTATGGTACTGGCACAAAAACAGAAAGATAGATCAATGGAACAGGATAGAAAGCCCAGAGATAAACCCACGCACATATGGTCACCTTATCAATAAGTGGTGCTGGGAAAACTGGACGGGAGCATGTAAAAGTACGAGATTCGATCACTCCCTAACACCATACACAAAAATAAGCTCAAAATGGATTAAAGACCTAAATCTAAGGCCAGAAACTATCAAACTCTTAGAGGAAAACTCTATGACATAAATCACAGCAAGATCCTTTTTGACCCACCTCCCAGAGGAATGGAAATAAAAACAAAAATAAACAAATGGGACCTAATGAAACTTCAAAGCTTTTGCACAGCAAAGGAAACCATAAACAAGACCAAAAGACAACACAAACTGGGAAAGAATATTTACAAATGAAGCAACTGACAAAGGATTAATCTCCAAAATTTATAAGCAGTTCATGCAGCTCAATAGCCAAAAAAGATGAACAACCCAATCCAAAAATGGGCAGAAGACCTAAATAGACATTTCTCCAAAGAAGATATACAGACTGCCAACAAACACATGAAAGAATGCTCAACATCATTAATCATTAGAGAAATGCAAATCCAAACTACAATGAGATATCATCTCACACCACTCAGAATGGCCATCATCAAAAAATCTAGAAACAATAAATGCTGGAGAGGGTGTGGAGAAAAGGGAACACTCTTGCACTGCTGGTGGGCATGTGAATTGGTACAGCTACTATGGAGAACAGTATGGAGGTTCCTGAAAAAGCGACAAATAGAACTACCATATGACCCAGCAATCCCACTACTGGGCATATACCCTGAGAAAACCATAATTGAAAAAGAGTCACGTACCAAAATGTTCATTGCAGCTCTATTTACAATAGCCCGGAGATGGAAACAAACTAAGGGTCCATCATCCGTTGAATGGATAAAGAAGATGTGGCACATATATACAATGGAATATGACTCAGCCATAAAGAGAAACCAAATTGAGCTATTTGTAATGAGGTGGATAGACCTAGAGTCTGTCATACAGAGTGAAGCAAGTCAGAAGGAGAAAGACAAATACCGTATGCTAACACATATATATGGAATTTAAGAAAAAAAATATCATGAAGAACCTAGGGGTAAAACAGGAATAAAGACACCGACCTACTTGAGAATGGGGTTGAGGATATGGGGTGGGGGAAGGCTAAGCTGTGACAAAGCTAGAGAGAGGCATGGACATATATACACTACCAAACGTAAGGTAGATAGCTAGTGGGAAGCAGCCGCATAGCACAGGGAGATCAGCTCGGTGCTTTGTGACCGACTGGAGGGGTGGGATAGGGAGGGTGGGAGGGAGGGAGATGCAAGAGGGAGGAGATATGGGAACATATGTATAACTGATTCACTTTGTTATGAAGCAGAAACTAACACACCATTGTGAAGCAATTATACTCCAATAAAGTTGTAAAAAAACAAAACAAAACTGACCACGATCACACTTTAGTGTTTACAAAAGGATTGCCTCACACGGCCTCTCCATAGAACTCAACAACCTCCCTGTGCCATGAGGAGGGGTTGTCCCCAAATGTGCAGATCGAAATTTAAAAAAACAAACACATTTCAGCTCAGTTGAGACTTGTTCAAAGCCAGCCATCTAAGGTTGTAGAAAAGCTACATGAGAATCTGGCTCTTCTGACCTCAGATCTTTGATTCTGTCTCTGACACCATATTGCTAGTTATGTAAATGAGGAAAAAAAACAGCTTCTTCTAATCCTCAGTTGGCTAGGCTCTCCCAAACACAGAGATATAAGTGCACAACTAATATCTGCATACTGCTTTGTGGATCATGCTCATCACAAAGGAAAGAATGAAAGGAATCAAGTTTGAACTAAATGAGTTATTGAAACCAAAATTAAACACAGGCATAAGAAATAGGCATATTTTTCTTTGCCTCACCACTGTCTTCCATTACACTGTACTGAAGGTGAATTGCCAACATGATTGATCAATTCCTCTGTATTTCCAAGTAGAACTTAATCCTGATCTAATGCAAGATATCACGTACCGGTCAGAGTCTTAACCGAAGTTATAGCTTTTTATTTAGTGCCAAGGAAATTCAGTTACTTGGAGTCTTTCAATCCCAGGCAAATCAAAGAAAGCTTAGATCCTAGAACTAAGCATGAAAAATTTCAAGTTCCTTTAAAGAACTAATTTCAAGACCGATAATCAATATACTGTGGTCTGGCCAAGGCCTGGCAGCCTGAAAATTTTTGGACTTGCTTCAGGGATCCAGAAGCAGAGTACTACATTAAATCGGTTCTTTTTGGCTTTATAAAAATGAGATGTTTATGGACTATTGGCTATAAAGAGCCAAGTGGTTGATTGTAAATGCAGAAGTTACTTATCTATACAGCATACCCTGCATTAAAATCCTGCATCCGCATTTGTGTGTGAAATAAGCCTTGTTGGAAAAGTAATTACATCAGCAAAACCAAGCAGGATGGGTCAAAACAATCACCATCAGAGTTTGGATGCTACGTGCCTGAGAGATGAGTGACAAAGCAATTATTCTCTCTGTCCCATCAGGAAGCTGTGGTTTCATTTTTAACTAATTAATTTCTGAAAGACCATAAATGAATGTAATACAAAATTTAATAGACACAAAGGAATTGGATGGTGAAGAGAATCTGCCTTCCACCCAGAAATCCTAACCTCCCAGTTCCCTTTCCTGGAGCCAGCCACCAGGTGTGTGTTCAGGGGACTGTATAAAATATCTTGATGAAAATTCCTCTGATCTCCCACTCTTCTCCTTATAGTTTAGACCTTATTACTTTACCCTTTGTCCTTCGGCTGGCTGGGGTTTTGTTGTGTTGTTCATTTAAGATATGTCATTCAAAAAAACACCGTGAAAAGCTAGGTTCTACCAACTCCTCTCCTATAGCTACAATGGCAGACGATATCTTATTCAGAGGCTCTGGTGTGGTTTACTAGGATTATTTCCTAAAAGTTAAAAAGACTACTAATGACAGAAATGAAGGTTAAAAAAATTACTGTCTTGAAAATAAAAAAATAAAATTCTATATGATGGGCTGATCTTGCTTTAAAACCAGCAAAGTAGTCTGTTCTAAGGGTAAATTAAAATGTCTAAATGTCTTTCTCAACCGGCGCTATCCTTGCTGATATCCAGTCCTCCTGTCTTAACCCTTCTCACATCAGACCTGTTTCTTGGAATATAGACAGTAACTTTTTGGTACTTAACTGCCACAGAGTCCAACACCCTTAGCTGTCCATATCATGCCTCCCGGATCCAATAAGCTGTCCCAATCTATCCAGAAGGGAAAGCATCCCTCCTAATGGCAGGCTCTAAGTACACATCGACTGGGCTTCTGGGTGCCAGGCATCCTGCTAAATGTCAGGAATAGAGCAATAAAAACCTAGGTCTTGTCCCCCTACATGAGTTAGCAATTTCAGGACACCAAGGGGCAGAGGCCAGTCACAAGTTTTCCCACACTCTTTATTCCTTACCAAATGGCATGCCGAGACATACTCAGCCCACACCTGCCCTCGGTCCACTGTTCTGCCTGATGGTAGGTCTCTTCACTGCCCTGAGAGATTGTGGATTTCCGAGCTGGGGTTGTCCCCTGGAAGGTTGATGGCGAACAGCAAGAGGAACTGTCTGCACCTCACAGCCAAGTCCCCACAGGCCAGGCCGCTGCCAGAGCTGGGCAGGGAGGCTTCTGACTGCTTTCATAACTTTTCTCTAGACAGACACTGTAGGTCCATGGTGACAATGTCCTTGCTTCAACTGGGACACAGAATTTTTAAAAATCTGGCCGTCGATCGCAAACAGAAAAGGCAAGCGATTTCCAAACCAAGGACTCTAAGAGAGGGGCTTTCAAATGCCAAGTGTTCTCCTGTGTGGCAGATTCAGGGCCTGCCACCCAGGAAAGGAGGCAAAGACCAAGGCAGGGCCTTGCTTGACAACAAGAGACAGAAGTTAGGTCTGCCCTCCCATGTGCTTCCATAAGAAGGGGAATTCTTTACTTGGTGGTGGTCAGGGTACTGAAACCCAGGAAGGGGATTTTCCGGGTGGCCTGTCATCACTGATGGGTTACAGCTGCAACTGAAAGGCAAGGAGAATGTCAGAATTGTGTTCTTGCGGAAGTGAGCCTACCCCTCTCACAGCTCCCCTACCTGCTTCTCCTCCACGTCTCATCATTTCTGTCCTAAAACACAGCCTCTGCCTTGCACGCAGGCAGACAAGTTCGCCTACCCTTACCACGTCCCCCAGAAACCTCCAAATGGGTCTGCATAACAATAAATACATCCCACTCATTTCCCTCACACAGAAGATACCGCTGTCTTAGAGAAAAGGACGGGAAGATATACTATCTTTAAATTAGGAAAATCTGACTAGCTTCATTTTGGGTTTGGGTGGCTCACTGCTCTAGTTATTTTTCTTTTTTGCTACATCTCCCACTGTAGGTTTTTTTAAGCCTCTGTATCTATTGATATCTACAACCCTGCAATAAAAAGATGACGTATATAATGCAGGAGAACCCCGAACAGTCCTAAAACTCCATTCTTCAACTGTATACACTTTGTAGTTGAGTCTCACTATGCTGAGCTGGCAATCCATGAATACAAAACAGGTAACGTCAACATGGCAGAAGTCACAGAGCTGCTCGGATTTCCAGTCCAAACTAGGAACTAAGGGTTATGAGTCTCAAAGGACAACCTGTCCTGCCTGGAAACAGCCTCCTGCCTTTCACACAGCTATCAGCTCCCTCAAGGCTTTTGTGGTTAACTCTAAAATTAAGCAGCAAAGGATCATTTCAGAAACAACCCAAAGACCTTTTGGGTAGCTTCCCGAGAGGGACTCAAGGCTGAGGGCCTGCCTTACTTAGCTGATTAACACTGATCACCTTCTCCAACCCAGGTGCCCTCTGGAGTATAAACAAGGTGAGTACAGGAAGAATACCTCCTGCAAAAAGAGAACAGCACACTTGCTGGGTTCTTTCAGGAGGCACCAAATACTCTGAGCAGAGTGGACACAGCAGGGGCTGGGCAGCAGCCTGAGGTGCACACGTGGGCATCCCCGATCCCAGCAGGGCGGGCACCGGTGCTACATTTCTAGTGAAAGTGGGGCCCAAACAGCTGCCGTGGCTGCTTCCACCTCTGCCTCCTGCTCAAGCAGGAGACCTGGGATAGCCCAGGGGCAGCAGTGCCTACTGCCGGGGCATTCTCATCACTTAGGTTCTTGACACTAGCATTTCTGCCTAAGACTTCAGAATGAGTGGTAACTTGACATCGCCAGCAAAACAGGCAGGTTCTGAGATATACTCTCAAGGAAAAGACAAGATGAGGATGGAATCCTTAGTAAGATGCAGGTGTCCAAGGAGCACAAGGTGCTCAAGGCCAACATTTCGATGCCAGGAAGCAAAGCCATCCAGCTTTCAGTATCACCAATTCCTTGTCCACAGTCTCTGCCATCAGGCATACCTCCCACCTACCACCACCCACTCCCATTTCCACACAGCCATTTTCCCTTGTTTCCCCTGGTGTCCCTGCATCCATTTTCCCTGAAAGCCCCTGCATAGCATCTTTCAGAGAATTAGGTGATGGAAACATGTCTGCCCTTTAAATGTTGAACTCACTGAGCTAGGGAATTCACATGAAGGCTCTCCCACTAGCATGAAATGGTACCATTTTCAAGGTAGCTCTGCGAGTAGGGGTCCAGTCTGAGAAGCTGGAACTATTTGGATGAAAGACTTACGGAAGAATGAACTCTCTTCACTCTCCCACCCTCAGTCTCAGATACAAAGGACTGCTCCCCCTGGAAAGCAAATCAGAGGGAAATTCCATCTCAGCCACCCTGACTTGAAGATAATTTCCAGATACTCTGTGTCAAGGACACCCACCCATCATCCATCCCTTTGCTTTTTCAGACAGAGAGAAAACTTAGCAAAAAGGAAGTCAGCTTGCTGACAGTCTGGGGTTTTTCTGAACTTCCCCATCCTCTGGAAACGCACAAGACAGGTTTGCTGTTCTGTCCAAAGAGGAACAGCATCTGATGGACCAGGACACGGGCTGGCGGTTAAAGACGTGCAGGAAGGTAAATGTATAATGGATTGCCAACTTAACGAGTTCTGAGTTCCCTATTGTGTTTATTGAAGTCTTTGTACTCCTGATTGTTTAAAATTCATGCTTCCTGCTTTCCCGGTCTGTGCCCACCCTACAGCCCCTCCCAGCACTGGCCTAATTCTCCCAGTCTCCCTCCACCTTCCTACAACTGCACCAAGAGCTTTCAAGGTTCACGCATCCTCTGTTGCAAGCATCCTTTCCTTAGTTCCTCTAAGCTATTTTTATCATTAATTCGGGTTAAGTCTCCCCTCCATCCTTTTGGTCCTTCTCCCTGACATGAGCAAACAAATAGTGAAGAGAGAAGATGAGGACGAGTGTTGCCCAATATCCAAACTTCCCCTGTCCCCACTGCACCCGACAACAAAGAAACTATGTGTGACCTGTCTGGTCAAACGTACGGGTGAACCTCACAAGATGGGGTTGATTTCCCTAAATCAGGGGAGAGGAGCGCGGAGCAGAAAGGAGGAAAAATAAGGGCAGGCAAATAATTAACCTTCATATGATGTCCCTCAAAGTGTGGTATGAAGCCTTCCCGCTGGACCAAAGCTTTGGAGATCTGTTCCAAATGCAGATTTCTGAGCATAACATCGGACCTACAGGACCAGTCCCTCGGGGGTGTATGAAATACGTGTTTCAAAGGAAAGCTCTGCACTGTCTACATATGGCACATCCCTCCAGGTCATCAGGTTCCAAGCTTTCACTGCCCTTGAGCTCTTCTGCAACTCTTTAAATGATAGGTGACTGGTAGACATGACAATGGTCATTGTCCAGTTTTGATTGACTTCCCTCCCCCTCTGCAGGCAAAAAATTAGTTGTGCCGCCATATGCAATTCAACCCCATTCACTCAATATAAATGTATGCTTTTTGACTTTTGCCCTTTGAACTGCTTATAGCATCTGCTAGGTTCCCTAATCCGAGTAAAATAGAATCGTTAACCCGTGCTCATTTTTATATCTGCGTGAAAGAAATAATTTTACTTTTTCTGAACATTAGCCTTTAACAGGGGTAGCACCCAGGCATCTCTATGTAAGAAGGTATGCCCTAGGTGATTCTTCAGCACTGCAAAGTGGGAAAAGCAGCGCTGTGTGGCAGGGTTGACAAAAGACAGCTCTCCCGCCAAACGTGGCCAGCCAGCGTCTTTCTGTAAATAAAGTCTTCTTGGAACACAGCCGCACCCATCCATCTATTTATTGTCTATGGCTGCTTTCAAGCTACAATAGGGAAGTTGTGACAGAGACCCTATCGTCTGCAAAGTCTAAAATCTTTACTGTCTGGCCCTTTATAGAAATGCTGTGCCAACTCCCGCTCTAGGGGAATAGCTTTCAAAGATCGTATTTACCAAGCGAATCTTTCAGAGTCCCTTTGATGCAATTAGAGCCAGGTCAGCTACGGGGATCAGCCATGCTACAGAAAGCTCAGTAGAAATACTGACGCAGGGTCTGGCACCAGTGCTCTAAGGTGAAAGGAGGTGCATAGGGGCTCAGGGAAATTGAGTTAGGGGGGCTCTGAAGAAAAACACATTTTGTGGAGGAAGAGTGGGCCTCCACAAGAACTTCCCATCTCGGTAAGTCATGGAAATTCCTTCACATACTCATTCAGCAAGCACTTATGGAGTACCTACTACTGGGAACAGCATGCACTATGTGCCATGCAGGCGAAAAGCAGGAACTCTGCCCTACAGATGACCACAACCCAACACAGCATCATCAGCCACTACTGTGGAGCAGTTAAGACATATAGGGGTTAAGATGAAATCTCTGGAGTCAGACTGACTGGGTTTAAAGTCTGGCTCTACCACTTACTAGCTGTATAACCCAGAGCACACTAAACTCTCTGTGCCTTAGTTTTCTCATCTGTAAAATGGGGATATTAATATAGTACCTACCGTAAAAGGGTCTCATGAGGCTTCAGTGAGTTACACATAAAACCCTTAGAACAGAGGCTAATAGGCAGTAAACGCTGTCAATTAGTGCTGTTATAATTAGAGCCCCCAATTACACACCAGCTGCTATAAGTGGACCCCCCACGTGAATTCTCTCTAAACCGTACAATAACCATGCAAGTTGCGAAGTACTTTACTGCTGCAGAAACAAGCCCAGAGAGGTCAGATGACATTTCCCAGAATGCAAGGTGTGGGCAGAACTGAAACCTACATCCAATTCGGAAGTGCAGGCTTTTTCCAGTATAAGTCCCCTCATGAAAGTTCTAAAGGGACAGTGACCTCAGGATTGCAGGTCTGTGTTGACAAGGTCTTCTAAATTTTTCTTCTGATTCAAAATTTGGCTTTGGTATAGCAGATTTTTCTGATATGAGACACCTAGATATTTTCCTTTGGGTAATAAGAACAGAGGAGATGATATCCTCATGATGAAAAATGTTAAAAAATAAATTAAAATATAAAGGTAAAACACTTTATTACTCCCAAAGAAAATACTCAAGGCCTATGTTATCTATCATTTCTCTCCTAGGTAAAGATCTACTTAAATTTGAAAGCCAATACTGTGAAGCAGTTTACAGAGTGCCCTAAATGTTCTTTTCTTTAGAACTTGCGGGAACATAAAAAGGCCCCAAATGTGCATTGTAAAGCAGCTGAAATTGGTCCAGCACTCTTTTAATCCCTTTAAATGAAAAGGGTTCTCTCCACAGAGACTAAAAATAATTTGGCTTGAAACGCTGTATTCAAATGGAACCCTGGCTAATTTCAAGGGTTCATAGGCAGAGGCAGGTTAATAGTGCTTTGTATTTTTTCGAAAACCTATTTCCAACTATTTTAAGTGTTTTATATTACATACTTCTAGGCAAAGGACTAGCTATAGTTATGGGAAAGAATACAAACAGAACCTTATTCTTAACAAGCAAGCAGCCATGTTTAGAAAGCTCACGGAAGCTGAAACATGTTATAAGAACGATAACATTCTCACCATTTGGAAAAAAAGGTCTCGGTGTTTACCCATATTTCTAATACTCTAATATTCAAACCTATCTAGTCTCTCCTTAAAGCTAAGGCAACATTTTAGCTCTGAAGTACACTTTTTGGGGACACATAATTTGGTCTGAAAATTCTGGTTGCAAAAAGGTTTGCAAAAAACCATAATAAATAATTAAATCTGTAAAGACTCTAAAGCTCCCATTTCTGGCTGCATTTCTTTTGCAAATCAATGCCTTCAAACTGTTGCAGAGCAGAAGCAAAACTGTCAATAGGGAAATGAGATGCTGGTGCTCAGGACAGTGAATGGGCAACGAGTTACCCAGCCTTGTGGCCAGACAGCAAATAAGCCCTTCATCACAGCACAGTCTCACCAGTAGGACACACATTCTACTGGGTGGGCCAGAAAACCATGCGTGCTTTGTTCTACAGACAGACGGCACAACAGTGCCGACGAATGACCTTCAGTCACACACCAAGCTAGCCGGGAGGCGCGGGGCGCTGCAGCTGTGGGAGGCAGGTGCTTCTCACGCTTTGTGGGTACCCCATTCACTTTTCAAAAGCCCAGGCAAGCTTACTCAACCCCATACATGTCAGAATCTTTTGCTCCTTCAAAGTCCAATTAACTCAGAGATCCTCATAGAATTCACAGGCATCCGTTCAAATCAGCTCCTGGGATAAGGAAAGCACTGGGCTTGTTAAAAACTTTCACAGGGTTTCAAAACGCAGATCTTGGACTGGATTCAGATCCCAACACTGCCACTTTTTAGCAGCGATCTTGGGTGCACGGCTGAAGCTGAGTATCAATTTTGTCTTTTGTAAACTAAGGATGACATCCATTCCTACTTGCATGTCTACACATGCCAAGGGCTGGACAGCACCTGGCACAAAGGTGTTGGATGAATGGTCAGAAACCCTGTTAATGGACTTGGCGTTTGGCCTCAAATAGTAAGATGTGTACTAGATCCAATGACGTAAAAAAAAGACAAGAAGTTCCAGCCTCCAGGTTAAGTTGGTAAACACACGCATCTAATTTCACTCTCTTGTAACCCCATTAAGACCACATAAAGGAACTGGTTTTTTAAAATACAAGCCTAGGAGAAAAGAGGGGTAAACAGCAACAAAGTTTTGGAATCTGAAAAGCAGAGACGAGGGGTAACCAATTCAGGAGGCGAGGGGAGAAAATGATCTCAAGCCATCAGGGAGAAAAGCTGAAAATGGGCGCCAGGCTCCTTTGGAACTGGGGCTACAGAGGATAGCAAAAGCGCAAAAAGCTGGAAAAAAAAGCTGTTTTAGAAGCTGTTATTTCTAGCTTCTTCCATTCCACTGAGTGACTGCCCTTTCTCCACCCAGGCAAACATCCAGAGATGTTTATTTCCTGAAGAGGATAAAATACAGGGCATCTGGCCAGGGAGGCATCACTGGGCCATGGGTACTCTGGTGAAAACAGGGGCGTTAAGTGACCAGACAGATGGCACACTGAACCCTGAATACAGAGACAGCCCCCACCCCAGGCCTCTTCCCCCAGGAGCTGTCAGGCTGAACTCCAGATCGACCCCTCCCAGTGGGAGACTGGAAGGCTTCTCTAGGACATCTATGTAACCCAAAGGGAAAGACCTAAAGATACCAACATTGGGCTTTTCCATCAATTACACCTGGATCACCCTATGGGGAAACAAATTTGACAAGGTCCACCCACCTGATCAGAACTCCACAACAGCTTTCTAGTCCCAAGCAACCAAGGATTACCAGACACCTGTGAAAAGCCCCTACAAAGATGACAGCGATCAAAACAAGCAAACAGAACAGAGCAAGCTGAAGGGAACAGAGACTGCTGAGCTTGCAGCAAACATCAGCAAATGTGTATCAATGATATCCTTGTAGAGATAAGATCGTGTATCCATGAAATAAAAAGATGATAAACAACAAAACGCAGATAATTAAGAAGTCAAAACCTTCTCAGAATTTAAAAATATTATGAGAAATTTAAAAATAGAAGTGTTAGATGATATCTTCCAAAAATTCGAATACAAAAAAATTGAAAATAGGAGAAAATGAAAAAGCAAATAACAGCTACAGAGAGTCCAGCTCCTGGATGCTACCTGCAGGATGAGAAGAGAAAAATGGAGAACAAAAAGAATATTCAACACAGCATTGTAAATCAACTATACGTCAATTAAAAAAAAAATTCAAGAAAATTTTCCACAACTGAAGGAATTGAGGTGTCAGAATGAAATGGCCCATAGTATGTCACAGACCATCTACACAGTGGATGAAAAGAAACCCATGCCTTGGCCCATTAGTGTGACTTTTCAGATCCTTGGGGACAAAAGGACATTATAAGCTTCCAGAGGAAAAAAAATCAGGTCACGAGTAGCCTATCAGGAATCAGAATGGCTTCCCACTTCGTAACAGCAACAGTAGAAAAAGAAGACAAAGGAACAATGTGTTAATTTCCCTTCAGAACTTGGATTTCTAACTTGGAATGCTATCCCCAAACTGCCAATCAAGTGTGATGGTAGAACAGACATTTTTAGGCAAGCCAGGCTTCCAAAAAATTTACTTCCCACGTACCTTTCCTCACAAAGTTACTGGAGGATGTGTATCACCAAAATAAGAGGAAGACAAGAGGGAAGGAAAAGCAACTCTAACCCAGGAGAGGTCAAGGGAACCCAGGATGAGAGTGAAGGATGAGCCCAGGATGATAGCTGGGCACCGAAAGAGGGCAACCAGTCCAGACGGGAGCAAGGTGACTCCGGAGAGGGGCACACTGAGGGCTGTCATCACTAGACACTTGCAGCCATTAAACCTGAGGACAGAGTGACCGGGTCAGCAGGGCCCAGATCCTTCCTGTGTTGCTTTTCCCGACCACAGGCTGACGGCCCTGTAGAGACCTCTCGCCTCCACCCTCCCCCAGCTGCCTGATACTCCTTCCCTCTAGAGATAACCACCACCCTGCCTTGTGTTGCTTGTTTTCCTACTTTTTCGAATCCTCGTGTATGTATGTGTCCCTATACACTGTATTGTTTGGTTTTGAAAACCAAGTAGCAAGCACAAACCTAGCTGTGTAACGAAAGGGAGACAGCACTTCTAGTCAATGAAGGTCCCAAGGGAAGGTAAGTTGAGCCATGTCTCCAGGAGAAGTCTGGCTTTAGGTTCCATGAAGTTTTTCTGGGGAAGTTGATGGGCAAGGCCATGAGTGAATCCAAGGAGAAATGGGGCTCCTCCCCCTCAGGACCTCTGACGGTGCTGTGGTGTACAGCCACGTACTAGGTGCCCAGCAGGAAAGTTGGGGGGGGGGCACAGGCACCTCTGCATTTCCTTCTTTTTAGCTCACTCGGGCCTGTCCCCAGTGCGCAGGAATAGGTCAAAGCAGAACGCTGCCGGGGAGTGAAATGAGTCCTCTGCTGATGTAGGCGGCACAGCAGGGCTGCCGTCAGCCCGCTTTGTGCTTGCTGCTTGGTTTTCAAAACCAAACAAAAAGTAGGAAAACGAGCAACTCAAGGCAGGGCGGTGGTTATCTCTAGAGGGAAGGAGTACCAGGCAGCTGGGGGAGGGCGGAGGGGAGAGGTCTCTACGGAGCTGCTATTGTCCCTTTTTTTTTTTTTTTTTTTTTTTTTGCAGTATGCGGGCCTCTCACTGTTGTGGCCTCTCCCGTTGCGGAGCACAGGCTCCGGACGCGAAGGCTCAGCGACCATGGCTCACGGGCCCAGCCGCTCCGCGGCATGTGGGATCTTCCCGGACCGGGGCACGAACCCGTGTCCCCTGCATCGGCAGGCGGACTCTCAACCACTGTGCCACCAGGGAAGCCCTGTCCCATTTCTTAAACTGGGGGCTGGGCATGTGGGTGGTTATTATTCTCTGTACTCTATTCCAGCTACTAAACCTTCTTCTGTATTTAGCATACATCTTGCCATTTAAAAAATGATTTGGGTCACAGATTATATTACAAATCCCGCTGAATCTGTACCATTTGTCTCTGCTGTCCCCCTAAACAGCGGTAGACAGAGTCTATTCCAGTCATCACCATCCCTTTCATGTGCCCCGAGCCAGCAGTCACAGAAATGCAATTCTAGAAGACACTCTGACAACAGGAACAAACAGAAACAGGACCCTCTGTAATTAGCTTTCATGTACAGCCATAATGAGAAATGCCCTAGTGCTCCTCTACCAGTGGGATCCCCGCGCGCCCGACGGGCTTCTGAGACAAACTCAAGTGTCTAACAGAAGCGACTGTGCTCCCCGTTTCCCCGACATGTTTCAGTCTTGTTTGAACAGACTGCCAATTCCAAAATAAATGCCCCCACCAACAGGTTCACTTTCCCAGCATGATTCAGATGAAACGGCAGGGAGGGTTACCATTAACTACTGACCCAGGTTTGGTAGATTTCCTTAAATGCTACAGATGCCCTGCTCACCCCGCCATGACTAGAAGTCATTATTCTAGAAAGGCATTTGGCTATTCAATTTCACAATGCTACTCCAACAGAAAAACTCTCTCCAAATTCTCACCTTCCTTTCTCTGTCCAGTCAAAGAAAGAAACAGAGTATTCCAGCTTTCACAGAGGACAAAAGAGCCCGCAGCCCAAGCCTCTCGCTGTTCAGCCATCTGTCTGAGACATGGCCTTCCTTCCCGACTGCCACTGATTTTGTTCCTTCTTGTGAGATTCACCTGGAGGTACAGATGGAGAAGATCAAAACCACCCGGGCTCTGATTCAAGTAAGGGCATCGATTCCACTCGCCCAGGTAATAAAGTGAAACAGCTGGCTAAATTACACGACCACAAATGGATTCACACCTCCGACTTGTCTCAAAGACTGTCAGAACCAAAATCTTCAGAAGGAATCATCCTTTCCCAGGCTCAAACTGCCTCCGCTTGAAACAAGATTGCTCCTTTGTGAATAAGCTCACCTCCAGAGTGAATCGAGATGTGGCCGCAGTGCTCCTTTTCATCAGCTGTTTCAGATAAAGTCATGGCCATCAGTAATGTATCTTCTCCTAGACCCAGCTTCCCAACCTTGGCTGCACATTGGAATCACCTGGAGCTTTAAAACTACTGGGCCTGGGTCCCACTGATCTACCGGGTCAGGGGTGTGGCCTGGGCTCCTTGAGTTTGAAAAGCTCCACAGGTGATTGTAATGTGCAGTCAAGGGTGAGACCTACGGGTCTGTTAGAGAATATAATGGTGACCAATTTCTTCCTGTCAAAAATAGAAGCTAACATTTCCAAAAACCCATCACTGCTGTAACAAAGTGTGGACGCTTTTACCTGCCAGGCAGCACAGCTAAGGGACCAGGCGTCAGACTACCTGGGTTTGACTACTGGTTGTGTCACTTACTGGCTGAGTATTCTTGGGCAATTTATATAACTGCCCTGTGCCTCAGTTTCCTCATTTGTGAAATGAGCTGATATTAGTACCCAGACCTCACATGATGGTGGGTATCAAATTAGTTGATGTTTACAGAATGCTTACAATGCTAGTTATGACACAGAACATGCCTTAGAAATGTTGGTTAAATAAAACATCCAGCCAGTTTCTGTCAAGGCCCCAAGAGAGTGAAGGAAGTCAGAAAGAGAAAAACAAATATCGTATATTAATGCACATATGTGGAACCTAGAAAAATGGTACAGATGAACCGGTTTGCAGGACAGAAACAGAGACACAGATGTAGAGAACAAATGTATGGACACCAAGGGGGGAAAGTGGCGGGGTAGGGGTGGTGGTGTGATGAATTGGGAGATTGGGATTGACATATATACACTAATATGTATAAAATGGATAACTAATAAGAACCTGCTGTATAAAAAAATAAATAAAATAAAATTTTAAAATTCAAAAGAAAAAAAAAAGGCCCCAAGAGAAACTAAAAAAGAAACTGTCTGTTAACTGAAATAATTTGGAATCAGATAAAACTTTCCTCGGGATGCCAATTGCACATTTAGGGGACAAAAATTCCTCAAGTTTTCTGCACTACCTCTTACTTTTTTATAATGGAACTTTATGCAGCTCTGGCAAAAGGGGCATTTTTGAGGTCCGAGAGGGAACTTTAACATAACATGGCAACATTCTTTCTTGCCGTGTCCACCCTTCTCTTCATCATCTCAGACATCCATGTCTTTGTTAATAAACTGGTGTGAAATCTGAGCACTGTATTTGCAGGAATTGGCAAGAACGGCTTTAGAATTCCAAGTTTTTCTTTTCAAAAGGAATACGTCCCTGCCTAACTCAGACGGTAACAGAGTATTTTTTCAAAGGGTCCTCTGCACTGTTGTAGGAAACAGAGGTCCCTGAATTCCGCTAACTTTAATTTTTTAAAAAGCTGTATGCCAAGCACCATGCACAGAAATCCATTACTTCTAAAAGATATTTAAAACAGGAGATCAAGACCGAATACAATCTTGAAATGTATGTGTGAACAGATACTGGGCTGCACGAGCTTTTCAACTACACGAATAAATACGAAATAGTATTTGAGGAAAGATATTTTCATACATGCAGCTCCTAAATACAGAGGAAGCCCGATGGTAAACATTTGAGTCTCGCCCACTGTCTTCCACTAATAATAAAACTGGTTCATCAAGGCAGTGCAAAAATGCTGCAGAAAGGTTGTGTGAAGAGAAAGCTCCAAATAATATTTACCAGCAACACTTCAAACACATTCGCTAATGCTTTCATTCAAGAACCAATACTTAAATTCTCTAATGCCATGAAGTAGCTTCTTAAAAATAATAAAAACTCATTTTGAAACATGCAGATTATTAACCAGACACTGCTGAGAATGTGTGTAAAGAGGGCCAACATTTCTACAGGGCAATTTGGCACTGGGAATCAAAAGCATTGACAGACTGTATATCCTCTGACCCAGGATTCAGCTTCTAAGGATTTATCTTTGGGAATTAAGTGGACACATGTAAAAATGCACTTGCAAGGAAAGTCATCACATTGCTCAATAGCAAAAAAGCATGCAAAAGTATCATAGAGCACTGGTTATCTACAGAATGGTTTACTCATACAATGGAGTCTTGGGGCACAGAAATGTATTGAGCTAAAGGGGAAAATATCTGCAATAAAGTTAGCAAAAGGAGGTGGTTAAATTATTTGAGTAGCAGGACTCCATTTTTGTAGAAAATAAACAAATCATAGGAAAAAAACATGGATGTACCTAGAGATTATCATACTAAGCGAAGTAAGTCAGAAAGAAAAAGACAAATACCATATGACATAACTTATATGTGGAAACTAAAATATGACACAAATGAACTTACCTATGAAACAGACTCACACACATAGAGAACAGACTTGGGGTTGCCAAGGGGTAAGGTGGGTGGGGGAGGGAAGGATTGGGAGTTTGGGGTTAGCAAATGCAAACTAGCATATACAGGATGGATAAACAACAAGGTCCTACTGTACAGCACAGGGAACTATATTCAATATCCTGGGATAAACCATAATAGAAAAGAATATGAAAAAGAATATATATAACAACTGAGTCCCTTTGCTGTACAGCAGAAATTAATACAACATTGTAAATCAACTATACTTCAGTAAAATTTTAAAAAAAAAGAAATTCTCTGCAAGTTCAAAAAAAAACAGTATGAAAGGCTGCACACCAAAATGTTGAAGGAAGTTATCTCTGATTAATGGGAATGTGGGAATTTTTCTTTGGGGGAGTAATTTCTAATTATTTCATTATGTATGGCTTTACAATTAAATAAATGAATAGATTATGAAAAAATAAAAATAAAATGTAATAAAGACATATTAAATAAAATACATATAATAGAGAAAAGAGCAGACCACTTTTTAACTTTTTCCCCATCTCACAAGATCTCTATATGACAAGCCTGAGGAAAAATACCTAGGAAAGGAAAATATCACATGGCTCTTATCCACTATGAAATGGCCAGAAAAGAAAGGCAGCTGGACTGAACATTTCAAACCAAATACTACCTTCTAACATTATATACTTGAAACAAGTCCCTTTTCAGATATATGATTTGCAAAAATTTCTCCCATTCTGTGGGCTATGACAACCTGCTTTTTTACTTATCACACTGTGTCTGATTGCATCATTAGATACATATATCACTGTATTCTCTACTACTCCCCAGCTCAAGCAGTGCAGCTGGCTTTCCCACTGCTTGGTCTCAACTCAGGACCTTACCATGCTCTTACCTCGGCCTGAAATGCTTCTAGAACACATGGCCTGGGCCCTCACATTGGATTCTGCTGTTGGGGTGGCTCAGCAGTCAAGTTTTTCTGGAATGTTAGGTTCTCAAGACCCTAACTGTGATAAATGCTAACAATTCAGTTACCCTCGCTTTGTTCTCTTTAAATGGCATCTCAAGAACTCTCCTGGGGGGGATAGGGAGGGTGGGAGGGAGGGAGATGCAAGAGGGAAGAGATATGGGAACATATGTATATGTATAACTGATTCACTTTGTTATAAAGCAGAAACTAACACACCATTGTAAAGCAATTATACTCCAATAAAGATGTAAAAAAAAGAAACATGTTTAAAGGAACTAAAAGCTTAGTGTCCTCAACTTACTTTGACGTATTTCTTTTTTCTCATTTTTATTGGAGTCTAGTTGATTTACAGTGTTATGTTAGTTTCAGGTGTACAGCAAAGTAATTCAGTTACACATATACACGTATCTACTCTTTTTTAGATTCTTTTCCCATATAGGCCATTACAGAGTATCGAGTAGAGTTCCCTGTGCTATACAGTAGGTTCTTATTAGTTATCTATTTTATATACATAGTAGTGTGTATATGTCAGTCCCAATCTCCCAAGTTGTCCCCCCCGACTTTGACTTATTTCTTACAACTCTCTGCCCTCTTCATCTTCTTCCCCTTTGCTTTATTTCTCCAATTCTCCCATATTTTCCTACAGGCTGGGATCCTTCCTCACCAGGGACCAGGAGGCTAAGTCAGGGAAGATTCAGGTAATGCCAGAATTTGGGGATGCCTGGGAAGCAAAAAGATAGAGCTTTGAAGCCATTCAAGACTCACATGGTAATCTTAATTCCAAGTCAGATTTTCCTTCTCCTCTTTCTCTTTTTCTCTCAAGGCTAAAATTAGACCGGAAACCAGTCTGTCTGTAGACACTAAGCATGGTCATGGTTTGGTTTCTGCAGAGTCAGCAAGCGAACCCTAAAGATTGTTGAGCAGTTCAATGATCAGTGTTCATGCCTCATGTGTCGGAACATGAACTTACAGAATTGTAGAGTTGAATGTGGCCTTCTCAGTTTTACAGGTAAATGTTACTGAAAGTGTGATAGCTCAGCAGCATTGCTTGGGTACAAATTCTTGGGCCCCACTATGGACCTTCTGTCTGAACCAGAAGCTTTGGGGTGGGAGTCCGGGTATCTGCACGCTTACAAGCTCTCGATGTGCTTAAGGCTAACCTAGGGGAAAACTATTATTACAGAGTAAGAAACCGAAGCACAGCGAGGGTATAATTGTTTCTTTTCACAAAACTAGAGGGGGAAAGGCAGTTGTTCTAAGTGAGACATCCAAATAAAGCTACATTATTCTCCCGTTTCAAGATCTGCAAATATTGTACCCACAGGTCTCTGGATTATCTTTCACTCCTAGCGATCTTTTCCTTTTTCCATCACTAGTACTTCGAGAAACTGCAGCAACCAAGACAGAGCAGCCCAATGCAGTCTCTGGAGCATGAAGAAGCATTTAATTCAAGCCCTTTTTATACATCACTGCATTAATGAAATTCATCATACACAGGAGTTTGGGGATGTTGACTGCATGCAAATCACATTTAACAAACTAGAGAGCCGACTTCTACATTAGCTCCCAGAACATCGGAGCAGCAAACAGTAGAATAGGAATTGGACTATGCATAAATCTATGAGAAGAACTGCAGCTCCTTATCTTATTTTCTCAGGCTGTCCTACTCTGTATCCACACCAAGACTCAGAGAGGAGTTCTGAACGGTAGGCGGTTCTATCTCACGAAAAAAGCTGGGTTCCCAAAAGATCATTTCTAAGCCATCTGAAACCTGGACACATGTCCTCATACAAACAATGTTATAAATGGTCTTAGATGTCTAAGTGCAATAGATTTACAATAAAATGGATACTATAAAAAATCATTTAAAAATGCTTCCACAAAGCAAAAAAAAAAAAAAAAAAGTGTCAAGCTCCAATTTAGGTGCATCTTCACAAAGGGAGCTTCCCTAGTGACAGTGGCTCCCCTGAGTGTGGAGTCACAGCAGTAGCTTCTGGTGTGGCACAAAGGTTGGGAGCCGATATCTTTTGTTGCATTCATCACTTCCAGGTTGCAGACTGCCAAGATTATGACCTCCTGATTCAGAATCCCAGGGCCCAAAGACCTCACTTTAACACATCAGCTACTACACTTGAAAACTTTGAATTAATACCTTGAAGGAGGTTGTAGCTCTGGCTCTTGTAGGTACCAAGAGCAAAGTCAAATGATGCTTTATCTTGCCCGTTTTCCTGCTATCCCTTCTCCTCTTCAGTTGGGCTAGGTGCTGCTTCTTTGTAATTACATTCTCCATTTATTACTGATTTTTCTAAAACATTCCTATATTTCCTTTTTCAAAAGTTTAAACACATAATAAGATACTGATATTTTTAAGTAACATTATCAAACCCCCATACCCCTTAGCTGTTGCTCCCAAGTCCCCAAGTTCCCCCTCAACTCTAAGCAAATACGAATCTACTTTCTGTCTTTATAGATTTGCCTATTCTGGACATTTTCTATAATAATACAATGCATGGTCTTTGATGACTGGCTTTTTTTTCACTTAGCATAATGTTTTCAAGGTTTGTCCATGTTGTAGCTTGAATCGGTACTGGATTCCTTTTAACTGCCAAATAATATTCCCGTGTGTGTGTGTAATATTTTATTTATCCGTTCATCAGTTGATGGACATTTAGGTTGTTTCTACTATTTGGCTATTATGAATTATGCTGCTATGAACTCCTGTGTACAAGTTTTTGTGTGGAAGTACATTTTCCTTTCTCCTGGGTATATGTATATGACTGGAATTGCCTGATCACACGGTAACTCTATGTTTAGTGTTTAAGGAACTGCCAGACTGTTTTCCAAAGCGACTGCACCATTTACATTCCCACCAGCAATGTATGAGGGTTCCAATTTTTCCACATACTTGCTAACGCTTCGTATTTCTGGTCTTTTATTATAGACATTCTAGTGGGTGTGAAGTGGTATCTTAGTGTAATTTTGATTTGCAATTTCCTAATGATTAGTGATCTCAAGCCCTTTTCAAGTACTTATTGGCCTTTTGGATATCTGCTTTGGAGCCCTGCCCATTTTTAAATTGTATTATTTGCCTTTTTTGTTATTAACTTGTAAGAGTTATTCATATATACTTGATACAAGTCCCTTTTCAGATATATGATCTGCAAACATTTCTCCCATTCTGTGACAACCTGCTTTTTTACTTATCACACTGTGTCTGATTGCATCATTAGATACATATATCACTGTATTCTCTACTACTCCCCAGCTCAAGTAGTGCAGCTGGCTTTCCCACTGCTTGGTCTCAACTCAGGACCTTACCATGCTCTTACCTCAGCCTGAAATGCTTCTAGAACACATGGCCTGGGCCCTCACTTCATTCAGTCCTCGGCTCCAATGGGACCACCTCAGAGAGGCCTTCCCCAAATTGCCACTCCCCCACCTACCTCTCTATTCCCTTACCCCTCCTTTATATAAGTGCTATGAAAATATATCAGGAATTGATATTTGTTTGTCAGAACCTTGTATTTGTTTGCCTTTCTTTGATTACTGGTTAACACGAATGTTTTCGTAAACGTTTATTGCCAGCCATATGTATATTTATATTTATTCTTTTGTAAACATCCTCTTCATGACTTTTGCTGATTTTTCTATGGACAGATTTGTCTTTTTGTTCATTTTTAGGAATATTACTCCTTTGTCTACTGCCTATAATTTTCCCAGCTGTATTTTCCTTATTTATTCACAGCGTTTGCCATATAAGAGTTCTTCATTTTTATGTAGACAGTCTACTAGTCTTTACATTTATTCATTGCTTTTGGTGCCTTATTTCTCAAGATAAGCAAAAGTGATTAGGTTTTATATTTCAGCTACTTTTCATATAAATCCCTTTGCCAGACCCTCCTATCATTTCTCATTCAGAAAGCATGTTCATCACACCAACCACTCAAGAAACTTGGTTTTCCTCTCTCCTCAGCTCTCATCCTTCATCCCAGCAACCAGAAGATCTGCTTTCATTTCACTGAAAGCATTCGGCTCAAAATGCTTTCAAAACTCTACTGTGGGGCTTCCCTGGTGGCGCAGTGGTTGAGAGTCCGCCTGCCGATGCAGGGCACGTGGGTTCATGCCCCGGTCTGGGAAGATCCCACATGCCGCGGAGCGGCTGGGCCCGTGAGCCATGGCCGCTGAGCCTGCGCGTCCGGAGCCTGTGCTCCACAACGGGAGAGGCCACAACAGTGAGAAGCCCATGTACCACAAAAAACAAACAAACAAAAAAACCCAAAACTCTACTGTGGGAGACGATTACATTCATACCCCCAACAAGTCACACCTCCCTTGTGTAGGGTCCCCTCCTCCCACGATGCCTCTGGGCTTGGCGATGTGATCTATTGTGGTTAGTGCGACTCTGGCAAACGTTAAGTAGATCGAGGTGTGAAGAGTGCAGGTGCGTTATTGCTGGGAACTCTACGGCTAAGATATGAAAAAGCTTGGGCTGGCCTCCTGGAGGATGGGAGAGAATATGGAGATAATGCCTACTGTTATTAGAAAGAACACAGCAGCTTTCCTGCTAATTAGAAAAAAAGAACATCCCTTTTAGTTAGAAATTAGCCAAATTCAATCAGGCAATAAATCTATGACACCTGCTGGCTGCGCAGACAAGAGAAATGAGGCTTGGAAAACACAAAAACATCGCTAAATTATACTTTCTTAAGCTTCCTATTTATAGGTCGGCAAAAAGTAAGATTCCACTCTTAGCCGGGCTGGACAGACATGACAGAAAGAGCATAATATCTCTGGAAGTGACAAACAGCTGGCAGACCTTAAGAGCTTCCCTTACAAGAGGGAAGAAACAGAACAAAGGGCCAAAGAAGAAAAGGGCAGCCAGTAAGCCTTAAGTGAGGTGCTTTTCACAAGTGCGCCTTCCATTTCTGTGCTTTACAAAAAGAGAAGGTAGGGGGTTGGGGAGAAAAACAAGATCAAGGGAAACTTAAGACCCTTTGTCCGCTTAGGCTTCCCAGCTGGGTACACAGCTCACCCAAATATCTATCCTCTCCTGCTGTTACTAAAAATACATGGAATAGCTCTTCCAGGAGGAAAATGGTCACATGTCACCAAGGAGACAGGAAGACACTCACGATACAGTTTTTTAAATGATTTTGGAATCCAAGCAACGCTCAGTTCCTCTCTCTGGACCCTGCCAAGAGGGTAATGAAAGCTCTTGCCTAAAGAGAGAGAATTCAGAGAGAAATTTGCCTGTTCGCATCTGATACTGGGAATCAGCTGAAATCTAAAGTGCCTTAAAACGAGCTCGTTGTGAAGGCAGACATTCTGGCATGAAAACTAGAGAAGGCTGCCACCGAAATAAATGCACATTGTCTTGCACCAACTGCTACTAGAAAGAGATTTCAAGGATTCTAGCAGAAAAGGGAATGTAGGATTGATGAGAAATGGAGCATGAGAGCGAGTGCTGGTGGCAGAAATGTAAAACCAAATCATTTTCAAATGAAGGACATTTCTCAGAAAATTGGAAGACAAAGCTCTTTTTCTGTGGTATGCAACGTGGAAGAGATATGATGCATGTTTTTCTTACAAGCCTCATGCAGTTGCTTTTCTTTGAATAGTGCCCTTTGCTTGCTTCCTGCTTCCAAGAAAATGTAGGACAAGCTAATAACGAGCACCACCAAATGAGGGACACCATTAAAGCTGATTGCAATTCATCTCCACATCTCCAGTACTTGATTGACTCAAATGAGACAGGCTATTTGTGCCTTGTTCCCATTACTTACTCATTTTCATAATGCTTATTGTCTTTGAATTCACCATTAATATTCCATTTTATATTTGGTCATTTTATTCACCTTCTTCCCCATATGGAATACTTAAAATTCTTAGATATGTGCTTGATTCACCTTCAAGAGAGGGTAAAAAAGTGGAGGCTCCCCTAACATTTCCAAACAGGGATTTTTTTTTTTTTTTTTTTTGCGGTACGTGGGCCTCTCACTGTTGTGGCCTCTCCCGTTGTGGAGCACAGGCTCCGGACGCGCAGGCTCAGCGGCCATGGCTCACGGGCCCAGCCGCTCTGCAGCATGTGGGATCTTCCCGGACCGGGGCACGAACCCGTGTCCCCTGCATCAGCAGGCGGACTCCCAACCACTGCGCCACCAGGGAAGCTCCCAAACAGGGATTTTTTTTCAGCGTAGAGCTCAGGTAAAGAGAATTGGATAAGTCATTAATCAAAATCCTCGGTTCCTGACCACTCATCATGGCCTTCTTGTTTATTTGTATTTATTATATTAACATGCACGTGTGTGCACGCACACACACACACGCACACAAACCCACTACTTAACACAGAAACTAGAACATGGACAATAACATATCTTTCTACGTGGCCATCACTGCCCCCTCCCCACGTCTCCCTCCCCGCAAGGTAACCACTATCTGCAATCTCATGTTGAATGTTGATATATTTCTATCATGTAATCTTCAGGGACTTACTTTCATTTATTATATTTATAAGATTCATCCACAGTGTTCTATATTGCAGTAGTTCATTCATTTTGACTGCTGTATGTTACTCATTGTGTGAATCAGGGAAAGAAGGAATTAAAATCTAGAGTATCAATGCTCTGTTGCATTAATTTACTCTATGTTCTTTACTCCTTGAACAAATGCTACACTAAGCATCAGATGTTTTAAAACAACTGACCATATAAAACAAGTTGCTACTGTTTTAATTGTGCTTCATAGCTAATCTCTTCACCCTCATTTCTTTTTCTTTTTTTTTTTTTTTTTTGTATTTTCCAGGATTGAATGCTCATGGTGTATTTATTCTACACTGGGTTTCCTTGAATATTAGTGACATGAGAACTGGTTCAGATCAGGGCTGTTGATACAAAACTAGTCTATTATGATACTAATCAGATCAGACTCCCTCCTAAATTCTCATTTATTCAATACTTTGAGAGACCTCATGGCCAGATACTCCTATAAAAGGAAGAGTGACACCAAGCTGAACATTCCTTTCCATCAAGGCTCTAACAGAGGGGGGAAATTTTCTTTTAATTCTACAATCCCAATACAAGAAGTACTTTTCAGCATCTTAGACCCAGAGGCGACTTCCTGGTAGATGAAGAAGAAAGGGAAGTAGAGGGACAGATCACGCAAAGGCACAGAGGTGGGAGAGTATCACGTGATCAGGGACCTTTAAGCACAGTGACAAGGAAGTCAGAGGTCAAATCTCAGAGAATCTTGAGCCTTATCCCAAGGTAATTGGGAGCCACTGAGAGATTTCACACAGAGGAGGTAGAGGAGGATCAGATTTACTATAGCAGAAAGTAGCTGCATTGGAGACTGGGCTGTAGGTAAACGCATTTGGAAATTAGTCTAGGATCCAGGCAATAAATGATGTGGATCTGGTCTGAGGCAGCCACATAGATCATGGATGCAGGAAGGGAAGACATGGATTTTGAAAAGAAAAACAAAAACACAGACACAAAAGAAAGTGAGCTTAACATACAAATTGGTGGTCCAAAAGCAACTGTAGTACAACTGTTTCACATGCCATGCCTAAAAGAATGCAACCACACTCACAGGAAGACGTTAAAAACCTCCTTACCATATTGCTTCAGTCCCAAGAAAGCCTCCAAATATTGGTGAAGTGGGTTTTTGTAAATTACCAGGTATCTTTATTTGAAGTTATGCTCACAGAACACAACTGAAAATTTCTTATAACACATAAGTCTTGCCACCATCCATAAAAGAGAAAATGATGCCCAGTTGGAAGCCTAGCCTGATTTTTCAACATACAGTTGATGCTCGTTATTTTCAGCAGTTATGTTAAGTCTCCACAAACACTGAATTTAACAAATACTGACCTACTGCTCCTAGTGGAAATACAGAGTTCAGTTCCTGAGAACTTTGGGTCATAACAATTTTAATAACCAATCAACACATAACCTTGTTTTATGTGTGTTTCTGTTCAAAGACACTTACTTAATATACACTGTTGGTACACTAACATTAACTCATCGCCAAAATCACTACAGCTCGTGCCTGAAGGAAGCTTATCTAACACACATTTTCTCTGTAAGGCACATCACAGCCTTCTTACACTTCGGCAACTCTAGTCAGCACTTCAGCACTACACTTGGGGGCCACTTTTAAACAGTAAAGTCACCAACAGAAAGCACAAAAATGAGAACAAAGTGGCACTTAGTAGACTGCGGACAGGACACTTGTTTATACTATGAGAGCTTTGGTTCCTTCAGCCTCCAATGGGAATGTGTGTGTCAGGTGACTCAAACTTTTTGCAACTCTGCATGTCTGTGAATGACTGTAAAAGCACTGCGAGTATTGATTTGGGGGTTACAAATGGATTTTAGCAAAGATTCAAAAATACAGAATCCACGAAAAATGAGGGTTGACTGTATCTCCAAGAGATCATTCTCTGCCTTAAGGCATCAACATGTACTTTAGTAGGCAGGCAGAAGGAGTCAGTAACAATGCCAAATCTTTAGTTATGTGCTTTCCCCCAGTGAGTTCAAAAGTGTCTCTTTAGACATCATATCAGAAGGACCCCTTTGTTCATCTCCTGTGAGCCTGGAAAATCCCAGTTATAAATCAGTTTTTAAATGTGAGAAAAATCAAAGCTTTGGAGAATTAAGAAAGATGTTCTTGTTTCAGAAAAAGAAAAATGAGAAGAACCAGGAATAAGTTCTAGATGCCCTGATTCCTCAACAAATTGTTCATCTTCTACGTTAGTGCTTCTCGAACTTTACTGTGCTTATGAACCCCCTGGGACTCTTGTGGATAATGTAAATTTTGATTCAGGAGGTCTGAATTCTTCATTTCTAACAACTCCCAGACTATGCCAAGGCTGCACATACTTTGAGCAGCAAAATTCCTTCCTACTCAAATTCATCAGCCCCAACATGGACCTACCTCCAATAGATGATTATTACTTAGATTAAAAAAAAAGAAACAAGCACTTCAGTTTAAGATTATGTATTAGATACTAAAAAGTAACTAAGCTTTCAGAATATAAACAGTTCCACATGTAAAATGGTCTAAACAATGCCATTCAATTTCCTACCTAAGTCTATCAGTGTTGTAGAGAAATTAAAACAGAGTATGTTACGATCTCAATATTGCTTTCCAAATAAGACCTCAGATTTGGGAGTATTCTTCTCTTCTTCCAATGGACCATTAGCAGTATTAAGGAAGTAAAGGAACAATCATCTGAAAGGTACAGAATGCTTCATCTGCTGGCAGCTGACATAAGTGGGCAAAGCACCACTTGACCATTTTAACATGCAGATAAGGGCTAGGATTATTAGGAAGCTGTTATCTGCAGATAAAGGCATTTGCTTCTCCTTGCCTTTGAGCTCTTACCCCCAGATACACACTATCAATCAAAGATGACTTTGTGAAATAAAGGGCAGTAGAAGTGCATATCCGGTGACCTGTCATCGTGGAAGGAAATCTGGCACCAAATAGCCTGTGAGGAGAGCAGTTTGATGCAAAAGCCCCAGTGGAAATTTGGCTTCCAAGATAGAATTCAGAGGAACATTTGTCTCCCACAAAGATTTGCAGAGCTGCAAAAATAACAACAAAGCAGATAAAAAGAAGAGTGTGTTCACTGGTGCTTCAGAGGGGCAGACATTTGTGGAAGGCAGAGAGTAAGAAATGCCTTTGGGGGGCTTCCCTGGTGGCGCAGTGGTTGGGAGTCAGCCTGCCGATGCAGGGGACATGGGTTCGTGCCCCGGTCCGGGAGGATCCCACATGCCGCGGAGCGGCTGGGCCCGTGAGCCATGGCCGCTGAGCCTGCCCGTCCGGAGCCTGTGCTCCGCAACGGGAGAGGCCACAGCAGTGAGAGGCCCGCGTACCGCAAAAAAAAAAAAAAAAAAAATGCCTTTGGGAGGCTCGAGACTGATCCTTCCAGGCTACTGATTCCGGCCTGATAGTTTGTGTTTAACAAGTTAAAAATTCAAAGTTCCATTTGAGACCAAGCATAGGGTTCTCCACCATTAAGCAAGTCTGATTTTCCGTGCCACTTGAAAACTATCCAGTCGTCTTTTTTCTTTAAACAAGTTTCTTTCAGCACCCATGGCAACACTTGCAGCTAAGAAGAAAAAATTACTGTCTTCAATTGACTATGTATCACTAATGTAACACTGGTTTTGCTGTATTTTTAAACTTGACAGGACAAAGACAAAATGCAGATAATTATACTTCAATGAGCAAATCTCAGCTCAAGCTATGAATTAAGGACATTTCAGAACATATATAAGAGAGTTCTATGAAAGTTGATATTTAAAGAAGGGGGGGGAATGACTATAGGAATCTAATGCGCAAGGGGTGAAGATTAGATATTACGAGGAGTGTATTTGAAATACCAGACACATTAGAAAAAGTCCTCATCTATATTCCCATACAAATTTATTTTTGCTTCACTCAAAACCATGGTAGGAAGGAAATGCAAAGAAAGGCTACTATTTTCTGATATTAACCAGAAATTCTTCAAGCAAACAGAGGGACAAAAAGGTCTATTTGTTCCATGAATCCCACTTCTAGGAATCTACACTAAGGAGACATCTCCAATACAAAAATAATTATGCACAGGATTACTCACTGCAAAATTGCTGCAATTACAACATATTGGAAACAACCTAAATATCAATATACAGGTGAGTAGTTAAATAAACTATGATACAGCCATGCAGCAGAGTACTATGCTACCATAGAAAAGAACCAGGGAGATCTCTATGAACTGATATGGAATGGTTTGCACGATAAACTATTAAGCGAAAAGGCAAAACGCAAAAATAATGTATCTATGGTATGCTACCCTTCATGTAAGAAAAAAGGGATATAAGAAAACACTCATGTAGCTTCTCATTTGTGCAAAAGAAATGCAGTAAGGGTAAACCAGAAATTAAAGAAATTGGTTATCTAATGGGGTGGATGGGAAGGGATGGAAAAGGGGGCAATGGGAGGGGATAGTAGGGATGAGGACGGACTAACACTTGTGAGTTCACGCTTTTGTGTAGCCCCGATTTTGAGAACCATGGTAATGTTTAACATACCAAAAATATAAATAGATAATTAAAATCAAGCAAGATGTGTGTGTTTTAGGGGAAGAGAGCAAAATGGAATACAAACACCAACAATAGAACCCAATTGTATCACAAGTGAATAATGTAACCACACTGAAGAGGATGAGGAAAAAAATAATTAGCCTTAGTAACTGGAAAAGAGTATCTTCACTTGAAACTGCAAATTAAGACAAAAAAGAATGGTACCTAGAATTATACTCTAGCTAGTAAATGTGTTTCCCACAAGGGTTTGAGTTAGAAATTCTCAAACTACTTTTGTGTATACTAGGATTAAGGAAGTCAGTAAATATATTTACATATATTATAGATAATGAGAGCCAGGTTTCTCATCATCAGAGAAAGAAGGCTAGAATGAACCATGGATTAGAATCAGAGGTATGAGTATGAGCTCATGATTTGATAATAGATAGAGAGAGAGAGAGAGAGAGAGAGATAGGACAGACAAAAGAATGAAAGGAGACAGACACAGACACATGTGTTTGCATGGTTAGTATATTTACATATATGTCCTAACCCCTGGCAGGGCTGAGAAGCAATAACATTCCAGTACCATAGGAGTATACCTAGGGCCAAGGCCCTAACTTCTAAATACCATTCTGCAATAAAAGGAAACAAGAAACAGTGGGGACAGAAAAAAGATTTACAGAAATATTGGCCAGAATTTTCCAAGTGTTGTGCAAACAATAAGCCTGCATATTCAAGAAGCTCAACAAACCCCAAGCAAAACATGAAGAAAAGTACACCAAATCAAATTGCTCAAAACTAACAATAAAAAAAAATCTTTAAAACTGCCAGAGAAAACAGAAATATTACATATAAAGGAACAAAGATAAGAATGACATATTTCTTATTAGAAATAATACAAGCAGGACAACAGATGAGCAACATCTTTATAATACAGAAATTTTTAAAGCTATCAACATAGAATTCTATACCAGTGAAGATACCTTTCAAAAACAAAGGTTAAATAAGTAATTTTTCAGACATACAAAAGCTGAAAGAATTCATCACCAGCAAATCTGTACCATGAAAAATGCTGGAATAAGTACTTCAGGAAGAAAGAAAATGATACCAGAGGGAAATATGGATCTACATTAAGGAATGAAACGTAACAGAAATAAACACTTGGGTAAATATAAGATTTCTCTTCTTATTTAAATTTCTTTAAAACATGATTGTTTAAACAAAAATAATATAGTGTGGTGTTTAAAACATACATAAAATAAAATGTATAAAATAATAGAAGAAAGGCTAGAAATGGAGAAATGGAAGTACTGTATACTATTGCAAAGTTCTTATAAGTGAGGTGGTAAACTATCACTTGAAGGTATATTATGATAAGTTAAAGATGTATATACTATGAGCCCTAAAGCAACCAATAAAATCACAAAACAAAGAACTATAGCTAATAAGCCAACAGATGAGATAGGACAGAATCATAAGAAATAATCAAAAGTAAGGCAAAATGGGGGAATAAAGAAGAGGTGAGACAAATAGGAAACCCTGCAATATAATAGATTTAAACCTAATCATATGAATAATCATACTAAATGTAAGTAGTCTAAACACCCCAATAAAAAGGGAGAGATTGTCCATTTGGATAAAAAAGCAAGACCCAACTACATGCTGAATACAAGATACACACTTTACATATAAAGGCACAAATAGGTTAAAAGTAAAAGAATAGAAATATATATATCATACAAACACTAGTCAAGAGAGAACTGGAGTAGCTATATTAATATCAGACAAAGTACATTTCAGAGCAAAGACTATTACTAGGGATAAAAAATGTCCATCTCATAATGAAAAAGGGCTCAATTTATCACGAGGACACTTAAGAACAGAGCATCAAAATACATGAAGCAAAACTTATAGACCTTCAAGAAGAATTAGACAAATCCAGAATTGAGATTTTGAAAAGGATATTTCAATTGATAGAACAAGTACTGAGAAAACTAGTTAAGGATAAATTTGACCATTATCAATGTTGACATACATAGAATATTCCCCACAAGAGAAAAATACATATTATTTTCTAGCACACATGGAACATTTGCCAAGACCACATTCTGGCCTAATAAACAACTCTTAATAAATTTAAAATGGATTCAAGTCATATCAAGTATGTTCTTCCCACAAAGAAATTAATTTAGAAATCAATAAGAGAAAGATCTCTGGAAAAATTCCAACTATTTGTAAACAAAATAACACACTTCTAAATCACCCATGGGTTAAAGAAAAAAATCAAAAGAGAAGTTAGAAAGAATTTTGAACTGAATGAAGATGAAAAGACAACATATTAAAAATTTGGGAATGCATCTAAAACAGTATTTAGGGGAAAAGTTACAGCATTCAATGCCCATATTAGAAAGGAAGAAAGACCTCAAATCCATGACTTCATCTTCTACCTTAAGAAACTAGGAAAAAATTGAACCCAAAGCCAGTAGAAGACAAGAAATAAGATCAGAGCCAAAATCAATAAAATAAGAAAAATTTAAAAAGCAACAGAGAAAAATCTATAAAACAAAAAACTTGTCCTTGAGAAGATCAATAAAGTTGATAAACCTCTAGCAGACTGATCTGGAAAAAGAGAGAGTAGATACAAATTACAACATGAAGACTAGAAAAGGAAACATCACTACATATTCTACAAATATTAAAAGCATAATCAGGGAATATTATTAAAAGCTTTATGCTAATAAATCTGATAACTGAGATGAAACAGACTAATTCCTTGAAAGATACAAACCATCACAGCTCACTCAAGAAAAATTACATAACCTGAATAGATTTATATCTTTTAAAGAAATTGAATTTATAGTTTAAAACCTTCCCATAAAGAAAACTCCAGGCCCAGATGGCCTCACTGGTGAAATCTATCAAATATTTAAGGAGAAATTAATGCCAATTCTGTACAATCACTTACAGAAAATGGAATAAAAGGAAGAACAACTAGGAGGACTAATACTGCTTGATTTCAAGAATTATTTTTTTTTGTTTTGTTTTTGTTTTTGTTTTTGTTTTTTTTTGCGGTAGGCGGGCCTCTCACTGTTTTGGCCTCTCCCGTTGCAGAGCCCAGGCTCCGGACGCGCAGGCTCAGTGGCCATGGCTCACGGGCCCAGCCACTCCGCGGCATGTGGGATCTTCCCGGACCGGGGCACGAACCCGTGTGCCCTGCATCGGCAGGCAGACTCTCAACCACTGCGCCACCAGGGAAGCCCTCAAGAATTATTATAAAGCTTCAGCTGGAGTAAGTATAGACCAACAGATGGATCACAATAGAGAGTACAGACATAGACCCATACATATATAGAGAATTGATTTTCAACAAGGGTGCAAAGTCAGTTTAGTAGAAAAAAGAGTCTTTTCAATAAATGATGTTGGAACAGTTGGATATCCATATGCAAAAATATATATAAATGAACTTGGATCCACACTTTGTATTATACAAAAAAATCAAATCAAAATTGATTATAGACCTGAATATAGAACATGAAAGTATAAATCATCTGGAAGAAAACACAGGAGAAAACTTTTGTGACCTTGGGTTAGGCAAAGATTTCTTAGATATGAAACCAAACACATGATCCTTAGAGGAATAAACTGATAAATAGAACTTCATCAAGATCAAAAACTTAAGCTCTTTCAAAGACACTGTTAAGAGAATGAAAATTAAGCCACAGACTGGGAGAAAATATTTGTAATTCACATTATCTAATAAAGGACTTGTATCCAAAAAATATAAAGAGCTCACAACATTCGATTTTAAGAAAATAACGCTTCAAAAAATAATGGGAAAAATATTTGAATGGACACTTCAACAAAGAATATATGTAGATACAAATAAGCACATGAAAAAATGCTCAACATTATTAATCACTAGGGAAATACAAATTAAAACTGCAATGAGATACCACTATACATCTATTAAAATATACACAAATTTTAAACCTTAACATGCCAAGTGGTGGTGAGGATATGGAGAAACTGGAACTATAGGTGTGAATGTAAAACACTACAACCAATTTGGAGACCAATTTGGCAGTTTCTAGAAAAGTTAAACAGATACCTACCATATGATCCAGCCATTCCACTCCTAGGTATTTACCCAAGAGAAATGAAAGCATATGTCCACAGAAACACTTGTACATAAATATACATAGCAGCTTTACTGCTAACTGCCAAAAATTGGAAAAAACACAAATATCTGTCCATCAACAAACAAATGAGTAAACAAACTGAGATACAATCTTTTAATGAAAAACTACTCAGGAATAAAAATGAATAAATTTGAAATGCAATATGAAATGAAATGAAATTAAAAATGAAAGGAAATAAATGCACATTACAATATAGATAAATCTCAAAATAATTTTCCTGAGTGAAAAAAGCCAGACAAAAAAGTACATACTGTATGTTCCAAGAATATAAAATTCTGGAAAATGCAAATTATAGTAATGGAAAACAGATCAGTAGTTGCCTGGGAATGGGGAATGGGAAGTGGCATGATAAATATGCTCACTTTCTTAATTGCAGTTATAGTTTCCCAGGTATATACATATGCCAACATTTGTTTATTTTTATATATTTTTAATTGGGGTATAGTTGTTTCACAATGCTGTGTTAGCTTCTACTGTACAGCGAAGTGAATCAGCTATATGTATACATATATCCCCTCTTTTTTGGATTTCCTTCCATTTAGGTCACCACAGAGCACTGAGTAGAGTTCCCTGTGCTATATAGCAGGTTCTCATTAGTTACCTATTTTATACATATTGGTGTATATATGTCAATCCCCATCTCCCAATTCATCCCACCCCCATCCCCCCCTTGGTGTCCATACGTTTGTTCTCTACGTCTGTGTCTCTATTTCTGCTTTGCAAACAGGTTCATCTGTACCATTTTTCTAGATTCCGCATATACGTGTTAATATAGGATATTTGTTTTTCTTTCTGTCTTATTTCACTCTGTATGACAGTCTCTAGGTCCATCCACGTCACTACAAATGACCCAATTTCGTTCCTCTTTATGCAAAATTTAAATTGTACTCTTTAAATATGTTCAGTTTACTATATGTCAATTATATCTCAATAAAACTGTTAAAAACAATCAAGCAAACAAAATCCTACTTTTTATTTCCATGTTTATTTCATGCCACCCACCACTGGAAAATAAACTCCTTTAAGAGCAATGAGTATGTCAGACATTCATGTCCAGGCTAACAGACATGAACCATTCCCAATGCCCATGACATTGTAAAACTAAGGAGAAATTTCCTTTGAAATTAAAAGACAGTATTTATTAGGAAACATTGATCAATGACTCAAGTAGCAAAGACTAACAACTTTATGCAATTAACAGTGATGACCTTAATACAATAAAGTAACATTTTAACCCAGCTCAGGAGATGTGAGACAATTAGGAAAAAATAGGTGAGGGGTTCATGAAAGTGCTGGAGAAAAGGAGAATCCAGACCAGACCAGAAGTTCTCAGCCATAATGCCTTAGGACTATGACCAGTCGGGGCACAGAGAAGTAAATGGACATTTATGCCAACATACTCTATAGCATTATAGCTATGTATGAATTTACTTTTTATTTTATCAAATTCATAATTTATATGGCTCCTACCTCATAAATTAGAAAGGAATGACAAATTAGGTAATCTGCAGCAACAATAACAAAATGGATGGACAGCTTTACTCTATAAACACTCTTATAAAACAATAAAACACCACTAACAGAAAAAAGGCCTGATAAAAGGACAACTCATGAAATACAAATAGATCTTTAAAGTGTCACCTTATAATTAAATCTATATATAATTTACCATTTTTTAAATCTATGAATTCCAAATTTTAAAAAATCTGTCAATGGCAAGAGTATGCTGTAATTGACATTTTCTTAGACAATTAGCAGGGGGATAGGGGCAGACATTCTTTCTGAAAGCTCTTCTAGCAAAAGTTTTCAATATTTAAAAACATCCATACTTAATTCTACCATAAGTAAATTAGCTTAAGCAAGTAATGAAATGTAAAGCAAAGGATGTAAATGCAAAGCTACTAATCACAATCTTCTATTAGTGAAAAACTAGAAACAACCTATAAATGCAACAGCAGGGAACTGCTAAATAAATGAACCTCAGGATGGAAAAATTCATGGCCATTTAATGCTATTTTTAAAGGATTTTTTAAAACATGGGAAAATTCTGATTGAACGAAAAATATCAGGACACAAATCTGTTTAGAACAGCATGACTCCAAATCTGTCTCACGCCTCCAGATTTTGAAAGTTTTGCACTGCTCTTTAAGTACTTTCACCAAATTGTGATCTCTTAGTGGCTCATTGCCAATCATATGGCTCACCAACTAAAGGCCTGAGCATCATCAAACGAAACTTCTGAACTCAGAAAATCCAATCCATCCTTCTAATGCTAACCTGGCATCAGCCTGGGGGTTAAATAACCACAAATCCGTTGACAAAACACTCTCCCTGTCAAGAGGGACAGTAAAAGTTGGTGGGTAGAGAAGAGTAAATAAGCAGTGAAGAAAAGTGGGGGCAAATGGGGAATTCAAATGCTTGAGATTTTTGTCCATACTTTATTTAGTCCATTATCAAGAATAATCTGGGGGACTTCCCTGGTGGCGCAGTGATTAAGAATCCGCCTGCCAATGCAGGGGACACAGGTTTGATCCCTGGTCCGGGAAGATCCCAAATGCTGCAGAGTAACTAAGCCCGCGAGCCACAACTACTGAAGCCCGCGCGCCTAGAGCCCGTGCTCCGCAGCAAGAGAAGCCACCGCAATGAGAAGCCCATGCACCGCAATGAACAGTAGCCCCTGCTCACCACAACTAAAAGAAAGCCCGCGTGCAGCAACGAAGACCCAACGCAGCCAAAAATAAAACAAACAAATAAATAAATTTATTTTAAAAAGGAAAAAAAAAGAATAATCTGGGACCATTCTATTAATGCCTTCTTTCAAAGAAAGATAAGGTCATTCCAAAATATCACTTCTTTTGGACAAGACACTCACTCTTGGAACTCAATCGCCAGTGGGTAAGATGGCACCTTGGGCTAAGAGGCCGAGGAAGAAGGGACTGAGGATAAATGTCCCCACATAAAAATCTTCTTTTCTTAGCGTTTGAAATGTTGTTCCCAAAGAGTCCTGATTTTCTCAAGTTGGAAGACTGTTTTCATCCTAAGTGTTCTGAAATACTAAGGTTACCATAAGAGATGACACAAATGATCCCAAGATTACATGGTGGAATTGGCAGAATTATTCAACATGACTTCTTTCTCCAGCAATTCTTGATTGGCGCATAAGACCAAGAAAGGAAAACCAGCAAACACAGCATTTTAAATTTGTGGGTACATTTTTTTTTCCTTTTCACAGAGTATCATTTCAGTACTGTTGATAGTTTGCCTAAAACAAACCCACACATAAAACCAGCAAGATTCCTATGGTTATTCTGAGCCATAGCCTATAGTATTAAAATATAGTTAAATATAGTTAAATGTTGCAATGCTCCAATCCTTTCCTCATTTTTTGTTATTATACAAGAATTGTTACATTCTCATTATAGCACCAAAATATGAACATAAATCAAAAGTAACTGCTCATACCACCTTTCCACCTAACTTTCCGTGTTTCTCTTTGAGACACATTGATAAACTCCCCATGAAACCTGGAATATGAATACCACCTTTACTAGAAAGAGAAGTAAAAGGGAAAAGAGAAAACACCAGTCAAGCACTCACACTTATTTATCACTCCAAGTCGCATCTCAAATCATTTCCCAAATTCCAATTACAGCAATTAGTGGTCAAGGCAAAGCTCCCCATCTAAGAATGTGGTTCAGCAAAATAAGCAAGGGTTTTCCATTCACTTGACCGCAGAAAACTGCTACTACTTACCGAGGTTAAATTCAACCACCAAAGTAACCAACATCCTGGAAATTATCCTCTAGGAGAGAAGTACATATTCTGTGTCTGCTTTCAAATACCCAGTTTTATTTTAACCTGCATGAACCAAAAGAAATGCCCTAGAAAGTGCAAAGGGAATCCAGAAATTTGTAGACAATAAAACTCGGTACTTTATGATAGAGGCTAACACAGGTTTTCTGTTTTACGATGCAGCAACTATCCTCTAAGCCAGTCTTTCAGATGTCTAAAAGTGACCCGACCCCCCTCCCACCCTGCCACCAGTAAAAATAAAGCGTCCACTAGATTTATATTAAATAGAGTGAAATTCAGAACTCAGCCCACGGGCATTATCCTTCATGAATTACCATATACATTCTACCTATCAGTCACAAGCTACCCATTAGTACTTGAATTACTTTGTCTCCTTCTGCCCTGGAGCATAATATCATTTGATAAGTGTATATTTGAAGCTACAGAACTAAAATTTAAACATATTAAACATGATTATAGTGGTGGTTGCAACTATACACATTAATCACAACTGTACAACTGTACACATTAGTCAAAATTCACCAAGTCTTACACTTAAAGTTGGCGAATTTTATTGCATATATATATATAATCTTTCCAACAATATCACAATATCAATCATATTAGAGCTCCATGGAACATGAATGTGAACTGATAATTCACTCCTAAAACATGGAAATGACAGTGACTGGGGAAGAAACAGAGGGAAAGAAAAAAACTTATTTATACTACAGAGGATTTCTCAGCCTCACCACTACTCACATTTTGGGCCAGATGCTTCTTTGTTATGGGGGAGTAATCCTGGGCATTTTGTAGGATGTTTAACAGCATTACTGGCCTCCAACCAATGGATGCCAGTTGCATCTTCCCCCTTTGATTGTGACAACTGAAAACGTTTCCAGACATTGTCAAATGTCCCCTGGGAGCAAAACCACCGCCTGGTTGAGAACCTCTGCATTAGGTCCTTATAACAAGATCCATTATGTAAATTCAGCTAAAGCCAGTGGTGAAAAGTAACAATCCCAGAGAAAGAAAAAAAATGGAGAATGTTGATGATTTAGGAGTTATACAGGACACTTTCAAATACAGGAAATCAATACAATCAATGCCTTCCTCCACAGCTAATGAACTCAGGTAAATCTGGAAACATCTCAAGTACATTTTTCCAGGAGTTGTTGTTAAACTTACATGTTAGGTTTCATAGCCATAAATCATCACCATAGACCAACTCTCTCAATAACTTCATAAATTGGTCATTTGTGGAACATGAAGGAATTAAAAGAACTGATTATACACTCTGAGGACAGAATGCAAATAAGCCCCAGACTTTTAATAAATTGACGTTTTAAAACTCAAGTCCTTAAATTCAACACTTAGTCACATTAAAAGAAAAACTGATACCTCCTCTGCCTACAAATTAAACTAACAATATGCATATTAAATGGCCATATGTGAGACAGACTGTGAGTAAATAGCTAGTTTGATCTGTTCACCTCCTAACACATGAGATAACAGCTTAAAAGAAATAAACTGTTTAATAATTCCACATTTGGAAATATATTCCAAGGAAATAACCCCCAAAAGAAGTTAGATCGCAAATATTCAAAGCATTGCTGATATCAGTTATTGCACAACACCCAATGCTGCAAACTAAGGCAAAGAAATAGACATAATGCTTTATCAGACACACAGATGATGGTTGAAAGAAACCTGAGTTTCTAGTCCAATGCCTGCTCTCCAAAGCACTGAGGGGACCTGAAGGTAGTAAAGAGGGCTCACTGGGCATTTTCATAACTTTTTTTAAAAAGTGCCTAGGCCAAGGCTCCAGGTAGTGCTGCTAAGCTGCAAGGCTCAGAAAAACAAAGAAACAAGCACAGTCAGATGAATAAATGACCTGGTTAACCATTACATATTTTTGTATTGTATACAAATTATTACTTGTATGCAAATACTATATACAAATATACTGTATATAAATGCAAGCAATTACATTTATAAAAACGTTCTTAAAAGTATAATCTGTTAATCAAAAAATCTTTCAGATCACAGGAGTTAGGGAAAAAAATAAGATGCCTTTTTATGGGGAAATGAAATACAGACCCAGAATTGATATAAGAATGTGCAACAAACATTGAACTATACACTTTCCCATTATTTTTTTTTTTTTTTTTTCTTTTTGCGGTATGCGGGCCTCTCACTGTTGTGGCCTCTCCCGTTGCGGAGCACAGGCTCCGGACGCGCAGGCCCAGCGGCCATGGCTCACGGGCCCAGCCGCTCCGCGGCATATGGGATCCTCCCAGACCGGGGCACGAACCCGCATCCCCTGCATCGGCAGGCGGACTCTCAACCACTGCGCCACCAGGGAGGCCCTACACTTTCCCATTATTAACCAAGGAAACACAAATTAAAGCACCATGATATTATTAAATATCCAGCAGATTGGAAAAATTTTGAGAAGTTTAATAAGATCAAGTGCTGGAGAAGATGCAAAATACTTAGAATTCTCACCAACTTACAACCACTTTTAAAAACAGTTTATTTTGTTTGGTTTGGTTTGGTTTATTTTATTTTTTTACACTCCACATATGAGTGAAAACCAGAGGGGAAGAGGGGTGGTGGGAGGGTGAAATGGGAGCAGGTCAACTCTACTGTGATGGTTGGAAGCTAAGCTTTTAGTGGTGAGTACGCTGTAGTATATACCGAAGTTGAAATACAAATTTATACACATAAAACTTATATAAAATATTATAAATCAACGTTACTTCAATTTTTTTAAAAGTTAGCAGTATCTTTTAAGCTAAAGATGCACCTACATCTTCACAAATGTTCAACAGGAAACAGAGTATTCATAGCAGCATTATTCATAAAAGCAAAGTGGGGACCACCCAAATGTCATACAGTGGTATATATGGTATAGTCACACAGTGAAATACTATACAGCAATGAAAAAGAACAAACATAACCCCAAAGCAGCAACATGGATGGATCTCATACAACGTTAAGTGAAAGAAGTCACAGAATACAGAGTATTATTCAATTTACATAATGTTTAAAGACAGGCAAAAACAAAAGAAAGAAAAGACAGATGGTAAAGCTATTGAGAAAAGCAAGAGGGGACTTCCCTGGTGGTCCAGTGGTTAAGACTCTGCACTCCCAATGCAGGGGGCCCGGGTTCAATCCCTGTGAACTAGATCCCTCATGCCACAACTAAGAGCCCGCACGCAGCAACTAAGATCCTGCATGCTGCAACTAAGACTTGGCACAGAGAGAGAGAGAGAGAGAGAGAGAGAGAGAGAGAGAGAGAGAGAGAGAGAGAAGAAGGAAGGGAGGAAGGGAGGGAGGGAGGGAGGAAGGAAGAAAGAAAGAAAAGCAAGGTGGTGGTAAATACGTATGTATAGAGTTTCCCTACAGAGGTGAGGGGGACAGAGGAAGACATATCAATAATAAAGAGGGTCCCTCAAGAGGCTTCTGGGGATACTGACAATGCTCTATTTCTTAACCTGGGAGGTTAACTACAATGAGTATCTGCTTTTTAATGACTCTAGACTGTACGTAAGTATTTTCATAGTCCTTTATGTTTCTCTTACAATGTAAAGGCTTTAATTTTCAAACACAAAGCGATACACACAACAATTTTGACATATGCAAGTCCACATCTGAATAACATTAACTGGAAAAAGTGGACTCAGTGTGTTTAAGATGATTACAATTGCATAGATCAGGGGTCCCCCACACCCCCCAGCCCCTGGGCCGCACAGCAGGAGGTGAGTGGTGGGTGAGCAAGCGAAGCTTCATCTGCTGCTCCCCATCGCTCACATTACCGCCTGAACCATCACCCACCCCCCACCACCGTCCGTGGAAAAATTGTCTTCCATGAAACTGGTCCCCGGTGCCAAAAAGGTTGGGGACCGCTGGCATAGATATAAAGATACAACAACAAAGACCACAGGCTAGTTGGAAGTGATAAGATAAAGTCACGCTCATTGGGGCTTTTCTGGTAGGAGTGCTTGGGTTCATAATTTCGAAACTATTTGACTGATGTCACACAACAGATTAAATCTAGAGCAGGTGGTGTCAAAAAAAATCAATATGCAAAAAGAGGTCCAATTGACAATGGGTTTAGAATAACAAGTCTCTGAATTGATGTTTAACAGGCATTTTCAGAAGGCAAATATACAAGGTGGATTGTGTACCCAAGTCTAGATGTTGGCTGATTCTACAAGTGATATTTATCAGCCACGGAAATTTTTTGGTTGACAATTATATTTCATGGCAAAAAAAATTTTTATTGTCATTACAAAGCAGGGTACTGTATTTTTTTAATTAGCGGTGATATAATCATAAAAGTAAAGAGAGTGATTATATGTGTGAATAAGCCATGAAGCCACATCAGTTTGGATAAAGGAAATGAGGGAGAAATTTTCAAGGCTAGATGTAAGGAAAATGAGAGAGAAAGAAAGGATCAGGCAAGTTTCAGGAAATGGCAGAATGGCCCACCCTAGTTTCATTTGCTCATTCCAGTCACAATTATATTTAACACCAGAGTGCTTTATATCATGGCCATCTCTTAATCACCCCTATGTAAATTAACCAAGACAGTCCTTTTCCATTTCGACTCTACGGTTTATATACCTCCCTTAAAAAATAAATATAAAAAAATCAGGTTTGTGTTTTTTCATGCTAAAAGAATAATTAGGAAGGCAAATCTGGTGCTGCTGTCCATTGACTTCTAAATTACCTACTTCAGCACAGATAACTAGAATGATCAGATTAACAATAGTCAGCAAACAGCAAAGAGCACACTGAATTCTGCATCATTCAAATTCAAAATTCTGGGTTCTCCTTTTTCTTCCGGTCTCAGCTCAAATGTCACCTGCTCAGGGAGGCTTTCTGCGATCACTGTACCAGGTAAGCCCCATTCCACTGTCCCAGGAACTCTGTTCTTCACAGAACTTATCACTGAAAGTGTCATATTTGTTTTCTTTTTACTGTCTACTTTCCCCCCTTCCTAACAGAGCATCTTGTTCATTCTCTTCACTGTTAAATCCCAGAAACTGGCATAGAACAGGCACTCGTATATCTAGAAAATTCCTTGAGCAAATGCAACAAATAAATAGGGCAGGCTGACAGGTAAGCAGGTAAATGATTACGAGTACTATCAGCACACAGACACACAAATCTAACTTAGCTTTGTAGGTAACACGAAAGAACTACCCGTTTTTATCAGATTGCTTTGTTTCAGAACAATTGCTTCAACGGAATAGATGGGGTGAAATGAGGAGGTAGGAAAAACAGTTAGGAAAATGCTGTAATGGTGAGAGAAGTGAGAGGAAAGACAGTGGCAGTGAGATGGAAAAAAGGAAAGTGACATGTAAGCTATCTGAGAATTAGAATCAACAGAGCGTGGTGATTCATGGGACTAGAGTGAAGGTGAGGCCAAGCAGAAATCCAGCAGTTATAACTTAGGAAACTGGATATAACAAATCCATAGATGAGGAAAGGAGATGTGGGGGGCAATAGGAATGAAAGGGGAAAAAAAGAGACTAACTCCATTAATTAATTGCTGGGGCGGGGGGTGCTGGAGGTTCACATACAAAAGACAACATAACTTTGCACATTCTGCTCAACTTGGACTCGACCTGAATGCAGCTTTTTCTGTCTCTCTGACCAATGGCCTCATCTACAAATAGATTTTTAAAATTCTCTAAAATCTTTATTAAACTTTACAATTATAGGGACCTGATGTGGAGGGAAGTCAGAGGCCCCAGAGCAGGGTTACAAAATGTTGACATGGATACACAGGAACAGTAGATTTAAGACAGGTCCCTTGAAGCTATGCCCCGAGTCAACAGGCCGCAAGGTTCAAATCACTTCCCTCTGCCACCTGATTGATCTGGGACAGGAGAACAGTATCCCAGTTTGGATGATGGTAGAAGTAGGAAACGTGGGCATTAACTAATATAGTTTAAGGAATAATTTATGTTAATGATCTTTGTATTTGTAATGTATGATGGATTATTATCATTATTGTTTGTGTATGGTTGATCGTACAAGAAGAAAAGGAGGCCCATCTATTGGATGTGATGTTAGCAGCCTGGAAGGGACTTCAATTTTAAAACTAGACCTTTTCCAATGCACTCCAATGTCTTAAATTCTTTTCATCAGGGACTTCCCTGGTGGTGCAGTGGTTAAGAATCCGCCTACCAATGCAGGGGACATGGATTCGATACCTGGTCCGGAAAAATCCCACATGCCGCGGAGCTACTAGGCCCATGCACCACAACTACTGAGCCTGAGCTCTAGAGCCGCGAGCCACAACTACTGAGCCCATGTGCCACAATTACTGAAGCCCGCGTGCCTAGAGCCCATGCTCTGCAACAAGAGAAGCCACTGCAACGAGAAGCCCGCGCACCGCAACTAGAGAAAGCCTGCGCGCAGCAACGAAGACACAACGCAGCCAAAAATAAATAAATAAATAAAAATGAAAAAAGAAATCTATAAAAAAATTCTTTTCATCAGAGCTGAGATAGCTAATTACCCTGATATAGACAAGAATTCCTTTTGCCATCCATAGGGAATATAAATAACTGGTCAGATTATTGTCTGAAAGCAAGTTCAGGCAGGAAGCAAGATCACTCTAGCTGACGAACTTTTACTTGGCAATTGTGCCAGTGAGCTTTATCTGTGTGTGCACTTGTGGATTAGATAACTGTATTTAAGCTAGTGTCAGCTCCATAGGAAAATGCTTGATGATTCCCGCTGCTTTCAGCTTTGTTTCTTTAAAGCAAAGAAAAAACTGCATCGCCAACAGTTTTTTTTTCTTAACATCTTTATTGGAGTATAATTGCTTTACAGTGTTGTGTTAGTTTCTGCTGTATAACAAAGTGAATCAGCTATAAGCATAGGTATATCCCCATATCCCCTCCCTCTTGCATCTCCCTCCCACCCTCCTTATCCCATCCCTCTAGGTGGTCGAAAAGCACCAAGCTGATCTCCCTGTGCCATGCGGCCGCTTCCAACTAGCTATCTATTTTACATCTGATAGTGTATGTATGTCAATGCTACTCTCTTACTTCGTCCCAGCTTACCCTTCCCCCTCCCCGTGTCCTCAAGTCCATTCTCTGTCTGTGTCTTTATTCCTGTCCTGCCCTTAGGTTCATCAGAACCATTTTTTTTTTTAGATTCCATATATATGTATCAGCATATGGTATTTGTTTTTCTCTTTCTGACTTACTTCACTCTGTATGACAGACTCTAGGTCCATCCACCTCACTACAAGTAACTCAATTTCGTTTCTTTTTATGGCTGAGTAATATTCCATTGTATATATGTGTCACATCTTCTTTATCCATTCGTCTGTCGATGGACACTTAGGTTGATTCCATGTCCTGGCTATTGTAAGTAGAGCTGCAATGAACATTGTGGTACATGACTCTTTTTGAATTATGGTTTTCTCAGGGTATATGCCCAGTAGTGGGATTGCTGGGTTGTATGGTAGTTCTATTTTTAGTTTTTTAAGGAACCTCCATACTGTTCTCCATAGTGGCTGTACCAATTCACATTCCCACCAAGAGAGCAAGAGGGCTCCCTTTTCTCCTCAGCCTCTCCAGCAGTTATTGTCTGTAGATTTTTTGATGATGGCCATTCTGACTGGTGTGAAGTGATACCTCACTGTAGTTTTGATTTGCATTTCTCTAATGATTAGTGATGTTGAGCATTTTTTCATGTGTTTGTTGGCAATCTGTATATCTTCTTTGGAGAAATGTCTATTTAGGTCTTCTGCCCATTTTTGGATTGGGTTGTTTGTTTTTTTGATATTGAGCTGCATGAGCTGCTTATATATTTTGGAGGTGAATCCTTTGTCAGTTGCTTCATTTGCAGATATTTTCTCCCATTCTGAGGGTTGTCTTTTCATCTTGTTTATGGTTTCCTTTGCTGTGCAAAAGCTTTTAAGTTTCATTAGGTCCCATTTGCCTCCAACAGTTTTTAGTGCCTTGGCTTCTATCTTGTTCAAAGTGGTTGGGAGCTTATAGCTGTAAGAGACAAGTTCATGTCCTTATCATATTTAACAGCTTCAGGAGAAATAATACCCATGCAGTTTGAGCCAGTAATTTGGAGACTTTCAGGCATATGATTTTTTAAAATGAGAGTGGAAAGACTCTCAGGATTTCTTATGTCTTGCCCACATGAGCCACAAACTGAAAAGGAGAAAAGACATTTACAGATTCAAACTTTTGGAAGTGAATGGGCAGCTGCCCAGGCGTTCAGGACCAACCCTGAGCCTGACATTAGGATCCCTTAGTCTTGAGCATCCACTGTCTGTGAAACAGTATAACTCTTGCTTGGGAAACTGGAGTTCTAAGGTGGGAGGACAGGAAAAAATGTGAAAAGATGGCCCTGGTTTCTGTTTTCTACAGAAGTGCCACGTGGGGTAATTACTCCCACTGAAGTTGTAAACTTTGACCTTTCTGGAAAACCTTTGTGTATGAAGCCTTGACCAGCTTATAGGAGCCAAGGCTGGAACCAATGAGGACTCTGCTTCACGGCAGTGCGGAGGCTCAAAAAGTACTCTCTAACCCATCTACCAAGGTCTACCACCTAGAACTGTGCTCCTGGACATTGAATATCAGGCCAGAGCAGGTGCAGAGGTCCAAACTGAAGCCTCACTTAAACATGACCTTGGGCTAAACTCTGGATCTCAGCTGCCTCTTCTCACCAACTTACAACCACTTTTAAAAACAGTTTATTTTGTTCGGTTTGGTTTGTTTATTTTGTTTTATTTTTTTTTACACTCCACATATGAGTGAAAACCAGAGGGGAAGAGAGGTGGTGGGAGGGTGAAATGGGAGCGGGTCAACTCTACTGTGATGGCTGGAAGGACCATATGTAACTCTTGCTTTGCTCCATGTGGACCACTCAGCGCTTTTCTCTCTTCCAGCAACAAAAATTCACTTTGAGACAAACTATTTAAATCAAGAATAAAAATATCTTCTCTATCTCAAACTACCAAATAACACACCTATCAGCTAACAGGGCCCAAGTCTGCCTTAGATTATTATTATTATTTTGCTAAGTATGAAAAAGACACCAAAATATATTAAAAGCTTAGTTGTTTCATGATCCATATGCTACACTAGAAACCCTCTCAATTCTGGTAAGGAGATATATATACCAATGTTCACCAAAACATCATTTCTTACAAGTAATCAGGAAATAAGTGTCCACGGGCAGGAAAATGGATAAATAATGATATATCCATACAAAGAATGGACTAGATCAGAGGTCAGCAAACTTTTTCTGTAAAGAGCCAGATGGTAAATATTTTAGGCTTTCCAGGCTACACAGTCTCTGTCACAGCTACTCAACTCTGCTGTTTGGTGTGAAAGTGGCCATTGAAAATACATAAAGTTTATTTACAAAAAGAGGTGGCTGGCTAGATTTGGCCCACAGGCCATAGTTTGTTAACCCCTGAAGTTGACCCATATCCACCAACATGGAAACATGTCAAGCAATGTTGAGCCAAAAATGCAAGTTTCAAAACAATATGCATGGCATGATTCATTAACACAAAGTTTAAAAATCTGAAGGCAATACTTTATAATAATTGTGGATATGTACATATTAGTAAATGTATAAAAATAGGCTCAAGTGATAAACTCTGAATTCGTGACAGACAGAAGATGTAGGAGAATCAACTGTAATTTTTTTACATTTCTTTAAAATCCAAATATCCAAACCCAAAGCAAATAAGGCATAATGCCAAGATCTAATAAAGCTGGGTGGTAGATACACAGATAATTATCACATTATTCCCTGTCTTAGTATTATATTTGAAATACATCTCAAAATTTTCTTTTTAAGTATTCAATAGAAACATGTGTTTCCCTTTATTTTGAGGAGACAAGGCTTAAATATCAAGTTAAATATGTTTTTGCTGTGAATTAATTTAATCTAATAGCTAAAATAGACTGGGCTAAAGAACTGCTATATTATAAATGAGACGAGGTGGTAAAAACAGACACTCCACCTTTGAGAAACAAAAGAAAACTATGTATTATAAAACGCCTAGAAAAAATTGTTTTAAAAACAGCATTCGCTGTTCTCTTAATTACAAAGTAATTCATGGCTGTAAGGAGAGAAGAAAAACCTTGGAAAATAAAGACAAACAAAAATAAAAATGTAACCCATGAATTACCCTATCACCCAACCATAACTATTAACATTCTGATGTGGGTCACTCTCTAGGATTTGTTATGTGCATTTTTTTTAACTTACAAAAATGGTATACCATATATATATATTATTTTGTAGACAGCTTATTTGAACAGCTTTTTAATTTGAATACTCATTTATACACCTCTCTTTTCCTGTATTTTTATCTCAAAATAATCTGCATGCTATATACACAGAGTTCACTCCTGACATCTTAGCTTAAAAGACTTTGATCCGAGTTGCCAACAAAGTGGCATTGAGACCAAATCGAAGCTCCCCCAAAGCCCTCATTGAGTCACCACTCAGAGCTGCCTGTTCTAAGCTGTTTATTAAAAATTGTCAGGCTAGCTACCACCTCTGTAGACCAGGACTATCTAATGAAAACTACAACATACAAAGCTGTTACTTGTTTGTCCTTAAAACATCCCTGAAGGATATAAACTAAAACAACTGCCAACCTTACTTCACAAACAGAGCAGCTGCTGTTAAGGAGATTAATAAGTAACTTGCTTGAATAACTTGCTCCTACCCTACAGCAGAACCTTCATCCTATAAACAAGTCTTACTGGAAACTCAGGCTTCCATTAGTGCTGCTGGCTGAATGCTTTGCTATTACACCTATTATCAGCAAGCAATTTAGCATCAACTCATTTAGAACGCTGGGCTTCCTGGGCAGCTGGAAAGAATACTGTTTACAATCTCATGCCTCTTGCATGAACAAACTGGGCTTTTCTCAACTTTGCATCTCCACACCAACCTCCTCTTTTAATTCCAAACCTACCTTTCTTACAACTTCGAACATCCACCTAATCACCCTTCTTGGTTAGCCAAGGAGCTTTACTGTTAGGAAAAAGGACGGAATAAGGAGGAAAGGAATCATGGCCACTTGACCATGCCTCACCAGAACCAAGAAAAGCCACTCTTCCAAGCCAGAAGGGAAAAGCATGGGCCGCTGTAGATCTGTCCAGGAACCTACATAGTCTGGTGGCCAGGAGTTCACTGGTCCCACTCACCTCTCCACCACTCCCATTGACTTAGCTTTCCCCTTTCCCTGAGATTTCTCCCTGTGCTTCTTTCTCCTGTCCCTACGCCAGCTCTCTCTCTTGTATCTCAAGTTCAAATACCTAAAAAAGAACTGCTCCATTCAGATCTTACAAGCCTGATCATCAAGTTCCACTGACCAGCCAACAAGCAAATATCCAAGGGTCAGATCCTTTCCCCTGATCAATTAACTGTGACCATGGTGGCTGGCGGGAAGGGTCAGGAAGTACAGAGACAACCGAAAGTAAAGAACTGCCCAGGGCCACTTTTGCCAGCAAAAGACTAAAGTGAGCAAGCTTCTGAGAGCTGGCCTGTCTTTTAAATCTACTGGTGTCTAAAACTAAACACATCATATTAGTCTCAAACCAACTTCTAAGGTCTGCATTTCCACCATTATCCAGGTTCGTCAAGCACACGACCACTGGGGTTCTCACTCATTCACAAATATCCTTGCCACAATATAAAGTGGCTTTCCACTGTCTTCTATTCTCCATTCCCATTGTCACCCTATATTAGACCTTTGGTCTTTCCTAGTTAACCTGGTTTCACCGTTTATTGCCTTTCCTATTCCAACCCAATCAACTTATTCTTCCTAGATTAGACCTATAAACAGCTTTCAAAGTTACCACTCCCTGCTCAAAGCTATGGCCTAGTTATCCCCCCTTCCCCCGCTTCCAGCCAAAATAGGTCCAAACCCTAACCCATGCACACAACCCACAATAAGGTCTATACCTACTTACCTAGACTCATCACGTGCTTTGTCCCTTATTACAGCTAAACTCACTCCTGTCCCAACACAGAAACCATTCTGTTGTCTCCAAACCTGTTTATGCCACTTCCTCCATCTGATAGACTTCATTATCCTCCCAGGGCACCACTTGCCAAAATCCTGTCATTCTCCAAGGTCAATTCTGTCTGCATGACTTTTCCAAACTCCCCAGCTAGCTGAGTTCTCTCCCTTGGTCCCACAGCACTTAATTTAAACATCTAGCACTTCTAGTTGAGTGCTGTCCAATAGAGATATATTGACAAGCTACATATCTAAATTTCCTAGTAGCCATATTCAAATTGGAAAGAAACAGGTGAAATTCATTTTAATAATGTTTTATGGAACTCTTCATGTCGAAAATACTACCATTTCATGTAGTAATGTAATCAGTATAAAAATTGAGATACTTTACATTTTTGCATATTAAATCTTCAAAATCTGATATGCATTTTACACTTAGAACACATCTCAATTTGTACAATCCATATTTGAAGTGCTCAAGTGGCTGCCTTATTGGATAGTGCATGACCAACTCTTTCAAGCTAAAAATGGTAAGGCTTCCTTCACTCCCTCTCCTATAAGCCCATGTAAAACTTTAAATTTAAAATTTTTTTTAATCCCAAGCTTCTAATTTATCCCTCCTCCTCTTTCCCCTTTGGTAACCATAAGTTTGTTTTCTATGTCTATGAGTGTGTTTCTGTTTTGGAAATAAGTTCATTTGTATCATTTTTTTGTATCATTTTTTTTAGATTCCACACATAAGTGGTATCACGATATTTGTCTTTCTCTGTCTTACTTCATTTAGTATGATAATCTCTAGGTCATCCATGTTGCTGCAAATGGCATTATTTCATTCTTTTTTATGGCTGAGTAATATTCCATTGTGTGTGTGTGTGTGTGTGTGTGTGTGTATAAACACACACACCACACCTTCTTTATCCATTGATCTGTAGATGGAAACTTAGGGTTGCTTCCATGTCTTAGCTATTGTAAATAGTGCTGTTATGAACACTGTGGTGCATGTATCTTTTCAAATTAGAGTTTTCATCTTTTCTGGATATATGCCCAGGAGTGGGATTGCTGGATCATATGGTAGCTCTATTTTAGTTAAGGAACTTCCATGCTGTTCTCCACAGTGGCTGCACCAATTTACGTTCCCACCAACAGTGCAGGAGGGTTCCCTTTTCACCACACCTTCTCCAGCATTTATTACTTGTAGATTTTTTGATGATGACCATTCTGACTGGTGCGAGGTGATACCTCAACATAGTTTTGATTTGCATTCCTCTAATAATTAGAGATGTTGAGCACCTTTTCATGTGCCTGTTGGCCATCTAGATGTCTTCTAAACTTTAGTTTTTGAGGCTAAGTATTATACCTTCCTTATATTGGTATCCCCTAGAGCAAAAACTACAGCCCAAGGGTCAAATCTGGCTGGCCACCTCTTTTTTGTAAATAAAGTTTTATTTTAATATAGCCTTGCTTATTCATTTACATTTGTCTATGTTGCTTTCACAGGACAATGGCAGAGTTGAGTAGATGCAACAGAGACCATATGGCCCACAAAGCCTAAAATATTCACTATCTGGCCCTTTGCAGAAACAGTTTGCTGACTCCTTACCCAGAGCACTAGTACACTAAGTGTGGTCAGTAGGCCAGTGCTGGTCAGCAAACCATTATCAGTCTAAAATGAGAAGGAGCCTCCATCAGAATGTAAATAGATTTTTTTTTTGTGACAAGATTTTCTTAATGAAGAAAGCAGTATATTAGTTAACAATCTGGTACTGGCTCTGAATCTCACCATAACTGTTTAATTGACTTTATTGTAGTTATGCCATATAATTTTTAAAAACTTTATAGTCAAATATATTTATTTTTTAATTTAATTGCTTCTGAGTCTCCAGCTTGGATAAAGAAGTTTCTCTCATTCCTGTATTGTTCATATGATCACTATACTTTTATTACAGAATTTTGTTTTGTGTTTATGTCTAAGCATTTAAAACAACTAGAAGTTTTAATAAAATTCAAGTAAGGGCTCCAATTTTATTTTTTCCATATATGCAGTAGTACCAGAATCATTTAAACCTAGCTTTCTCTAAAATGAATGTCACCTTTTTATATATTAAATCATATATACTAGAATTTATTTCTGGATTCTCTATTATTCCACTGATGTATTTATCTCTTTATAAGTCAACATCATATTGAATCAATTAGTGACTTTATCGTTGTAGTAGTTATGCATTGCTACATAACAATATTACCATAAATGTAGAGACTTAAAACAGCACACAATTATTATCTCAGAGTTTCTGTGGGGTCAGGAGTCTGGGTACAACTTAACTCTGTCTTCTGTTTCAGGATCTCCTAAAGCTTCAATCAAGGTGTCAGGTGGTTGCCGTCTCATCTGAGGCCTAAATGGGGAAGGATCTGCTTCCAAGATCACTTGATTGTTGGCATCATTTTGTTGCTTGCAGGCTGCCAGACTGAGGGCCTCAGTTTCTGTCAGTGGGAGACCGCCCTCAGTTCCTTGCCATGTGGTCCTCTCCATAGGGTAGATCACAACATAGAAGCTGGCTTCTTCAAAGCCAGCCAGGGACAGAGTCTCTCAGGAAGACAGACATTACAATCTTACCTAATATGGTCATGTACATGTATTCACACACATTGAAACACCTTTGTTGTACTCTATTAGTTAGAAACAAGTCATAGGTCCTGCCTGAATCCGAGTGAAGGAGATTACACAAGAACATGATACCAGAAATGGGGATCATGGTGGCCATCTCATATACAATAGTATATTCTGATAACACTGGTAAGGCACATACTTCTTTCCCCCCGCCCCATATTTCTCATATTTCTCTTGCCTTCTCAGGCATTTATTCTTCTATATAAACATTATTATTTTATCAAGTGCCACCCCCCTCAAAAAATCCCATTGGGAGTTTATTTGGAATTACATTAAGCACATTTTTTACATTGACTTTTATAATATTAAATCTCCCCACTCAAGAACACAATGTCCTTTAATCTCTTCAGATCTTATGACCCTCAATAAGATTTTAGTTTCCTTCATGTTCTTGTTAACTATTCTGAAATAGTTATGATTTCTGTTGCTACTGAGACTGAAATTTTTTCCTCCCTCTCCTTTTGTAAGGCTTATGCTAAAATAATGAAAAGCAATTAATTTTTATCTTGTATTTAACCACTTTACCAAATTCTCATATTAGTTTATCTTTAAACTAGACTCTGCTAGGTTTCTCAGGATACAACAATTGCATCTGTGGAGATAATTTTATCTCTACTTTTTCCAACATTGAGTTATTCTTTGTCTTTTTATATTTGTAGATAAGCCAAAATCATAAATAATATTGGTAACCAAGAATCTGTCTAGTTCACAACTGAATCAAATGTTTTTAGTATTTTACTATTTGAACAAATATTTACAGTTTTTTAAAAATAAATTTATTTATTTATTTTTGGCTGCGTTGGGTCTTCGTTGCTGCGCAGGGGCTTTCTCTAGTTGTGGTGAGCGGGGGCTACTCTTTGTTGCAGTGTGCGGGCTTCTCATTGCGGTGGTTTCTCTTGTTGCAGAGCACAGGCTCTAGGCGCATGGGCTTCAGTAGTTGTGACTCACGGGCTCTAGAGCACAGGCTCAGTAGTTGCAGTACACAGGCTTAGTTGCTCCGTAGCACGTGGGATCTTCCCAGACCAGGGCTCGAACCCGTGTCCCCTGCATTGGCAGGTGGATTCTTAACCACTGTGCCACCAGGTAAACCCCCTACAGTTGGTTTTAACAACTGTTGAATGGAAATCATCTCTGCTAATAAAAGAAATAATGGTAGATACTCCACCTCAATGAGGTACAGCAAAACTCCCCACTCCTTAAGTGTGAGCTAGGCACAGTGACTTTCTTCCAAACAGTAGAGTATGGAAAGGGGGAGAAAGAGTAACTTTATAGTGAGAAATCTGACAAAGTATCTCAGCCAGGTAATCAAGGTCAGTATCAACAGTGATAAGTCATATTGACAGTATGTACTCTTCATATGTTGTGATGAAAATGGCACTTAACCTCTTAGATCTTCCTCCCCAAAACACATAACTCTAGTGTAATCATGAGAAAAACATCAGACAAATCCCAATTGAGGGACATTGTACAAAGTACGTGACCTGTACTCTTCAAAACTGTCAAAGTCATCAAAAACAAGGAAAGTCTGAGAAACTGTCACAGTCCAATGAAGTCTAAGGAGACATGACTACTAAATGTAATGTGGTAGCCTTAATGAGATATTAGGTAAAAACTCAAAAATTCTGAATTAAGTGTGGACTTTAGTTAATGTATCAATCTTGGTTCATTAACTATAACATACTAATGTACCATACTAAAGTAGGATGTTAGTAACAGGAAAAACTGGTTGTGTGGTATATGGCAACTCTATGTACTATCTCCACAATTTTTCTGTTCTAAAATTAAACGTTTATTTTAAAAAAGAATAAGCCATCAATTTCTCATTTGATTTTTTATTTAGTTATACTTAATGTTATATGTTATAGCTGTACAGCATAGTGATTCACAATTTTTAAAGGTCATACTCCGTTTATAGTTATTATAAAATATTGGCTATATTCCCTGTGTTGTACAATATATCCTTGTAGCTTATTTATTTTATACATTTTAAATGGCAGGTTTATATTTATTTATCCTAAATAGGAATACCCTTATCCCAATGACAGGGCTAAACTCAGTGACCTAAACTCATTATGTTTCTGGTTTCCATTCAAACCCTCCTGGAATACCAGCTCTCTTTGGTAGCAAACTATAAAGCCTGAAAAGTTAATCATCCCCAATTTCCAGGGTAGGGGGTGTTCTGATCAATTTATTCATTTAACAAATATTGATATAGTACCTGTTACACTTTACAAAGCACTTGAATGTCATTTAACCTTCACCACTTGACTGAGGCAGATATCTTCAATTCTGAAGAGGAAACCGAGGCTCAGAGAGAGCATGTGAATTGCCTAAGGTCACACAGCAAGTGTCTAAGCCAAGACTTCACATAGGACTAATCTCAAATCCCCTGCAATAGAAGGCAATAGCTAAAAGAATAGCAAGAGAGTGATACAGTTTAGTATGAAACAGAAATTGGAAGAGGTGAAAAACTCTGAAAAGCTTCATCAGAAATAGAAATTGAACACAAATAGAGATGTGGATGTGGAAGGGATGTTTAGGAACATTTACCACCCAGCTTCATTATCAAGATCTGGGCTCCTTTTCAACCCAAAGGGGTCTACCCTAGAGAAGTCCTAGTATACCCCCTGGAAATCATAAACTCCTAATGACTGTTTGTGGAATGATTAGAACAATGAACTCACCAAAGGATCCTATACATCACCATGATGATGTTTGGAGAATGGGAATTGAGTTGCAGAGACAAACTCATTTCACTGAGAAATGAGAATTGGTAATCTGAGGCAAGAATAAAAGTCTCTATACTCCTGGGGGGAAGAAGATTGATTATTCAGTAGGCATGGTAACTAGTAACTACCAGCACCCATTTCTAAACCTATTTGATCAGTGGCAACTCACCTTAGTCTAATTATCAATAAAAACTCAACTTCTTTCAGGGAACATACTTCTAGAAGCTAATTACAGTGACAGCCTCACACAGTTCAAGAGCAACCAATCAGCAGCAGAGGCACTGCAGTGACTATGCTTCTCAGAGGCAATCAACAACAGTCTCACCCAAATAGCCATGGTTCTAAGGCCAAGGTCAACCAATCTGCTTCTGTACCCAAAGCAACCATCAAACACCACCACACTTCCCAAAAAGACCAGCAAGCTGTTTCACTCATAAACTGTGCTTGACTAGTACTGCTCTCTCTTACTTTAGTAAGAAATGAATTCAGGTTTTTGTTTTACATATTGGATGACAGTCTAATATTTTGAAAGGGGGAAAACCAAGTCTCTTCCTAACTTCTCAGTGCAACTGTAAACAAATACATTCCCCCTAAGGAACGGAAACTACTCCAAACTCCAAGAGTTCAATTGCAGACACTTGCCAGAGACCAGTTCAGTGGGTGAGAAAAATACTAGATTGGCTACATCTTGCTTCTCCTCAAACTAGCTTTATGGTACTACAGATCATCACAGGAAGGCATTCATATGGTATGAATATATTTATGACAAACTGCATCACAGACCAGAGTAACATCCCAGGAATCAGAATCACCTTGGGAATGTTTTTTTTAAAAATACATACCTAGGCCCCTCTCCAAATCAATTAAAATGGAAATTTCATGAGCTAGGACCAAACAGCTGTGATTTTAAAAGCCCCTTAGTGATTCTGATGAGCACTCCTCTAGTTAGGAATGATTAGCAAGGTCTCCTAAGAGTGACAAGGCCATTTTGGTTTACTAAGAGAGACTGGAGACCTAGCCTAAGACTTTTGGGCAAAGCAGACCAAATCAGGCCCATGCTAGATATTCAATAGCTAGATATTTCCTAGCTATCTCCAGATCCAAGAGACTCAAGATGAACCAGGCCTGCTATTATACAGAGTTCTCTCTGAATCAATGGTTCTCAATCCTACTTGCACAGCTGAATCACCTGGAAGATCATTTTAAAATTATGAAAGCTGGCATCCTCCTCCAAGCCAATTGAATCAGAATCTCTTAGGGTGAGGTCTAAGCATATAGTATTTTAGGGCTCCTTAGGCAATCCTGATGAGCAAACAGGGTTGAGAACCACAGATCTAGATTGCTCACCTAGTACCTGCACCTGACCCAGCCCATCTTTCAGTACAACGCAACTGCAATTTCTCCTAAAACAGATGATGATGAAAAAGCCTGTCATACCTTACAGAAAGCACAAAGAAAATCTTCCACGGTAGAATTGTGATCCTTAATTCTATCACCAAACTATTTCACATGCTTACACATTCAAGTGATCAAATAACCAAAGGGAAAACAAGAAAAGCCCTCTCCTATATTTCCCCCTCTATGTCCTTTTCTTGACGAATATTGGGGCTCTATATAAAAGGGCACAAAAATGTTCAGCCAAGAATGAAAAGCATTCAGTAAAGGCAAGTGGGATAACAGCCAAAAAAGGAAATTTAAGAGCAGTAATCCAACGATCTGCCTGTCATGAAGAGATAACCCAAACTGGAAGCTGCTGTAAGGGGTCCAAAGGAGAAAAAGGCATAAGAATATATTTCTAAAGTGCACTTCAAATTGGTTTAGTGGTGCATTAGTCACCTATGTCAAAGGTTTAACATGTTTAAACAGAGAAGCACAGTCACCAATGACTTTCAATTCAAAGCACCTTCTGAAGTGCTTACTTAAAACAGGACATAATGCTGAACAGTCCATGAATCATAAGTAATGTAGCTCACGATAGGGTCAAATCAAGAACTTTAGCTATAATTAAAATTGAGAAAAGTATTTCAATCTATCTGGATAAAAAGTCAGCTAGTTTCTAAGCAACTACTAAGTGGAAAAGACTTAATGTTCCGCAAATGCTGTAAAACGTAGTACCCATATCCTAACTGCATGTTGCATGCAGGAAGTTGCTTAAATAAGGAAAAAAAAACTTTTCAAATTACAAGGTAGAAGTCCTGCAATAAACACAAAGGGTTATCATTGTAGTAATAGAAAAATAGCAGAGCAATGACTCGTCTAACAGCAAGCACCCCACTCCCCACCATACTTTGAACTCTGCTGCTTCCACATTAAATTAATCCACCAAGATCTGAATTAGGTCAGAAGACACATGGGCCTCCACCTGGTGGGAAGAAATTCGATGAGCAGAAAAAACAGCAGCAACCTTCAGAGCTTCATTCCCATTTGTCCAACTCCAGTCCTTGATGACCAGATGACCTTAAAGAGGATGTGCTTTCATAAGCCTGTTCCAGCCTAGAACATTCCCCTTGACATCCAAAAGCCTTTTAAAAATTGTAAAGTAGATACCAATATCTATTAGAATAGCCCAACTGTTGCCATCTCAGACACTCTATTCAATCACTCACAATCAACTACGTATTTAATTAGTACCATGCAATGTAGAGATACAGATATAAAGGACTTCCAGTTAGAGATGATGGATTGAACACATCCATTTACCTTGGCTATCTCCCAAAACTCCACTGAAATGACACTGAAAGGATTTTTTTAACCCACAATAACAATGAGAATGGAAGAGGAGACAACCGCAATGACATTTTGGGAGCTCAGAAAAAGCCAAATCCTACGGTAGCTGTGAGAAATGTCAAGAATAAAATATTTGCACACAAGCACCCCCAGAAGGCAGTTCCATGCACTCTTGGAAGTAGGGATGAAAGGGGGCTAAAATAAGGAGAATCTGGGAAAAGCTTTTTGAAAAGCACTTAGATCCCCTCCAACTTCCAGTCTCTGCCTTCTCCCCCATTCCAGCATGGGTTCAGAGATTTATTTTCCAGGGAGAGTGAAGTGAACTGGGGAACCAAAGCATAGTGAACATTGGATTCTACACTTGAAACAGGAGCTTAAACAAAGGTGCATTTATACTGCATGTGGGGACATCCATATCCCCAATCTTCTTCATCCAGAGAGAAGATTGGAAGATTCTTCTATAGGAAATCTGATTAGACCAAAGGAAAAGACCTAAAGAGATTGACCTTGGTTCCAAAACTCAACTGCCCAGCCAAATCACCCAACTTATAATCAACAACTCCCACTAAGAGCTTCCAATCAGCATTTTTAGTGCTCCACTCTTAAACAACAAAGAGAAAATGGGTACCAGAAATTTGAGGTAAGTCTGTAGTATGCCAGATAACAGAGAAGCTTGGAGGAAACAGCAAAAAGAAGCAAACTTTTTTAAAAAAATCATTAATATTGTCGGAAGAATTTTAAAATATTACATTTATGAAACAAGAGCAGGATGCTAGAAAAAGAATCTCTTAGGCCTCAACAGAGAGCTCCTAGATATCAACATATAAAACAAATGAAAAATGCAATAACAGGCAAGGTAAGCTGGGAGGGATCTCCCAGAAAGTAGAACAAAAAGACAAAGAGAATTAGAAAACAGAAGGGGAGACAGAGGATCTAAGAGGTCCAGCATCAAAACAGAGAGAACAGAGAAAATGAAGGGAAATTTAAAATAAAACAAAACAAAAAAACAATTCAAGAAAATTCTCCAAACGGAAGGACATGAGTTTGCAGATTGAAAGGGTGCAGAGGAAAGAGATAAAAATAAACATACGCCAAGGGGTAGTATTGTGAAATTTCAGAGCACTAGGAACAAGACAGAGATTCCAGAAGCTTTCAAAGAACAGCAGAGTTTAAGAATCATCAAAATAACATTTGATTTCTCAACAGTAAGAAGAGCAAGAGACCTGGGGAAAAGAGGAAGTGGCAGCAAAGTTCTGAGGGTAAATGATTTACAAACTAGAATTCTATACTCAGCCAAACTATCAAATTAAATGCAAGAGCACAGTAAGATCTGCACACCTGCAAGGTCTCAAAAAATTAACCTCCCACGCACTCTTTTCCAGAAAGTTACTAGGAGATTTCCTCCACCAAAATGGATGAACGACCAAGAAACAGGAAGACTGGACAACTAGAAAACCAAGGATACAACATAAAAGGAGACAGGATTCCCCAGGATGATGGTAAAGGGAGATTATAATGATATCAGCTGTTTCAAAGGCCCAGAGAACACTAGCCCAGATTGAAGGTCAGAATGCTCTGGGACAAATGTCTCTAAGAATAGGAAACTGATAGGATACACAAAGTGTTTCAATACACTAAGTGAAGATATGCAGTTCTTGGGGAGAATACGGGGATAATTTAGTGATAAATGAAGAAAATTAACAAGCGAAGGATAAAACAAGGCAATTTTTAACTGAAGGGAAAACAAAAAGATGGGCAAGCAATCGTAATAGACACACTACATGGTTCAGCTGTGAATAGGCTTACCTAATTGCATTAATGTGATCACTGACTACTGCTCTAACCAAGATGATATATGATAATGATAAACTGATAAAAGATATATTGGGGTCTACCCAATTTAGGAAAGATGAGAGTGAGGGAGAAGGTGGTAGGAGAGCTAGATCTTGATCTTCCATAGTAGGAAGACAATATATAACATCTAATACTGAGAAGTCCAGCAGTAGTAGATTAACTACATTACTTAAAAATGAAGGTAACATGCTAAAAGCAGCAGCTAGTAAAAGTTGGTAAACATTCTACTGAAATACCTGGCATATAAGACATTCAATGAATGTTTGTTGAATTTCACTGATATGCAAAGGAATACATATAAACTTTAGTATGTGCCCAAATTCAAACACTGTAAAAACATTAGGGGCTGTTCTTTAATACTTTTTCCCCTCTATTTAACCCAAGTACCTAAACTTTCTGGATGACAAAAGAGAAGAAACATTTTGACTATTATTTCTTTCAATCTTCCCCCAAAAAAGATTAGCGATGCTTCCCAAATTTTAAAAAAATCACTAATATTTCACTATAAGAGAATTTGATAGCACTATTGATAAAGCTAACTGCCTCCCTGGATAATCAAAGAAACCAAATCCAATATACACTGGAATGAAGCAAGGATATTTCTCTTCACAGTATTATTTAGTGGATGTAGCTGTAGTGGATTTAAATCTAAGCTCAGAACACAGATGAGTGTTTAAAATACATTTAAAAATTTCTAAATCAAAACAGAATTTACCTTATCTACTGTATAGCACAGGGAACTCTACTCAATACTCTATAATGGCTTATATGGGAATAAAATCTAAAAAAGAGTGAATATATGTATACATATAACTGATTCACTTTGCTGTACACCTGAAACTAACACAACATTGTAAATCAACTATACTCCAACAAAAATTTTTTTAAAAACGGAATTTACCTTGTAAGCATCATAGTGATAGTTTTCCTGTTTGTTGTTGAAAAAACTGTATTTGTCATGGAGAGATATTTTTGTATTAGGGTAAGATAGATATCTTTTTAATTCAAACATAGCAAATTCAATTCCAATTAAAATTTTAGGTAACTAAAATGTCCGGCAAGCTAGCTGATCATAAAAATATAATAATTGAACTAACATTAGGATAAGTAAGTCTTATACAGTCCTCTACCCCACCTTTCCACACATCACTGTCAGGAACACATTTAAACCACCACAGGTAGACAGGAAATATCATTTTAAAAAGCCTCCCAGGGCTTCCCTGGTGGCGCAGTGGTTGAGAGTCCGCCTTCCGATGCAGGGGACACGGGTTCGTGCCCCGGTCCAGGAAGATCCCACATGCCGCGGAGCGGCTGGGCCCGTGAGCCATGGCCGCTGAGCCTGCACGTCCGGAGCCTGTGCTCCGCAACGGGAGAGGCCACAGCAGTGAGAGGCCCGTGTACCGCGGGAAAAAAAAAAAAAAAAAAAAAAAAAGCCTCCCAATTGAGATGAGTTGAAATAAATACATGAGCCCAAGGGTAGTCAATAAAATTTCATTTATTCATTCACTCATTAAGTAAATACTTCCAGAGTAAACCTGTTATGTGCCAGGCACTGTTTGCTAGTCTTAAAGCACAGGATAACTTACTCCTAGGTGTGTTTTTTTTCCTCCTCTTTTATAAACCTGAAAATGAAACATACAAATCAAAGAGAATAAAGGAGCCATTTACCTAACATTCAGGTGATGCTATCTAACCGGAGGACAGATCGTCCCATCCATTTCAACACTATTATATAAAGAACTACCTACCTTTGTCTTCAAACAAAGAATTATGGTACACCATGGAGAATGTCTTTCTTCTTACTTGTGATTGTGTTGAGAATGCTGGGGTATGGTGGTTCCAAACAACAGTATATATTAGGAGTTTTGCATAAGACTCTCTTTTTCTACATAGGACTTACGAGTATACTATGTAAAGTTCACTAGTGCAGAAGTTGTAGGCACTGCTGACATTTTGAGCCATGAAACTCTTTCTTGTGAGGGGCTGTCCCATACCTTGTAGTATGCTTAGCCGCACCTGTGGCCTCTACCAACTAGATGCCAATAGCACCCCACTCCCAGCAGTAACTAAAAAATGTCTCCAGACGTTGCCAACTATTGGGGGGGGAGGCAAGATTGTCCCCTGTTGAGAACCACTGCTTTAGAGGAACATCTCAGAGAGGGAGAGTGATTATAGATAGAAGAGGCGGCCAGATAAAACAAAGCTCTCTCTTTCATAACTGTAAGTACATCAATCTCTTGATGCTACTGGTCTACCACCATTTTAAGCTCAAATGTCTTCTAGTCCTAAATCTAAACTGAGGTAAGGGAAGAGAAGCAGTCCCATTAAAATGATTCACCGAGAACAGGAAGGAAAAAAATTCTGCCTAATCTTTCCTCCATCTTTCACTTAAAAGAACACCAAGATCATCCTCTTTGTTAATTACCTAACATAACTCCAGAAGTTCTGACAAATATTTGAGTACCTACTATGTGCCAGACAGTTCTAGGTGCCAGAGAAAGATAAATTTATCAACTGCATTTACTGAATTGTTGTCACTCTTATAGACAGTGTTTTCTTCATAGTCTTGCATTTGGTGAAGGATTCTTAAATATGACACCAAAAGCACAAGCAACAAAAGAAAAATAGGTAGACTGGACTTTATCAAAATAAAAAATGTTTGTATTTCAAAGGACACCACCAAGAAAGTGAATAAACAACACACAGAATAGGGGAAAATATTTGCAAATGATATACCTGATAAGAGACTTGAGTCAAGAATACATAAAGGACATATACAACTCAATAATAAAAAAAAAACCAAAATAAAAATTGGGCAAAGGATATGAAGAGACCTTTCTTCAAGGAAGATACACAAATGACCGATAAGCACATACAAAGATACTCGACATCATTACTCATCAAGGAAATTCAAATTCAAACCACAATGAGATACCCATTAGGATGGCTAGAATTTTAAAAGTCAGATAATAACAAATGTTGGCAAGGATGTGGAGAAATCAACATACTCATACACTGCTGGCAGGAATGTAAAATGGTACAGTCACTTTGGAAAACAGTCTGGCAGTTCTTCAAATGATTCATCACAGTTACCATATGACCCAGCAATTCCACGCCTAGGTATATACTCAAGAGGAATGAAGACATGTTCACACAAAAACTTGTGCATAAATGTTTGTAGCACTGTTACTCATAATAGCCAAAAGTCAGAAACAACCCAAATGTCTAGCAGTGGACAAATGAATGAACAAAATGTGATATAGGCATACAGTGGAGTATTACTTGGCCATAAAAAGGAATAAACATGGATGAATTTTGAGAACATTATGCTAAGCAAAAGTAGCCATTCACAAAAGACCACATACTATATGATTTCATTTAGATGAAATGTCCAAAAAAGGGAAATCTATAGATACAGAAAGTAGATTAGGGCTTCCCTGGTGGCGCAGTGGTTAAGAATCCGCCTGCCAATGTATGGGACACAGGTTCGAGCCCTGGTCTGGGAAGATCCCATATGCCATGGAGCAACCAAGCCCATGTGCCACAACTACTGAGCCTGCGCTCTAGAGCCCGCGAGCCACAACTACTTAAGCCCACATGCCTAGAGCTGGTGCTCCGCGACGAGAAGCCACCGCAATGAGAAGCCCGCACCCCGCAACAAAGAGTAGCCCCCGCTCGCCGCAACTAGAAAATGCCCACGTGCAGCAACAAAGACCCAACACAGCCCAAAATAAATAAATAAATATATTTTTTTTTTTTAAGAAGAAAGATTAGTGATTGCTTGGGGTGGTGGGGCTTATTGGGAGGACAAGGGGAATGACAGCTAAAGGGCATGGGGTTTCTTTTTCAGGTAATAAAAATGTTCTAAAATTGACTGGGGTGATGGTTGCACAAATCTGTGAATATACTAAACCCACTGAATTGTACAATTTAAAAAGGGTGAATTATATGTTATGTGAATTACTTCTCAATAAAGCTGTTTAAAAAGAAAAACAGCATTTAAGGTACAATGGAGAACACAGCATTTGGACCAAGGTTTATTAATGAAAATGTCTTGCTTAAAATACCCTTGCATCTGGAGAGATCTCATTCTTTGGTTGTGAAGTATGAAATGATTATTAAAGGCTATTTAAACTACTGAAAATGCTTTAGGTAAACACTTTAAGACTATGGAAATCTTGGAAGTAGGAAAAAATTAAAATGCAGGCATTAAGGAACTTCAGAGGACATAAAATTCTGTGCTTAAGATGTATCAGGGTGCATTAAGTAATTAGATTCATGAGGTGGGGGGAAGGTAAGCCAAGAAGAGTTAAAGAGTTCATATGAAAAGGCTTCGTCTAGAAGACTCCCTTCTTTACCAGCCTGCAGTGATGCTGAAAGATTTTTCAGGAAGCTAAAAATAATCACCCATATGATTTACTCCAGTAACAAATAGGAAGTTAAGTAAATACTAAAGGACCAAACACAAAGAGATTTAATGAAACAAACAAACAAAAATAGCTAAGCCAGTTCCGAGGAATGGCTACTGGGAAGTTTCAGCAACCAGCATGCATTATTGCTTTTTCCAAGAAAAACATAATATAGGATCTGTGCAGAGCTCACAATTCCACTGCTGAAATTTTTCAACCTGTGTTGTTTTCAGTCCAAATAAAGTCCATTCCTGTGGTTGCCTTGTGTGATATACCTGTTATTCTATCTTATCTCACTGCAGAGTTCTTGGTATGCTTGGTCTCCAGAGTCCACAATTTCCCGACCTGAAGAATCACCAATGCCAGTGACAAGGAATGTCCGCGGGGGCGCATTAGGGATTTTTTTTTAAATCCTTAATAAATCTCAGTTCCTGCCTTGGTCATTACAAACAGCCTGTTTCACCATCAAGCCGAGTCTGGGTACCTCATAAAGCACTGTGCTCCAGTTTCAAACCAAAATTAGGGCCAATTAGGGCTAATTGGCAAAGAGAAAAACAACCAAAGGCAGGATTGGCTTTTTCTGCAGAGCCTCAGGTTTCAAAATGACTGCCTTGAAAGCTGAAATGACCCAGATTATGTGTGTGTGTGTGTGTGTGTGTGTGTGTGTGTGTGTGTGTGTGTGTGTGTGTGTGGGGGGGGGGACAGACATTCATTCTCCTGCAGGGTGGCTGTGGCTTCGTGTAGGAAAGGAGAACTTGGGGAGAAGGGAGTCGTCAAGATAGAGAAATAATGGGGAATGATCTTTAGGTACCACCTACTTCAAATGAATCACTGCAGTGTCAGCCCTGCACTGATTCCACGAATTGCCAAACAGGATGAGGTAAGGCACAAGCCTGGAGCACCCCCCGCACCCCACTGCCCGCCCCGCTCCTCCTCCTCCCGCGCGCAAAAGCGCGCATAGCTCCGCGAAGTGCACCACGCAGCCCCCCAAGGCTTCGGCTGAGGGGCTGACGTCATCCTTCTGCATTGAGCTTCAAGGACCGGTAGCAGCACCAGTTAGATGGGGAGCAGAGTTGAGGCGCTATTGCTGTCACCAAGCGGCTGGGGTCCTTCCCCAGGGCTCTGCGGATTGGGTTTACGCAATGACAGAAAGATAAGTGTAAGGGTGCAAGGGCGTGGGAAAAGGGTCCTAAGACCCATCTCCTGGGTCGCCGAGAAAGCGCAAACATGCCCCTGGGTTATGTAAGACCCTCTCCCCTCTGTGCGTCTCCGCGCGGCAACGGCGCCCGCCCCCCATCACTGCGTTTGGAGGCCTTTGGTCGCCCTTGCCCAGCCAGGCAGCTCAGGGCTCCCAGCGCCAGCCACTCGCAGCCCCGCGGGGTCGGGAATAACCGGGAATCTGGGATCAAACCCTGAGCTCTCGCGCCTGCTCCCAGCCGGCCACAGGTTAGCTCCAAGAGACACCGCGAACGGGCTGCTAAGGGAGGGTGGGGAGGGGTGTCCAGAGTGGAAAACAGACGAATAAACCCGCAACTTTCCCCAGAGGCTGACCCTAACCCGCGAGTTTAAAAAATAAGTCAATGCATTAAAATATTTTGGAAAGGTCGGCAACCTGCAGTCACCGCCACCACGCAGCCCCTTACACCCTGCACCGGGCGGGGTCCAGGGTCTGAGCAGCCCCAAGCCTGCACCCCGCCATCCTGCAGCCCCAGCCCTGCGCCTGTCTCCTGAAGGAGAGGACCGAGATTTGATATTTGCTTTGGGTTTTTTCCTCCCCCTTCCCTTCCCGTAGCATCACTACACTGACCGATGGACGGCGGCCCAGCCGCCGGTCAGGCGTGGCCACTCACCCAGAAGACGAAGGAGTAGATGATGAGGAGGGTTTTGAGACAGGTTATCACAGGTTTGGTCTCCATTCTCCTCGATGCCATACTACAGAGCTCCAGCGGCGGCGGCGGCGGCGGCGGCGGCGGCAGCGGCGTGCGGCGGGCTGGCGCACGGGAGGGGGAAGGAGGTGGGGCGGGGCCGGGCGGGGCGGAGGCGCGTGCCGCAAGAGGCCCCGTGAGCGCGCAGACGAGACGTTGCGTGTGCGTGAGCGCGCACTCGGCAGAGCCCCCACTGAAGGAACAGGCCGGCAGAGACTGCGCATGCGTAGAAGGCCGCCCGCCTCCGCGAGCCCGCGCAGGCTCAGACCCCGAGCCGAGGAGCAGGGCAGGGCAGCCAGGAGGGAATAGGAGATCCTGGATGGAGGCTGGGTGGAAGGTCAGGGCCTTTTTGTGGCCGCCGTGGCACGTGAGTTTCTGCTTTGTACACAATGGGGCTTTACATTTGCAGGGTTGTCTGCACCTGGTTTATTGCTGTCCCCGGAAAGCAATCAGGTTTCTGCATTTGGACGCCCCACCAGGCCTTCTCAGATGGAAGTGGCCCAGTAGTCATGTCCTTGGAACAAGCAGGCCTTGTCTGTGCCAGTAACAGACTGTGACAGGTGGCCGGAGATACAGCTGGAGGGATGGTCAGGAACCCGGGAACTCAGACAGACACCCCCAATCCTTGCCAACGCGGGAGCTCCATGTTTTAGATTTCCTCACATTTTGAAATGATGAAACCGAATGACAAGAAGTTTCTGTATGAAGGTACCATTGTTCCTGCACATAAAATGTATAACAGATAACAGAAAAAAAATGTTTAAAGTCCCTGAGACTTATTTTTCCCACCCTAACAAGTACAGACCACCTCACACTAAAAGAGAACTGTTTCAAGGTCAAAAAATACAGTTCAAAAACAATTCAGAAGTTGCTCAAAAAGCTAAACATAAAGTTACCATATGACCCAGCGATTCCACTCCTAGGTATAGACCCAAAAGCAATGACAACTTGTCCACACAAAAGCCTGTCCATGAATGTTCATAGCACCATTTACCATAGCCAGAAAGCAGAAACAACCCCAATGACCATCAATTATGAATGGATGAACATAATATAGTACATCCATACAATGGAAAATTATTTGGCCACAAAAAGGAATGAAGTACTGGTACATGCTTTAACATGTATGAACCTTCAAAATATGCTAAGTGAAAGAAGCAGACACAAAAGACCGCATGTTGAACGGTCCATTTATAGGCAACGTCCAGCATAGACAGATCCATAGAGACAGAAATAGATTAGTGGTTGCAGGGGGCGGCAGGAATGAGGAGTGACTGTTAGTGAGTAGGGGGTTTCTTTGGGGAGTGACAAACGTGTTCTAGAATTAGACCATGGTGACGGTTGCACAATTTTGTGAATATACTAAAAACCACTGAATTGGACACTTTAAAAGGGTGAATTTTATGGCATGTGAATTATATCCCAATAAAAAAGTAATGTACGCTCCACCCAGATTTCCTGTGGATGGTTTGTAGAGGAACACACAGTACAGATTCTGTGGGAGATTTCACTTCATTCCTGAGAGAGTCTGCAGTCAAAACAGCAACACTATCACAGGCTAACTCAGTTGTGGATGATGTTAAGGATACCTTTTGTGAAAGAGTGAAAAACAGTCAATAAAGCTTGAGGAAAGCCTGCCAAGGTCAGTTGCAGGAGTAATTATTACCGCCAATGGGTTGTACATGGTCCCAGGTCAGTGAGGTCATTGTATAAACAGGACACAAATATGAGGAAGAGGAGAACTTGCTTAAGGTAATGATCAACCATAACAAAAAGCATGTGGGCATAGAGAGGAGTAAAGAAGAATATGGGTGCAGGTGAAAAAAAGATTAGGGAACAGATTGGCAAGGTTTCTCTTATAAAGGAAGACCTTGCACAATGATTCTCTCCTCTGGTTGCTCATTTGCATCACCTGGAGAACTTAAAACAACAACAAGAACAAAGCTATGACTGCCTGTGCCCAACCCCAGGTAGCTTGAGTCATTTGGTCCGGAGTGAGGGCTCAGCAGTTTTTAAAGTTCTTCAGGTGGTCCTAATAGGAATCAATAGTGGAGGGATGCTGTCCCTACTGCAGTGAGCTCAAACCCAACTTCGGAAAGGAGCTTTCTCCTTCATTTTTTTTTCCTCCTTCATTTTTACAGTCCCTGGGCAGCAGCAAAAAAAGGATACTGAAGATTTCAAACCCAGTGAGTACTCTTAGCCAAAAAAAAGTTCTTGCCCATGCATAATTACTCTGTAAAGGGGTCAGAAATCTCCATTTTCAACCCAGCAGGGACACAGCTGAGCATCATAGATAATTTCATGAGTTAATATATGATATTCACAGACGGCGCCATCAGCTCAACTAACTCACCATTTCATAGTTTGGAGCTTTTTGGGGTCCAGATTCTTGAAAACTTGGACTGTTCTAGCAAAAATAAGTTATTTAAATGTAAAGATAAATATGACTAGTCAGCAATGTAATTAATGGGTAAATTACCATAGTTCATAGCTGGATCCTTGCTATTCAAATTGTGGTCTGTGATATAATAGGGTGACAAACCATGCCAGTTTTCCCAGGACTGAGGGGTTTCCTTTAACTCGGGATTTTTATTGCTAAAACCACAACCAGTCAGCCACCCTATCAGTGAACTAGCAGCAGTGATATCAGCTGGGAGGGTTTATTGAAAATGCAGACCCTCAGGCCTCACCGCAAGCCCATGTTAACAAGATCCCCAGGGGATTCAGAAGCACAGTAATATCTGTCAGTTTGTCATGGATTGAATTGTATCCTCCAAAATGAGATGTTGAAGTCCTAACCCCATTGCCTCAGAATGTGACCTTATTTGGAAATAGTGTTGTTGCAGATGTAATTATTTAAGTTAAGAGGAGGTCATCCTGGAATAGGGTAAGCCCTTAATCCAATATAACTGGTATCCTTGAAAGAAGAAGAGACCCAGGAAGAGGGCCATGTGAAGACACAGAGACAAACAGGGTAAATGCCGTGTGACTGATTGAAATGATGCAGCTGCAAGCCAAAAGTGTCAAGGATTGACTGTCACCACTAGAAGTTAGGAAGAGGCAAGCAAGAATTCTACTTAGTCTCAGAGGAAGCATGGCCCTACTGACAATTTGATTTCAGGCTTCTGGGCTTCAGAACTGTGAGAAAATAAAATTTTTAAGTTATTTTAAGCCACCCATTTGGGGATATTTTGTTACAGCAGCCACAGGAAACTAATACATGTCTAAGATTCACTGATCTCCAGTTCCTCAAAATATGACCAAGGCTACCATATCACCTAGCACTGTTAGGTGTGACAAAATTGAAAGCAGGTGTTCTAACAAAAACATGTACATGAGTGTTCACAGTAGCACTAATCACAACAGCTGAAGGGTGGAAACAACTTAAACAAATGTCTATCAACTAAGGAATGGGTAAACAAACTATGGTAAGTCCATACAATGGAATATTATTCAGTCATAAAAAGGAATGAAGTACTAACACATGCTACCATATGGATGAATCTTTTTTTTCTTTTTTTTTAATTTATTTTTGGCTGCGTTGGGTCTTTGTTGCTGCGCCTGGGCTTTCTTCAGTTGCAGTGAGTGGGGGCTACTCTTTGTTGCAGTGCACAGGCTTCTCATTGCGGTGGCTCCTCTTGTTGCAGAGCATGGGCTCTAGGTGCCCGGGCTTCAGGAGTTGTGGCTCTCAGGCTCTGGAGCGCAGGCTCAGTAGTTGTGGCACACAGGCTTAGTTGCTCCACGGCATGTGGGGTCTTCCCAGAACAGGGCTCAGACCCGTGTCCCCCGCATCGGCAGGCGGATTCTTAACCACTGCGCCACTGGGGAAGCCATATGGATGAATCTTGGAAACTTTATACTGAGTGAAAGAAGCCATACAAATACCACATATTGTATTATTCCTTTTTGTGAACTATCCAGAACAGGCAAATCCATAGAGACAGAAAGCAGATTAATGGTCGCCTGGGGCTGGGGGAGGAGGGAATGGGAAGTGACTGCTTAATAGGTTCAGTGTTTCCTGTTGAGGTGATGAAAAAGTTCTGCAGCTAGAGAGTAGTGATGGTTGTACAACATTGTGAATGCACTTAATGCCTCTGAATTGTACACTTTTAAATGGTTAAAATAGTAAATTTTATGTTATGTATATTTTATCACATACACAAATAACATACAACCACAGCAAGTCCAAAGGCCCTGTGGCCTGAAGGAATGATATATTTGAGGAGCTGACAAAAGATCAGCAAAGCTCAGTAAGCAGGAGCAAAGATAGTGTACAGGAGGCTAGAGAGAGGTCAGCCCATCCAGGTCCTGTTAGATGATGATAAGAATTTTAATATTTTGCTCAAAAACGAGGAGCTTTTGATTTTTATTTGTCTTAAATGGAGCAAGTACTTGGAGGAGAACCAGACTGCCACCAAAGCACCTACGTGGTCCCTGCTCCTACTGTCACCCCCTCAATCTGTTGTTCCCACAGCAACCAGAGTGATCTTGTTCAAACACAAACCATATCATGTCACCCTCTCACTTAAACCCCTCCAGTGGCTTCCCATCATTGCCCAAAGAATCAGATTTCGACTCTTTTCCCTGACTTAGAAAGCATACATGAGCTGACTCCAACTTCCTCTCCCATGACTCCCCCTGTACCCCTGTGCTTCAGCTGCTCTGGCCTTCTTTCAGCTCTTCAACCAGACTTCATTTTGCCTGAAAGCCTTCCTATTAGCTGGTCCTATCTTTAGAATGCTTTGCCCCTTAAACTCTGAATGGCTGGTCCCTCACTTCCTATCATTTAGATCTCAGTATAGATGTCACCTCCTCGGAAAGGCCATTTCAGATGAAAATAGCCACCCAGTCGAAAATAGCCACCTAGTCACTATATATTCTAATTCTCTGCATCACACTTATCTAACATTTTCTTATTTGTGTGCTTGTTTTGTTGTCCTCCTCTCCACACAGGCAGGTAGTTTTGTCTGTCTTGTTCACTGTTGTATCCCCAGTACCTAGATACAATAGCAACTCAAAAAATGTTGAACAGATGGATGGTACATAGTAGTCATTCAATAGATGATTGCTGCCTGATTGAAGAAGGATGTGGTATTTGAAATATGTATAAGATAATGGTGGTCTTTGAGCAATGGAGAAGGAGATCATTATGGGCTACGGAACAGCATGAACAAAGGCAGAAAACTAACTCAGATGAGCACCTGCACCTCAGGTGAGGTGCACTAGAAGACCCCGAGTAGGAAAGGATGCAGAAATGTAGGTTGGAGGAGGGCCTTACTCAGGCCAAGTTTGGCTCTCTTGTTTAGTAGGGGAGTGATGTGATCTGACCCATGTTTTTACCAAAGTAATTTGGGAAGCAGTACGCAGGATTAGAGGTTGCAGAAGAGAGAGACTAGAAACAGGAAAAGAGTTAGGAGGTAACTGCAATAACCTAATTGGGAGATGATGAGGGCTGGGCTTTGGGAAGTGGAAGTGGGTCTGGAGGAGGGGCCGAGGCAGTGCATCTCAACTCTGGCTGCATTAAAATCTACTGGGGAGCATTTAGACTTGTGGATGTCTGGGCTCCATCCCCCAGAGATTCCGGTTAACTCGGTCTCTGGTGGGGCCCCAGCAATCAGTATTTTTAAAAGCTCCCTATATGCTCTAGCTGGGATTGAAATCCCTGGGACAGATAAAAGAAATTGTTCAGAAATACAATAGACAGCCTTCAGGACTAAGTGGATTTGGGTAATGAAGGAAAAGGAGGAATTGAATATGACTTACTTCTAGTCTGAGTAAACTTGGAGGACAGCTTTTAAAATGCATAATCTCAATATATGGTACATCTAAACAAGGGACTAGTTTACGGTTATTAGCGGGTATGTATATGAAGAACTTTTTTTAGTCACAGAAGGAAATTTTTGTTATAACATTAAGGAAAAATAAAACAATAGAAAATTTTATATGCACTATGACCTGAACTATGTAAGAACATATAGAAAAGAAATTGGAAGAAAATGTGTATAAAATGTTCACACTGGTAGCTCAGGGGTGGGGGTGGGGTTATAGGTGATTTTATTTCCCATTTTTTATATATACTCTATTTTCCTAAATGATCATATATAACATTATAATAAAAGAGGATATTTTATAAAGGAAGCCCTCTACACAAAAGATTAAAATATTAAAGTTTTTAGGGCTTAAGGGGGGGAAACCTTGAACTGTTTTGAGAATTTGCTTAAGTGAACTTTGAGCATAGGTCCATTCATCTAAATTTCTGTACTTATTAATATATCTGTGTGTTTCCAGGGATCCCTACCTGAACACTGCAAGTGACTTTTACCCTGGGATTCAGAAATGTCTACAGGACTGAGACTGGACCTGATAAAGGTATGTTTGCAAAAGCCACTCAGGATAGCACTCAACCAAAGAAACAAGAGAACTAAGGTTTGCAGATTTGGTCTAAGGAGCCTTGGTATAAGTCTCAGAGAATTAGGGTTGTTCTGAGGACAGCTCGATATATATTATACATGGAATGAATGATGCAGGCCCTCGTGTTTCCTCATTAGGGATTTATCCCTGAGCCTTGGGGGAAAGCAGATGTTTAAAAAAAATGCTAGATTAGAAAAAGAAATTTCATAGAGATATTGGGAGCATAAAGTTTTACAGCCAGTATAGCTTGCTTAACAAAAAATTTCAGGGACAAAGGGTACTGTTCTCATTTCAACAGAATGACAGCTGAATGTCTCAGAACATGGAGTGGAAACATAAGCATCTCAGACAACTTCCCCAAACAGCACAAATTAAAAAGAAGGAAAAGGCCAGTGCCACTTTGTAACAGGACTACACTTGTGAGACTATAGTGGCAGGTCTAAGTGATAGCTAGGAAGACCAGACTTTTAAATACAAGTGCTACCTCCCTTCCCACTGGGGACTTTCTGAACATGTTGGGAGGAATTTGAGAGGGATTGAAGTTCTTCAATTTTGGTTTTTTTTTTTTTTTGACCCGGCATTTCCTCCTCTATGACTTTTCCTTATGAAAATAAATAAATGTACAACACGTATTTATAAGATTACTAATTGCAAAATTCATTATTGGAATAGTGAAAGATGGAAACAATATAAATATTCATCAGAAGTGTTTTGACATTTAGTCATTCATTCTACAAAATTTTTGAACACCTGGTATTTGCCAGGTGCTTGTCTAAGCATTGGAGATACAGCTCTGACCAAACCAAACCAGGTCCCTATCCTCAGGGAGCTTGCACTCTTCTGGGGAAGACAAACAATAAAATAAATTTTAGCGTATCCATACTATAGAATGCTATCATGTAGGTATATGTGATATGTTATATGTTAGGTATATTTATATGTTATGTATATGTTAGGTATATTTATACTGAATTAAAACAAAAGGTCTATCAACATATAGATATATACACACACACATATATATATAAAATATATAATTTTTACTTATAAAAACAAGTTACAGAAGAGAATTATTCTTCTGCGACTATAATAATAAAATGTATTAGATCATTCATAGGAAAACATCAGGATGAAAGATATATGACAAGCTTTGAATGATGGCATTTCACCTCTGAAAATGTTCATTTGATTTTTTTTACAAGCAGTATTACATTTATAATAAAAGTAAGTTATTAAAAAGAAACACTATAGAGGCTAAACCCTAGAAATGCTTTTTGAAAAATTGTTATTGGGATTTTATATTTATCCTGTGGCTGTTGAACATAGGGAAATTCAGGTAAAACTTTTGTATATATGAGGGTACAAAAATTATAATTATGACTTCAGAATAATTCCTTTTGACCTCAACCAAATGGGAATGCAATGTGAAGAAAATAATTCTTGAGGTAAACTATGTCATTAAAGCTCCACACGGATAGAACAGTGTTGTTCCCGTCATGATGACACAAATCTACTTTTGGAAGGACAGAGCAGAGCTATTTAGAGCTGTTCTGTTTTACATATCATTTGTTTACTGCTGAGCTCAAGGACACATCCCTTTTTAAATGCCTTTCTTAACAATTAAATATCATTGTCCGTTGGGTTCAGAAACTGTCCCATGGATGGCTTTGCTTTCTACATTTATGTTGTATTTCCAGAGAAATAATCTAAGTATCCAGCAACAGGGGATTAGTTAAATAAATGATGTTATTGTGCAGTCACTTTTCATTTGACTCTCAGCTCTACTTTCGATGCTCTTCTCTGTATCACAGGTGGTTAGAAACCAGTAAACTACATTTTCCATATTCCCTTTCAGCTTGCATCGCATGAGGTTTGCTACTGGGAGGCACTGGTGGGGAGACTATAAGGTGGAAAAGAGAGCAGCCTTTTTGTCTGTCTCTAGGGGTCTTTCCAATAGCAATAGAGGCAGCAACAATTACTACAGGCAACTATTTGTTCCCAAAACATCTGTGGCAGTTTTAACAGATTAGTAAGGCTATGGACTCCTGGGTTTCTGCTCAGTGGTAATAGAGGCAGCAGTAGTACCTCTCACAGATCAGCATCGAGTGTCACAGGTGCAATGGCCCACATATGGGCTCCAGCCCCAGGAGTGGTGGCAGCTTTCAGGTTTCTAGGTAAGACACACTGTGATCAATTGTTTGCAGAACTGGCCAGAATTCTTTCTCTCCCTGTTTCCACACCCTTTTGCAATGTGACTTTGCAGTTTTTCACATAAAAAGTGGAATCTATTTCTCTACCCTTGGAATCTGGGCTGGCCTTGTTCCTTACTTGGAACAATAGAAGGTAGAGAAAATGGCACTGTGATAGTCCCAAGCCTAGGTCCCAAGAGGACTCTCGGGCTTCTGCTCATTCTCTTGGAGCCACGTGACTGCCATGGAATAAGCCCACACTGGCCTGCTAGAGAGTGAGAAACCATGTGGGTCTGAGTCTAGCCAGTCCTCTTGTCCCAGCTGAGGTCCCCAAACATGTAAAGGAGCCCAGCCAAGATCAGCAAAGCCAACCCACAACCAACTGTAGATGCATGAGGGCCCTCAACTGAGACCAGAGAAATATCTAGATGAATCCAGCCGAAATTGTTAACCACAGAATTTTTTCTTAAGTAAATTCTGGTTTTACACGAGTCAGTTTGAAGTGGTTTGTTACATAGTGATAGCTAACTAATATATACCCTTCTCTCTTTTTTTTTTAGCATGTTTTATAACTTTGTAGCAAGTTACTAGCATTAAGTCTGTTCCTGCATTAAATGTGTAGAGTGGTTTCTGTTTGCCTGCTGGATACTGACTGTTACAAATGCTATGTCCATAGAATGGAATTCTATCAGATTAATGTTCAAGTAGAATACTTTGACATAGGGAAATTCCCATAGTATGGTTTTTTTTGTTTTTTTTTTTTGGTTTTTTTTTTTTTTGGTTTTTTTTGCGGTACACGGGCCTCTCACTGTTGTGGCTTCTCCCGTTGCGGAGCACAGGCTCCAGACGTGCAGGCCCAGCGGCCATGACTCACGGGCCAAGCCGCTCCGTGGCATATGGGATCCTCCCAGACCAGGGCACGAACCCGTGTCCCCTGCATGGGCAGGCGGACTCCCAACCACTGTGCCACCAGGGAAGCCCCCCATAGTATGTTTTTAAGTGAAAAAATGAAATTATAAAAAGTACATATAGTATGATGCCAATTTGGAGATATATATACACACACATATAAATAGTGATAATGATTACCTCATGATCTGATATCTAATCACTTTTTGATATTTTTCCTTTACTCTTTACATCTTCTGCATTTACTAAATGCTTTGTGAAAGCATGTATTTCCTTTATCATTGGAAAAAATTTTATTTATTTTATTTTAATTTATTTTATTGAAGTATAGTTGATTTACAATGTTGTGTTAATTTCTGCTGTACAGCAGAGTGATGCAGTTAAATATATATATATATACACACACATTCTTTTTCATATTCTTTTCCATTATGGTTTATCACAGGATATTGAATATAGTTCCCTGTGCTGTACAGTAGGCCCTTGTTGTTTATCCACTCTGTGTATAATAGTTTGCATCTGCTAACCCCAAACTCCTAGTCCATCCCTCCTCCACCTCCCCCCCTTGGCAACCACAAGTCTGTTCTCTATGTCTTTGAGTCTGTTTCTGTTTTGTAGATAAGTTCATTTGTGTCATGTTTTAGATTCCACATATAAGTGATGTCATATGGTATTTGTACTTCTCTTTCTGACTTACTTCATTTAGTATAATAATCTCTAGGTCAGTCCATGTTGCTGCAGATGGCATTATTTCATTCTTTTTTATGGCTGAGTAGTATTCCATTGTATATATGTACCACATCTTTATCCATTCATCTGTCAATGTATATTTAGGTTGTTTCCATGCCTTGACTATTGTGAATAGTGCTGCTATGAACATAAGGGTGCATATATCTTTCTGAATTATAGTTTTGTCTGGATATATGCCCAGGAGTGGAATTGCTAGATCATATGGCAACTCTACTTTTAGTTTTCTGAGGAACCTCCATACTGTTTTCCATAGTGGCTGCACCAATTTACATTCCCACCAACAGTGTAGGAGGGTTCTCTTTTCTCCACACCCTCTCCAGCATTTGTTATTTGTAGATTTTTTTTAATGATGACCATTCTGACTGGTGTGAGGTGCTACCTCATTGTAGTTTTGATTTGCATTTCTCTAATAATTAGCAATGTTGAGCATCTTTTCATGTGCCTGTTGGTCATCTGTATGTCTTCTTTGGAAACATGTCTATATAGGTCTTCTGCCCAGAAAAAATTTTATTTTAAATTGTTAATTTTTCAGGATATCTAGATTGATATTTGGTTTGGGGGAGCCATGATACTTTCTGTAACTCCCTCTTTAGCAATGTATACAAAATGAGTGGGTTTTGTTTTTTGTGTTTTTTTCTTAAAAATAGGTGACAGGGGAACAGTGTCTTACATCTGCTAACAGTGTCCTAAGGTAGGTTGCAGTCACCCTTGTTGCCCTGTAATCCATAATCACACAGTAGCATATGAAGTGGGACATAAACCATATTTTTCTTTCTACTTTCTAAATCCTTCAAGTCACCTGACAACAAAGCTGCTGAAATATCTTCCTGACATGTATCCCCTACATGTGTCCAGCTCTAGATAATTCACTCAGCAGGTGTATAAATCTTTGATTACTCATAATCTTCTATTAAAAGGGTGTTATGCTTTTATACTGACTTCACTACCTGTGTAAATGCTGTATTTATCCTGTGACATAAAAGATATAATTGATGGAAACGTGACTCAGAAGAATTCAGCCAAAAGGTAACAGTTCCAGATATGCAGGTTCTGTGCAGTTTTTTTTAATTAGTTAATTAATTTGTTTATTTTGGGCTGTGTTGGGTCTTCCTTGCTGTGTACGGGCTTTCTCTAGTTGCGGCAAGCAGGGGCTGCGCATTGCGGTGCGCTGGCTTCTCATTGCAGTGGCTTCTCTTGTTGTGGAGCACGGGCTCTAGGGCACTCGGGCTCAGTAGTTGTGGCACATGGGTTTAGTTGCTCCGCGGCATGTGGGATCTTCCCGGACCAGGGCTGGAACCCGTGTCCCCCTGCATTGGCAGGTGAGTTCTTAACCACTGCACTACCAGGGAAGTCCATTTTTTAACCATTTTAGTCATTTATATTGTAATGTTTATTGACCCTATTTTTCAAACCCAAAGATTGATTAGTGTTCACTGACTTCAGTAGGAATATTCTCTACATAATGGTGACTAATGTATTTTAGTTAGATTCATTTATTAGAGAAGTATCTTTGTACTTTAATAAAACAATACATAAAAATGAGTATGTTGAAATTCCTTCTATTTACAGTGAAATGTACTTTAGATATTCAACCATGCAGATGTTAAATAACCCAGACCAGAGCCCCATCTTATTTAAATGTATAAGTGGCTAAATTTAAGGTGAAGCCTGGGCCAGCATGGCTGAAGCAGAGTGGAACATTGAGCTGATTATCAATGAGTTAACCTCTAAATTCAGTCCATATGCATGACCCTGATCCTAAACTTCCTTTTGTTAGAACTATCCCCGTCAGTGAGCTGATGGCTGCCAATAATTGGGTTATATCATGATCATAATTAGAAACATTTATTGATTGACTGTTGGCATCAGGATTTGAACCCAAACAGTCACATGTAGGCGCCTGCACTCTTGACAATGGGTTTTGAAGGCAGACTGACTGGGTTTCCTCCTGGCCTCTGCCACTTACCAGTCTTCACATCTGTAACATGGGGATATCAGTAGTTACTACCTTATTGTCTTCACATGAAGCAAGATATGTGAAGTGCTTGGAATAGTTATGGCATAGTGGGTGTTCAATAAATATTAGTCGTTAATGTAATAGCACTGTGCCAACTCCAAATTACAAAAGCTTAGATCTAAAAGGAACCTCAAAGATGATTAAGTTCACTGTTTTTCAACTGCAGGTCACAACTTGTTAGTGAACTGTGAAATCAATTTAAGGGCTCACTCCCAGCCCTTAATAAACCAAATAAGAGTATAATCAAATAGAAATTATCAAAGTGCATTGCATGTAATAAGGGTAAGTGTTGTTTCATGAAACATTTGTTTTGGAGAGATAGCAGACGTGGTTGATGCTCTGCTCACATCACCTCAGGTCTCTTTTGCTGGTTCTGCCCATCCCTCAGTGTCTTTGTACTTCTTTCCTAAAGAATCTTCCCTGTAGTTTTTCAGAAAACCTCCCTTCAGCTACTGGAGACATGGTAGCCCAATGTATTTGTATTATTTATCTGTTGTCGCATAATAAATTTTTCAAAAACCTAGTGACTTAAAATGACAACATTTATTATCTTACACAATTTCTGAGGGTCAGGAATCCAGAAGTAACTTAGCTGGGTGGTTCTAGCTTAGAGAGTATCATGAGATTTCAGTAAAGCTAATAGCTGGGGCTGCAGTCATCTCAAGGTTTGACTGGGGCTGGAGGATCTGCCTTCAGACTCACTCCTGTGGTTGTTGGCAGGCCTCAGTTCCTTGCTGGCTGTTGGCTGGAGGCCTCAGGTCCTTGTTATGAGAGTCCATGTCATGGACCTCTTTATAGGACTGCTCATAAAATGAGACCTTGCTTCCCACAGAGGCAGTGAAGAAAGAGAGAATCCAAGATGGAAGCCACAGTCTTTCATATCTTAATCTCAGAAGTGACATACCATTACTTCTGCTGTATTTCATTGGTTAAAGTGACCAACCATGGAACAGCGTAGGCAGGAAGGTGTGAATACTACAAGGCCAGGATCATTGGAGGCCACCTTTGGGGACTGGCTACCACAGGTACCATGAACTTAAATGCCTGGGAGGTTACATCCTGCTGGGGTGGCCTGTAACCAGTGATTGACTAGGGATGAAATATGAAAGCCCAGCTAGCTTGTCTCAAAGCGAGTCAGTCTCTGGTGTATTTTATGCTCCAGAGCTTCCCATGGGATCAGGCTAAGGCTGAGACTTCACCTGAAATTTGATCCTTGGTTGATCTCTGCACCTTTCCTGCTCTGCCACCTCTATTCCCATACCACTTTCTCCCGAAAACATCCTTGATAAATCATTTGCAATCAAATCCTTACCTCAAGGTCTGCTTCTGGGAAACCCAACCTAGGGCAAGGTGGTGTGTGTGTGTGTACTGGGTCAATATAAAACATTTCTTACCGTAAGTCATGGTTAAAAATGTTGAATTTTTTAAAAAAATAGTTTGATCTATATCCATTCCTTCATTTTACAACTTAGTAAACTGCAGCCCAGGCAGGTAAAGTGATTAACGCAATATTACCCAACCCTTAGTGGTTAGATGAGTCCTTGGTTTTATTTTGACTTCCGGTGCTTAGCCTCTGCTTATAAAATCACTTCCATTGGATTGAACTTTAACTCTGCCACTTGATAATTGTGTGACTAAAGTCAATTCAGTCCTTCTGGGCTTTAGTCCCCTGATCTGTAACATGAGGATAATAACTGCTCTGAGTAGAAGGAAAAGGTTGGATCAAAATGAAATCAAATTCAGCCTTCACCACTCACTGGCTTTCCCCGCCCCACCCCCAGTTTTTTTTATTGTGATAAAATACACATAACAGAAAATGTACCACCTTAACCATTTAAGTACAATTCAGTGGTATTAGGCACATCCATATTGTTGTGCAACTATCACCACCATCCATCTACAGAACTCTTCATCTTGCAAAACTAAAACTCTATACCCATTAAACAATAACTCCCCATTCCCCCTCGCCCTAGCCCCTGGGAACCACCATTCTACTTCCCGTCTCTATGGTTTACCGCTCACTGGCTTTTTGTCCTTAAGCAAACAATGCGTTTTCATTCCCCTCATCTTGGATGAAAAGAGACTAATACTTTCTAGTGTACAGTTTATCAAAATACCTGGTTTTTATAACCAACGGCAGCTGGAATTATTATCATGTACATGGAAGTGCTTTGTAAACTGTAAAGCACCATAAATATGTGAGTCTTTGTGGTTATTGTTATAACACTACACATTAATAGGACCCCAAATTCTGCTTATTCATATAGGGTTATATATCAAAGCATTATAAATTTTTGATCAACCTCATGTCATTATTTTAAAACAAACTATGTTAATAGTATCACCAAGCTTGTTTTCCTCTGAAAAAAAATCAATTTTTCTTTATGGGAGAATTATCTGAAAAATCTTTTTCTAAATGAGTGATTTTGTATTTTAAGTAATTTTTAGTTATGTGGAAAAGCATACTAAAAATAAATTGTAAACATGTGAGGTGTTTTAATTCTTTGTATCTCTGGTAATATTTCTGACAGTATGGGAGAATTTGATAATGTTTAGCTTCCAGGGACACTTCTTTGAGTAAAGAAGTGGAGTGATTTTACAGTGTGTATTAACATGAGCTTATATCTCCATTTGGAGCTACCACAACTCTGTCCTGATGGATCAAATATTTCAAAATTTTAAGGAGAAACAGTTAAATGGATCATATAAACAGAAATTTTAGCAGAAACCAGAAGAAAAGATGTTTTAAAATATAATAACTTGAGGCCTATATTTAGAAAAGAACCTATTTGCACTTGGGTTCGCCTGTCTGCAAATTAGAAGAATGAATTTGCCTACATAGGGAAAAACTAAAGCCTGATTTCGGCTGAGGGTCTGTAAAACTGGTTTTTGGTTTTGGGGTTTTTTTGTTTGTTTGTTTTTTAGTTTAAAAAACAACTGAGTTCATTGAAAACTACGGCCTTCTCTGTAAAGAAACAAGCACCCGTGTACACTTCTGGTGGAAAATAGTAAATATATCTCTTATGAAAGGCAATTTGGCGGTATTCATCAAAATTACACATGCAGTTTGGACCCGGGAATTCTTCTGGACATGTACATGTGTGCACGTACATGTCACTTATTCTGTCAAGTGTTTCTTTTGTAGCTGAATAGATTATATAGATAATACAGTGTCTCTAAGCAGACCTAAGGAGACTTGGAAAACTTTTACAGGCATCAAAATGAACATTTATCTACCAAATGTGTGCACACACATATATAAGAAAATTTATATGCAAGGTTATTCATTGTAGTTTTTTTTTAAACTTTGATAATAGATAAAAATTTGGAAGCCACCCAATGTCCATCAATTTAGGATTGGTTTAAGAAATTATGATACAGGCCTTCCCTGGTGGCGCAGTGGTTGAGAGTCCGCCTGCCGATGCAGGGGACACGGGTTCGTGCCCCGGTCCGGGAAGATCCCACATGCCGCGGAGCGGCTGGGCCCGTGAGCCATGGCCGCTGAGCCTGCGCGTCCGGAGCCTGTGCTCCGCAACGGGAGAGGCCACAACAGTGAGAGGGCCGCGTACCACAAAAAAAAAAAAATTATGATACATCCACACAATAAAATGCTCTGCAATTATGAAAAGATTGAGGCTGCTTTTTCTGTGCTGATGTGCTACAAACTCTAAAATATTAAGTAAACATATCAAGATGTAATACAGTGCATATGCTAACTTTTATGTAAAAAGGGAGGAAATATTAATATTTATGTTCAAACACTGGTAGGATAAGCAAACAAAATACCCACTTTCTCAAAAGTAGAGATAAAATAATAAAATGCACATGTTCAGTCCTTCCCTCTGCATAAGAAAATGTACTAATAATTGAAAAAAATTGTTCTCAGCATTTGAACTTGTCTCTGAGAGGGTCAGGCATCAGTCTCCCAAACCCAGAGGTAGGTGTGAAGCTGAGTGGGCCCCTTGAAACCATTTATATGTCTTCAAAAGAGATGATGTGCTGAAGGTTGAAAAACATTACTTTTGCAAGTCTTCGGGCACATGAATGTATTTGTAATGTACTGGTTTTTCTCCTCCTTTGGGGACTCAGACAAAACTGAGGCAGAAAGAGTTTCATTTTTATATCCTCTTATACAGTTTTACTCTTCACTAGCAGAATACAGAATTGAGCTTATCAGTAGCAACTCATAAAATTATTCTGCACATCTCACCACTTAGGTTATCTGTTATCTTGTTAAGTAAACCACAATTGAACAGTTATTCTTGTCCTAATATTCCCTGCCTCACCTAGCACAGGGTCTTATTTAACAGATACTCAGTAAATATTTGCTGAATTGAGCCACCTGCTTTATTTTACATTGATAAAATCATCCAGATGCAGATAAAATGTTAAAATGACTTACATTTCAGTTGTGAAATTAAAATCCAGAACTATGGCTTTCCTTTTGAAATAAGAAATGCTTATCTCAGAAAACCCTTAGTTTATCATTTTGGAAAATATGGTCTTATACTTTGATTTCCAATCCCTAGATAATTGAGGCAAAACAATTTTCAGTGCTTCTGGAATTTAAACCAGTGGTAGAGACATGTATTAAATGTACTGATTTGTTTTTTCAGGATATATTTAGTCTTCTTGTATATTGTTGCTTTATTTTTTCTCCTGGTCCAAGTTGGTGGTCAAGATTAACTTACAAGGTTTCTAAAGTAACTAAATTATTGCCAGCTCTTGGACAACTACAATTGCCTTTTCAATTTCAAACCTTAGAAACAGAGCTCTACCAAAGCACACCTTCTCATTAATTCAATGTACTTCAAATTTGGTGCATTCCATGGACAAAATCATATAATTGGTGATAATTATACTATTGAATGCATAAAATCTAGATTCCAGACTGGGAGAAAGGTTATAGACTAGAAAAAATATTTGCAAATTATATATCTGATAAAAGTCTTATATACCGAATATATAAAGAAGTCTTACAGCTCAATAGCCAGGCAAATAATAAACTTAAAAACGAGGAAAAGATTTTAATAAATGTTTCACCAAAGAAGACATACAACTGGCTAAGAAGTAGATGAAAAGATGCTCAATATCATTAGTCATTAGGGAAATGCAAATAAAAAATAAAATGAAATGCCACCTTACATCCACAAGAATGGCTACAATCAGAAAGACATACACTGAAAAGTGTTAGGGAAGATATGGAGAAATGGGAACTGGCAGATATGTAAAATGGTACAGCAACTTTGGAAAAAGTTTGGCAGTCTCTTGAAAAGACAGACATGCATTTACCACATGACCCAGCAATTCTACTCCTGAGTATGTAGCCAAGAAAAATGAAAGCAGTGTTCACTAAAGGACTTATATGTGGATGTTTATAGCAGCATTATTTATAGTAGTCAAAAACTGAAACAATCCAAATACCCATCAACTTAAGAGTAAATAAACAAATTGTGGCATATCTATACAATGGAATTTTATTCAGCAATAAAAAGGAACAAAGGACTGATACATGCTACAACATGGATGAACCTCAAGAACTCTTTGCTAAGGGAAAGAAACCAGACACAGACTACATGTTGTATGAGAACTGGCAAATCTACAAACATGGAAATTAGATAGTGGTTGTCTGGAGCTGGAAGTGAGAATCTAGATGACTAAAAGTGGGTAGGAGGAATCTTTTTGGGGTGATAGAAATGTCCTAAAAGTGGATTTTGGTGATGGTTACAAACTATAAAGTTACTAAAAAGTATTTAATTGTACAGTTAAAACAATTAAATTTTATGATATAAAATTACATCTCAATAAAGCTGTTAAAAGTTTTTTGTAATTTGGTTTACAAGGTATTCTGTTTGACATTTTATCCTGAATTTTTTTTCTTACTTAATTATCAAACTTAGATTTGAGGATGTGTTTGTATATCTATTTTTAATTAAGGAATATGTGTTCATTGAAGAAAATTCAGAAACTATATACAAGAAAAACCCTTCTATAATTCTATACCTTAATCTAAACACTGTCAATATTTGGGTGTATACCTTTTGTAGAGGGCATCCATCATAGTCCTCCTATTCATGATTGCCCATTAGTTTTTGGATAGTCTTTCTTTTTTTTTAATTGACATATAGTTGATTTACAATGTGTTAATTTCTGCTATACAGCAAAGTGATTTAGTGATATATATATATATATGTACATATACACACACACACACACACACATTCTTTTTCATATTAACTTCCATTATGGTTTATCAGAGGATATTGAATATAGTTCCCTGTGCTATACAGTAGGACCTTGTTGTTTATCCATCCTATATATAATAGTTTGCATCTACTAACCCAAAATCCCACTCCATCCCTCTCCCACACCCCCTTACCCTTTGGTAACCAACAGTTTGTTTTCTATGTCTGTGAGTCTGTTTCTGTTGTAGATGAGTTCTTTTGTGTCATATTTTGGATTCCACATATAAGTGATATCATATGGTATTTGTCTTTCTCTTTCTGACTTCACTTAGTGTGGTAATCTCTAGGTCAGTCCATGTTGCTGCAAATGGCATTATTTCATTCTTTTTTAAAATAAATTTATTTATTTATATGTTTTTATTTTTGGTTGTGTTGGGTCTTCGTTGCAGCGCGCGGGCATGGCTTCTCTTGTTGTGGAGCACGGGCTCTAGGCACGCAGGCTTCAGTAGCTGTGGCACGCGGGCTCAGTAGTTGTGGCTCTCAGGCTCTAGAGCGTGGGCTCAGTAGTTGTGGTGCACAGGCTTAGTTGCTCCGGGGCATGTGGGATCTTACCGGACCAGGGCTCAAAACCATGTCCCCTGCATTGGCAGGCAGATTCTTAACCACTGCACCACCAGGGAAGCCCTATTTCATTCTTTTTATGGCTGAGTAGTATTCCATTGTATATATGTACCATATCTTCTTTATCCATTCATCTGTCAGTGGACATTTAGGTTGTTTCCATGTCTTGGCTATTGTAAATAGTGGTGCTGTGAACATGGGGGTGCATGTTGGATAGTCTTTCTATAGTCGGAGAATGTGATGGTTTTAAAACCCATCTGAAAATTTTTGATTCCTCCCTCCGATCAAAAGACGGAGTCTAGTCCCCTTTTTCTTGAACCTAGGTGAGCATTTGTGATTATCTCAGTGACTAGAATGTGGCAGAAATGATACTGTGTGACTTTGGACCCTAGGTTATAAAAGGCTATGCCACTTCTACATAACTCCCTCTTTGGGGATGCTCACCCTTGAAACCTAATCATCATGTTATAAAGAAGCCCAGGCCCCATGATATCAAATACTGGCTTTCCAAGTATCACCAGAGTGGCTCATTGATAAGAGAAAGCTGAGTATATTGCTTAAAGCACTACCTCATGGAGTCTGAGAGAGTCTCAGAGAGGGAAGACAACATATCTGGTGCTATATGGAGAGTTGGGAGGTTGGATTAAAGTGGGTTTTCCAATATAGGGGCTCCATTCTGTTTGGGTAAGAATCTTAGGATTGGTGGCCATAAGCTGAGTATTTTGAGGTTAGAGGCTCAAAGACTCTTGGTATGTACACTCTTCTGTTGAAGAGTGATAGGTCTTTCAGGAAGTTCCTATAAAGAACAATAATTTTATTTGCAACTTTTATCTTGCTGGGAAACAGTCTACTGGAATACTAAAGTTATGCTAACAATTACAATGGAATAGTAAAGTCAGTGGAATGTAGAAAGTAAGCTGTGTAGGGGTAAATAGTATGACTCTTTATGGAGAGGACACATGTAGGTATCTGGCCGATAGCCCCAGGTAAAGTCACAGCCTGAAAACCATCATCAGTCACTAGACATGTGAGTGAGCTGTCAGAGGATTCTAGCCTGCAGTTACACTGAGTCAAACAGGCTAACTGTCCCCTCCAAACCTTGCACAAATTGCAGATTTGTGAGCAAAATTAATGTTGTTGTTGCTTTAAGCCACTGAATTTTTTTTGGATGGTTTGTTACACACCAATAGCATAAACAGAATGAGGATGTTTCCATATCTGAGTCCAGCTTTTCCAACATGGGAGTAAAAACTCAAATTTACTGAGGAGCAGGGGCGGGAGCTTCGAGACTAGGGTGGCACAAAAGCTCGAGAGAGGGTATATTCATCTGGATTAATCACTGCCGTGTTTCCTGAACATGCCTATAAAATATACTGAAGAATGGTGCCTGAAATTTGCCATGTGGGTGACAGGCTCTTGGTGCTCCAGCCAGGCGTCAGGGCTATGCCTCTGAGGTGGGAGAGCCAAGTACAGGACATTCGTCCACCAGAGACCTCTCAGCTCCACATAATATCAAACGACGAAAATCTCCCAGAGATCTCCATCTCAAAGCCAAGACCCACCTCCACTCAATGAACAGCAAGCTACAGTACTGGACACCCTTTGCAAAACAACTAGCAAGACAGGAACACAACCCCACCCATTAGCAGAGAGGCTGCCTAAAATCATAAGGTCACAGACACCCCAAAACACACCACCAGACGTGGACCTGCCCACCAGAAAGACAAGATCCAGCCTCATCCACCAGAACACAGGCACTGGTCCCCTCCACCAGGAAGCCTACACAAGCCACTGAACCAACCTTAGCCACTGGGGGCAGACAGCAAAAACGACGGAAACTACAAACCTGCAGCCTGCGAAAAGGAGACCCCAAGCAAAGTAAGTTAAGCAAAATGAGAAGACACAGAAACACACAGCAGATGAAGGAGCAAGGTAAAAACCCACCAGACCTAACAAATGAAGAGGAAATAGGCAGTCTACCTGGAAAAGAATTCAGAAAAATAATAGTAAAGATGATCCAAAATCTTGGAAATACAATGGAGAAAATACCAAGAAACATTTAACAAGGACCTAGAAGAACTAAAGAGCAAACAAACAATCATGAACAACACAATAGATGAAATTAAAAATTCTCTAGAAGGGATCATTAGCAGAATAACTGAGGCAGAAGAACGGATAAGTGACCTGGAAGATAAAATAGTGGAAATAACTACCACACAGCAGAATAGAGAAAAAAGAATGAAAAGAATTGAGGACACTCTCAGAGACCTCTGGGACAATATTAAACGCACCAACGTTCGATTATAGGGGTCCCAGAAGAAGAAGAGAAAAAGAAAGGGACTGAGAAAGGGAAGAGATTATAGGTGAAAACTTCCCTAATATGGGTAAGGAAATAGTTAATCAAGTCCAGGAAGCACAGAGAGTTCCATACAGGATAAATCCAAGGTGAAACATGCCAAGACACATATTAATCAAACTAACAAAAATTAAATACAAAGAACAAATATTAAAAGCAGCAAGGGAAAAACAATAAATAACACACAAGGGAATCCCCATAAGGTTAACAGTTGATCTTTCAGCAGAAACTCTGCAAGCCAGAAGGGAGTGGCAGGACATATTTAAAGCAAAGAAAGGGAAAAACCTACAACCAAGATTACTCCGTCCAGCAAGGATCTCATTCAGATTTGACGGTGAAATTAAAACCTTTACAGACAAGCAAAAGCTCAGAGAAGTCAGCACAGCCAAACCAGCTTTACAACAAATGCTAAAGGAACTTCTCTAGACAGGAAACACAAGAGAAGGAAAAGGCCTACAATAACAAACCCAAAACAATTAAGAAAATGGTAATAGGAACACACATATTGATAATTACCTTAAATGTAAATGGATTAAATGCTCCCACCAAAAGATGTAGACTGGCTGAATGGATCCAAAAACAAGACCTGTATATATGCTGTCTACAAGAGACCCACTTCAGACCTAGGGATACATACAGACTGAAAGTGAGGGGATGGAAAAAGATATTCCATGCAAATGGAAATCAAAAGAAAGCTGGAGTAGCAATTCTCATATCAGACAAAATAGACTTTAAAATAAAGACTATTAGAAGAGACAAAGAAGGACACTACATAATGATCAAGGGATCGATCCAAGAAGAAGATATAACAATTGTAAATATTTATGCACCCAACATAGGAGCACCTCAATACATAAGGCAAATACTAACAGCCATAAAAGGGGAAATTGACAGTAACACAATCATAGTAGGGGACTTTAACACCCCACTTTCACCAGTGGACAGATCATCCAAAATGAAAATAAATAAGGAAACACAAGCTTTAAATGATACATTAAACAAGATGGACTTAATTGATATTTATAGGACATTCCATCTAAAAGCAACAGAATACACTTCCTTCTCAAGTGATCATGGAACATTCTCCAGAAGATCATATCTTGGGTCACAAGTGAAGCCTTGGTAAATTTAAGAAAATTGAAATCATATCAAGTACATTTTGTGACCACAACACTATGAGACTAGATATCAATTACAAGAGAAAATCTGTAAAAAATACAAACACATGGAGGCTAAACAGTACACTACTTAATAACCGAGAGATCCCTGGAGAAATCAAAGAGGAAATCAAAAAATACCTAGAAACAAATGACAATGAAAACACAAAGACCCAAAACCTATGGGATGCAGGAAAAGCAGTTCTAAGAGGGAAGTTTATAGCAATACAATCCTACCTTAAGAAACAAGAAACATCTCAAATAAACAACCTAACCTTGCACCTAAAGCAATTAGAGAAAGAAGAACAAAGAACCCCGAAAGTTAGCAGAAGGAAAGAAATCATAAAGATCAGATCAGAAATAAATGAAAAAGAAATGAAGGAAACAATAGCAAAGATCAATAAAACTAAAAGCTGATTCTTTGAGAAGATAAAGAAAATTGATAACCCATTAGCCAGACTCATCAAGAAAAAAAGGAAGACTCAAATCAATAGAATTAGAAATGAAAAAGGAGAAGTAACAACTGACACTGCAGAAATACAAAGGATCATGAGAGATTACTACAAGCAACTATATACCAATCAAATGGACAACCTGGAAGAAATGGACAAATTCTTAGAAATACACAACCTTCTGAGACTGAACCAGGAAGAAATAGAAAATATGAACAGACCAATCACAAGCACTGAAATTGAGACTGTGATTTAAAATCTTCCAACAAACAAAAGCACAGGACCAAATGGCTTCACAGACAAAATTCTGTCAAACATTTAGAGAAGAGCTAACACCTATCCTTCTCAAACTCTTCCAAAATATAGCAGAGGGAGGAACACTCCCATACTCATTCTACGAGACCACCATCACCCTGATACCAAAACCAGACAAAAGTGTCACAAAAAAAGAAAACTACAGACCAGTGTCACTGATAAAGATAGATGCAAAAATCCTCAACAAAATACTAGCAAACAGAATCCAACAGTACATTAAAAGGATCATACACCATGATCAAGTGGGGTTTATCCCAAGAATGTAAGGATTCTTCAATATACGCAAATCAATCAATGTGATACACCATATTAACAAATTGAAGGAGAAAAACCATATGTTCATCTCAATACATGCAGAGAAATCTTTCGACAAAATTCAACACCCATTTATGATAAAAAGCCTCCAGAAAGTAGGCATAGAGGGAACTTACCTCAGCATAATAAAGGCCATATATGACAAACCCACAGCCAACATCGTCCTCAGTGGTGAAAAACTGAAAGCATTTCCACTAAGATCAGGAACAAGACAAGGATGTCCACTCTCACCACTCTTATTCAACATAGTTCTGGAAGTTTTAGCTACAGCATTCAGAGAAGAAAAAGAAATAAAAGGAATCCAAATTGGAAAAGAAGAAGTAAAGCTGTCAGTGTTTGCAGATGACGTGATACTATACATAGAGAATCCTAAAGATGCTACCAGAAAACTACTAGAGCTAATCAATGAATTTGGTAAAGTAGCAGGATACAAAATTAATGCACAGACATCTCTTGCGTTCCTATACACTAATGATGAAAAATCTGAAAGTGAAATTAAGAAAACACCCCCATTTACCATTGCAACAAGAAGAATAAAATAACTAGGAATAAACCTACCTAAGGAGACAAAATACTTGTACGCAGAAAATTATAAGACATTGATGAAAGAAATTAAAGATGATACAAATAGATGGAGAGATATACCATGTTCTTGGATTGGAAGAATCAACATTGTGAAAATGACTTTACTACCCAAAGCAATCTACAGATTCCATGCAATCCCTATCAAACTACCACTGGCATTTTTCAGAGAACTAGAACAAAAAATTTCACAATTTGTATGGAAACACAAAAGACTCCAAATAGCCAAAGCAATCTTGAGAAAGAAAAACGGAGCTGGAGGAATCAGACTCCCAGACTTCAGACTATACTACAAAGCCACAGTCATCAAGACAGTATGGTACTGGCACAAAAACAGAAATATAGATCAATGGAACAGGATAGAAAGCCCAGGGATAAACCCACACACATATGGTCACCTTATCTTTGATAAAGGAGGCAAGAATATACAATGGAGAAAAGACAGCCTCTTCAATAAGTGGTGCTGGGAAAACTGGACAGGTACATGTAAAAGAATGAAATTAGAACCCTCCCTAACACCATACACAAAAATAAACTCAAAATGGATTAAAGACCTAAATGTAAGGCCAGACACTATAAAACTCTTAGAGGAAAACATAGGAAGAACACTCTTTGACATAAATCACAGCAAGATCCTTTTTGACCCACCTTCTAGAGAAATGGAAATAAAAACAAAAATAAACAAATGGGACCTAATGAAACTTCAAAGCTTTTGCACAGCAAAGGAAACCATAAAGAAGACCAAAAGACAACCCTCAGAATGGGAGAAAATATTTGCAAATGAAGCAGCTGACAGAGGATTCATCTCCAAAATATACAAGCAGCTCATGCAGCTCAATATCAAAAAAACAAACCACCCAATCCAAAAATGGGCAGAAGACCTAAATAGACATTTCTCCAAAGAAGATATACAGATTGCCAACAAACACATGAAAAGATGCTCAACATCACTAATCATTAGAGAAATGCAAATCCAAACTACAATGGGAAATCATCTCACACCAGTCAGAATGGCCATCATCAAAAAATCTACAGACAATAAATGCTGGAGAGGCTGAGGAGAAAAGGGAGCCCTCTTGCTCTCTTGGTGGGAATGTGAATTGGTACAGCCACTATGGAGACCAGTATGGAGGTTCCTTAAAAAACTAAAAATAGAACTACCATACAACCCAGCAATCCCACTACTGGGCATATACCCTGAGAAAACCATAATTCAAAAAGAGTCATGTACCAAAATGTTCATTGCAGCTCTATATACAATAGCCAGGACATGGAAGCAATCTAAGTGTCCATCGACAGACGAATGGTTAAAGAAGATGTGACACATATATACAATGGAATATTACTCAGCCATAAAAAGAAACGAAATTGAGTTACTTGTAGTGAGGTGGATGGACCTAGAGTCTGTCATACAGAGTGAAGTAAGTCAGAAAGAGAAAAACAAATACCATATGCTAATACATATATATGGAACCTAAAAAAAAAATGGTTCTGATGAACCTAAGGGCAGGACAGGAATAAAGACACAGACATAGAGAATGGACTTGAGGACACGGGGAGGGGGAAGGGTAAGCTGGGACAAAGTAAGAGAGTAGCATTGACATACATACACTATCAGATGTAAAATAGATAGCTAGTGGGAAGCAGCCGCATGGCACAGGGAGATCAGCTTGGTGCTTTTTGACCACCTAGAGGGGTGGGATAAGGAGGGTGGGAGGGAGGGAGACGCAAGAGGGATGAGATATGGGAACATATGTATATGTATAACTGATTCACTTTGTTATAAAGCAGAAACTAACACATCATTGTAAAGCAATTATGCTGCAATAAAGATGTAAAAAAAAAGAATGCATATTTCAAAAAAAAATAACACTGTACATAACCTAGGGAATGAGAGAAAGGCCCCCGGGGTATGGTTGCCCTTGTTTTTCTCTGTTGTTTTTTTTTTTTTTTTACACTCGCCCACACAGCTTTACAAATGAATCCAGAAATAGGCACCTTGCTCCCTTTTATCTTCTACAAACGCTGATTCTTGTCTTCTGAGGAAGTAGTGCCTACTTCCTTCATAAACAAATAAATCAAAGCCCTGAAATTCATTTGAAAGACAGCAAGTTTTGCCCTTGGTTAATTTCTTATTTCACCTTGTTATTACTTAAGGCCGAAAGCATGGGGTGTGTTTCAGTTTTAAATGAGCACTGCTGGGTTGGATTCTTGGATTCTCTTTTTGCCTGTTTTTTTGGAGGGGGGAGGGGAAGATTCCAGTTAATTTTTTTCCAGCATTTTATTGTGAAACTTTCAAGGACGCAGAAAAGCTGAAAGAATTTTTCAGTGAACACTTGTATACCCATCATATAGGGATATGGGGATATATGTATATGTATAACGGATTCACTTTGTTATAAGGCAGAGACGGTGACCTAGACCCTGTCAATCAGATGCACCCATGTGGGACACCAGTTTAGAAGTGAGCAGTCAGTGATGCTTCCATTTCTTCTGGAGATGTGTCTGTCCTCTAGCAGTGGCAATGCCAGTAGTTTCTTGGTGGTTGCAAAATTGAGTTCCTGCCCCACATCTGGCATCAGGATAGCAGCAATGAGGGCTTCCTCTAGTGATCAATGGCAGTGGTTTATCAAGTCTGTTTTGAGGTATGATTTCAAGTTCTGTTCCTGGAAGTTTAGTTTCCAGCCCAGTTCTGCAGCCCTCTGAGCAGTTGTGAGAACTATGAATGAGTGACTTTTCTGCTTAATAATCAACTTGATCAAGAAAATGGTACCAGAAATGGTTGTAGGCAATGGATCCTCAGGAAAGTGGGGCGAAATCTCAGGTTGATTATCTCTTTTAATTGTTTCTGATGGCTCTGAAAACCTGACTGGCACTGAATCAGTCTAAGACGTGCATCAGTCAAATAGCTAATTTAATTATTACCTGTGCTCACTGGGAATAACATACTCATTTTGGGAAAGGTTCTAAGGTATGTAGGGGCAGTTGTAATAGAATAATATGAAAAGCTTAAGAAATGTAATTTTTGCGGTTTAAGCTAGTTGCTTCCAGCTGAACTTCACAGTTTAAAAAAAGATGAGCGCTTGTATCAAAGCAAAAGCAGAAGTTTATAGAATTTCTATGATTTTATTCAAAGAATCTCTTATCACTTGCAGCCACTGGGCTGAGATAGCTAAAACAAAACTCAAATTTTGATTCTTAGGCTGTTGTATAAAAACATTGGTTTCCCAGATATTCTACACAAAAGTTATATTTGGATTGGGAGAGAATGGGATCCCAAGAATTGGAATGGAAACATGTAGGACTCAGGTGACTTAGTACCCAAAACCCCATAGAGCGTTCCTTCCTCTCCTGGCTGATGAGGCTGTTCATTCCTTGAAGACTCTGTAACAACCTTGCTGAGAGTGTTACCTTGAAAAGGAGAGAAAATTTCTTCTGACTTCTTAGCCCACTACTTCTAACTATTGCCACACCTAAACTAGAATCAAGTCATGGCAGGCTCCAGTTGGCAAATTGCGAATTTACTAATGTGTATTGGCAAAAATCAGAATAGGTTCACTGAGCGCTGTACCAAGGAAAGCAGAACAAAACACTAGATCAGACTGAATTCATTATTTAGGAAGCACTTATGAGGAAATTCTGATTTCATTGTGCCAGTTTAAGATGCTGGAAGGTAATCCAATGGTTTGTTCAGTTGGACTCAATAAGGGGGCCCAGAGTAAAGGAAGTTGAGATGCTAAAAGTTTCTAAGTATGACACAGATGAAGGAATCTAAAGACAGGAAGGTAGAAATTTTGTACTGGATTCGTTGTATATTACCTATTCACTCATTCAGCTCACGTGGTTTGGTAATTTATACTTAGAATTTCTGCCATATTCTCATCTAGTAGTATGTGAGATACATAGGAAGTGAACCATATTCTCAGTTTAACATTCAGTTAAATCTGAAAAATGATTAGCAATAACCCAGCACTCATTTTCTGACCCTTTCCAGACACAAAGTAACTAGCACACCCTTTCCAAGAACAGACTGCAGGGCACTCTGAAGAAGTGTGCTTCATCAGTGACTAGACGGCTATTGCCCACTGGTCTTGGAAGGTGGTGGGAAAAGTATTTGACACTGCTTTGCCCCCACTGGCCACTTGGAGTACCAGCCAGTTGTGGTATGTATTAAGCCGCACCCTGCAAGATGCGTGAAACTGGCAGGTCCCAATCGGTGGGATCAGTGGGAAATTATAGGCGAGGTCAGTGATTCTCAATTGGAGGTGATTTTGCCCACTAGGGGATATTTGGCAATGTCTGTAGACATTTTTGGTTGCTGCAAATGGGAGGGTGCTACTGGCATCCAGGGAGTAAAGATCAGGGATGCTGCTAAATATTCCACAATGCACAGGACAACCCCCACTTCCCCAAGAAAGAATTATCCAGCCACAAATAGCAATAGTCCTAAGGTTGAGAAACTCTGGGTTAGGTATACATAAAATATGTACAGGAAATAGAGACTGACCAGCCCTGCTGTGTTGCATAAGGAGCAGAGATTGGCAAACATTTTCTTTAATGGGCCAGGTAGTAAATATTTTAGCCTTTGTGGATCACAAAATCTCTGCTTCAACCATAGACAATATTCATAAATGAAAAAGAAAGTCTGTTCCAATACAGCTTTATTTCACAAACAGGTCATAGGCTGGATTTGGTCCACAGATATAGAGAAATAGCCTGAACATTATTACTACAGTTGTTCTGTCATTTATTTTATGATGCTGATCAACAACTATTTTATTGTTTAGCAATGCTTTTTATTTTGCAATAAACCCTTTCATTTCCAATGAGCTAAGAAAATGAAGTATGTGATTATTAATGACAAATGAACTACTGAATTTCCACTTCTCAAGAAAGTTGATCATGGCATGTAAATTGCACAAAATTTTTGCAGACATTTACCATCCACCCTGGGAGCCAAAATAATATAATTGACTGTATAAGATCCTGGGGCATAAATCTATGAGGAATACATAAACATCTATTTTGAAATTTGGTAATTTATTTAAGAAGCCTGAGCCTGAGATCAACAGTTTAACATGTGCATCATCAGAAGGTGTATTTATATATCAGGCTGTGAAGCATGACTTTTCATTTGCATCAAACAATCGTTTTACTAAATTAATGCCATTCATTCTTATTCCAAGTTTTCATGTGCACATATTAAAAATGAAGTGATAGATGTTATTGTGTTAACTCGAAGAACTGCAAAAAAGAATTAAGTAAGGTCAGTTTTATATCAGTAATATTGGAAGTTTCAAATGGAAAATCTGTTAATCTCGATGATGGTTTAATTTTATTTTTACCCAATTCATGGAATCAAAGTGAAGTTTTTAGAAGTTCATTCTGTCAAAGGGAAAAGTATGGCATTATTACTAATTCAATTGAAAATTCAGTTAAAAAGTTCAGCATTGAAGATACAGTTCTCTTTTGTGATACAATATGAAAACAATACTATGTGAAGCTCAGTGTCATGATAAAAAGGTTTTTACAAAGTGAAGATGCCTAGGGAGCAGAAGTATATTTGGAATTGGTTGACATGCACAAATGATACAAAACTGAGTCTAAAAAGCTGTGATATTATAACAATCAATATTTAAAAGTCAGTTGTCAAAATTCACAAAGACTTTATACAGGCACACATTAACTGAACTAAAAAACTATTGGAATTAAGTTCATATTGGATACAAAAAATATTTTAATATGGCAGTACATGGTTTCTCTCAAGCTGAGGAAAATTCATATAGGAAAGCCAGGGAATTTTTTTTTAATTAAAATAAACTTTAGATATATTACAGTTTTCAAATTTATATTTTGGCCTCCTTCCCTAGAAGGCCATAGTGGGCAACACCAAAGTGATATTTCTGTGAAAGTAAAATATTCATTCTGGTGACATGTACATGAACTGAAAATTAAATTTCTCTGTATTTCTGTCTACTGATGACTACAATGTGTATCTTACTAGTACAGTTGCTTTCCTATGATTTGTGCAAGAAGTCACCGTAATTTTTTTAACTTTCATATATGTAAGATATGTATCACAAAATGACAGTCTTCAACATTTGTTCTAGGCTTCTTGCTAACCTCCACAGAAAGCACTTGGACTCTTAAGAAATACAGTGAGATACTGAACAGGTCACTAATAAGAAGATAAATTAATGGTCCTTTTCTGCTGCTCAGAGCTGTTGTTAAGATGAATTTAGGGCTTCCCTGGTGGCGCAGTGGTTGGGAGTCTGCCTGCCGATGCAGGGGACGCGGGTTCGTGCCCCGGTCCGGGAGGATCCCGTGTGCCGTGGAGCGGCTGGGCCCGTGGGCCGTGGCCGCTGGGCCTGCGCGTCCGGAGCCTGTGCTCCGCAACGGGAGAGGCCACAACAGTGAGAGGCCCGCGTACCGCAAAAAAAAAAAAAAAAAAAAAAAAAAAAAAAAAAAGATGAATTTAACAACAGGATCGCTGAAAAGGTCATTAAGCTCCAAATACAGTCAATTAAGAACCTGCCAAGAATGGAAAAGGGGGCCTCTTCTGGCCCTCTACTACTCTGCCCTGTGTTCTCTCTGGTAGACATTTGCTGTTTTCAACTGCCCAGCATCCACTGCCAGTTCCCAAGAGTTCCCCAGTTTTCTTGTGGGGAATATCTCTCCCTAATTAAGGTGGTCTTGGTGTAACATAATTTTGGGTTCCTGCCTCACCCTTTGGAAGCCAAAGGCATTCAGTCCTTCCTTGCCTTGCCTACCTTAAGGGCCAGGATGGAGAAGTTGACCTGAGCTTGGCTAATATGATGCTGTCTCTTAAGACTGAATCTTGAGCAAATGATGCACAAAAACAATTGGAGGTCATGAACTAATTAGTCACTTCTTGCTTTGAGTTGGTGGCTAGGGAATGGGTGGCCTAGGTCTATAGAATGACCCTGGTTTCTACAGACTCTCAAACCTGACTTTCCAACCTTCTATGTTCAGTTAAGCAGAGCTTGTTTGGGTTACTTGTCAGCAGAGGACCCTAACTGACACATCCTCCTTTAGCAGTGCTTTTCCTTATATCTACCTCAAGTAAATTACTCTGTAACCTGCCCATCCTGCTTGTCTCTGAGGAAGACATTACTTGCTAAAGGTAATTTGCACTAAGGTGTTAAGGACTTAGTGTGTTACTCCTCCTAGTCGTCTTAGAATGGTGAAAGGATCTTTAGGGAGAAGGCAGTAGACAAGCCTTGAAGGGTAGATGTTCAGGCATTTGGTTTCCATAAGTCCATAGAGTGAAATGCTACCGTTTATTGACTTTGCTATGTATGTGTCATTGTGCTAGGTAAGCCCCTTATAAACAATCCCCATGACAACACCTCCAAGAAGGTGTTATTATGCCCATTTTATAGATGTGAAATGAAAGGCTTAGAACAGTAAAAGAATTTAAGGTCACCGAGGTAGTATCTGGGGGAGCCAGAATTTGAATCTGTGCTATTTGTTTAAGACTCCTTTCACTCAACCTAATGTTTTTGAGATTAATCCATGTTATTGGATCCATCCTAATTAGTTCTTTTATTGCTCATTAATTGTATGAATATACCACAAAGTTTTTTGCTTATTCATTTTCCTGTTGGGATACTTCATTAAAGGCTAGTCTGAATAAAGCTGCTCTGAACATTCTTGTACAAGTCTTTCTATGGACTTTGTATGCATTCCTTTCTTATGTTTAATATATATTTGGAAGTGGAATGGCTGGGTCATGAGGAAGGAATATATTAAATTTTATTAGAAACAAGGGCGTACAATTGTACATTCTGTCAGTAATGTTTGAGAGTTCCAGTTGTTCCACATCTTCACGCACACTTGTTTTTTTTGTGTGTTTTTTTTTTGTTTTGTTTTGTTTTTGCTGTACGCGGGCCTCTCACTGTTGTGGCCTCTCCCGTTGTGGAGCACAGGCTCCCGACGTGCAGGCTCAGCGGCCATGGCTCACGGACCCAGCCGCTCCGCGGCATGTGGGATCTTCCTGGACCAGGGCACGAACCCGTGTCCCCTGCATCGGCAGGCGGACTCTCAACCACTGCGCCACCAGGGAAGCCCCACACTTGATACATTTGATATTTTCCATTCTGGTGGGTATATAGTTTTATCTCATTGTGGTTTTGATTTGTATTTCCCCAGTGATTAATGATGTTGAGCACCTTTTCATATGCTTGTTGGCAATTTGGATACCTTTTGTGAAGTGCCTATTCAAGTCTTTTGTTCACTTTATTGTTGTTGGCTGACTGTGAAAATCGATGACACCATACTTGACCAACCACACAGACAATCTGCATTCTGTATGCATGTCAGAGAGCATAACCACCAACTCAGTGACATTCACGATTTACCCAAAGCTGAGCTTTGATAAAGAGAAAGGTCATATTTATAAGGATTGTCTTGCATTAGACGTTCCTGCCTACTTATCAAGGCCAGAGGTTTTCAACAGGCAGTGGTAGGCCAACTCTGGACTGCAGAAGTGTTTGTTCAGTTAGTATTTTAACTGATATAGTTGTTAATATATTATCAGAAGATAACCCCTACAAATCTGACTTTATAGCCTCTCTTAAGAAACTGGAAAAGCTGGATACATCGGGCCTACTTTACCCTCTTGGCAATATCAGCTAAAACTGAGTAGTGGCTGCCCTCTTAGACTGTTCCTGTGCTTTTCAGTTTAGCACAGACCTAGCACCGTCCTCCCTTGTCATGTTAGTCCCAGTTTGTTTCACTCATTTACATTACCTACATGGCCTCTATAAACATGGGGGAATTTTCATCCTGGTCTCAGAATCAGGCTGGCCTTTTCTGAGTTAACAGTTTATTAATTCTTTATGAGTGTTATGAACTAGATAACTTCCTATATCTCCCTCTTAACTCTACAAACGCACAGACAAATCTGTGACTCAATTGCAAGAGGCCTTATGCACTTTATATATTTAACCTTATTCCAGATTTAATCTTTTCCCAAGGTTATCTTTTTTTTTTTTTTTTTTTTTTTTTTGCGGTACGCGGGCCTCTCACTGTTGTGGCCTCTCCCGTTGCGGAGCACAGGCTCTGGATGCGCAGGCTCAGCGGCCATGGCTCACAGGCCCAGCCGCTCCACGGCATGTGGGATCTTCCCGGACCGGGGCACGAACCTACGTCCCCTGCATCGGCAGGTGGACTCTCAACCACTGCGCCACCAGGGAAGCCCGGTTATCTTTCTTTAACTCCTCATTTACTTAAAATGTTTTGTTGTAGACAATTTATTTAAATCTTTTTTTTTTTGGAATAAGGCAATGAATTCTGCTTCTGCATATGTATTAGGGATGATTTCTAAGAAAATGAAACCAGCCATTAGCTACAGACCCCAAGTAGCTAATTGTATTCTCCATTTCAAAGAGGATTTTCAAGAGGGAAGAAGTGGTAGTGAAGAAGGAAAAAGAGCCTCCCCCCACCATCCAACATGGGTGTAAACAAGAAAGGACAAGGGTTCATGGACATGTGGCCAAATCATATTAAAAAATATGTTATTATATCACTATATCACACCTATCAGAATGGCTAAAATTCAAAATAGTGATAACACCAGATTCTAGTGAGGATGCAAAAGACTGGATCACTCATACATTGCTGATGGGAATGTATGGTAGAGCCACTCTAGAAAAGAGTATGACGGTCTCTTACAAAACTAAACATATGCTTACCATACAACCCACCAGTTTCACTCTTGTACGTTCATCCCAGAGAAATGAAAATTTACGTTCACACAAAAAACTGTATGTGAATGTTCCTAGAGCTTTATTCATAATATCCCCAAACAGGAAACAACCCAGTTGTTCTTTAATGAGTGAATGCTTAAAGAACTATGTGACATCCATACCATGAAATACAACTCGGCTACAAAAAGGAACAAGCTAATGATATGCATAACAAGTTGGATGGATTTCCAGGGAATTATGCTGAGTGAAAAAAGATAATCTTCAAAGTTTACATACTATATGATTTCATTTATATAACATTCTTGAAATGACAAAATCATAGAAATGGAGAACAGATTAATGGTTGCCAGGGATTGGGGGTGGTGGTGGTATTGGGAGGGAGGTGGCTGCTGCTATAAAGGGTGCATAAGAGATCCTTATGATGGAGTTGTTCTGTATATTGACTCTAATCATTGTCACATAAAACTACACATGTGATAATATTGCATAGAACTAAATATATATACACACACAAATGATTACGTATAACTGGTGAAACCTGAATAAAATCAGTCAGTTGCATCAATCTCAATTTCCTGGTTGTGATATTGTACTCTAGTTAGGCAAGATGTTACCACCATGGGGGGAAACTAGATGAAAAGTATATGTGATCTCTCTGTATTATTTCTTAAAATTGCATGCAAATCTACAATTACTTCAGGACAAAAAGTATAAAACATACCATTATTTATACAAAAGTGCTGATTAAAAACTTAGCTTCAAGCCAATGGATCTAATATTATAGCAGAAGGATTTAGGATATAACAACATACAACAATCATTATATCCCCTATCAGTCTGGCACAGAGCCTATTTCAGTTACTATGGCTGTGTAACAAATTACCCCCTGACTTGGGTGACTTGAAATAATGACAGCATTTATTTTGCTCTCAAATCTGTAATTTGAGTGAGACTCATCTCTCTGCTCCATTTTGGCATCAATTTTGGTGGGTGATACTTGAAGACTGGGGGCAGGAATCATTGGAAAACTCATTCACATATTTAGTGATTGATGCTAGCTGGTTGATGCTGAGATCTTAGCTGGAAATGTCAACTGGAACACCTACACATGACCTCTCCATGAGGGCTGAGCTTCTTTGTAACATGGGGACTAAGTCAGTGATGAGAGCCTCCAGAAATTCAATAACCTTTGTGACTTAGCCTCAGAAGTCGTGCAGTGTCACTTCAGCCATAGTCACAGTCCTGCCCAGAATTAAAGTGAGTGAACATAGACCATGTCTCTTGATATAGGAGTTTCAAGATCACAGTGTAAGATGAACATGCTGGAAGGGTTATATTGGTGTGGCCATCTTTGAAAAATAAAAGTGAACACAGGGCCTGACACACGGTAAATGCTCAGCACATGTTTTTAATGAATGACACGAAGGAGGGCAGCTAGCCAAATATATACCTTCTTATCTCTCCTTGCAGCACCCTTGCCCTCTTCTCTGCCCTACTAGGCAAAGACCTTCAGTCCGATTTTTTTTACACTCAGAAATCTGTTCTCAGAAATCTATTAACACTTCTCTTTTCTCCCTGAGTATAGTGACTAGTATGGTGGCTTTGCAATGTGTCAACTTGACTAGGCTGAGCTACATATTCCAGGAATCCCTTTCTTATATGTCTCTGATTATGGTGGGCCACAAGAGAGATTCTTATTTGAGATTTGGAGGGAGAAGAGAATAGCAGCCATTTTGTAGCTCACCCACATCGTCACTGATCTGCTCACGTGCCTCGTGGGAGAGAGACAGCTGCTTCTGCTCCTGGGCTAGATGTGTGGGTTTAGCTCTGGGAGGAAGGGTCCTCAGCTTCTACAGGACAACCATTCTACTAAGGTCAGAGGCAACAGGAACTGACACGGGTTTCAGCCCGTCCTTGTGGTCTTCAGCTGGTGCTTCTGGGTTCCAGCTCATTCTTGCTTTTCCTCATTTCATATCCATCTTCCCTTCCGCCACCCCCCACCCCGACCCGCTGCCTGCTCTGCGGACTTTAAACTCCAGCTTCAGAAGCAAAGACAACAACCTTACAGAGACTGCTTAACTAGCTTCCACAATTGTGTAAGGTCACATCCCTGTAACAAATCCCTTTTGTGTGTGTAGTGGTTTTGCTTCTCTGATTGAACCCTATATGATACAGAATTTGATATCAGAAGTTCCCAGTTCAGATATGCAAGTTCCTATGAATTGATCTTTTAAACAGTATATTGAGGTGTAATTGACAAACATATTGATTAAATTTTCACTCATCCAACATTCAACAGATATTCTGTTGAGCCTCTTCTATATCTCTATTCATCTCATCTTTTTCTATTCCACAAAGATTATTTCTTTAAAAGTATGAATAAGTATAATTTGACTTTTGACATTTTGGAAAGACCTGTTAAATAAATAGATGAGAAAATAAATTCTTGTGAGAACCCAGATCCCATTTGTTTGTGGGGGAAAAGGTTACCAGAGATAGAAGGACTTATGGCTCATCAGGAATAATTTTGTTTATTTGGGGACTCTTAAAGACAAAATGGAATGTTGGGATTTCAAGCTGTGGGAGAGATGTTTTGGCGTTAGGGGGTAGGGGAGGAACATTTCTGTACATCGTATTGTTTAGCTTTCACGTATGCTGTGTCTCATGCAGTACCTCCTGAGGAGCTGGAGGGAGAAAACCAGAATAAGAGAAGAGCCTCTTCACACACACACACGCACAGACCCCACCCATTTCTGGGGTTGGGTATTCCTTACTCTTCTGCTCTGAGGAAGGGGAATTGAGTTGATTAGGTAATTTGTACAAAGTGGTCTCCATCAAACAATCTCGTGAGAGTGTTACTGACAAGGTATACTTAGCTACTTTTAAACTGCATAAATCACAATTTAAAATCTCTTGCACAGAGGGAAACATTACTGTGACTCATTTTACTTGAAGACAGATAAGCATCAGCTCATGCATTTTTAGAGAGCTCACATTTCTGTGTAGATATATCTATTTGGCAATTTAAATATTTCATTTTTATGACTGATATGAAAAGGCTGCAGTACTGTAATGCCACTGGAGGTGTGAGACCTCTAGAATTTGGTTAATTATGTGTAATGTTCAGAATACCTGGAAGTCATTTCATGATGTCTAAATTTTAAAAGATTTAAAGCATATCACTTAGCCAGCGACTCTGGGTCTTCACACATCAAAGCATTCCAATAAAGAAAGAAACTATACGTACGTTTTATCTAAATTAGACCAAAGAACTATATAAACACAAATGGAACACACTTGGATGACTGTCCCAGTTGTTAACATATTAAAAAACTTCCATATTGGTTGGTGAAGAGATGCTGCTCTGAGCTCCACAAGCTCCCCCTACCTGCCAACCCTGTCACCTCTGTCCACTCCCTGGAACCCCACACACCACTCCTTGACCCAGCAAATAAAGAGTTATCATCCACCACAGCAGGGTGCCTTCAGGACCGTACCCCAACCCTTGGGTGGGTTTTCAGTCTGGTGCCTGAGGTATTTACAGCTATTAAATCTTTTTAATATTTCTCCTGCACACAGGTGGAATGGAGAGGGGGCTGGCATAGAAGTTGGGAGATTTAAGTTGGAGTCCTTGCTTAACCTCTCTGGGCCTCAGTTTCCCCCATTTATGGAATGGTAGGTTTGGACAAGACTGTAGCTAATGACCGTTTCAGTTCTATTCTGGGATTCCATGATTTAGAAACATCTGAATGTTTTCCATTTTCATCTTAGAGGTCTGGTGTCTTGCAGAAGGAGAAGAATGGCTAAAGGGAGTTGGATAGCTTGTTCCAAAAGGCTGGCCAAGCAGTGGGAACAATACAGGGAACACTGGATAGAATCCCTGCACAGCCGTGCTGAGGAAACCATTTGCAATTCTGATTCTGAAACCTTTCAAAAATTCATATTGGAGCTGGAAAGGACCCAGAAAAGGGCAGCTAAAATGACTGGAAAAACAGGTCTCTCTATTTGAAGGCAGATGAAAAGATTTCTTACTCTTCTGCCTAGAAAGGCAAGTTTGAGTGGGAGATAGAGTCAAAAACTATACACTTCTGAAAGACATGGAGCAATGAACACCAAATTATTCATCAAACCTTAGAAGCAGCTCTTCAAGATTGAAAGAACTAAATTTAGAGGCCTCTCCCCTCTGCATCCCTGATAGGAATACGAAGTGGGAGTGATGAGTTTATGAAACTTGTTACCCCCAAGCAGTGCTATGAGCAATTTATACTGATTCAGATATGATAGATATTATTTCATGGTGACAAATCTATAACCTATGCAGGAACACTAATACTCAGGCCACATCCGGGAAGGCATTTCTGACCTCTTCTAACCCAGTACTACAGCCACTGTCAAAGAGAGACTGTAGGCCCAAATGACACCTAGGTATGCTTCCAGAAGGATAATTCACTTTTCCCTTTTTTCTCTTTTTTATTTTTCATTATTTTATTGTTATTATTTTAGAGAAGTAATGAATGGGCACTTCCAAAAAGGAAATTCAGACAGTTTGGAAGACTATGAAATGTAAAGTAAAAATTTCTCCTGCCAACATCCTTCTCCTCAGAAGGAATCACATGAATAGGTGCCTGTCCATTTCTCCTTATTATATATATATATATATATATATATATATATATGTATATATATGTATATATATGTATGTATACATATATATATAAAGTGATAGTATACATACAGTTTATTTAATAAAATATCTTGGGTACCTTTCTCTATCAGTACATATAAACTTAATTTTTTAGTGGCTGCATAATATTCCATTGTGTGAATAAGCCATAGTTTATTTAACCTACTAACAAACATTTAGGATGTTTCCAGCATTTGCCCCATTTACAGTGTTACAATGAATATTTTTTATTCTCACATATATTTTATACCTTGGTTCACTTGTTTGTTAGGGTGCTTCTATACAATAACTTTCTGGAAAAAATACCACTACTTTAAATTATATCACATGATAGTTTGACAGAATGGTCAAATTTGTCCTTCAAGTTATGCTCTAACCAACTGTTTATGAGCGTTCCACATTCCCTACATGATCACAATATGACAGTTCTTTATTTATTTATTTTTTTGGTTGCATTGGGTTTTCTTTGCTGTGCGCGGGCTTTCTCTAGTTGTGGCGAGCGGGGGATACTCTTTGTTGCGGTGCATGGGCCTCTCATTGTGGTGGCTTCTCTTGTTGCAGAGCATGGGCTCTAGGCGTGTGGGCTTCAGTAGTTGCAGCGCGTGGACTCAGTAGCAGTGCGTGGGCTCTAGAGCTCAGGCTCAGTAGTTGTCGCGCACAGGCTTAGTTGCTCTGTGGCATGTGGGATCTTCCCAGACCAGGGCTCGAACCCGTGTCCCCTGAATTGGCAGGCGGATTCTTAACCACTGCGCCACCAGGGAAGTCCTGACAGTTCTTTTTTTAATTTAATTTTTTTAATTTAAATATAGTTGATTAATACGACAGTTCTTAGGTTTCCGCGTTTTTATTGCTGCTTCTCCTGGCTACACAGAAAAGTATTCAATGAAGTATATTCCTACTCTCCTAAGAGCACAGATGTTATGAAGATAGCAAAGTGATATAAATAAGCTTGGGGATTTGGAGAAATGCCATATAGTGATATCTCTACTGGCCAAATGGGATAAAATCATGAAGAGTTTTCTGATGAATTTCATTTCTAGGTCCCAAACAGGGTATTTAACCTGAATCTTATTTTTTAAATGTATTTTATTATATATTGATATTTCATTCATAGAAAAGAGTATACCTTAGAAAGTATAAAAAATGAACACCTGTGTAGAATCTTCTTTCCTTATGGCAATGAGAGGTTGTGTTGAATAGAATAATGGCAGTTTTCATTTCCATTGACCTGATCATTATGGAGATCACACAGTCTCCCCTTTTTGTATCCTTCTTTGCCTAATCCTCCCCCTACCTGTATTCAGTAACATGTAAGTGATTAATAGACCTTATTCATTTTAATTTTGTGATTATTTTAAAGTAATTAATTTCACTGAACATTGTGGGTTTGTTTAAATTCAAAAGCTAAGGGGTAAAGGTGTTATACATCCTAGGATTATGTGCATATTACTAAGAAACCAGGCCTTACATCCAAGGAATAGATCCCTAGATGTGAACTTTTCAGCATTAAAAAGCAGATGGCAATGTATATGATAGAGTGGGCCTGGAGGGAGACCTAGGAGAAGGTATGTGTGTGATGGGGAAGTGGGACAGTGGTCCATATGTGTCTGAAATACACCTGCTGTTCCCGGTTATGCAAATTGATGAAAAAATGCCAGAGCTGGGAAGCTGGTTGATGGTAAGAAATAGCTCCTTTCTCTCCTCTGCCTCAGCCAGCAGCATATGTACCCAGAGGCTGCTATGAGCAGGAAGAAGCCAGTTCTCTCTCTACTCTACCCTGGCTGCATCCTGCTACACCACAGAAACACAGGCCTTCATGTGTCCCATCAAGAAGGTGTGATGCTCAGTGTTTTAGATACATTAATTTATTTTAATTGAAATCTTTTAGGATAGATTTCTGATGGGGAACCTTTAAAGTAATCATTAAAATCTAGCTACTACCACCATTTAAAATTGTAATGCCTTGAATATCTGCGCTCCTTTAATTTGTTTCATTAATTTACTGTAAAGGTAGCCTCTCGGGACATGTTTACACGGTAAGGAACATCAGAAAAAATGCTGCTAATTCTTCTTGGATATTTCTAAGTCTGGATATATTCAAATATCTGAATAATTACTTGAGTCCTTTTAATGTAATCCTAAAACTTGAGATAAGATTTTTAAAAAAGAAGAAGAAGGTGTTTTTCAAGCAGGAATGTGGAGCCTAGGGTAGAAGTTTCAGCCGGCTTATAGGTCCAGGCATTGCTTTACTACTCCCCAGCACTTTGGTTATTATTAGTATGGCTACACTTCCCACACCCTATGACCATCGGCATTTACTGGCTTCATGTTGCCTTTTCATTTGAACACCATACAGCATGTTTTAAAGCCCCAGTAGTCAGAGGTATTTGTTTGCAGAACTTAATTCCCATACTAAATAAATAAAAATCACTTCCTCTTTTGCAAGGCTGCCAATTTGTTTTCTTCAAGGGGCAATTATGTCACTGCCAAAACCACAGTGATAAATAATCTCCCTGTATTTGAATTTTAAAATGAAGCCCTCCAGAGGGTTAGGCTCAGAAAGAACCAGTGATAGCTAACATTGCTGGAGTCAAGTTCAGTTTAAAATTCACATGTTAATAAAGAGAACTTCTTCCTTTCTATTTTGGACTGAAAGAGAGAAAATAATGATGAAAGTGAGTTAAGACTTACCTTAGTAATTAAGGAGTCCCAATGGATTAGACTTGCTAATAGAAACCGAATTAAAACACATTTTTTGAAGGATTTTGTTAGAACTTGTAAACACTCCAGAGCTAGTTCTGGAATGTCAGCTTTTTTTCCTTTTAAGTTTATAATTATATTTTTGTTGTATGTTGCATACCAAGTAGGACTAGGGGAAACCAGTGTCTATTAATCAACTTTTAGACAATGCACAAGTCCCTAGCACTTCAGAGCCAGATACGGCTACATAATTTCCTTGTAGTCCACATGCCATGGCCTATCCTTTTATTAGAAAAGCCTGTCATTAATAAAAGAATTTACTGTGCTTCATTTGTGTCTTAAGATCAGAAATTGCTGTACTTAATAAGTTCACAGCCTTACTGCCAATAAGCAGTCACCTGCCAGGTTGAGAGGGTACAGCCATCTGGAACAGCATAGAACAGGGTGAGGAAAGCTTTTTCAATTTGCAAAGAAAGAAATTACTACATAAAATGAACAAGATGGGACCAAAAAAATGAACGCCCCATCTACCCACCTACTGTTCTTGATCTAGAAATCGTTCAGTCCTTTGGTTATTGTCAGGGAGCTTTGGGAAGGAAACCCATTTCATAAATCCACATGGCTACAGAGATTGCTGCAGTGGTTATCATCGCACCCAGTGCCTCTGGGTTCTTGTGGGCTGATACATGGCTCGGTTGACTCTGACTCACACACATACTGCTGCGAAGCATCTTGATGTCCTCACTGCGGATACAACCAGCATGAGGGTTTGAGAGTGATGGATCTGAGACAGAGTGGCTGCCTTGGGCTCGTTGCCAGTGTTAACACTCTCAGTTTTACCTTGGGTGCAAATCAAAAGACTGGAATGGTAAAGTTTACACATTTAACCTACTGCACTGTCAGTCTGAGAACATAATGAAAAGAGCCTTTTATTGAATCTACTCTTAGGATCCCAGGAGTCTTTCAACAGGATCTTCATGATGTCAAAGCAGCGAATGTTCAATTCAGTGATTAATCAGCCAAGGTGGTTGTCTTGGTTTTGCTTCCCCCCCAGAAGCAGACCTCAAGACCAGTATCCAAGTGCAAGTAGCTTATTTGGAGGTGATTCCTGGGAACACTGTTAAGTGAATGGGGAAATGAGACAGGAAAGATAAGGAAAGCAATGAAGGGTGAATTTTCCAGTAAGATACCACTGTGGAATCCCCAAGGGAAACTTCAAGAGGTAACGTTAGAACACGGATTAGCACACACAGCCCATGTGGGCCAAATCCAGCCTGGTTTTATACAGCCCATGAGCTACGAATGGTTTTTACAGGTTTTTTTTTAATGGTTACAAACATCAAAAGAAGACGAATATTTCGGGACACATAAAAATGATGTGAAATTCAAATTTCTGTGTCCATAAATAAAGTTTTAGTGGAACATAGCCATGCTCATTCATTTACGAATTGTTTGTGGCTGCTTTCAGTCTACAACAGCAGAGTTGAATAGTTGCAGTAGAAACCATGTGGTGTCAAAGTCTAAAACTTTACTCTCTGGCCCTTTACAGAAATGGTTTGCTATCCATGATGTAGACGGGCACCTCAGAGGTATCCCATCCAAGAGGCTTGAGACCTGGCATCCTTATTCACCAAGTCCCAGCTATCAGTGTGCAAGGGCTGGTCCTGGAGGGCTTTCATTTCCCAGCACTTATAGCCTGCCCTGCAGAATATCTCGGTATTCTGAATTCTGTGAAAGTTCATTCTCAACTCCAAATGCCATAATTTCATACTTCCCTAATTTTATAAATTCCTAGTTTTCTATATTCCTGAGAAAACTCAGTTCTATTTTGAGCCCAAGAGCACAGGATAAATTAAATGTTTCTACCTATGTTCCAATAATGGATTGAATTAAGCAATCTATATAGTCGAAATTGTATAGACGAGCATTAGGTTCAAAATATGTTGCCTCTGTGGAACAGAGCTGGTGGTATGAGGTCGTTTTCTCTGTCAACAGCAATCCATGATAATGGGTAAGTTGGAGCTGAGAATGTGTTTTTCTTCTGTACACCTTCACCAAGTAGATAGTTATTTTATTTTATTTTAGTTTAGTTTTATTTTTTATTTTTTTGTGGTACGTGGGCCTCTCACTGTTGTGGCCTCTCCCGTTGCAGAGCACAGGCTCCGGACACGCAGTCTCAGCGGCCATGGCTCACGGGCCCAGCCGCTCCACGGCATGTGGGATCTTCCCGGACCGGGGCACGAACCCGTGTCCCCTGCGTCGGCAGGTGGACTCTCAACCACTGCGCCACCAGGGAAGCCCAGTTATTTTAGTTAGAATGATATCCAAACCTAAATGGAGATTAAGTTACATGTTTCATTCCATAATTAATAATATTTTGCTTATAAAATAACTGAAATTGATGAAACATAAAAGGCAGAAGCATTGTCCAAGTAATTTACTGTAAAGCAAAATTTGCTCTTGCCAAGGCAAAACTTGTTCTGCTACTGGATTCTAGGTACCACTGTTTGCCAAGACTATATATCCTCTGCAAAGGTGCTTTTTTTTTTTTTTTTTTTTTTTGCGGTACGCGGGCCTCTCACTGTTGTGGCCTCTCCCGTTGCGGAGCACAGGCTCCGGACGCGCAGGCCCAGCAGCCATGGCTCACGGGCCCAGCTGTTCCGCGGCATGTGGGATCTTCCCGGACCGGGGCACGAACCCGTGTCCCCTGCATCGGCAGGCGGACTTTCAACCACTGTGCCACCAGGGAAGCCCTGCAAAGGTGCTTTTAAAATGAAGTCCAAACATAGCCAATTTCATACAGCCTTATGCACTAATTTTCTTTGATGATCAAACGTCACCAAACTCTCCCTCTTTAAAAGTGACGATAGTAGCACAGCTTAACATCCAAAATGAACAGTTCAGAAAAGATTAAATTGAAAACAAAACCAATTTTGTATTCAGAAACTATTTCAAGTTCATCTCTGGTTACTAAAACTAAGCATAGTTGTTTCCTCCATTAAAGGTTTTAAAGGCTGCAGAGTTTTAGATGTTGTTTATCTCCCAACGTACCAGTATATTGTTAAAGAGGAAAAAGTCTATTTGTCCATGCCCAGATTTGAAATTAGAACAAACTGTACACTTTAATGATCCTGTGCATGACCCTTTTACTTCATACTGTACATGATAGAGAACTCCCAGATGAAGTGCCGCCAGATGTCAACATGCCTGCATAAACTTCCCCCTGCTAACTGGAAGTTTAACCTCCTGTCTTGGGATTCTCCCACTGACAGACAAGCCTTCTGTGCAAAGCTATCCTAGTTTTCCTGTCTTAGGAGGAGGATGTTAGGTGATAGCAGGATAGGAAAGCAACGGCCTTATATACAGTGGCCTGCTTCTATTTTTCTGGCTTGCTATATTTGTTTTTCCAAGGCCAGAAGACACTTTTCCTCCCACTGTTTAAGGTAGTCCCCAGAATTCCACACATGCGTTGAGCTATTTATTCATTTGTTAAATCTTTGAGTTCCAACAATATATCAGGCAATATCCCCTCAAATCCCTCTGCCACATCACCCCCAACTACCACACACGTACCCCTTGGGCTCATCTCAGGGAAAGCTGATAGGAGGCTGGGGGAATGTATGCACTGTGCTAGGGTCTTCGACATCACCCCAGCAACCAGACCATGTGACAGATCGCCACGACTTTAGATGGTAGAGTGGGGATTGACTCCAAGGCTCGTGAAATTCTGGGTTGAATCCCTTGAAAGAGCTGGACCCTAAAGGCTGTTAGGCAGCTGAGTAGTTTGGCTATCAAAAGAAATAAAAGTTACTACGCACAGCGAGGGATCAGAGTTCCAGCTAAGATTTAGGCAGTATAGCCTTGTGGTTAACAAGATGGCTCTGGAAGTGGATGACAGTTGCAGTTCAGCTCTCTGCTTGTAAAATCGGTTTTGTAATCAATATTAGAAGAATTTTATCTGTGCCTTCATTAGGCCAATCCACGTGGTATATGGTCCTAACAGTATCAGTTCTGTTTCCTCTCTCCTTTAAATAACACCTAAATATTTTCCTTAAGGTTCTAACTTTAGGCCAGTGGATTTGAAAAAAAGCCTACCTATTCTTAGTGCACCAGTATTATGTCTTTTCCTCTTCTGCCGGATCTTTTTCTTTTGAACAATAATTAGCCCCTTATTTCCATATTCTTGGAAGGAGTCCATTATATCATGCACCAAATCTCATTGACACCTGTGAGATCATATATGCCTCAGAATATTAAAATATTAGATTACCTTTTTATTGCTTTTAATTATAAATATTCCTTGGGTTGTTATATAGCAGGAGTAGCAAACACCCGGTGAGCATGCTCTAATCCCTGCTTCCTGCACAAGGCAGGCATTGCTAATCAGACATAGCCCTCTGAATGCAGCTTCAGAATATTTCTCAACACAAAGTTCAGGAAACCTCTATCAAGGTGAAGTCTGTTTGCCATTCTTGGTATATTAAGTTATGAATCCTGTTCTTAGGGGTTAATGTCAAGAAAATTACTTTTGAGATAGGTTTGAGCCAGTTTTTAATTTGGAAGGGATGAAAAGAAAGAAAGAGAAGAGCAAATAGAGTATTGCTCATATAAAGCAATGTTTTTCCGAGAAGAATGCTTATCAGATTTAATTTCCATTCTGGCAGATGGATTCTAACGTTTAAACAGAATCTCTTGGGTGTGAAGAGACCTCTTGTGGGTCATTTAGCTCATATCTCAGCACTACCAGAAGATAGATCTCATTAGTTTTCTTAAATCCCATCTTAAAAATAAATGGGTGTCTAATGAGTCTTTAAATAGTGATTTTACTACCTCCTCTGGATGCGTGTGCCATGACTTCTGTATTCTAATAGCTTCTTAGCTTCTGTATTTTAATAACTACCAATTCTTCTCTAATATTTATTTAAAATTGCCCCACAAGTCCATTGCTGCTGCTTCTATACTCACCCTGCCTTTAACCTTTTAAGCTAATCCAGTGGGCAGTCACAGCTGGCAGCCACTGAATAAGAAACATGAGCCATGGATGTTATGGATGGACTGATCACCACAATCCCCTTGGAGTTAACATTTGTTCCTGACCAGTTCCCATTTTGTACCCCACCTCCCTAACTCCCAAAGCTTGGAGGATAATTGGCAATCATACATCTGGCCCTTTGGATTTAATACTGTTACTTTGAGGCTTGGCCTTTTTTCCCTTGCTTGCTCCTTCATTTCTTTGTCCCCAGAGCTATTTCTTTGTCCCCATGGCTATATATAATAATATATTATTCAACCCTGACATTCACATAGGGGTAATTCAGACAAATTCTTCTAGAGCCTCATTTAGAATGTTGACATTAAAGCATGATTATGTCTAGACTGTGCATGCCCAGGTCTATTAATTAGGGTCCTTATCACCCATAGATGGAGTGGGACGTTATCTTTGTGGTATGATTTGAGTGGGTAGCCTCTATAATCAAAACTATCTTCCCTACTCAGGAGAAATGGTGGAAATTCAGTCACTGGAGAGCTTTTCTCTTGATGAATCATAAGACAATCCAAGATTCTCTTTTAAAATACCGATGACAGGGCTTCCCTGGTGGCGCAGTGGTTGAGAGTCCACCTGTCGATGCAGGGGACTCGGGTTCGTGCCCCGGTCTGGGAAGATCCCACATGCCGCGGAGCAGCCGGGCCCGTGAGCCATGGCCGCTGAGCCTGCGCGTCCGGAGCCTGCGCCCCGCAACGGGAGAGGCCACAACAGTGAGAGGCCTGCGTACCGGAAAAAAAAAAAAAAAAAATACCGATGACCTAGGAGGATTAACCCATTAGGTCAAAACCCCTTTAGTATGAATTGGATATTTTTTTAGCCCACTTTCTTCCCAAATAGGTGATAGTTGAGCATAAGTAGTATAATGGAGTCGTTGGAAGAAGCGTTGCTGAAAGGGAAGGGAAGGCAGAAAAGTCATGTTGGAAAAGCACCAAAGGAAAATTCTGCCTACTTCACCATGTAGTCATGGGCTAACCTGAAGTCAACTCTCACACCCACACAAGACTTTCTCATTGTGTTTACTTAAGGCTAGGTTCCAAGTCAATATCTCTCCTACTTATCCAGTGTTCTTTATTCATTAATCCTACCTTTAGCTGCCTGAGACTTCAAAGATTATCTTCTTCCCGTCTTATTACCAGGCCCTGGGAGACCTTTCTTCTTTTTCACTGTCCATCAAATCTCAGCTTTCCCTCAAAGCCAAGATCATTACATACCCTCCATAAAGCCTACTCTGGAACTTCAAAGCTGACATCATATCTCCTTACTTTCAGTTTCTTTAGCAAAAATAACTGTAGGGAATGAAAACGAAGAAGCAAACTATGTTCATTGAGTACCCACTGTGTGCCAGGCACTATGCTAAGACATCTCATAAGGTATCTTTTTTTTTTTAATTTGATTGAAGTGTAGTTGATTTACAGTGTTGTGTTAATTTCTGCTGTACAGCAAAGTGACTCCGTTATACATATATATTCTTTTTCATATTCTTTTCCTTTATGGTTTACCACAGGATATTGAATATAGTTCCCTGTGCTATACAGTAGGACCTTGTTTTTTATCCATCCTATATATACTAGTTTGCATGTTCATAAGGTATCTTAATATTCACAACAATCGTATCACATAGGTGTTATTATCTCCATTATATAATGGAAAACTGAAGTCATAAAGGATCTGTAACTTTCCAAAATTTAGGAAACCAGGTCCCAAATCCCTATCATTTCTCTGCCTATCATTCCCACGGGAAGTTAGAATACATAGCTTTGTACTGATATTTTTTGTGTGTGAGGAAACCCCTGTATATAATCGCTTTTACTTTAAATTTTTTTTAACTTTTTATTTTGTATTAGAGTATAGCCAATTAGCAATGTTGTAATAGTTTCAGGTTACAGCAAAGGGACTCAGCTGTACATATACATGTATCCATTCTCCCCCAAACTCCCCTCCCATCCAGGCTGCCACATAACATTGAGCAGAGTTCCCTGTGCTATACAGTAGGTCCTGTTGGTTATCCATTTAAAATATAGCAGTATGTACATGTCGATCCCAAACTCCCTGACTATCCCTTCCCCCCATCCTTCCCCCTGGTAACCATAAGTTCATTCTCTAAGTCTGTGAGTCTACTTCTGTTTTATAAGTAAGTTCACTTGTATCGTTTCTTTTTAGATTCTGCATATAAGGGATATTATACAATATTTCTCTTTGTCTGACTTACTTCACTCAGTATGATAATCTCTAGGTCCATCCATGTTGCTGCAAATGGCATTAGTTCATTCTTTTTAGTGGCTGAGTGGTATTCCATTGTATATATATACCACATCTTCTTTATCCACTCCTATTTCAATGGACATTTAGGTTGCTTCCATGTCCTGGCTATTGTAAATAGTGCTGCAATGAACATTGGGGTGCATGTATCTTTTCAAATTGTAGTTTTCTCTGGATATATGCCCAGGAGTGGGATCGCTGGTTCATATGGTAGTTCTATTTTTAGTTTTTTAAGGGACCTCCGTACTTAAAGAACTATTCTTATAAAGAAGGGTTTCAGAGTAGTATCCCCTTACTTGTGGCTACACATAACTTTCTTAACAGACAAATGAGACTCAAGGCAAGTGATGTTAGTTATATGGCCACCTTGTTTTCTTGTAGTTTTGAAGCATAAGGCTTTCTACTACAGAGGGGGTAAAATGAAAATAACTGGGAAAGTTAGGGATAAAGGTGTTATGTCCTGTGTTCTTACGGTAAATCATTAGAGTGCAGCAGTCTGTAAGGTTCTAATTCCAAACCTGTGAACATTCACAAAAGCTGTCCAGCTAGTGCTAGCAGCTTTTTAGTATCTGGATGCGTGAAAGGTAAGACAGTAAAGCTTTCCTAAGAATGTAAATAGTTTATTAAGGAATTAATGGTGACAGGTAGCTTAGATTCAGCATCGTGCCACTTTGCCATAGTATCTTCTTCTCTTTTTTTAAACTATAGTCACTCCAGCTTTCCTTTTATTTTTTAATTTTTTTATAAATTTTTATTTATTTTTAAATTTTTGGCTGTGTTGGGTCTTCATTGGCTGCACGTGGGCTTTCTTGAGTTGTGGCGAGCAGGGGCTACTCTGTTGTGGTGTGCAGGCTTTTCATTGTGGTGGCTTCTCTTGTTGCAGAGCACGGGCTTAGGCACATGAGGTTCAGTAGTTGTGGCACACGGGCTCAGTAGTTGTGGCGCACGGGCTTAGTTGCTCCGTGGCATGTGGGATCTTCCCGGACCAGGGCTCAAACCCGTGTACCCTGCATTGGCAGGCAGGTTCTTAACCACTATGCCACCAGGGAAGTCCTCCTTTTATTATTGATAGTAGTTGCCTAAAGATATATCTTTTTACTTTTAATATGACTATATCATTATATTTGAAGTGAGTCTCTTGTGAAGAACATATAGTTGGGTCTTATTTCTTTTTAATTTATTCTGACAATCTCTGACTTCTACGTTTAATTATTGATGTGTTTATTTAAGCCTACTATTTCATTATTTGTTTTATTAGTTGTTCCTTCTATTTTTCATTTCTCTGTTTCCCTTTTTCTGCCTCTTTTTGGATTATTTAGACATGTTTTAATATTACATTTAAAATTTTCTCTTGTGTTTTTTACTGTCTCTTTATATAGTATTTTTAGTGTTGGTTCTAGGGATTATAATATATATATTCAATTTTTCACAGTCCACTCAGAATCAATATTTTACTACTTTAAGTGGAAAAATATTACCACCATATAGGTCCCTTTACCCTCCCTCCTTTATATTGTACTTGCTTTTTACGTAGTCTATCTACATACATCAAAAACTTCATCAGAAAATGTGATAAATTTTACTTTTAATCATCAAACATATTTTAAAGAATTCAACAGGAGAGGCTGTTCTATTTACCCAGATGTTTACCATTTTTTTTTGCTCTTCTTCCATTCCTAATGTTCCAGGTTTCTTTCTGGTAACATTTCCCTTCTATTTGAAGCACTTCATTTAAGGATTCTTTCAGAAAAGGTTTGCTGGTGAGGGACTTTCAGTTTCAAGTTCTGCATATAAGGAGCTTGGAAGCTGCCACTCCATCCTAACAAGTAAAAAGCTGAGCAGACTGAAAAATCAACAACTTTTCTTGGATCCATAACAGAGAAAACATAGGGCAAACCACTGCCCCCAATATTGGAGAGACAGAAAGGCAAATAAAGGGATTTGTAGCTTACCAGAGCAGAGAATCAATAGCAGAAACCACTGCAGGAAACCAGTGCTAGGGTAGAGAAACCTGCATTGTAATTGACCATATACAAAAAATTCTACAGCTAACATCAAACTTAATGGTGAGAAACTCGAAGCTTTCCAACTAAGATCAGGTACCAGGCAAGGATGTCTCCTTACTGTACCATTTGTTTTCAACATCATACTGGAAGTTTGAGCTAATGCAATAAAAAAGTGAAATAAAAGGTATACAGATTGAGAAAGAAAAAACTGTCTTTGTTCACAGAAGGCATGATTGTCTATGTAGAAAATCCAAAAGAATCAACCAAAAAACTCCTGTAACTAATAAGCAATCATAGCAAGGTTGCAGGATACAAGGTTAATATTAAAAAGTCAGTCACTTTCCTATATACCAGCAATGAACAAGTAGAATTTGAAATTAAAAACACAATACCATTTACATTAGTATCCACAAAATGAAATACGTATAAATCTAACAAAATATGTATAAGATCTATATGAGGAAAACTACAAAACTCTGATGAACAAAAATCAAAGGAAACTAAATAAATGGACAGCTAGTCCATCTTCATGGATAGGAAAACTCAAAGCTGTCACTATATCAGTTCTTCCCAATTTGATCTCTAGATTCAATGCAATGCCAATCAAAATCCCAGCAAGTATATTGCATGGATATTGACAATATGAATCTAAAGTTTATATGAAGAGGCAAAAGACCTAGAATAGCCAACATAATATTAAAGGAGAGCAAAGTTGGAGGACTCATGGTATCTGACTTCAAGACTTGCTATAGAGCTACAGTAATCAAGACAGTGTGGTATTGGTGAAAGAATAGGCAAATAGATCGATGGAAGAGAATAGGGAGTTCAGAAATAGAACCCCATAAATATAGTCAACTGATCTTTGACAAAGGAACAGAGGCAGTACAATGGAGCAAAGATAGTCTATTTAACAAATGGTACTAGAAAACTGGACATCCACCTGCAAAAATAATGATAATAATAATCTAGACACAGATATTACACTCGTCACAGAAATCAGTTGATCACAGACCTACATGTAAAACACAAAACTGTAAATGGCCTAGGAGATAACATAGGAGCTTCCACAGTTTCTGAAGAGAATTTGCTGACATTCAAATTGTAATTCTCCTGTAAATAATGTGATATTTTCTCTGGCTACTCGCAAGATTTTTTCTTTGGATTTAGTTTTTAGCAGTTTGATTGTGATGTGTGTAGGCATGGATTTCTTTGGGTTTATACTATACTATTTGAGATCCATTGAGCTTCTTAAATGAGATCCATTGAGCTTCTTAAACCTGTAAGTTTATGTCTTTCGCCAAGTTTGTGATTTTTTTGCCATTATTTCCTCAAATATCTTTTCTACAGCATACCCTTTCTCATCTCCTTCTGGGCCTCCAATGACACAAATGTTAAACCTTTAGTATTTTCCTACAGCTTCCAGGACTGTGTTCATTAATTTTTCAGTATTTTTTCACCCTTTTGTTTGGATTGAATAATTTCTATTGATCTACCAATAAATTCACTATTTACTCTATTATTTTCATTTTCCTTTTGAGCCCATCTTGTGAGTTTTTTACTTTGGTTATTGCATTTTTCCATTCAAAATTTCCAACTTGATTCCTCTTTATATATTCTGTTTCTCTGTGGAGACTTTCTATCGTTCCCTTCATTTCCAGAGTGTTCTCCTTTACTTCTTGGAACATTTTAATAATAGTTACTTCAAAGTCTTCGATAATCCCAGCACCTGTCATCATGGCATTGGTGTCTGTTGGTTGTCCTTCCCGATGTGAGTTGAAGGTTTTTCCTGGTTCTCTGTATGCTGATTAATTTTAGATTCTATCTTGGATGTTTTGGGAGACTCCGGGTTATGAGATTCTGGGTCTTGTTTAAAGTCTATGGGGAACGTAGCTATTTTTAACGGGCCATCAACTTCTTTGGGTTCAGGCTGCACATTGCAGCCAGCCTTCTGTGGGTTTTGGCTCCGGGCTCAGTTCAGTTTTAAAGCCCCTGCAGTGCTATTCAGATCTGTCTCATGTGTGTGCCGCTCAGTGGCCAGTCTGGGACCTGGACAGTGTTCTATCCCATAATTCAGTTCTCAGAATCTTTGGTATATTATTTAGGGTCAGAGCCACATATGTACAGCTAGGGAGTGAGCCTAGGAGTTCAGAGACAATCTTATGGGGTGGTTTTCCCAAGCTATACTCTCTCCCCAAATTTCCCCATTACCAGTTCTTCCCTGGGGCTCACCTTTTAGTCTCTGGCCTCAGAAAGATGGGGCTTCAGCTGTTGTGCTGTGCTGTGTACTTCCCACAGCTGTACCCATGTCTGGGACCAAGCAGCAGGAGGGAAGAGAGAGAAAAATAGCTATGGGGGTTCACCACATCCTCTTGGGACACAGCTCTTCTGATCCAAACATAACGGTTCCCCTTCTTCAGTTCTAGGCACCCATAGGCCCCCATTGCTGCTTGCTGTCTCTGCTGCTACTGCAGGATTTCCTGGAGTGCAAGAAAACAGAAAAGGGGGCAAAAACCCTGGAGATTTCCCCTATTCTCTTTGAGCATCAGGAGATCTCTTTCCTGCCCTTCCACACAGAACTTCCCTTGGAGCTCTCTTTCTGTCCCTGCCCAGTATCTACTTCTAGGTTTGGGGCTGCCTGGATTCTAAGCCAGGGATAGCAGAGGAAAACTAAATGATAAACTCACCACCAGTTTGGTCGTACTTCGGATTCAGGTATGTCTTCTTTCCCAATCTGCGTGCTGTTTACTTTTCAGAATCCTCAAGTAGCTGCCCTGTGCATTCTGTCCAGGTTTTATAGCTGCATTGAGTGAGATAAACAGGGTATAGTTACCCCATTTTACTTGGAATCGGACCTCCTATTTCTTTACTATCTTGCTACAAATATGTCTCTATTTATTCACAGAATCTCTCTTGTAATTTTTACAACGTTTTCTCTTTGGAAAATCCTCCTCAACTGCTGAATAACAATTTTGCCGTAGGTGATGTAGAAGCAGAGAAGGAGACAGGGCTTCTTACTGAGGGAGTGTTCTTGGGAGAAACCTCTAAGGAAGGAAAGGGAAGAAGCTAAGAAAAGAAGTGGTTTCAGCAGAGGTCTAGCCATCAGCCCTGACTCCACAGAGAACTCTAGGGCAAAGATGGCACCACAGAGTTGTCTCCCTTGAGGCAAAGGGGCTGGTCTTTTGCTCCTTAATACCAGTCAGTCATTGGCTATGTTGACGGGTATATGACCTCTTAGGCGTCTCTGAGTGAGGCGGGTTCTGTCAGCAGAGAACGCTTCTCCAGAGAAGAGTGCAGCTGTGAGCTGTCAGCAGCCAACAGTCACAGCTGCTAAATATAAAATAAACAGCCGATCTTGGTTCTGGGTGAGGTGGAGTCAGGATCTGGGGGGCGGGTGCACTAGAGTGGTAAAGGAGCTCTGGGTGGGGCGTCAGCACCATCATTACAATGATTAATCCTACGTGTCAGTGGTGATAGTCACTAAATGCCCCATTTCCTTCCAAAACACCGAGGACCACTAACTAGTGGTGGCATGGAGGAACCATGCTCAGGCTGAAATAATCAGCCTCGAGGGCAATGGGTGTCAACATTTAGTGTGCATGAGAATCACTTGGGGAGCTTGTTAAAGATGCAGATTCCAACACCAATGCTGAGATTTGTATTCAGTAGGCCTGCGTGAACTACATTTTAACAAGGAACTCCGTGATTCACTTTGAGATCATGTGAGTGATCATACAACCCAACCTATTTCAATGATGGCAAACATCACTCTGTCTTAATTTTGTCTCCCCCAGTAAATCTGAAGCTTCTAAGGGCAGATGTTAAACTTCAGTAGTTTTTCCTATAGTGATGTTCACAACCAACCATATATTTTTTTTAATACTGAATGTTTTTTAAAAGTCCTTTCCACTCACTGTTCCAGTGATCCAAGTAACCACTTTATGGGAGCCTGAACTAAAGTGGTTATAAGTATCTGGGGCACAAAAACAAAATCTCAGAGCATGAGCCGTAGGAGTTACAGAATCCTCGAAGGCAATAAAGGCAAGTAGCCTCATCAGTGGTGAACCATAGCTTTTAAAAAATAATCTTCAGACAGTCCAGGAGTATCAGAGGCTGACTGACACAAAATGCCCATCTCTGCCAAGTGCCCAGCACCAGGAATCAAAAACATATGGCTGGGGTGGGCCTGGGAGAGGAGCATCTGTTTTTACAGTTGTAATTGTCCCTACAGATTCGGGTCAGCATCAATCATAGCATTTTTCACACAAAGGACAGAATATTGATCAGTACCTAAGCCTGCCTAATAATATCAGCTCCATTTTGGATATCTAGACAGACTCTTAGATCAAAAATGAAACAATATTTCCAAAGGGACATACATAATAAAATAAAAGCTAATATGAGAAACCAATAGACTATCAAGTAGTCCTTTAATTCCTTTGTAAGAATTAGGCTGCACGCCGTGAGAGCAAAGGATTTACTTAGGAAGATCTGCTTAATAAGGTAAAGTATCTTCCCACAGAAAATCTTAAAAAATAAGCAGTTATACTCTACTACACTTTCATCCTTTATGATTTTATTAGCTTATCAAACACACAGTACTACACACTTAAATAGGAGAGTTACTTTTTCTATTCTTGAAGACCAAATGGAAGGTTCATCCAGTTGTAGTTTAGAAAATCTGACATGTAAGGAAGCATGTTAAGATTTTTATGGACCATTAAAAGTACAGATATTTTAATGATTACTCAGATCAAAATGTCATGTATGGTCATAACAAATAAGTAGTTTGGGATCTGTTATTCCCAAAGGAGGTATCCTTGAGGCTGACTCTTGCCCAAGGGCATGTTTATAAATACATCAGCTTTAGAAAATGGATGAAGCACCTAGTTGTTTATATTCCTTTAATGACTGACTCTTTGTCTGCTTCTGACGTATAGTCAGACTAGCTTCTTGTTTGCTGATAAATCCTCCTAGGACTCAGTAGGTCAAAGTAAAGAACCAGTGTTGTGTGGCAACCCGTGATCATCTGTCTGACTTCCTTGAGGAAAGAGAAGCTCTGAGCTGAGGCGATGTATAGTAGGCAAGAAATTGATTAGTAGGCATCAGGAAAGATCATTTTTCTGACTTCATTTATGTGCTTGTGTTAGCAGGCAATCTACACTAGTCGTGCCATTGAGAAAAAGTAAAAAATGATCGGGGATGAGTTGGGAAATTGTCCGGGGAGCTGTAATTCTGGAAGGCCATTTTGTCTCTTGGGTTTAATAGTTTCTGGAGGAGTCCAGAGATCGTGACAGTGAGCGTGGGTGAATTGGGCTAGACCTTGTATTGTAGGCTGGGCTTTCTGGGAAGCTGACTCTGAGATAGAGCATAGAGGGTAGGATGCTTATTAGGGATCCCCTTCCAAGGCAGCCTAAGTACTAGGAAGTAGCTAAGATATTAGGCAATTAATCATTCATTCATTCATTCACTTATTCACAGATATTTACTGAGTACCTCTATATATGTGCTAGGCATTTTTCTAGGTAGTGGAGATAAAGCAATGAACAAAACAGCTGAAGTCCCAGCTATCATATAGCTCATATTGTAGTGGGGAGACAGGTAATAAACTAAATGATAGACAAATATCTAAATAGTGTCAGGTAGTGGTAAGAGCTATGAAGAAAATGAAAGCAGGATAAGGCACGGGAAGCTATGGAGGTGGGGCTCTGAGGAAAGGGTAAGCCTTTCTGACGAAGTGACATTTGAGCAGAGACCCAAATGAGTCAGGGAAGGAGTCAGGCAGTAACCTGGAAGACAAGCCCAGGCAGAGAAAATAGTAAGAAGGGCAGGCCCCTCCAAGCTGTCCTGAGTTGGGAGAGCTGGGCTGCCCTTAGAAGGAGATGAGATCTGGGGCAAAGCCATTGTCTTCAGCGGAGGTGACCCCCAAAGCGGGCCGACAGCTGAAGGCCGCCTTCCAGCAGCATGCCCAGCAGCAGGGGGAGTAAGTGTCTCATTCCTTAAGGGCCATCTGGGTGGCACATCCCAGCTTCCATCACCCTGTTCGTGCTTCAGCTGCTTGTCCTACTGTTTGGCTTACTCCTGGAAAAATGAATCTTTGTCACCAAAAATATACACTAAACATTGTGAAAATTTCATCGAAGTTCTTGTGCAGAAGTACCAAGGTTGAAATGTTACTTTGGATGTAAGTAGCTAGAAGGACAATGTAAACATTGGAACACTGATCTCTGACTAACACAGGAGGAAAAAGCAAAAGTCTAAATCTGAAAGTTCTCTGGAAGGGAGTTCTTGGCAGATGGGTGAATTAAAAATGGGACGCCATGGATCCTTCTGCAACTTGATAACACATCAGCACTACCCACATGCTTTAGAAACCATGTGAATGAAGAAGGCTGTCATTAGAGCTGGAAATTGCTTTGTGATTTTAGCAATGGTTTGTTCCTAGGCCAGGTTCAGATTTCCCAGTTTCTGAATTCTAACCAGTAATTGCTGTTATAGTGTGTTGGGGAGATGGCTGCTGGAGATTGTGGCAAGAAGATAGAATTCTCTGCCTTTTAAGGCATCTTAATCACGATTTGGGCAGCATAGGAGCCTTCAGCTGAGTAAACTGAACAGCCCTTTCCATAGCAGAGAAATAAGCTACTGTTTGACCCAGAGAGGGAGCTTTCGGCTGTTGTTTGTTGACCTGAGCCAAGGGAAACAAGATGACAGATTGGACAAGCAAACACCATGCAATTTATGCCCTTCACGGACTGTCAAACATTAATTTAATTTAATTTTAATCATTACCATCTGGTGCTTATATAGAGCATCAGGCCCAGATATTTCCTTATCTTGAACTGAGGAACAGCGCTGCACCTTGGCCTGCAGCCACATCCAGGCACCCCGAGGAGGGGGCAGAGGGACCGTGGGAGGGGAGGGGTACTGATGCCAGACGTGCAGTCATCCCTAGCCCGCGAAGCTGTAAATGGGACCTGTTGTCGGTGCTGGTCCCATCATGGGTCAGTGGCCTCTTCTTCTGCCTCCAGTCATAGAGACATAAATGCTGAGTCACGTCTTTGAATTCCTGGACACTGGCAAAACGGACTGGCTGGGGATGGTGTCTGGGTGAATTGGGGCATCTGACGCTGTGGCTCAAACCTCTTGAGCAGCTAAAGTGACCAGTAGCCACATTTAAGCCGTTCATGAAGTAATTACTAAGCACTGACAATGGGGATAAGGACTGGGATCAGCTGACGTTTGAGTTTTCATCAACCTTGAGAATCTGTGACTCTTTGTGTCAATCACAGTGCCAGGCCCAGCAGGGAATAAGGAAGAAGTATAAGGCAGCACACCCCTGCCCTACAAGTCACCTCAGTCCCAGGAGGAATTCTCCTTTCTTCCCAGTCCCCAGACTGAACCTCAGGTTATTGGTGGCTAGTGTGGGTAAAAGGACTGCCAGTGAAGTCCCAAGGGTGTAGGAGAGGGGGCATGGAGAGAGACCTCCCTCATTTTCCTGAATTTTAATTTCTCAAATGCAAGGTACCTTGGTACCCACAAGGCTGGAGGAAGCCAGCTCAGGCTTCAGGAGACAAATACTGAGCCCTGTTCATTGCTTTGTGGGCCAGGATCACATGACCTACTTGAAAGAGGAGGAGCAAGTTTTCCCCATTTCTTAGAAAATAGAAACAGGTCTTTTTTTCCTGAGTTTCTGGAAGTAATTTTGTTTAACTTTCTAATTTTTTTATTTTTTAAAAATTTTATTGAAGTATGGTTGATTTACAATGTTGTATTAATTTTTTCTGTACAGCCAAGTGACTCAGTTATACATATATATACATTCTTTTTCATATTCTTTTCCATTATGGTTTGTCACAGAATATTGAATATAGTTCCCTGTGCTATACCGTAGGACCTTGTTGTTTATCCATCCTATATATAATAGTTTGCATCTGCTAATCCCAAACTCCCAATCCTTCCCTTCCGTACGCCCCCTCCCCCTTGGCAACCACAAGTCTGTTCTCTATATCTGTGAGTCTGTTTTTGTTTCATAGATATGTTGATTTGTATTTTAGATTCCATGTATAAGTGATATCACATGGTATTTGTCTTTCTTTTTCTGACTTACTTCACTTAGTATGATAATCTCTGGGTCCATCCATGTTGCTGCAAATGGCATTATTTCACTCTTTTTTACGGCTGAGTAATATTCCTGTGTGTGTCTATATATATATATATATACACACCACATCTTCTTTATCCATTCGTCTCTTGCTGGACTTTTAGGTCTTTTCCATGTCTTGGCTATTGTAAATAGTGCTGCTATGAACATAGGGGTGCATGTATCTTTTCAAATTATAGTTTTGTCTGGTTATATGCCCAGGAGTGGGATTGCAGGATCATATGGCAACTCTATTTTTAGTTTTTTGAGGAACCTCCATACTGTTTTCCATAGTCGCTGCACCAATTTTACATTCCCACCAACAGTGTAGGAAGGTTCCCTTTTCTCCACACCCTCTCCAGCATTTGTAATCTGTAGACTTTTTAATGATGGCCATTCTGACTGGTGTGAGGTGATACCTCATTGTAGTTTTGATTTGCATTTCTCTAATAATTAGTGATGTTGAGCATCTTTTCATGTCGGCAGCAATTTTAAATACATGCCCATTGCCAAAATAATTCAGATAATATAGAAAAGTAGAAAGTAACAAGTTGGTCACAGACAGATACAGAACCGCTGTTAACATTTTGGGATATGTCTTTATGTCCACGCACGCACACACACACACACACACATACACCCACACACAAATGGGATCATGTTATAGATAATGAAAAGAACAATCTCTTGCTGGGTGATTCTCTTCTCCAGCCAGATGTCAGCATGACCAGAAGGAACATTCAGGGACGTCAAGCAGGGAAAGGGAGAGTGGCATTGCAAAAGTTGCCACTTCAAATTTCAAGGCTGGATGTTCCTTCCAGCTCAAGCTGTGTCTGTCCAACCCACCTCTTGGCAACCACCAAGGGCTGACTTGCCAGCCCTTCTGAAATGTAAGGCCACCTCTATTCAGAACGTGAATCTTGTTTCTTTCTAAGAAGCATTACATTTTTCCCTTTAAAAAGTAACAGAAAGCACTTTTCATCATGGAGGGCTACGGGGCAAGTGCAGGTTGGAAGAAACCAGTTTGCAAGTGTTAAAATGGAGCATGGTAAGGAAAGAAAAATTCATTTTGTGCCTTTCCTGACTGCACAGATTTTTTTCTCTATGTTAAAAGAGAACAGTATTCCATACAGAGCCCATTTTGATCCACATGCATCAAAATTAAAAGGATGTAATCTCCAACTGTATTTTGTCCCAGGTAAGGATGTGGTTGAAGCTGTCTCCCTGGGGGAACTCCACTCCCTTCTGGAGAGTGACTAGAGAATAGAGGCCCACAGAGCCAGGCCTGTGGGAGAGGAGTGGTGAAGGAAGCCAGCCAAGCCTGTTTTGGTGGAGAAGGGAAGTCTTAGATCCGTGGGAAGGTGGGCTGCACTTATTTTATATTCTTCTGGAAGTTGGAATCAGAATGGGAGGACCAAACTTATTGTGAGGCAGGGAGCCTGACACATGAGATTTGAGAGGATGGAAAAGAAAAAGGAGTGAAGGCAGTTGATATTAACTTAGCACCTACTATCTGTCAGAAGTTGTGGTGAATTCCTTGTATTAGCTTGTTTAATCTTCACAGTAATCTTAAGAGGTAGATAATACTACTACTGGTATTTTATAGCTAAAGAGAGTAAGACTCAGGAAGGTTAAGTTATTTGCCTTAAGTTGCAAAGTGAGTCAGGTTCTGCTTGGCTCCAAGATGTGGGCTCTATTTTCCCACATCACACTCTCTGAAAGTGGAATAGGTATCCCTCATGAGCTAATGTGTTCCTGGTAACCTGGGTGGATTTAAGCAAAAACTAGATGATCATTTGTCAGAGACATTCTTAAGAAGTGATTCATGCATTGGTACAGAACTGGAGCACGTGGTTTCTAAGAATCTTTCCAGTTGAGTGTTGTAACAAGGTCTCTCTAACTAAAACGTGTCACTGTTGCTTGTCTTCTAGGACATCTACTGTGGTCATGATTAGAATTACTTTTTTTGGCTAAGGTATCATCCTCAGAGAAAGTACATGAAGATACAGTCCCACGAATGTTTGCTTGGAGGACCAACTCGAGCACACATTATTGGTACCCTACCCATTTCTGCTCAGCACTCACCATTCCCATGCATACCCATGCAACAAGCACCCAAAACTCTCTACCTGAGGGGGCTTTCTTTTGGTTCTTTAAGGGTAGGCCAGAAGTGCCAGAAAGTTAACGGCCTTGGGAGTAGTCTTCAGCTAATAACAGATGGGATTTGGAAGAGAAATATTCTGGTTTCCTTGTCCTTGTCTGAGATAACTCCAAGGTATGCCTCATAGAGTCTCTCAGAGTTCCCCAGTAGGATTGAGTCCTAGTTGCCCATAGGAGTGACCTGCTCTTTAACACACTCTTGATTGATTTTCTTCCCCTTCTTGTCTCATTTACCCTCTCGCTTACTGGTGCTTTCGGGAATCAAGTCTCAAATGAACTAGTTGTACTCAAATCCTTATCTCAGGGTCTGCTTTTGAGGGAACCCAAACGAAGATACCAACGTTATTTTACCCATTAGCACGGGGTTTCTCAACCTCAGCACTGTTGACATTTTGGGCTAGAAAATTCTTTGTTGCGGAGAAGAGCGGCACTTCCTGTGCACTGTGGCCTGTTCAGCGGCATCCTTGGCCTTTACCCACTAAATGCCGGTAGTGTCCTCCCCCTAGCTATGACAACCAAAAATGTCACCAGACATTGCCAAATGTCATCTGGGGGACCAACTCAGGTCCAGTTGGGAACTGCTGCTTGTTGGAGGTGCACACAGGAAGCCCAAGGAGGGGAGGCTGTGCAAGGCAGAGCTGTTGGGCTGCGCTGTTGGACAGGCTTCTTGGTGAGCCCTGGAGTTTAGTGGACAGTACAGGTGGGATGAAGAGGGTGTGTGTGTGTGTGTGTGTGTGCGTGCGTGTGTGTGTGGGTGCGTGTGTGTGTTTGTGTGTGTGTTTTGGAAGAGGAAAATGATGAACTCAATCTTTCTGTTTCATAACTGTGCCTGGTGCCGGGTGTCCCTTGTCCAAAGTAGATGAACAGCTCAGAACTAAGTTGTAGCCCTTCACAGTTCCTTTTAGAAAAATGACAAGCACACAGAGACAATTTTGCTGTTTGTGTACCATCAGTTTTCAGGTAAGTTCAGTTTGGATGACAGGTCCTTAAGCAGCCGTTTCACAGCCTGGCAGTGTCTGGGTTGCTAGGAGTGTTTTGACTTTTAAGTACTTTTATGCAGCTATTAAAAAAGCAGTGTGCGGTTCCAACATGGAGAATGACGTCAGTGAGAGTAGAGGGTTCGATAAAGATGCAAATGCTTTCATAGTTGGAGCTTTGGGTCTGATTTGGCCTGGTATATGTGCAAATGAGACCCCTGAAGAGAGTTACAGATTTTCAGATCTGGTAAAAGGAGATTGCAGATATAGGTTCCAAAACCCCTATATTCCCTGTAAACAGAAGTAGCAAAGAGGTATAAATATAGGTTAAAAACTATGATAAAGTCTTCATTTTATCCACTGGATTCCTGGTTAAAGGTACTAATTGGGGTTTCTCATTTCCACTGTATTCCAGTACCTTCCAAGGTCAAGTAGGGAAGCAAGCTGATGGTGGAGACTGTATGTGCCCTGCCCAAATCCTATCGGATGTGCTCCGCACCCAGCTTCAGTGTGCTTTTCTCTTAATGACCAGCATCTGTGACCTTTTTCAGCTTTCCTTTGGGCTACTTGAGTTGCCTAACCTGTACACAGACCCTGGGAATCTATATCCACCCAGAGACGCCCATAGCCAATGGACAGGAATATAAAAGTCCAGTTCCCTTGCCTCATGTTGGTAAACTTTAGGTGTAATTTACACTCCAAAGCTACACCCTGGGATGATTATGAAGCTGAGACTTCCTAAAATTGCAACCTTGCTTCTTGACTTCCTTTCTTTCTCTGTCCTGCTTTCACCACTCTCTTTTGGTCTCTCTGGGAGCACTTTCTCAATAAGTCACTTGCATAGGAATCCTCATCTCAAGGTCTGCTTCTGGGGAACCTGACGCAAGACAGAAGCATTCCAAAGTCTACATTTGAGTGGGAGAGGAGGTGAATTCTACCATTCACATGAGAGGTTCTGTCATCTTATCCTCTCCTATAAGGTAGGCGTTCATTAGATGTTTCTTGCTGTAGTGATGATCTCAAGCTGGAGAACTGAGGAAAGAAACAGACCTCTGCCACCTATGCACTGCTCCCCTCCCTCCACAGCTGACAGGGCCACAGAGGACCTTAGGAGGTGTTGATGAATCTCACTTAGCCAAGGGAAGTAAGAGAAGCTGGCTTTGCTCATGCTTTAAATGAATTAGATCTTGGACACGCAAAGCTGTATCTGTGTGCTTTCATACTTGAAAGGACATTGCCACAGAAGATAGTGATTCAGCAAAACAGGTCTGCAGTGAGGAAACATGGATCAAAAATATATTGGGGTATGCTTCTGATACTTAATAGGGTTTGACAGTGTCTCTACAATTTTATTGCAAAACTGATTGATGATACAGCACTATTTTTTTGAGTGCTTTCTACTTGTTGGCATTGTTTTCTCATGTATTATATCATTGAATCCTTGTGGTCTGCTTGTGAGATATTAACATTGCCATTTTACAGGCAAGAAAGCTGAGGCTCAGAGAGGTTATGCTCCTTGCCTAAGGGTTACACTTGTAACAAGTGGCAAAGCTGGGATTTGAGCCCACGTTATTCTGATTCTGACAACTATGTGCTTAACCACCCACCAGAGTACAGGTCCCACGCTGGCTCTCTTCTCTCTAAAGTGATCACGGAAAGATTTATCAACATTTGCACAAGGCAGAAAACTATCTCATCTGAGAAAGTTTATATAGACAGTTTTCTTTTCCAAGAATAAGTAAATGTATAGGAAATTGAAATATATTAAATGAGCCTGACATGCTGCAATACAGAGAGTATGTTATATGGTGAGGTTTTCTCTAAGCTTTGCATTTTCTTGTTACAAGGTCAATATGATGATTAATGGTTTATGCACAAGGTAGAAAATGATTACTTTCTTTGCAGTTATTTGGAGGGTATTGCATCTGGTATAATTTCTCTATTTGGGGGCATGCTAGGATTGTCCTTGGATTTGAACTTTTGTTTTTCCCCCTCCTCTCCACTCCCAGCCTCTTTTTGGCCCTAGAACCAAGGCCAGAAAGGCTGCAGAACTACTCCTGTTTTACCCAGTTAATTCCCTCCAGGACTGAAAAAGGTGCTATTCCTGAATACTAACAGTTTTTGCAAACCTCAAATGCAATATGAGAACACTTTGGGACGACAGCCTTTAATGAAAAAAAAAAACAAAAACGAACAATATATCCTGTATTTAGATACAGGATATGTGTTCATATTTTAGCTTAAGCAGTGAAGGGAGACTGCAGCTCTTCTTGAAATTTTAAGGTGTCAGTTTTCAACAACACAGAAAGTAAAATTTGAAAGTGGTTGCAAAACAGTGGGTCTTTATTTTTATTTAGAACTAAATCCAAAGTTTAGAGCAAAATTCTCTTCTCTGGGGTTCAAATATTGTTTACCCTGAATAGAATATGCCTTCCTGTGTGATAGAAGACACATGAAAGCATTCTAATTGTGAAACAGCCCCAGGCAAGTGGTATTTAGGAAAATAAAATGCTAAGCATGGAATCATGAAGCTGGAAAAACCCCTATGAGAACATCTAGTTCTGCCCTCATCTTCTAACTGAGAATGACTAACTCATTCTGTATGGGTTTTTTCTATTTTGGTAGGATTTATAAATGTACATTGTCATCTTTAGTGCCCATTCATATGACGTGTTTCAGTTAATGGTGGAATATCTGGGTAATCACGGGAAGCCACCAGTACCTAAGACAACATCTGGCACATAAACAGAATTTAGGAGAACTTTTAGTAGAAGGAATAAATGCATCAACAAATGAAAAAAATGAAGGCTGAATAGTAGAAAATTTATGATGGGATTCTTACTGGTCTGATTAATTAATAAAATAGAAAGGAATTAGCCCAAGTTCAATGTCTTGCAAACTCTACCATTTCACATTACATAGTGTGGATTTTATCCTTCTCAATCAGTAAAGTGACTATGTAATGTATATTCCAAACAAGGACCCTTTTGGGTGTGAAAGGGGGTGTTATTTTTTAAATTAATTAATTAATTTAGGGGACACTATTAATAATTGCACCAGGACAAGACTGCTCTGGGCAAAGTGGAACCAATAGTCACCCTCTCCATAAGGGATCAGGAGCAGGGGAAAAATCTATTCATACAGGCTCTAAAATAAGAAACAACGGGGTGTTAAGTCACAATTGAAGATTGGAGGACGTTCACTATCAATACTTCTGGCTTTCTTACCTTGGACATTCTTATCTCATCTTGGAATTATGGTAAGAAATGGGGCAAAATGATAAAGACTCCCTTCCAATAATTAGGAAAGAAAGAATTAAACTCTTACCAAAAGCTGGACTGGGAGACAGTGTGCCCAGCAGCCCCCCAGGTCTCTCTCTTGCTTCACCAGCATTTGGATGGAATAAAGGGGGTGCTCCCACCCCTGCCTTGCCTCCTCCTCTCCCTCCTCCTCCTCATGCCTCTCACCAACCTCTGGCCCCGCCCCTTTAGTCACAACTTCCGGCAGAATCCTCGAGGCTTATCCTCCACTTCCGGGACCAGCCTAAGGGACACTTTCTGGAGAAGCCTTCTTCACTGCTGACTAACCATGAGCGCCCAGAGCCAGCAGAGTTCCTCCGCCAAGGCGGAGGCTGCCGTCAGCCGCCTGATCAACCTGCACTTGCACGCCTCGTCCACCTACCTCTCCCTGAGCTATTACTTCGAAGGCGACAAGGTGGCTCTGAAGGGCGTGGGCCTCTTCTTACGGGAGCTGGCTGAGGAGAAGCGCGAGGGCTCCCTGCTCCTCTTGAAGATGCAGAAGCAGTGGGGCAGCCGCGCCCCCGGTCCAGGACGGGCAGAAGCTGTCGCCGGACGAGTGGAGCACCATGGTGGACGCCGTGGAGGCTGCCATGGCCCTGGAGAAGAGCCTGAACCAGGCCCTCTTGGATCTGCATACCCTGGGTTCCGCGAGCGCAGACGCCCAGCTCTGCAAGTTCCTGGAGAGCCACTTCCTGGAGGTGGAGATAAAGATCCTCAAGAAGATGGGCGACCACCTGACCAACCTGCGCAAGCTGGCCGGGCCCCAGGCCGGGCCCCTGGCCGGGCAGGGCGAGGATCTCTTCAAAAGGCTCTCCGGCCAGCGCGACTAGGAGCCTCGCGGCGGCCTCTGCAGGACCCCTCTGCCTCCCCCGGTGAGATCTCCGCCCCAGCCTCTTCCACCAAGAGGCAACGCTTTAGCCACCCTGGAACCTTCACCCGAGCCGAGGCACCAGGTAGAAACAAAAAGACTTTTTGCAGAGGGCAAAAAAAAAGCTAGGTTGTGAGAAGAAGAAAAAAAAGTATCTTAATAGCATGAAAGATTTGTAGTCTGTTTAATTCTCTAGATTGTTTATAAAGAAACGGTTCCTAAGTTTTGCGTATCACCTGAGTACATTGAGTATCTGGTAAACTATGTTTTCGCTGTCAAGAAGAAGAAACACACCTGTCCAGAAAATGTCACGTAGAATTTTAGGGGTTTCATGACTTCTCTGGAGTCATTCTGGGTACTGGATTCAACTCTGTTGTTCTAAAATGTATCTTTGGTTTCTCCGAGCAGAGCAGAGAGCTGAGTACCTTGACCGTATCACATTGTGTTCCCCCCTCAACCTCCCAAACTCGTGATAAACTTGCTTTTCCTGATTTTCACGTTGACGTGATGCCATCTGCCTGTGTTGAAGAGAGAGCCCAGTGAAATTCATCTTCGTGTCTCTCGTTAGGTTGCTACTGAGAACACTTTATTAACATCATACACTGACCTCTTTATGAAGCCTCTCAAAAGCAATTTCTTTCTGGTCTTAATATTAGGAATAACGGTGCTTCGCTTAGGTCATTGGTTTGTTTTTGTTTTATGGGCACTGTAAATGATGTAACTAATTAAGTTTCCTTATTTGACTGCCTGCTAAAAAGCTTAGAGCCAAATTTGTGGTCCACCCAGAGTAAACGAGTAAGATTGTATAAGCATTTTGCATACTCTTCGTTCCTGGTTCTTCTAATTGCTTATTGTATTTTACGGATTCTTTCAAGCCACCTTAAACCCCTTCTGGAACAAGGTTGTGTATAAACAGATAAATAAACTTTTAAAATGCCTCTGTATTCATTTTAGAGAAAAGAGAAGATAACTTTAAGGAAGCACTAAGAGAGCCAAAATGATTAGAATGGAGGTAGGTCAGATGGAGGTTACATTCCAGAAGCCAAAAGAAGGAGAAGCAGCAGTAAAATATAGCATTCTTCTTAAAAAATGTGTTTCATTTTTCTGGTGAGTTGTTTTCCTGCTAAATCCGTGCATTTGTGTCTCACAAATAGCAATCTAATAATTGTGCATTATTTTCCTTGCACTTGGAAAAGCTGGAGTTATAACTTGTTCTCAAACCACAGAAGTGGAAAAAAATCAATTCTTTTCCTACAGCAACTTTCCTTCCTGGAGCAGGAAGACCAAAGGCATACTATCATTTCTTTTATCTTACCGGGGTCAGAGGCACAGAAGAGTATTTTACAGAGATTGCGACACCTGTTTTGCTCAGTTAAGGAGAAAACCTTATCTTCCTGTTTTCGTGCAAAGTCCTTTGATAATAAAAAAGAATATACTGGAAAAATTACTCCTACAGAAAAGAGTTTTGCCCATTTGCTGATAGTTGGCAGTAAGAGATATAAGGAAGCAGTAAACAATTTTCAGCTTTGGATTAAAACTTAAAACCAAAATTATTTTCAAATTAGCACTCATATAGACATAAATCTGAATGAGAAAAAAAACCACCTAATAACTATGAGACTAATTGAAAGACTATATTTGGTAGATTATTTGGGAAGAAGGATACAAACATTTGTTTCCAAACAATGACATATTTATCAGACCATATTTACTTATGAGTAATGTTACTCATATTTACTTACAAGTGTCTTTTAATATCAAGAATGGGCTGTAGGAGAAAGCTTTATTAAAGTCTCCCAAATAGGCTGAAATATTCTTTGGCAATCAAATAATTATTGAAAAACAGCAACTGGCTGGGCAGACAATAAACGATTCAAAGACATATGGATAAAATATTAGTTTAGCTTTTAAAAATGACTAAGTTTCTTGGCAAATATATTTGTGGAAAATGGGGATTTGATGACCTTAAACTTCTACAGATTAATCTGGAAACAAATAGCACAGTGATTTTCTCTGTTGCTAACCACTGTACGTATATGTGAGTGTGTGTGTGTGTGTGTGTGTGTGTTAGTGCACTCGCACAGAATTATAATAACTGATTCCTTTAGGCTATGACTGAATTCCTTATACCAGCCTTGAAGGTCTCCTTGGTCTGCCATGTCTAATCTACTTTTTAAATCGAATTTTCCACTACTTCCCTATGGTTGGAAGTTTGGGGAATACCCATTGCTTTCCTTTCATCCAAGTTCAAATCAATTAGAACGGACACAGGAAGCCAGATGGAAATCAAGATAGCTTTATTGGTGGTAAAACCAAATTGGAGAATGTGTTAGAGCTTCCTATTGCCACATTCTGAATTAAACTCAACTACCCAGTTTCAGGAACAGAAGTTGAAACACAGCAGAAGCCAGGCTGGACTGGCTAGCCTTTTCTGCTAACCCCATGGAGACTGGAATCTAGAACAATGCTTGTGGCCCAAGGGAAGTTGGGAGGGCATGGCAGGCCCCATTGCTTTGTTATTACAGTGACCCTGTACTGTGTCTAGTGTGCACCAAAAAAAAAAAAAAACCATCAGGCTCTCACAGTTCTCCACATTCACTCCAGTAACCCTGTTAGGGACCAGAGTGGAAGTTTCCTCTCTTTTATAGAAGTGTGAGGCCTAGGAATCCTGCAAACAACTGCAGCAGCTCTCTGCCATAGCCAAAGTGCTCAGTTTGCTGTCCCAGTACCAGCAATTTTCATGGGGTTCCCTTCGCCTGGAAAGCCCTTCATACTCCTCTTCACCACATCAAACTCAGTCTACTTTTCAGCCTAGTTCCAATCTGCCTTCTGTGAAATCTTCCCTGACCAACCCAAACCAGTCATCTGACATGGATTCATCTCCTTCTCTTGGTTGGAGTCTGAAAGGCAGAAAGCATAGTGGTTGAGCAATGGGCTCTGGGCCAGGCTCCTTGTGTTCAGATCCTGCCTCTAACTCATTTGGTCTAGTCTCTTGACCTTTCTTGGTGCCAGCTTCCTCCTCTGAAAAAGTGGACATGATCATAATAAAGGCGATACTATCCAACTCATAGCTTTTAGGGAGGATTAAATGGGATGAGCCATGTAAGATACCTAAGTCATGGCCCAGCACATGCTAAATGCACAATAATTGTTAGCTTTTTTTTTTTTTTTTTTTGCGGTACGCGGGCCTCTCACTGTTGTGGCCTCTCCCGTTGCGGAGCACAGGCTCCGGACGCGCAGGCCCAGCGGCCATGGCTCACGGGCCCAGCCGCTCCGCGGCATGTGGGATCCTCCCGGACCGGGGCACGAACCCACGTCCCCTGCATCGGCAGGCGGACTCTCAGCCACTGCGCCACCAGGGAAGCCCTGTTAGCTTTTTTTATCAGCTGATTTTATATCCCAGTAGAGCTTAGTAAAGAGCTATGATAGTAACATCTCGAAATAAGCTTGCTTCTCAGTTTCAGGAAAATAGATACCTTTAGATTGTAGAATCCTCCTTAATGATCATTCCTCCCTCTAAACAGGCCCTATGTGTAGAAGTGAAATGTAGGAATTTGCTCATTTCTTGGATATGACATTCAGTATGCAGGAGGGGGGAAAAAATGAAGAAGGACCACCCTCTCTTTAGCCAAATAAGTGGAGCCACCTTATATAGGACCTGGGATTAAATGTTTTAATTACCATCCTGCTAAAAGCAAGCATGACAGCATCTTAACCTCTCTCTCAGGAAGGACAAGCCACACAAAGGGGTCATTTCAGAAACTAATTAGCTGCTGCTGGCTGCTACTCTTTGCATAGTTTCCAATTCTTGGGAGTCTTCTCTGCCCACTCTTTTCACCCACACATCCTCCTCTTTACACTTCGTGGTAGTCTTGGATATGTTAGCTTGAGGGAGCAGGGACTGAATAGGCGCAGTCAAAACTCCAGGTGTCACTGAGGCCTTGAACTTCCTTACCGACGGGGCTGTTTGAAGCTCTTACTTTTGGAGTACTATGTGGTTGACTCTCTCCAAAGAGATATACAGTCTTAGAGGGTTAGGTTAAAAATGCTACTTATTTAGAAAAAGACCACATTTTTACTACATTTATGTCATGTTATTTATCCCCATATGCCATTTATCCACCTTGATGAATAATTTATTCTTCATAATAATAAAGCAGGCACTACTTCATGGGAGTGGGAGGAGGCACACATTAGGAAACAGTTTTGAATTAATATGAGTTTTCAGCTGAGTATAAAGTCCCCGAGAAGCATATATACTCTTCAGGATTTTATCAGTTCTGATGGCTAAATTAGGGATCATAAGGGGAAGCAGAGAAAAGTCTGGATTTCATCAGGAGACCTCAAAGGGCCCTCTCCTGCACGAGGTATCAGGTCAAAGTGTGGGAGATGTGGGTAGAGGCAGCTATTCTGGGATTTAAAATCAAGTACATATCCCTGCTAAAAATTCACACCCTGAATCTAATAATGAGAAAACATCAGAGCCAAATTGAATGGCATGCTACAAAATATCTAGCCTATAATTCTCAAAAGTGTGAAGGTCAAGAAATTAGGAGTTTGGGATTAACAGCTACACACTACTGTATATAAAACAGATAATAAGAAACAGCAAGGACCTACTGTATAGCACAGGGAACTATATTCAATATCTTGTAATAACCTTGTAATAATCTATAATGAAAAAGATTTAGAAAAAGAATATATATATATATATATATATATATATATATATATATATAACTGAACCACTTTGATGTACACCTGAAACTAACACAACATTGTAAATCAACTATGCTTTAATAAAAAAGAAAGAAAAGCAGAGAAAGACTAAGGAATTGTACCAGGTTAAAGAAGACTAAAAAGCATGACAACTAAATTCATGATCTTGGATGGGACCTGTGTAGGGGTAAAAATCTATAAAGGACATTGAGACAATTTATAAAATTTTAATAGGGACCATGGATTGGATAATGGTATTGTATCAATGTTAAACTTCCTGATTTGGATAAGTTCATGATAGTTTGGTAGGAGAATGTCCTTGCTTTCAGAAAACATACACCAAAGTATTTAGGGGTATAGCTGAGCACAATTTCTCTAACTTATTCAAAAATGGTTAGGAAAAACAATTGGTGAATCTGTATGAAGGGTAAACTATTGCTGCAACTTTCCTGTAAGTTTGAATTTATATCTAAATAAAAAGTTTTCCCTAAAAGTCAATTCAGATAATTTAGACCTATAATTACTACATTTAGCATAGTACCTAAGTTATACTAAGTGCTCAAAAATAATTTATTGAATGAATATTGTAATGGCTTTCAAGTGACCCTGTGGACCTAGCTTTCTAGTCACAGGACTTCATAACCAATTTAACTACCAGAAAATTCCAAATTCTTTTTTTCTCCCTGAACATAAATTATATACTTTCAGATTTCTTATCTAACCCTCACCCCCATAAAGGATGTCAACAATTTTTTTTTCAAAAAGAGAGTAGCCAGAACAAGGAGGCAAGGAAGAGGAAATCCTATTACTTTATCACCACGCAAGTGGTACTGCTGCTGGATTAAGTATTCTAATTTTCCAGACCTTATGGTTTTATATCTTCAAAGAAGAATCTGTGCTACTTGCTTTTCTGGTGAAAAAAATTCTTTCAGCCATTATATGCCTTTAATACTATGCAGCGCTTCAGAATTTAAAACTCTTGTCAAACTGAAAAGGTTATAGAGCAGGATTTTCACTTTTATTCCCCTTCTTTTCAGCTCTCATTCCACACTTGTGAATGCTATCAGCACATATACATACTATAACCTTTCTTTTGGGCCTTTCTCTTTGCTTATCATCTCAAAAAATGCATTCCCTGATGTTCAAAATGTACCTGATGTTCACAGCTAGACTTCGGTATTATTACAAGCTGGTCAGACATTTACAGCCAGCCCATTTTGTTCTGTTGGACATAAACAATCTCACAGAATACCAAACTCAGATAAAGTTACTCTGAGACCATAATAAAATGAAACAAAACAAGGTTACTTCATAATATTGTCTAAGCACAGACAAAATCAAAGTCACTGTGCCTCTTACAAAATACCCAATCATAGGATTGCCCCCACTTTCTGACAGCATCTAATCTAGAGCAGATCTCTGCTTCCTTGGTCCCTCCCCCAAATCATCTATCCAAAGCCCAAATCCTATAATAATTTCTTTCTCCATACTCTTACTGAGACACCCCACAGTCCCTCATGATGTGTGTTCTTTGTCTGCAATGAGTAAAATTCCAACTTTTTTTAACTACGGGTGTGTTCTTGGTTGTCTTTGACTGAAGGGCAAGGACATGCTGTTCTGGGGAATATTCTCCATTCAATCTACAAATACTTGATAGTTGTATTAGAAGTGCCCAGAGCAGGTATGTTCAGCCTCTTGTTTCATCTAATCAGGAAGTATTTGTTGGTCATGTTCATTTGTTCATTCAAAAATATTTATTAAGCATTTACTCTATACCAGGCACTGAGCTAAGTGCTGCAGATAAAGAAATGTTTAAGACATAGTTTACTTTCTCAATGAGCTCACACTCTGGTAGGCAAGACTAACACAGAAAAACATAAACTTCAGTACAGTATGTAAATTCTATGGTGGAAGTTAAGAGCTAGGTAGTGGTTTGCAAAAAGGGCAGGATTACTCTACTTGGGTGGAACATGAAGCACTTTTATGAAAGAAAAGTTATTTAGCTGATCTCGAAAGACGATCAGTGTTGACCAGTTGGACGGGGGAAGAAGAGGTATTCTAGACAGAGAGGAGGCACGTGAGGTAAATCAAGTGACTGGAACGCTTGCAATGAGAGAGTGGACTGCAAAGAGGAGTCTGGAGAGGGAGTCTGGGGAAGGCCCAGGTCACGGTGGCCTTAGTGGATTTAATCTCCCAGTAGCAAGGAGATCTCCAGAATTTATGGGGGGAAGCAATACAAATACTATAAGCTGTGGCCCATGCATTCAACGAGTTTACATTCCTGTTGGTGAAATGAAACTCACACATAAAAAAACAACCAGAGAGTAAAACAAGCAATATAGAATTATAACACCCGCATCCTCTTCCTCTACCCTGGAAATTGCTTGTAAACAGTTCCCATACAACTCTTTGCCAGAGGGCACTCTCTGGGCGGAGGAGCTTGCTTGGTCTGCATGTGGGAGATTTCAGAAGTGCCGTGTTAACTTTCGCCCTTTCCTCATAGTGACCTTGAACTGATAAGGGGTGGGAATTAGTGTATAAATATCTCAGTGTCCTCAGCTCTCAGTAGGACAATTCTGAGACATGTTTTACACAATGTCTCAGAAAGTGCCCAGTGAGATGGAGCCCTGGGTTTCCCACAGCTGTTAACACTTTCATTTATATACATTTTATCAGTTTTCCTTCCTTCCTTCCTTCCTTCCTTCCTTCCCTCCGTCAGCATGTTTCTGGAGATCATACCTCTCCCAATAAATTACTTGTGCCCAAATCCTTGCTGAGGGTCCACTTTTTCAAAACCCCAAACTAAGACAAAGATGAAGTAATAAATTATGTGTTACAGTCTCTATTGACTCTAGGAACTTCTGGAAGAACCCATTCTGTTCTCCCTTTATCCTCCAAACAGTGTGCCTCACCCTTCTGCCCCTACAACCTTGTGCCATACATTGCTCATGACTTTGCCCCTAGGTAGGTAACAGTCTATCTTCACTGTGTTGATGGTCCTGGGGAGACCCAGCCTGAAAAGCTCCCACTTCCATGCAAAGCTGCTTTTATTCTGGTATCCGCTAGGCGAGTGATTTGGCTGCCTTTCAACTTTCAGTTAAAATCATCACATTTGGGGGGCACTGAGACCATTGCCAGTCACTGTAGCTTCCTAAATATTCATAAGTATAACAGCTGGGGCTTGGTAAACACATTTTTCCAGACAGTGGTCGTTCGGAATTCTCTGAGTAATGACAGCCTTAGTACTGGGATCAGCTATAAATTTATTCATCTAAACATCAAGGTCATGGACCCACTGAGACTCAAGAAGAACACTTGAGCCTATTTCTCTGAAGCAAATATTAATGAGCCGGATGTCTATTCTTGAGTCAGCTCACATTCCAATTATTATTAGCGGCTTGCATCAGTAAACTTGTATTTAGCATGACACCTGTTGCAAAGAGGATCATGTTTCTTTATGCCTGTAACAACAATTTAAATCTCTAGGAGCAGTCAGACCTTGACATTGAATCTATTTCTATAACAGCATTGACTGGAAAATCTTTTTGGCATGGTCAGATAGAGTGAGAACTAAGACCAAAACAAGAAATTGGAATGTGATGCCTTTTCAAATGACTAACCAAGAGCTAGTAAGAATTGTGAAAGTATGTATTAAAAATGGAATTTACTAAATTCCATTTATTTATTTATAAAATCAATATATAAATATAAAAATCAATAATGGGGATAGTGGTTAAGTGGATATATACTTTTATTAAAACTCACTGAACTGTACACATAAAATCTGTGCATGTTGCATGTAAATTATACCTTCATAAAGTTGATTAAAATTAATACACTTTAGGGCTTCCCTGGTGGCACAGTGGTTGAGAGCGCGCCTGCCAATGCAGGGGACACGGGTTCGTGCCCCGGTCCGGGAAGGTCCCACATGCCACGGAGCAGCTGGGCCCATCAGCCATGGCCACTGAGCCTGCATGTCCGGAGCCTGTGCTCCGCAATGGGAGAGGCCACAACAGTGAGAGGCCCACGTACTGCAAAAAGAAAAAATTAATACACTTTATATATAGAAGCAATAACAAGTTAGAAAATATAATGGAAGAGAAGACCCCATTTAAAACAGCAAATAATAAACCAAAATAAATAAAATATAATACCTAGTTGGAAACTTATTTTTAAAAACTCCAAAACCTATATGAGAAAAACTATAACACACTTCTGAAATACACAAAAATACACAGGAACAAATAAAAAGACGTACCATATTCTGGTTAGGAAAATGTATATCACTAAGATGTCAATTCACCTTAGGTTAATTTCTTAGTTCACATACTAACTGAATATTTAATAGTATTGAAGAATTATTATTAATTTTTGGATGTGATAATGGTATCGCAAAAGAATCCTTATCTTTTGGTAATACGTTTTGAAATATTTATGAATAAAATAATATGATTGTCTGGGTTTTGCTTCAAAAAACTCCAGTGGTGGGGAGAGGGGAGAAGTGGTTGAAGGTATAGATGAAACAAGATGACCATTTTCACGTCAAGTAGTTAGATAAAAAGTGTAAGTAAATCAAATTCTATTTACAGATATCATTATAATTTTCTACTTTCCCTCCTTACAGTGGTTGACCAGACAAACAAAACCTGAAACATATAAACCAGTATTTCCCAAAACCAAAAGGAAAGGAAAGGAAACAAAAAGGAAAGAAAGGGAAGGAAAGGAAGGAAGGGTAAGGAAGGAAGGGATGAAGAGGGGGAGGGAGGGAGAGAGGGAAGAGAAAACATTTATATGATCAAGTAAGGTTGGAATATATTTCAGATTTTTTTTTTTTTTTTTTTTTTTTGCGGTACGCGGGCCTCTCACTGTTGTGGCCTCTCCCGTTGCGGAGCACAGGCTCCGGACGTGCAGGCTCAGCAGCCATGGCTCACGGGCCCAGCCGCTCTGCGGCATGTGGGATCCTCCCGGACCGGGGCACGAACCCGTGTCCCCTGCATCAGCAGGCGGACTCTCAACCACTGCGCCACCAGGGAAGCCCCTCAGATATTTTCTTACTCTTATAGATTCACAGTGCACATTAGCCAGTGATTCTTAATCAGGTGAATATCAGAACTATCCAGAGAGTGATATTTTTTTTCTCTTATTCCGTAGATCTGGGTGGGGCCCAGTCATCTGTAGTATTTTAAAGTTCCCCAGGTGACTCGAATGTACATTTTTGAGTGGGAGTCACTATGAGCATATAAAATACCTAGAAAATTCCTGCAGTCAAGAAACTTGTTTGATATTACTTACCTTGATATTTCCAAAACTTATGTTACCAAGGAACCCTTTTATCGTATAACACTTATTAAGATCTCCCAAACCAGTGGTCTGTAACAGGCAGTAAAACACAAGCTCAAGCTTCCTTGAATGCTATGTAAACAGTAGGAGCTTGGATTAGATTACCTCCAAGGTATCTTCTAGCTATAAAATTTGCAAATTGTAAGGCCCAGATCTCTAGGGGTGAAAAGTAACTACCAACATAATTAACTTGTACCTTTATATTCAGCCAAATGATTCCCCCAATCAATAATATACTGATGAATTTAGATGTACTTTTAGTCCATATTTTTGATAGCTTTGTGTCTTCCAAACTTGCTCCCCTATTTCATCCCCTACCTTTCAGCTTAAATATATCATCCGATTAAGATTAGTAAAGCCTTTCCAATGTCTTTCTCACTTTTTAGTGGAAGAAATAGAATTTATGGCACTACCTTGAAAAATAAACTCTACCAATAGGATGTTTATAGCTTTCAAAAACAAAAGTTTAAGAAAGTAGCTTTTTATTGACCCCTCCAATTAAAAAGCAAACATCAGTGGGAGCAGAGGCCTTTGGGAATTAATGGTTGTTGCTGGGGTGACCAACCATTCTGGTTTGCCAGGGACCGAGCTGTTTCCCTGGATGCAGGACTTTCAGTGCTAAAACAAGAACAATCTCAGACAAATCAGGACAGTTGTTGCCAACTGCTGTTTGAAAAGGATGGAGAAGGTGTGCACTTTTCCCTGTGGTTCGTTACGCAATTGCTTTTATCTTCTGGACTTTTTTCTACTCCTACCATCATAGTGGCTGACTGTGGCTCAATGTCATTCATTCCATTATTACCTTTTCTTGCTGTGGGAGTTGAAGGGCTGCATGCTTTTCAGTTTTACTTCTATCTTCTCTGAGTTTTAATCTGTCATCCCATGGCAACAAGAGGCATAGAGAGCTGGAGAAAGCATGCTTGGCTGATGTCCATTTACATGACAACTGTGCTATATGTGGGTGGGGATGCAGGGACAGGAACAGGCACACACTGGAAAACATGATGTTGACTGGGAGTCACCGAACCTAACTTTACTTATCACTGTGCAGTAAGCCAGCTGGTACCCAATTTGCATTGTCCCTTATTGATTGATTAATTGATTGAAACAAGCAGAAAGCCAAAAGCTTACTTTGAATGCATTAAAAAAATTCCTTACCCAATCCTCACTCCTAATTTATTTGTTGTTTACTTGGTTCTAAGGGCACCAAGTACCAATCACACTGGAAAGTTAATGCTTTTCTAGCGGTTTATTGCCACCATCCTAGCTAAGTTTATTGGACTGTGAAAGCACCAGAGGTGATAGATTATTGGTTAGAATTTTTATTGGTAAGTCACTGAGCCAGAAGTAGTTAAGTGTTACACAGAATAACAAGCCTGCCTCTGCTTTCCAGGTAGCAATTGTTTTTTTGTTGTTGTTTTGGTTTGGGTTAGGTTGGGTTTAGGTTTTTTAAAAAAATACCACATATTTATTATCTCCCAGTTTCTGTGAGTCAGGAATTCAGGCACAGGTTAACTGAGCCCTCTGGCTCAGGAACTCTCATAGGCTGCAATCAAGATGTGGACTGTGGCTGTAGTCTCACTGGGGAAGGATTCAGTTCCAAGCTCACTCAGGTGGTTGTTGGCAGGATTCAGTTTCTTGCAAGTGTTTGGACTGAGGGCCTCAATTGTTTGCTGGCTCTTGACTGGAGGCCACCAGGAATTTCTTATCACATCGGCCTCCCCAGCATGGCAGCTTGCTTCATCAAAGCCAGCAAGAGGGTCTGCTAGCAAGAAGGAATTCACAATCTTGGAACTGTCATGGAAGTATCATCTCATCACCATATTCTATTTGTTAGAGGCAAGTCACTAGGTCCAGTTCACACTCAAGGAGAGAGGATTACATTCAGGTGTGAATACTAAGAAAGTGATCATGGGGTGAGGGGCATCTTAGATGTAGTTGCTTCCATTTAGCAATTTTGGAAGCAGCATAGCAAAGTGGTTGACTGAACTGCCTCTGAAGCCTTGTTTGGATTCCTGGCATTGCAACCTCATAGCTGTATGGCCTTGAAAAAGTTACTTAACCTCTCTAAGCTTCAGTTTCCCCATCTGTTAATTCAGAATAATAACAGTACTTAGCTCTCAGAGTGGTTGTGAGGGTTAAATTTAAATGAAATTACTTATGTACATGTTTAGCATGGTGCCTGGCATGCGGTAGGTACTCAGAAATGTTCCTTGTCTTAGCCAGGGTTTCCTAGCAGCACCCTGAGAGACAGGCAGATGGGTTAGGGAGCAGGGCAGAAGAGGAAGTCAAGCCAGGGTGATATCTCAGCAAAAATCCTGCAAGGGTTAACTTCAGCCTGATCCTGCAGAGGAACTCTCAGTGTGAGTTAGCCCTCCAAGTTGTATCATCTTGAGGTCAGGCAGTTGGGCTTTCATACTCCCATGCTCGATATCAACAACTGGTCAACAACCACCCATCCCAAGGTAGAGTGGGGGGACGAAAACTCCCAGCACTAGCCCTCTGACCCTCTACTGGCAAAGCAGCTCCAGTAGCCTGAGGGCAGCTCTCTGAAGAACAGCTGCCACAGGTGCTGGCCTGGCAATTCAAAGAACACTGACATTGGTGGAGGGAGGCCACAGAATAGGAAAATGGCAAAAAGGGATCTGGGTGGAGCGCTGATATTGTCCAACATGTTACCCAATTTAAAAAAGGAGGTTAAGGGCTTCCCTGGTGGCGCAGTGGTTGAGAGTCCGCCTGCCGATGCAGGGGACACGGGTTCGTGCCGTGGTCCGGGAAGATCCCACATGCCGCGGAGCGGCTGGGCCCGTGAGCCATGGCCGCTGAGCCTGCGCGTCCGGAGCCTGTGCTCCGCAACGAGAGAGGCCACAACGGTGAGAGGCCCGCGTACCGCAAAAAAAAAAAAAAAAAAAGGAGGTTCCAGGCTGAGCGGGGGGGTAAAACAAGTTCACAGAAAACTGTAATTAGATGCAAAATGTAATCATTGCTGTAATTGAAGTTTCAGATGGTGTCTTGGCAGAAGTTTCAGCCAGATATTTACAAGGGAAGATAGGAAAGAAGGCATCCAAAATGATATTGAATATTGATCAAAATTTTAACAAGCAGAGATGAGGGTAGTGGTATGAACAGAGGCATGGAGATAGGGAATATGGGAACAGATTTAGGGAACAAGTAATTCAGTTTTCTTGTAGGGTATAGAGGGGGAGTGGGGGAAAAGCCAAGCATAGACGGGTTGGGGATAGATCACAAAGAAGCTTGAATGTGGGGATGATAAATTTGCACTTAACTGAGAAGAAACTAAGGAGCCATTCAAGGTTTTTGAACAGGGAAGCTATCATTGCTCTACTTTAGGAAATTAATTTGACTTTGCTGAATGTGATGGCTTAGAGTAAGAAAGGAAAGATAGGGAGAGAGAAATTAGAAGCTTATTACAAAAGCAATATGAGTGATTGTGAGGATTGGGAGTAGGGTAGTGAGAATGGGAACGGGGGGCAGACGCAGATGTTACAAAGGCAGAGAGCTTACATATTTGGCAATTGACTGGATAAAGTGAGGAACAAAGAACAGGCTTCCAGCCTTTGGGAAAGGAGATAATTTGTGGGAGAACATAATGAATTTATCTTGGGGCCTGTTGAGTTTAAGATGTTGTTGGATTATGCAGAGCCATCAGGAAGCTGTGAACACAGGGATAGATAGAGCTTGAGGAAATAATTGAATTAAGAGATAGAGGTTTGGCAGATGAAAGCATGGACATTGATGAACTCAAGGTTCAAAAGTGAGAAAAAAATAACGACCAGTGGCAGTCTTGGAAAGCATCTAGGAGCAAGAGGAGGAAGAAAATCAGTGCAGAACACAGAGAAGGAGCATATGCAGAAGTAGAGTGAAGAGGCTTCAGTGTCATAACAGTCAGAAGAAGATGGGCTTCCCTGGTGGCACAGTGGTTGAGAGTCCGCCTGCCGATGCAGGGGACACGGGTTCGTGCCCCGGTCCGGGAAGATCCCACATGCCGCAGAGCGGCTGGGCCCGTGAGCCGTGGCCGCTGAGCCTGCGCGTCCGGAGCCTGTGCTCCGCAACGGGAGAGGCCACAACAGTGAGAGGCCCGCGTACCGCACAAAAAAAGTCAGGAGAAGAGACGGGCTCAAAGAGAACAACATGAAAAAAAAACGGAGAGGTGGAGAGGAATAGGGAGAAGGAGACAGCAGTGGGATTGACAATTAGTTCATCTATGACATTTGGTGAGTGGTTTCATTGGGGTGGCAAAAATGGAATCCACACTTCAAAGGGATAAGCAATGAGCAGGTTATGAGAATTTTTTCAAGAAGTCTGATGGCAGTGAGTTTGGCAGCTTGTGAGAGGTAGGGTATAATTATTTTTCATACAGGATAAACCTAAAAATGTAAGCAAGGGGAAGGGACAATAAAACAGGAGTAATTAAAATATAGATTGATGGAGCCAGATCTAAAGTATCACCAGAAGAGACTGAGGTCAAGAGAATATATGTATTCTTGCTGTCCTTGCCAGCACTGGTCAGGTAAATAACCCATTACAGCTTCCTGTGGCTGACGTAGTTGTCATCCCCTGCCCCCATCTCATTCCCTTTAAACTTCGAATCTTTCAAATTTTTACTCAAATAGTGTCTCTAGTAAAGTGTCTAATTTCAGATGAAGTTTGCCATTTGTGAGAGTAATTTGCAAAAGATGACTATAGCAGGGTGAGGAATAGCGGATGCGTGACTAGCAGTGAAAACTCACAAATCCACCCACCACACTCATCATTATGGAGGAGAGCAATTACCCTAGAACAAAATGCAATTTCCACATCTAATTTTTGGTTTCTGTGTTAACTAAAGGTTACACCAGCACACAGATAAAATATCCTTCAGTTGAACTTCATATGCCCAGTCACTCGAGATAACTCTAAAGGTAAAAGATCTGGGGACAAGTTTATTAGTCAAAGGCTCTAAATAGAATCAAAATGGAAAGAATCTTAAAAGTAGTCACTATATGATCTTCAATATATTTTTGTTGCTGTTGTTTGTGTTTCTTTTCTCAGATACTAGGAGAAGGGATTTGGGGTTCTAAAGTGAGCCTGGACATGAAGAAAGTAAAGCTACCTCTGTGACATTATTACAGTTTTCCCAGAGTATCATCCTGAATTACAAACATGAAATTAAGCTTCTTAGATGAAGCAAGGCTCTGCCTCGTGCATACAGTGACAGTGGCAGCTGTCTTCCCCTATTAAGGGATTAGTGGTGGTGGTGGTGATAGTGACCTCTGAAAGCTGTGCAGAGCCATGCTGCACTGTGTAGTCACTTTCCTGCTGCTAAATTTATATGTGCCATGGTTAAAAACTTGGAATTAATTTAGCCATATCATATGTGCATGAGGTAGTTTCTTTTCACCAATCTGTAGCCTATAAGGAAAAAAACCTAAGGACCAAACAATGCAACAGGAAAAAAAATTCACACACATAAATTGAGAAAACACTGCTGAAATTAAAAAGCCTTTGAATATACAGATGGGAATGGCATGATATATCCCAGGAAAATTTGATACTGAATGAGCATGCTAGTTATTAATCTCTCAGCTCCAAATATACCCTTCTTTTATACTCCACTTGGTGATGCTGTGGCTGAGAATCTGGAAATTACATTTTTCATTTGCCAGATGGTTTCTCGTTAGGCTCTACCAATATTGGAAGGCAGGAGGAGGGAGCATCCTTCCTTCTCTTTGTATGATACTCCCCATCAGCATAGAACCAGCAAAGGTACTTTATTGGTTCCTGTCTCCAGCTTCTTTGGGTATTTCCATTACTGATTGGTCTTACCCCTTTGAGATAACAGCAGCAGCCAGAAGTATACACTCTTCAGAGGTCTGAGGTTCAACTCTGCAGGGTCTCTTCAAGCTCCTGAAGTAACAACACCAGCCAACCAGCCAGGCAGCACCCCATTCTTGGGGACTGGAGTCCCCTCCTCCAAGCTTCTGGGTTCTGATCACCTCCTCCCTTTATTTTCCCAGTCTTAGAAGTGATCGCTGTTTTCCACAGGTGTAACCTCTGGGTTACCTCAGTGTTCTCCTTTTGTTCTTTCAGCCCTCTTACACCCATACAAAGTTCCCTATATTAAATACCCTCTGTTGAAATACCTAGCATGATGTCTGTTTTAATGACTGGACCCTGACTGATAGAATGAGCAAGAACAAAGCATATCCCAGTAAATTTCCTAGACTTCAAAAACAAAGTGTCCTGTGGGCAGTAAAACATAAAGATAAAAAAAAGTGAAACATAAAAAAAAACATAAAGATAAAGATTTTTTAAAAAAGGTTGACTTTTGACTTCTGTTCAGTAATATTCAACCCTAGAAGATAGTAAATACAATAATGCCTATAAGCTTCTAAGGGAAAAAAGAGCCCTAAGAAGATTATAACCATCTAAAATGTTGTTCAAGTGTAGAGCCAACAGATAAATATTTTCAGACATGCGAGAATTCAAGAAATATATTCCTTTAAAATATTCTTGATGAAACTAAAATAAGGAATTTTCTCAAACAAAAGATGGAGTGTCTATGACAAATGAACTGGCAACAGGCATTAACTTCTCTTAAATATATCCCTCAGAAACTAACACACCATTGTAAAGCAATTATACTCCAATAAACATGTTTAAAATATAGATATATGTAGACTGCAAATGTAAAACATGGCAATAAGCCAAAAATTTACTAACAAAACTCAAGAAGTAGAGGAGATACGTTTTCTAACAAATTGTCAACTTTTTGTAGAAATGCAGTAGACTTTTATACATTTTTTTTAATTCAGGGAACCTGCCAAACTTTTAACTCTTGTAAATTATAAATTCTGTCAGATTTTCTACATAATCACATCATCTGCTATAATGACAGCTTTTCCTTTTTTCTATACTTGTACATTAAAATTTTTTTCTTGTTTGGTTGCACCGGCTAGGATGTCCAGTACAATTGAATAGAAATGGTGATAGAAGGCCCCTTTGTCTTTTTTTTTTTCCGGATCTTAATGGTAACCCTTTCATTTTGTCACCATTAAGTGCAATAATTGCTATCAATATTGATAGATGTCTTTTATCAGGTAAGAGAAGGTCCCTTTTATTTCTAATTTGCTGACTGTTATGATCATGAGTATGTATTAACTTTATTTTCAGACCGATTTTCTGTATCCATGTGGTTTTTCACCTTTAAATTGTCAATGTGGTGAATTACATTGATCAATTTTCTAATATTAAATTAATCTTGCATTTATGGAGTAAACTAAGCATGATCGTCTTTTTAAACCTTACTAAATTCAGTTTGTTAACATAGTGTTTGGAGTTCCTATATCTATATTCTTCATTGAGAACAGCCTGTAATTTTCCTTTCTTGTACTATCCTTGATTTGTGTTGGGAGTCAAGGTTGTGCTAGCTTCATCAAACGAGTTGAGGTGCATCCCCTCTTTCTCTGCTTATCTTATGGTCTACCATATAATAAGTTTTTATAAGTGTTCTCTATGTGCATGAAAAAATGTGCTTTCTCCAGTTTGGGCCTGCAGTGTTCCATGAATGTCCACTGGACCAAGCTTCCTGATTGTCACATTAAAATCTTCCATATCATTACTGATTTTTCTGCTTAATTTGTCAATTCCTGAGAAAGATGTGTTAAAATTTCCCCATCAATGTAGTGGATTTCTTTATTTCACCTTGTTTCATATTCTTACATATATTAGGCACATATAAATTTAGAAGGTTTATACTATCTTGACGATACCCTCCTCCTGAACAACACAAGGACCCTAATATCATCTCTGATTGCCACTCTTCATGCTTACATGTTTGTCCAGTATTTTTTAAATTTATTTATTTATTTTTGGCTGCGTTGGGTCTTTGTTGCTGTGTGCAGGCTTTCTCTAGTTGCGGTGAGGGAGGGCTACTCTTCATTGCGGTGCGCAGACTTCTCACTGCAGTGGCTTCTCTTGTTGTGGAGCACAGGCTCTAGGTATGTGGGCTTCAGTAGTTGTGGCTTGCGGGCTCTAGAGCACAGGCTCAATAGTTGTGGCACACAGGCTTAGTTGCTCCATGGCATGTGGGATCTTCCTGGACCAGGGCTTGAACCCATGTCCCCTGCATTGGCGGGTGGATTCTTTTTTTTTTTTAACATCTTTATTGGAGTATAACTGCTTTACAATGTTGTGTTAGTTTCTACTGTATAACAAAGTGAATCAGCTATATGTATACATATGTCTCCATATCTCCACCCTCTTGTGCCTCCCTCCCACCCTCCCTATCTCACCCCTCTACGTGGACATAAAGCACCAAGCTGATCTCCCTGTGCCATGTGGCTGCTTCCCACTAGCTAGCTATTTTACATTTGGTAGTGTATATATGTCCATGCCACTCTCTCACTTCATCACAGCTTACCCTTCCCCCTCCCTGTGTCCTCAAGTCCATTCTCTACATCTGCATCTTTATTCCTGTCCTGCCCCTAGGTTCATCAGAACCATTTTTTTCTTTTTTAGATTCCATATATATGTGTTAGCATACAGTATTTGTTCTTCTCTTTCGTCTGACTTACTTCACTCTGTATGAAAGACTGTGGGTCCATCCACCTCACTACAAATAACTCAATTTCGTTTCTTTTTATGGCTGAGTAATATTCCATTGTATATATGTACCACATCTTCTTTATCCATTCATCTGTCGATGGACACTTAGGTTGCTTCCATGTCCTGGCTATTGTAAATAGAGCTGCAATGAACATTGTGGTACATGACTCTTTTTGAATTATGGTTTTCTCAGGGTATATGCCCAGTAGTGGGATTTCTGGGTCATATGGTAGTTCTATTTTTAGTTTTTTAAGGAACCTCTATACTGTCCTCCATAGTGGCTGTATCAGTTTACATTCCCACCAGCAGTGCAAGAGGGTTCCCTTTTCTCCACACCCTCTCCAGCATTTACTGTTTGTAGATTTTTTCATGATGGCCATTCTGACCGGTGTGAGGTGATACCTCATTGTAGTTTTGATTTGCATTTGTCTAATGATTAGTGATGTTGAGCATCTTTTCATGTGTTTGTTGGCAATCTGTATATCTTCTTTGGAGAAATGTCTGTTTAGGTCTTCTGGCAGGCAGATTCTTAACCACTGTGCCACCAGGGAAGTCCCTGTCGAGTACTTTAGTTCTATCTTATTTTTCATTTTAAATATTAGACATTACTCTCTATATATCCACTTATTTTACTGTTTTATATACCCAATTTGGATTTTATCCATTATCTTTCCTTCTTTCATTTCAGATCTTACATCTGAGATTATTTTCTCCTACTTGAATGACAATCCTTTAGACTTGACGTTACTGAGGATCTGTTGATCCAGCTGTTTTAATTTTTGTTTTTCTGAAAAAGATTTTTATTTCATTTTCATTCTTGAAATGTAGTTTCTGTGGGTGCAGAATTCTAATCTGACAGTCATTGAATTTCAGAATATTAAAGATATTATTCCACTGCTTTCTGGCTCCACTTGTGGCTATTGATCTAATAGCCGTTCCTTGTAAGTGACTATTAGTCTTTTCTCTATGGCTAATTTTGACATTTTCTCTTTGTTAATCCACAGTTTCACTAGGATATATGAAGGTGAGGATTTCTTTTTAGTTATCCTGTTAGGGATGCATTAAGACTTCATAATGAGATTTAGTGTCTGTCACCTATTCTGGAAAAATCTCATCTGTGATCTCTTTAAATAGTTCCTTTCCTGCATGTCATTTAATCTTTCTTTTATAGTTTTTATCTCCTGTTTCTGGGCTACATTCTAGGGAGTTCCTTTAGGTCTCCCGCCTATTGCTGCTACAACATATTCTTCTGATGGCTAAGCCTGTTTCCTCCCATGCTGCAGTGGTGCAGCAGGACTGGAACTCCCAGTTGCATCTTCTCTCTGTTCACGTGGGATTCATCTTCTGTCCCTCTCAGGAAACGAACTTAATTGGGGTTTGTTCCTGGAACCGTCTGTGGTTGGTAGTCCCTCACCTTGCCATCTGTTCCCAATTTTTGTTCTCCTCCTCCAGTAGTACAGGGACAGTCCAGGAAGTCTCTGGCTAAGGAGACAGCCAATGAGAGAGTGGAATTCCAGTCACCTTTTCTAGTAGGCATCCATAACTTTATGAGTAATTCTCTTGAAACCCCCATCTTGGCTTTGAAAAAGGGGAGCATCCTCCCTCAACCCAATCAGAGAAAGGATGTATGGTAATGGTGACGGGTTAAAACTGCTCACTTTACAGATACTGAAGGGCAGTGGGCTCTCCCTTAGTTCTCCCTTTGTATTAACTAGGAGAAGGATGGCATAGGGTGGATGTGGTAGTGTCTGTTTTATTGCTCTCCACTTCTTACTCCTTGCAGGGGGTTGGCTAGCCCCAACTCTAAATGCTTGATGAACTTAGATTTAGAGTAATTAGTCTTTTGTTATCAACTTTGGGCCTTACTGTAACTCCAGGGCAACAGAAAAACCCACTCAGTATCTGGTTATACATCAAAGCATTATTGTTGAGAAAGGTTGATCAATCATTAGGCTACTCAACTGTTACTGTCAGTTGTATTCCCAACTATACTTCTTAATTTACTGTGTTTAACTCAGATAACTAAATGAATATGTGTTTAGAAGAATCACAGTATCTTTCTGCACTCTTAGTTTTGATATAGTAATTTACTTGTAATTTCTAAAATTGCATCTGCTCTAAGGAATAGCTTGTCAAACACTTCAGAATGCATGAAGTTTACACAATTCAGTACACCCTAGCCTCATCGTGGGTTTTCCCCCAAACAATAGCAAACCAAAACATCAGCTTCTGGTTAGCTTTCCAAATTAGAGTATGTACAAGCACAGTCTATTGATTGTCTGGGATGAACACACACTGGCATCATCCATTAACAGCTCTAATTAGGGGAGCCATCAATTAAAGTAAAGCAGGCCTTGGGCTGAGAATAAACATGACAGAAAACAGGCATGATCTGCTAATTGTCTAATCACTAATGGACATTAGTGAATTGAAGGACATTATGACTCTCATAAAAACAGTGGAATTTTAAAATAAAAGGACATATGCTTATTGTAAAACAAGTTAAATAAAACAGAAGAGATAAAAATCTGTACAAATCCCCTGACTTAGAGATAAACACTATTAATATTTTGGTAAACAACCTTATAGACGTATAGATGCTTGCCTTTTGAAGGAATCACATTGTCAGTGTTTTGGGTAACTATAACACACATTACTATTTCAGATGCTTCTCAGTAGTCTCCATAACCTCTTGACATTCTTTCATTTTATAGAAGTAAGATAAATGACTAGCCAGTGTCCATTTATAGACACTTCTGAAGGGTGGTAATAGGGGCAATCTCCAGAAGCTGGGAATGTGAAGAAGCTATAAAAAACATTGAGAAGCATCCAAAAATTCAGGAGTTGCCCATAATTTTAGAGAAATTCCCCAACTATGATAAGGAAGACTGTATTTAAAGGCATGACCTTAACAAGTTAGTTTTGCCCTGTTGATCCCATGCTGGTGTTAAATCAATGGTAATTTCTTTTTGGTTTTCTTCTGTGTGGATCTTCTTTATAATTGTCTTTCTGGTGTCTCCTTTAATTGCCTAAGCAGGACTGCCACCTAGCTTCAGTTGCTAAGCTTTCAGAATGTCAGCGCTTCCAACAAATAATGAGCGGCCAACTTGAAGTTCCCTTCAAATGCCTTTATCACTTATCACTTCAAGTGCCTTTATCCCAGGACAAAGGAGCTCTTCATTTGGACTATTATAGTTCAAGCTTTGTTATATTATCACTGCAGGCATTGAAGTTTTCAGAGGAAAGAGTAGAATGATTTATCCTTGTGTGAACAGAGGATAACAAGAATGAGCAGGACCTTTGACCACCCAGAGGATGGAGCAAAAGGGATAATGCCATGGTCCTTGGTTCAGGGTGGGGGGCAGGGGTATCATTCTTCCCCAGGGAGATTTTTTAAGTTTCGTATATCACTCAGAATATCAGGTGCCTTATAATAGAAATAATTACTTGATTACTGTCAGAATCAGTGATTCTCAACCCTGACTGCGCATTAGAACTACCCTGGAAGCTTTGAGACAGTACCGATGACTAGGCGCCACTTCCTGAGACAGTGATTTAATTGTTCCAAAGTGTTTCTCAGGCATCAGTATTTTTAGGCTTTTCAGTGATTCTAATGAGCACACAGGGTTGCAAAGCACTGGTCGAAATAAATAGAAGAGAATGGAAGTCTCATTATATGTACAGTTTAGATTCTGCAAGATGTCAGTTTGAGCATCTTTGGGAGAAGGAAAAATGGAAAAAAGGTAGGAAATTTTCCCATTTTGGTCATTTGTGCTTTAATGCTGTTTCCTTATAGGTAGGATAACCATATAATTTATCATCCAAATCAGGACACTTGTGAAAGTGAAAGAGGGAGCTATTCACAATTATGCCAGGACAACAGTTGTTAACTATAACTGTCCAGGCAAACTGGGACCAATTGCCACTCTGCTTACAGCTGTGGCCTGCCTCTCCCCTTGGTCTCAGTAATGGCCCAAAGTTAAGCTATGCTGTTGCTGATGTTTTAATATTTGCCCATTAGAAGACTTTTAAGTCACTTTTTCAAAATGTGCTTTTACCATGTGAAATTTTGGCAATTGGTTTTTGGAAAGTCATTTTTTTGGGAGGGTGGTTAAAAAAGTCTACTTTCCCAAGATTCTTATATCATTTCACCACCACTCTCTTGCACGATGAGGCATGAAAGGAAACCCACATACATTGCATTTATTTCCCCCATTGTGGATACTTTTTAGGGCCTCCACCAAAGTTTAATGAGCGAGAAGTTAGAAACTACTTGTTCTAATTAAGTTTTTAGCTGTGTGTGGATTTTGCACACACATACTATGTCCATTTCCCATTAACAAGGATAATTAAATGTTAACTGAATTTAACACATTTGTGAATGCATAGTCTTAATTAATTGCCTTTATTGATTAAGTTTGTTGAAAGCTCTATAAAGAAGTGTCATATAAGTGGAAGACATTATTTTATCACGGAAAGTTTGTATTTTAAAACGGGGAGTTGGGGGCTTCCCTGGTGGCGCAGTGGTTAAGAATCCTCCTGCCAATGCAGGGGACACGGGTTCGAGCCCTGGACCGGGAAGATACCACATGCCGTGGAGCAACTAAGCCGGTGCGCCACAACTACTGAGCCTGCGCTCTAGAGCCCGTGAGCCACAACTACTGAGCCCGGGTGCCACAACTACTGAGCCCGCGCTCTAGAGCCCGTGAGCCACAACTACTGAGCCCGCGTGCCACAACTACTGAAGCCTGCGCACCTAGAGCCCGTGCTCCACAACAAGAGAAGCCACCGCAATGAGAAGCCCGCACACAGCAACGAAGAGTAGCCCCCACTCGCCGCAACCAGAGAAAAGCCCGCATGCAGCAACGAAGACCCAACGCAGCCAAAAATATAAATAAATAAATAAAACAGAGGGAATCCTCATTTTCCTGGGATGATTTGATTCAATGGGTTTTCAATTTTCTTTTTTAACCTCAGAACAATTTTAGCAAATGAAATCTTATGTGGAAATTCAATAGATAAAACAAGCTAAAGACCAGCTGCTTGGGTTGAGGTGAGGAGAGGTGATTGGGGTGAGAGTGAGAGGACAGGGCCTGTTTGCCTGTTCAGTCCACACCCCTCATCCCCACCCTTTCAGGATAAGGGAGCAACAAGAGAATAGAGGTAGAGGAGGAACTTCGGGCTTGGGAAATCTATATTATGTTCCCAATTTCAGTCCCGGATTTCTGCTACAGCTCAAGATATTAGTTTACTTCCAGATGTTTCCTTTACATTTGAGGGAGGATAATTGATTCTGCCATCTGCTTGCCACTCAGGAATGATATGTGAGCCAAAGGTGATAAATATGACATGCTTTGATTTCTGCCAATGACAATTTACATAAATAAATCTAAAGTATTTTAGGTTTGTATAATAAAATTATTACTAATTATTTAAAAAGTAACAGGCCCAGAGAGAAAAAAGGAGGCAGAAATTTAGTTGTCAAGGTAAAGAATATTTTTGCAAGAATCCCACTCTCTTTATATCTTCTGTTATTCATAAAGTCAAAGTGGCAGGTCTACAATTCTGTGTGTTTCAGATTTCCTTCTTTTACAACCATTTTGTCCATCAATTGGTCTATGGAGAGGCAAATTGTGGTATACCCACACAGTGGAATATTATTCAGTAATAAAAAGAGATGGGCTTTTGATACACACAAAAACATGGCTGAATCTCAACATCACATTCAGGTAAAGGAGCCCAACACAAAAGATCATATACTCTGTGGCTTTCAGAAAAGACAAATCTAATCTATAGTAACAGAAAACAGATCAGCAGTTGCCTGGGGCTGGAGGTAGGGAGGATTGACTAGAACCATGTTCAAGGGCACATTTTGAGGTTTTGGAAATGTTTTGCATCTTGATTGTGGTGGTGGTTACACAGGTTTATAAATTCATCAAAACTCATCAAAATATACACTTAAAATAGATTAATTTTAGTGTAGGTAAACAACATGTCAATTTAGTTTATTAAAAAGTTTCATTTTCTTAGGACAAACAGTTTGTTCTTGGCACTGATGCTGGTGGAACAAGATGAAATATTACATTGAACTAGTCCCGTTCAAGATATAGATCAGTTGGCATGCTTTTATCTCTTGGACATTATATCGAATACTAGAAGCTTAAACTCTAGATATAAATATTATTGTTGTATCTACTTCTATTTTTTTCTCCTAGTTCCACTTTATCCTCTGATTTATTTCTTCATCCCATTTTTAATGCTTGCTATTTTTTTTATGTTGAGATGCACCCATGCAAGTTATGTGAAATCCTTTCTAGTACAAGGTAGAATATAACTTTTTTAAAAAATAAAATAAACGTATTTGGGTTTCTTTTATTATAGACAAAAATAATGTATGTTTTCTCCTCACTATACTTATACACTTACTAGTATACACAAACACACATGCACACAATTACTAACCATTAATAGATTTAGAAATCCAATAAAGTTGGTGGATTTGAGAGGATAGTCCTTAACTGTGTTAGGACTAATAAATGAAATGTTTGTTGTTTCTATGAATCCTCTCCTAAAATAGATAGAACCTTGACCAAATATGACTAATAGTGGACACCCTGTAGTTGAGAAAGTTGGCAAGAAGTAATTCTAGACAATCCATTGGGAAAGTATGGTGTGGATTTAGATATTGTTTACCATGTTAATGGTGGCAATGGAGTTTAATAGCCTTGCTGTGGTATTTTGGAATACTCAAAATCAGCTTTTCTTTCCTAAAATCAAAGCTGTCTCATGGCATGGATGAAGAGTGTTGTTCAAAGGAGGTTTGCCATTGGGAAATGTGCCCAAAGAAAAGTAAATAAATGAAGCTTTAGATAAGGAATTGATTAAATAAATCTACAAAGAAGCCTTATTAAGCACTTTCCTGTCTTATATATGGAATATACAAGATTTATAAAGAAATATGTTCCTATAAAGTAGGAATAAGGAAATCAGGCTAAAAAACACATAACTCCATTTGTAGGTACAGATGGTACCTGTATGTGATTGTGATAGGAATGGGCAATGCAGATATGTTAATGACTTTTAAATTATCTAAAAATATCAAGTTTAAAATTTGTTCAAAATCCAAAAAACAAAACTAAATAAAAGGTGACTAGTACAGTATAAAAAGTAGAGCAACAACCATCATCTGTAATTTTTATATCAATTAAAACTTGCTTTGTTGTGGGACTTCCCTGGTGGTGCAGTGGATAAGACTCCACACTCCCAATGCAGGGGACCCACGTTCGATCCCTGGTCAGGGAACTAGATCCCACATGCATGATGCAACTAAGAGTTCACATACCACAACTAAGGAGCCCACGTGCCACAACTAAGGAGCCGGTGAGTCGCAACTAAGACCTGGTGCAACCAAATAAATAAATAAATATTTTTTAAAAATTTTGCTCTGTTGTAAGTTGAGCGCCCTTCCTTTAAACTGTTTTTCATAAACACAATTGAACTATTGGCAATTAATCTCTTTCTCTTCATTATGAATACTCATAAAGGAATAATAATATTACACAAATACTTTTCCTTCCTTAAGTTAAAAGAAGAGATGAACTACAACTAAGTTTCAGGTGTTAGAGATCTTCAGTAAAACTCTGACATCAGTATTATGCCTGCCCTTGACCCTTGCCCCTCAAAGTGTGTTACGTGGGTAGACCAGCAGCATCAGTATCACCTGTGAACTAGAAATGCAGACTTGCAGGTTCCACCCCAGACCTGTTGAATCAGAATTAACATGTTAACAAAATGTCAGGGAATTTGGCTGCACTTTAGTTTGAGAAGCCCTATCCTAAGCCATCAGTGTTGCTAGAATTATTCAAGATATTGCTAAGGTGGCCAACTCTCCCGATTTTCCCTGGACCGAGAGATTACCCTGGATTTAGGACATTCTGTGCTAAAGCTAAAAAAGTCCCAGGCAAATCAAGATGAATTAGTCACTCTAAAATTGACCAAACTTCAACTTTAGAATTGAAGAGAAAAAAAATAAGGATATGAGGAAATTATATGCTGGTTAGATGTCTGTTAATGTTAGCTCTTCTTTTATAGTCTATGCTTCCACTCACTAATTTTAAGCATTAAGAAAATAAATGAAATGTGGAACAGCTCTCTGTTCTGTGAGATGTTGAAATCTTACATCTCTTTAGGTCCTCCTGTGACTCAAGACATGGAGTCCAGAGTGAAAAGTCTAAGAGGTAAAATCTTTTTGCTTTGTCTGTAAACTGCTTGCCACAGGGTTAATACATTTGATAGTCTCAAGCAAGGCATTTTCTATTCCTTTCCTGGTTTCTCATTCGGGATTGTTGAACTGCACCTCTGGCCTGCATATGATTATCCTGCAGTTGCAAAACCTCTAAGGAAAGCCACCTGGGATAGAGCTGTTTGCTCTCATTAATTGGGAAAACAACCCTCTGTTTATTCCTCATGCTAGTGTCAGGGGGATCCTGGTTTAATTCCAGCACAGGTCTAGGTGTTGATTTCACATAAAGGGATTAGCTTAGGCGTCTGTGAAAGTTCTAAGGCAGTCTCCTAGGAGCCATCTGACTCAACACAGTGTGACTAGGGAAAACTGGGTGTACAAAATACACCGTAATTTTCTTTTACCATGTGTGATTAGAAAATATTTATGAAGTCAAATCAAGTAAATAAAATGCCAATGATGCTCTCTCATTTATCATAGACACCGGTGTTGCTTTTGAAACCATGCCTGATAAACGTCCCATTTGTACAGTGCTTACCACCCACCCTCCATGAGTATGGGATGGATAGTCACTCATTGAAGTAGATGCTGCTGGTGTTCTTCCCATAACCACACCCCCCATCCCTTTACCATTTCCATGCGTCTTGGCTCTATGTGGGTTTTCATTCCCAACAGCCAGCAACTACATCTCTTAGTCGGCTGACTACCCTCAGGCAGTTGGAGCCTGATTTGCCTAGAGACATGGAAAGCTGGAAGTGCTTGGGAGTCTATATCCCCTGAGAGCAGCCCTTAACCAGTGATTGACAGTGAAGAGAATTAATATTCCAGCTCCCTTGCCCCCTGATGGGGACAATTCTTAGATGTGTTTTCCACTGTCTCCATAACTCCCCTTTGAGATTGACTCAAAGCAATATTCCTTGGAATTTTGCTTTCTGTCGCACCCTGGCTTGGCCTCCTTTCTTTCTTGTCCCATTTCTCCTTTTGCCTACTGCTTTTTCCTAGAAATACCTCCTAATAATTCACTTTCACATGAATCCTTGTCTCAAGATCTGCATCTGGGCAACCTAACCTAAGACACTCAATGTTACATAATTTGAAGAACATCTAAATCTCTCCTGTCTCATAAAGACAGAGGTTTATACAAATAGACATGCAAATGGCTCTTAAGCATATGCAAAGATGCTCTACCTTGGTTATGATAAGAGAAATGAAAATTAAAACTACACTGAGATACTACTTCTCGCCTATCAGAAGGGCAAAAATTTTCAAGGTTTAACAATATACTCCATTGGTGAGGCTGTGGGGAAACAGGCACCCTCATTACAGAGCTATTGGAACTCAATGACTAACTTAATAGTCTTATTCTTAATAATAATATTGTTATTTTTGAGACTAGGGTATGTGAAGTAGGATAAATTATTAATTATGTTAATATAATAAAGAATAAATTTTTTCACTGTAAGAGAAAAGGGATACAAATATAAACTCAAGTAAGTTAAGAGCTCTATAAACTTAAATTTGCCTTGGGAATCTCAGTATAAACACATGATTTCTTTTGCACTTTCTAAAAATATACATATTTCTGGGACTTCCCTGGTGGTCCAGTGTTTAAGACTCCATGCTCCTACTGCACGGGGCCTGGGTTCAATCCCTGCTCAGGGAAATAGGTCCCGCATGCCACAACTAAGAGCTTGCATGCCACAACTAAAAGATCCTGCATGCCGCAACTAAAGATCCCGCATGTGGCAACGAAGATCCTGCGTGCCGCAGATAAAAAAAAAGATCCCGCATGCCACAACCAAAAATAAAGAAAAAACGATCCTGCATGCCACAATGAAGATCCCACACGTGGCAAAGAAGGTCCTGTGTGCCACAACTAAGACCCGGTGCAGCCTAAATAAATAAATATTTTTTATAAATAAATCAATAAAAATATATATATTTCCTAATTCTGTTCACTGAAAAACTATAGAATTGATGAAAGCCCAGTAAGAATGAGGACCATAACATCCCAATTATGGTTTCTAAATAGTATTTGCTACAAAAAGGAATCAGAGGTCCTTAGAGTAATGTTTAGTTCCAAGTCTGGAGCAGGGAGTATATAAAAGAAATCTGAGACATCATGTTATTCTAGAAAGCAAGGAAGCTATCAAAGTGTGTTGGGGTCATGACAGAAAGGTTCTTGCTGGTGAAAGATGGGACAATTTGAGCATCAAAAAGAAAAATGAAGCACACCAAATATATAAATATCCATGATTTTACAATATTTGAAAAAAAGTGAGCTGCTTTGGAAGTTACTGGAACGTCAATTCATTATTCTAAAAATTGACTAAAGAGAAAGAATCCAATATTTATTCTGTTTCTTGTACAAACTATATTTTCAGATAACTACATAGTTGATGCACAGCATTTCTAGCAGAAATCATCATTAGTTGTCAAAATCATTAGGTGGATGTCAATGGGGACCTTTATAATGGAAGGATCACTCTGACGACACCTGAAACCCATGTCATCAGTCAAGCCACAAAAGGAAACAGTATGACCTTGTTGTCATATAAGCCAAATAAGATAATTTAGGACAGTTTAATTAAAGGACTATTTACCAAAGTGTGGACATGGTTAAGGAAAACCAACATGAAATGATGAAGTACCCTAGGACTCACATGAGCCGGGGGCATTGACTCTAGGCCTGAAGGGGTAAAGAGAAGGAGCAGTTACCATAACCTTAAAAGAGAACTGTAGCTTTAAAAGAAGGTCACGCAATGGGATCCGTGGCCTCTGTTAGAGAAGCGTAACCACTGCCAACCTGTGACAACTCAGCAGGGAAGCAACCACGGGGATATATACCTCAACTTTACTCTGTACCCATCCTATGACCTATGGGTGTCTATCATTGGAAAACCAGGAGCCAGAGGACAAAGAAGTCTGTTGATGGAGTCTATAAAAGTCAGCTCCTGGAGCAGAGAGCAGGATAGAAAAGAGTGGAGATAGAACTGGGGAGATAAATAGAGAATATCTGACACACAAGTAATACATCCTTTCAGCACCAGTCTAATTCTTTAACAGACCTGAACAAAAGACCAGACTTCATAAGGATGCGCCCAGCATTCAGAATTTCTCAGTTTCTCCCTGATGTTGAAAACCGATGAGAAGCAGACTGGTGTTGCAATAAATTCCAACAGAGTCCTCAGGATGGAGGCTGCGGTGACCCTATTTGTTCATCCCATTTGCCAGCTGGCAGACTAAAACATCCATAGTGAGATTCAAGATTTGGTTTGGGCTCCAGCGACTCTAGACAAAGAAAAAATCTGCAACAAATCCAGTCTCTCTGGCCCTTTGCAGTTTCTTTAAGTTGATTTTACACATTAATTTGCTTCCACAAAATCTTGTCAAAACTCCAAATCTTCCTTCCTCTCCCACTAATTCTTCCAGAGCTCCTACTCTTTCTATCCATGAAAAGACCTAATGATTTTTGTCAATAACTAGGGTGACCATAATATACAGTTGATCCTCATGGTTCACAGATACCATATTTGTGAATTTGCCTACTCACTAAAATTTATTTGTAACACGAAAATCAATACTCGTGGTGCTTTTGCTGTCATACACATACATGCATGCGCAGAGTGGTAAAAAAAACTTGAGTTACTCATGCATGTGCATGTTCCCACCTGAGGTTGAACGTGGCGATGCTCTGCCTTCTTGCTTCAGCTCTCATACTGTAAACAAGTGTCCTTTCTGTGGTCTATTTAGTGCCACATTTTCCCAACTTCTGTGCTTTTTGTTGGTGATTTTTCTGTTTAAAATGGCCCCCAAACATGTAGCACTGGAGTGCTGCCTAGCATTCCTAAGCACATGAGGGCTGTGATGTGCTACATGGAGAAAACACCTGTGTTAGGTAAGCTTCATTCAGGCATGAATTATAATGCTTTGGGCCGTCAGTTTAATGTTAATGAACCAACAGTGTATATGAAATCAGGTATCTTGAAACAGAAAGGCAGATAAAACAAAGTTGTATATTGATAGATTTATGAAAATGCTATGACTAAAAGTTTGCAGGAACCTAATCCTGTATTTTCGCTAAGAGCACCGGTTCAATATTTGGTAATTCAGTGTTTGCACTGACTTTATAGAATGTAACTACTATGAATAGCAAGAATAGACTGTATTAAATAAAATACTTTAGGAAGTGGAAGATGGAATGCCTATAGAGAACAGACTTGTTTCCAAGGGGGTTGAGGGTGGGGAAAGGATGGGTTAGGAGTTTGGGATTAGCAGATGCAAACTAGTGTATATAGGATAGATAAACAACAAGTTCCTACTGTATAGCACAGGAAACTATATTCAATCTCCTGGGATAAACCATAATGGAAAAGAATATGAAAGAGAATATATATATATATATATATATATATATATATATATATATATATCTGAATCACTGCTGTACAGCAGAAATTAACACTGTAAATCAACTATACCTCAATAAAAATAATAATAAAAAAGAAAGATGGAATGCCTAGACAACAGGTGAAAATCGGGACTCATAATACTATAGTGTGTTGCAGCCAGCCCCCACTAGCTTACAGAGCTGATCCTGTGCATCTCTTCCTAACTCCACATTCATTGATGCCACATCAATAGCTTGAAATTTACACATGGAAATCGGTAAATCCTACGAATCAAAGAGCCAGTTGTTAAACATTTACCAGCACACCACTGACTATAACTCTTCATTTCTGTAATTTTCCCCTTAAATTCCTTTTGTTGAAGTACAGGAGTCACAGTGAAGCTGTCACCAATTACCTCAGCTAACTGTAGCCCTGGAGAAAATAATTCTTAGGTGGATGACCAGAGGTGTGTGGCAAAATCCTATGCTTACTGCCTCTTCCCTCATTCCGTCTTTAATTTCTCTCATAGCAAAATCTAACTGGAAGCTTGATGATGAAGGAATCTAGGAAGTATGGTATCCAGGCTTTAAAGGTGGAGATGATACCGAATATCAGTAAACCCTATATGACATGGAAGGAAAATAACTCTGATATTAGTAAATACCAATAAACTATTCAATAAATATTTCCTATGTGCCATCTATATGCCATTCACTGTACTAGGGGATTTCAAGCATTAATTTTCAAACTATGGGTAAAAATTTATAAAAAGTTATATTATTATTTTATTATGTTGTATCCAATGTTATTTTTTAATAAAATTGAACAAAGCAGAATACAAATACAGAAATACATGCATTACATGTAATATGAGTAAATATTGTTTGTAAAACTTTCAGATAGATAGATACATATATATCTATATATGTTTACAAAGTGAAATGCATTTCTTACTGTTGATTACAGTCAAAGTTTTAAAAAAAAAAACATAGCTTTTAGAGCAAGGATTAGCAAACCTTTACTCTAAAGGGTCAGATAGGAAATTTGTTACACTTTGAAGACCGCGTGGTCTCTGCTACAACTATTCCACTCTGCCTCTGTAGGGTGAAAGCAGCATAGATAATAAGAAGATGAATGGATGTGGCTTGTTCCAATAAAACTTTATACACAGAAACAGGTGGATGGCGTCTAGGATTTGACTCACAGGCCATAGTCTGCCAACTCCTGATTTAGAGCAAATGTTTCTCAAACTATCTGTGGTAAAGCACCAGTTTTTTTGTTTTGGTTTATTCCTGCCCAGAACAGGTATACAGCTCACGCCATATGCAACTCATTCCAGCGAGTTCAGCAACAGCCAATCTGACCTATGCCTTGCTCAACAACATGAGTACAGTGAGCATGCACTTAAACAATACAGTAATGTTAATTACATTTCTAGAAAAGATTATAAATACATACTCTCAGTTTATGTACTTATCTTGCTGCGGACTGGCAACAAACAGTTCACAGATCAGGGACCAACCACATTTTGAGTAGCACTACTTTAGAGAATACAAAAAAATAAAAGATACTGCCATTGTATTCAAGAGGTTTATGAGCCAATGGAGACAGACCTGTTAACAAATAACAGTAATACAAGGTAGAAAGCAATATGTGCTCTAATACAAAAACCAGTTCATAGCACATGAACATATTTTTCCCAAACTTGACCTATCTATCTGAAATGGCCACTTGTGCTTGAGATATATAGATAAGGATATTCCACATCCAAAGAAATTATTTAATGCATATCAACCATTATTAAACCCTTTTTATTTGATAATAATCTGTGTATATATGTATATACACACACACATATGTACATATATGTGTGTGTATAGATGTATATACACACACACATATGTACATATATGTGTGTGTATAGATGTATATATACAAAAATTGTCTATCTTTTTTTGTTTTGAAAGGTGCTCTATGAAATTTAGAGGACAGAGTTCCTCTCATAGACATCACTATGAACAATTCTTGGTGAATGAAGACTTAGTAAACATCCAACTCATTTACTGCTATAGCTGGGGCTGATCAACTAGAGACAGAGGCTATTGTGGGGTTTTTTTGTTAATACTTTTATTTTTTTGTTTTATATATATATATATTTCATTTTTATTGGAGTATAGTTGCTTTACAATGTTGTGCTAGAGGCTATTGTTATTTGCATGTTAAATAGTTTGCTTCTCTCTCCAGTTTCTCCCCGGCTTTATATATATATATATATTTTAGAGTTGAGTTTTTATTTATTGTTAAAAACAAAAAAGCGCAGCCCTGCTGAGGCCCAGTGTCCCCTGGGGGAGCGTCCTCAGTCCAGTGGTCTCGGGGCCGGGGTAGGGGAGGCCTGGCTACAGACTCTCTCTCTGACACACGGACTCGAGAGATGACAACACTTTCTTTGTGTGAATAAAGTACGTATGGACACTTGAAAGAAAAGAAAACGTCAATTTTTTTTCCAATGTCAAATAGTTTACTCCTCTCTCCAGTTTTTTTGTTTTTCACAGTAGTAACGTTTATTAGGAAGGAGGGATTCAATTAGACTTCCACATCACACACACAAGAAACAGACTGTAACCGTCGTTTCTAAAGAGGAAGGAGGGAGGCAAAGGGCCCTGACTCCCAGGGGTCAGGCCGCTTCAGCTGAACAAGGAGGGGAGTATGGGCTGAGGACGGATAAGGCCACTTCTCACCATTCGTCCAGTGAAGTTTAGTGGCTAAAATACTCCTACACAGCCCCTGCCCCCAAAGCGAGCAGCCCAGTAGAAAGCTGTGTTCTCTAGCAGACACCTGGGTTATGGCTGGTGGCGGGGAGGAAGAATGTCTTGCTATCACTTGCTGCTCCTCTGGGTTTCTTTGCCATTGATGACAGGGTTGCTGGAGGGGCCAGGAGGGCCGGCAGGTGTGTGGTTGGGCTGCCTTCGGGTAATTCGGGTGCTGGGGGGTGTGGGCCACCACCAGATCCATTACTCTTTATAAGCTAGTAGTGAAAACCATTTTGGAAATACTTTAAGCTGTATAAATACATAAGATGGTTGATGAGAGCAGGATCATAGTGTGATGGAGTAAAAATTCTTGACACTTGAGAGTTTCTGGCCATTACCCTCCCCATGTGCTTTAAAATGAACTGTTTCCTTGCTCTTTCCTTTTTCTGCCCTCCAAGGAGGGACTTCTGATGACAAGCTGGTTTGAGAGCTTCTGTGCTAGAGAGTCAGAAGAAAATGGTGAAGCAGAGTGTGTGGACGAGGGTTTCATGGGATCAGGAGTTGCTAGATGTGGACAAGACATCCATGTAAGCATGGGTTGCTAATGTCCCCGTGTTGACTGGAAGGAGAGGAATAAGGCACCGCCCGTGGCGTGTGATGGGAGTGTATGGGAGAGGACTCAAGGAGGGCGTTTTAAGGCTTATTGCTGAGCACTGTGTTTCCCTTCGTGGAGCTGCTGAAATATAAGAAAAAAATTAACCTATTTAAAACATACCTTTAGTTGTATGAAATACATTCTTTCAAAAACAACACCATGTGAGGAATGGTTTTATAATATTGATATTGTTGTGTTTGAACTAGTAATATTAACTACTGTAGTGATGTTTTGTGCCTTTCCCGGTCAAGGTACTCAAAGGATGTTTGAAGCTTCACCTTCAGAGTCTGTCAGAACCACTAAGTTTTCTTTTGGTGAACGCAAAACTAACATGAATAATGTTGAAAGATTGCCATGAATCACACATTTGACACTTTATCTTGACCATTATAACCTGATTCATTTAAAATTGGATCATCTTTCCCCTTCATCAGAACCTATGGAATGAGGAAGAGATAAGTAATATTATCTTAGTTTTACAAATGGATGAATTTAGGTGCAAGAGATTAGATGCTTGCTCTAGGGTCACTTGGTGAATTGGGTCTCCTGATTAAATAAATGGCAGAGTTGGCATGGACGTCCAGTAAATTTTTGTGCTTAAAAGAATGCCCAGATGATTTTGGCAACTGGATCAGCTACGGATATAAGAATGAGGGGAATATCTGATCACCCTACTGATGTTCCAGCAGTTCCTTCATCTTAATACGGTTACCGAACCAAACTTGGGTCCACTTGCCTGTGTGCAGTAAAGCCAGTCTATTGACACCAGGTTGTGGTGAAGGAAAGTGCAGTGTTTATTGCAGGGCACCAAGCAAGGAGTCCAGGGCAGCTAGTGCTTAAAAGACCCCAACTCCCCAAACTCCCTGAAAGGCTTTCAGGGAAAGGTTTTTAAAGACAGGGTGAGGGAGGCGGGTGTTGTGTGGTATGTGATCAGCTGGTGGACAGTCTTCTGATTGGTTGGTGGTGAGGTAATCAGGAGTCAACATCAACCTTCTGGTTCCAGCTGGTCTGGGGTCTGAGTGCTTGTGGGCAACAGACAGTTAACTTCTTCCACCTGGTGGGGGCTTCAGTGTCTGCAAAACAGCTCAAAGGATTTGGCTCCGAATATTATCTATAGCCCTTGGGGAGGAACTAAAGGTCCTTGACTTTGTTTAATGGCCAAACTATTATTCTTTTGTCTTGCTTTATTGTCTTCCTTTCTTTCTGCATTTTCTCACTTCTCTGATTAAACTTATTCTTTTTTAAATTTTAATTTAATTTTTATTGGCGTATAGTTGATTTACAATGTTGTGTTAGTGATTAAACTTATTCTTTGCCTAAAGCTTTTCTACAGACAAAAGGCAGCTGGAGGACATGGAGCTCTGGGAAGGCTCCGTAGGGTCCTGCTCTGTTACACTATCTTGTGTGAATACCAGAGTGCTCCCCAGAGACCTCCCTCTTAAGGAAGGATAATTTGGACTTTCTGTGCTTTTTTCTTTTTTGGGGGGGGGAGGGCGGTACACGGGCCTCTCACTGTTGTGGCCTCTCCCGTTGTGGAGCACAGGCTCCAGACGCACAGGCTCAGCGGCCATGGCTCACGGGCCCAGCCACTCCGCGGCATGTGGAATCTTCCCAGACCAGGGCACGAACCCGTGTCCCCTGCATCGGCAGGCGGAATCCCAACCACTGCACCACCAGGGAAGCCCGACTTTCTGTGCTTTTAGAAAGGCTTCACTGCCACCTATATATCCTGGGCTCCACCTCCAGCCTCTCCTCTCCCCACGCATAGGACAGTCATACCTTCAGTTACTTTAAGTTAGGCTGACATCTGGTGGGATTTCAGACATTGAAATTTTAGAAAATAAGGTTTTTATTTTGCTGTTTGGAGGAACAAAGACCCAGGAAATATTACCAGGACAAGAGTGGGACAGAAGGGGACAGAGTATGAATTTAGCTTCAGTTTATTCTAAGCTGTGAAATAGAAAGCTTAAGTGAGAGAGTGGCATGGACATATATACATTTACCAAACGTAAAATAGATAGCTAGAGGGAAGCAGCCGCGTAGCACAGGAAAATCAGCTCGGTGCTTTGTGACCACCTAGAGGGGTGGGATAGGGAGGGTGGGAGGGAAGCTTAAGAGGGAGGGGATATGGGGATATATGTATGCATATGGCTGATTCACTTTGTTATACAGCAGAAACTAACACACCATTGTAAAGCCATTATACTCCAAAAAAGATGGTTAAAAAAAGAGGTTATTCTTGATAACATACCCATGAATAAATGGGTCAAGGAGGAGTACTCTGAATCAGTCCTGTCACCAATAAGAGAGGAGGATGTCGCCAGCCTCTGAAACACTCCCCCATGGGTAACAGATCTATTAGGTAGATACCGTCCCACTCCTTGCCAGCAGAACACGGTTAATGTCATGGAGAAAGCTCCACGGTGGCTGGGAAATGCACATTTTATAAAAAAAAAACCTAACTGTCTAAAACCTGAAATGTATGTATTTCATTTTCTCCAGAAATGCTTTGCAATCATCTTCCCTCATCACTGCATTTTTCCTGATAGAGAAAGCCTTTGTGTTTGTGGTACACGTCAAGTTCTTGGAGTGAATGATAGCACTGCAACTTGGATGATTCAGAAGGACTTTTAATTCTCTTTAATGTATTATTTTAGTAAGTAAACTTAAGGCAAACTGTTTTTCCAGCCTAATTGCTTTTGTGACATTCCCACTGAGTCCCCGTCGTTTATATAATAAGGCTGATTCTGTTAGAAGGGAGACCTGCCTGGCCAGAGGGAAGAGAAATCATTGTTGGGCCTAAACTTATTCCCAGGCTTGACACGTCTTCCCAGGTGCATTAGCACAATCTTATTTGCCTCGATCAAGGATAGGGCAAGAATGAGACCATTGATCCGAGTCAAAAACTCTTCCAAATTCTGTTCTGGTTCTTCTAAGGCAGGAATGCAAGCTCAGCATCTCGCAAATGGGTCATAACCTTTTTTAGGTCACAGACCTTTTGAGTATCTGATGAAAGCTATGTTGATCCAGGTCCTGTAAGATGGGATTAGCCATGCAAGAGATTTATTGAAAGCTTGTGAGGAAAAATGAGGGGAGTGTGGAACTGGGGAGGCTAGGAGAGCCCTCAGACTGAGAAGGATATCTGATCTGACTCCCTGTAGAGGAGAGAGGGAGAGAAGGAAGGTTAGGTGGAAGCATCTTAGACTTCAGCGCTGTTTTAAGAGTTCAGTCAGGCTCTCAAGGAGTCCTCGAGCCAAAGTCGCCCATCAGGGCTTCCCTGGTGGCACAGTGGTTAAGAATCTGCCTGCCCATGCAGGAGACATGGGTTCGAGCCCTCCGGGAGGATCCCACGTGCCGTGGAGCAAGTGGGCCTGTGCGCCGCAGCTACTGAGCTTGCGCTCTGGAGCCCGCGAGCCACAACTGCTGAGCCGGCACGCCTGGGGCCCGTGCTCCGTAACAAGAGAGGCCACCGCAGTGAGAGGCCTGCGCACCACAATGAAGAGTGGCCCCCGCTCTCTGCAACTGGAGAGAGCCGCGTGCAGTGGTGAAGACCCAACCCAGCCAAAAATTAATTAATTAATTAATTTTTTTAAAAAGATTAAAAAAAAAACAAAGTCACCCATCAGAAGAGTCCCACGTCTCCCAGGAACACGCCTGCCTTAGTTTCCCTGACTTACTTGCTCACTGGCTGGAAGCCATTGGGGCTACTGGTCAATTATACTCCCAAAAGTCAGAGGTCTCAGAGGGACATTTTCATGGCCACCAGTCTATTCCTTGCACTGCACAGAGCTACTTGACACAAATTCAGGGAATAGATCCTCTGTGGTTCCCATGGGCCACTCTTCCTGAGGGGAAAACTCATGAAAGAGGAGTTAGTGGGATGAACTACAACTGCTGTTGCTGCAGTTGCTCTTGGAGCTACAGTTGGTGCTCATCCTCTCTCTCCTCTCCTATTCATTCTAGATTTCTCTCACCTTCAGGTATCACCTCTGTAGGTCTTGCTGGCTTGACCTCATGGTGTTCTATAACCCAAAACTTCATCTCTGAGAGGTCTGAGCCCTTGGGAGTCATACCTTTCTGAGGCTGGGTTGGCTACACTTGCCCACGCACAGTCATAATTGGGTAAGAGAGTACCAAGAGGTGCCCAAGTGTATCACCTGGGTAGCACACACATTCTCCATGCTGTCATAATGTAGAAGCAGCCTTATTACCTCCTGATGATCAGCGCCAATTACTCTTGTCACAATTGACTCGTCTTCTTGCCTGCTGGTCCCTGGGCTCAAGGAGTCCAAAGTGTCCTGGTGGTAGCCAGAGCTTGTAGTTCAATGGGACCCTTTCCTGCATTCTCTGGCAAGAATGTGCCCTCTTTGAGGACCATGACCACCATCCTTGTCATGCCTGGAGTTGATGGGACTGGAAGCACAGAGTCCTCCAGTGGTAAGTGGGGCCACTCATGCTTCCACCCCTTGGTCTCTGGATCCATGTATTCTTTCTACTAGGATACACAGTACCAGATACAGGTCTCTGATTTAATATATACACTGTGTCCTGAAGAGCACCCCCTTCTTTCAGAGTGTTGCCCCCAAACTGACACTTTAATTATTGCTTTCAAAAGCCATTCCAGTGTTCTATGAGGCTGGATGCCTCTGGATGGTGTGATGCATGATACCACCAGTGGAGCCCATGGTCATGGGCCCACTCCCTCACCTCCTTTGCTGTAAAATGGGTCCCCTGATCAGATGCCATGTTGCGTGGGATTCCATGCTTGTAGATCAGGCCTTCCATAATCCCCTGGATTGTGGTACTCGCTGAGGCTCTACAGGCAGGAAAGGTAAACCCAAGTCTGGAATAAGTATCTATACCTGCAAGGACAAACTACTGATGCTTCTCAGATGGAAGGGACTCATTGCTGTTGACTTGATACCAAGTGACCAAGAGATAGTGCCAGGTCTGGGAGCTCAGTTTGGGTCTCTACTGCCAACATGTTGGACATTTGGAGGCACCAGTAAACTAGATCAGCTTCGGGAAGTGGGAGTCCATGTTATTGTGGCCATCTTGGCAACCATGGCCACTACATGAATATGCCCATTGTGCCAATTCTGGGGTGGCTGATGACAAAGGCTAGCTGATGTCAACTGGCTGAGTCATTTTGTCTGCTTCGTTGTTAGGTGCCTCTTCTGTGATGGATGATTTCTGGTGGACATTTATGTGTGATACAAAGATCTTCACGTTTTATACCCACTCGCATATTTCCATCCACATGCCCTCTACCCCAGAACTCCTTGTATCTGATCTTCTAGTCTTCCCTTCCAGGCCATTGGCCACTGCCCATGAATCTAAATATTCTTACCTCAGACCACTGTTCCTTCCACACAAAGTGGTTGACCAGATGTACCACTTCAGCTCCACCCATTGGGAAGATTATCCCTCCCATTTTCATTCAGGGCCACTCTCGAATGTGATGTAATGTAACCACCATCCATTTTCAGCTTTCCCTCACACACTGAGCAAGAGCTTTATTTTCCTCCTTCAGCTATTTGTATGAGAACCCTCCCCCATGTGTCTACAGGTTCAAGCCTTGGTGGGACACTGGTACAACTCTTATGGGTGACATGGGGATGTGGGCTACCTGCTCATGCAGTTAACTTGTGTCCTCTGGTCTTGCTTGAGCCCCATCCTGGATGTAACATTTCCATGTTGTTATGGACTGATGCTAAGCCTGTCTTACTTTATGACTTGACAGTTCAGAAAGAACCCAACTCATAATGTGTAGCTCCAGCTGCATGTTGATGCTCATGATCAAACATTTTGTCTCTACCTTGGCCCACTAAGCTATCAGGACCTGTTTCTTAAAGCGCATATTATTTTCTGCTGTGGATGGCATGTCCTTGCTCCAGATTCCGAAGGCCTACATTGTTTTTCTTCCACTGGAGCTTGCCATAAGCTCCACACTGTATCATTTTCCACCACTGATGCTTGTAACACCTTGGATTGTATCCAGAAGGCCAGCTGGATTGTATGGCCCATGTGGCAATGTTGCTTGTACCATAACCTGGACCTGCTGCAGAACCCTTTCCTACTCTGGCCCCTACTTAAAGCTGGGAGGCTTCCATGCCAGAGTAATATTCCAGGAGTAGAATGGGCTGCCTCTAGGACCCAAAGAGGCCTACAGGATGCTGTGCTTCCTCTCTGTGGTAGGGGATGTGAGATTCAGGTCTGTTTTTAACTTCGGAGGGGTATTCCAGCATGCCCCTGACCCCTGGACTCCTCCATTGGGATCACCACCAATGAAATCTTTAGCAGGTAAATTGTTACTTTGTGCCAAGGACTCTCTGTGTCTCACTTACCAACCAGGATAGTGTCATCTTCACCTGCAGGGAAGTGAATGATCAAGTTCCAACTCCACATCTTACTGCCTATATTCTGAGCCACTCCTGGTGCCACTTATGTAGTCCAGGTCCTCTAAGAAGTAGGTGCCACAACAGAACTAGCCATGCAAGAGATTTCTTAGGGACAGTGCCTAAGACAGAAAATGGGGAGGGGATTGGGGGAGGCTGGATACTTCAAAGCAGGTCTGACTCTGGGTGAAGGAGAGAGAGAAGGGAGGAAGAAAGTAGGAAGATTGGGTGGAAGCATCTTAGACTGCAACACAGTTCTGAAGCAGTCTGCAAGACCATCAGGGAGTCCTTGAGCCAGAGGTGACATCAGAGAAGTCCTGCATCATTGGCTTGGAGCAGGCTGTGGGAAGCATGGCCTTGGTATCTACACAATGATACATTTCAGAGTGCAGCAGCTGGGACCATCAGTCACTTACGGTCCTTGAAGTAGGGGATCGGAGAGGTCTATTTTCATGGCTACCAGGAAGGTTTGTTTTCCTTCACAAAAAAGAATACTAATATGCCATGTAAAAATGTGTGTAATTTCATAGGGTTCATGGACCCTCATGGACCCTCTCAAGTCCACTCGTTGGATGGCATGGGTGGTTAAGAACACCTGTTTTCAGAATTTACTGCTGATGTCATTTAACGAGAATAGACTGCTGTGGGGTTTTATCTGAAAGACAAACAACACATCTTCAAAAGACACATAAATTCCTTAAGGATGTATTACAGTCTCTTCCTTAAAAGGGGGGCCTATATCCTCTTAATATTATGTACAGTACTATATACATTGTAGATAATCTGAATATCTTGGATGGGTATACAATAAGGATCCCAGCCAAAATAGTCCCATTTTGGGGGCAGTTTTAACAGTAGGACTGGGAAGCAACAAAGGCTTTTCAATCTTGAAACCCTCTCTTGTCCCGTAGTTTAGCAGAGCAGAAGTTTGGTGAATCCACCAATTTCAGAAGGCTCAGAAGTTTGTTCTAATAAAAAAAAATGCCTAATTTCTTTTTTTTTTTTTTTTTCTTTTTTTTTTTTTTTTTTTCTTTTTGCGGTATGCGGGCCTCTCACTGTCGTGGCCTCTCCCGTTGCGGAGCACAGGCTCCGGATGCGCAGGCCCAGCGGCCATGGCTCACGGGCCCAGCCGCTCCGCGGCATATGGGATCCTCCCAGACCGGGGCACGAACCCGTATCCCCTGCATCGGCAGGCGGACTCTCAACCACTGCGCCACCAGGGAGGCCCCCTAATTTCTTTAATCAAATAAAATGTTTTCAATATGTTATTCCTCCTTGGTAAGCAGTGCAGTTGAAGCAGTGTAGTGGAATACATTTACAAATCCAGGCAAAGGATGATCTTGCACAACTCATTTGATCCCTGTGTGTTGGATTCTCCTACCTTTTTTAATGTTTAAAAATATAAATACTTTATAATTTTAATTGAGATGAAATTTACATAGTTCAAAGTGCACACATTTTGAAAGAACAGCTTAATAAATTTTTACATACACCCATGTGACCACCAATCAGGTCAAGATATAGCACATTTCCAGGACTCCCAGAAGGCTCCCTCGTGTTCCTTCCCAGTCAGCACCTACCCCCCGCACATAAAAGTAACCACTATTCTGACTTCTATAACCATAGATTAATTTTGCCTGTCCTTAAACTTCATGAGCTCCTTTGTGGCCTGTTTCTTCCACTCTGCATTATGTCTGAGACTCATCCATGTTTTTGTGGGTGACTGTACTTCATTTATTTTCACTGTTGTGTAGTATTCCATTGCATGGTTATCTTATCATTTACTGTCCCATTCTACTGTTGATGGATATTAGAGTTGTTGCCAGGTTGGGGCTATTATGAAAAAAGCTGCTGTGGATTCTTGAAGATGTCTTTTAATGGACATAAGTACTCATTTCTCATTAGTGCATATCCAGGAGTGAAACTGCTGGGTCAGTGAAATATGTGTGTTCAGCTTTGATAGATATTGCCCAATAGTTCTGTAAAGTGGTTGCACTACCAGTTTTCACTCCCATCAGTAAGGTGTCAGAGTTCTAGCTGTTCCCTATCCTATCCTGGCCTCACAGACAGTAGGTATCGTAATTCCTTTATATTTTGGTCATTCTGGTGGGCATTTTCCACTTTTAAGTAAGACTAACTGAGCCATTATCAGTCAGGGAAAAGGCATGTCAGTGCTCTCAGAACCTCTTAAAGAGCTTAGGATGGTTTTACCCCACTGGATACACAAGGTTGTGATGTAGATTTTTTTTACTGACTATTCATTACAGCATTCTTGGTTCTTTGGAAGCACACCTATAGAAGTAACAAAATAAGTTTTATAATTATAAAGGCCCTTAGAAAAGGCAGTGGAAATGATTCTTGGAAACTGAAAGTCTAGTCTATGGCCCAAATTGAAGTGGTACAAGGAGGGAAATGGCCTCTTCAGGGACCAGAGAAGAGGTTAGCTCCAGAGGAAGGAATGGATCATGCATTTTATTACTGAGAATAACTGTCCATTCTTACTTAAATGTGTATAACTTCTCAGTGGTATTTAAAGGATTAATAATTTAATTATCAAACAACTTGGACTTTGTTAGGTCAGAGAAACAGCGAGGTTTACATCGATAAGGTTCTGCTGTTTTTGAGCTTTTACGGATGAAAGAGGAAGGACAAGAAAGCCATTAATAATTATAACTAAGTAGTTTCCCTACTTTATTCTACCCTCAGATCCATGGACAGGAAATAGGTCTGTTTGATCTATTAATCTGTAAATCAGGATTTGAAGACAAGAATTATAGATTCATCATCTCCTTTAATCCTTTCCCTTAACTATTCTTACCCTATAAAACTGCCTTGATTTGTCTGTGGGGCTCTATTTCTAAATTATTTTAATTCACAATAATTAAAAATGAACATATGTTTATTAATTGCTTTCCTTGTGCTAGGTAAATGGCTAGGGGTCCTTGCATCTATTATCATTTATGCTTCACACCAAGTATCTTGCTTAAGTTCTTCCCATCCCTGTGAAGCTAAGAGATTATATTTTATTAACACTGCTTTAAAGATAAAACTATAAAGGCAAAGAGGTGAAATGACCTGCTTTTGTATGTTTCATTATAATTTCAAGTTCAAAGAGCTTATTCTCTTTCTTTCACTTTTAGATTCAAGTTGCCAAGTCCTGTCAGTTTTCTCTTGGATGAAGGCTTCCTTTTCCACAACTGCTGCTCTTGTTCAGGGAACAGAATAGCCACAAGACTGGTTTCCCAAATAAATCTACACAGTATCACCATATCAATCTTGATGAAACACTGCTTTCATTATGTCCCTCTCTCCTGCCACACTATTCAATGGCTCCCCAAAGCCTGCAGGGAAAATTCCAAACTTAGTAGCTTTTTGGTGAAGGCACTTCTCAGTTTTACACCAACATACTTTTCCAAATACTTTCACACACAAATCCTCCATTTCAAACAATACAGACTACTTACTGACCATCAAATAAGAATTCCAATCTCACACATTTGCTCACAGACCTGCCAACCTGAATGCCCTTCTCCTTTTTCTTTGCCTAATCAAATGTTGCCAGGCCTTCGATGATAGACATCCATCCACTGACCTGAGGGGTCCCCTTATCAGGTATTTTCTCCCATCTCTCAACTCCTGTGGCATTTCATAGTTGTATTAAGGAGACAGCAAATTACGTATAGAATAACAACAGGATGAAAAGTGGCATGGTAGATTTGAAAATAAATTATATACTCCTTGAACTGAAAGAGCTCAAAATGTGAGATGACAATATAAATGGAAAATTTAATTAGGAACTTAAAGATATGTTAGTAGCATTTCTGAGCATGTTCTATGTAGTAGGCCATGCATTATTTTCCCTGGTCTTGCACATTTATTTCTATAAGTAGGCACTGTTATTATCCTCCATTTACTGTTGAGGAATCTGAGACTCAGATATGTTATAGGACGTAGCCAAGATCATCCAACTAATAAGGGGAGAGGGAGCATTTGAATCGCCCATATTCTTCTTTTTTTTTTTTTTTTTAACATCTTATCCCTTAGGGTATAGTGCACTTAAGATGTGATCTCAAGTTCCACTTGCTCCAGGAAGAAGACAGGGAGATTGAGGGAATGTAAGACATTGGAAGACTAGTAGGAAGGTGAATACAGAGAAACAGAGGAGGGCAAGAATTAACAAAAGAGAAATAAAAAGATGGACTGAAACATGAGCCAATAAAATGGAGCTTAGGATTCTGGAGCTAGCTCTGTCAACATTTGCCTTCCAGGGTCCTCCTTTTATAAACAAGTTGAAGATTTGTAGATTCTTAAATGGCTCAAATTCAGTCAGCCATTTGGTTCTCAGCTTTAAAGCTGTGGAAATGCCATTTTACTGGTTTGTCAGCAGTTGCGAAGACTTTAAGGACGAGCTCATACCAACCAAATATCTAAGAGATTGATGAATAAACCAGCTAACAGTATATTCATGTACAATGACACTATTTTAGAATACAGTCGACTCATAGCTGTCTTCACAGAAACTCCTAATGGATATGTCCTATCAATGGCTTCCCATTGTGCTTAGAATAAAAACCAAAATTCTTGCTTTGGCCTCAAAGGCCTACATGAGCTAACCCCTGTTGAACTTTCCAGACTTGTCTTGTGCTCTTCTCTCCCTTGCTCACTAAACTCTAGCTATATTTACCTTCTTCCAGTTCCTTGAAGAAGCCAAGCACTTTTTCACCTCAGGACCAACCTGTACGCTACTCCCTCTAGCTGGAATAATCTTCTCCATTCTTCACTTAATTAAATACCTTAATTTCTTTTACTGACCTTAGTTAAAGAAATGTAATTTTTACAGTTATATTTAATGAAAAGTCTTGAGGGGAGCTAATCTTATTAGCATAAGCACTTTGAGAATTAATTCAAAATGTCATATTTGTACAACTCTCAGGAAGATAATGAAGAGAACTCAGAGGACATTTAAATTCTAGTGACCATGTGAAAAGGCACTGTTGGAAAAATAGCCAGTAAGAACATAAGTTTTTAAACATTAAGATATGTGCTCTGTTCCTTGTTAGTGAGATGAGATCTTCAGAGAGATGTTCTATGATAAGACTTGTAAACACAAAATGTCTAGTGTAATCACTTCTGCTCATAAAACAGGTTTGTTATAGGAACTGTAGTTATTCACTTCAGGGATAAAGTAATTTCATAATAATAAATGGAATGGGCTCACTTAAGCAGTAAATGAACCTACCAGCCCTATGGCTCAACCTATAGCTGTAGAAGAACTGCCATCACCTCAGACAAATCTGCTCCAAATCCAGTGAAAAGCCTGCCCCCCCCCCACAATTATTCTTATCACTTAGGATTCAGTTTTAAGGTCACCTTCTCAGAAAGGCTTTCTCTGGGCACTGTATTTATAGCAGCACTACTTAAATTTTGGAAAATCACTTGGTAAAACTACAGATACCCTGCCCCTCCCTATTTCCATAAGCCAGGGCCTCTGTATTCTTTATTAGCTCTCCAGGTGATTCTGATGCTCACTGAAGTTTGAGAACTACTGATCCAAATGTGTACTCTTCCTTTTGTCCCTTTAGTCTCTATTAGAACGTCCTGTTTGTTTCCCTCCCAGCTCCTATCACAATATCTATTTACATGTGGTTGTCTGTCTCCCCTACTAGACTATGAACACCATGAAGGCAGGGATCATGTCTTGTCAATTACTATATCCCCAGCATACAACACAGTGCCTGGCACAAAACTGGGGGTCAAAACAATAGATGGCTCAGTATGCATAGGATGAATGAAATGGATTTTTGTTCATAGTGCACCCAAGACTTGCTTTATAGAAGTGAGTCATAAACTTTTATTTTTCATGAGAATCTTTTTGGGGGATGCTACTAAGTATTACAGATAAAATCAGAGTAGAGTCAGCTGTTCTGGTTAAATCAGGAATGGATGTTCCAGAGTTCTTCCCACTTGGCCTCCCTTGTATCCCTGAAGGAAGTATAGGACCTTGCTTCACAATGGGTGGTCCCTGGACCAGCAGCATCAGCAAATGGTACAAAAGGAATGGTGGGTAAGACTGCTGACACCATAGCACAAATCAAGGCAGTAGAACCAAAAGTCATTTTATTCTTCACTATCATATCCAGGCAGTTTTTTTTAAAAAGCCAGATTCACTTATTAATGTCCTTGTTGAAGCAGTAAAAAAATATTAATATTAAATTTCAACCCTTGAGTACATGTCTCTTTAATATTCTGTGTGATGACATGAGAAGTAAGCATTAAGCATTTCTGTTGTATAACAAAATATGATGATAAGATATGTTGAAGATAAGAACATATGCAATTCTTTGAGTTGTGTGTTGAACTAGCTGCCTTTTGCATGGTACACAAGTTTTTTGTTTGCTTGTTTACATTTATCTATTTTATTTATTTTTGGCTGTGTTGGGTCTTCGTTGCTGCACGGTCTTTCTCTAGTTGCGGTGAGTGGGGGCTACTCTTTGTTGTGGTATGTGGGCTTCTCATTGCGGTGGCTTCTCTTGTTGTGGAGTATGGGCTCTAGGCACGCGGGCTTCAGTAGCTGCAGCACGTGGGCTCAGTAGTTGTGGTTCGCGGGCTCTAGAGTATAGGCTCAGTAATTGTGGCGCACAGGCTTAGTTGCTCTGCGGCATGTGGAATCTTCCCGGACCAGGGCTCGAACCTGTGTCCCCTGCATTGGCAGGCAGATTCTTAACCACTGCACCACCAGGGAAGCCCCTTGCATGGTACACAAGTTTTACTTTTTAAAAAAAGTGACAAACTATGGTCATTTGGACTTGGGTATTTGGCAGACATCTTGAAAATGAACGAGGTGAACCTTTCACTTCAAGCAAAGTAACTGACAGAATTTGTTGTCAAAGATAAAATTTGAGCTTTCAAGAGAAAATTAGAATTGTGTAAAATTTTTATCTTCTTGGCAATACTTAAAGATTATTCTAATGAGATAGGTGGTTGTCTTAGCCCATTCGGGCTGCTGTAAACAAAATACCATAGACTGGATGACATAAACAGCAGACATTTACTTCGCACAGTCCTGGAGGTTGGGAAGTTCAAGATAAAGGTGCCAGTACAGTTGTGTTCTGGTGAGGACCCTATTCCTGGTTCATAGCGCCTTCTAGCTGTGTCCTTACCAGGTGCAAGGGGCTAGGGAACTCTGGGCAGTCCCTTTTATAAGATGCTAATCTCATTCATGACTTAAGTGCTTACCCTCATGACTTAAGTGCACCCTCATGACTTAAGTGCTTACCAAATATCCCATGTCCTAATACCATACTCTTTGGGTGCTAGGATTTTTTTTTTTTTTTTTTTTTTTTGCGGTATGCGGGCCTCTCACCACCGCGGCCTCTCCCGTTATGGAGCACAGGCCCTGGACACGCAGACCCAGCGGCCATGGCCCATGGGCCCAGCCGCTCCGCGGCATGTGGAATCCTCCTGGACCGGGGCACGAACCCACGTCCCCTGCATCGGCGGGCAGACTGTCAACCACTGCGCCACCAGGGAAGCCCAGGTGCTAAGATTTTAACATATGCATTTTGGGGGCACACAAACATTCAGACCATAGCAGTGGTGGTATTAACAAATGCAATTTTTAATTTTACATAATGTAATGTGCCATCATTTGGAAGATCTGCATAATTCAGTGAACTAATATTTTCCAAATGACCAGTGTAGAATCACAGATGGGCAAAAGATTTATTCAAAGTGAAGTTTTATGTAACAGTGTAGAAAAGTTCTTGATGTGGTTTCGGATTCCACACTGTAACTAATTTTTAAGGAGCTATCACTTGTAGAGCTTCAGTGTAACATCCAAGAACATGCGTGATTATTTGAAAAGGCTACTTCCCTTTTTTTTTTTTTTTTTTTTTTTTTCCGGTACGCGGGCCTCTCACTGCTGTGGCCTCTCCCGTTGCGGAGCACAGGCTCAGCGGCCATGGCTCACGAGCCCAGCCACTCCACGGCATTTGGGATCTTCCCAGACCGGGGAACGAACCCGTGTCTCCTGCATCGGCAGGTGGACTCTCAACCACTGCGCCACCAGAGAAGCCCCTACTTCCCTTTTTAACTACTTATATCTGTGAGGCTGGATAGTCTTCCTACACTTCAAACCAACATAGTACCACGGATGGAAAGCAGAAACAGATATGAGAATACAGCTGTCTTCTATTAAGGCAGGCATGCAAAAATACAAATCAATGTCATCCACTCTATTCATTAAGTTTGTTTTGGAAAATATAGTTATTTTCATAAAATATTATAGGTTTACTATTGTTAGCTTTAAATAATATATAAATATTTTGAAAATTTCTCAGTTTTAATTTCTAATGTGATGTATACTGATAGATATATACCATATAAACAAACATCTTTGAGATCTTTATAATTTATGAGAGTATAAAGAGGTCCTGAGAATAAAACATTTAAGAACTGCTGCCTTAAGAACAATTTGAAAACTTCTTCCTTTAAGCAGTTCTAGCCCCAAAGATAAATAAACCCTGATGAGTTGTTCCTAATCCCTTTTCCCTTTTATCAGCTAGACCCCAAGTCTGACAGTTGCTAAGTGCCTCAGATTTATTTCACATAAATGTACATTCCTTTCATGCTTTCCTAAGCAAAAAAGTTGTCACTTTAGGGATGCAAGGATTCTTCAATATATGCAAATCAATCAATGTGATATACCATATTAACAAATTGAAGAATAAAAACCATATGATCATCTCAATAGATGCAGAAAAAACTTTTGACAGAATTCAACACCCATTTATGATAAAAACTCTACAGAAAGTGGGCATAGAGGGAACCTACCTCAACATAATAAAGGCCATATACAACAAACCCACAGGAAACATCATTCTCAATGGTGAAAAACCGAAAGCATTTCCTCTAAGATCAGGAATAAGACAAGGATGTCCACTCTCGCCACTATTATTCAACATAGTTTTGAAATCCTAGCCACGGCAGTCAGAGAAGGAAAAGAAATAAAAGGAATACAAATTGGAAAAGAAGAAGTAAAACTGTCACTGTTTGCAGATGACATGATACCATACATAGATAATCCTAAAGATGCCACCAGAAAGCTAATAGAGCTAATCAATGAATCTGGTAAAGTTGCAGGATACAAAATTAATGCCCAGAACTCTCTTGCATTCCTATACACTGACAATGAAAGATGAAAAGGAGAAATTAAGGAAACAATCCCATTCACCATTGCAACAAAAAGAATAAAATACCTAGGGATAAACCTAGATACTGATGAAAGAAATCAAATATGACACAAACAGATGGAGAGATATACCATGTTTGTGGATTAGAAGAATCAATATTGTGAAAGTGACTATACTACCCAGAGCAATCTACAGATTCAGTGCAATTCCTATCAAATAACCAATGACATTTCTTAACAGAACTAAAACAAAAAATCTTAAAATTTATATGGAGACACAAAAGACCCCAAATAGCCAGAGCAATCTGGATGGAAAAAAACGGAGCTGGAGGAATCAGACTCCCTGACTTCAGACTATACTACAAAGCTACAGTAATCAAAACAATATGGTACTGGCACAAAAACAGAAATATAGATCAATGGAACAGGATAGAAAGCCCAGAGATAAACCCACGCACCTATGGTCAACTAATCTATGACAAAGGAAGCAAGGATATACAATGGAGAAAATACAGTCTCTTCAGTAAGTGGTGCTGGGAAAACTGGACAGCTACATGTAAAAGAATGAAATTAGAACACTCCCTAACACCATACACAAAAATAAACTCAAAATGGATTAAAGCCTAAATGTAAGGGCAGACACTATCAAACTCTTAGAGGAAAACATAGGCAGAACACTCTATGACATAAATCACAGCAAGATCCTTTTGGACCCACCTCCTAGAGTAATGGAAATAAAAACAAAAATAAGCAAATGGGACCTAATGAAACTTAAAAGCTTTTGCAAAGCAAAGGAAACTACAAACAAGACAAAAAGACAACCCTCAGAATGGGAGAAAATATTTGCAAACAATTCAACGGACAAAGGATTAACCTCCAAAATATATAAACAGCTCATGCAGCTCAATATTAAAACAACAAACAACCCAATCAAAAAATGGGCAGAAGACCTAAATAGACATCTCTCCAAAGAAGACATACAGATGGCCAAGAGACACACGAAAAGCTGCTCAACATCACTAATTATTAGAGGAATGCAAATCAAAACTACAATGAGGTATCACCTCACACTGGTCAGAATGGCCATCATCAAAAAATCTACAAACAGTAAATGCTGGAGAGGGTGTGGAGAAAAGGAAACCCTCTTGCACTGTTGGTGGGAATGTAAATGGATACAGCCACTATGGAGAACAGTATGGAGGTTCCCTAAAAAACTAAAAATAGAACTACCATATGACCAAGCAATCCCACTACTGGGCATATACCCTGAGAAAACCATAATTCAAAATGAGTCATGTACCACAATGTTCATTGCAGCACTATTTACAATAGCCAGGTCATGGAAGCAACCTAAGTGTCCATCGACAGATGAATGGATAAAGAAGATGTGGCACATGTATACAATGGAATATTACTCAGCCATAAAAGGGAACAAACTGGGTCATTTGTAGAGACTGTCATACAGAGTGAGGTAAGTCAGAGAAAAACAAATATCGTATATTAACGCATATATGTAGAATCTAGAAAAATGGTACAGATGAACTGGTTTGCAAGGCAGAAATAGAGACACAGATGGAGAGAACAAACGTATGGACACCAGGGAGGGGAAGAGGGAGGGGGAGGGGGGACGAATTGGGAGATTGGGATTGACATATATACAGTAATATGTGTAAAATAGATAACTAATAAGAACCTGCAGGAACTTCCCTGGTGGCACAGTGGTTAAGAATCCGCCCACCAATGCAGGGGACACGGGTTCGAGCCCAGGTCCGGGAAGATCCCACATGCCGCAGAGTAACTAAGCCCGTGCGTCACAACACTGAGCTCGTGTGCCACAACTACTGAAGCCTGCACGCCTAGAGCCTGTGCTCCGCAACAAGAGAAGCCACTGTAGTGAGAAGCCCGTGCACCACAGCAAAGAGTAGCCCCTGCTCACCACAACTAGAGAAAGCCTGCGTGCAGCAACAAAGACCCAATGCAGCCAAAATTAAATAAATAAACTTAAAAAAAAGAACCTGCTGTATAAAAAATAAATTAATTAAAATTTTTAAAAAGTGTTATCACTTTGATTAGATTTTTGCACTTGTTGGCTTCCATGATTTGGTTTGGCAAAGAGCCTGGCCACTCAGCTGGGTAGCATAGGTATCCACAAAGCAGCTTCTAGAAAGAGATGACTCAAGTGAAGCATCAGCTGCTGGCTTCTGCCAACTTCAGAAGACAAACTCATTCTTTGCCTTTTTTTAGGCAGAAAGCTATTCTACTCAGTGTTTCTGATGGTGGGATATAATTTTGTTATAAAGGGCCAAAGAAAAAATATAAAGTATTAGAAACAATCAATCAAATAAAAGGGGGCTAATATTTATTTAGCACTTGCTTTAAGCCAAATACTCTTATATATGTTAATTCATTTAATCCTTTCAGCAACACTATGAGATGGGCATTATTAGTCTCATTTTACAGATAAGGAAAGTAGGATTAGATGGCTGTTATATAGCAGAGGAGGGATAAAACCCAGGCCTCAGTGGCTCCAAAGACAGATTAATAGTCAGAGGATCTGGGTTATGTCAAATGCTTTATGGTGGTGGTTTATGGATGTGGGGATAAAGACACCTCAAATAATTCTTTAGAATTACCTCATACCAATGATTCTCAAAGTGTGGTCCCTGGACTGGCAGCATTGGCATCTGTAGGAACATGTTAAAATGCAGATTCTCAGGCCCCAATCCAGACCTGCTGAATAAGAAGCTTTGGGGGAAGTGAGGAAGGCAATGCAAAGGGCAGACTAGCTGCCAGAGTTGCCAACCTATAGTGTTTCACGGTGACAGAAATAAACCTGCAATATTGTCAGTTAGCTCAGGTGTACTCTTCTCTGGGGAGAGCAAATTGGTCTCCTATTCCATTCAGCTAATAAATTCCTCATTATGAATTTCAACATGTGACAGGAAAATAATATTTGTTATTTATAATGTTCTGCTTCCTTCTTAAGGAAGACTGATCCTGGTAACCAGAAAAGTTTTTTGCTTGCTTAAGCATGAGCTCTTCACCATTTGTCTAATGGCCTCTTATCTTCCTCCTCCTCCCTTGATGCCTGAAGGATCAGCAGTACAGATCTCTGAAAATTCTTATTCATGGATCTGCTTAGATCAGATTCCCTAGAAGCAGAGCCTGAGTTGGGGATTCCTGTGCAAATGATTTATTGAGGAAGCACTCTCAGGAGAAGAGAAGCAAGGGAAGGAGGTTAAGCATCAGGGAAAGCTAACCAAGGATGTGGTCTCAGACAGATACTGGCTTCCGCCTAATCCCCAGGGAAGCTCTGGAGCATGAATTTCACCACAGGGTTGGTCCTGCCCAGAAGGACGAGAGCCAAGTTTTTGTACACCTATCAGCTACTCACTGACTGTGGACTGCCAGTAGTGGGATGAGGGTGAGAGTGTAACCTCCTGGGCTAGGTGGTTCCTGATGGCTGAGGGTAGCAAAAGGGGCAGCTATGAGCCATTAGTATCCCACCCTGACAGCAGCTGGGGGGTGGGCGAACCCAGGTTAATAGACATCTGGTTGAGACACCAACAGCATCTACTACATGAATGCTTTTTGGATCACTGTTCACATCCCTGAAATCTGTATCGATCTCTGCTTAGGTGTGAACTCCCCTCTCATCTGTTGGCCTCATAGAATCCAAGTCCTGGACCAGCCAGTTTCCCATTCCCCATTCAGCCATTGAAGTAAATCAAATCAAGTGGCTACATTTGTAGGATCCCAGATAGTTTGCAGAGGGGTGTTGAACACATGCATTATCCCTCCCTGTAGAATATCTTTCTATCCTAGGAACATTTTGTTGTTATTTCCTGTTTCCTTCTTTTGTAAAATGAAGGGATGATCTGGATCATTTCTAAGCCTCACTCCAGTTTAAAAATTCACTTGCCTAACGATTTTGCTCCAGAAGGCAGCTGTTGTACTTGCATTGCCTCTGAGAATGAGTTTCACAAAAACATGGATTAGAAACTAAGTCCAGTGTCATTGATACAAGTCAGGCACTGTTCAAACTGTGAAAAGATTTAGTCCATATAAAGGAGTGCACTTCCATTTGTTCTGACCACGATTCTTTCATCAATAATTGATATTGAATTTACTGGATAATTATTAGGGATGAATTACTTTAAAATATTAAAGAACTGCAGAGTTGATTGCAAATTCCTGCCTCAGTGATCTGTGTCATGTGTTTGCCACACAAAAATGCAGATACTATCATTTCCATTCCCAATATTACAGTGCATCAGCACTTAAATTAAGGGCTTCAGGAAGGTTTCACAATGGCAAAGCAATATATCGTTGAAACTGTGGCAGAAACTGAGGCAAAACTGCAAAAGTATCACTGAAGTGTCCCTATGTGTCTCCTTTTAATCAAGTACAAGCTGATATTGAAAAAAATTCCTGATGTAAGTAACTGAAAGTAGGTCTACCCCGACCAGATACTGGCCCTTTGTGTGACTTAAAACAAAGCACCTATTCAGGTTTATAAAACACTGAAAAGTGTCCCCTCTTGCTGGACAACTTACAAAAATGTCATTCCTTCCTCCTGGCTGTAAGGCCTATAAGGAGGCACAAGCCTTGGTATCTGAAGTGCAGACCAGGTTTTAACCCTTACTCACACCTTTTACCTGAGGCCTTTGCACAGAGTACATCTTGCCTGTCAATATATAGTGTTCCTGGTTGTAGATGTCCAATCATTGTGACTTGACCAGTTTTCCATTCTTTGATATGACCTTTCATATTTGTCATCAATCCTACAAAATTGCTGAGTAGCACCATGTCTGAAGACATGCTGCAGCTCATCTCCATTGATGAGAATGTCCAAGACAAAAATGCCCAAAAAAGAATGTGTTCTGGACACCCTCTCTGTATGTATTCTTCATTCCTTTTTATCATATGAGAAGATTTGCCTTGGAACTTAGGCATTGGACCAAGAGACCCTCACCATTTTAACTGAAGTTCTAGGGTCGCTTATTTGTGTAGGAGCTCTAATGTGGCATTGCCATGCTAATCTATGCAGATCTTTCTGCCTGGGGGTGTTACAATAGTCAAATTGTTAGCACAATATTTGTTCGAATATCTGACATTGAATTATTTTTCTAAAGTTCCTAGAAACATCACTGCAGGAAAAAAAAAAACAACTGATAATTCTTCCCCTACATGGAAATCATTGCAGTGTAATCACATGGTGTTTTTACTTCCAGTGTTACAGTGGAGAAAGCCTGGAAGAAAGGAACTCTTTGACTAGTTATATTAATTAAGTCAATAGGATCTACTACACCAGCAACCCAAGGGTCATTGATGGAGTTATTGTTAATCTCTGTCATTACAGTAGTTACATAGGAAAGGGAGTGAGGGAGGAAAGGGTAAAAAGAAACAGGAGATAACATAGCTTTGGAAAAAGTAATATCAATACTAAATCTTCCTTCCCTGTTTTCTTTATTCCTGACAATATAAATAATGTCTTCTTAAGATGAAAAGTTAAGAAAGCAAATAAATTCCTACAGGCTTAGGTTGAGAACAGTGTTAATTTGTGTGTTCATAAAAAAGAAAGCTCTGGGGCGTTTTGAGGTAAGGTGACTACATTTTGGCAAGAAAATAATACAAGTTCTTTCTGATTGAGGGAAGAAGATTATACCTTCTATTTGGTTCAGAGAATAGCCAGTAAAGAGATGAGAGCTCATTACCATAGGAGACTATTTAGAAAGTGGAGTGATACTCAGTATTATGTCCTTTGTGTGTAGACACATGGCACCTTCTAGTTAAATTGTTCTTATACCCTCTGCTGAAAGAAGATAGTTCAGGAAACTCCACTCTTTCTTTCTTAAGTGCTCCCAATAAATTACCATAAACATGAAAGTCACCTTTGATATTTACTAGAAAAATTGATTTTTTTCCTGTAATATTATGAGCCTTCCCCCATCTCCCTACTAAATATGTTTTATTGCATCTTCATTGCACATCTGATTTGTAATTCATCTCATACTCCCTCATTTAAGTCATAGCTATCTGCTGAAGAATATCAGTCAGTCAGCCTGGAAACATTCTTCCAATAGTAGAAATGGAATATAAAGGTAATTACTTTTCTTGTCCTCTGTAAAATATGTTACATTTTTAAAGTTTCAGGTATTTAACATTTGAACTAAAGATTTCAAATTATATCATAATAATTCAACAATACACATTGTGTTCACCCACAAGAGACATCTAGCTTTAATTACATAATAATCCAGTAATGAAAATTTTTATTATCTTGAAGAAAAATTAGAGGAAAAAAATGGACTAAAATGTAGCAAGTAGTAGATTTATGGAACTACCCAGTGTGTGGTGTGATTAGATGCATGACGAGCACAAACATGAAAAAATTAAATTGGTCCTGCTGGAGAATTTGAACCTACAAAAATGTCACTAGTGGATGTTATATTCCTAGCTAGGTATTCATGGTTTTACCACTTGTTCCCAAAGGCTTCTGTAGGCTTGTAACATTAAGTATTTATTATAGAAAAGAGATGTGTGCTCTTGAAGGACCCTCCTTCCACAAATGACTAGAAAAAACTCCAGAGTTTGGACATAATTATAGCTGTTTTTCTAAGAATTTCATCATTTGCCTCCATAAGTGAATGTCTGTCTACCTCATTTGCCTGAAAATTGTATTACATAAGCAAGATGGATCATCTGGCTCCCTTGTTGGTCCTAGGGGATATAAGCACAGCCCACATATCTACCAGCAGCTGACTGTCTGGTAAATGTTTACTTATAAATTAGTGTGGGTGATAATTTATTAAGGTAATAAGCATAGATTACATTTAATGGCTTAGGCATTATGTGTTATGAACACAGTATTTTATGTTTAGTTGAAGCAAATGTATATGATTATGAATATGGTACCCAAATGTAACTCAGAAATTGTGAATTAGAAAGTTTAAACGAAGTTAAGCCACGTGTTACAGTGCATCAGCACTTAAATTAAGGGCTTCAGGAAGGTTTCACAATGGCAAAGCAATACATCATTCACCTATATACCCTGTATCAAGATTTGTTTATTTCTTAGATTCTCTTCTCCTTCCCTCATAAACTGACTCATTCTGTTACTGAAGAACATGGTTTCTCTCTTGAGAAGCATCACGGCATTAAAACTTTGGCTTCTGGAGCTGAGGCGAGTAATCTGTCATCAGGGACACCATGACAGCCTGGGATGACACACAGAGAAAGAGGAAGAAAGAAATGGGTAAACATTAGCAAGAGACTGTTTAGAGACCTACGGAAGAGGGTCCAGGTTGCAGCTTTGAAGGCCTATGGTTGAAATGTGTTTTCCCGAGGAAATGATAAGGGGACGGTTCTGAACTAATATTTATTTTTATTTGGATAAAGGGAGGTCAGGAGGGATCAGGGTGACCCAAATACATACACAAACACCATGCTTATTTAGGCCTCATTCCAGGACTAGTGGGGGAGAGAGCTGAAGTGAGATTCCAAGGTGGTAGCCATGACTGGATTTTCTAGTCATAAGTGAAACCTAGGTATTGGCTGGTTTTAGAGAAATAGAACCCCTCCCATCCTTGTGTTTACACTGTGGTTTGGCTACTTGTAACCTAGAGGAGTTTAGAATAAATCAGATGTAGAGTAGTTAAGGTAAATCATTTAGGTTAATGAATAATGTCTTTCCGAATCTGGGTCCTCATGAAAGAGTATTTATAACCAAGAGTACAGCTTCCCATTAGGCTGCCAGCTACAAAAATGGGAATTTTCACCTTTACTCTTCCCAACTTCCACAATAATGACAATAGTAATAAGATCAGAAACAGTGATGACAAATGTTGATTGAGTGCTTACTATGTACCAGACTGCCTTATCATGTGTTAGTCGGTTAAGAAGTATTTGCCAGGCACTGTGCTAGGTGCTACAGTGAGGTAGAGAGAACTGTTTGTCCATTATCTCATGTAACGCAACAACCTTCTAAGGCAGCTTGTGTTATTATCACTTATAGATGAGAAACTCAATCCTGGAAACAACACAGAGTACAGAATTGGGTTTGGACCCAGGTTTCTCTGACTCCACTCTGAAGAGGTAGTTTTAATGCCTTTCAGGTACTTGCTCTTGCTCTTTTTTTTTTTTTTTTTTGCGGTACGCGGGCCTCTCACTGTTGTGGCCTCTCCCGTTGTGGAGCACAGGCTCCGGATGCGCAGGCTCAGCGGCCATGGCTCACGGGCCCAGCCGCTCCGCGGCATGTGGGATCTTCCCGGACTGGGGCACAAACCCATGTCCCCTGCATCGGCAGGCGGACTCTCAACCACTGTGCCACCAGGGAAGCCCGCTCTTGATTTTTGACCAAGCAAGAGCAGGTCTTGTCTTTCAAATGTGCCCATTGAAAGTATTTATTGAAGAGTTACCATGTGCTGGGCCCTGTGCTGACTGCTTTATGTGCATCGTACTATTTATTATCCATTCCTACTATGTGAGGTAGGAAGAGATATAAAATACAGATGAGGAAACTGAAGCATAGGTATTTTCCTGAGTGGTGGTAGTAAGGGGTGGATCTGGACTCGCCTGTCCTGGACCTTGACCACCATTTTCATATGAATAAACTGGGCTTAGAGGAGTTATGGTACTTTCCCAAGATCACGCAGACAGCCAGAATATTAACCTGATTTCCAAAGCCTATGTTCTAGAACCAACCAGTATTCTGTATTGCCTGCAGGCTACAAAAATGTGTTGAGCACATATTTAGGGTATTTGTCAGGTACCCTTCTAGGTATAATGAAGGACATTACAGACAAGATCAATGCTCTTATGAAGGAGTTTTCATTATAAGGAGGGGACAGGCAAGAAACAAAAAAGAAAATATCAAGGAGTGATAAATGTCATTAGAAAATAAAAAACAGGATAAAGGAGGCTGGGAAACCATTTAAGAGAAGGTGGCCAGGGAAGATCTTGTTAAAGAATGACATTTAAGTTGAGATCTGAATGACAAGGAGAAAATACAAAGGTCAAACACTGGGATAAGAACATGTTCCAGGAAGATGGCGGAAGAGTAAGACGCGGAGATCACCTTCCTCCCCACGGATACACCAGAAATACAGCTACACGTGGAACAACTCCTACAGAACACCTACTGAACACTGGCAGAAGACCCCAGACCTCCCAAAAGGCAAGAAACTCCCCACATACCTGGGTAGGGCAAAGCGGAGAGATCCCCACACAGAGGATCAGTGCCGAGCGGCACTCAGCAGCCCGAGAGGCTTGTCTGCTCGCCCGCCGGGGCGCGCAGCGCTGGAAGCTGAGGCTCGGGCTTCGGTCAGAGCGCAGGGAGAGGACTGGGGCTGGCCGCGAGAACTCAGCCTGAAGGGGGCTAATGTGCCACAGCTAGCCGGGAGGGAGTCCGGGAAAACTCTGGAGCTGCCGAAGAGGCAAGAGACTTTTTCTTCCCTCTTGGTTTCCTGGTGCGCGAGGAGAGGGGATTAAGAGCGCTGCTTAAAAGGGCTCCGCAGACGGGCGCGAGTCGCGACTGAAAGCGCGGAGCCCAGAGACGGGCGTGGGACGCTGGGGCTGCTGCTGCCACCGCCAAGAAGCCTGTGTGCGACCGCAGGTCACTGCCCACACCGCCCTTCCGGGAGCCTGTGCAGCCCGCCACTGCCGGGGTCCCGGGATCCAGGGGCGGCTTCCCTGGGAGAACGCACGGCGCGCCTCGGGCTGGTGCAACGTCACGCCGACCTTTGCCGCTGCAGGCTCGCCCCGCACTCCATGCCCCTCCCTCCCGCCCGGCCTGAGTGAGCCAGAGTCCCCGAAGAGGCTGCTCCTTTAACCCTGTCCTGCCTGAGCGAAGAACAGACGCCCTCCGGCGACCTACACGCAGAGGCGGGGCCAAATCCAAAGCTGAGACCCAGGAGCTGTGAGAACAAAGAAGAGAAAGGGAAACCTCTCCCAGCAGCCTCAGAAGCAGCGGATTAAAGCTCCACAATCAACTTGATGTACCCTGCATCTGTGGAATACATGAATAGACAACACATCATCCCAAATTGAGGAGCCAGGAGTCAGTGCTGTGCCTCTGAGGTGGGAGAGCCAACTTCAGGACACTGGTCCACAAGAGACCTCCCAGCTCCACATAATATCAAACGGCAAAAATCTTCCAGAGATCTCCATCTCAACACCAGCACCCAGCTTCACTCAACGACCAGCAGGCTACAGTGCTGGACACCCTAAGCCAAACAACTAGCAAGACAGGAACACAACGCCACCCATTAGCAGAGAGGTGGCCTAAACTCATAAAAAGTCTGCAGACACCCCAAAACACACCACCAGACGTGGACCTGCCCACCAGAAAGACAAGATCCAGCCTCATCCACCAGAACACAGGCACTAGTCCCCTCCACCAGGAAGCCTACACAACCCACTAAACCAACCTTAGCCACTGGGGTCAGACACCAAAAACAACAGGAACTTTGAACCTGCAGCCTGCAAAAAGGAGACCCCAAACACAGTAACATAAGCAAAATGAGAAGACAGAAAAACACACAGCAGGAGAAGGAGCAAGATAAAAACCCACCAGATCTAACAAATGAAGAGGTAATAGGCAGTCTACCTGAAAAAGAATTCAGAATAATGATGGTAAAGATGATCCAAGATTCTATTTCCCAGATCCAAAATCTTGGAAATAGAATAGACAAAATGCAAGAAACAGTTAACAAGGACCTAGAAGAACTAAAGATGAATCAAGCATCGATTAAAAACACAATACATGAAATAAAAAATACTCTAGATGGGATCAATAGTAGAATAACTGAGGCAGAAGAACGGATAAGTGAGGTGGAAGATAAAATAGTGGAAATAACTGCTGCAGAGCAAAATAAAGAAAAAAGAATGAAACGAACAGAGGACAGTCTCAGAGACCTCTGGGACAACATTAAACGCACCAACATTCGAATTATAGGGGTTCCAGAAGAAGAAGAGAAAAAGAAAGGGACTGAGAAAATATTTGAAGAGATTATAGTTGAAAACTTCCCTAATATGGGAAAGGAAATAGTTAATCAAGTCCAGGAGGCACAGAGAGTCCCATACAGAATAAATCCAAGGAGAAATACGCCAAGACACATATTAATCAAACTGTCAAAAATTAAACACAAAGAAATCATATTAAAAGCAGCAAGGCAAAAACAACAAATAACACACAAGGGAATCCCCATCAGGATAACAGCTGATCTCTCAGCAGAAACTCTACAAGCCAGAAGGGAGTGGCAGGACATAATTAAAGTGATGAAGGAGAAAAACCTGCAACCAAGATTACTCTACCCAGCAAGGATCTCATTCAGATTTGATGGAGAAATTAAAACGTTTACAGACAAGCAAAAGCTGAGAGAATTCAGCACCACCAAACCAGCTTTACAACAAATGCTAAAGGAACTTCTCTAGGCAAGAAACACAACAGAAGGAAAAGACCTACAATAATGAACCCAAAACAATTAAGAAAATGGGAACAGGAACATACATATCAATAATTACCTTAAATGTAAATGGACTAAATGCTCCCACCAAAAGACACAGATTGGCTGAATGGATACAAAAACAAGACCCATATATATGCTGTCTACAAGAGACCCACTTCAGACCTAGAGACACATACAGACTGAAAGTAAGGGGATGGAAAAAGATATTCCATGCAAATGGAAACCAAAAGAAAGCTGGAGTAGCAATTCTCATATCAGACAAAATAGACTTTAAAATAAAGACTACTAGAAGAGACAAAGAAGGACACTACCTAATGATCAAGGGATCGATCCAAGAAGAAGATATAACAATTGTAAATATTTATGCACCCAACATAGGAGCACCTCAATACATAAGGCAAATACTAACAGCCATAAAAGGAGAAATCGACAGTAACACACTCATAGTAGGGGACTTTAACACCCCACTTTCACCAATGGACAGATCATCCAAAATGAAAATAAATAAGGAAACACAAGCTTTAAATGATACATTAAACAAGATGGACTTAATTGATATTTATAGGACATTCCATCCAAAAACAACAGAATACACATTTTTCTCAAGTGCTCATGGAACATTCTCCAGGATAGATCATATCTTGGGTCACAAATCAAGCCTTGGTAAATTTAAGAAAATTGAAATTGTATCAAGTATCTTTTCCGACCACAATGCTATGAGACTAGATATCAATTACAGGAAAAGATCTGTAAAAAATACAAACACATGGAGGCTAAACAATACACTACTTAATAACGAAGTGATCACTGAAGAAATCAAAGAGGAAATTAAAAAATACCTAGAAACAAATGACAATGGAGACACGACGACCCAAAACCTATGGGATGCAGCAAAAGCAGTTCTAAGAGGGAAGTTTATAGCAATACAATCCCACCTTAAGAAACAGGAAACATCTCGAATAAACAACCTAACCTTGCACCTAAAGCAATTAGAGAAAGAAGAACAAAAACATCCCAAAGTTAGCAGAAGGAAAGAAATCATAAAAATCAGATCAGAAATAAATGAAAAAGAAATGAAGGAAACGATAGCAAAGATCAATAAAACTAAAAGCTGGTTCTTTGAGAAGATAAACAAAATTGATAAACCATTAGCCAGACTCATCAAGAAAAAAAGGGAGAAGACTCAAATCAATAGAATTAGAAATGAAAAAGGAGAAGTAACAACTGACACTGCAGAAATACAAAGGATCATGAGAGATTACTATAAGCAACTCTATGCCAATAAAATGGACAACCTGGAAGAAATGGACAAATTCTTAGAAATGCACAACCTGCCAAGACTGAATCAGGAAGAAATAGAAAATATGAACAGACCAATCACAAGCACTGAAATTGAAACTGTGATAAAAAATCTTCCAACAAACAAAAGCCCAGGACCAGATGGCTTCACAGGCGAATTCTATCAAGCATTTAGAGAAGAGCTAACACCTATCCTTCTCAAACTCTTCCAAAATATAGCAGAGGGAGGAACACTCCCAAACTCATTCTACGAGGCCACCATCACCTTGATACCAAAACCAGACAAGGATGTCACAAAGAAAGAAAACTACAGGCCAATATCACTGATGAACATAGATGCAAAAATCCTCAACAAACTACTAGCAAACAGAATCCAACAGCACATTAAAAGGATCATACACCATGATCAAGTGGGGTTTATTCCAGGAATGCAAGGATTCTTCAATATACGCAAATCAATCAACGTGATACACCATATTAACAAATTGAAGGAGAAAAACCATATGATCATCTCAATAGATGCAGAGAAAGCTTTCGACAAAATTCAACACCCATTTATGATAAAAACCCTGCAGAAAGTAGGCATAGAGGGAACTTTCCTCAACATAATAAAGGCCATATATGACAAACCCACGGCCAGCATCGTCCTCAATGGTGAAAAACTGAAACCATTTCCACTAAGATCAGGAACAAGACAAGGTTGCCCACTCTCACCACTCTTATTCAACCTAGTTTTGGAAGTTTTAGCCACAGCAATCAGAGAAGAAAAGGAAATAAAAGGAATCCAAATCGGAAAAGAAGAAGTAAAGCTGTCACTGTTTGCAGATGACATGATACTATACATAGAGAATCCTAAAGATGCTACCAGAAAACTACTAGAGCTAATCAATGAATTTGGTCAAGTTGCAGGATACAAAATTAATGCACAGAAATCTCTGGCATTCCTATATACTAATGATGAAAAATCTGAAAGTGAAATCAAGGAAACACTCCCATTTACCATTGCAACAAAAAGAATAAAATATCTAGGAATAAACCTACCTAAGGAGACAAAAGACCTGTATGCAGAAAATTATAAGACACTGATGAAAGAAATTAAAGATGATACAAATAGATGGAGAGATGTACCATGTTCTTGGATTGGAAGAATCAACATTGTGAAAATGACTCTACTACCCAAAGCAATCTACAGATTCAATGCAATCCCTATCAAACTACCACTGGCATTTTTCACAGAACTAGAACAAAAAATTTCACAATTTGTATGGAAACACAAAAGACCCCGAATAGCCAAAGCAATCTTGAGAACGAAAAATGGAGCTGGAGGAATCAGGCTCCCTGACTTCAGACTATACTACAAAGCTACAGTAATCAAGACAGTATGGTACTGGCACAAAAACAGAAAGATAGATCAATGGAAGAGGATAGAAAGCCCAGAGATAAACCCACGGACATATGGTCACCTTATCTTTGATAAAGGAGGCAGGAATGTACAGTGGAGAAAGGACAGTCTCTTCAATAAGTGGTGTTGGGAAAACTGGACAGGTACATGTAAAAGTATGAGATTAGATCACTCCCTAACACCATACACAAAAATAAGCTCAAAATGGATTAAAGACCTAAATGTAAGGCCAGACACTATCAAACTCTTAGAGGAAAACATAGGCAGAACACTCTATGACATAAATCACAGCAAGATCCTTTTTGACCCACCTCCTAGAGAAATGGAAATAAAGACAAAAATAAACACATGGGACCTAATGAAACTTCAAAGCTTTTGCACAGCAAAGGAAACCATAAACAAGACCAAAAGACAACCCTCAGAATGGGAGAAAATATTTGCAAATGAAGCAACTGACAAAGGATTAATCTCCAAAATTTATAAGCAGCTCATGCAGCTCAATAACAAAAAAACAAACAACCCAATCCAAAAATGGGCAGAAGACCTAAATAGACATTTCTCCACAGAAGATATACAGACTGCCAACAAACACATGAAAGGATGCTCAACATCTTTACTCATTAGAGAAATGCAAATCAAAACTACAATGAGATATCATCTCACACCAGTCAGAATGGCCATCATCAAAAAATCTAGAAACAATAAATGCTGGAGAGGGTGTGGAAAAAAGGGAACACTCTTGCACTGCTGGTGGGAATGTGAATTGGTACAGCCGCTATGGAGAACGGTATGGAGGTTCCTTAAAAAACTACAAATAGAACTACCATATGACCCAGCAATCCCACTACTGGGCATATACCCCGAGAAAACCATAATTCAAAAAGAGACATGTACCAAAATGTTCATAGCAGCCCTATTTACAATAGCCCGGAGATGGAAACAACCTAAGTGTCCATCATCGGATGAATGGATAAAGAAGATGTGGCACATATATACAATGGAATATTACTCAGCCATAAAAAGAAATGAAATTGAGCTATTTGTAATGAGGTGGATAGACCTAGAGTCTGTCATACAGAGTGAAGTAAGTCAGAAAGAGAAAGACAAATACTGTATGCTAACACATATATATGGAATTTAAGAAAAAAAAATGTCATGAAGAACCTAGGGGTAAAACAGGAATAAAGACACAGACCTACTAGAGAATGGACTTGAGGATATGGGGAGGGGGAAGGGTAAGCTGTGACAAAGTGAAAGAGCGGCATGGACATATATACACTACCAAACGTAAGATAGATAGCTAGTGGGAAGCAGCCGCAGAGCACAGGGAGATCAGCTCGGTGCTTTGTGACCGCCTGGAGGGGTGGGATAGGGAGGGTGGGAGGGAGACGCAAAAGGGAGGGGATATGGAAACATATGTATATGTATAACTGATTAAATTTGTTATAAGGCAAAAAAAAAAAAAAAAAAAAAAAAAGAACATGTTCCAGGAAAATATTTTAATCTTTTTTATGGGTTCCTGGGATCACATCTCAGGTTTGGTTTGGTTTGGTTTTTAATGGTCACTGCATATGTCAAATTTATTTTCAAATATTAAATCTTAGAAAGTCAGTTAGGAATGGAGTTGCCAGATTTAGTTAGACACATACATACATATATACATACATAAATAAATAAATAGGCATTTCAGATAAACAACAATTTTTCTTAAACTATAAATATGTTCCAAATATTGCATGGGACACATCTATACTAAACAATTATTTATTGTTTATTTGAAACTCCAATTTAGCTGGGTATCCTGTATTTTATCTGGCACCCCTAACTTGGAGAGAAGAGACAATAAAATACTATGAACTACGTTCGCAATAGTGTTGTGTATCTAAGGGTCATCACGATAGCAGTGCTTTGAAGTGGAAGATTTTTTGCAGGATCCCTTTAGGTTACTTCAGCTCCACAGTAAAATTTGTAGGCAGAGGAAGAAACCCGACTCTTGATGAGTCCTACAGCCTTAGTAATTATTGAAAAATACAAAATACAAAAGGTAGCTTTGTGGGAAGGAGAGGGTGCAGGTCCGTGTGTGTGTGTATATGTGTGCATGTGTGTGTGTGTGTGTGTGTGTGTGTGTGTGTGTGTGTTTTAAACAAAGAGATCAAAAGGCCTGTGCCCTATGGAGAGAATGATGTGATTACTGGAGTGTTCTGAACAGCACTGCTGGAAATCACCCAGCATGAAGGCCTTAAAAAGCTACTGTGAGTGGGCTTCCCTGGTGGCGCAGTGGTTGAGAGTCCGCCTGCCGATGCAGGGGACACGGGTTCGTGCCCCGGTCCGGGAGGATCCCATATGCCGCAGAGCGGCTGGGCCCGTGAGCCATGGCCGCTGAGCCTGTGTGTCCGGAGCCTGTGCTCCGCACTGGGAGAGGCCACAACAGTGAGAGGCCCAACTACCGCAAAAAAAAAAAAAAAAAAAGCTACCGTGAGTGCTCAAAGAGTACACTTTTGCTTTAAAAATGTTACATGCTTTTAGAACAAGCCCTTCACCTTATTTAGTTATTACATTAGTCATTATGGGCACCTCAGAACTTGAGGGTAGATTGTATCTTTCCTTCCTTCTTCTATCCTGATTGTAAATGAAATTGTGTGTGGAAATCATTCTCTAGACAGTAGTGCTATCCAATAGGACTTTCTGCTATGATGGAAATGTTCTATGTCTGTGCTGTCCAATACAAATAGTGTAGCCACCAGCCATATGTGGCTTTTGAGCACTTAAAATGTGGTTAGTATGTCTGAGGAATTGAATCTTATATTTTATTATCTTTTAATTAGCTTAAGTCTAAATATAGGGACTACCCTGGCGGTCCAGTGGTTAAGACTCCACGCTTCCACTGCAGGGGGCGCCGGTTCTATCCCTGTTCAGGGAACCAAGACCACACATGCTGCACGGCACAGCCAAAAAAAAAAAAAAAAAGTTAAAGAGCCACATGCACCTAGTGGCTACTGTATTGGATAGGGAAATTCTAGAGGAAAACAAGTATTGTGCCTTTAGAACATCCCAGAAGACTCTATCACAGCAATGCTGAGCCTAAATGCCATTCTAAATAAGCTGTCTAAGAATAATTTCTTTGCCTATGAAATAGGAATTTAGACAATCTCTAAGGTCTCATCCCTCTTGAAAATGCCATGCTTCTATGAATTGTACAGGCTATGTGGGGACTGCACAGTATTCATTTTTTTATCTCCAGTGCCTGCCAGAGGGCCTGGCACACAGTAGATGCTCAGTATATGATTGCTGAAATGAACTTAATTCAATGGGACTGCCAACTCATCTGGCTCAGAGACATAAAGAGGACAGCATGTGTGTCACCAACCCCCTTCCAGAATCCATGTCAGGTCTCACTAGTCAATTATGCCACTCTTTCCTTCCAAGACCACAGGCAGGCTTAGAACCTTCTGAACATAGGACTCTAAGTAGCCTGTTAATGAGATTGAGGACCTAAGATTAAAAATCATTTGCCATCTATATGGCTTGATCTGCTTATTTCATATGCGAGGAAACTGGGACCCAGAGAGGTAACACTTATCCAATATGACACAGCTGACAGTTGTGACATCAAAGACAGTTATAGAATTCAAGTCTCCTCACTCCCAGTCGAGTATTCTTTCTATTTTAGATTCTCTGCTTTCATTTTAATATGACCATGCCTCTTGTTTTCTTTAAAATATATTTTCCCATTAGGGAAAGGAAGATGGGAGATGGAGAGATGGTGGTAGGACTTAGATGGTGGAAAATGGGTGGCCATAAGATTTCACTGTGTATATGTATAATATATACACCCTTGTAAACATTTCAATTATGTGAATGCATTAAGTACTTAATTTTTAAAGTAAATTCAATTTAAAGATGTGCATAATAAGCTCTTTAAATATTCAGATGTGCAGAGACTCTTCATAAATGATATTTTAGAAAGCTTACTTTTAGTTTCCCCCTCTGAATTTCAACAAAGGACCTATTTTAACAGATTTGGGTTGAAAAAAATTTATCTTTGTAACTTCAGTCATCTTCTGATAAAGAATAGAGCCTGAGGCAAATTCTTTGCTATGTTTCTTCCTGAGGTATCTGGTTGGAGAGGTCACATTTCCTTTTTCGTCATCTGGATCTTTGCTTCTCAAAATGTGGTCCACAGGACAGCAGCATCTGCATTACCTGTTTGCTTGTTAGAAATGCTGAATCTTGGACCCCATCTCAGAACAATTCCAAATCTGCACTTTAACAAGATCCCTAGGTGATTCAAATGGACATTAAAGCTTCAGAGGCACCGGTCTAAATGACATGACAATTGCCATTTTGGCCAAAGTTAGTGTCCTGAGGTGGCAAGCTGGAAGGTACAGTAAAAAAAAAAAAAAAAAAAAAATCATCCCTCTTGTTAGATATGACAAATTTAGGCCTGATACACAACTTTTCATTGCAAAGGGAGTCATGATTGTCTTCCAGTCAGCTATAGTAAGAGCTCAAATCTCCGCTGGTCACTGCATTAGATCAACAATGAAGATGATAATGGTGATGATAATTATAATAACAATATTTACAGTGCGTTAGATAACATACTAAATGTTTTACATGCATTATTTAATGCTCACAATAACCCTATCTATATCCATTTATAGATTACATAAATAATTAGCAGATAGTCCTTTCCAGCTTGTTTTTATCAACTCCGTATACTGAGAGCTATAAACTGCATTTCCCAGACTCCCTTGTAGCTGGGGTGCAGGCATGCCACTCAGCTGCATCTTGCAGCCATAAGTGAACAACATGCAGTGGAAGCCATCTCTGGGAGATTGGATCTTCTGGTTCATATGCAGGTGGGGGAAACTATAATGGACTATCTGGCATTTTGTTTCCAGGGCATTAGGTACCAGGCTATGGGTGGCTGTGTCAGTGGTGTTTTGGTTACAGAAGAACCACAGTGTTGCTGGGCAATTTTCCTGCCTGTGTTGTTTCTGAATATGTGGTATACAAGAATGATTCGCTACACCCTCTTTCTCCAGAGATTCTGAGAGGTGCCTAATGTCTTTTAACAAATTCCTTTTTATTTCTCTACCTGAAGGGGACTCTATTGTTTGCCAGTAAGACCCTGGCTGGTATAGTAATTGAGATCAGTTAAATCGCTAAAAGATGGTGGTACTAAATTATGGCACTGGAGTATTCCATTTTCCAGAAAAGACAGTGGTGTTTGGGATATTGTAAAGCAGAGATGTGAGGTTAATATTTCCTAGAATAGTGGTGATGAAGATGAAACTAGTGGCATTTTGTTAAAGGGACTAATAATTTTTAAGATTAGTCTTGCTGCAATTTTGGAAATGTTCTATACCTAAAAACAAACGTGTCTGTGGGGCTAAAGCCAATAGAGAACCAAACAATTATCTAGGCAAGGAATGAAAGGAAGAAAGAGAGGAGAAAGGAAATAAGATTTCTTTGAATGCCCACTTTGTGCCAGGCACTGAATTTGGGGCTTCTATAAACATTAACAAGGGGATTTTTAAATTATTGTATAAGAATTATACAACTTATCATGGTTGGCAGGCAATGGTGGCTGGTGCTCACACTGATCAAGAACAGTAAGAATTTTGACTAAAATAGATATATTTCGATGGGGGTCAGTTTTACTCCATTGAAAATACACTATAAATGCTTTAAGCAATAATAATCTATTATGAACTTTCTGAAAAAAAAGTAGATGCCATCTGAGCAAGTAATGTATGTGGGTAATCCCAGCTGCTTATTATTTACCAAAAGGCATGAATGACCAAGTAGGGGGCCACACAGAGAATTCCCTATCCTCCAGTCCCCATTTCTTGCTTACCATGATTGTCCACTTTCTGTTTTCGGCCTCTGGGAACACAAGTGATCGTGGAGAATAAAACACTTCATCGTCCACTTCTTCTGGCTTTCTGGGCAAGCAGTGTAAAAATGTCCAGTCAGAAGCAGCAACTTTAGCCATCTAAAGAAGAGATGGGGTTAAGACTGTGTTTTGACTCTTATATGTGGCTATCACATTTGTCTTCTTCAGTCAGTCTCTGACTCTGACCCGGGGTCAAAGGTCAATGCAAAGGGAGAGATAAAGGGGCAGAGTGAGGGTTTAAGCTCAAGGCACCCATCGGAAATGTATATGGTACTTTCAACTTATGGAACTTTCTAGTCATTTTTTTTGATTTGGGAGATCACCACTCCAAATTAAACCACTAACTCAGTTTTCTGGTACTCTGTCTAGTGAGTTAATGGACACTTCAGTAAAGAACTCTACTAGGGTAATATGTGGCTGATAGCAAAAGTCACCAGTTATACCCCCATGTATTTTAAAGGTTGCCTTTACATGATAGTGTTATATTTTTAGCTTATCTCCAAATTATGGTCTTTGGCACTTGAAACATACTTCATTACTAATTAAAACAATTTTGAAAAAGAGCTCTGAGATAGGAGTGCATTAAACAGGATTATGGGCACTATGCACTAGGTGGTTCATTCTTCATGCAAATGTCCTAGTAATTTTAATTTTCTCTAACAGTTAATTCCTGAAAATTACATTTTGCCATCCATTTTCATCGTTCACTTACAGATTCAAAACTACATTCCCTCATAAATTATTACCTCAAAATTACTGCCTTTGTACTAAATTTTTTTTGTTTTTGTTAAAAAAACAATAGAAAATAGGCAAAGGATAATATATGAAAGAATATTATAGTTTATAGAAAAAGATATGGAAATGGCCAATAAACATGAAAAGATGTTTAACTTCATAGTAATCAGAGAAATACAAATTTTAAAAAGCATGAGATACAGATTTTTAAAAATTAAAAATGTAAATTGCAACTAAGAACGGAGAGAGTGTGGAGGGAGTATAAATTGTCAATCCTTTTTGGGTGGGCAGTTTAGCAGCATTTCTCGTATTTTCAAAAGTATATACCACTTCATCCAGAAATTCTTCTCCCTAGAAGGAGGATTCTATTCTCTAGTAATACCTGCACAAAGAAATATATATATAATGATCTTCATTGCAGCATTGTTTGTAATTGGGATAATTGGAGATAGCCTAATTTTTCAACAGGAAACATTTTAGGTAAAATATGTTCCACTCATACTTTGGAATTCTATGCAGCCATTAAAAAGAATGAAAAATATCTGAATGAATGGACAAGAAAATCTAAGATTTGTTAGGTGGAAAAAATAAGTCACAATAATATGTCTAACCTACCATTTATGATAAATCATTAGGGGTGGAGGGGTGTGTGTGTGTGTGTGTGTGTGTGTGTGTGTGTGTGTGTGTAGGACTATGTAAATACACAGAAAAGGTCTGCAAAGAGACACAAAGGGCAAAGAATTCTGATGCCTCCACCATTGTGAGAGGGTAAAGCTTGCTTCTCTCTTCTGCCTGGGTTTCAATTCCTTCATCCCAGACAAAAGTGTCTTTCCAAAGGACAGAGCTAGTCTTCAGGGGGAGAGAAATCACTGGGGGATACAGTCAGCGAGTCCTTTATAGGGAACGAAGGGAGAGTCTGTTCTCCCCAAAGTGAATGAGTTATTAGATGATTCTGGCCTTTATGAATGGAATTAATGAACCTTCAGAGAGGCATCAGTTTGTACCTTCATTGTAACCTGGTAACCCTGGAAAGCCTGGAGCCGCTTTTTCTTCTCCTCTTCTTGCCCCATACTTATCCAAGTGTCTGTAATTAATACATTGCCTCCACGAGCCGCTTCCAATGGATCGTTCATCAGTGACAGCTTGGTACCGTTCTGGCATACACGAGCAAGCCGGTTAAAGAACTTCACGGGACAGGGAAAGACAGTTACACCTTTACATATAAGGAGCATACCTCCTTGGCATACTGCTCTGCCAACTTGGTTATGCTGGGATCAGGCTCATAACCCTGCAGGGGGAAGAATGAACTGTTATTTAGGTAGTTTTCTTATAAATGCCTTCTTATACATGCATTATTTTCCTTTCAACAATATCCCTTATCTCCTTCCTGTTTTTGCTCTAAGTTGTAGCTCAACCATGTTCAGTAGAATATGATGTTGACATCTAGAATTTCAAACCTTAATGGTGCCTTGGGGAATTTAAAAAGGTAATCAGTTAACCCATTTGTCTTTTATTATCTTTGACCTCTTTCGTCATAAAGACAAATGGGGTGTGGTGCTTTCCGGCTCTTGGTAGCACCTCTTCTTGTCCTCTAATACTTTAAGAGGATTATATACATAATTCTACAACTTAATGCATTTTTGTTGCAGAGTCTCTCCACAAGCTGTTTTTTTTAATGCCTTTTTTGTTTGTTTGTTTGTCTGAAATGCTTTTTCCCATCCACGCCACGTGGATAATGCTTTCGGGTCTCAGCTCAAATGTTTCCTCCTCAGAGAAACCTTCCCTCACCCCGTGAGCTAAACACTCAGAGCCCACATGCACACATCTTACTCTTGTGCGCTCACCGGCGAGGGTTCTGTGTGCAGGGAGCTTGCTTTGAAATGGCCTTTACACAGCAGGTATACTGTTTTTGTTGAAATATATTCATTTGGGTTGGTTTGGTGAGGGCAGGGTCGGGACTTGGGTGAGGCAAGCGCTCACTGTCAGGCGTGCAAACACAAATTTTGCACCCTGGGTACCTCGCTTGCTCAGTCTGATCTGAACCCTAGGTGGGGGGTGACACTGTGGGAACAGCTAAAGTCCCCCAAGCTATTCCACACCTCACAGGTAACCCCTCTGCCTCCATCCTCACCCTCCAATCTGCTCTATATGCAGCAGAAAGAATTGTTTTCTCCGAAGCCTTCAATGTTTACTACTTGTTTCTTAAGTCGAAGCCGATTAAGAGTATCAAGGCTCCCCGCCGACATCTGCTTCTGTCTCTTTTAATTTTGCTCAACATCTTGCTGCAGGAAAACCAATCTCATTGTCATCCTTGTACACGTCTTGCCCTTTTCTGCCATCACAGCCTTTCACCCTTGCACATCTCCCCCTTTGTCCCCTTCTGGGCGTCTTCATTGGAACATGTCAGCTCCTCCTTTATCAAAACTCTAGGCCAGCCTCACCTCTGGACCCTCCACGTGGAAGGCTTGTCAGTCCAAACACCATAATTATTCTCATCATCCTCCATCCTTCTTGTTTTTCTGAATTCTTAGAATTTATTTTTGACTCGGTTTTATAAATTCTCAGTAGGACATTGAGATGGGTGCTGTGATGTGTCACCCAGATCCCCCTTCATGAATAAAAGACTTACTGTCCCAGCTGCTGTGTGTGCACCGGAAGATGGCTTTCAGTTGTCAGCCCTCTTTGGGCACTGCCTCAGCTGCACAGAAGCCGACTCACCCAGGGTCACGTACCCTTCCAAGGCCACCTGCATCCAGTGACTGATTGACAGGAGGACATAAAAACCTGACTCCATCCTCCCAACTTGGGACAGCCCTAAATGGCCATGTCAGATCTAGAATTCTCCATTAGGTCAGCTGAGGCTGCTCTTGGGCCTGCATCGTAGTTCGGTTTCTCCCTCTGCCCACCGCTGCTTCCTTCCCCTCCCTTCTCAAGGGCACGCTGTCATAAACATCCTGCACATCCTGCATGCCAAACTCTCAGAATCTGCTTCCCAGGAAACTCGACCCACAACAGGCATGTTCAGATTTATTCGTTTGAAATTGTGTTTATTTGCACATAATTATCTATAATAGTTCCTTCTCTCATTAAAAAATTCTTGAGGAAAGAAACTATCAGATGACATGATACCTGCAGACATTTTAGCAGCTTTATCATCCTCAAGTAGCCATAAATTCTGGAGCTTTGTTTACTGAGATTTGGGGAAAGTAATTAATTTAGTAAGGCTTGCTAATTTAGTAACTAATGTTGTGACCATTCATACTGGTAAACATAAATGCAGAGGCTTGGCTATTACCCCATGTACCTCCTGCCCTGAAAATTTAGCTTTCCCTTTGGAAAGCAGGTTTTATACTCCCTAAGTATAATTATTCTTAGAGAAGGAATCAATAAGCACTTAGAGAACCAACAGAGAGGTTTGGAAATTAGAAAATCACCCAACCTTGCATGCGCTGAGCCATGACTGAGAATACAAAGAGGAATTCTTTACTCACAGCTCAGCTTTCAATACTAAATCACTCATTGGCTTTTACATAAATCTTAAAACCAGACGAAGAAGGTGATTAACAGACCCAGTTCAGTCTAAATATTCACTTAGAACAATGTTAAAATCATTACCATCAATAGTTTATGGAACAATTTTACAATCAAGGACAAAATTATGTTTTCTTGAATATGTAAGTTATTCTTGGTTGAAGAATGAGGAAATAGATTAACTATGGTCTTGGAAACTTTTCAGTGCTTCTTAAGTTTACACTGTCTCCTAGCTTTATCTTTAAGGAAAATGGGTCTATTTATAAACTGATGGAACATCTTCTACACTTCAGACTTTCCAGAAGACTTTTTTAAACTGTTACTCCCACCAAAATTTAACCAGGTTTTAGTACTCTTTATCATTTAAATGAGTTTCTGCATAAGAACAATACTGAAATTACTCTGTAATATTGGGATTTTTTCCTTTGGTGTTAATAAAACATCTTTGACATGCAATAAAATGTTTAAATCATGTATTTCTCCAACAGAATAAAACCTTTCCAAAAACACCTTATAGCAGGGAACAACTATTGTTCATGTATGTTTTATCTGTAAAACCCAAATGCAGTAAGAGTTTGCATTAATATAAAGCCCTTCTTCAAGCTAGATTTGTAGTGAGAGTGTGCTAACTCTTCCCATAAAATGAGGAAGAACTACCTTATTCACACATCAGATCCGACCCTTTATTCCAGTTCATGCTGAATGAAAGAGGATTATCTGTTGTAAGGGTTAGCTCTCTGCATCCCCAAAGTTTACTATAATAGGGTGGCTTCCAATATATGCTGCTGCCTATGCCTGGCATTCCTTCTATGGCAAGTGTATTAGGTAGAATAGTGTCCTCCAAAAATTCCTTCCCCACCAGAACCTCAGAATGTGACCTTTTTTAGAAGTAGGGTTTTTGCAGATGTAATTAGTTAAAAGGAGGTCATACTGGATTAGGGTTGGCCTAAATTTAATATGACTGCTATCCTCATAAGAAGAGGAACATTTGGACAAGAAACACGGACATAAAGGGGAGAAGATGGAGGCAGAGATTGATTGGAGTGATGCCACCACAAGCCAAGGAATGCCTGGGGCGACCAGAAGTAGGAAGAGACAAAGGACGGATCCTCCCCTAGAGGCTTTGGAGGGGGTGTGGCCTTGCCAGCACCTTGACTTTGGACTTCTAGTCTCCAGAGCTGTGGGATAATACATTTCTGTTGTTTTAACCCACCCAGTTTGTAGGAATTTGTTATGGCAGTCCTGGGAAACTAAGGCAGCAGGTGCATTGACTCAAACTGGTTCAGCAAGAACACTAGAGAAAAGCGTTTTGTTTTGTCTTATTTGTTTTATTTGGTTTTGGCAGCAATGCCAGTGCTCTACCAAGATGCCCTCAGAGGACCCCGTTTTACATCTTTTGCCCCCTCTCCCCATTTCAGTGTGCTTTTAACACCTAACAGTTACAGCTCTTCTCCAGAAGATGGCCCTCTGGTCACCGACTGCTTTTCCTGCCAAACGTGCCAGGGGATTCACCACCCTACCTCCCACGCTGCCCTTGGCCAATGACTGGTTCCAAGGATAAAAGCCCATCTTCCTTGCCTTGGGTTGGGACAACTCTGGGGTATAACCTACACTCCAGAGCTCACTTGTTGGATCAGGCTGAAGCCTCCTTCTGTGGGACAGTGCCTGACATGGCACTTGGGTGACCAAATAACCCTAGCTTGCCTGGGACCCTCTCAGTTTTAGCACTGATAGTCCCATGTCCCCAGAAAGCCCTGGGTCCCTCTTAAACTCAAGAAGCAGAAGCAAGGAGGAATTTTTAGACCTCACATATTCACCTCTGAATGTCTTAGCTTATCAGAGTGAACCACAGCAGTGACTACTGAGATAACAGCAAACACATGCTCGGTCAGAAACACTGGTGGACAATTTTGTGAATCATCATCCCTTAATGAGAAGATCAGTTCTATCTTTTACTTCATTTCTGAAATGGCTTCTATTTAGGGGAGCTTTCCCTTCAAAAGACTCCTGATAGGAAATTGTAACTAATGAGAAACATAATGGTGAAAAGAATTCAGTAGAGAGGGGGTATGTAAAAGGTTCGGTGGAGATCCTTCAGGACTGATTTGTGTATGAGTCTCTTGTAGAATTAGTTTTTATCCTCTAAAAGGCCTACTTATTTTGTATGAGGCTGGGAGTATCTTTTTTTTTAATTTTATTGAAGTATAGTTGATTTACAATGTTGTGTTAATTTCAGCTGTACAGCAAAGTGACTCAGTTATACATATATATTGATACATTCTTTTTCATATTCTTTTCCCTTATAGTTTATCACAGGATACTGAATATAGTTCCCTGTGCTATAAAGTAGGACCTTGTTGTTTATCCATCCTATATATAATAGTTTGCATCTGTTAATCCCAAACTCGAGGCTGGGAGTATCTTAACATAGGGCTTCTCCTAGGGGGATCTGCACTTTTTTATTTTGGTGTATTTATTTACGGACTTAATATGTAGGTAGAACATTTACATGTTAAGAAATTCAAACCACATAAAAGGATATACTGTGGGAATAAAGTCTCCCTCCTACCTCTATCCTTGAATCTCCCAGTTTCACTTCTCACAGACAACAATTATTACCAGTTTCTCGTGTATCAAAAGGGTTACTTTGGACCTATAAAAGAAGTCACGTTTCCCATACATCCTGTGAGAGATTAATAGCAGGGTAGGAAGTAAGTGGGGGTAGCTTCACAGCCAGGACTCAGATTTAAAAGGCTGAAGGGCCCCTGGATTTGAGTTTTGAAACACTAAGCTGGTGTACATGCCATTGCTGTGTCCTTCACATTAGAGTGAATTTTTTTTTTTTTTTTTTTTTTTTTTTTTACCAAATCGTAGTACTCAAAAAAATGACAGCATCTTCCCCAATTCTTTTGGGATTTCTACGCTGTCTGGATTTCATTACTTTCTTCAGCCTTTGTGGTAGCAATATACAAGAATGCCAGTCATCATAATGGCTGGTTTCAGGGTACTCAAAGGGATAATTCAGACATGCTTTTTTTTTTTTTTTGCGGTACGCGGGCCTCTCACCGCTGTGGCCTCTCCCGCCGCAGAGCACAGGCTCCGGACGCACAGGCCCAGAGGCCATGGCTCAAGGGCCCAGCCGCTCCGCGGCATGTGGGATCTTCCCGGACCGGGGCACGAACCTGTGTCCCCTGCATCAGCAGGCGGACTCTCAACCACTGCGCCACCAGGGAAGCCCCAGACATGCTTTTAACACAGACTTACAGGGTGAAAGGCATCAGGCAAGACTATCTCTTTTTGTAGAGATGGGAAATTGGAAACTCAAGAGGCCAGGTAGCTATAATAGTAGGGCTAGTAACATAACCTAAATTTTGTGGCCTCACCTGTCCTCTCCTTGAATGGAAGAGAGGTTTGTTTTTCACTAGGTAATTGCATCTGGGAATGATTTCAAAGGGGGTTAGTTTCAAGGCAGAAAGTTTCCCTACCTTTGGAGTAGCCACCTGAAGGTGCATCCCGAATTTCGCTGCACTCATCATGATGGAGTGCAGGATGTTATTCCCATCCCCAATCCAGCTGAGGGTAAGGCCTTTCAGAGAGCCGTAGTGTTCCTGAAAGGCAAGGGATGGAGGAGATTGCATCTGGGAGGAAATCCACTTATGTGAAGCAATCATTAGGGTTAAAATAAAGGAAACAGTCTACATCTCAATTTTAAATGGTTTCTTGGAAAGAATAAGCTACTAATTTTTTTTTTTTTTGCATTATACAGAGCAATTCAATGACATGAAGGTACAATCACAAAAAAATAGCCATATGTCCTAGTATCTTTTTTTTTTTTTTTTTTTGCAGTATGTGGGCCTCTCACTGTTGTGGCCTCTCCCACTGCGGAGCACAGGCTCCGGACGCACAGGCTCAGCGGCCATGGCTCACGGGCCCAGCCACTCCGTGGCATGTGGGATCCTCCCGGACCGGGGCACGAACCCGTGTCCCCTGCATCGGCAGGCGGACTCTCAACCACTGCGCCACCAGGGAAACCCTGTCCTAATATCTTAAGCCAAGACATCATATGAACTCATATGGAGACTCATTTTCATATATTTCAAATCTGAATCTTTGTTGTATTTATTCTTTCATTCAACAAATTGAGAACCATCAATGTCCAGACACTGTCCTTGGCCCTGGAGATATAACAATGAACAAAGGAGACAAAAATCACTGCCCTTATGAATCTTACACTTGTTGGTATAAGAAAGGGGAAATACAATGCACCTAGAACAGTGTAGCATGGTAGTTGAGTAAGTTCCCATTTATATAAAGTTTAAAACCCATTAATACACTTGGTTGTTTATAGATATTGACACGTACAGTTAAAGTATAAAAACATGCTTGGAAATTATAAATACAAACACCAGGATAAATATTTCTTTGCAGGGTTGGAGGAAATGGACTTCAACTCTTATCTGTAACATTTTATTTAAAAACAACAAAAAATTCTAAAGTAAGATTTGGCAAAACTGTATAATGGGCACATGGATATTTGTTTTACTTTCCTTGAAGTGTCTGTAGGTTTCGTATATTTTATACATTTATATATTTATAAAGATAAGATTTTAAAAACAGAAAGGCTAACTAATTTGAAGATCACAGAACTACTGGTAGCTAAGCTTGGATGTAAATCCAGGTTCATCTGATTTAGATTCCATGCCCTTAATAAGCTGCTATTTATTCATTCAGCTCCTACTTTGAGAATTTCCTTTATGAAGGCATTGCACCAGGTCCTGCGGGGGACAATATGATGAATAGAACATTTCACTATCCCTGATGAATGTATAATCTAGTAATGATAAAGCCCCAAGGGGAAGCATTAAATTATCTGGTGTATATGTAAAGCCACAACTACAAACAGCCACTTGGTATCTAACATCGTTGTGTCATCCTCTCTGCATTAATCTTACCTTCATCACCAAAGGGTTTCATTTTGAGTTTAACCTCACATGTACATGTGTGTAGCTTATTCAAATGAGGAGGAAGATAGACCTACCTATCCAGTTTGCCCTGTCTCCCCAGAATAGTCCATAGACGCAGAAACCATGGTTGTTAGGATTCCCAGTGGCAAGACTGTGTAGATTGGCTGCGGCAAACCCAATGGGATGAATCTTTCAAAGTTATTCAAGTTTTTAATTTGAAGGGACATGGCTAAATTTGAGCCTCAATTCTATAAATTCTGCATGCTCTTAACTCCAGTCTTAAGCAATTTATTAAAATGATAGAAAATGGCCTCCTTCTCAGAAAGTCATTTAGTAATTGACCATTTTGAATGTTCAAAGTACACTCCACCAGTCTTCGCTGCCAAGTCACAGAGCCTGATATATATGGATTACATAACGATTTTTCTATTTTCTGTGCTCCAGCATTACCTGTTCATCCACTGTGTTAAATATGGCGCCAAAAAAAGCAAAGGTTTGAGAACAGAAGTATCTATAATCTGTTTTTAGCAATGTCCTGTCTTCCTTGGATATCTATTTGTACACATATGCTATAATTCTTTGCCAAGATATTATTTGAAAACAAAACACCAGTACCACAATTTAAATGCTTCCGTTTAGAGCTAGTTAGGAATTATTGATTTTGCTCTTGTGTGAGGCAAAGAAGTAAGCCAACCTGGAGAGTGAGGTAATCAGCCAGGATCTGGACAGGATGGTACAAATCTGACAGCCCATTGATGATTGGGATGGATGCTTCTTTAGCCAGGATGTCCAGATCTGATTGTTTATACACTCGCGCCAACACTGCATCTGTCATGCTAGACAACACACTGTGACAAACCAAGAAAAAATCATCTGAGTTGATTATGCTTAATAATTCCTTCTAAATATAGGGTCTTAGACAGTAATAAGAAATGCTAATACATTAGAATTTTTACTGTTACAACTACCTATCAACATGATGGATTTAAAAGCTAATAATAAACATGTAATCATTCCAGAAGCCAGATGTTGTTCCACTGATGTCTTAGCCAATGACCGCTGATTTTACTATTTTTTATGGAAATAAGAAACCAATTGTGAGCCTAGCAGTTGTGATAATGAATTATAATTGATATGTGGCAGTTGGTAAAGTTAAAAGAGACAAGACCAAAAACAAGATATACAGAGAAAAATTAATGAACTGGATTGCGGCATTTTGTGAGGGGGACATCACCCCACAAATATACACTTTCACTATAAAATTGAAGGTAGCAGTGTGGCAGCCAAAGAGGTGCACACAAAGGTTGTTTTGCAAGCGAGAACCTTCTGGGAGGAGTGCTATTAGCTGACAGCCCCCAGCTGCTGCACCTTTGGAGTCTGCTGCAGCATTCCTACTGAGGCCACACCCTCCCCAGGCTGTTCCCACCAAGGACGGAGCACAGGAGGGCCCCAGAGCTGGGCCATTCTGCCTGACACGGAACATCTCTGATGGGCAGCAAAGATGGATATAACTATTCTCATTTTATAGCTGAAGGACCTGAGACACAAAGAAGTTTAGTAACTTGCTCCAGATCACACAGCTAAGTAAGTTGGAGGAGCTCATATTCAAACCAAAGTCAGTTTAACTCAAAAGACCACGTTCTTACCATTACAACACATTGCCTCAAATTTGCAGATGATAAAAACCTGGAATGAGAAACTGGGATCCAGATTTTAAGCTCTCTCTATATGTCAGAGTGATGGTGGCCTCAGCTAAAGCTTCAGCCTTACAAAAATAACAGGGATGGCCTTTTGTTTAAAATCTTGGTTTCTTCTTATTTAAAGGGAAACCCCACAGAAGAGGCTTCTAACCATTTTAGTTTTAAGGAACTCTTTTTAATGGCAAAAAAAATATTGGAAAGCCTCCCATAATAGTAGTTATATTAAATATATAGAGTCATTATTATAAGGTATCCAGTTAGCCTTTGTAATTTTGGTTCTGTAACGTACTAGCTGTGTGACCTTGGACATGTTATTTAATTTCTCTATGACTTAGTTTCTTCATCTGTAAAACCATAATAATATCTATCCCATTGCGTTATTGTGAGGATTCATGAGATAACCTATATAAGATGCATAGTATGATGCCTTGTTCATAGTAAAAGATCAAAAAGTAATAGATGATATTACCATGTCAAAAGAAAATGTATAAAAACTAGAGCTAGTATTTAGTAAGGATTTCATAGATTTGTATTTTAGTCATCATATACTTGGAAAATTAGTCCTTCTTATATGTCTGAGACATATTATTTACTCAGTCTGTAGAAAACTGTTGCTGCTTATAAAATTCAATGACCACTAAAAAAATTCCTTGCTCCCAGGGATTAGAGAATCAAAGATTGAAAACCATATTCCTGTAACAATATTTTCTAGACTCAGGGTTTTTTTCAAATTTTCACAGATTTCTCATACCCATAGTTCCCAGATTTTCAGATTTCATGGATCAGCAAAATTTCTAAAAACATATGGAGATCAACATATGATTCCCAACTTTTTGTTTAGAAGATTAAGGGCATGAGAAACAAGAAAATAAACACATATAATATGTTAATATCTTCATTTAGTAAGAGAGGACATTTTAACAACAAAAAAGGTGTGAATGACCTAATCTCAGAAATGATCCTTGAATTAATTTAGCTTTTTTTTTTTTTTTTTTTTTTTTTTTCTTTTTGCTGTATGCGGGCCTCTCACTGCTGTGGCCTCTCCCGTTGCGGAGCACAGGCTCCGGACGCGCAGGCCCAGCGGCCATGGCTCACGGGCCCAGCCGCTCCGCGGCATATGGGATCCTCCCAGACCGGGGCACGAACCCGTATCCCCTGCACCGGCAGGCGGACTCTCAACCACTGCGCCACCAGGGAGGCCCTAATTTAGCTTTTTGAAATTCACTATATTGTCTTTATTTTTCTTATTTTACAACTTCTGATGAAAACTTCCCATGGCAGGGCATCAGTGGAGGGGTCAAGATTTGGAAACCAGTGCTCTGAACTGTCTAAGCACATCGTACATTGTAGTTTGAAAGAGGTGAATAAAAGAGCCACTTTAGAGTTTCTCTTGTAAAACAGGTGACGTTTGATGGTTGACTGAGACCGGGGTTTTCAATTTTTGCTGCATATGAAAGTCACCTGGAGAATTTTTAAAACTCTTGAGGCCCAGGCCATAATCTCTATCAATTTCATCAGGAAAATAGAATCTCTAGGGGTGCAACCTAGAGATCAACATTTTAAAAAACTTTCCAGGAAATTCCAGTGGTGCAGCCAAGGTTGAGAACCAAAGCTAGAACCTCACTCCTCAAATCAACAGCATCAGCATCACCTGGGAGCTTATTAGAACTGCAGAATCACAGGCCCCACCCAGATTTACTGAATCAGAATCTGTATTTTGACAAGGTTTCCAGGTGATTTATTTGCATATTAAAGTTTGAGACTCCTAATAAAGTGAAAATTGACGCCACCATATTTTTGAAAGTATCATCCATTCTTTTCTTCAAAACCTAACCAGCCCCCTCCACTCCCCCGCAAAAATCGAGAGATCAAGAGATGGCAGCCCACAAAAACAAAGGACTTTGTCCACAGTCTCATTGGCAACGAGTGCTTTCTAGTTCAATTGAAAGAAAAAGGCATCTCAAATCCTGAAAAATGAATAATTTCCTCCCTTCCATTAAGGCCCACATCTTTACAGTAACCAGCTAGCCTGACCTATCTGATGTCCTAAGGCAATGGGTCCCAAACTTGGGTGTATATCAGAACTAAGTGAATAACTAATAAACAACAGAGGTCCAAGCTCCTGAAATAGGGTAGACTGGGTCTTTGTACTTATACCAAGTTTCCCAAATAAATCAGATAACCTTCCAAAATTTGAGAACCACTGTCCTTAGACATAGGCTATTATGTTAAAAGAATTTTAGATCTTCTCCCCTTTTTTCAAAATCACGATACAGATTCCCTTCACCGTACAGATATACTGATGTTTCATACTACAGAATGCAGGCTTTTAACTCCACCTTGAGAAAGTTATTTAGATGACGGTAGATATCCCAATAAGATCTATAATTATAATCAATTTCCTATTTCAGAAGAATTAGTTAATTTTATGATACCTAAAATCCTATGAGAGAGAGAGAGAGGTAGAGGGGTGTTTGACCCCAAAGGATTTCTTTAAATATGCATCACTTCCTACAGTGTGTAGAGACAGAATAAAAAAAAAAATCTGGATTAACCATTACAGTTGACTTTCTGGAATCTCCCAGTCAGAAAAACAGATCTGACTTCAGTTGTAGCCTCTCAAATAATTTTAGGGAGCTAGGACCATGGCCTGCCAACCTCTTATGGTTTTTATGAACTTTACGATGTGTTGTTAAGTTTTGCTATGTGTGTCACAGATAAACGTTATCTTAACCTCATAGATGAGAAAACCAAGGTTAGGAAAGAATAAATTAGAGCAAGGTTAGGAAAGAATAAAAGGATGAGGCTGAAAGAGGGAGACACTAGGAGAGCAACTGGAGAAGTCAATGCCCGATACACTTGAGTTTTTCAAGAATATTGAAAAAGGGCAATTGTCGTCATTCCCTCCCTTGAACAATCCCAAGAGCTCTGGAACAAAGCAGCCAAAAGGCAAGCATGCATTTACTTGCCCTGTTTATAATGTGGAGTTGGTAACCCTGGAACCTCTATGGTATACTCTCATGGAACAGTGACTGGTCTGCTTTACTGAGGTTGCCCAACACCTCCTAGAACAGAGGTTCTTGACCTTGGCTGCACATTAGTATCACCTATGAAGCTGTAAAAACCTGTTGCCATATTCTGCCCTTTGGAAATTTAAATTAGAAGCTATGGTGGGGGAGTCACATCAATACTTTTTTATAATTGCTTTACATACTTTATAAGATTTAATTATCACAATAATTTTAAAGGTTAGGTATACATACTTTTTTTTTACATATACATGTATCTATTCTTTTTCAAATTCTTTTCCCATTTAGGTTGTTAAATAATATTGAGCAGAGTTCCCTGTGGTATACCCAGTAGGTCCTTGTTGGTTATCCATTTTAAATATAGCAGTGTGTACATGTCAATCCCAGACTCCCTAACTATCCCTCCCCACCACCCTTCCCCGCTGGTAACCGTAACTTCGTTCTCTAAGTCCGTGAGTCTGTTTCTGTTTTGTAAATAAGTTCATTTGTAACATTTTTTTAAGATTCTGCATATAATTGATAGCATACGATATTTCTCTTTCTCTGTCTGACTTACTTCACTCAGTATGATAATCTCTAGGTCCATCCATGTTGCTGCAAATGGCATTAGTTCATTCTTTTTAATGGCTTAGTAATATTCCATTGTATATATGTAACACATCTTCTTTATCCATTCATCTATTGATGGACACTTAGGTTGCTTCCATGTCCTGGCTATTGCAAACAGTGCTGCAATGAACACTGGGGTGCATATATCCTTTCAGACCATGTTTTTCTCTGGATATATGCCCAGGAGTGGGGTTGCAGGATCATATAGTAGCTCTTTTTAGTTTTTAAGGAACCTCCATACTGTTCTCCACAGTGGCTGTACCAATTTACATTCCCACCAACAGTGTCGGAGGGTTCCCTTCTCTCCACATCCTCTCCAGCATTTATTGTTTGTGGATTTTTTGATGATAACCATTCTGACTGGTGTGAGGTGATATCTCTTTGTAGTTTTGATTTGCATTTCTCTAATAATTAGTGATCACATCAATATTTTTAAAGCTCCCCAGGTTAACCCAATCTGAAGACAAGGCTGAGAACTATTATCCTAGAAAATAGAGTGAGGAGGTGGGAGGAGAGTGGGATACTCTGCTGCTGGGTGGAACAATAGATCAGTGTAGAGGCGGAAGGTCTTAGTAGTTGCTGAAATCTCATACTATAGGAAAAGTGAGGGATAACGACACGATATGTTGTACTGGAAAGAACAAGATTTCATACACTTATAAAAGAAGCACAGTTGACCTGTGAACAATGTGGATTTGAACTGCACAGGTCCACCTAAACGTGGATATATTTCAATAGTAAATACTACTAGTACTACATGATCCATGGTTGGTTGAATCCATGGATGCTGAGGAACTGCAGATACGGAGGGTGGACTGTAAGTTATATGTGGATTAACCCCTGTGTTGTTCAAGGGTCAACTGTATTTTCCTTTCAGCTCAGTCCCTACCAAGAGCAGTCCTGTGGCAGCAGCAGTAGCTATAATCTTGTCTCCCCTCAACACTTGTAAGCATCCCTAGTGCCCAAATTTTGGTCTTAATATTGTTCTATACCTAAAAAAGGAACCAGAAACTATTAGAGGATAGTTAATTCCATGTCCTTGGGCAGGATAAAATCAGTATAGGTCTGTAACACCCTGTTGTTGCTAGGAAGCAAAAATGATTTTAAAAATAGTAGGGCAGTGCTAAAAGGAAAAAGAACTAGCTTAACCATTTGTCAAGTTGTGATCATTTATAGTAAAAATCATTAAGTAAAACGTGCTTATAAAAGGCCATGATGCTCATAAGAAAAGAGTTAATATAAAGAAAATGTACAAAAATATAATTTAATATCAAAGAAAGATGAATATTACCATGTACATTTAAATTTATTTACTTAAGTAGGAAAGTGCTTATATATAACTGTATAGATACAGATAGATATTTCGTGGGATTTTGTTAAATGTATTTCTGTTCATAAAGTATAGATAATGTGCCATTTTTAATGTGTGTAAGCCACAAATAATTAACACAACTTAGATACCAAATAGTCCTAGAAATAGTAGAAACTATAACATGAATGGACAGGCCCCATCAGCATTTGTGGTCTTATGTACAGTGAAGTAGAAGAGGAATCGTGCAGCTGGCTAGCACCCGTTGCCACACACAATTTCCAATTAGAAAGATGATACAGCCATTTATTCTAAAACAATAAGTTAACTGTCCTGAAGAAGAAATCTAGATTTTCAGACTCACGTTCCTGTCGCTCTAGTAGTGAAACCTCTTGGTGACCCAACTAATTATAAAACAATGCCAATCAGAAAGGCATATATTTCAAAATATGGAAACCAGGCCAGGTTAATATATCATAAAAATATTACAATGGGTGATGTACTGCCAGCGATTGAAAACAAATAAAAATTGAAGGATACCCCATCTTTTAACTTCTTTAATAAATCAAAATCCATATGAAAAACAGAAACAAGGATCCTATGGTAGACAGAATAATGTCCTTCCCCCAAGGATGTTCATGTCCTAATATCCAAAACCTGTGTATATGTTACCTTACGTGGCAAAGGAAATTTTGCAGATGTGATTAAATTAAGGATCTTGAGATGGGGAGGTTATCCTGAGCTGGGTGCAATCTAAGAGAGAGGATCCTTATAAGAGAGCCGCAGGAGGGGGGATTCCCTGGTGCTCTAGTGGTTAGGGCTCCGTGCTTCCACTGAAGGGGGCACGGGTTCAATCCTTGGTCAGGGAACTAAGATCTCACAAGCCGTGCGGTGCAGCCAAAAAAAAAAAAAAATGAGCGAGCGAGGCAGGTCAGAAGTGAGAGAAGATGCTGACTAAGTTGCTGGCTTTGAAGATGGAGGAAGGGAACCATGTGCCAAAGGATGTAGGCAGCCTCTGGAGGCTGGAAAGGCCAAGGAGTTGGATTCTTCCCTGGAGCCTCCAGAAGGGGCACAGCTCTATGGGCTCATTTTAGACCTCTGACTTGCAGAAGTGTAAGATAATAAATTTATGTTGTTTTTAAGTCACTAAATTTATGGTAATTTCTTAAAGCAGCAATAGGAAACCAATATCAGATCCCGTGATTAAAAGTGAAAACTAGGTTATAAAAATATATTCAAGCTAGTGGATGGCAGCTTGAATTTAATTCATCTTGAATTAGCAAGCAGTTCACAAACCCAACCAAAATTAAGTGGTCAGCAATCCACTAAACCTACATTCCTAGCCTCTTGAGATGATTTTTCTTCTTTCCAGTCTGGTAAAATTACACACACACATTTAAATTCCAGGACCATGTAAGGATAAGAATAAAAGTAGGGGTAAGAATGTAAACAAAATTAAATCTATGATATTAATAGCATTGTGCTCAGTTGTATTGTTAAAATATTAATCAGCTCTCTAATCAGTGTGGTGTTTTATGTATATATTTTCCTTTTTAAAATATTTAGAGCATTCAAGAAAATCTGAAATGCTAGGCTTGTGATTAAGTGTTTTAAAGCATTTGATTAAATTGCAATCAATGTTTAAATGGTTGACGAGACTTGTTTTGTTCATTTAATATGTATTTGATTTAGTGGTTGTATAAGTAGTGCGTGAATGTTTAAAGCAATCATGCTGAAACTTAAACACGCATCAGAATCACCAGGAGGGCTTATTAGAACACAGGCAGTTGTGTTTCTGATTCAGCCAGTTGTGTTTCTGATTCATAAGTCTGGGTTGGGGCCCAGAAGAATTTGCATTTCTAACAAGCTGTCGGGTACTGTTTATGCTGCTGATTTGGGGACCGCACTTTGAGAACCACTGAGGAATGTTTGCTCTTTTTATTTTTATGTTTGCTCTTTTATGTTTATAGAAATACTAAATTCATAAGATTAAGATATTGGACTGTAAACAAAGTACAACGAGTAGGGAGTATTTCTATAGCACAAAACGCCTCTTGGACATTAAAGCATCTATGAGCAAAGGGGAGTATGACAAAGCTTGATAGAAAATGTCACTTCAGTCGTTCAGCCACAGAAGCTGCAGGTGAAATGAATCGATATGGGGGAAGGAACAACTCCTAAGCTGTTTTCACATTGGAATCACTTGGGGAAACAAAGATATTAAATACCTTTAAATAGACAATATTATTTTGTCAATAATGTTGCTTTCTGCTTTATGTTTATAAGTCATAGAGGAATCACCATTCTTATTTTTCTTCTTCCAGTCTACTAAAGATCTTAAAAAACAACGACTTTTCACTAGAAACAATGACAGACCTGTAACTCGGGCTAGACTTACAGGCCCATTAACAGTAATCTGGGCTTTCTATAGCTCTCCAGCTATTTGACATCCCAGCTCTAAACATTGTAAGAGCTGTGTTATATGTGTTACAAATGAAAGGTTGACAAGTTAAAAATACTCTCTGGCTCTGTAATGACTTTTCATTTTGGTCTCTTTTCATTTCCATTGAATATATAGAGTTCTGTTTGCCTTCCGGTGGATTCCTGCAGCTTTGCAAACAATCTTAGGCATCTGTCAACAATGGTAGCAAAACAGCTTTTGCAAAATCCAAAGTACCCAAATTTAAAGTTTCTCACACATATCAATTTGCTCTGGATGTTTAATTACCAATATGAGGATTTTAAAAAAATAGTTAACAAGTTAAAATATTTATTCAACTTGATTTTGCCTAAGTGTTTAAAATGTCATCTATTTTTCCCCCATCATCTCTTTTCCTACTGTTTAGAAAAAGGAGAAGCATGATGTAGGACTTTAAATGGAAAGATAGTTCAAGAGATAAAATGTTAACATTGATTATTTCTGGATGATGGCAGTATTGGTGGTTCTAGCTATTTTTTAAATCTCTTTTAGTATTTTCTACCAAAAGGAATATGACTGTAATAACCAGAAAAAAAAACCATATCATTCAAAAAAGGAAATTTCTCCCAAACATGATTTGGAAAGTAATTGAAAATGAAATAGGGCTTCTTAGATTAATGGCTAATTCTTGGCATTAATGAAGAAATATGCAAGATGAGCCTGGAACATCTTGCCATGTCAAAAAAGCAATGGAGTTATTAAAGACTAATAGAGTTATTTCAAAATGACCCAGTAGCCAACTTGAAGACAGATCACATTGGCCAAATATGGGACAATTTGAGCACCAATAAGAGTAATAACTGCAATGAATTGAAACCTTCAAATATATTAAAATGCATGAGTTTATGAAGATACTACAAAACAGAGGGACATTGAGAAGAGTCATAGCAAGATCAATTTTAACTCAATTTAAAAGAGAACTTTCAGGGCTTCCCTGGTGGCGCAGTGGTTGAGAGTCCGCCTGCCGATGCAGGGGACACGGGTTTGTGCCCCGGTCTGGGAAGATCCCACATGCCGCGGAGCGGCTGGGCCCGTGAGCCATGGCCGCTGAGCCTGCGCGTCCGGAGCCTGTGCTCCACAACAGGAGAGGCCACAACAGTGAGAGGCCCGCATACCGCAAAAAAAAAAAAAAGAACTTTCAGTCAGTTTCAATGAACTCTGGTGAGAAAAGTCAGACTGTATAAAAATGGAACAAGAACTGCAATGAACATACAATGGAATATTACTCGGGCATAAAAAGAAATGAAATTGAGTTATTTGTAGTGAGGTGGATGGACCTAGAGACTGTCATACAGAGTGAAGTAAGTCAGAAAGAGAAAAACAAATACCATATGCTAACACATATATATGGAATCTAAAAAAAAAATGGTTCTGAAGAACCTAGGGGCAGGACAGGAATAAAAACACAGACGTTTTAGAGAACGGACTTGAGGACACGGGGAAGGGGAAGCTGGGACGAAGTGAGAGAGCGGCATGGACATATATACACTACCAAACGTAAGGTAGATAGCTAATGGGAAGCAGCCACATAGCACAGGGAGATCAGCTCAGTGCTTTGTGTCCACCTAGAGGGGTGGGGTAGGGAGGGTGGGAGGGAGATGCAAGAGGAAGGAGATATGGGGATATATGTTTATGTATAGCTCATTCACTTTGTTATACAGCAGAAAGCTTTACCATTGTAAAGCAATTATACTGTAATAAAGATGTTTAAAAAAATGGAACAAGATAGCTCTGTATATAAAGAGTGCCCTGATACTGGATATTTTCATGCAGGCTCAAGAATGATTTTGAAGGAATGGTGTGGAAGAGGCATGAAAAGGATGGTTGATGTAAATAGCTCAAAAAGATCTTTCAAACCTCAAGTTTCTATTATTCTTTAATATTTTTTTCCCTCTGGTATGAAATCATAACTTGTTTAGGAATTAACTAAAACACCCAGAAAGCCAAAAGAAAACAAAGCAAAACATAACAATAAATACCATAAACAAAGTCTCCCATGGCTCCAGGAAGGTCTGACACAGAGTCTGTAGTTGGGTAAACAGATACTAAAAACAAAGAAACAAACAAAACCCAAAACCCCAAACCCCAGTAGTGTGCTGGGCCAGATCTTAAGAGCAAACATGGATATTGATGAGATGGGCAATCACAAAACAATCCTGATAATCTTAGATCTGAGTTAAGTAGTTCCTAAAATATTGGAACATGGTAGATGTGTTGCAAAAGCCAAAAGCAAACAGAAGTTGTATTCTCATAGGGTCCTCCCATTCATTCTTCCTTTTGTCCCCATCCTGCCTTGAATCTCTGTGTGCCCCCTAAATTCCAGTTGGTTATCAATGACATCTCCAACCAGTTGAATAGCTAATTGGCAAACAGTGGGAGGAATTTCTGGTTGTGCACAACGACACCATTGAGAACCCTGTAATCATTTAAAAATGGGCATTTCCTATTTTTACTTTTTATGGAGCAGGCCAAGGCCCTAGAGAAGACATAGACTTTATCCCCAATGTAAATTGGCCAAGGAATAAACTTGCTGACTGAGTCTCCCTCTGGGAGGGAGAATATTCCGGTGCTCTGATATCTCTACACAGGTTATAATTTTAGTTATATCAATATAAGAATGATGAGGAAACAAGATAATACCTTCAGCACACCTAGATGGGCTCCTCTCAAATGGGCTAAGGTTGGAAGAAGCCCAGGAATGTTGAATGAAATTGCCATATGCAATTTATTTAGGAAGGCAGAAGCCTTTTGACCTATATGTTAGTTCCTAGTTTTGACGACCTCAGAGATAAATGGGTAGGGCATAATGGCATTCAGAATGACCTCCTCAAAGTGTGCCATAGGAATCTCAGTGTTGGGTCAGCATAAGCTGACTAGGAGATCACAAAGATGGCCAGAATTGAATCAGAGCTCGTCCTGAGATTGAGTTAGGCCATAACTTGATTCAACCAACATTACTTGAATTTCTTCTGTGGGCCTGGCCTTTAAAAGCACTATCTGATTTATCTTCATACAAACTCATTGAGATACATATTTGTATCTCCATTTTACAACTGAGAAACCTAAGTTTCAGAAGCAACTGGTCCAAACCACAGGGCCAATGTGGTATGAGCTGTGACTTGAACTGAAGCCCAACCCTGCTTCAAAGCCCCTACTCTTTACGCTGTGGCAAACTGCCTCTGAACTATGACTATATTATATTTCATGTTGTGAACAACTGGCTTTTGTTACCATTTACCCAAGGACCTACAACTGCCATGCTGCTAGTTTCTTGGTGGCCTCTGTAAAGATTCTTGGAGATATCGTATTTCCTATTAGATACAAATTTATTAGTACCTTATCAGGTACATATTTCCCATTAGGTGCCAATATTTTACAACATTTTACCAAGAAACCTAAGTAAGATTACCTTTTTTGGTCTTAATATCATTGGTATAAATATCTTAAGAACAGTATTCCAGCTTTTCAAAACATTCCTTTCAATGTAACAATAGTTCACTCCTAGTCTTTTTTTTTTTCCCACTGCTACTCTTAACAAATGTGTCTCATCCAAAAATCCCTTTATAACTTCCATTGTTTGAGCTATCAGAATGACAATGATTTGAAACCCTTCCATGTTGCTGCAGGGGCATGTGGATGTGTGCTTGTGTAGTGGGTTGAATGGTGTCCCCCAAATTCTTATCTACCAGGAAACTCAGAATGAGGCCTTGTTTGGAAGTAGGGTCTTTGAAGATGTAATCAGTTAAGATAAGGTCATAGTGGAGTAGGGTGGGCCCCTAATCCAATGACTGTTGTTCTTCTTAGAAGAGGAGAGGATACACAGAGATATACAGAGAAGGTAAAGGTGGAGGCAGAGATTGGAGTGATGCAGCTACAGACCAAGGAATGCCAAAGATTGCTGAGAGCCACCAGAAGCTAGGAAGGAGCAAGGAAGGATTCTTTCCTAGAGCCTTCAGGGAGAGCATGGCCTTGCTGACACATGGATTTGGGGCTTCTAGCCTCCAGAACTTTGAGAGAATAGATCTGTGTTGTTTTTAAGCTACCAAGTTTGTGGTAATATGTATGGCAGCCCTAGGAAACTAACAGGGGTTTATGCTGATTTTCCTTTCTACTGGTTTTACACTGGCAGAAAACACTTCAGCGATCAGTACCCTAAGTGAGTTACATCTATAGGGGACCTAATTAGAGTAGAACAATGTTACATTATTTGGTTTTGTATGGTGCCTTTCATACACATGGTTCCTGAAGCTGTTTTACTAAGTACTGTATTAAAATGAAAATGACTGTGAAGGTATTATGCACCTTTCAATAGTGGACTCAGAGCATTAGGCATGAACAGCTGTCATTATGGAAGAAACAGAAAGCCTTGAAACTGGAGTGAAAATGTCCCACTACTGTTGCTAAGTTTCATCCTTTTTTTTTTAATGGTAATACTTTTTTTTACATCTTTATTGGAGTATAATTGCTTTACAATGGTGTGTTAGTTTCTGCTTTATAACAAAGTGAATCAGTTATACATATACATATATCACCATATCCCCTCCCTCTTGCGTCTCCCTCCCTCCCACCCTCCCTATCCCACCCCTCTAGGTGGTCACAAAGCACCGAGCTGATCTCCCTGTGCTATGCGGCTGCTTCCCACTAGCTATCTATTTTACGTTTGGTAGTGTATATATGTCCATGTCACTCTCTCACTTTGTCCCAGCTTACCCTTCCCCCTCCCCATATCCTCAAGTCCGTTCTCTAGTAGGTCTGCTTCTTTATTCCCGTCTTACCCCTAGGTTCTTCATGACCATTTTTTTTTTTTAGATTCCATATATATGTGTTAGCATACATCCGTTTTTAAACTTTCAAAGAATAAGTGATCTGAGTCATGCTAAACTGTCACTTCTGGTGTCACATCTAAAAAGACAAGCCCAGGGGCTTCCCTGGTGGCACAGTGGTTGAGAGTCCGCCTGCCGATGCAGGGGACGCAGGTTCGTGCCCCGGTCCGGGAGGATCCCACATGCCGCAGAGCGGCTGGGCCCGTGAGCCATGGCCGCTGAGCCTGCGCGTCCAGACCCTGTGCTCCGCAGCGGGAGAGGCCACAACAGTGAGAGGCCCGTGTACCGCAAAAAAAAAAAAAAAAAAAAAGACAAGCCCAGAGTGAGGAAAAAATATAGAATATCCAACTCTTAACCCCAGTAGAGCACCAGAGAATTGACAAAATCTGAAAACACCCTCAAATCTGAAGTAAATTTAACTGAATATATATGTATGTCTTTTGTGTCTTCTGATATGTTAGGGAGTAGAAAAGAGTCGCTGAGAGAGACTTTTCTAAAGAGGGAAGTGAGCAATGGTTCATTTTCTCCAATGGGAGCCTGGCCCTACAAGGATCCACAGTGAACTGAGGAAACAATTCAAGTCTTAGGGCTGTCTTCCCATGAGTGTAGGATACACTCCCTTACTAGTTACATTATATCTAGCAAAATCCAGAAGAGAGATGATAGCCCAGTTGTGCAAAAAGAAAAAGAGCTAACATAGCAGTCCTGAGATGGCTATCTTCAAAAGGCCTGCTTACAAGGTTGGCCCTTAGCTGGCACTTGGGCTTTGGGAGGGTCTCCACCACTCCTAGAAATAATAAGGATGGCTCACTACCTAAACTGTTTGTATAAACACTATGGATTATGCTGAACGCCTGCTTTCCTTCTGGGAGCCTAGAATTTGGCTTCACGCTAGGCAGAGGGTGCCTATTGTAAGCAGCTCCCAGTAAAAATCTTATGCACTGAGTCTCTAATGGGCTTCCCTGGAAGACAACATTTCACACATGTTGCCACAACTGATTGCTGGAGGAATTAAGCATGTCCTGTGTGATCCCACAGGGAGAAGACCCTTGCAAGCTTATGCCTGGTCTCCCCTGGACTTGGCCCCATGTGCCTTTTCTCTTTGCTGGTTTTGCTTTGTATCCTTTTTTTATAATGAATCTTAGCCATGACCATAGGCTGAGTCCTGTGAATCCTCCTAATGAATCATTGAACCCGGGGGTGGTCTTGGGGGCCCTGACATAGCAACTCCTCCACAATATCAGTCGACAGCTCCATCTCATTGCTCCCCTTCACTCCCCACCAGAACGCTCAGATTACATGATACTCAACTGAGACTTAGCTAAGGAGAATTCCCCGACTATATTTTGAAGAGTGAACAGGTTTTTTTTTGTTTGGTTTTTTTTTGCGGTACGTGGGCCTCTCACTGTTGTGGCCTCTCCCGTTGCGGAGCACAGGCTCCGGACGCGCAGGCTCAGCAGCCATGGCTCACGGGCCCAGCCACTCCACGGCATGTGGGATCCTCCCGAACCGGGGCACGAACCCGTATCCCCTGCATCGGCAGGCGGACTCTCAACCACTGCGCCACCAGGGAAGCCCTGAACAGGTTTTATTATTGTAATCAAGTAAGAAAAGTGAAATACCTTTTATTTTGAATGTGTATTTAGGTCTTTTACTCCTTGATCTGGTTTTTCCTTCCTTTGGTGGCCAAGACAGGACCAACTTGTAAGGGTACATTTTTTTAAATTTGCAAGTTTAAAGTATGTTTCTTTGCAGATGTAAAAACATTGCCGGCTGTCCTTCTGTTCCTGAGTGCATCAAGTTTGCTCTTGCCTTAAGCTTTTTTTTCTTTTTTTTAAAATAAATTTATTTATTTTATTTTATTTATTTTTTATTTTTGTCTGCGTTGGGTCTTCGTTGCTGCGTGCGGGCTTTCCCTAGTTGCGGCGAGCAGGGGCTACTCTTCGTTGCGGTGCATTGACCTCTCACTGCGGTGGCTTCTCTTGTTGCAGAGCATGGGCTCTAGGCGCACGGGCTTCAGTAGTTGTGGCACATGGGCTCAGTAGTTGTGGCTCATGGGCTCTAGAGCACAGGCTCAGTAGTTGTGGCTCACGGGCTTAGTTGCTCTGTGGCATGTGGGATCTTTCTGGACCAGGGCTCGAACCCGTGTCCCCTGCATTGGCAGGCAGATTCTTAACCACTGTGCCACCGGGGAAGCCCACCTTAAGCTTTTGTACCGGCAGCTCTTTTTGTCTGAGATGCTTTTCCCACAGCTTGGCATCCCTGGCTCTGTCTTTTCAGTGAGCTCTCCACTTCACTGTCACCTCCTCAGAGAGGCCTTCCCTGACCACCCAATCTAAAGGCGCCCCCAACTCCACCCACAGATCACCCTGCTTTGACTTCATCATAGCACTTATTTCAACCTCCTATTGTATTCATGCTTTATTTTTTGTTTAGTCAAAGTCTCCTCCCTCTAGAATATAATTTCCAGTTGAAAAAGTATTTTGTTTGATTTGATCAGCGTTTTATTCTCAGTGCTAAAATCCTGGAAGAAAAGCTAGGCATTCAGTAAATATTTTTGAATAAATGAATAATTAAGTCATTTGACTAAATAAGTGACATTTTGGAAACTGCATTTAACAGGTTTCAGGAGAATGGCCCAATTTGCTTTTTTTTTTCTTGCCACATTCAGTATATTCCCCATCCGGTTCTTTTTCACCAATGGGTAGTCACTTTTTTAAAAAATTTATTTATTTATTTATTTATTTATTTGGCAATGCCACACAGCATGTGAGATCTTAGTTCCCCAACCAGGGATCAAACCCATGCCCCCTGCATTGGAAGCACGGCATCTTAACCACTGGACCACCAGGGAAGCCCTGGGTAGTCACTTTTTTTTTTCCACCAGGCCCCCAAAGCAGTGAGACAGGCAGACAGAGAAGCAACGCCGTTTATCAGTGTCAAGTGTGCACTTTTCTCTTGATTCAAAAGGGCCAGCACTATCATTTAAACATCATCCAATCTCTTTGCATCTTACAGAGTTTAAGGTCTACAAAAAGCAAGGAGGAAATTGCTATGGATTGTACCGTAATATCGGCAGAGTAGATGCCATTAAGATTCACTTCCTTGCTTCTCCTGTTCAATTACTTCTGTACAAGGCAGTGGATTTCTCTTGTCTTCTTCAGTTTAGATTTACTGAATTTCTGAATCTCAGCCATATCTTGTTTGTCAGAGATTTTGGCAGATTAAGCAGGAATGGGATGCACAAAAGAAAGTCATGTTTCCACAATAGCTACTCTAACCCCTTTTCTGACATCCCCATCTACCATTCCAGCCTCTTCTGTTATTGTACTAACCTTATTTACCTTGTACCCTAACGATTTCCTCCTGTCCCTCCCTAACTGCACCTGTCCCCAAGGTTCAGCCTTCTGGAATTCTCACACAGTGAGACTCTGCAGCTCATTTTCTACCACTGAGTTTATACTTCTATTTCTCCAGCTATCAACTTTACCCGAATTCTTTATCTCCAGTGGCTCGTGGACGTTTGTACGTGGAGGTTCAACATTTAATGCAATATGTCCAATACCTGGGCTATCACCTTCTTCCCGAAGCAGAAACTCCTTTCATTTTCCTGCTTCTGCTACTATATACATATATATTTTAAGAATAACAAATCTGAAACCATTTTGCCTGCACTATCAGTGTGCCCTTCACATTCAGTTAGCATGAAACCATATACATATCTTACTAGCTGTTCCTTCTTTACTAACACACTAGCAGAGATTGACAGCACAACAGCCAAGATTACTACACAACCTCCCAATTCGGGGTCTCTCAAAGTGTGGTCCTGCCCCTCTTGCAGCAGAATCACTTGAGGAGCTTGTTAAAATATAGATTCCCAGATACCAACTGAACCCTAACCTGCAAAATTAGAATTCCTGAGTGTGGGGCATAGAATTTTGCCTTTTAACAGGTTCCCCAACATAATTCTCAAACTAGCTTTAGAACCCTTGGAATTCTCTCTCTACCTCCTATCTCTACCCAGATCCAAATGACTCTGCATCTATCTACACATAGTTTACACTGGGACACACCTCTGTTTAAGGGCTATGACTTTAATATGTTTGCTTACATTTGAGAGGATAAAGTGGACCTTCGACATCGGAACTCCCTCATTTTATAGAAAAGGAAACTAAGATCCAGAGAAATTTTCACCCATGGAGGTCACAGAGTAGGTAAGTGGCAAAGCTTGGACTAGATCTCAAGTCTTTTGATTTCCAAGCCACGCAGAAAACAGTTAACATAGCAGTCCTGGGCTTCCCTGGTGGCGCAGTGGTTGAGAGTCCGCCTGCCGATGCAGGGGACACGGGTTCGTGCTCCGGCCCGGGAGGATCCCACATGCCGCGGAGCAGCTGGGCCCGTGAGCCATGGCCGCTGAGCCTGCGCGTCCGGAGCCTGTGCTCCGCAGCGGGAGAGGCCACAACAGTGAGAGACCCGCGTAACGCAAAAAAAACAAACAAACAAACAAACAAAAAACACAGCAGTCCTGTCCGCTGTCCTTTGAAAGGCCTGAGCGTAAGATTGGCCCTTGGATGGCGTATGGGAGCTTCAGTTTGGGGAGGGTTTCCACCATTCCCAGGACTGATAAGAGTAACTCCCTGTGCCTAAAATGTTTTTTGTAAACAATATGGTTTAAAATGAACACCTGCTTTCCTTCTGGGAGTCTGGAATTTGGGTACATGTCAAACAGAGCATGCTATGTGACCATCCCCCAATAAAAACCCTGGGTACTGAGTCTCTAAGGAGCATCCCTGCTGGATAACATTTTACATATGTTGTCACAACTCCTTACTAAGGGAATTAAGTGCATTCTGAGTGACTCCACTGGGAGAGGACTCCTGGGAGCTTGTACCTGGTTTCCTTCAGATTTCTTCTCACATGCCTTTTCTCTTTGTTGATTGTGCTTCGTATACTTTCACTGTAATAAATCATAGCCACGCGTCTGACTGTATGCTGAGTCCTGTGAACCCTCCTAGTGAATCATCAAACATGGGGGTGGTCTTTGGGACCTTGCAGCGCACAAGCCAATGTTTTCTGTAACTCATTTCACTGCCACTCTCATTGACTGTATAAAAGAGACAGTAGGGGTAAACCAAGACAGCATGGCCTTCAAACAACAGCATGATTTAAATGCTGACTTAGCTGCTAAGCTCCATTACTCCTCTGAGTCATGGTTTCATCATCCTTAAAATAATTGGGCCAATAATACTTACTTTGTAAGTTTTCTTTTTTTTTTTTTTTTTTTTGGCTGCGCTGCATGGCTTGTGGGATCTTAGTTCCCCTACCAGGGTTTGAGCCTGTGCCCCCTGCAGTGGAAGCACAGAATCTTAACCTCTGGACCGCCAGGGAAGTCCCTGTAAGGTTTTTACAAAGATTTAGCAATAATAGTACAAGAGGTCCATAGTATACACCCTTTAAGAAGGAGCTATGGGGCTTCCTTGGTGGCGCAGTGGTTGAGAGTCCGCCTGCCAATGCAGGGGACACGGGTTCGTGCCCCGGTCCGGGAAGATCCCACATGCCGCGGAGCGGCTGGGCCCGTGAGCCATGGCCGCTGAGCCTGCGCGTCCAGAGCCTGCACGTCCGGAGCCTGTGCTCCGCAACGGGAGAGGCCACAGCAGTGAGAGGCCCGCGTACCGCAAAAAAAAAAAAAAAAGAAGGAGCTATGATTATTTTCCTTCGAGTCTTTTGGATAAGATGGAATGACCAGAAGGAATTCTATGGATCCAATTTTATGTATCCATGTATCCATGTAGCAATGGAATGTATTATATGGACTAAAAAGTCCCAGTCATATTGGGACTTGTGAGCAGATTATTTTTCCTAGGATCTGTGTAGAGCTCCTCTAACTAAGGACTTGCAGTGCAAGTTGTGTGGAGAGCAAGCATGGAAAAAATATGTTTTTACTCATCCTCGGCTTTCAACCCATGCTTGGCTATTCGTCTCTTGCTTTTGGGGTCCTGCCTACTCCACTGATTTCTGGGCCCTGACCTCTTTCTTGCTGCCAATGCACACTCCTTAGCTCTTTGTTGGATGTTCATCTGTTCCTCCAGCTGTATCTTCTTCCAACCACGAGTTCACACATGACTCATTCACCGTCATTCACTTGGTCCTATATAGAGGATCCCCACTGAAACTTCTTTCCTGGCTGTGGCCCTGGCTTCAACCCCTAACCAGCTTGTAATATTTGCTCTTGAATAAAGTATATTTCACTTTTGTGGAAACAGTTATTAGGCAAATATAATTCCAGTCAGTGGCAGCATATTTGGAAGAAAAACTCATTTATGTTTATTTATTCTTTTTGTCCCTTGCATCCAGAAGATGAACACAACACTTGTTAATACTAACATTGTCCCATCTGAAATAACGTAACTAAAAGGTTTAAAGATGAGTTATTTCAAATCTCTTCAGCAATTCAAATGAGGTGTATTTTTAGTATATACTAGGGTAGCTGCCATAAAAAGCAGCCAGTGTCTGCAAGGAGTTGCTTTATGGCACATCGTTTTCAGAAAATAATCCTTAGTCTTAGATATCAAGGGCGAAATATTTAAACAAAGACATTTGCTCTATATTTCTCAATCAGACATGATACAATAGTGAGGGCACTGCATGGGGAGTCAGGGGACCTACGTTTCAGTCTCTAACTATAGTTTAGTGGTTAAGAGCCTTTTCCCACCTCCACTTTCATCTAGGTAGGGCTGAGCTAATAGTATTTGCCAGAAGAATGTGAGTGGAAGTGATTGTGCCACTTCCCTGCTAATGTGGCTTTAAAGCAAGCATCCTGTCTCCATGCTCTCTTCCCCTAGCTCCTGGCTGGATGCTGACACCCAGAATAACCTTGGAGGCCACATGTTGAAGACGGTAGGACCATTCTCATCCAGAGTTCCTGAATGGCCACACAAATAATCAGTCCTTCCGTCTTATCAATCAGGAATATTTGCACTATGTTAAGCCATTGACATTTCGAGATTTTTGTGTTATAGAAGCTAGTATGTCCCTAATTAAGTTGTTTCACTTCTTTATGCCAATATATTTGGGTTGTTATAAGGATTAAATGAGTTAGAACAATGCCTGACACAGAATAAATGTTCAATAAATGGTAGCTATTAATATCACTACCTGCTCTGATGCTAGCAGGTTATGGGTCATTGAACATGTCAGTTTCCCTGGACCTCCATTTCTTCAACTGTAAAACATAAGAGTCATGCTTGGACTTCCCTGGTGGCGCAGTGGTTAAGAATCCGCCTGCCAACACAGGGGAAACGGGTTCGAGCCCTGGTCCGGGAAGATCCCACATGCCCGGAGCAACTAAGCCCGTGCGCCACAACTACTGAGCCTGTGCTCTAGAGCCCGCGAGCCACAACTGCTGAGCCCGCATGCCACAACTACTGAAGCCCGTGTGCCTAGAGCCCGTGCTCCGCAACAAGAGAAGCCACCGCAATTAGAAGCCCGCACACCGCAACAAAGAATAGCCCCCGCTCACTGCAACTAGAGAAAGCCTGCGTGCAGCAACGAAGACCCAACACAGCCATAAATAAATAATTAATTGATTAATTAATTAATTTTTTAAATGTCATGCTTGATGACCAAATTTCCCAAAGTTTGAAATTTTATAATCAGAAACCTCTTCAAATTTCTAAGAAAAATTATTATCTTAACCCATGGAAAGTGGCCAGAGGATGAGGGAGAGGCATTCAGAACATCAGGTAAAGAGGGAAAGAAGGAAAACAGAGAACAGTCCAAAGGACGCTGAGACGGAAAACCACTATTTAAAGAGAAGCATAGGGCTTCCCTGGTGGCGCAGTGGTTGAGAGTCCGCCTGCCGATGCAGGGGACACAGATTCGTGCCCCGGTCTGGGAAGATCCCACATGCTGCGGAGCGGCTGGGCCTGTGAGCCATGGCCGTTGAGCCTGCGCGTCCGGAGCCTGTGCTCCGCAACGGGAGAGGCCACAACAGTGAGAGGCCCATGTAACGCAAAAAAAAAAAAAAAAAAAGAAAAAAAAAGAGAAGCATATTTTCTTTTTGACATTTATCCATCAATTCTGAAATAAGCTTCAAAGAGAAGATTTACAAACCGTGCTGTGTCCATGAGACTTTCATTCACACCCAAATGAATATCTTGTGTGGTAAGAAAACAAGGGTGTCCTCCCAGAAGTGCAAAGCCTACAGTAAAAGAGAGAGAAAAAAGGCATTTTGAAAAAAAGAAAGTAGCAAACAAAATTATGAGCAATCAGCACCATCTCAATTGAAAAGTCAAAATCTTTCAATCTGACCAGCCTCTCTGATAGGGAATTCCCAGGGAAAGCATAATGAGGAACGGAGAGAAGTAGATGAAATTTTCTGTACCAGCACTTAACTCTCCTTCAGATATGTGCCCATTTCTCCACCCTCTTGTTCAGATCTGGGCAATATGGGGCATGTTCTCATTTGGAGACTATACCTCATTTTTTTTTTTTTTTTTTTTTGCGGTACGCAGGCCTCTCACTGTTGTGGCCTCTCCCGTTGCGGAGCACAGGCTCCGGACGCGCAGGCTCAGCGGCCATGGCTCACGGGCCCAGCCGCTCTGCGGCATGTGGGATCTTCCCGGACCAGGGCACGAACCCGTGTCCCCTGCATTGGCAGGCAGACTCTCAAGCACTGCACCACCAGGGAAGCCCTATACCTCATTTTTATTCTTTAAAATATATAATGATGTCCACCAGGAAAATGGGAAAATAAACTGTAGTATGGGATGTCATGGATTACAATGGAATACTATTCAGTAATGAAAAGGAATGCACTACTATACACACAACATGGACAAATCTCACAAACATTATGCTGAATGAAAGAAGCTAGACACAAAAGAGTACATAGTGTATAATTCCATTTAGATGAAGCTCTAGAATGGGCAAAACTAACATAGAGTGGCTGAAATTAAAACACTAGTTGCTTCTGGAGAGGCTGATAGGCTGGGAAGGAGCATTGGTGAACTTTCTGGGGTTACAGGAATACTTTATACCTTGACAGTTTGTACGTTACAAACCCATATACGTGAGTATATGTATTCTTCAACACTTATTGAACTGTACACTTAAGGTCTGTGCATCTTCCAGTATATAGATTATAGGTTAATTTTTTTAAATAAATTTATTTTATTTATTTATTTTTGGCTGTATTGGGTCTTCGTTGCTGTGTGCGGGCTTTCTCTAGTTGTGGCGAGCAGGGGCTTCTCTTCATTGTGGTGCGTGGGCTTCTCATTGCAGTGGCTTCTCTTGTTGCGGAGCACAGGCTCTAGGTGTGTGGTCTTCAGTACTTGTGGCACGTGGGTTCAGTAGTTGTGACTCGTGGGCTCTAGAGCGCAGGCTCAGTAGTTGTGGCACATGGGCTCAGCTGTTCCGTGGCATGTGGGATCTTCCTGGACCAGGGCTCGAACCCGTGTCCCCTGCATTGGCAGGCAGATTCTTAACCACTGCACCACCAGGGAAGCCCAAGCCCTTAATTTTTTAAAAATTGTAAATAAAGTGAGTATTGAAATGGCAATTTCAGGTCACTAGAAGTCAGCAAGATCAGAAGGTCATTCAACTGCTGTATTTATCCTCCAACCAAGACAGGACTAAGCACCATTCACATGTTGCCCTCACCAGTTTTCAACCCTCCATGGGATGTGAGATTATTGCAGACATCTGAGCAGATGAGGATGGCTCCTTCCCCACCCTCATAGCACATTCCACTGGTCTGGGGAGGATGACACAGAGAGGGGCCTGCCCCAAGCCATAGCTAGACTCTGTGGTAACAAGGAGAGCCCTTTTACCACATACCCTGAGGCAAAATTATGGGAAATGGTGACATCCAATCAGAACTTTACTTTCTCATTTGAGACAGGTTCAATAGGCAGGCTTTCTTAGATCTACAATGTAAAGGCAAATAAGTATAATTACAAGATAGAGACTTGTCTGAGGAATTTTGCAAACATTACTTTTTTCCTCCTTATTGTAATATACCTACCTTTGTCTTTTGGAAAATATGCAACAGTCACAATTTTCTAATCCTACTTGTTTCCCATGAGAAAGGAGGAAATCATTAATGTCATGGTGAGTTGGGGGACAAAGAGTTTTAGACTCATGAAGGGGAATTTGACCCAAAGTCTCATGAAACAGCCCACTGAAACCTTAATGCAATTTGAATAATGCAATTTGAATATGGATAGGTGATATTAACAAATGATATTAACAAATCATTTTTATTAGGTGTGATAATGATATTGTAGCTATACAGAAAATATTCTTATTTATTTGAAATATGCATACTGATATATTTTGAGGTAAAATTTCATTGTAGCTTTAATTTACTTTAAAGTATTTCACTAACTGGGACTTCTCTGGCAGTCCAGTGATTAAGACTCTGAGCTTCCACTGCAGGGGGCATGGTTTCGATCCCTGGTTGGGGAACTAAGATCCTGCATGCCACGCTGCGTGGCCAAAAAAAAAAAAAACATTTCACTAACAAAAATGAACAGATAAATCAAAGAGGCAACATATTAACAGTTGATTGATGTAAGGGGTCTTGGGGTGCTCATTATGCTAATCTTTCTACTTTCTGTTCATTTGAAAACTTTCCTAAGTAAAACAACAACAAAAAATCCACGACAGGGCTTCCCTGGTGGCGCAGTGGTTGGGAGTCCGCCTGCCGGTGAGGGGGACGCGGGTTCGTGCCCCGGTCCAGGAGGATCCCGCGTGCCGCGGAGCAGCTGGGCCCGTGAGCCATGGCCGCTGGGCCTGCGCGTCCGGAGCCTGTGCTCCATGGCGGGAGAGGCCGCGGCGGTGAGAGGCCCGCGTGCCGCAAAAAAAAAAAAAAAAAAAAAAATCCACGACAAAACAATTGTTCTCATTTCTTTTACTACATTAAAAAAATAATTATATTCTACCTATTTCATACTTAAAAGTATTCTCTTAAAAATGCCCCTACCAAATGGTTTTTTAGCTACAGGCCACTATGTTCTGACTCTAGCAATGACTAGTCAGCACTACCAGGTGCTGGCACTTCAGAAACTTTCTTCCATTGAATCCTTCACTCTGACAAAGAGCATATTAGATATTATTATAAGAATTTTATAGACAGGAGTTTTGAGAGTCAAAGAGTCTAAAAACTTGTTCAAGATTGTTTTTAAGAACCTAGAGCTTTCTCCTAGGAGAGCCAGCCCCTAAGCCAACTTCCATTGGGATCTACAGAGACAGGACAACATAGTGGAACTGGATTCAGTCTTCATCTGAAAATCAGGCAGTTTGCCTAGAGCCCTAAGATCCCTTGCAGATCTGATGTGCCACATCCCAGGTAGAATGAGAGAACATGAAACACACAAACAGTCCTACTTGCTCTGGACCTTGTAATAAAGAATCTGACTCAATTTATGATGTTTGATTGCTACCCACCGTCACTCTCCCTTCTCCTCCCGCCCTGTGCACGGGCATCTTCACCCCAGCCTCACCCCACAACCACAATAAAAGCACAAGCCATATAATTTTCCTGCTCTCTAATGCCACTTTGGGACCAATTTTGGAGCTAGCCCTACTCTCCCCAGAAAGCCACATTATGTGAATAATAAACCTTTTCATACCCTCTTGGTGCAAGCATGTTATCCTCACTGTCAACAGTCAAACCAAATTTTGGTGGGAGGCACATCTTGTCTCTGTGGAGTGACCACAACAGGTCCTAGCCTCATGGCATGGTTCTAAAATTTATTCATTCATTCTAAAAGTATGTGCCTGGTGCTGTTCTAGGCACTGTGAAAAGCATTGTAAACAACAAGGTACAAGTCCCTGCCTACTTGGAACTTTCATTCTAATGGGGGAGAGATAGATAATAAACTGAATGAGTAAATTAAATATCTTGTATGTTAGATGTTGACAAGTGCTACATGAAAAATAGAGCAGGGAGGGAGGATAGGGAATGTAAGGAATAGGAGTTATAATTTTAACGTGGTCAAGGAAGCCACATTGAAACATACAAGACAGTGGGAAGAGCATGTCTTGAGGTCCTGAGGAAGGGTCATGACTGGTGGATTCACGGCACAACAACAGAGTTAGTGTGGAATGTATAGAGTGTGTGAGGAGGAGAGTAATAGTTGGTGAGGCTGCAGAAGGAAGGTGGGGAGGAAGCAAGAGCTTTGACTTTTGTCTGAGTAAGATGGGAAGCCATCAGAGGGTTGGAGTAGAGGATGACATGATTGGACGTATGTTTTAATAGAACATCCATAGTGGGGCAAGGGCAGGAGCAGGGAGACCAGTCAGGAGACTTGCAAAAATCTGGCTGAGAATTGATAGCTTGGACCAGCATAGTAACCACTGAAGCAATGAGAAAATGATTGGATTCTTGATATATTTTGAAAGTAGAGCCAGCACTAGATTGATAACCTTACTTCCCACCTCAATGAAAAAAATGGTAACAGAGAACTTCCAGATTCCATCACCCCATTTCTGTACTTGTCAGCATCTGTACCCATATATTCTGCTTCCCTTCCTGTTCAGCATAGATGAACTTTACATACCCCATGTATGAACTAGAAACCATGCCCCCTCACCTACTCAAGAATGTTGCTCTACCAACTCTCCCCTTTCTCTCTTACATTACCTGCATCGTGAATAGGCTATTCTAATTTTTTCACTCATTAATTTAAAAAATGCAAACTTTCTCGTGTCCTTATTTCCCCTGCCGGGTATCCATTTAATTCTTTGCAGCCAAACTCTTGTTTTTTCTTTCTCTCTCCAGTTCCTCATCTCATTTCCTTCGAATCTATTCCCATAAGTCTTTGGCCCCCCAACATGGCACCAAAACTCCCCTCACCAAGGTTACCAATGACTTTCACATTGCTACATCTAGTGGCCATTTCAGTTCTTATTTTTCTTGACCTTGGAGCAATTAACAAAGTTGTTCACCGCCTTGTCCTTGATAAACTTTCTTCGCACACCATCCAGGACACCACACACTCTTGCTTTTACGTCTACCTTGGTAGTTGCTCCTTCTCAATCGCCATTGCTGGTTCTTTCTCTTTTCCTTTACCTCTTAATGTCGATGTTCCCCAGGGCTAGTCCTTGGTCCTCTTCTCTCCATCTACACTCATTTCCTTTATAATTGTATCTGGTCCCATAGCCTTAAATACCATCTGTATGCTGATGACTCCCAAGTATTCTAGGTCAAATTTCACTCCCCTACTCCAACTAATATCCAGCTGCCTCTTCAACATCTTTGCTTGTGTGTGTCTAAAAGACATCTCAAACTCAATACTTCCAAAACTGAACTCTTGATTTTCCCCTCCATCCTGCCTGACCTGCTCTATCCTGCTCCATCCTGCCCACAGTTGCTCAGACAGAAACCTTGAAGTCATCCTTGATGCGTCTCTTACCTGATACATCAGGAATCTTGTTGGCTCTCCTTTCGAAACATATCCCGAATCTGGCCCTACTATGCCTTCCTCTGCCACCACCCTGGCCCCAGCCTCTATGTCCTATAGCTACCTATTGACATCTTTCTCTGCTTCTATCTCATCTGCACCCCCAGCCCCAAAGTTTATTTTCAACAGAGCAGTCAGAGAGATCCATTTAAAATGCAAGTTAGATCACATTCCTCCTCTGTTCAAAACCCTCCAAAGATTTCCCTATTGTACTCAGAGTAAAAGGCAAAGTCCAAATAATGGAGTACATGTTTCTCCCTCACTTCCAGGCAGTCTTCTCCTTGCTGAGAGCGCTTATCACCTTCCAACGTGATATATCATCCACTTAAAATGTATTATGTCTATTGTTTATTGTCTGTGTACCAACTAGAATGTCAGCTCCATGAAGGCAGGGATTTACCTCTCTTTTTTTCACTGATATATCAATCTCAGGAACCTAGAATAAATACTGGTACATAGTAAGTATTCAACAAATACTTACTGAACAAATGCAGGAAGGATTTTTACCCTGGAGAGAGGACCCATTCTTTTCACTTGCAAACATCTCCTAATTTTGTCAATGGAATTTTCTATTACAAGTGAAGTGAGCTAATGTGATTTAGTGACGATTATAATCACTAATCACTCTTGAGCCCTTAATCTATTTCGAAACAGGGAAAGTCACCTAAACAAAAATGAATACTGCACGTTCATCAAGAAAGTATTTATGGTGCACCTACTATGTGCCTGGCACAGGGATGAATGCCATTGAGGGTTGGGGACTGTGGAGGAAGATTTCAGAGAAAGTTTAAGGCCTCCCGGCAAGTTTGCTTGAAGTCATACTCTTACTTTGACTAGAAGTCATTTTGCTGTGACAACCCAGGATTTGTTTGTTGCCTTTTCATTTTTCTCTCTGTGCTATAACGAAGATTCCCGTCAAGCCTGGACTTATGAGGTAGGGGTAGGAAGAGAGGTTACAGAAAGTGTTAAGAAATAGGAGTTGAAGCTGTGAATGAAAAATGTTGCCTGCCCTATCAGCACACAAATGATGCTGTGGGCTATCATCAGCCACTACCACCGCCCTGAGGGAACTCCGGATGGAGACAAAAGGGCTGCCCACTGCCAAGCCCTCAGTCACTACAGCCACCCCAGCAGTGCACCCTGAGGGGACTCAGGATGGGAAAGAACAGGATACTGGCCCTAGATAATTAAGGTGCATATCAAAGGAATGATTTCCATGAGCCCAGATTCTTGCTTCTTCCCATACATAGAAAAGTGCTAAATTCAATAACTTGAGATGTCTGGTTTTCTTTCATTAACGGTAATTTTTTGACGTTCCGACTACCTGGATTTTGTTGCAAACGCTCCTATATATCCTGGTTCCTCCCTCACCTCTTCAGAACAGTCCCTCAGAGCTGCCTGAGAGGCTGCCTCCCAGGCTTAAGTCCTCAGCAAGTCCACCGAATAAAACATAATTCTCAACTTTTAGGTTGTGCAATTTTTTTCAGTCGACAAAGCCTTCAGCAGTTCTTGAAGAAGATTAAATGGGAGGACATTGCTTCTAAGAAGGAATTGCCTCTGCAATTTTTGGTCACTGATCGAAAAGAAGCCTCAGACCCCAGTCCAAAAGTACAGGTCAAGCATTCACCAGTTCATCAGACGTGGATGGCATTAAGTGGTTCTGGAAGGTGTCAGAGGTTCTGAGAAGCCACCAGGAGCTGCCATTGCTGAGGAAAGGAAGACAGCTGGACGGGTCTCTACTCTCTCTTCACTCTTCATCCAGAGGAGTTTCTTTTTATCGGTTTCACTTGTTTATGCGTACACATCAGATATTTTTGAACAAAGGATTTCACCTGTTAATATCTTAATTTCTGTCTGGGAAAATAAAAGTCCATCTTATTTTACTGTTTCTTTTCCTCACGGATCTCTGCAAGCTTTGGAAGAAGGGATATAAATAGAATTCACGCTCTGGAAGTGTAAAGGCTCTGAGAGCTCTTGCTGGTAGAATTAAGGCAGCTATTAACCTCTCTGTGCTTCACTTTCATTCCTGCAGCATAGTATCACGTTTTTTATATTGCCACCTCTGTAAAGATGATGAATTTGAAACAGCTTGGAAAGCACTAGCTTCCATTTCACCTTGAAAGTCAAATACCAGTGTTAAATAATGAAAAGAACCATCTCGTAGGATGCCGTGTGCATTTTTCCATCAGCTACTGCACTTACCAAGATTAATAAATGTATCCACCTATCTGCTCAATTAATTTGCAGTAAAAGAGTATAATCATCAGTAGACACACAGGAGAATTGTGCACTTTGGCAGGCAGGCATACACAAAGAGTGGGTGAGGAATGAATAAGCTACAACTACACACACAGCAACATCGATACAGCCCCCAAACATAATGCTGAGCAAAAGAAGCCATACACAAAAGAGCATATGCTGAATGACTCCATGTCTATAAAGTTCGAAAACAGCAAAACTAATCTGTGAGGTTAGACGCCAGGATAATGGTTACCCTTTGGGGCAGAGCGGGGGTCGGGCGGGGGGAGTAGCAACTGGAGGAAGATACAAGGGAGGGCTTCTGGGTGCTATTCACATCCTGTTTCTCTATCTGGGTATTAGTTACAAGGATGTGTTTACTGTAATAATTCATTGAACTGTACACTTAATGATTTGCGCACTTTTCTCTAGGTGTCTTCCATTGTAATAAAAATATTACGTGGGCAATTAATATGGCTTGATTTGGGTGAAGAATTTTTTGAAATTAATTTTTATTGGAGTGTAGTTGATTTACAATGTTGTGTTAGTTTCTGCTCTACAGCAAAGTGAATCAGTTATACATATACGTATATTCACTCGTTTTTAGATTCTGTTCCCATATAGGTCATTACAGAGTACTGAGTAGAGTTCCCCATGCTATACAGTAGGTTCTTATTAGCTATCTATTTTATTGGGTGGAGAATTTTATTTTGTCCCCCGAGATAAGTATAAATGCTGCTGTGTCTTTGCAACTCAGGCCTGGGATGGAAGCCTCAAGGACTGTCCTCTGAGGATCACCCCATCCCAGAGGCTGACACAAATCTGGGATAGCAATTGACAGTTTTAATTACATCCTAGTTTCATTCTAAATACCAAGGTAACAGGCTTTGAGGAAAAATTGTGTCAACCGACAACCATTAAGATGCGCGTGTACACAGTAGAAATGCTCTGCCATGTTGGGGGTTGAGGTTTACCATTTCTGTACGCATTTAAATCAGCTGCTTACTCTGACTGATTCTCCTACTGTTGAGTTTGGCAGGATGCCATATGCAATGAGACCCATGGGTATTTATTGAGGATAGTGATGAATACACTGTGAACCATAACTTTTTATGGTCATATGTTCCTTTTCTCATATATTTGTTATAGTTTGTAATTTTGTGCAGATTTCAGAGCATTTTTTTTTTTGGCCTTGCCGCACGGCATGCAGAATCTTAGTCCCCCGACCAGGGATCAGACCTGTGCCCCCTGCAGTGGAAGCGTGGAGTCTTAACCACTGGACCGCCAAGGAAGTCCCAGAGCATTTCTCTATAGAAAACCATCATTTAACAAAATGCTTAATGCCACCTGTAGAAACAGCTTTATTGGAATAAAACATGACTAATAAATGTCTGAATTAAATTAGACACTTAAAAAATACATATAATAATAGCTTCTAATCCTGAGTCTGCCATTTATTAGCTATATGTCTGTGGGCCTTTTGCTGAAACTATTTCAGCCTGTTTTCCTCAGTGGTCTCACCCTCATGGAGTTGTCATGAGGATTAAGTGAGATAATCCATGTAATTAATGTAGCGCACTTAGCACAGGGTCTGTACCCAAAAGCTTATTAAATCTTCACTCTTGGTTTTATTAGTAGCTTAACTACCACGTTATATGTGCATGGTAAAACTGATCACTTATTCGGGGTATTTAAATCGAAAATAACATTTGAACAGAGAAACGCAGTAGACAACACTAACAACCAAGAAAAAATAATCTGAAAGAAACTTAAAATTGAGAAATTTCTATATATTAATCGATTCTTTTGATGACTTCACAAAAGAACACCTCTCTTAAGTACTAATGATTTTAAAAGATGATAACCAACGTTGAAAAGGAGCAGAATTTCAGAATTACTGACTGGCTCATGCAGTATTCATTTTCCCTTGACTGAACATCAGATGTCATTGTGACCTTTTAAAGAACCCAGCTTTAAAGAGCAAAATGTTCTCAGCAGTTTTCTTCCTGGGACTTTAAAGATTAGATGACACCTTATATGTTTCCTTTCTTCCTCCTTCCTTCCCTCAAAGGGCAAGGGGAGTGCATTAGTAAGAACAGTAAACTTGAGATCTGAATCCTGGTGCCAACTTGTATTAATTGCATGAACTTAGCAAGTCACTTGATCACTCTAAACTCCATTTTGTTATGTATTTGAGGTACCTCATTGCTGATCATTACAAGGCAAGAATTACATGAAGTAGTTGTTTGCTTCTGAACCCTAGAAAGCTCTGATGCTTGTAAGTAGGATAAGATATGCAAAGGATCAACCAACATGTTTTTGTTTGTGGTACCTTTTCCTCAGTCCTATCCATTTGCCCATTTGGGCAGTCATATTATTGATTCAAGGGAGGTCTGATGGAGCAGAAATGCAGAGAGAAACAAGAGGTGATGTATGGCTTATGAGTTTCAAAACAGACTTTTTGAAACTCATTACAGAGATCATAGTTTGAGAAAAAAGAAATTTTGAGTTTCAACAGCTTAGGATTTCAGGCACAAACAACAGACTTGAAAGAATACATGGATAATCAGAGCCAGTTTTTCCTCTTGCTTTATCACCTGGGAACTGGAAGGGGAAGAAAAGCAGCAAGAGAGAAGAAGCAACAGAAATAGACTTTTGACACTGTACCCTGCTGTCTGTCCCCCAGGCCAAGGACTGAAGGGTGGGAAGCATGATGGAAATTTCAGATGAGTTTGGGGAACCCCAGAGCTGAGATCACCTGTGTCTTGCTTTTAAGACAGCGTTCTAGGAGGGAGCAAATGTTCTAGAACTCCCTAGCACCCAGAAGGAGGAAGGAACGATAGAGTAGAGAGAGCCTTGCAATATCTCTGTGCCCACTGTGGCGTGCAGAGCTGCCAAGAGGTTGAGAGAGCCAAAGCAAGAGATATTTCAGATCCTGTGATCAAAGTAAAGCAAACTCCACAGTAAATGGGAGCCAGTCAAGGTCAAATAGGTCAAGGTCCAGAAGTCTCAGCAGATTTCAGCATAGACATGTGATGATGATGTCCTGATGACCAGTGACCAGATCCCCATAGCTCTGGATGCCTGGACATTGAGATACTCTCCAGGACTTAACCATGACTGTGGGGAAAAGGGGAAGAGACCCTAAATTGACACAGTAAACACTTAAACAACTGAGGATTGCCTAGCATTGCAGAGATTGTTTCCATCATCCAGCAAAATTGATACAAACAAGGAAAAGTTCTTTACATGTTAGAAAAATACACATTCCTTGCTTACATGAGTTGGAGGCCTGAGAATTTATGCCAACTGACATTCTGTACTGAACATGAAGAATTATTTGGGACTTCTACCCAAGTCCTCATGGAATCCCTAAGATGAGACTCATCCTTCTGCTTGCAGCTTCTATGAGAATTGGAAAGAGCATTCAGAGGCTTACACTGCTAATTCTCAGTGACAATATTTGCCCTTTGTTGTTGCCAAAGAGACAAACAAATCCCCCCACTGGGCTACTCCTCCCAGGTCCTCACCCTCTGGCCCCCTCTTCAACACAAGTCCAAGTTTGTCTATGGACTCACCTGTTTCTGTGGACAATCTTGTTCGAGTACTTCTTTTTTCAAAAATCATGCCTAAGGACTTTCCTTGCAGTAAAGGCAAATACTGAAAGTCAAGGACAAGAATACAATTAAAATGAAATATACATTCTATATCCAATAGCAAGGATTATGTTTCAAAACTTATTCTTTACATTATCAGAAAATGTAGAATAATGAACACTGTTTCCAAACAAGTGTTCAGATGTTATTTAAAAAGTAAATTTAAAGTGTTTTTTTCATGTTGTATACAAATGGGGGAAGGGAACAGGAATTCCCACAGCTTACTGACACGTAATGAGAAAGTAGTATTAGTTGCTCTGGGTTCAACCTGAACATTTGTTCCAAAGTTTATTAATATTTCATACTGGAGCCATCTTCTTACTTAAATCCGTGGAAACCTCTACCAGTGTTCAATGACCCTGAAGATGCTTGGTTCAGAAGTGTTTTCTCAGCTAGGAATGTGCTTCTCTGTCACAGCGTGGGGTACCCAGACTCCTAAAGATGAAGCTCCAGAGTTTCAGCTACACTTTCATCATTCATCCTTGTGAGAGTGCAAAGACTTTGTTTCTAGAAGTCATGTGGAAACCATCTGGAGAGTTTGGGTGTGGGGTGGAGCTCTACCTCCTTCCTCTTCTGTAGATGGACTTCCCCATAGGATGAGTTCTAGAACAAACACATTCCTGCCAGCTAACCTTCCTCACCACGAAGTGTGAAGAACAAAAAGCCTGGGATCTTGGGGGACATTTTCTCCTTATTTCAAGGTCTTCTATAGGAACCCATAGCAGTTGGAGTCACTCCTATTTTCAGTTCGTTCTTAGGAACTTGGAGAGCTAGTGAACTAGATAAGAAAATCAAGGTTGTGTAAAACTTTCTCAACCTGAAACCAGCTCTTTCAAATGCTTCTGAACAAGCTTGGAATATGAAAACACTTTCACAATTAAGCAGTCTAAATGAAGCTGCTGCATTAATTAAGCATGTTTCAAACATAAATTGCTCAAAATGCAGAATAATGCTTCCAGCAAGGCACCATATCCCATCTCTTCTCCTACTTGGTTACCATTTAATTGTTTCTTTGCTAATATAAATTTTTTAACACTGTCACATCATCCTGAATTTTTTAAAATTATCCTAATGATGATATATCTGATATTCATCCACAATTGAAATTTTGTTGCTAGAAAAAATGTATCATCCTTATTTTTCATTTGATAGAAAACACACAGAGAAAAGAAAGAAGGTATAAAAATAAAATCTTTCCAGAGAAATGATTTCTTAGGTTCTGATTCAGTTAATAATGACTTTCAACATTCCACATGAAAGAAATGCAATGAATTGTCATTAAATAACTGATTTTTATGCTTTTTATATGCCTGTACACTCAGTGATAATCAATTATCTTGCCTGTGTAGTTTCATTACTTAGCTACTGTTTAGGAATTTTAATGTATTTTCTTTTCCCTCTTTCTCTGGAAAGGCTGTCTTTAAAAAGGCTGATTGGTAGCAGTGGAAGGTAATGTGGAAATGCTACATACCTCTCCTTTCTGTTTTATCCTGAATTTCAGATCTGCTGATAGCCATAGCATATACTTAATTTCTTCTCCTGTAAAGTTCTTTAGAGTGAGGAGGTCACGACCCTTTAGCTGTACTTTATTTTGTAGTGGTTGTCCACATCTACAAAAAAGAAAAAGAGAACTATATATTTAAGAAAACAAAATCTATGTCCTATGGTAATTCACTGTTTAATTCTTGACACAAAACATAACAACCACATAGCAACATTGCAAATGTGTAGCCTCATGTGTCTCTGCAAAGTGCTAATGCCTTAAAATTGATATGGCTGTGGTTTACATTTTAGATAGCCAGTATTCTGAATGTTGAGAGAAAAGAAAAATTTGAGGAAAGAGGCTGAATTCTTCTCGGCTGGAAATAACCATATGAGTGGCTTTGTTATGTATTAGTTAGGCAGGTTATCTAAACTCTCTCTGCACCTAAATTCCTCACCTAAAAAATGAGTATAATAATCTTATAGGGTTGTTATAAGGATGAAATGATTTAATACATGGAAATCAGACAGTGTCTGGCATATAATAAGTATTTGATCAATTTTAGCTATTATGATTGAAATCATTCAGTGGTACAAACAGAATTTGTTATGTACATACAATAGAAAACAATTTCATTCTTTTCCCTCTACTGCCCTTCAGATCTATGCTTGAAGATTTGTTCTTTATTGTCCCTGGTCAGATACAATGGACCCTGTGGCTTTTCTATTAACTTTTAGGGGAAAAAAAGTCCTCTGCTTATTTTATTCCTTCAAAGAGTCTCAGTAAAAGCATGTGTAATAATAACAATGATTTTTTTTTAACTTTAAGAAATGTACTGCAGGGCTTCCCTGGTGGCACAGTGTTTAAAAATCCACCTGCCAGTGCAGGGAACATGGGTTCGAGCCCTGGTCCAGGAAGATCCCACATGCCGCGGAACAACTAAGCCCTTACACCACAACTACTGAGCCTGTGCTCTAGAGCCCGCGAGCCACAACTACTGAGCCTGCGCACCACAACTACTGAGCCCTCGTGCCACAACTACTGAAGCCCACACACCTAGAGCCCATGCTCCACAACAAGAGAAGCCACCACAATGAGAAGCCCATGCACCGCAACGAAGAGTAGCCCCCGTTTGCCGCAACTAGAGAAAAGCCCGTGCCCAGCAATGAAGACCCAATGCAGCCAAAAATAAAATAAATAAATAATTAAAAAAAAAAAAAGAAATTCAGCAGATTTCTGAGAATAAATTTAGAGAGATCCACCATGATGGATTTTCAATGCCATGACTAAAGTCTGGAGACAAAAAAGATACCAAGAGCCCCCCCAAACAGAATTAATGTTGAGGCAAGAGCAAGTATGGCCTGTGGCCTAGGCTGAACACAGGACCTAAGAGTCATGGAGGAGCCTTGACTGTGGTCTAGTATGTTGCTAAAGCTGAAATCCTCTAGGGCTCAACCACTCCAGTATTGTATTTGCACTACTAGGAACAATGGTTGGACATATGCATGTGAAACAAAAGCATTATAACCTTGGATCCTATGTAGAGCAGCCTGTGTCAAGTGCAAAAACCTGGAAAACTGGTGAGAGGACCTGGTGGGATAAGTTTTTGCCCATAGCACTATGAGGGCCAAATCCGAAGTACATTAATAATGAACTATACCAATATTTTGGTTACCTCTTTCCGTGAACCCCTTTTGGACAGAGTAAGTCCCCTGGGTTCTTGGGGACAAAAAGAGTGGAAAGGTAGATCTTGTAAATCTGTCATACTAGCCTGTGAGGGTTGGAGTAATTAACTGGAAAATTTTTTTTAAAACTGTATCTCACCTGGTGAGGGGGGTCGTACTGTTTACACCATTGAAAAATCATTAGAGCAGCCACCACCTTTCTCAATTCTGTCCAGGAGGCGGGGCAGGAAATGTTGTCTTGGGAAAAAGAGTTGTTTTTCATAGATATCAAGAGCTAACCAGGAAAATTTATCACTGGAAGGAAAGCAAACACAATGGTTCCAGTTTAAATTCCTATCCTGTTTACTGTCTCCTCATAGACCTCCCCTTGGCTCCAAAATGGAGTTGCCACACCTCTTTCCTAAGCTACTTAAAAATTAGAGAAAAGTAGAAAACCTCCACAATTGTACCATGTTGAAATGCCTCCTCCACAGACCCCTTTTTTCCTGTCTGTATCAAGCATTTCTTGCTTTCTGGTGATAAACTCACACGCGAGTTAGCTAGGTAAAACCGCTGGCCTAAAGGGCTATTAAGTTCTCAGAGAGACCCGGTGCTTCAGTTGGAAGCAGCCTACTCTAGTTCATGAGCCAGACCAAGGCCAGAATCACTATTTTAGTGTTCCCATAAAATGCTTGGTCTCTTTGTACTCAAGTGTGTCTCCTTGGTAAACCAGACCTAAACCACATTATCATTCTTCAGCCAACACATAACGGGGAGAATACAATATTGGAGAAAACAATGGGAACCACATACAGATTTTCTGTCAAAACTGTCATGGCAGTCGGTTATAGCAGAGCTTTTGAAAAAGGCAAGACTCGTTCGTTACATTAATTTTATCCCTTGAAAAAATAATTACAGAGATTTCTTGACCCCAAATCACTGAATGCTAAGAAGTTAGGCCAAGGTAATAGTAGACCCTTGTGTTAGCTTTACCGAAATATCTTCCTAGCTAGAAAATGGAAGAGTATTCTCTATTGGCAGAATGAAACCTTTCATTGCTACAGTCTGCATTTTCCAATTCTAGTAAATTGTTTGGAGTAGCGGGGGCGACCTGGATGTGTTCCCTTGTATAATTGTATTTTGTTGGAAGAGAAAGTGCTTAATTCGAGTAAAATGTGGTCAGTCAGAAACTGACTTTGCCAGAGTAGGAAAAAATTCAGTGTTAAATGATATTTTGATCCCCATGGAGAGTTTGAGATAAAGACTTTAGCTTCTGGAGGCATAAGAGAGGGCCAATGGGCCTTATGGCAGAGATTTTTGTGTTTCTTTAACATTGCAGACTCATACAAAAGGCATATCTTCTTGGTGTTTTTTTCTTCTTTACTGAGATTTCTTTACTGAGATTTTGGCTATATCTTTAAAAAAAAGGGGGGGGGAGGATGGGAGGATATTGAGCAAGGGGAGATTGGCCAATTTGATCAATTTGGAAGGATCGAATTCATCAAAGCAGTGGATTGAAAAGAGCAGTGGTTTTAAATATTCAAATTCGAGTCCTAGTTCAACTATGACCTTGGGAAGATCATTTTCCATTTTTGGCATTAATTCCTCATCTGAAAAAGTAAGAAAATGAACTACAAATCAGTGATCCTTCATGTCTTTGTCTTCCACAACACTCTTGAAGTTCATAAATACAAGATTTCCCACAGGCCATACTGGAGCCATCTGAATTCTCAGTGGCCCAAATTTAATTTCATCCCTTTCTTTCCATCCCAGAAAAGTATATTGCAACGCATGGCAGGGAGAGTGACTCTCTTTTCACAAAACCCTTGAATATGATCCTATTGATTTGGAAAATAAAAGCACAAATCATTTCCAAATTTCTCTATTATTATTATTTATTTATTTATTTATTTATTTATTTTTTGCTTTACACGGGCCTCTCACTGCTGCGGCCTCTCCCGTTGCGGAGCACAGGCTCCGGACACACAGGCCCAGCGGCCATGGCTCACGGGCCCAGCCACTCCGCGGCATGTGGGATCCTCCCGGACCGGGACACAAACCCGTGTCCCCTGCATCAGCAGGCGGACTCTCAACCACTGCACCACCAGGGAAGCCCTCTATTATTAACAATAATAATAATTTATTAATAAAAATATACCTGCAACCTTTGTCACTGTTGCCACATGCTCATATGTGGTATAAATTACTATTGATCACTGGGTAACTAGATGGTTTCTAAGATACCTTAGATAGTCAGTATTCTAAAACTGTGAAACTTTGCCCTCATCTGAAAATTGAAGAGTGGGGTGAGGATTCGTGCAGACCTACTATTAAAGGGCTGGAAATGCGAAACTGTCGAAAATCTGTGGCCGCCTCTACTTCTTTTATCTTAAATTATTAAATTACTAAAAATAACAAACTAGAAATAAAACCCCAATTCTACTGTTGGCCAAGGGAAACATCATGACCCCATTCCATTCCTGGTCTCATGCCTTGTATAATTTTCTGAAGTGAAGAAATATGTTTTGTTGTTGTTGTTTTAATTAATTTATTTTTGGCTGCGTTGGGTCTTTGTTGCTGCGCACAGGCTTTCTCTAGTTGCGGTGAAGGGGGGCTACTCTTCGTTGCAGTGCGCGGGCTTCTCATTGCAGTGGCTTCTCTTGTTGCGGAGCACGGGCTCTAGGCGGGCGGGCTACAGTAGTTGTGGCTCGCGGGCTCTAGAGCGCAGGCTCAGTAGTTGTGGCGCACGGGCTTAGTTGCTCCGCGGCATGTGGGATCTTCCTGGACCAGGGCTCAAACCCATGTCCCCTGCATTGGCAGGTGGATTCTTAACCACTGCGCCACCAGGGAAGCCCCAAGAAATATGTTTTTTAAAAGGCACTCATTTTCAATTATGATGGAAAATGTAAATAATCAAAGAGGACTGTTTTCTCTCCTCTACACAAGAGTGTGGATGGCCTGTAATTGCTTCTGCATGTCCACGTATGTATAGATCGGCATGTGTGTGGGATGAAGGGAACTTAATGAGTTCTGTAAGCCCTTAGGGAGGCCTGGAATGAAATACCTGAAAACCAGTCACCTCTGGCTCCAATCCATAACCTCCACAGAACTGGGTGGCTTAGCTCAATATTCTCTGAAGAAATTTCTATTTGTGAGATGAAATCGAACTGCATTTACAAATTGGTCTCCTCTGATAAAGAAAGATATTATTTTAGTGGTTTCTTTAAAAGCTATAAGTGGTTTCCTTAATAGGAACAAATCATAGGACACTGTCTATTATCCAAACACAGCCAGGCTCTAGAGCCTTGTTTGTGAGATGAAAAGCCTATGGATTGGGTGTTCTCGGCAGTCTTGGTGTCTAATCCTATTGATTTTGTAAAAAAAGAAAAAAAAAAAAGAAAAGAAAAGAAAAAAAAACTGGCTAAAAATGATTGATCCGGGAGCCTGTGTAGATGGCTTCAGCCTCACTTGAGCAGTCATTTTATCATGCCCATGTGATATGGCTGCTCGCTTCAAAACTGTGCAGTCCCTATTTTGTGGCATCGCCAAACCCTAACCACATATTTCCTACTACTCTCTAGCACTACACTCACATGGTATGTAACAAGCGCCCTCCGCCTTTCCCAAGAGAGACAGGGGTGGGGAGGGGGGAATGGGGGGAGTGGGGGGATGCGGAAGAACCCGAATCTCTGCAGAAAGCTGAAAATCAAAGTAAAAGTACCATACAGGCAGAGATAATGGGGAGATTTTCTCTATTGTTAAGGGGTCGTCAAAGATTATAGGTCTTATTGGAGATCAGCAATTCTGAAATCATCTAGCTGGCAGGTAGGGTGGCTAACAAAAAGAGCAGGAAAGAAAAATACTCACGCCACCTGAAAAGGACACCATTTCAGAGTTATGCCATTTTTCAATAGAGACTCATGCTCTGTAGTTTCTAATGACATGGGTGATTCGAGGCTTTCATATTTTCAAATAGCAGGTATGGATTTGGGCTGATTTAGCCATGCTTTTGCCTCAGTCCCCATTCACTGTGAGAGATGGCTAGCCTGGATTTTCAGAGTCATAGTCTGGCTACTGCATAGAGAAAATAGAATGTTAGTAAATGCCAAAAAATGCCTAAATATTTGGAAGAGGTTTTACTTGCAAAAATTTAACCTGTAATAATGGTAAAAAAAAAAAAATCAGTCATCACTGTGATTTTCAAAAAAGAGTGTAAGTTTAAGCTCCAAGCTTTGGTTATTCATTCAGTTGATTATTTCCAGCTCAGTGATGAGTCTTTGTTAAAAACTGTGGAATGAAATTTCATCGCACTTTTATCTGATGTAACTCAGTGGGATGGAATGATAAAATAATGAACATTTGCCTGTCACTTGACAGTTTTCACACACATTATCCCACTGATTATTACTAGACTGTGACTTCATGTGTCTGGAATGAAATAACTTATTTACCTTATTTACCACTGTATCTCCAACACCTTGCTTAGGGTGTGGCACAAAGTAGGTGCTCAGTAAGTATTTATTAAATAAATGATTGAACCACCCTGTGATGTAGGCAGAACAGGTATTACTCTTTCTCCCATTTTATAAGTGAAGCAACATCACAGAAAAGTTTAGTGACTTGCTCAAGGTTATATAGCCAGCGAGTGGTAGTGCCAGGCCTTGAACCCAGTTCTTTAGACTCTAAACCTGAGCTTTCCTCCAGATTCTTGGTTTATATAGTCTAACTCTGGCACTAACTAGTAAACCCCATAATCTGTCTGGGCCTCATTTACCTTATCTGTAAAATAGGAGAAGGCATTATTCTGTGGCTCTGAGGTCCCAACTTTACAATATCATTTACAATGTTGTTCTGGCTTCTGAGTGGTGCTAATGGTAGAGTCCAGAGAGTCCAGAGCTGTCAGGCGGCCAAGAGAAGGGAAGCCCAGGGCCACAATCACAGGGCCACTTCCTAACAGTGGGAGAAAACTTCAGACTAGAAGCTTCTAACTTTAAGAGTCATTGAGGTCATTTTGAGGTTGGTTTCGGTTGTCAAGAGGCACTGGGAAAATTCTGATTGTTAACAGGCAGTTACTCTAGAAGCTTTCTGGCAACAATGTCCAGATTTGATGGCCTTGCTTCCCCGATTAACCCATCACCCTTGTCCTCTTCCCCAGGGACACACTCCACACCACCTTCGACTGCAGGCATAGCCAATTGGCTGTGAGGAAGATGCAGCTTTGTAAATATTTATGTAGTCGTTCTTTTGGGGTCTGTTTTTTTTAAAGATCGAATCAATCCCCATGCCCCAGAATGATATATTGTTTTCAGGCAAACCCAAATACAAGCTGAAGGCCCTGTGGAAATTAGTTCCTCTCATTTCCTTCAGACAGTTGCTCCTTTAGAATGTACACAAATGGAAGATGTCCAGAACATTTAGTCTGTTATACGTGCCACGGTTAGTAGCCCCCCACCCCGCCGTCACCTCCCAGCGCCCCATGAAATCTGATTACAGAGGACTGAGAAATGAAAGCTCAGCTGGAATTAGAGACAGCTGTCTCCAACAAGGGTAGAACCTGGCACTATACCCTGCAGAAAGAGGCCTTAGGAGGCTGCACCTCTCTGCAGAATAGAGTTTCATTTATCACCACGGTTCCTAAGCAGAATAGAGTTTCATTTATCACCACGGTTCCTAAGTCAGACTCAAATCTCTGGCCATCACTTACCGATAATTTCGAACCGCGAAACTGTGACCGTTTCTAAGAGCTGCCTTGTTCAACAGGATCCTCAAATTAAACAGCATATTCTTTCGATAGTGAAAAGGATGATTCTGTGCTCTTGAAAACGCCGCACGAAGGTAGCCAGTGGGGTCCACCTGAAAGCTAAGAGTCCTTTGATTACAGTGAGAGAGCAAAGGTAATATCACCCTTCAACTACCTTATCAAATTCCCCTGGTTAGAGATACTGCAGGGCAGGGTCCAGGAGCATTTGAACTTTAAGCCAAGCTCCATCCACCACTGTGGGGTTTTTTTGTTTGTTTTGGTTTTTGTTTTGTTTTTCTTGGAGAAGGAATCCTGACTCTTTTGGTGCTCAGACTCCTCATTTTTCATAATATATTTATGCTGTCACATACTTGTACAAAATCAATTGACAAGTACTCGTTGGGTGTATAATATATGCAAGACACTGCAGTGCTGGCTGCTGTGAAGGTACATAGAAATAACTCATTCCAAAAATGCGAATTGGCAGTGCAAAACCCCAGATGTAGACGTGACATCCCTGAGTATTTCCAGTGATATCACTTTCCTCCATGTCCCAGCCTTTCTACAAAAACAAATAGAAAGATGTGCCCTGGAAGGTACTTGTGTGTGTGTGTGTGTGTGTGTGTGTGTGTGTGTGTGTGGCAAAAAGCTGGAGTGGGGATGGAGATAGAGTAAAAAGATCTCTGTCCTGGGGCTCCCATTGTGCCTTGCACATAGTAGGTCTTCAATAAATAAGGGGTTGCCTATTAATTCCATCAGAAACCCATACTCAGCAGAAGCGGGGAGGTGGGGTACCAAATGTTCCTCCCCTGGCAGCCTCTCCGGATCACTAAGGGGCCATCCAAAACTTCACACTCATTCATTCATCCAGTTAGAGATCAGATATTTTCAAAATCTATTCTGTGTCAGATACTGGGCTAGGCTGGAATTTCAGGGACGGAAGATGATCTCACCTTTGCAGAGTTTACAGTTCAGTAAGGGTCATAGATCTGTAAATAAATATCCATAATACAAGCCCATAGGGGAGGTCCAGATAAAGTGCCTCCACATCACAGGGAAGGGAGAGAACTCTAAGTGGGGAGGGTGGGAGGGCAAGGTAAGCACTTGCTAGATGTTTGTGGAATGTAAAAAAGAAAAAGTGTCATTTAAAAGCCAACCATGGCAGGGGCTTCCCTGGTGGCGCAGTGGTTGAGAGTCCGCCTGCCGATGCAGGGGACGCAGGTTCGTGCCCCGGTCCGGGAAGATCCCACATGCCATGGAGCGGCTGGGCCCGTGGGCCATGGCCGCTGAGCCTGCGCGTCCAGAGCCTGTGCTCCGCAACGGGAGAGGCCACAACAGTGAGAGGCCCAAGTACCTCAAAAAAAAAAAAAAAAAAAAAAAGCCAACCATGGCCACATCAGGGGCAGGGATGGTCGTGATGTCATAATTAATATCAGCAGGGAAATTTATTGACACGATTCCCTTCTACTCACAGAGGATGAGGTGGGATAAGAGAGGGAAAGACTGTGATTTCCAAACCTCTGGCAAATCTGTTCTGGAAAGACTATTCCAGGCAGACTGCTTGCAGAGGTGCAGGGGTGAGAAGGTAGAGAATGAATGCTCCACGTGGCAGAAGAGATGGCAGCTTTGTTTGAGAAGATCACCTTAAAGCATCGTTGAAGAGGCAAAACTCAGTAGGCTCAGTAGTTGTGGCTCACGGGCCTAGTTGTTCCGCGGCATGTGGGATCCTCCCAGACCAGGGCTCGAACCCGTTTCCCCTGCATTAGCAGGCAGATTCTCAACTACTGCGCCACCAGGGAAGCCCAATAAATATTTTTTTTTAAATTTCCTGACATAACGCTTTATTCAAAATAAGTCTACAATTGGAATACGATGTTTTTGTTTTGCTTTTTATCCCATAAATAATGATTATTATTTTTTATTACATTTACATACAGTAAGTGATTATTATTATGGTGTGATTTTAGGTACAAAATCCTTCCTGCCCCAAAAGATTTTCTTCTGCCTAAAAGTTTCATCCATAGTATCATTGTTTGGGATTAAGCATTATTTCAGATGAAATTTATTATGTAAAATACATAAAACAGCAACTGGCTAGGATTCGCAATAATACTGGCATAGAAATAAGTTTAACAGATCATTTTTCAATGTTTCCTAGGACAGAAATCATGGTGAGAGGGTAATGACTTTTGTTGTTGGGGAAGCATACCTGCTACTTCTTAATGCCCGTGCCCACAGCTGTCTGGCTGAGGGTAAACTCCTCACTCCTGTGTGGGCGACCATGAGGCATGTTTTACACGCTCCTCCAAAGGTTCCCAGTGGGACTAGGCCTCGATTGCCCATGGTAGTAAACTGTCTGTCAATTCACCCTCTATTAGCTGCCTTCCCTTCCCTGTCTCACTTCCCTCACCCCCCTACCAGTGCTTCCTGGGATCATCTCCCAAATAAACCACTTGAACCCAAATACCTTTCTCAGTGTCTGCTCCTGTGGGAACCCAATCTTTGCCCAGGTCTACCTTCTCAAATATTTTTCAGTGCGCTGCTTCTTATTCGTTTCCCCCAGGCCCTCCCATCTCTGATTTGGGCTTTTAGTGTCAACATCTTTGTATCCTGTATACCATATCGAGCACTCACTCTTAGATTTGGTCCTGGTTACCCTGCAACTGGTGGTGTTCTGGTAAATATTTAATGACCAGCTCTTAAAAAAGAGAAAAAAGCTCTGATTTGTGGCACTGGCCAATGTGTGTGGTATCAATGCTCCCACCATGGACAGCTTCAAGCTACCAAAGTGACATCGCTGAACACAGAGTTGGGAAGAGAGGCGTAAGATTGGCTCTTGCAAGCCATTGTGAGCTGGCTCAGGTACACCACTGCCAACGACTCCCACCCAGAAAGGAGGATTCTCTCAAGGATGGAAATGAATAATGGAACCTGATTGTTGAGGGCCTTGAAATCCAGATTATGGAGTTAAGAATTTAATCTGTAGTCAAAGGAAGATTATTAAAGTTTTAGAGCTGGGGCAGACAAAGGGACATATGTCATTATCTGCATTGTGTCTTGAAAACCTTAATCCAGCACCACTGTGTAAGAAGTGCAGTGGGGAGAAAATGGAGGCAAAGAGGCAGAAGTTACTGTTATAATAAGGGCCTAAGAGCATACTGGGGCTGTGGAAATAGAAAAGTAGGGATGGATGCAAGAGAGATTTAGGAATTAGAATCCACCTATTGGGACAATTGGTTGGATGGTGAGGGAAGGAAGATGGAAAAGTTGATGATTTCAAGTTTATTCTATCACACTTGAGTCTAAAATTCCAAATAGCCAAATGTCACCATTGGGGATATAGAAAAATGTTCGTTTTCTGACATTTAGAGCTTGTACACATCATATATGAACTTGCAATATTTCTTTGAAATTGCTACTGTGGTTCCCTAGTGAAATCTAAGCACTGAAGAGGGAATCAATGTTATGTAAAGGAAATGGGAAGGACGTTTGAAGACCAAATGGGTTCTCCGGCTGAGTCGCTAACTGATGGTGTATTGGCTAAGTGACTTGACTCCTCTAAGATCCTCAGAGTCCTGATCTGTCCAACTAAAGGTTTTATAAAAATGGGCTATTACACTGCCTGGGAAACTTTAACATGCTAACCAAACTTGAGGTACAGTGTCTAAGAGCCTTGACATAGCTATTGCCAAGGATCTAATGCAAATTTGAGCTCTGTACAAATAAGACTTATGGCTGTTACTGCAGTGAGAAGCTCTGTTTATTTCAGAGTGTTACTAATTACATAAATACTTTTTATAGCTGGTTGTCTGGAGTCTTTAAGATCCTAAGAAGCCACAGCACTTGCATGCAGTACACACATTAGTTACAAGCTCTGTGGGATTGTTGCTGGTAGTCTGTCTTCCACTGGATATGAATAAAGAAGCATGTATCTCTGTCTGAGACTAGTAGCCATCCTGTGACCATGAGGAGAAGCAGCCTTAGAATGAACTGTGGTTTGGCAGAATGAAAGAAGGAAGGAATGCTGGTCATTTATTACATCATTGAGTTGTAAAATCAACGAACCTCATGAGTCTCCCTACCACTAGACACCTTGTTATGTAAAATAATAAATGTTCTTTTTGTTTAAGTCACTCTGAATTGGGATTTTTGTTACTTGCAACCAAATGCATGCTAACTAATACAAAATTTGGCTTAGGTGTTTGAAGGTTTATTTCTCCTGTAACAACAGGGAAAGAATGATGTATTTCAAAGGTGTGGGTTCTACTTCAGAACCTATCATTTATTGGTTGAATGACCTTGGGCAAGTCAGTTTCCTTATCTGCAAATGAAAACAATATTCTTTTTCTCTATTTTTTTTCTTTTGGTTAAATGAATACATATGATATGCTTTGTTGTTTTTAAATTTTTTAAATTAGCATGCAGTAAATAACTTTTTTGTGTGTATGGTGCTATGAGTTATAACACATGTATAGATTCGTGTAACCACCACCACAATCAGGATACAAAACAGTTCCACATCCCCCCCAGAACTCTCCCTTAAATCCTTTTGTAGTCACACCCTCCTCTCACCCCTAATTCCTGGCATATTGATCTTTCTCCTTATACTTTTGCCATTTCCAGAATGTAACATGAATGGAATCGTACATTATGTAATCTTTTGAGACTGGTTTCTTTCATAATGCCTTTGAGAGTCATCTGTATTGCTGTGTTTATCATTAGTTTGTTCCTTTATTGCTGACTAGTATTTAATTGTGTGGATATATCAGTTTGTTTATCCATTCCCCATTAAGGGACATTTGGGTTGTTTCCTGGTTTTGGAACTTATACACAGAGTTGCTACAAGCATTTAAGTATGGGTTTTTGTGTGAACATAAATTTTATTTCTAGGGTAAATATTTAGGAGTAGAATGGCTGGATGATATGGTAAGTACATGTTTAACTTTTGAAAAAACTGCCAAAATATTTTCCAGAGTTGCTGTGCCATTTTGCAGTTCCCCCAGGAATGCATGAGAGCTCCAGTTACTCTGCAGCCTTGTCAGCACTTGGTATTGTCTGTATTTTTCATAGTTGCCACCCAGATGTGTATGTAGTGGTTTCTAATTGTGGTTTTAATTTGCATTTCCCTAAATGCTAATCATGCTGAGCATCTTTCCATGTGCCATACATATATCTTCTTTGGTGAAATATCTGTTAATACTTTGGCATAGTTTATTTATTTATTTATTTATTTAAAAAATTTTATTAAAGTATAGTTGATTTACAATGTTGTGTTAATTGCTGCATGGCAAAGTGATTCAATTGTACATATACATATCCTTTTTCATATTCTTTTCCATCATGGCTTATCACAGGATACTGAATATAGTTCCCTGTGCTGTACAATAGGACCTTGTTGTTTATCCATTCTATATATAATCCGCTAATCCCAAACTCCCAATCCATTCCTCCCCCACCCCACCTCCCCCTTGGCAACCAAAAGTCTGTTCTCTCTATCTGTGAGTCTGTTTCTGTTTTGTAAATATGTTCGTTTGTAACATTTTTTTTAGATTCTGCACATAAGCGATATCATACGATATTTCTCTTTCTCTGTCTGACTTACTTCACTCAGTTTGACAGTCTCTAGGTCCATCCATGTTGCTGCAAATGGCATTATTTCATTCTTTTTAATGGCTAAGAAGTATTCCGTTGTATTCCAAGTATTCCAAGTATGTACCACATCTTCTTTATCCATTCATCTGTTAATGGACATTTAAGATGTTTCCATGTCTTGGCTATTGTGAATAGTGCTTCTATGAACATTGGGGTGCATGTATCTTTTCGAATTAGAGTTTTGTCTGTGTATATGCCCAGTAGTGGGATTGGTGGGGCATATGGTAATTCTATTTTTAGTTTTTTGAGGAACCTCCATACTGTTTTCCATAGTAGCTGCACCAATTCACATTCTCACCAACACTGTAAGAGGGTTCCCTTTTCTCCATACCCTCTCCAGCGTTTATTATTTGTAGACTTTTTAATGATGGCCATTCTGACTGGTGTGAGGTAGTTTTGATTTGTATTTCTCTAATAATTGGCGAAATGAGCATCTTTTCATATGCCTATTTGACCTACTTTATTTTTTAAGTGGGTTGTTTGTTTTCTTATTTTTTTAGTTTTGAGAGTTCTTTATATGTTCTGGATATAAGACCTTTATTGGATATGTGATTTGCAGATATTTTCTCCCAGACTATAACTTGTCTCTTCATTCTCTTGCAGAGCAGAAGTTTTAAATTTGGATCAAGTTCTCTTTGTGGATTACACTGTTGATGTTATATCTATGAACTCTTTGCTGACCCAAGGTCACAAAGAGTTTCTCCTATGTCTTCTGAAAATTTTATAGCCTTAGAAGTTACATTTAGATCTATGATCCATTTTGAGTTAAGTTCTGTCTAAGGTATGAGGTTTAGGTTTAGGTTTTTGGGGGGCGGTTGGGGCATAAGAATGTCCAATTTCCTTTTTCTTAAGAGCTGTCTATGTCCTAGGTCATATCTAATTTGCTGAAAAATAAAAAAAAATCCTTTTGTATTAATGTCCCTGGAGTGCTTCATAAGCTATAAACCTGCATCCTGTTGTAAGAATGTATTCGTATGTGGCTTGGATCTGCATGGGAATTGGCAAAAGAAAATAAATTAGAATTATGATAGTGAAGTAAATCACCCATCAGCTGGCTACTATTATATTCCTCTCCACTTGTAAATATGTCAACTACAGAGCTCCTGATAATCTGAAAATTACTTTAATTAACAGATGGTGATGGGACTTTGTCAAAATATTGATTCGGGGGTGTTTTCTTGCTATGTCACTGCTAAGTATTTGTTCAAACATTCAGGCCCTAGGGGAAATTGTGAAATCAGTGAAAACTACCTCTGATCCCCTCTCCACCCCCTTTCCCACCCTACCCTTTCAACTGAGGCATATGAAGAAGGTAGAGGGGGTCCTACATGAAGACCAAAATCTGAACTAGAGCGTGAAATGCTGATCATCACATTCAAGGGTAATCTCTCTTCTCTGTTGTCTTATAAACCACGTTTCCATCGAAGTCATTCTTCTGTTAATCATTTACTCTGGCAGCTGTTGATTTTAAGCAGAGCCTAGAATTTTTCAGAGCTTAGATAGGGACAAAAATCTCAAGTTTTCAAACCTGAGGCTTTTTATTTTGTGTTCTGGTAAATGTCAGCGTTAGAAAACAAGATTGGGAAATTCACACACAATTTAGAAGGTAGAAAAAGGGTAAATAAATATGATCCAACCTTTATGTCAGAGGCAGATGGTTGCAAAAGGCGAGGTTATCTTTCTTGAGTACACTTTTGTTTGCTCAAGCTCCCACGCAGAATCCTACAGCCATCTCTTCCCCCATAGGCTGATTCCAATCCCTCCCCTTGGAAGCACAGAGGTCAAGCTGTGCATAAAGGAGATTTATTAGCAGATCAGAGGCTATCAGGCATTAAGCAAACAGGGAAATCACAAAGGTTCAAAGTTCACCACTGTCTCAACAATCATCCCTGATGCTCCCTAGGACTGCCAGATACTTCTAGAGTCTGAGTGACGTGAGGGCCCTGTGAGGCTGTGGGCATCATTTACTGCTGCCCAGGGCTTGGTTTAGAAGCACTGTCCCATTAATAATTTCCATAGCAATATTTTCCCCTTGAGCTTAGGACACATATACTGTGTGTTCTCAAAAATCACAGTTTAGTGAATGCCTTTCCTGCTCATTTCTAGTTCTTGGTGAAAGCTACGATCATCTTTGTGGTGGGTGCCTCTCTCTAGATACTACTTGGAAAGTCCTCTTGACCTGCTTATGATTGTTGTATTTGACCACATCTGCTAAGCAAGGGCTCTGCCCTCACCTTAAGCAAATAGGAAAACACAGCCTTCTTCTCTTAAGGCTGCTCCACTGGTAACAATTCTATGGCTTATAAAGATGGCACCTACTCAGGGTCCAGAAGATAAACTATGGGAATCTTGTCTCCAGAACAAGAGAGAAACAAGCCCTTTCCCTGGAACTTTTCTGAGTATTTGGAGTCTGGGTCATGTGGACTGGGCACTCACCATTACCAATTTCATCCTCCAGCATTCTTTAACTGGAGTTCGGCATCCTTTCTTCCAGAGAACCAGGGAGTTCATGGATTCCCAGGTCATCCTCAACTGTTACACAGTGTGTTACTATTAAGGAATAAGCAAATCACCTGGCAAGCAATAGAAGAATGAATCCAGCGATGTGGGAGTCACTCCATTACTGTTTATTGTGAGCAAATTCCTCAGCCTCTCTAAGCCTCAGTTTCCTCTTCTTTTAAATGGTGGTACTAGCAGCCCCTATCTCATGGCTTTGTTGTTTAGATGGAGTGTGGTAATCGATATAGAGTGCTGTAGCACAGTACCTGGCTCAGTGTTCAATAAATGTTAGCTTTTATTAGTTACTAGCATCAGTACGCATGGTGAGAGCCCCCATGCCTGTCCCAGTTGTTGGCTTATTATAGTCACTTTCCTAGAAATAGAAGTGTTGAGGCGCCCTGCTTTTTTCATCAGTGTCCTCTAATCAGAAATAAGAAAGAAACAAAAACAATGTTTCTCAGTGAGGAACTATATGATGTGTTTTTTTCTCTCTTTTCCTTTTCCCCCTAAATGATGGAAAAACCAGGGACTTATTCACCCTCAGTACTTCAACTGCCTAACTTTTCAAGTTTCTAATCTTTTATTGTCTGATTGTATTTTCCTTCTGAAACCCTGCCATGCTAACCAGCCTATCTCATTTGAGATGGAAACGAGATAAAGAAATTAATGATTACTAAGTGCTTTGAAAATACAAAGGACTCTATAAATGCCAAAAGTCATTATTGCCTTTCAGTATAACAAAACAGTATAATAAAAACTGATCATAAAATCTCTCTGCTACTATGGTCCCTACTCTTTTTGCAAGTTAAAATTTACGACTATAGCCTGTTTGTTCAAAGCCACGAGGGACATGAAAACAATCCAATCATTTTCTAAAGTAGGTGTCCCTAATCAATCGAACATAAAATGACTCCGGAGACATGAGCAAATCCATTTTGCAAAGTCCATATGAGAATAACACATCATGATCATCCTCTAATGATCATGATGATATTAGTAATGACATTACTGACTCTTCCCTCACCTGCAAGCTCTTTGTCTGCAGTGAATGTGCTGTTCACATCTCTTCTGCATGTATTTGTTACTTTATATCACTACCCAGTGTTTGTTCCTATGCGCCCTGCATCATAGCAGCAGGACACTGGACAGAGAGGATAAATAACCCGGGTAACCTTGGGTTAGGGAGAGGCCAAAGAGTAAATACATTATTGAGTTTAGAAGAAACTGTTTAATCAACTTAAAGCAAAAGCTATTTGCTAGGACTTCCCTGGTGGTGCAGTGGTTAAGAATCCACCTGCCAATGCAGGGGACATGGGATCGGTCCCTGGTCCGGGAAGATCCCACATGCCGCTGGGCAACTAAGCCACCACAACTACTGAGCCTGCGTGCCACAACTACTGAAGCCCGCGTGCCTAGAGCCCGTGCTCCACAACAAGAGAAGCCACCACAATGAGAAGCCCGCGCATCACAACGAAGAGTAGCCCCCTCTCGCTGCAACTGGAGAAAGCCTGCGCACAGCAACGAAGACCAAACGTAGCCAAAAAAAAAAAAAGCTGTTTGCTAGTTTTCCTATTATGATTCCATATAGGACAGCATTTTTTTTTTTTTTTTTTTTTTTGCGATACGCGGGCCTCTCACTGTTGTGGCCTCTCCCATTGCGGAGCACAGGCTCTGGACACGCAGGCCCAGCGGCCATGGCTCACGGGCCCAGCCGCTCTGTGTCATGTGGGATCTTCCCGGACCGGGGCACGAACCCGTGTCCCCTGCATCGGCAGGCGGACTCTCAACCACTGCGCCACCAGGGAAGCCCAGGACAGCATTTTTTTTAAAAAAAATTTATTGAAGTATAGTTGATTTATAATGTTGTGTTAGTTTCAGGTGTACAGCAAAGTGATTCATATACATATATATAGATTCTTTTTCAGATTCTTTTCCATTATAGGTTATTACAAGATATTGAATATAGTTCCCTATGCTCTACAGTAGGTTACCTTGTTGGTTACCTATTTTATATATAGTAGTTTAAACTAGCCAGGTATAACTGCCATACCTGGAAGCCCACCTATTTCTTTGTGTTTGGGGAAGCCTGGGGACTTTAGTAGGATTCTACAAATGAGTAATACATATGGAGTGATTCAAAGAATTGGGTTTCCATTAGAGGGTCTGAACATATTCACAACCCAGGATACAGGGTTGTTTTGAAACCAAATTCATATAAAAGTATTTAACAATTTTGAAATTGACTACAATTTTCAAAACATTCTGTGATTTTTTGTTTTTATCCCGACACTGCCCTTTGATTTGACAAAGTAATGTTGGCACCTGACACTATTCCTTAACTTTATTAAGTGAGGATAATTAAAAGTTATTTGCGTTCAGTTATTTGCTTATCTGCTTCTTTGATTGTGCTTTCTCTTTTCATCAATACCAATTTTAGTTTCATTTAATCAAAGTGGTGAAATAATTAGATAAGAGATTTAAAATAAAACTGATGCATCAACCTTGATAAGACCCTAAGGCGTCTTGGAATATTAACTTCCTTTATCACTGTTCTCCCTATGGTTCACCTAGATTTTTATATGCATTTTAACTTAGTGGGCGTGGGTACTGAGGGAGCTGTTGAAATCAACATGAAATGTCAAAAGGCAAGTAAGGTCAAAATACTTCAATATCTAATAGTATGGGGGGAATTCCATAAATATTATAATTTGCTGACACATGTAGAAATTTCACATACAATGAGAAACTGGGTCAAAAATGATCATTTAGGGTTTCCCTGGTGGCACAGTGGTTGAGAGTCCGCCTGCCGATGCAGGGGACGTGGGTTCGTGCCCCGGTCCGGGAAGATCCCACATGCCGCAGAGTGGCTGGGCCCATGAGCCATGGCTGCTGGGCCTGCGCGTCCGGAGCCTGTGCTCCACAATGGGAGAGGCCACAACAGTGAGAGGCCCGTGTACCGCAAAAAAAAAAAAAAAAAAAAAAAAAAAAAAAGATCATTTAAAATTACTCATTAGAGAAAAGGAAAGATGTTAGATTCTGCATTTATTAAACTTCTAATGTAAGCATAATACCTTTCTTACTAGATTCTTGAGAGGTCTGAGATCATAGAATGTTAGACAGAGATGAACCGTAAATATCTTAGTCCAACTCTCTCCTCCAGAGGACCAGAGAGGTACACTGATTTTCTCAAAATCTGGTAAGGGAGGGAGTAAAGAGAGAGAAAGCAAGTGAGGGAGTGAGAGATCGAAAATAGCTTCTGGACTCTTAGTGAAAGCTCTTTCCATGACTGATTGACAGACAAGGAGGGATTTTCACTACTCAGCGTCCCAAACCCTCTCCAGTTCTCATTGTGTGAGTATTAGTGTAGAGCCTTAGTGTAAAAACCTTCCCTCCCTCTCTCCAAGCCCTGCAAAAGCCAGGTCATGGGCACATGATCCAGCAGATGCTCTCACCTGGGGCTTTGAATCTTGAAGGACTAAAGAAAAAGAGCCTGGGAGGTGAGATTTATAGTGCTGTAATCTACCAGCATTTCTGGCTGTGTCCAGTGACTAGTACACTCTTACCATGGTGACGAGGCCCAACGGTGGCTGCCTTGCCTCCCTACTTTCCCTGCCTTATCCAAGCATTCCTCTCCAGACTGTCAATTCTATGAGTTTCCTGATGATTTCTCACTGTCTTTTTCTTTTACCCCAAGAACTCTGAGTGATTCAGAAATTGGTACCACAAAGTGAGCTGCAGGCAACTGGCCCTCAGGAAAAGTGATAAAATTGGGAATGGTTGAATGACATTAAAACTCCCCCTTAGAAATACAGTGGCAAAACAGATGCTTAAACCATTGCTTATGGTCACCTCAAATGCTGATTGAGAATATGATTTAAGGAGAACAGTAGGAAGGGCATTAAGAGTTCAGTGATAGCCAATGAGATGGCTGCTTCTTATAGTGAATAGCTTCATGGTGAAAAAGTCACCTGCCTCAGCTGATCTGAGACGGTCAAAGATAAACTCAGACTTTGGTCTGATCCTGTGCTGATGAATTACAGTATCAGTGGTATTCACAACCCTGACAGGTTTTTTTGGTGCATATTGTGGCATTATTGGGTTAGACTGAATGCTGGAAAGTTGACATGGAAATATATGAGAGGATTTAGAGGACCCTAAGAATGCTGAACCCTTAAATCTCATTGACTCTCCCTTGCCATCTCAAGAAATCTTTCCTAGCTTGTCTAATGAAACTGTCCTTTTCTTGATTGAAGATGCTTTTTCACTTGAGGGAGTTGCCTTTTGCCAGATGAAGCCAGTTCTCTTCATCCTTCCCCACCAATCCCCAAGATTGTCAGATTTCAGCATGACCCTGGGAGGGGGCTGGCAATGACAAAGTCAAAAGCCAGAGAAGGCCAAAGAACTCCTGGATTTCTAGTTTATATTGGAAAAACTCTGGGAAATCTGTGTGTGAACAGAGTATAAGGATGCTTGATCGAGGATGAGAAATGTAATTTTGGATTGGTCTGGATCCAGTAATGCAAGATTCACTGTAGATTGAGCAGCTATACTGAATCCAAGGGGTAAAGAAGGGAAATGCTCCCAGGAGGCAAAACTTCAAGCCTTACACCTCTCTGGCATTTGACCTGGAGGGAGAGAAGCCCTGAGGCATGGATCTATACCAATTCATGAGCAGTAGTTAATGGTACGGCCAGATGATTAGGGGCATGGAAGGAACAAGATTAAAGACTGGAGACAAGGAGGTTTCGAGAAAAATGTGAGTGGGCTTCTCAGAGGAAATATTGATGTTCTTTGTGAATGCACACCAAAAAGCACAGTGTGCAGAAGCTTCTTATGTCTGTTTCATTTATTAATCTATCCATTAAAAAATGCTGCACTGGGCCTCCCTGGTGGCGCGGTGGTTGAGAGTCCGCCTGCCGATGCAGGGGATACGGGTTCATGCCCCGGTCCGGGAGGATCCCATATGCCGCGGAGCGGCTGGGCCCGTGAGCCATGGCCACTGAGCCTGCGCGTCCGGAGCCTGTGCTCCGCAACGGGAGAGGCCACAACAGTGAGAGGCCCGCATACCGCAAAAAAAATGCTGCACTGCATTTTACGGACATAAATATAAACACTTCCTATATAAATAGCAGCTACCAAAACAAAAAAACCAACAAACAAAAACACCCAACATTGTATTGAGAGAAATACATGCTCAATGAAGTTTAGGTATTAACAGCCCAAGGGGTTCTATCAGGAAGACATTGATTAGGGCCTTCTCTTGGATGGGCTGATTATATTATTTGGCGGCCCAACAGTTGAACCCCCGACTAGATTTGAGAATCTTAGTCCTGCTTTCTTGTATAAGGATCTAGAGAGGGACTTCCTTGGTGGTCCAGTGGTAATGAATCCGCCTTCCAATGCAGGGAACGTAGGTTCGATCCCTGGTCAAGGAACTAAGATCCCACATGCCGCAGGGCAACTAAGCCCGTGTGCCACAACTACTGAGCTCGCACGCCTCAATGAGAGAGCCCGCGTGCTGCAACTAAGACCCGGCACAGCCAAAAATATAAAGAAAATAAATAAATAAACAAGTTAAAAGAAAACTTAAAAAAAATCTAGAGAGATAAAGGGACCTTCCTAAGATCAGGAAATGGGGAAGGAAGGAAATGAGAGAGAAAAGACAGAGAACTGGAAATAAAAACCAAATCTCTGTACTCTTGTCTGATGGTCTTGCTGTTGCAGATTATAAAGGATATTTAGGAGGTTACTTGTTAATGGAGATTTGTCTTTTTTTAGAGGAGACAGAAAACTGCCTTGTCTTATTTATTTATTTATTTGTTTTTTGGCTGCGTTGGGTCTTCGCTGCTGCGCGTGGGCTTTCTCATGTTGTGGCGAACAGGGGCTTCTCTTTGTTGTGGTGTGCTTCTCGTTGCAGTAAAACTGCCTTGTTTTTGAGCTCTTTCTGAATATCTAGAAATCCCCAAATGTGCGAAATCTTAAAGAAGGTAGCAGCCCAGTTCCCATCAGGGAAGCCAAAGGAGGCAATATTTCCTGTCCCCACCCCTTGGCAAAGAGGGTAAACTAGTAAGTGAACTAGCCTCAGCCAATTGGATGCTCCCACCCAGCACTTTGCTCCCAAGAATGTAACCGATGTGGCATGGACGTATATACACTACCAAATGTAATATAGATGGCTAGTAGAAGCAGCCACATAGCATAGGGAGATCAACTCGGTGCTTTGTGACCACCTAGAGGGGTGGGATGTGGGAGGAGGGAGACGCAAGAGGGGATATATGTATAGCTGATTCACTTTGTTATAAGGCAGAAACTAACACACCATTGTAAAGCAATTATACTCCAATAAAGATGTTAAAAAGAAAAAAAAAAGAATGCAACCAAAAGATGAAGGCACGAGATTAGAAGCATAGTAGGGCTTTCATCCGGCAGTGGCGTCCTACTCAGATTGCTCCTGCTGGGTAGCTTTCCTTGATCTCTGCCTTTTTTTTTTTTTAACATCTTTATTGGAGTATAATTGCCTTACAATGGTGTGTTAGTTTCTGCTGTATAACAAAGTGAATCAGTTATACATATACATATGTCCCCATATCCCCTCCCTCTTGCGTCTCCCTCCCTCCCACCCTCCCTGTCCCACCCCTCTAGGTGGTCACAAAGCACCGAGCTGATCTCCCTGTGCTATGTGGCTGCTTCCCACTAGCTATCTATTTTACATTTGGTAGTGTATATATGTCCATGCCACTCTCTCACTTTGTCCCAGCTTATCCTTCCCCCTCCCCATGTCCTCAATCTCTAGTAGGTCTGCCTTTTTTAATGAGCCTCATTCCCCAATCTTCCCACTGATTCTCTGCACCAGCTGATAGCCTCTAGTGTGAGATATCTACCCAGGAAAGTTGCTGTGCATGGGCTTCATCAATGAGCTCCCATGTCTTCTAGCTTCTGGTTGGATTTGGCCATTGGAATCCCAGCTGGAGAATGGAGGGAGTAGAGTGAAGTCAGAAGATTTATTCTCCTGGTTTCCCATGAGGTTGCCTTGGGCTGGCTGTTCTTTGATAGAAATTCACTGTTCCTGTCAAGATGGCCTACTTTACACAGCTCTCCTTCCAAGTTGTAATGAACTCTTCATCTCTTTGGACCAAGGGAGAGCAACAGTTCCCCTGCTGTTAGCCCTGGGTCATTGCACTATGCCTTGTGGTTATGCCCCAACCCCCTTCCAACCCTTTGAAATTTGTTCCTTTGTAAACAAACCCTTTTCAAATTTTCCTAATAAGAAGATGTCATCTGTTTGTCAGAAATCTGACTGATATACCTTCAAGTACATTTATTTTCTGGTTAGCTTTGTGCCAAAGAAACCCAACGGTCTTAGCATTCTGAGAGGAGGGGAAAGAAGAAACAAAAGCCCGAAGTTGGGGTCAAAGGTGAAATTTTCAGTCACTGGCAATAAATGAGGCTGAACGTAGCCAAGGAACCCTGTTAGGAAAAAGTTACCCGTGGAAAGGCACAGATAAAAATAGTTCAAAATACACTTAGAGTCTTCAAGCCCAATTCCAATCACAAAGGGCAGTGGCAAACAGCTCATGTAAAAGGGAACTTTTGTTCACAGACATACGATTGCTGAACAGTCAGGCCATTCATATTTTAAGTGTCTGGACAGTCATTAAGTCCTCCCTTCCTCCCAGTCCCTATAGGGTTTTGCACAAAGGAAAATGTACATTGGTTCTTCCCCATGTCTCCTCCACAGTTTTCTTTGCTGTCAGACACACAGCTGCACCATGTTTGGAATGATGCAGCATGAAAAAGCTGTTGATCTAGCGCCACCTAGATGCACCAAGTCAAACTGCAGGGCTGCCTCCAGCTTCATTATAGGAGTACGTAGTGAAATTTTAAAAACACAGACCAAGGGACTTCCCTGGTGGTCCAGTGGTTAAGAGTCCGCGCTCCCAATGCAGGGGGCCCGGGTCCGATCCCTGGTTGGGGAACTAGATCCCACATGCTGCAACTGAAAGATCCCGTAGGCAGCAACTAAGACCCGGCGCAGCCTAATTAATTAATTAATTAATTTAAAAAAAAAACAGACCATGAAGCAAATAACGGGAATTTTAAATTATGATGGAAAGTAAATCATGTGGAAAAAAATTGCTGAAAGCCAGGGACTACAGGTTCTGTACACATCATCTCATTTAAACCGCACAATCCTGCAAGTTAGGGGTTATTATCCTGATTTAACAGATGGAGAATCAGAGGCAAAGAATAAACAACTTGCCCAGATGACTCAGGTAACGAGTGGTAAAGCCAGAATTCAAAACCATGTTATCCCAAGCCTATTTTCTAAATTGAGGTGTGTGACACACGCCCCCAGGGGATGCTCAAGACAATCCATCTTGTTAGTTATGTTTATTCTTTTTTTTTTTTTTTTTTGCGGTACGCGGGCCTCTCACTGTTGTGGCCTCTCCCATTGCGGAGCACAGGCTCCGGATGCGCAGGCTCAGCGGCCATGGCTCACGGGCCTAGCCGCTCTGTGTCATGTGGGATCTTCCCGGACCGGGGCACGAACCCGTGTCCCCTGCATCGGCAGGCGGACTCTCAACCACTGCGCCACCAGGGAAGCCCTATGTTTATTCTTTATCTCATCATTTTAAATCTTCTTTTTGTGTATATTTTACAATATGCATAATACATTAGTACAGTAGTACATGCATACAAACATGTACATACACACATATTGCTTCTGCTGGGTAGCTTTTCTCCATCTCTGCCTTTATTTTTTTCTGAACCTCATTCCTCCAACTTCTCACTGATTCTGTCACCAGCTGAGAGCTTCAAGTGCTAGGTATCTACCCAGGAAAGTTGATGTGCATCTGCTTCATCAGTGAGCTCTTATGTCTTCTGGCTTCTGGTAGGTTATGAATGAGTATATGTGATCTACAAGTTTGAAGACCACTGCTCGATGCTCTTTCAAAAGGCAGTATAGTGTAGTGATTTGGAGCATAGATTCTGGAACTAGAATGCACGTATTCCAACCTCAGCCCTAACACGTTTTAGCAAACTTTGGGTAACAACTTCTCTGTACCTCAGTTTTCTCTTCTGTAATAGGAAAATTTAAATAATTAAGACATAGAATGCTTGACCAATGTCTGGCACAAACAAGAGTATAATAATCTAAGCCATTATCATCACATTACATGAGCCTTAAAAGTAGTCATCTAGGAAATTACCTAGTCATACAAATACTGCCAAATACCCCTCACAACTCTTCTTTTGGAATTGTCTCCTGAGTTAGTGAGTCACCGGAGATCATCAAATATGTGTCTTTATAGTCAACTCTTTGTCACCCCAAAGCATGTTTTTTTCTTGAAATTCTTTTATATTTTTCATCAATTTAAGTTCCAAATTATTCTTCAAAACAAATCTATTTTCTAAATCTAATACAAGTACAGAGATTTAGGATTTTCCCTTCTATGGTTTTTTACAAGAACATACCTCAAGCTTTGGAGTCTCTTCCAAAAGAGTCAAAGCACGTTCCCAGCAATTTCAGCAAAGCTAGACTAAGTGACCTCCCAAAGAAGGAGAAATTTCATTTGGATATCAAAGTTTTGTCTCACAAAAATAATGCTCATATTCCTGCAAAAATAACCATTTTATTAGAACATAGTGTAATGTAGGGATTCCAGTCACCAGTGTCAAATAAAACTAAGTTTGATTCCTGGTTCAATATTTGCTAATAGAATCACTTACAGATCAGTAACATCTAAAAAGTGATTTAATGATTCCTTGTTTGTAGGTTTGGGATGGGAGATGAGCTCAGTGAAATAGCCAGATGATGTAGGCTATTGTTAGGACTTTGGCTTTTATTTTGAAAGAGAAGGGAAGACATTGGAGAGCCTTGAAAAGGGGAAGGCATATCATGCCCTTAAAAGGATCATTCTGTTGTGAAAACTGTTAGAATGGAAGCAGGGACACCAATTAAGAAGTGATGGAAGGGCTTCCTTGGTGGCGCAATGGTTGAGAGTCCGCCTGCCGATACAGGGGATACGGGTTCATGCCCCGGTCCGGGAGGATCCCACATGCTGCAGAGCGGCTGGGCCCGTGAGCCATGGCCGCTGAGCCTGCACATCCGGAGCCTGTGCTCTGCAACGGGAGAGGCCACAACAGTGAGAGGCCCACGTACCACAAAAAAAAAAAAAAAAAAAAAAAAGTGATGGAAGTACTCCAGGTGAGAGGTGATGGTGTTTTGGAGCAGGGAGGTAATAATGGAGGTGATGAGACATGAGGAGTTCGCAGATATATTTTATAGCCAAAAGGGATAATGTAGGTAAAAGGCCTCAATCAGGTATCTGGTATACAATAAAACCAATAAAGAGATACAATCATTACTACTTTATGCTTAAAACTTATATGGATAGCCAGTTTGTTCAGGAATATTATGAACTAGGATCTTCTAACATATACTCTTCCTTCCTAACATATTTTAATTTTTCCTAAATAGGCAGATGGCATAGTCCCAAGAGTTAGGGTCTTGTAGCCAGACAAGATGGGTCCAAATCTTGACTCCACCACTTACTAACTGACCATAAACAAGTTACTTAATCTCTCTGTACCTCAGTGTCTTCATCTGTAAAATGGAGAGACTCAATAAAATATACCGCAGAGAGTTTTGTGAGGATTCAATAAGTTATTGTATGTACTTAGAAATATGCCTGCCACATCATAAATACTCATTATATATTAGCTATTATGGTTGTCAGCTTCCGTTAGTTTTTCTGTTTATTATTTTTCATTTCAAACCTTTTTGTTTTGATTGAAAAAGCAAATTGTGTTTATTATTAAAAAATTAAAGCCATATAGATATGTATGAATTAGAAATTACAAGGCCCCTGTAATTCCACACCCTAGAGGTAACTACTACTGCATAGCACAGTAAAGGTTAGTCCATATTTTTACCTATATGTATATCAAACCTATCCATGTATTCATATCTATTAATTTACTTTTATATAGTAGAAAAATGCTCTGCATATTATTTTGCAACTTATTTTTATCACTTAAAATTTGGTCTTAGAAATCTTCCCATATAAGTACACGTAAAACTATTGTACTGATTTTCATGGTTGCATAGTATTCTGTTGTATGTAAGGCTGATAATTTACTTGTTCGTTAGCTTACTGAAGTCATTTAGGTGTCTTTAATTTTTTCTTAAACAATGCTGCAATAAACATCCTTGTACATATTTTTGGTGCAAATCTGTGTATTTCTGTAAATTCTGTAAAAAAAATTTCTGTAAAAAAATTCTGGAAGCACTTATCTACAGAAGTGGTTATGATGAGTAAGAATTATATGCCTTTTAAATATATATATACATAATTTATACTGCCAAATTGTGTTTTGAAAAGGTCATACCTTTTCGAATTCCCACAGACTGTAAATAAATGTGCTTTTTTCTCCTGCTGACTAGATACTGGCAATCTTCTTGATCCTTGCCAGCCTAATAGGCAAAATAAATAAATAAATTTTATTCTTTTATTTGCACTTTTAATAGTAAATCGCCTTTTCATATGTTTAAAATTTGAATTTTTTTTTTGTACAAGCTCCCTACTTTTGTCATTGAGGGGGGTCTTTTTATTTATTTTTTTCCTTTTCTTATCTTTCAAATTTGAAAAAGGCAAGCCATAGGCAGAGAAAAAATATCCGCAATACATAAACTGACAAAGGACACTAGATGTTTACCCAAAAGAAGTTTGAGCATTTGTCCACAAAAACCCCACGAATATCCATAGCAGCTTTGTTTTTTAGAGCCCCAAAGTGGAAATGACCCAAATGTCCATCAATAGGTAAATGGATAAATAAAGGTATATCCATAAAAATGAACAAATTACTGATACACACAACATGAAATAATCTCAAAAACATTATGCTGAGTGGGAGAAATGAGACACAAAAGAAATTGTACAAAAGACAATACTAATCTATGACCGATGAAAAATCAGAATGGTGGTATTTTTCTAGAAGATAGAAGTGGGGGAGGGAAATACATATCTGGCTTAAGGTGGTGGTTAAATGGTATAAGGGTATATACCCAAAGCCCATCAAAGTATACACTTAAAATGTGTGCATCTATTTTATGTAAATTATGCCCCACTCAAGTTGACTTAGAGATAAAAGAGTTGTTTTGTTTCTAATTGAAAACATTTTCATTGTGTATTAAAGTACAGAAAATAGTATAATAGTCACTCACGTACCACCACTCATTGAAAAGATGTTGACATTTTGCCATATTTGTTTGAGATCTCTGTTCTTTTGAAAGAAGCAAACCATTACTGATACTTACGAAGTTTCACTGTTCATCCCTCACCCTTCCTTCCTGTTCCAGAGGAAAGGACTCTCCCTAATATGACGTTCATCATTCCCATGAATGATCAAATTGTATATGTGTATGTCTTTATACAAATATTTTATGTATCATGTATTTAAAACTTCTAAGATAATCATAGAGTACATTTTTCATTTTTCTCAACATTAAGTTGTTGAGAATTCCTCATGTCCATACATGTAAAACTGGTTCATTTATTATAACTGCTATATGATATTCCTCTGTGTGAATAAACAGTCTATCCATTCCTCTACCGATGGACATTTAGGTTATTTCCACTTTTTTCTTTGGGACAGGTTATCTTTTCAACTTTAGTTTTGGCTTTTCTTTTTTTTTTTTTTTTTTTTGGCCACGCTGCGCGGCTTGTGGGATCTTAGTTCCCTGCCCAGGGATTGAACCTGGGCCACGGCAGTGAAAGCACCAAGTCCTAACCACTGGACTGCCAGGAAACTCCCTGGCAAATTCTTTTCTAATGTGATTGTACTAATTTACACTCTCAGTAGCAAGTTTCCTGTATTCCTAAATACACTTATTAATGTTATTATTTTTGCCAATAATGTGAATATAAAATGTTATATCATTATTACTTATTTTGCATTCTCCTCATTTCCAGTAAGTTTAAACATCTTTTTATATGTTTACTGGCCATTTGAATTTTTATCTCTGTTAATGCAATACCCTTTGCTCATTTTTTATTTCTTAATATTTTTGTCTTTTTCTTATTGATTTGTTGGTATTCTGTGCATGTCCTGAATACTAGATCCTTTGTCCATTAAGTTGTCTATAATCACATTTACCAGTCTTTTCCTTTACTACTTCTATAAACTACTTATGCTTTTCCATGAGTTAATCCCTTGCTACACAGAGTGTGATCCATGGACCAGTAGCATCAGTATCATCTGGGAACTTGTTTTAAAAATGCAGATTCATAGGGCCCTGTCTAGATCACTAAATTAGAATCTGAATTTTAACAAGACCAGTAGATGATTTGTATGTGCATGAAAGATTTTTAAATACTAGATTAAATGATTAAGAAAAATGCAAATTTTCTTCCTGGGGTAATAGCCCAGTAATCCCCACCTGCCTTCTGCTGCTTCTTAATAAATAAAACTTCCGCTTTGGACCTGTATGTCCTCAATTCATATACCCTGGAGCTGCACTACAAGATTTCAGAAATCAAGGAAGCTATTAGAATCTGATCTGTAAATTTGGATGTTTATGGGATTTCATAGAGAGGTTTTCAAAGTGGAGACATACCTGTTTATCTGATTCCAAAGAGAGAAATAAACAGCAATGGCAGCCACTTTATGATACAATTCAAAATGCAAGCCTTGGAAATTTTGCTGAATGCTGTCAAGAAAGGAACTAGATCAGCTAGGATGCATAATCCATCAAATGTCTTCCTTGTTCATAGATGCCTCTATTTTTAGTTGACACAAAATGCTCTAGAAATGAGTAGCAACAAGAATTAATAGGGGAAATTGCCAAGAGTTATATGTGTTGTCAGACTGTGATGATTTCTATATATCAACATGATTTCCTGAGGCACGTATGAGTGGTTGGCCATGTATGCAGGGGACACCAAAGAGCACATGACCGCAGTCATAAAATTTTACTTTCGATTTCCCTGCCTTCAACACGACGGAGGTAACTCCACACGTTGAAACCATGTGGCTACAGGGATGTGGCAGAGGTATTTCCTACTCACTGAATGTCAGGGGCGTTCTCACATTCCCCTACCACCCTGCAGTGCTCAGGAGCACAGAACACTAGATCTGGCCAATGGGTTGTAAGAAGGAGAAACGTGTCCCCGCTGGTCTGAAACATTTAATTCCCTGCTTCCGCTCCCTCTTGGCCTGCTACAGCCACTGAAGAGGCCAGGAGTCACATAGGGTGCAACTACAAGATAGTTGAATTAGTAGCCTGGGTCCCTGAATGACCAGGTGAAGCAGACCCCCCACCCCACCCCAGCCACTGACCCACATTGGACATAACCCATGAGTGAGAAAAACTTTTGTTTGTGTTAAGCCACTGAGACTTGGGTGTTTTTTGCATTGCAGCATAGCCTGGGTTACAGTAAGCATAGCCTGACTGATACAGTAAGCATAGCAGACTCTGCCTTATTAACATTGTTGCATGTTACTCTATACCAGGCACCAAGCAGAAAGTTCTACCTGTTACCGAGCCAAGCTTGCTCTGCTCGCTGCACAACAGGCCAATAAATCGGAGACAAGGTGTTGAGGCAAGGAATACGACTTTATTAAGAAAGCTAGCAGACCGAGAAAATGGCAGACTAGTAGTGTCTCAAAATAACCATCTTATCGGGGTTTGGATATCAGTTTCTTTCATAGCACAGAGAGGGGGAGGAGATGAGGAAGTAAAGTAAAAAGGCCCTACGTTTTGTAAATATCCCCTGGAATCGCCAGCCTCGGGGAAGGAATGTGCTAATTTCTTCTTTCTTGCAGCCATCCACAGGTGGAGCAGGGTCCGGAAGTTTCCCTGAACAAAGGCACTTTGGTTTAACATTCAGGCAGAGGGGCGGGGTTCCCCGAGGCAGGCCATTATGTATAGACAGTATCCTTTTAGTGAACAAAAGCAGTGGAAAGCAAAGGTTAAAGTAAAAGAAACAGATCCGACATGGAGTCCGATTTGGCTCTTACCTGTTACATGCCTAGTACCTCACAACAACCTTCTGAGATAGACAATAGTATTATCCTATATTATATGACATATACGATAGATAGCTATATCGTATGTATCAATAATATGTAGATTATTGTCACTATGTAGTTATATATATATATATATATATATATATATAGCAGTAGTATATTGTGAAAGGACGCTTTCTTCCTTTCCTCTTCTTATGCTGGAAATAGTGTCTCTTCTTGCTAAGGCCTGTCCCTCCACATGGGACCTGGATGCCATCTCTTCCTCCCTTACGTTAGTGATTATTCCTTCACTCTCCTGAATCTGTGTTTTTCTCCTCTTCTATTCAGTTTGCCCCTCAGCATTCCCAAGTCTCTCCAGCCTTTGTGAAGGCCTTCCATCCGCCTCCCTTCCTCCTCCAACAGCTCTCTCCCTCCCTCCTGTCCCACCTCTATCTCCTGTCCTTGAAGTGTTCACCCTCACTTCTTTCCCTCAGCATTCCCCACTCTGCAACTATTATGCATACAATACGATTCTTCCTCCATCAATCTACCAAACAGCTATTTTCAACCCCACTGATGATCTCTGTGTTGCTAAATTCAGTGGACAGTTTTCACCTTCATTTCTCAGCATCACTTGACAAGATTGCCCGCACCGTCCTGTTGAAACCTCATGCTGTAGGCTTTTCCCCTCTGGTCACTGTCTCCTTTTCAGCTTCATCATCTGTTCCTGGGGGATTAAATTTTAGCCTTCATCACAACTCATCCTAGCCTCTCTTTTCTTCTCATCCTATAGTCACTTTGCCGTCTTTCACCTAGCAGTCTTTGCCAAAGTTGCTATCACTGTGTACACCCAGGCATCCTCCAAATGGATCGCTCCACCGGAGTTTCTGCTCACCAATTGCCTGCTCAGTTCTGTGCCTCCACTTTGATGTCTTAGTGTGGGCAAGGCTGGACTGTCAAATTCTCTCCCCTCTACTTACTTAACCTCAACCCTTCCTGCTTCTTCCTCTGCGTTCCCCGTCTCAGTAGACAGGGCCACCGTCCGCCTATTTGCTTATTTGGGAACCTGGGAATAGGGTTGCATTAATCCCTCTGGGAGTGCTCAGCAGGAAAATGTGCTTAACTATATTTTGAAATTAAAAAACAAACGAAAGCATATCATAACTAAAGTAAGTCTTTTAAATTCTGATTTTCCCACAGTGACTATTACGATGCTTTTAAAAAGAATATCAAATCCTCTCCAAAATAATTTAGGGCCCCTTCTTTTGCTGTTGCTCCAAGAGCTCCTGCCCTGCGTAGGAGTCAATAGTCAGACACCATTTTCTGTTGATTCTCCCTCCCAAAATATTTTCAAATCTGTCTGCTCCTCTCGGGCGCCAATGCACTGTGTCTAAAGCCAGCGTGACGCTTGTCTGAATTTCTGCAATAGACTCTGAACCCTCCTCCCTGCTGCAAACTCTTTTCCACAAAGCAGTCACGCAGAATGATTGCAGGAATACACATAACTGTTCCCATCAATCCACTGCTTAAAAACCCTCAGTGGCTTCCCATTGTCCTCAGGATAAAATCTCAGATTTGTAACAGGCCCAAGATCCTGCCACTTTGCCATGAGCTAGTGTCACCTCTTTGAGCGCCTGGAAAGAGCCAAGCTCCTTATGTGCCTTTGCAGGTGATTTCCTCTTTGCTCAGAGCTCTCTCACATCTTCTAGCTTCTGTCTCCTCAGTTCTTAGATTTAATGTCCTTTCTTCAGATAAGCTTTTCTTAACCTCTCACATCAGGTCTGTGCTCCTTGTTAAAACACTTTCTTAGTAACCCTCACTTGCTTTGTAAGTAAACGATTATTTGTATATTATTGGACAGTTTAATCTCCCCTCCTAATTTGAATGCAAATTCCCTGAGGAAGTCAGTACACGCTCTAGTACACACAGGAATTCAGGGATCCTTGAATCCAGCTTTGTCTGATTTTAGAGCCCATGCCCACAACTACCACGTGTACATATATCTACTCATCCTGGAAGATGGCATTTTGCCTCTTTGTTTTATGACGGCCAAGTGTTGATGCACGGGAAACTAAGTGTCAACTGAAAATAAATAAATAAAGCACAACCTAAAAGTTGAGAATTCTGTTTTATTTGGCGGACAAAACTGAGGACTGAAACCCAGAAGACAACCTCTCGGGTAGCTCTGAGGGACAGCTCCGAAGAGATACAGGAGGAGCCACGATATATAGGAGTTTCGCAATGAAAATCAAAAGATTAAGTAGACATCTCAAGTTACTGAATTTAGCTCTTTTCTGTGTATGGGAAGATTCAAGAATCTGGGCTCATTGAAATCATTCCTTTGATTTGCACCTTAGCTACCTAGGGCCAGCTATTTAGGGGCCTTTTCTTTCCCGTCCTGAGTCCCCTCGGGGTGCACCTTTGGGGGTGGCTGCAGTGGCTGAGAGCTTGGCAGCTGGCGTCCCCTTTGTCTCCATTCTGAGTTCCCTCAGGACTCACTATGGGTGACTGCGGGGGCTGGTAGTGCCTGATGGCTTAATGGCCATCCTTTGTTTGTTAATATGGCAGGCAATATTTTTCCTTCACATAAGAAACTAGAAAAATGTGACACCTCTGGCCGAATTCTAGAACAGTGATGTCCTGGTGTTGGTGAATCTCTTTGTGCAGGTTCTGTCTGTAGCAGATTGCACACCTCAGCCTTCTCTTTCTGTGGAAGGAGGGGCGGGGGTCTGAGGGGTGTTCAGATTACCGGCAGGACTGGCTAAACTGGACCCCGGTTCTCCCACTGTATAATCTTCACATCCATAAACGGGGGTAACATTAACCACCTTGCAGGGCTGTAGCAGGACTCATTCATCTAATACGTATTTAATGGGCATCTAGTATATGCCAGGTTTTGGGTTGGATGATGGGGATACAAATAGGACTTAGGATGTTTAGCAGAGTGCCTATCTCATTTAGTTATACACGGTCACTGTTACTAGTATTAACACAGTTGTGTGTTGACGTTTGCCTGTGTCACGTAGCTTGAGTGAGAGGGGATGTGATATTTGTGACGTTCGTCACTATCCGGACGCGGGACCTGGGGGGCCTGGGTCTCCCCCAACGTAAGCGCGTACACTCCAGGGACATTACCGCGCGGCGTGGCTGCCCCTCCTCTCTGGGCCACCAGAGGGCGCGCGGCCTCTACTGCACCCGCCCCCTGCGTCTGCGTCTGCGTCTGCGTCTGCGTCTGCGTCTGCGTCTGCGTCTGCGCCGCGCCGCGCGGCGCTGCGCCGGCCGCCCGCCCTCAGCTTACCTCCCGCAGGCGCCCGCTCCACCTCGCGCTGGAACGCTCCGCCTCGCTGTGGAACGCTCCGCCTCCGTTGCCCCTAGCGGCTGTCTGTTGACTTCCGGGAACGCGGGAGTCGCCGTTGCTCGGAGGGTCGCTATGGGGGTCCAGGGGTGTTCCAGGGCCCGCTTCGGGGCTGAGGCGCTGCCTTAGGCCCCACCGAGTCTCCCCCAACCCCTTCCAGGCGCAGGCGCAGGCTCCCCGTAGCGCCTTTCGGCATGGGGGAACCCGAGGAGGTGGTGCCCGGTGAGTGACACCCGCGGCGGTGGCGGCGGGCCGGGAGGGAAGGCCCGCGGGCGGGCGGGCGGCCAGGCCCCGCCTCCGGGCCGGCCCCGTCGGGGGACAGGCCCGGGCAGCGGCCGCCTGACTTTGGTCGGAGCTCTCGCCGCGCCCCCGTGGGAGACTGAGGGGAGAGGAAAGAAAGGGAGGGACGGAAGGGGGGCTACGGGGAAGGGGGTGCTGGTCTTTCGTCTTCTAATTCTTAAAATAAGTTTTCGATGAGTTTCTCAAAGGCAGGGGAAGTTTTTACCTTCCTATGAGCTTCCCAAAGTACTTCCTTCGAGGTCCTCAGAACCCGGTTGTGTATTGAACGCAGTAAAGAGTGAGTGACCAGGGGGGAGTGGAGTAAAAGAGGATGGGGAAAATGACTTGGAGAAAGGAGGGAGCCGTTAGCGAGTGGTTTTTTAAGACTTTTCCTCTGAGCTCCAGAAATAACCTTTGGCATTGTGGCCCGGTACCGCGTACATATTGTGTAACAGAAATAGAAGTTTCATGAAACAGTACATGCTGTAGATGCGCTCAGATCTTTTCTCTAATACATTCCCTTAAAAATGGTCACTGTGACCCACTAAGTTGATTTTCTGACCCACCAATGGGTCACGACCAACGGTTTGAAAAAACACTGGATTAGGGCAGAATCATGTATTCACTGAAATATGTATTGCGTTTCTGCCATGCTCTTGGGCTCAAACATGGCTAAATTCCTGCCTCAAATTCACAGCTTAGTGAGAGATACAAGAAACTAAACAAAATGACAATATCGTTTGACAGTAGTTGCCAGGGGGCCAGAGCAGAGCCACCAAACCCTGGCTTGGGGTGAAGGTAACGGGGAAGGCTCCCTGGGAAGCCAGAGCAGGACAAAACAGTTAAGATTATTCATTCTATAAAAACTCAGAGCGTGTTCGAGAACCTGGTCTCCTAAATGTCAATTATCAGTTTGAACTGACACACCTCACAATTGTTCTCAGAAGGTTTTCCACAGTGGCTAGTCTCTTGAGCATTAATATTTATTATTAATAATTATGTTTGCTATGTCTTTCTTTCTGGTACCCATTTAGTTTCTTTATATGTGATCATCCTCCTTGAGATTTCCTCAAAAGCTGGATCTGGCCTCCTATTTGGGGGGGTGGGGGGTGGGGTGTGTGTGTGTGTGTGTGTGTGTGTGTGTGTGTGTGTTTACATAGTTACTGGGATCTGGTAGGAGTTTTTGGTCTCTCTCCAAAATGGTACTGGACTAAAATAGTTTGTGAATACTCGTCCCATCAGGTAGCGTTTAATGACTTAATTTAAGAATGTAAAAATCTCAACATCCTACGTCCTCACGATGTTAATGATGAAACTCAGTACTGTCCTGTTTCTGTGTGTGGAGAAAAGCCCTCAGTCAGAGGGGCTAGACCATGAGGTGTTCACCAGCGTGAGTGGGGCATTGAGTGTATCGGCTCATTCCACCTCGTGACAGCAGGACTCTTAGTCATTGTGACAGCGTATTTCTTACTTTACACCAGTAAATGAATAATACATAATTAACTTATTAGATTTCATAAAAAAACTGGAATGAAGTCTGAGGAATAAAACTGAGTTAAGATGAAAGAAGGAGGGTATAGACAGTGCTGGGGCGGAAGCCAAGCTGTCGGGAGACAAGGGATCTGTATAGATAAATTACTGGAAAAATACTTTAGTTAACAGGCAACATAATAAAAGTTGTGAAATCCAAGCTCTCATATATTTGCAGGTTCGGGTGCTGTGTTTACGTTTGGGAAAACTAAATTTGCTGAAAATATTCCCAGCAAATTCTGGTTTAAAAACGATATACCTATATATCTTTCATGTGGAGATGAACATACTGCTATTATTACAGGTTAGTGTTAAAATCTTAAATGAAGATAGTAATACTTAGAGAATCCTAAGTATTATAGATGTGCTGTGTTTGAAACATGTTGAAGATATACAGAAAGTGGATGTTTTTTTGCTTTGCCAGATAATTCTTGACAAATTGATTTATCAAGAGTGACTTCTAAGTTCCCTTAGTATATTTAAGTGTGATTTTCTATACATATTACTTTCTTAGAATAAATCTATTTGAATTTATCTACATAATCAAAAAATTATTACTGTACAATCTTAGAAACTCTTTACACCTAACAGAATATGGCTATAGGTAGATGGGCAAGGGAGCCTGTTTCAACACAGAAAAGCAATGACAGTGTTTAAGTACAGCATTTTTATTGCTTTGTGATGACTTCATCTCACATTATGTTGCAACCGCTTCGATTTATTATTTCTTTTTTCTTCCCACCAGGAAATAATAAGCTTTTCATGTTTGGCAGTAACAACTGGGGTCAGTTAGGATTAGGATCAAAATCGACTGTTAACAAGCCAACGTGTGTCAAAGGTTTGGGGTCTTTTCTTCTTCATCACTTTAAATACTTAAAGTGTATAAAGTACTTTTATATTGATTGTGTAATTCTTTAATATCATATTATAAATAATAAAGTCTTTAGTTCTTTATTTTCTGAGATTTACTTGAATATTATTGGCACTTAAATTTATTTTTCATGTGATATTCAGAACTAGTTTTATATGTTAGGGTCTAAAAATCATATTGATTTTAAACCCAGAGACCACAAAGGAAGTAATGATTCTACAGTATTGCACTTGAACATCCTTTTTTTTTTTGGCCTGTTTGTAAACCAACTTAAATATTACTGTTACTGTATATACAGAGAACAAACAATATGATATGTTAGGATTTCGAGCTCTGTCTCATTTGTTCGAGTTGTGGATATCACGCTTCTGTTGGTTTTACGAAACACACTTTACCCTGCTGTGTATAGTTAGCAGCTGTGCTGAAGAAAATATTAGAACTAGGAGTTGATTAGTACTAGTGTTCTTACAAGAACAACAGGACAAAATATTTCAAATCAGGATTGTCCCAGAAAATATGAGACATATTACATCTTTACAAAGCTTTCTCGCCATTATGTGCAAAAGCTTCTGTTTGGTTATAACCTATGAACATCAGCTATACTTGAATGGTGATGGAGATTCCTTGGGATATGACAAGAGCAGGATTCTTTATCTTTGTAGCCAAATTTTTAATTTCAGCTCACAATTTCAGTGTAATTTATCATATGCATGCTATTTATAGATATTGTTGTGGAACTGTTAAAGTATTCCACTCGGTCAAAAAGTATTTACTGAGCGCAGTCTACTAAACCCTTGGGTTTATTTACAGTGCTTATGATCCTTACTCTCAAATATCTAATCAAGCTAACAGAATTGTCTAGACTATGAGATCCTTGAGACCAGGGACTCTGTCTTAGTGATCTTTGCAGCCCCTATGCTAAGTGCTTAGGAGATGTTCTGTAAATGTTTTTAATATGTAAATGAATGAATGAAGAACTTTAACATAGGTGTATGCCTGTGAATATTGGACTTAGTGTTTTGTTGCGGCAGGTAGAAAGTAAGCTTGATGATGGTGATGGCAGATTAGGGAATAGATCAGGTTGGTGAAGAGGCAGCAAAACAATGCGGTGGATCTCAGCACATGTTAATTACTTGTGGAGTTTTAAATAATATATAGATGCCTAGGCTTTACCTCAAGCCTACTGACTCAGATTCTCCAGGGGTGGGGCTGAGCTATGTGTATTTTTTTTTCAAAGCACCATTGGTTACTATGATGCACAACTCCTTGCAAAAACTTTTGATTTATTAGTTATGAACATTGACCTTGGAGTCAGACAAGCCTGGGTTTAAATCTGTTCTACCACTTGGTTATCATTTGACCTGGATTATTTGTCATTTCCATAATCATAAAATATCTTGTCATATTTTTATATTTTTAGCTTTAAAACTGGAAAAAGTGAAATTTGCTGCCTGTGGAAGGAACCACACCCTAGTTTCAACAGGTATAGTATTCAATCTTTATGACTTCCTGCCCAATTTGAGGACTGAGGTCTCACTCCCGTAACATTTGTGACTTTGTAAAATTAATGGAAATGGTAACTTGGCAACAGTAAGATTAGGTTTTTTTTAAAATGTAAATGGTTAGTACACTTGTTTGCCTATGAAAATATGCAGATAAATGTTAAGTGACTGAAGAAAAAGCTTCTTTTCTTGGATTATGTCAAGGGACAGCATCTCCTTACCTGTGTGCACACCTCAGGGGCCACTTGCTCCTGATCTTGCTCTTCCCTCTTCTTTTCTGAGGGTGAGTGGAAGCCCTCCCCAAAAGGCTATTGATATGAGTTAGCACAATTCTAGTCAAAATCCACACGGGTGTGTGTGTGTGGGTGTGTGTGTGTAGAAATTCACAAGGTGGTTCTGAAGTTTTCATGGAAAAGCAAAGGACCTAGAATAGCCAAAACAATTTTGAAAAGACCAAAATTGGAGGACTAGCACTACCTGATTTCAAGACCTACTGTAAAGCTACAGTGATCAAGACAGTGTGCTAGCAGTGAAAAGACAGACAGAGATTATTGGAACAGAATAGAATCCAGAAATAGACCCACATGTTTATGCCCAAGTAATATTTGACAAAGGTGCCAAGGCAGTTCAGTGGAGAAGAGGTCGTCTTCAACAATCCTGCTGGAACAATTAGACATCCAGGCCCTGACCACCGAGCAGTCTTTCCTACTTCCTTTCCCACAAACACAGCTTCTTCTGTCTTCAGGCTGTTCTCACTGCTTCGGCCCCTGCCTTACCTCTCTGCCCTCACTCATACTTTTCCTTTGCTGAAATGTCTTTTCTCTTTCTCTTACTCAGATTCTTGTCTCTTAAGATCCAGTATAAATCTTACTTCATCCATGGACTCAGATTCTTGTCTCTTAAGATCCAGTATAAGTCTTACTTCATCCATGGAGCTTTTTGTGACTATTGAACTTTTTCCTTATGTCATTCTCTGAACTGCTTCAGCATACCACCAACTCTGGTTTGCTCCATACGTGTTAAATTGTGTGGTTCAATTCCATGTGGCCTTGTAATATCTTCCATTTGAAACCTAGTCTTATTTCCTCAATTAGGTTTCATTTTTTCTAAAATAATATCTAGTTTTAAATTTTTACTGATTCAGAATGATTTTGTCCTAAGTTTCCCCTGTAATTTCGTGAGGCTTTAATTCCATGTGCATTTTTATGACAGATATAACTAATTTTAATAAGTATATCTTTTTAAAAATAAATTTATTTATTTATTTATTTTTGGCTGGTTGGGTCTTTGTTGCTGCGCGTGGGCTTTCTCTAGTTGCAGCGAGCAGGGGCTACTCTTTGTTGCAGTGCGCGGGCTTCTCATTGCAGTGGCTTCTCTTGTTGCGGAGCATGGGCTCTAAGCATGTGGGCTTCAGTAGTTGTGGCACGCGGCTTCAGTAGTTGTGGCACGTGGCCTCAGTAATTGTGGCTCTCGGGCTCAGCAGTTGTGGCTCGCGGGCTCTAGGGTGCGGGCTCAGTGTTGTGACGCACGGGCTTAGTTGCTCCACAGCATGTGGGATCTTCCCGGACCAGGGCTCGAACCCCTGTCCCCTGCATTGGCAGGCGGATTCTTAACCACTGCACCACCAGGGAAGTCCCAATAAGTATATCTTTATGTGTCATTACTTTAGAGCTTACTGGCAGTGTTTATTATCTAAGAATGATATACTTCTTAATGTGATTAAGAAAATTGTTAACATTTATATAGTGCTTACCGTGTGCCAAGTGCCATTCTAAGAATTTTATAAATGTTAACTCATTTAATCTTCATAACACCTCTATGGAGTAGGCACTATTATTATCCCATTTTACAGATGAGGAAAATGAGACACTGAGAGGTTAAGGATAGCTTGCCCAAAGTTACACGACTGATAAGTGGCAAGCCAGAATTTGCACCGAGGAAGTCTGGTTCTGGTGTCTTCTCTCCTAAACACAGTGCTATACTGGCTTCCTATTTAGCTAGAAAATTAAAATAATTACACAACATAGAATTTTCACGTTTCTAATTATATTATTCTTGTATTCGCCTCATTTTACTTATTTGTTACCTATTATGTCTTAGCTTTAATGGGTATGGAAGGTAAAATTAATGAACCACATCTCTTTTAAAATAGTTTGATTTGGATTATAATCTAATTAGATTATAATCTAATTTGGAAATTACTTTCCTCTTTTTCGCACTGAATTAATAGTTCTGCATTAGCAAGAAAATGCATTCCACACATTCTGTGCATTTTAATTGCTACTTAAACTCTAGAATGATTTATAGAATCTCACAAAAATGTGGACCCCTGCTTGTTTTGCTGTATTTTTGACGCTGAAATGAAGTTGTTCACCAAATTGTAGGATAATGCCAGCTTTCAGCTTTCTTCACTGGTAATAGAGGAACTGTCTGATATACACTGGTCTGCCTCATAAAGGTGGTGACTATGGTATACTGATGTTTTCTTTTCTGTGTGCAGAAGGAGGCAAAGTATACGCCGCTGGAGGAAATACTGAAGGACAGCTGGGACTTGGTGATACTGAAGAGAGAAACAGTTTTCATCTAATTAGTTTTTTTACATCCCAGCATAAGATTAAACAACTCTCTGCTGGGTCTAACACTTCAGCTGCGCTGACTGGTAAGACTTTTTTCCACTTCAAACTGGGACACATCCCTTTTTTTTAGACCAGAATATACCAAGTTAGTAAACTGAAGACAGCAATGCTGTTTAGTTTTCTTTCACTGACCATATGTTTTCAGAAGACATTTAAAATAGAACTTAAAATCATGACATATACTACAACTTTATGCTTACATACGTTTAGAAGGTAATTGTTAAATAAATTCAAAGCTGTGCTATCGATCTGTTCCTTTAGATATTCTTAAACATTATCTTCATTGTGTGTTCTGAAAGTTATATTTCAGCTTTAATGAAGTTGCTGTCAGAAACATCCTAGAAATCTGTTGGATATATGTTATTAAGATACAGTTTGTAGAGCTTCCCTGGTGGCACAGTGGTTGAGAGTCCGCCTGCCGATGCAGGGGATGCGGGTTCATGCCCCGGTCCGGGAAGATCCCACATGCCGTGGAGCGGCTGGACCCGTGAGCCATGGCCGCTGGGCCTGCACGTCCGGAGCCTGTGCTCCGCAACGGGAGAGGCCACAACAGTGAGAGGCCCGCGTACCGCAAAAAAAAAAAAAAAAAAAAATACAGTTTGTAATGGTCATTGCATCTCTCTGCCCTCCCTATCAAAAGCCCATATGAGAAATTTCTTTAAAATTTGGAGCCGAGGGCTTCCCTGGTGGCACAGTGGTTGAGAGTCTGCCTGCTGATGCAGGGGACACAGGTTCGTGCCCTGGTCCGGGAAGATCCCACATGCCGCAAGCGGCTGGGCCCGTGAGCCATGGCCGCTGGGCCTGCGCGTCCGGAGCCTGTGCTCCGCAACGGGAGAGGCCACAACAGTGAGAGGCCCGCGTACCGCAAAAAAAAAAAAAAAAAAAATTTGGAGCCGAGATGAACGTGTCTCACTGAAGAAGCTGCTGGTGTGCTACTTCGTTCCAGTCTGGAGAGCTGTGTAACGTGCAGTGTTAGAGAAAGCCTGCGCGCAGCAACGAAGACCAAACGCAGCCAAAAAAAAATTTTTTTTTAAAGAAATTGTAGTAAGTAGCTACGTGGTATAAATGTCTTAGTAGTACTTTCAAGATACATAATTTTTCTAAATTAAAAAATAAATGCTCTGTTGGAAGTATAATAACTTGCCATCCCTGCTACCTCTTAAAACCTTTTTTCCTCTTTGTGTTTTCTTTGTAGAGGATGGAGAGCTTTTCATGTGGGGTGACAATTCTGAGGGGCAAATTGGTTTACAAAATGTAACTAGTATGTGTGTCCCTCATCAAGTGACCATTGGAAAACCTATCTCCTGGATCTCTTGTGGATATTACCATTCAGCTTTTGTAACAAGTAAGACAGAACAGTTTGGATTTCTCATGTTATCTCCCATTTCTAAGTTATTATTAAATAATAAAATGTCATAACATTCTACATTTCTATAGAAATACTGTTATGGTACTCCATGTAATGAAATAATTTTGGTCTGTTTTAGGTCACAGTATTTCTTCATTTCAATAATGAGTGTTTATAATTTCAAACTATCTGACATATTAACTTTTTTTTAATATCGATGGTACTATTTTATTTATTTTTTAAATTATTTTTTTATTTTTGTCTGTGTTGGGTCTTCGTTGATGCACACGGGCTTTCTTTAGTTGTGGTGAGCAGGGGCTACTCTTTGATGTGGTGCGCAGGCTTCTCATTGCGGTGGCTTCTCTTGTTGCGGAGCACAGGCTCTAGGGACACAGGCCTCAGTAGCTGCGGCACACGTGCTCAGTAGTTGTGGCTTGTGGGCTCTAGAGCGTGGGCTCTAGAGCGCAGGCTCAGTAGTTGTGGTGCACGGGCTTAGTTGCTCCGCGGCATGTGGAATCTTCCCAGACCAGGGCTCAAACCCGTGTCCCCTGCATTGGCAGGCGGATTCTTAACCACTGCGCAAGCAGGGAAGTCCCTTAACTTTTTTTTAATGAATGTTAGGTCTATTAGGAAAACAAAATTTATGCATAAGAAACCCTTCTAAATTTTGGCTCTCAAACTTCTTAGACTCTGTGGCATTAAAAACAAGACCTGTGGGCCTCTTTTCTCTGGATCCACTTGGCTCTGTACTTTGACCTACTCTATTCTTGTCCTGATAATTTGTTCTTATTGTTTCAGTACATGAGTCATAGATTTTCACTGTAGGAATAGGGATGAAGATTAGATGAAAAAGGAAAGGAGTTCAGTATGGGATATGCTTTCCTTTCTTGGGACTTTTCTCAGGATCCCCCATTTCTCCTTTTCCTGGGCTCACTGGCAACCTTCTCTACCTTAGTTAAAATATTTTAAATGTTGGACTCTAACTATTATAGCCTACATCTACACTGGTAGTAACACCAGAAGTATGATCATGGTTTTCCATCTTATTTATGGTTTTCCTAACAGTAAAAACACCCAGCAGAAATAGTTCTATGGACCCTCTTAGATATCCCTCTAAATATTTGTTTTATACATTTACTTCCTATTCTGTGCACCTCAGATTCAGGTTTAGAAGGTGCTTATTGACCTATCCCAGTGCCCCCCAGGTTTACCAATGAATTGGTAGCAACTTGGTACCAAGAAAAGGCAAACTCTGACTTGGCTGGGTTTGTTCACTACTGGGTCAGTTTGTGTCTTGAAGAAACAATATTTATTCAATCAATAAATATTGTTGAATGAGGAAATGAGTGAATGAATGATAAATTGACTGTGTTCCTTGGGGCAATACCACATACCAACTTATTTGCAACTCCTGGGGTTGGTATAGTCTGTACTCACTTTGTTTATGAAACAAAAAACAGGGAAAAAAATACATGTGCAAGAACAAATAATCAAAAGCATTGTCTTATATTTGGGCCTTAATAAAACTCCCAGAATCAATTTTTATTTACTACTGCTTTAGCCAGTAGGGAAACAAGTGGAATTATTCGTTTTAACCAGTAGGCATTACATTGAACTTTTTTGTTTTGTTTTCTGTTTTTATGCCTTTTTTAAAAAACAGCTTTATTGATGTATAGGTCACATACCATACAATTCACCCATTTAAGGTGTGAGGAGCAGCAGGAATTTATAGACAGTAGTAGAAAGAGACTTATCTGGACTTAGTAACTCCTTTCATATGAGAGGCAAGAAGCATGGGAAAAGGGGGAGCGTACCGACTTACTGAGCACTTCTGTGCCAGTGTTTGCCGAATACTTCAGAGAAAACTGTGGTTCAGAAAGCTTCATTTTTTGTACAGATCAATCTCGAAAATGAGTATAGCTGTGTTTGCAGTATTTGACCAAGTTTTAAGTGGCACATACCATGTGTGTTAGATGTCATACAACTTCCCTAAGTTCTTATTTGCTAGAAGGGCTCTCAAGCTTCAGTAGCTGGTTATACTCATGGCTTAGATTTATTACAGCAAGGGATACCTAACAAAAGCAGCAGGAAAGATCTGTATCCTCCAGAGAGGTCCAGTATGCGCTTCCTGGTCCTTCCCATTCCAAGGCCGCACAGGACATGTTTTCTCTTTGGCAGTGAACTACAGGGATGTGTGTGTAATGTCTCTGCTCAAGGAAGCCTACTCTATTCTCAGGGTCTGAGGCTTTTGTGTGGGTGGCTGGTGTCATGTAGGCACATCCTGCTAGTAACTAGTCATGGCAACTGCAACTCGGGTCCCTCAACAGTGAAACCAGGTGCACATCATCAGTGTTGAAGTTTGTGCAAAGCAACACTCTCTTAGCTTCTTGCTAAGCTGGCATAATTCATTTCTCCAGGTGTACATAACAAAAACATCAATCACCAACATAAAGAACACTCCCAAGGGCCACATTCCCAGGGGTTGGTCAACAGTCAGTCAGTCAGTCAGTCATGCTTCTCTTGGAGACATGCAAATAATACAAGAGGTGCTGTGTTACCTCTTTCCTCATATCAGTGGTGATACGTTCTGTGTCATAATCTTTGGATTAGATTATGTGTTTACAACAGTTTTTAAATTCCTGTTTTATAGAACTCAGTTCAGTTCATAGAAATGAATAAAGTTCCTGCTTTCAAGAAGCTCATAGTGTAGTGTGGGAAGTGTGATAACAGAAGCAAATCAATAGTATTGATATGGACAAGGCAGTGATTAAATGTCATGAGTTCCTTAATAAGAGAATCTTTCTGGAAAAACTGCCATCTAACTGAGTAAAATCTGCTATCTTTAGTCTCACTCACCATATTTACTTCACACATAAATGGGTTTTCTACAGTAAGTTTCATTAAAAGCAATTATTTATTCACCAGATATTCATTAAATGTTTAATGTACTAGACACACTGCTAAGTTCTTGCAGTACCATAGTGAGCAAGACAAAATCCATGTCCTTATGGGGGTTTAATGTCGAGTCATTTTGCTTTATTCAAAGTAGGTAGAAGTAAGATCATCTTTTCTATGTATTGTGAAACAGGTAAAATAATTTTCTAGTTGTTAGTAGTGCTGGTTGTGAATTCTTCAGGAAGATTTTGGATTAGAATAATCAAGGGGAAGGGAAAATCTACCTTTATTTCCTTACCATTCAGTAAAAATATCTCAAGAAAGGTCAAATTTATTAAGTTGAGATTTTCTACATTTTTTTATCAAACGTTAGAACATGTACCAAAAAGACCAGTATTTGTTCATGTCTATGTCATCATCGATCACTGTCCTTTTCCTTCAATAGCGGAGGGAGAACTGTACACCTTTGGAGAACCTGAGTGTGGGAAGTTAGGTCTTCCCGGAAAGCTGCTGATCAATCACAGAGTGCCCCAGCTGGTGCCTGGAATTCCTCAGAAGGTGATCCAAGTAGCTTGTGGTGGAGGGCACACAGTTGTGCTCACAGGTATGCGTGCGGCTCCGTTCCCTGCTTTCTTTGGTAGCTAATGAAAAAAGCTTTTTTTACATTCACTTATTTTTATTGTGGTAGGAACACTTAACATCTGATCCATCCTCTTAACAGATTTTTAAGTTTACAATACAGTATTGTTATCTATAGGCACAATGTTGTATGGCAGGTCTCTAGAACTTTCACCTTTGCATAGCTGAAACCTTATACCCATTCATTAGCCGCTCCCCTCTCCCCCTACCCCAGCCCCTGGCAACCACCATTCAAGTCTCTGCTTAGATGAGTTTGACTGTTTTACATACTTCATGTAAGTTGGCTTTGCATCTTTTTCCATTAAGATCCCCACCTTTTGTTCCTATAGTTAATAAACATTTCTGGCCTGTGGAAGAAATTTTTAAGTAGAAAAAAATGAATCTTGTTGAATTATTTTTGCTAACATAATTGACATTTTCATGATCTTAACACATTTAATGGCAGCAAATAACGTTTTTTAGCTCATTTTCAAGAACAAATTGTTTTCCTCATATATATGTATTCCATATTTATTTAAAATTGACATTATTTTTTCTGAAATACCTTATTTTGGAGAAGCTCCCTGCTAATACTGTTTTCTACTTGTCATTGATAATTCTTTTTGATATTCACAATGTCTAACTAGGTGATTTCTTTGTGATTTTTATGTTCTGTTATGAATTACTATTCATTAAAGTGTTAAGCTTTTAAATTACAGATAATTAAAAAAGTTAGAACTTTAATAGTAATATCACTTTTGGCTTCTGAATTTTGTATTTGGTATGACATGTGACTTCTCAGGATTCTAGTCAATATAATTAAAATAGACTTACTACTTGTTAATATGCTTACTAAATTGATGCTCCCAAATTTGTTCAGCATTAGATTTATTTTAGATGAGTAGTATAGAGGTAATGCAGTTAGGTAGTGAATGATTATGATATATTTTGGTCAAAAAGAAATAAACAGTTTCTGAAGTCACCACTTAATCTTCAGTAACCCAAAGCTAGAAGTGTTCTAGACAAATTTTAAGTAATATCCAGTTCTCAGATAATAATGCTTAAATGTTGCAAGGTGATTAAACAATATTTTATCTTTAGATTTTCCTCTCTTACATCGCTCTTCCTTGACTTCCTATTCTAGTCCCAGTCATGCGTATAAAGCTATGGTTTCCCAGAATTACCATTTCCAGATGGAATCTTTTCAAAGTGAGAAATAATTTTTTTCCAGGCCTCAACTCTAAATTTGGAAATAATTCTGAGGTTTAAGTTTTTTTTTAAACTTCTGCTGATAAAGTGAATTTTCATATAATTTCTAAAAGATTTATCTTAGGAATTAAACTTCAAAATTAATCTTTATAAATTATCTGAAAATTTATTCTGTAGGCAGAAATGCAACTTATTCTTCATGTGTTATGTATTTTCTCCAGTTTATACAAAGATTGTAGAACTAATTTATTAGGTGGTTGAAGGTTATTTGAAGGACACAAACGTTGATTATATAATAATAATGTCATTCAACCATACATTATAAAATATCTTCATATAAAGTATTTTCACCAAGATAATCCATGATTCTTTTTTTTTTTTTTTTTTTTTTTTTGGCGTTACTTGAGCCTTCCACTGCTGTGGCCTCTCCCGTTGTGGAGCACAGGCTCCGGACGCACAGGCTCACCGGCCATGGCTCACGGGCCCAGCCACTCCGCGGCATGTGGGATCTTCCCAGACCGGGGCACGAACCCGCGTCCCCTGCATCGGCAGGCGGACTCCCAACCACTGCGCCACCAGGGAAGCCCCATGATTCTTTTAATTATACTTTAAAAATGTACCTAATGATATTTTCTTGCAGTATTATACTCATTTAGCTTTCTGTGGACTTCGTTTTGAAGTTAAAAACCATGTTGCTAGAAATTTATTGTTTTCTTCAGATTTTTATAGACTTTGGGATCTCACAGACCAGTAAAGTTTTTATATTTTAAGTTTTTAATTTTGTAAACAGAATATGAGGACCTAGAGATGGTTGCCAACTTCCAATTTGCATTTGGCTAAGTATGGATGTTGCAAGAAAAATGCAATCTGTTTTTACCATTATATCATAAAATAAGGGCCATTTTCGAAACAAAAATTTAAAAGCTCTTAATTTTATAATAAAAGACATCCCCTTAAACTGTAAACATTTATCTGTATGGAAAATTCACTGCTTTGCCTATTTTTTTTTTTTTTTTTTTTTTTTTTTTTTTTTTTGCGGTACGCGGGCCTCTCACTGCTGTGGCCTCTCCCGTTGTGGAGCACAGGCTCCGGACGTGCAGGCTCGGTGGCCATGGCTCACGGGCCCAGCCGCTCCGCGGCATGTGGGATCCTCCCAGACTGGGGCACGAACCCGTGTCCCCTGCATCAGCAGGCGGACTCTCAACCACTGCGCCACCAGGGCAGCCCGGTTTGCCTATTTTTTAGATCTCTCCATGGACCTTTGAAAGCTTTATTATGAGCCAGTCCTGGTGAGAAACCTGTGTTCTGGAGCAGTGTGGACAGAAATATTAAATAGTAAGTCCTAATTGATGAAGAAATGGACCTGAAGAGTGTATTGATCATCAATTTTACTAAGTTAAATACCTAAGAGTTACAGAATACTTTGTAAGACCTTAAAGCAAAGAATAGCTAACCGTCTGTTCTAAATTGTTGCCTTCATTAAAGGAAAGGGCTTGGATTCGATGATTCTATGGGGGCCATCTCCAGCTTTGTTTTCCCTTGTGTCTGTAACTCTGATCTTAAAATCTATTTAGGTGTCATTCATTAAAATACTTGAAAGATAATTTAAATTAGTTCATTGTCGATAAATTTATTTAAAACATGATATTTAGATGTGACTGTGATAGGTTAGAAAATACATCTACTGGTTGGAGCAATAGTCAGGGAAACGATGGATTGCTTTTAAGAAAGTATCAGACTGGAACTGGGACAAACTAAGTGAGGCCGAGTAATTGATGTAATATTGTATGTCATCCACAGCAGTTATCAGAAGACAAGAAAGGCCTGGTTATTAGATTAGGTCCACAATGAAGTCTGGGCCCCAAGGAAAATAAGAACTAAACTTCTTCAGATTATTTTCAGAGAAATTTAAGATCTCTTCAGGGCTACACAAGTAACTAGTTGTGAAATGAAATGTATTCTATGAAATTAGAGTAATATTTATCTGAAGCCAACTAATAAAATCTGTTTTCCTAATACAGTATTATTTATTAACATTGAATTACATTGTTGTTACAAAGGTGATACGACTAAAAATTATATTGGTTTTTGTATATAGCGTCCTTAGACAAGAGTCTTAGGTCATTTAAAAATAATAGAAACTATTGTCATTGCTAATCATCCAAACACATGAAAGGGAACCTAACAGGATAAGGAACAAAACTTTTGTAACATGACTCAGGCTGCCTGAATGGCCTTATTGCCCAGGCTAATATCAGACAGCCCAAGAAACTTGGAGTAACTGTTGGCCAGCTAGAGATAGACAGTTATTTTAATTTACCCAGCACCCTCCTATTAAGCTGAACATTCAGAACTGGAGATATGCTGTGTGATTATTAATTAAACTAAGAGATAGTATTTTTTACACTAAAATAAAGATCTGTTTGCCATTGCCTCAGCGTGGCTTCATATCCTTGATGTACCATATTTTCTTTAAGAAGTAATATCTATATGTCTTATTCATGAAGTAAACATTAGAAAAAATGTAAAACTATATGACAGTAGTTACATGTTCTTCAGTATTCTCTGTTATCAGAATAAGGTTGAGTTGATTAGATAATTACTTTTTAGAAAAATGTCCTTTTACAACTGAACGTCCCACTGTGTTTTAAAATCTTCCTGCATGTTTTCTCATTTAATCGTCGCAGCAGCTCTATTAGATAGGGATTATAGCATTAGGGAATTTAAGTAGCTTGTCTACTTACCACAGCTAGTAATAATGAAGGTTTGGGCTTCTACCTGAATCCAAAGCTCTTGCTCCTGCTGTGCTTCCTAAGGCAGGGGCCGGGGAGAGTCGTGTGTCTAAAGGATGCTTTCATCACCACTCGTGATGCAATAGGATATTTTTGTGCTTTTCCATTTCTCAAGACTATGTGAGCTAATATTTACTGTTATTGGAGTTCCTTTGGAATCACTTCAAAAATATTAATATAATATAGTATGGATAAACAATAAGGTCCTGCTATATAGCACAGGGAAATATATTCAATATCCTGTGACAAACCATAATGGAAAAGAATATGAAAAAGAATATGTATATATGTATAACTGAGTCACTTTGCTGTACAGAAGAAAATAACACTGTCAATCAACTATACTTCAATAAAATTTTAAAAAATTTTAATATAGAGGAAAGGCTTTTCCCCTCCTTTGATTATTATTGCATTTCCTAGTAAATGAGCTTTACCTGTGAATAAATCTAGCATGTCTGATGTAAGTTTTCATTCTCATGCTAATTCTCCTCTGAAATTGTTTTCTAAAATAGCTTATTCCATTAAATTACTGTTAATAAGTAAGGACTTTTTCTTTGGAAAACACTATTCGTTTATTTAGGGCAGTGAAAGGAATTAGCTTAATGACAATTGATGCTTTTTAACAAACTGAGTGGTAATTATAGGGACTTTTTAGGTAGTAGTTCACCGACTTTTGTGTCTTTAGCAATTCCTTCTATGGTTATATGTAAAGGATAAAATCAGGCCCATGCCATTATTGTTACAATTGTGTACCTTGTCATTTTTCTCTTCCATTATCACTGAGGAATGTATACATAAGTATTAGGTATTCTTATATGAGTATTTCTTTGAGAGGCCCTTAACCCTCATTATAAAAGGTGGTATATCACCGTTTTTCCAGATATAATGGTGACAGTGCCTGTACCTCTGAAATCCTTTTCTTGTGTTTGCCCCTCCCCTTTCAGAGAACGCTGTGTACACCTTTGGGCTGGGACAGTTTGGTCAACTGGGTCTTGGCACTTTTATTTTTGAAACTTCAGAACCCAAAGCCATTGAGAATATTAAGGATCAGAAAATAAGTTATGTTTGCTGTGGAGAAAACCACACAGCTTTGATAACAGGTACAGATCAGAATTTCTGTTAATATACTTACAGAACTGGGTATGTTTTATTACAAAATAAATGCTATATGGAATGAAGGTGTCTAACTTAAGCAAAGGAAATAATAACTGAGAAAATGGAATTCTTTGTTTAATATGCCAACATGTAAAGTTGTAAACTCCTTTTTCATATTTTAGTTTAATTTAAAATCAGTGTAAATTATCCAAAGGTTTAGAGCCTCAAGATGTGTCAGTGCTATCAGAGGTAAGACCATAGCATTATACTTTGGCAGAAGTATAAAAAATAAAAAGCTGTAATCTTTTTGAAATTGTATCAATTTGAAGGCTCTGAACTCTGCTCAGGCCAAAGGGAAAAGTCTCGTAAGAAAGAACTTATTTTAAAATATTCTCCCTCTTCAGTCTGACAGCTACATTCAGGCTGAGGAAATTCTTATGTTGCTTCTGCCACCAGGAGGCGTTTTCAGGAGTAACCCTTTCATACTTTCTCCACAGTGGTAGACAGAAAGGTACCCCAAAGACTATTAATTAAATGAATACCTGGGTCCTCTAGCTCTTCTGCTCTGTAGTTTCCCCTTTATCCAGGGAGATGGTGCTATGGGTCTACTTCTCAACCTCAGAAACTAGGTGCTGCCAATGTAGGACTCAATAAAGGTACTTCCCTAAAATGACTGACTCACCTATAGATAATTAACATGGAGCTGGAGGAATCAGGCTCCCTGACTTCAGACTATACTACAAAGCTACAGTAATCAAGACAGTATGGTACTGGCACAAAAATAGAAATATAGATCAATGGAACAGTATAGGAAGCCCAGAGATAAACCCACGCACATATGGTCACCTTATCTTTGATAAAGGAGGCAAGAATATACAATGAAGAAAAGACAGCCTCTTCAATAAGTGGTGCTGGGAAGACTGGACAGCTACGTGTAAAAATATGAAATTAGAACACTCCTTAACACCATACACAAAAATAAACTCAAAATGGATTAAAGACCTAAATGTAAGGCCAGACACTATCAAACTCTTAGAGGAAAACATAGGCAGAACACTCTGTGTCAGAAATCACAGCAAGATCCTTTTTGACCCACCTCCTAGAGAAATGGAAGTAAAAACAAAAATAAACAAATGGGACCTAATGAAACTTCAAAGCTTTTGCACAGCAAAGGAAACCATAAACAAGACCAAAAGACAACCCTCAGAATGGGAGGAAATATTTGCAAATGAAGCAACTGACATAGGATTAATCTCCAAAATTTACAAGCAGCTCATACAGCTCAATAACAAAAAAACAACCCAATCCAAAAATGGGCAGAAGACCTAAATAGACATTTCTCCAAAGAAGATATCCAGATTGCCAACAAACACATGAAAGAATGCTCAACATCATTAATCATTAGAGAAATGCAAATCAAAACTACAATGAGATACCGTCTCACACTGGTCAGAATGGCCATCGTCAAAAAATCTAGAAACAATAAATGCTGGAGAGGGTGTGGAGAAAAGGGAACCCTCTTGCACTGTTGGTGGGAATGTAAATTGATACAGCCACTATGGAGAAGAGTATGGAGGTTCCTTAAAAAACTAAAAATAGAATTACCATATGACCCAGCAATCCCACTACTGGGCATATACCCTGAGAAAACCATAATTCAAAAAGAGTCATGTACCAAAATGTTCATTGCAGCTCTGTTTACAATAGCCAGGACATGGAATCAACCTAAGTGTCCATCAACAGATGAATGGATAAAGAAGATGTGGCACATATATACAATGGAATATTACTCAGCCATAAAAAGAAATGAAATTGAGTTACTTGTAGTGAGGTGGATGGACCTAGAGTCTGTCATACAGAGTGAAGTAAGTCAGAAAGAGAAAAACAAATACCGTATGCTAACACCTATATATGGAATCTAAGGGAAAAAAAAAGGTCGTGAAGGACCTAGGGGTAAGATGGGAATAAAGACACAGACCTACTAGAGAATGGACTTGAGGATATGGGGAGGGGGAAGGGTAAGCTGGGACAAAGTGAGAGAGTGGCATGGACATATATACACTACCAAACGTAAAATAGATAGCTAGTGGGAAGCAGCCACGTAGCACAAGGAGATCAGGTCGGTGGTTTGTGACCCCTTAGAGGGGCGGGATAGGGAGGGTGGGAGGGAGGGAGACGCCAGAGGGAAAAGATATGGAACATGTATATGTATAACTGATTCACTTTGTTATAAAGCAGAAACTAACACACCATTGTAAAGCAATTATACTCCAGTATAGATGTTAAAAAAAAAAAGAATGAGCATAAAGTTTCACAAATACATCAATAAATTTAAACTATTGACACATTAAACAAAAATACGTAATTTGAGAAGAATAAAAATTAAGTGAAATATATTTCATTTGAATTACAAAAATATATATATTCTGCATAATTTTAATTACTTTGGAATAAAAGGCTCTGTAATTTCTCTATTTGTAGCTCACATTTCTATCTAAAAAGTAAAGCATTAAAAAGTCATAAATCATAATAGTATTTTGAAATAATCCGGGTACTGGTATTTCTGCATTTTTCCCCTTCTTTTACAAGTTTCTGCTCCGATGGACCTCATCTAATGGTATCTGCTTAGGGGAACTAGGGCTCAGCAAATACAAGGTACTACCAAGTACTGTCCCTTCTTCCCCAAAGAACTTTGCAGAGAGAACTACCTGCCCATTTTCAAGTATCAGTGTCCTTATTAACGTAGCATGAAATTGAACTATATAGAATGTAAAGAATTACTGTTCATTCACAATCCCAGAAGAGTTGTTGATATGTATGCCTTACTGCAAGTCTTAAGCTCAGTTTCTCTGTCTTTACTGCCATTTTCCATCAACTCTAAATTGTCACTGATAGTAAATACATACTTTTTATGGATCATTTAACATACAATTAGGTTATTTGGTTAAACTTTCATAATACCTTTCCTCCTGATGAAAGAAGTTATAGCACAAATAATTGAACATTAACTTTATTTGACTTTTTTGCTCATGAATCCTCCCCAGGGACAGGTGTTATGAATTTTTTCTTTGTCCAGGACTAATGAGAGATATGTAGTGAGTTTTCTGTAAGTTCTTGCCAGTTCCCCATTATAGCCAGTGGCTCATGTTTTAAAAAGCTCTCTGAGGTTGGAAGTGTGATCAGGCAGCTTGATCAGAGTTTATTTTTTCTGGCTAAAGATAATCAGGTTTAAACAAAAAAACCTTAACATTTTGAATAAGGAGGAGGAAAGAGGAGGAGGAAAGCAAAAAGATGATAAGGAGTATATATAAAGAAAGGAAATAAATACCTAATAGTAAGAATTATAACAGTCTAAATTTAGAACCTAAACGCTGGTTATTGCTTATTTATAGGGAATCTATTTTTAATATATTAATTTTTGAACTTGCCACTTTAGTGAATTTTGTTATTATTTCTAATTATTTTTTCAGGCCGTTCTCGTGGCTTTTCTTACTATACAATTACTTTGCTATCTTAAAGTCCAAGTCCCCATATGTGATCTTGTCATTTCCCAGCTTAAAACCATTCATTTAGCTTATTATTGTTCTTAATATAGAGTTCAGAAATGCTTAATATGAGCTAATAAGATCCTCTTTCATGTGATTCCTTCTTCCCTCTTCACGCTCATCTCATACCACTCTCACCTTTGTGCTCCAGACACGCTGGTTGCCTTTCGGCTTCTTGACTGGGCTGTGTTTTCTCTTGATTCACAGCCTTTGTATGTACTGCTGGCCTCTGCCTGGAAGATTCTTTGCTCCCTTCTTCTTGTAACTAAACCCTAATCCTTTCAGCTTCAGTTTAAAAGCCTTTCCTAATCTCCAGACTAGAAGGAGAGCCCCTCCTCTGCACCTGTACTGGCACCCTTTCCTTTCCTTCTGCTTCCATGGCACTTACCTCACTTGAGATGGAGAGTATGAAAGAAAGGCTTGAGGAGTGAATGTACAGAATACCTGCTATGGCAGTGGGCAAAAGGATTAACTGGAGAGAAGCAAAAAAATTACTCATCATCATCTTGGCCCAGCTATATAGGGGACCCCAGTATTGATATAGGGACCAGCAGCTTGGTTGGTTTATGGCATTTCCTTCAGCAGCTTTCCACAACCCTGAAGCAGAAGTAAAAGAAACAGTTGGATTGATCTAAACTAGTGGTGATTTTGTCTCCACAGGGGACACATGGCAATATCTGGAGATGTTTTTGATTGTCACAACTGCAGAGGCAGGGTATTCTATGGGCATTTAGTAGGTAGAAGCCAAGGATGCTGCTGAACATCCCACAATGCACAGGACAGACCCATACAACCAAGAATTATCTGGCCTCAAATGTCTGTAGTGCTGAGGTTGAAAAACCCTGACCTAATCAATGACCTGAGGCAAAAAGAAAATAGATTGTATTGGGATGTAAGAGGTCAGAATACAAAAATCTCCTTTTTTAAATTAGTTTCTGCTTTATAACAAAGTGAGTCAGTTATACATATACATCTGTTCCCATATCCCTTCCCTCTCCTTAAGATGATATTGTGTATCACAGGATGTCATGCTGGATTGCTGCAGCTCCACACAGCACCTCACACACCTGGGTCTCAACTTCACAAGCCACCAAGAGCTTAGTGATTTATTCTTGGGGTATCTATTGGCTCATGTTATGTGTGGACAACAGAAACCATAGAGAGTATGGAAACATCAGTGGAGCAGAGTAAATTTAATGCAGAATATGAGGGGAAAATCGCAATGTAAGTTAATGTATTTGTCTATTTACAAATGGATCCATGAAAGTAACACTTTTATAATTCTCTCTTTTTTTCATTTTAGATTTAGGCCTTATGTATACTTTTGGAGACGGTCGACATGGAAAATTAGGACTTGGACTGGAGAGTTTTGCCAATCAGTTCGTTCCTACTTTGTGTTCTAATTTTTTGAAGTTTATAGTACAATTGGTAAGGGCATCACATTTCCCTGTTTACATGTTCATATTCCTGTATTTGAGTCTTTCAGTATTTCATAGAAAATAAGTACTTCTCTGTTTATATGAAATATCATGGCTATATCTGGTAAATATACTTGTGTCCTAAAGGACAAATGTCAGACATCATGGCACTCTGAAAATCTGTCCCTTTTCTAATGTTCCTTCTCTAACATCTTCCTTTTTGCCCTCATCTTGACTCTTCTACTTCATTTTCATATGTCTCTTGAGAGCCAGGACTGTGCCATGCCTGGAAGCTTTGTGTTTCCTGTAGCTCCCAGCAGAGTGCCTCACTCACAGTGGTTATCTATAAATATTTGCTGGATTAGGTATCACTAGGACTCTCAAATCCTGCACAAGAAAAATATCTGATAATAAATGAAGAGTTTTGAAATTATGTTTAATTGGTTAAGTGTTATTTGGATAAGGTGTTGTTTCAGTGACATCTCCATCAGGCACCGTATCTCTGTTGTTTCTAACAATTTTGCCAATTAAGAACTATAGACTTGAAACTTTTGTTTACTCGGTGATGATAATATCACTTGGAATTTGTTCTCCAAAGGCTCAGAGCCTTGTACTATGGAACACTTCCATTCCTTGATTTGACACCTGTTTAATGAATGCCTGCTTGGTACAAGATACTGGACTGAGGATGAGGAATACAGAGCATGCAGTGATGAACACAGTGACCAGATTTTCATTGACTAAGCTTATAATCTTATGGGGAAGATGGTTTTTAAAAGGTGCTATACAGAAAACATATCAATTTTAACTTTGAACATATGAAGGGAAAGGCTCAGAGCATGCTCTTCTGTGCCATGTAGAACACTATGAAGATACCAGAAGTCTGTGTATTGCAAACACAATGTTTTTTAAAGCATTTTATTGAAAATCAGTTATTTCTCAGAATCATTTGGATGTTGATTTCCTTTTTCATTGTTCTATCATTGTGCATGCTTGCGTTTTGCTCTCAGGACGTTTAAGCATTAAACTTAAAAAATCTTCATGTACAAAGACATAATTATCCCAAGAGACTGATTTATTCTTGGGTCCCTTCTTTACAAGTAGAACTTGTCTGAGTAATTTTTTCAAGTTGGTAGTGTTGCTCCAAGATTAAAATAGCATTTTCTAACTTGTAAAGAGAAATATAATGTGCCAAATAGGTTTTTTTCTCTATACTGTATATTCAGTTGAAAGTAAAATGGTATGTTAAACTTGTTCTAGTTTTCAATAATAGTGTTGAAAGAATATATATTGTAAGGGCTTCCCTGGTGGCGCAATGGTTAAGAATCTGCCTGCCAATGCAGGGGACACAGGTTCTAGCCCTGGTCCAGGAAGATCCCACATGCTGTGGAACAACTAAGCCCGTACGCCACAACTACTGAGACTGCGCTCTAGAGCCCATGAGCCACAACTACTGAGCCCGTGTGCCACAACTACTGAAGCCTGTGCGCCTAGAGCCTGTGCTCCACAACAAGAGAAGCCACCGCAATGGGAAGACCGCGCACTGCAATGAAGAGTAGCTCCCGCTCGCCGCAACTAGAGAAAGCCCGTGTGCAGCAATGAAGACCCAATGCAGCCAAAAATAAATAAATAAAATAAATTTTTTAAAAAAGAATATATTGTAATTCACGTGTGTGTGTGTGTGTGTGTGTGTGTGTGTGTGTGTGTAGAGAGAGATTTCAGTCAGTCAGTCTAGGAAGTCTACCGCTAAGTTAATGTTTTGTAGCTGAAAACCGTTAAAAACCCATTTGTGGGGCTTCCCTGGTGGCGCTGTGGTTGAGAATCAGCCTGCTATTGCAGGGGACAAGGGTTCGAGCCCTGGTCCGGGAAGATCCCACATGCCGCAGAGCAACTAAGGCCGTGCGCCATGACTACTGAGCCTGCGTGCTAGAGCCCACGTGACACAACTACTGAAGCCCACGCACCTAGAGCCGGTGCTCTGCAACAAGAGAAGCCACCGCAATGAGAAGCCTGTGTACCACAACGAAGAGTAGCCCCCACTCGCCCCGACTAGAGAGCAGCCGGCACACAGCAACGAAGACCCAATGCAGCCAAAAATAAAAATAAATTAAAAAACAAACCCATTTGTGTTTGAAGCCAGTGTCAACTTATCTGTGAATTTATGCTGCAGGTTGCTTGCGGTGGATGTCACATGATAGTTTTTGCCACTCCACGACTTGATGTGGCAGAAGACGTTGAGTTAGATGAAATAAATGACTGTTGCTTACCTTCAGCTACATCTCTGTCCGTCAGTGATCTAACTTCAGGAAACGTACTGCAGAGATCTTTATCAGCACGTGTGCGGCGAAGAGAGAGGGTACAGTCGTGGCCTATTCTATATAATAATGTTGTCTAGCACTGTAAAGGAAACAGATTTATTTTCTTTTTAAACCAAAGAAGGGTCTTCTTAGGTAAATTTACTAAATAGAATGATTAGAATCGAGGGCTTACAAACTTTTAAATCAAACTCAGAATTAAACTGGTAGACACACAAACTAGAAAATTGAAATGATCATGGATAACCTTTGCTGGTAGACAGCGGTACTTACCGCTATCTTATCACCTCAGATAGAATGCTAAGTTGTTTTCTCAACCATCTGTGGATTGACTTCTACTTTGCCTCTATCTTGTAAAGCTAATACCTCATGAGCAATGAAAGGTTATATATATATTATAACTAATGAAAGGTAGAAAACAAAGAAATAAGGGCTTTATTTGAGAGAGGGAATGTTCTTTCTCAATTAAATTTAGAGATTCTCATTCTATGCTTTAAAATTATTCAATGACACATTTTTAAAAAATAAAATGCCAAATAATTTTTAGAGACATTCCTTTTTTAAAAAAAATTGCTTTAAGTTCCAAAATGTATTCCTTTAGTGGTAAAAAAAAAAAGTTAAGTTTGATTTTTTATTATGAAAAAGTATATATGGAAAAATTGAGAAATATCCCATAAGTATTTTGTAGTTGTTGTTGATTTGTGTCTCCTGAGTAACTTTTTTTTTTCCAGGAAGGCAGAGCAAACACACACTTTTCCCCATCTTGTGAAAAACAGACTTCCAAATTGACAATTTAGAGCAACTTAGATACAGAGGCAACAAAACAAAACATTTTTGAGCCGTCGGGGATTATTAAAAAGTGAATGTTGTAGGACGTTGGCCAACTTTGAAGTCTCTCTCTTCAATATTTTTAGCAACCTCAGGGTGGTTTATATCAATATTAAGTATATAACATTATCTAACAGTTTATTTAACCTGTTTGTTTTAAAGGAGAAATCCCAAGACTGTATTCAAACGACAGGAACACTACCTCCAATTGCAGGGACTCTCGTACCACCCGTTTGCTTTTCGCCTCGTTCAGTTCCTTTCTGTATGTCTACAACTAATCTGCTAGAGAAAATGATGCCTGATAAAGAGGGCCCCATGCCTCCAATGGAACCAGGTAACAGTTGATGCTCTGCCTGCTCTCAGAAGAAATGTACCATTTATTCCATTGTTTTCATGTTCATCTTAAGCTGTTTTCTCTAACTAAATTGTTTTCTTCCTAGTTAGAGACTGACATCTCTCATTTGAACTCAAATCCAAGAATACTCTTACTAATAGAAAGCATCTTTGGTGACCTTAAAAATCCCATGTAACGACAGCAGCATATTTTTATAAAGCAGTGTATAACATACATATCACCTTCTCTTACATTATCTCCTTTAAACCCAGAAGCAACTCCATGAAATAGGTGGGAGTTATATTCTTCATTTTTATATATGAGAAAAGCAAGGCTTGAAGAGATTGAGTGACTCAGGTCACTCAGTTTTATAAGTGAACAGGATTTGAATGCAGGTCTTGTAGACCTATGTGAAGTTCTGCCTTTATAGCATCGTGGTTAAGAGCATGGGATGTAGAGTCAAACTGATCTGGGATCCGATGCCAGCTTTGACATTTATTAACTATGTGACTGGCTTTGGGAAAGTTACTTAATTTCTCTACACCTCAGTTTCCATATCTTTGAAATAACTTTAATAATACCTACTTTAGAGTGTTCATGACAGTTAAATGAGATAAGGCATATAAAATACTTAGCATTGAGCCTAGCACCCCCAGAAACCTCTTCATAAATATAGGCATAGTTATTATTAACCCCACTGCCTACTAGATACAGATTTCATGTTTTAATTTGTAATTCCAGCTCTTTAGCCATTATACACCTCTTCTAAATAGTTTTGTTTACAGACATTTGTGTATCTTAGGAGTGTGTTTATGTTACTACAGGGCATGTACTCAGATGATAGGGGCAGAACAAGAAATTAGGGTAGGAAATCAGAGTAAGCAGTAGGTTTGGAGTTAAGAAGAAAACCTGGGCATCTGGGATTAAGAACTGTGGCACAGATAATTTTAATATCTTTGGGCTCAGGAACCTAGATAAAAGGTTGAGGTAGCAAAGGATCAGGAACTCAGTCAAGAATTGTGGGCCATGGGAATGGAATATTGTCTACATCTAAGACCTTGATAATGAGCTGGGTTTCCTACATCTCACCCACAAATTCTGTATGTTCCCTTTGGAGATAGGAATCACTGGTGCTCTTCATCCCTGTACATGGGAAAAGTAGATTCTGGCAACAGTATGTGCAAGGAAAAGAGAAGTTTATGGTTTGGGGCAAGTTGTTTCCCACTTCAAGAGATTTGAATGTGAAGATAGAACTTTGTAGCTAGAGCAAAAGGAAAAGCCATCCCGTATCTTTTTGTGACTGTTTGCTAAAACCAACTTAATAAAAATATTTTGAAAGTTGTATCCAACATATAATGTGACTTTTTCTAAATTATTTGCAGACTTCAGTATTTCTCATGGAGTGAAGGAGGTCAGGGAAGACATTACTGAGGAGGTGACATTTAAGCTAAAACATAAAGGATAAAAAGTAGCCACACAAAGAGAGAAGATGTGTATATTACAGGCAAAGAGAATAAGGTAAAGGTTTGGAAGGTGTAGGTAAAGGTTTGGAAGGTAAAGGTAAAGGTAGGTAAAGGTTTGGAAGCAGTTTATAGGAAAAGGAAAGAAGATCACTGGGCTCAGAGAGTGAGGGAAAAGGCAGGACAAGATGATGTTGGAAAAAGAGACAGCAGAGAAATATCCATGGTTTTATAGGCCATGAGAGGCCTATTTGATTTGAGTGTTTTTCTTAAGTGTAATAGAAAGTCATTAAAGGGTTTTAAACAGTGGAGTGATGTGCTCCAGTGCCATTTATATTTTAAGATGATCACTTTTGCCGGTGTGTGAATGACTAGAGGTAGGAAGAATACTTAAGAGCCTTTTGCAAGAGATGATGGTGTTTGCAGATTTGAAATACATTTTAGTCATAGAAACAACTGAACTTGCTCGTTAATGGGTCACACATAGATGTGTAGGCAGGAGGATGGTCGACTGCTTTGAGAAAAGAAATTAAAAATTGAGCTTGAGATACCTGTGAGACATCCAAGCAGAAATATCAAGCAGGCAGTTGAAAATGAAAGAATAACGTTCAGAAGATAGGTGTGAACTAGAGATAGAAATTTGGAAACCGTCAACATAGTGATGGTATTGATAATCCATGGAAGTTGGTGAAATCACCTATTAGAGAGTAGAGTAGCAAGAAAAGAGGGCCCAGGATTTAGCCCTGAGAGTGTCTAACACTTAGAGGGGAGGAGAGGAAGAGCTCACAAAACCATCTTCCCCAGCCTCATCAGCCAGTAGGGTAGGAGGAGGGACATGAGGAGGGAGTAGGGTCATGAATTCAAAGTGCTGCTCAAAGGTCAAGGAAAAGGAGTTCAAAGAAGCATCCCATGGATTAAGCATCATGGAGATTTTTGGTGATCCTGACAAGAGCAGTCCCAGGGAAAGATCAGGACAGAAGGCAGAGTGTTAAAAGTTGAGGCATGAAGGGGAAATGAGGACGTGAAGAGGAGATAGAGTATGTGGGTAGTTCTTTTGCCTATTTTGGTCCTGAAGAGGAGCAGAGAAATGGGCTGGCAGGAGAGGGAGATGTGGAGTCAATGGGAAATACTAGAGCATATTTGTGTGCTAATGCAGGGGTACCCACACCCCGGGCCACGGACTGATTCAGGCCTGCAGCCTGTTAGGAACCGGGCCTCACAGCACAGCAGGAGGTGAGCGGCAGCCGGCGGGCAAGCAAGGGAGCTAGCGAAGCTCCATCTGCTGCTCCCCGTCTCTCGCATTACCGCCTGAACCATCCCCCCACCCCCGGCCCGTGGAAAAACTGTCTTCCACGAAACCGGTCCCTGGTGCCAGAAAGGTAAGGTTGAGGACCTTGGGGACCACTGTGCCTAATGGACATGAGCCAGTAGTCCCAGAGAGATTGGTAGCACACGAGAGAGGATATGACTGAAGGTGCAAAGCTCTTGAGAAGACAGGAGGGGCTGGCATACAGAGCAGTATTTGTTAAGAGGAAAGACACATCCTACATTTTAACAGGAAAATGTAGGTAAATTTGTACATTTGTTGGTGAGAAGATAAAGCAGATCAGCTCTGACGACTTCTATTTTCTCAGTCAGGTATAAGGCCAAGACCATGAGCTTAAATGATATACTATCTATTTTCCAAACTTCCTTTCTCTGCCATCTCCAATCTCTCCTGCTTAGTACTTGCTACTTTAATCTCCTTCGGGTGCACTTTAGTTCCCATCTGCTCCAATGCCTTCAGAGGATCCCTAATATTTTTTTTAAATAAATGTAAATTTCCCCATGTAACTCCCACCTGCTTTTCTAGCTTCATCTCTCAGCAGCCTTTTTCTTATAACCTTAATTTAGGTCTCGAGTCTGCAGGCTGTGGCCCATGGGTCAAATCTGGCCAGCAACCGTTTTTTGGGGTTTTTTTTAATGTCTTTACTGGAGTATAATTGCTTTACATTGTTTTGTTAGTTTCTGCTATATAACAAAGTGAATCAGCTCTACGTATACTAATATCCCCATATCCCCTCCCTCTTACATCTCCCTCCCACCCTCCCTATCCAACTCCTCTAGGTGGTCACAGAGCACCAAGCTGATCTCCGTATGCTATGTGGCTGCTTCCCACTAGCTAGCTGTTTTACTTTTGGTAGTGTATATATGTCCATGCCACTCTCTCACTTCATCCCAGCTTGCCCTTCCCCCTCCCTGTGTCCTCAAGTGCATTCTCTACGTCCGCATCTTTATTCCTGTCCTGCCCCTAGGTTCTTCAGAAACTTTTTTTTTTTAGATTCCATATATAAGTACTAGCATACGATATTTGTTTTTCCCCTTCTGACTTACTTCACTCTGTATGACAGCCTCTAGGTCCATCCACCTCACTACAAATAACTCACTTTCGTTTCTTTATATGACTGAGTAACATTCCATTGTATATATGTACCACGTCTTCTTTATCCATTCATCTGTCGATGGACACTTAGATTGCTTCCATGTCCTGCCTATTGTAAATACAGCTGCAATGAGCATTGTGATACATGACTCTTTGAATTATGGTTTTCTCAAGGTATATGCCTAGTAGTGGGATTGCTGGGTCATATGGTAGTTCTATTTTTAGTTTTTTAAGGAACCTCCATATTCTTCTCCATAGTGGCTGTATCAATTTACATTCCCACCAACAGTGCGAGAGGGCTCCATTTTCTCCACACCCTCTCCAGCATTTATTGTTTCTAGATTTTTTGATGATGGCCATTGTGACCGGTGTGAGATGATATCTCATTGTAGTTTTGATTTGCATTTCTCTAATGATTAATGATGTTGAGCATTCTTTCATGTGTTTGTTGGCAGTCTGGATATCTTCTTTGGAGAAATGTCTATTTAGGTCTTCTGCCCATTTTTGGATTGGGTTGTTTGTTTTTCTGATATTGAGCTGCATGAGCTGCTTGTAAATTTTGGAGATTAATCCTATGTCAGTTGCTTCATTTGCAAATATTTCCTCCCATTCTGAGGGTTGTCTTTTGGTCTTGTTTATGGTTTCCTTTGCTGTGCAAAAGCTTTGAAGTTTCATTAGGTCCCATTTGTTTATTTTTGTTTTTATTTCCCTTTCTCTAGGAGGTGGGTCAAAAAGGATTTTGCTGTGATTTCTGACATAGAGTGTTCTGCCTATGTTTTCCTCTAAGAGTTTGATAATGTCTGGCCTTACATTTAGGTCTTTAATCCACTTTGAGTTTATTTTTGTGTATGGTGTTAGGGAGTGTTCTAATTTCATTCTTTTACATGTAGCTGTCCAGTTTTCCCAGCACCACTTATTGAAGAGGCTGTCTTTTCTCCATTGTATATTCCTACCTCCTTTATTAAAGATAAGGTGACCATACGTGCGTGGGTTTATCTCTGGGCTTTCTATCCTATTCCAATGATCTATATTTCTGTTTTTGTGCCAGTACCATACTGTCTTGATAACTGTAGCTTTGTAGTATAGTCTGAAGTCAGGGAGCCTGACTCCTCCAGCTCCGTTTTTCTTTCTCAAGATTCCTTTGCCTATTCGGGGTCTTTTATGTTTCCATACAAATTGTGAAATTTTTTGTTCTAGTTCTGTGAAAAATGCCATTGGCAGTTTGATAAGGATTGCATTGAATCTATAGATTGCTTTGGGTAGTATAGTCATTTTCACAGTGTTGATTCTTCCCATCCAAGAATATGGTATACCTCTCCACCTGTTGGTATCATCTTTAATTTCTTCATCAGTGTCTTATAATTTTCTGCATACAGGTCTTTGGTCTCCCTAGGTAGGTTTATTCCTAGGTATTTTATTCTTTTTGTTGCAGTGGTAAATGGGAGTGTTTCCTTAATTTCTCTTTCAGATTGTTCATCATTAGTGTATAGTAATGCAAGAGATTTCTGTGCATTAATTTTGTATCCTGCTACTTTACCAAATTCATTGATTAGCTCTAGTAGTTTTCTGGTAGCATCTTTGGGATTCCCTATGTATAGTATCATGTCATCTGCAGACAGTGACAGCTTTACTTCATCTTTTCCGATTTGGATTCCTTTTATTTCTTTTTCTTCTCTGATTGCTGTTGCTAAAACTTACAAAACTATGTTGTATAATAGTGGTGAGAGTGGACCACCTTGTCTTGTTCCTGATCTTAGAGGAAATGCTTTCAGTTTTTCACCATTGAGAATGAGGTTGGCTGTGGGTTTGTCGTATATGGCCTTTATTATGTTGAGGTAGGTTCCCTCTATGCCAACTTTCTGGAGAGTTTTTATCATAAACGTGTGTTGAATTTTCTCCAAAGCTTTCTCTGCGTCTATTGAGATGATCATATGAGTTTTATTCTTCAGTTTGTTAATACGCTGTATCACATTGATTGATTTGCGTATATTGAAGAATCCTTGCAATCCTGGGATAAATCCCACTTGATCATGGTGTGATCCTTTTAATGTGCTGTTGGATTCTGCATGCCTGTATTTTGTTGAGCATTTTTGCATCTGTATTTTATCAGTGATATTGGCCTGTAGTTTTTTTTTTTGTGTGACATCTTTGTCTGGTTTTGGTATCAGAGTGATGGTGGCCTCGTAGAATGAGTTTGGGAGTGTTCTTCCCTCTGCTATATTTTGGAAGAGTTTGAGAAGGATAGGTGTTAGCTCTTCTCTAAATGTTTGATAGAATTCGCCTGTGAAGCCATCTGGTCCTGGGCTTTTGTTTGTTGGAAGATTTTTAATCACAGTTTCAATTTCAGTGCTTGTCATTGGTCTGTTTATATTTTCTATTTCTTCCTGGTTCAGTCTCAGAAGGTTGTGCTTTTCTAAGAATTTGTCCATTTCTTCCAGGTTGTCAGCCACTGGTTTTTATAAAGTTTATTAGAAGCCAGTCATGCCCATTAATTTATGTATTGTCTGTGGCTACTTTCACATTTCAGTGGCAGAGTTTGCATAATCAGGACAGAGACTGTACGGCCACAAAGCCTATAATGTTTAACATGTGGCCTTTGACAGAAAAAGGTTGCTGCCCCCTGATTTTAATCAAACTGAGCTCTTCGCAGTCAGACTGAGTGGAAAGGCTGTGAAGTCAAGGCAGACTTGAGATTGACACTTGACACCAAAAGAGTCACTGAACCTTAATTTATTCATTTGTGAAATGGGGATATAACACTTAGCTCTCTTATTGCCATGACATTAACCTGACTTGTATAAAAGCATATGTTCCAAGTACATGGTAAGCCTTCAACACAAGCCATTCCACAGCTTCTTTTAGCACCAGGCTTATTTTCTTCCCCATCCACCTCCATCTCTGCATCTCAGAATTCTACTTATCCATCATTCACTGCAACTCCTTAGTGAAACATTTCCTGATACCCAACATTTGGATGTGATTTCTCATTCCCCTATATAATATGTTTTGTATTCCCTTCTAGACTATAAGTTCATTAAGATTTAGTAGTTACTTAAGTTGATATCTCCTACGTAATACCTCACATGGAATAAAGACAGACTGATTATTTGTTCATTTGAATTGAATGAATTTACAAGGGAGAGATCACTGTGGACTGGCATTTTTAGTGAAGACTTCATTAAGGAGCTCCTCTCAAATAATTATATGTGTGTTACATGGGGGTATGGTAATTGAGAAAAATGTAAGGTCAAATAAAGCTTGTAACTTTTAATTATCTGCTTTATGATGTAATAACCCTGCAGTTTTCTATAAAAGTTTCCAGGTCCTTGTGCTAGTTTTGTGTTGCTACATAAGAAATGATCCTAAAACTTAAAACAACAAACATTTACTATCTCACACAGTTTCTAAGGGTCGAGAATCCAGGAACAGTCTAGCTGAGTGGTTCTGGCTAGGGTATTTCATGTAGTTGCAGTCACATTGTCAGATGGGGCTGCAGTCATCTGAAGGCTTGACTGAGGCTGGAGGATCCTCTTTCAAGCTCACTCATGTGGCCATCGGCAGGAGGCTTCACTCCCTCAGCACATGGGCTTCTCCATGGGGATGCTCACGATATGGCTTCCAAGAAAGTGCGTGTGTGCACGTGCGAGAGAGAGGGAGAGAGAACTGAGACATAAGCCACAATAGCATCACAGTTATATCTGCTTTTTTTTTTATTGGCCATACAGACCAACCTGGTAAAATGTGGAAGGGAACTCCACAGAGGTATGCATAGCAGAGGATATGGGTTGTTGGGGATCTTTTTGGGGTCTGGCCATCACAGTGCTTGATACCTGGGTAGTATTTACCCCAAAGGAATAATGTTTGCCTGTTCACATGAATGAAGCAATTGTTATCTCATCAGTGTCATAGTTTTTAAATTTTCAAAAATATTTTAAAACCTGTTATCACTGTGAATGAATTCTGTTCAGTTCCCTTAATATGAGGTTAGGTTAAAGGACGTTAAGTAAAATTATAACTGTACTTTTATATTATAGAATAATTTCTGTTTATTGTCTAGTTGTCTTTCACTTTTCTGTTGAACTCTTGTTTTCTCTTCTCTCTTTTAATCATTCAGATTATTTTCAACATAAAATAACCAAAGGGAAAGAGACAGACAATTTTTCAGCAGAGGATTCAGAAAGCCTTGGAGAAACTACTGATGTCTTAAATATGGTAATGGTTTTCCTATTTATGTGATATAGATATAAGTTCCTCATGTATTTGTATATGTGTGTCTGTGTATATGTATGTCTACTTCCTAAGCCGTTATATACATAGAAAAGCTTTTGTTTTGGTTTTGGTTTCATTCATTATTTTAAAATCAGCTTTATTGAGGTATAGGTTACATACAGTAAAATTCATTTCAACTCTCACATTATTAGTATGCAATTGAGAGTTGATTATATGACTATATGAACTGTTTTGTGTTAATTTCATTTATATATTTTTAAAAATCAATATATAATTATATATATAAATATATAATCATATGTATAAATATATAATCATATATATAGTCTCTATTCTTTTTAGAACATATCTTTTTAATTTATTTCAGACACATATGATGAGCCTGAATTCCAATGAAAAATCATTAAAATTATCACCAATTCAAAAACAAAAGGTATAATATAGAGAGTTATTTTCACTATGATGGGTAAGAATAGTTTAAATTATTTATATTTTTCTTGAAAGGTTTCTGGAAAGAACACAAGAAAGGTAAGCATTCACTTACTTTAAGATTTAAAAGACGGGGATACAATATATATAGCCTCAATTTGGGCTTGTTCTGTTGGTGTGTATTTTCTGTGATGCAACAAGAGTGGCAGAATTTCACTGCCGAAATTTGCTCTTTGGAGCAAATCGTCACTAACAAGTGACGATAGCCATACTTTGTTACCATCAAGGCAAAAGATTTTTATCACAGTTCTTAAGTATTGGAAGAGGCTGCTGTTTATGAGTGCCTTCACACTTTGGTTGAGTATGACTTTGGGTGAGTTACCTTGCTGACCTTACAGGATGATATTAACATCTTTTCTAGCTCTAAAATTTTGTGGTTTTAGTTGAAATATTTGATATTTGCTTTTACAATGTTTGGAATAGGCTTTAATTTATCAAGGAATTGGTAGCATAAAAACAAGATTAAACATTTGGAAATTAGTCAGAAACTATGAGTGGGTGATAAAGAGACCTTTAATGAATAACAAATGAATAGCAAGAGGAAGGAATATTCTGGTTTTCACAACCCTGAAGAGATAAAGACCTGTCCTGAAATCATTTGCTTTTCCTGGCTTTAAGGACCAGTGTGATGTGAAAGGATGAAGGGTTGAAGTTTAGAAAAATAAATTAGAGAAATGTAAATTGAAGGACGAAGGCTGCAGAAAACATTTATTTCTATTTCTAGTGCCTTTGCCACATTGTTAAAATAAAAATCCTTAAAATCAAAGTCACTGAAATCCAAGAGAATCTTGCTAAATTATAAAAATTTAGTGCCAATCCTCATTAGTCCTATCTATATTTTACTGAGAGCCATGGTGAATAACCGCATTATTTTTGAATATGGGAGAGCTTTTCTCCTAACACAGTTATGGAAGCTCAGTGACTGACTGATCTATTGACTTGACTGTACTTCCAAGCAGACATCTTCTGTATGTCTTTCCTTCCTCTTAGACTCTGGGCTCTGCCTCTTCTGTGCTGCTTTATTGTGCTAGGCACGTACATTTAGAAGTTATTTCTGGCAGCTGGGCCCCTGTCTCTCTTAGGGCTCTTGAAAGAATCATGACTTTTTAAAGAAGACACCTAGAACAAACAGAAAAGGAAAGCACTTTCTTTTAAACTGACATATATTGTATACTTCACATAGTCCTTTTAAGTGGAGGCCCTACCAAGCCTAGGTATTTTTAGTAAATAAAAAAAGATTTATTATAGTATTTTTTATATATTAATTTTTTAACTTGTGCTGTTTTAATAATTTGCTTAGCGAAAAATGATCTCTTCCTAGGCCTAGCACTCATCACAATTTATAAAACTTGATTTAGTGAGGTTTTACTATCTAGAGACCCAAATTCATTGACTATTTCAATCCATTAGCTTGTAGAATTTAGGTCAACAATTTGATTTTTGCCTTATTTTGTCCAGCAGGAAATTAATTTCATATTCTTAATGTATCATTAAAATCTCAATGTTTCATTATATGTTTTTTTATAAAAGTTTATAAAGCTTTTATAAAATCTTATATTTTACCTTAAGTATTTTTTTCTCATAGTGTTTTTTATGTATGCAAATTATTATAATTAAAGAATATAGTAGATAAAAGGAAGAGGGTCAAAAATTTGAGAACTCAAAGGATTTTGTTTAGAAAAGAAAAATATATTAATTATTATCTAGTGTGTTGATAAAAACATTTCATTTGTAGTTGTTTTTGTTGTTTTTTGGGGGGAGGTTTGTATTTTGGCTGCGGCATGTGGGATTGAACCTGGGCCTCTTCAGTGAAAGCGCCAAATCCTAACCACTAGGCCACCAAGGAACTTTCTCATTTATAGTTTTCATTTCAGATTTTTTTCTTCTAGAAATAAGTTATTCATTATTTCAAATTTTTAAAAATTTCATATTTTCATTTATTTTCTTTAATTTTGAGAATTTCATGGAATCAAAAGACCAATCAAAATTTGACAAAACGATAGGGAAGGTAGAAAACCGTACATTTTTTAGCAATATTTTGCAAAATCAGTCTGGAAATATATTTAAGAATTGATTCAGATTAAGAAAAGGGGCAGAGAATAAATATTGATGGTACTGTGCATAATGGCAAAGTTAAGGCAGGTGGTAAATTTGAAAGTTAAACACAGATATATGTTACTAAATCAAAATTAGATGTTCCACAGACTTAGAGAGTGGCATAAATTATCCCCCCAAAAAACCAAAATCTGAGCAAAACGTCTGATAAAACTGGGCATTTTTATTCTAGTGAAATGTATAATAATGCAAAATCTTGGCAGTATTTTGTAATAGATAAGTTACCTTTGTCAACTAATAGTAGTATGACGATTACTTCAAAACATTTACAGAAACAAGAAACAATTGAGAAACTGAAGCAGCATACAGCTCATACTGAAAATGACGGTAGTAATGAATATGAAAGTGAAGAGATGTCCAAAAAGATGAAAGAAGGGAAAGCATATAAACAACTTTTGGCAAAAGGAATGTACGTGAAGCAAGCAGCTGTGACAATGGAAGCATTTTCAGATGAGGACGTAGGTAACAACTCAGGCCAGCAAAGGCCTCAGGCCAACACCAGTGCAGAGAGTTTGCAAAAAGGGATATTTAGACATGAAAATAAGCATGATGTCTATCCACTTAATAGTAAGGAAATAGAAAAGGAAAGTGATGAAGGACAAAGTCAGAAGGATTCAGAAGTGGAAGAAATAGTCTCTGAGAAGGAAACTGGTCTGGTGAAAATGACAGGTCTGAATGATTTAAGAAAAAGTGAAGAGAATAGAAAAAATATTGATACATTCCTTGACGACTTACCAAATAGAGACATGAATATTGAGGATGAAGAAAATAAAAGCTTTGTTAAGGAAAGTAAAAGTAACAAGCAAGATATGATCTTTGACAGTGAAAGAGAATCTATAGAGGAGCCAGACAGTTACTTGGAAGGTGAAGGTGAAAGTCAGCAGGGTACAGCTGATGGATTCAAGCAGCCTGAGTCAATAGAATTTAGCAGTGGAGAGAAAGAGGATGAAGTGGAAACTGACCAAAACTTGCGGTATAGCAGAAAATTTATTGAACAAGGACATGAGGAAGAGATCGAACACAGAATGTCCAAATACATGGCAAAATATGGTTTTAAGGGTGACCACATATCAGACATCCCAGAGGAGCAGGAAAGAGAAGATGATTCAGAAGGAAGTGGGATAGAAGAGCAAGAGATAGAGATAAATGAGGAGGTGCCTGGAGAAAAAGAGGAGGAAGAAGCAAAGCTCCTGTCAGATGACCTTACAGACAGAGCAGGGGTGAGTGAAGGCGAGGGAAAGCCAGGGGGAGAGGCAGAGCACGTGCCTGAAGGTGGAGGTGAGGGAGTCGGCAAGGAGGGTAATTCAGGAGTGGAACAGAGGAGTGGAACAGGAAGTGAGGAGGGGGAGGAGGAGAAAGACAAGGGAGGAGGAGAAACGGAGAGCCTGGGTAAGGGAGAGAAAGACCTGAAAGAGGAGGAGGAACGGGAGCAAAAGGAGAGGGAACAGGGCCATCAGGAGGAAAGAAACAAAGGGCTGGAGGAAGGGGAAGGGAGCAAGCAAGCAGGGGGGGAAGGAGAGGAGGAGGAAGAGGGGGGAGAAGACAAAGAAGGAGAGGAGAAGAGAGAAGGGAAAGAGGAAGAAGAGAAAGAGGAGGAGGAAGAGCAGGAGGGGAAGGGGGAGGAAGTAGAAGAGGGGGAGGGGCAGGAAGGAGAAAAGGAAGGGCAGGAAGAAGAGGGGGGAGAGGAGGAGGGAGAGGGAGGAGAGGAGGAGGGAGATGAGGAGGAGGAGGGAGATGAGGAGCAGGAGGGAGAAGGGGGAGCAGAGGAGGGAGGAGAAGAAGGAGAGGAGGAAGGAGAAGAAGGAGAGGAGGAGGAAGGAGACGGGGAGGGAGAGGGGGAAAAAGAGGGGGAGGGGGAAGGAGAGGGGGAAAGAGAGGGGGAGGTGGAAGGAGAGGAGGAGGAGGGAGAGGGGGAAGGAGAGGAGGAGGGAGAGGGGGAAGGAGAGGAGGAGGGAGAGGAGGAAGGAGAAGAAGGGGAGGAGGAGGAAGGAGAGGAGGAGGGGGAGGGGCAGGAAGCAGACGGGGAGGGAGAAGAGAAGGAAGAAGGAGGAGAAGAAGAAAGAGAGGGGGAGGAGGAGGGAGAGGGGGAAGGAGAGGAAGAGGATGAGGGGGAGGGGCAGGAAGCAGAGGGGAAGGGAGAAGAGGGGGAAGAAGGAGGAGAAGAGGAAGAAGGAGAGGGGGAGGAGGAAGGAGGAGAGGAGGAGGGGGAAGGAGAAGGGGAAGAGGAGGAAGGAGAGGAGGAGGGGCAGGAAGCAGAGGGGGAGGGAGAGGAGGAGGAAGGAGGAGAAGAGGAAGAAAGAGAGGGGGAGGAGGAGGGAGAGGGGGAAGGAGAGGAAGAGGGGGAGGGGGAGGGGCAGGAAGCAGAGGGGAAGGGAGAAGAGGGGGAAGAAGGAGGAGAAGAGGAAGAAGGAGAGGGGGAGGAGGGGGAAGGAGAGGAGGAGGGAGAGGGGGAAGGCAAGGAAAGGGAAAAGAAGGAGGGGGCAGTGAGGGAGAGGAAAGAGGAAGAAAACAGCAGGAGAGAAGGGGAGAAGGAAGAAGAGGAGGACGATGAGGAAGAGGAGGGAAAGTACCAGGAGAGAGGCAATGAAGAAAGTGGAAGGCAGGGAAGACAGGGTGGTGGAAGAGAATCCAGCAAAGGGAGCAAGATGAGAGGATCTGTGAAATATGACAAAGATAAAACATATCCAAAAAAGTTTATTACTAACAGGGAAGGAAAGGGGAAAGAGCATGAAGTACAGAGGCTCAAAATGCCAGTGCAGTCAAAACAACTCTTAGAAAATGGGCCACCAGGTTCCAAAACATTTTGGAATAATGTATTACCACATTATTTGGAATTGAAGTAACAAACTTTAAATCTGACCTGATTATGTCCAGCCAAACAACTTGAACACATTATGAAGAATAAGCACTCATTCTGTTATATTGATTTTATGTCATGGTTACCTTACCTGTGGTACAGTAGAAACGGATAAAGATAACTTGAGGCACTGGTAAATTTTGGCTTCTCTTAAACTAATATTTTGGTGTATTTTCCCCCGAATTATAAATATATAACTAGAAAATATCAAAAGATCATAGTATATAATTAATATTATTATTCCTCATTAAAGACGGTTTTAGGAAACAGGAGTATATTGTACAAGCATTTTGTGTATACAAGTAAGTCCCTTTAAAAATGGCACAGATCTTTAAGGGTTATAAAAACGTCTAATTGCTTATAACTATGTTAGCATAGTTTTTTAAGTCTATGATTACAGTTTCCCTACCGTATAGAATAATTTTATAAGAATGGGTGGTATTCTAAAGCTAAAATGAGGAATTCACATTTAAAAAAAAAATAGTGCCGTCTCTTTACCTTTTATGTGTCCTTTTTGCAGCAATCTACAAAGTGACAGCTGGGTTCAGAACTTAGACTCTAATGTCTCTTTTAGTTACTGTTTGGTAAATGACAGAATATCTAATGAAATGGAGATGAACGTATATTGTAAAAGTATGAAAAACCTTAAGTATTTATTGCCAAGCAAAGCTACTCATTGGGCTTCAGTTTCCTTATTTGTAAAATAGAATAGATTAGATGATATGATAGCTATAGCCCCTTGTAACTCTTAGATTCTTTCATTCTAACGTTTGTTATTTGCATAAGAAAATTTTTTAAGGAAGAAAAATTATACTTTACAATTAATCTAGTTTTCTATGAAATGTTCTTTACTCTTAAAAAGTTATGACACCTTTAATGTCTTTTGTCTTCCGTAATTCTGTGCTTCTAAGCTCCTATCATTTCTGAGCTTTCACTGTACTGTCAGACCTTCATTCCCAGTACTGCCATTCCCAGTGTCTATTACTTACCTTCAATGTATTCTTCATTCACTCTTCTGTAATTCTCTGTTTGCTGCTTGTCAGAATGTTTCAAGTAAAATAAAAATTAAATGTATACAGTCAGTAGGTGTCTGTGAAAAGAGAAACTAATATTAGATACTGAATTTTAGAGAGGCTAGATTTCCACTAGAGTAATTCCGTTGTATGTAGTGCAGCTAGTTTGTTTCATTATTGTTTATTCATAGCTTTCCTTCCCCAGTCCTTTCTATATCTTAGACATGAGGAATTTCTTATACTTTCTTTTATCAAGGAGGATTGTGATGGTAAACATCCTGTGAATTTTGTGTAGTTGAATTCTTTGCACATTTGATTTTTCATGAGTGAGGAAGAATATGAGGAGAAAGACTAGGATAGGAAGTAAAGAAATTCCTAGGAGTAGTTATAAATTTTGTCTTAGCTGCAAGGCTCTCTGGTAGCTTCCACTAACTAACCAAATATGCGGATTTGGCATTGCAGTGTTCTAGCAAATTCTACCACATTCATTAGTGTTAGTAGAATTGAATTAATACCTTGATTAAAATGTATGTGCTGTGTTGTTAAATCTAGTGCAAAACGTGGTTATCTTAGAAGTAGACTTAAGATTAGATAAGATGGATGACAGAAGTGGAGTTCATAAAGGAAAAACCTCCAAGGAGATGAGAAACTCTTAAACTCAAGTTACCAGTGTTAAAGCTATGGGCATTCATCTTCCACTAAAGAGATAATCAGCTGGAAATACTGAAATGATGTTCTTAAAATATGTGCATCTCAGAATTTGAACCAGTCTAGATAACCAATTGTAAACAGCATTTCTTACCCATTTCTTCACATTTCCCTGGCCAAAAGAAATTTTTGTGCTCTTTTAGAAGCAGTAATTCATGCATGCCTGGTACTCTGGTCAAAAGAGCACTGGCCTAGTCATTTTCAGACCTGAATTAATAGTTGGTTAAGTAGATTGGAATAACTAGTTCCTCTTTATTGTCCCCATCTTCTGGTTGATCATGCTTTTACTGTAGTTTATCAGTGATCATTTTTGAGGCAAGTGTGAGGTGTATATGTAGAATCCATTGAATTACAGTTTCAAATGAGGATTCTGGCAGAAAAATAAGGTAAGCTACAAAGGAGTACCACAGAAACATCTGCTGCTGCTGACCAGCAGCGCTCCAGGTGAGTGCAATGGAAATGTTTTCTATTATTTCACTATAGAAATAAATTTTCTGTATACATGTAGATTAAAAATAAAATGCTACCTCGGAGAAAGGTGCTGTAATTCCTTCCTTCATTCTTTCCATTGTGAAAGTTAAATGTGATATTATATGCCCAGTACCTGACACATAACTTATAGTTGGTACATATTATTCAGTCGACAAATATTTATGTACCAAGCACCAAAAAGGGAACAGAAGCTACCCCGAATCAGGTGGATCTCAAGAAGTGAGGGCTGCTTACAATCAACCTCCTGTGCCCCTCTAACCTATCAGGGATGTTAGGTAGGTATAGATTTCTTAAAAGAACACCAGGTAAAAAGAGTTGCTATGACTCTGCCTTAAACTGCTTAACAGGGCCCTTATATTTCCTGATACCCCCATGTTATTAGCCAAGACTGCCCAAAGATAAAAATATGATTTGAAAACAAATCTATGGCTTTCCTCCATTAAATCCCTTAGTTAATAAGAAGAAAGTGCTTTTTATAAGATATGGCTCCTGATCTCAAGGAATTCTTGGCTGTTTCTACAGGCTGACCAGACAATTTACCAGCACAGTAGAGTGCTTCAGGGGTGGCACTTCAGCTGCCACTCGGAAAAACAAGGAAAGGGCTTCCTGGGAGTGATGGTGAAACATGAACTGAGTCACGAAAAGTAAAACCTAAAAGAGGGGGCAGGGTAATGAGAGCCAGGCTGACGGAAGCCAGGAGAGTGTTTCAGTGTGACTGCAGCCTAGAGTATCCTTTGACCTGGATAGAGGGGCACAAGAGCTTCTGTGTTTGTAAAAGGTGTTAAAAAAAGAGTAAGATGATCACACTTGGGCTTTTGTAGCATCATTCTGGCAGCAATATGGAGGGTGGATTAGAAGGGAACAGGACCAGGGTCAGGGATAGCAGTCAGAAGGCAGTTACAGTAGACCAGGCAGAGACTGAAGAAGGGCTGCACTAGGACAGTGGGATGGAGAGTTGCGGACATGTATTACTGAGAGAGATTTGTGGATAGAATTGGAGAGCTTAGTACGGATATGGAGCTTGGAGGGAGGTAAAGTCCAAGCTTTTCTTATTTCTGGCTTGGAGAGTTGGGAAGAAAGAGTGCCATTCACGGAGACTGAGAACTGAGGAGTAGGGGCAGATTGAGGAGACTGCTTGGGGGCTTGTTGGTCCAGGAGATGTTCAGCAGGCAGTTATACATCTGGGTCTGGAGCTCAGGGAAGATGCTGAGTATCAGCGGCTTATAAATGTAGTTAAAAACTGTGGATTTGAATGAGAGGCAACATTCGTATTGTGAAAAGAGAACTGAAGAGAATTCAGGGAAACATCAGCAGGTAAGGGGAGGTTGAAAAAGGGAAGCCTGAGAAGGAGGAAGGGTAAGAACACTTTCTAAGAAACAGAGGGGCCCCCAAAGCCAAGGAAGAAGGAGCAGTGGAGGGCTGCAGAGAGGGTCTGGGGCAGAGCCCACGTTGACATCAGAGTGAACTCCAGGAAGTCCACTTTTCAGAGACATGGAATCAGAACTAGATTTTGAGAAATAAACATCAAAGAGCTCTACTGGCATATTTCTCAATTTAGGAAGGGAGATGTATGTTCCAGAGACTTTGGTGCTCTGGAGGGGAAAATTCTAAATTTTTATTTGCTGTTATTATATACGATGGTACATAAGAATAGGGTATTGCTGAAGTGAGCTTATCAACAAAAAAGAGGAGTATGCAATGCTTTAAATATCAGTGGGTGGGGCGGGGTGGTGAGGAAACAACTCTGAGGGCAGCCATTATGGTCTGCAAGTTATTTGGGCAGAGTTTGGTTCAGAGCATGGGCTCTGTAGTCTAGTAGGGCTGAGTTCCAAACCCAGCCCTTCACTGATTAGCTAAGTGGACACCTGGAAAAGTTTTTTTTTTTTTTTTAACCTTTCTGAGTCTTATATCCCTCTTTTAGTAAAGGGGGGGGATCTTTTGATATTTACATTAGTTAACACATGGAACATGTTAGGGGTACTCAGCAAATGCTTACCTGCATCACTCTAATTATCCTCTCTGATCATACCTACCAAGTCAGGTACAGTGCTACCCTCATGAATCTCCAAGTCACTGGCTGATGTGCATGAGTTTAATTTAGTTTTGTGTGCCTGTAAACCTTACTTTTGTTTAAATACAGCGTAGCAACCCAAAAAAATTAGCTTATGGAGGTAGATCCATGGGAATGAAATGGATAATAATAACCCTTAAATATCGGGTAGAGTGAAACTATCATTACACACCATACATGGGTCAAATACTGCCCCTCAACATTTGAACCATGACGAAAGGCTGATGGTACTCACATGGTTAGCCTAAATTTAGATATTAGTGCTGTCTCGGGACCACAGATTTCCCTCTGTATCCTAATGTTTTTATCACATAGTTAAAAAATAATTCACACATAAAGTGTAATCATGGATCATGCATTTGTTTAAGATAACGAGGAAGATAAATCATCTAAGGAAAAAGAGGGGGAAAATGATAGAGTAAAACTGAAAACAAGAATAAAACTATGAACCAGCAAGATGTTCTGTACCCTGAGCACTACATTCATTTTTGCAGGCCACTTATCAGAGTCAAACTTTAATATATTTGGTGATAAAAATACAGGAATGAAGTAAGGGATTGGCACACAGAAAGAAGGGAAAGTTTAGAGATTATAAAGTAGTGTCATTAGAAGTGAAGAATGAGAAGTCACAACTGGCAGCCCATGGGTGCAGTCTGGCCTGCAGACTTATTTTGTTTGGTGTACATAGTGATTTTTTAAACATTTGAATCAGATGCCAACATTGAAATACCAGGAGATTTTACATTGAAAAAAATGTTTTTCCGGACTTCTCTTGGAAAACCTGAGGGTCTAGGAATATCTTGCCCTGTGGCAACACTGGCCTGTAGCCCAGCTGAGGCCACCCCCGACTTTCCTGCCATCCAGGGGCTGCTCCTGACAGGCCTTCTTCCCTCGCTTGCTCTGGCTACCGGGCACCTGGCAGAGAATAAAGGTATGTGTACGAGAAGGTAGAGCAAAGAAGTGTACACTTTAAGTGAACTATTTTCTATTGATAAGATCTGAGACATGGCAAAAAGAATCCAAACTTCTTGTTTTTTGACAGTCCTCAATGCATACTTGGGATTCTATCTTTTTATAGAATGGCCTTTATAAAATCACTTATATACAAATACTTATTGTTTGCTCATATTATTTTCTCTGTAAACAATCTTTCTCATCTTGATACAAACCCTCCTAGGTAGGTGTTGCTAATGTCATTTTTCCATTTTACAGATAGACTGAAATACATTAAGTAGGTACCTTGCTCAGGCCAAAAGTAGTAGAGCAAGGCTTTGGAAAACAGTCTTTAGGTCTTTGTATTTAGTACCCTTCCCACTCTCCACGCCTGCCTCAGTGATGTCTAGTGTAGTTAAAACGTGAACTTACATGTTAGCTCTTCTTGTCCTAAAAAAAAAATACCTTGAAATTGAGATTTTGAAATATACACTTTCCACCCGATGACTTAGATATGAAGTTTTATGCTCTATTTAACTTGTTTGGAAAACATTTTCTACCCATTGTGACATTGAGGCATGTCATGAATCCAGAATTGTAGCACAAAATTTTACACTTTATAGTCTTTAACTTGAAAAAAAAATTCTTTTGACGTTAATACGTAGACAAGTATATATCTCATACATGTATAGCTCAATGTATTTTCCACAAACTGAACACACCCATATAGTCAACATCCAGATCAAGGAAAAGCACAGTGTCAGCTCCCTAGAAGCTCCCCTTCAATCCCCTTCCAGCCATTTCCCATCCCCCACCCCCTCCAGGGTGACCACTAGGCAGACTTCTGATAGCAATCTCTAGTTTTTAAAGCATACAATGTAATTGTTTCTTAAGCAAACTGAAACCTCATGGGGAACATTTGGTTTCTTGGTATTTCCCATAAGAAATGTAAAAAGTGTTGCCCTGGGCCAGACCAAAGACTGCAGCTCCCCATGCTGTGTCTGACCAATGAAATAAGGGTCCTTTGGTGGAAGCCAGGCCCATTCACTTCTTCGCTGGGATCCTAACACCAGATGCACTTCCACTGACCACTCCAGATTACCTCTTTACATTATATGTGGTTCTGGTGACAAGAATGTATTTAAACTTTATCCTTTCTTTTTATAAAATGACAGTATTCTGCCAGTCTCCTAAATTGTTTCAGTTTGAAGGTAAGTGCTATATGTGACTTAAAGTAGTTGTCCAGATATATGTAGATTAATTTTAAATGTGCTTAATTAAGTGCAAAGTGTCATGATTGATGATGTGATTTCTACTGCAGTTGCCATTTTCTAAGAGCTTTCTCAAACTTCAAAAGTGATATAGTTTATTGTTGATATAGATCTACATGAAGTTAATGAGTAAAATTGTAGTTCATTATAAAAAAGATGTTTTGCTTATTTCTAAAATAAGCTATAACTCCATGTTTCTTTTTATAACAGCATGATGTCCTATGGTTACATTAATACCTTAGTAAACTAGCACAACTGGAATTGACCCAGGTCCTAGATTAGCCAAACTGTCCAAGTAATGAGGACTTTGATAGAATACAGCTCACTGACCCTCCCTCTGGGAGATAAGTGGGCAGAGTCTGAAATTCTCTGTCTCAGGAGCTCTGTTCTTTCTAGTTGGCCTTCATATATGTACATTTATGAATACATCTGTTTATCAGGCCTAAGTCTTAAATCTAGTAATCTAGCTTCCCATTCCCTTCCAAAGTAAAATGATCTCTGATCATTTTAGCTACCCGTAACGTGCATTTGGCTAGCCATGATATATGTCACTTAGAGGGGAAATCATGCAGAAGAAAAAGAAAGCTTTAGAAGTTCTTGGTAAATGGTAGCTACCTTGTTGTTAACCTTACCCAACCTAAACTTGTAGCACATCCTTTAATGTAACTCTCTACCCTGGTACCCTGTTCCCTTCTCCCACATTCCCCTCCTGAGTGCACTGCCTCATGACCTTGATTAACCTAAGTTAAGCCCTCCCAGAGTAACTTCTGAAACTCTTTCTTAAATCTCAAGCCTTCACTTCCAGATTGCTTGTCCTCAGTGGGAATGCTATTAGGCCATACCCTTAGTGCTGTTGGCCTGAGGATGCCACTTATGTGTTTTACTAAGGTGTGAAATACTAACACGTTCTCTCCCTAGCCTGAACTCTCACAATTTGTATTTTTGCCAGAAAAAAAGGTGAGCTAATTATTAGAGACATTCTTTTCAAACCACCCAGTAAAGATTCTGTTGGGTATCAGGCTTATCCTTAGCCAAATAGCCACTAGGAAGGTGACCATGAGAAGCTAGTTACAGTGTTGAAGGGATATAAAGGGCATATATGGTCTCAGGCAAATATGGCTAAGGTGAACTTTGTAAAAACATTCTTCAAGGGAGTGAATGGCACAGATTGCTTACTGTGTCACCTATTTTAGGGGTCATTATGCCTTTAGTGAAGTGCATAAATGAAAAGCATAGGAAAAAAATCCAATAAAGAGTCCAGTCTCTTAATGACAATAAATAAGCAGTTTTCCACCCAAAATATGAAATGACAAAAAAAAACCCTCAGTATAGAATAAAGGGTAAAACTAGTATTTTCTGCTTTTACTTAATAAGCATTACATGATTTATTACCAGTCTATCAAATCCATAGACAGGCTGTTTTATAATTTGGATTAGCTGGACAGGAGCCAGATGGACTACGTTCTCGCTCTGTCTGGTTTTCCATCTGCTTTAAATAACCAAGAGCAAACAATTTAAAGTGCCTATGTCCCTTTATCCTTTTCCCAGAATGTAAGTAATTATAGTTACCTCTCTCTTGTGAATATTGGTGAATTGTACTTCTGAAGTGATTTTAAATCCTTTTGTTTTGGAAAATGAACATAATATATACATATGATTATGTTATAATGCTACAGTAGATAGAAAGCTTTTTAACTTCTCTAATATTGAAAAGCATTCTTTTGAGACAGCCCAGAAAGCATTTTGTTTTTCCATTTTAACCTTACCATAGGTGGTAAAAAGAACTTTGGGAACCCTAGTCATTGAAAATGTTGAAATAGAGTAACATGCATGAAATCCTTGGTAATATAGTAACTTGATATGCAGCATGGATTATTCAGTATTTTATTTCTTTGACTTTAATATTTGAATTCATAGTCTATATGTTCTTTGAGATGGTATAAATTGTTTACAACAGCAATATCAAATCTCTGTTTTTTAAAGAAGAAAATTTTAACTCTTCCCTGATCATCAATTTTGTCACAGGATCACGAATTTTCAGAATATGATGAGCCAGAAGACGTGCATGAGGAAATTAAGGAATATCTAGAAGGCGAGAAGAAAGCTACAGGAGACAATAAAAGTATTCCTGCAGACAACCACAGTGAAACCGACAACTTAGTTAAAAAGGTATTGACAGCCATTGAAAAGGTATGATGATAAGTGCTTAAATCCCAAGACTCTGCCCAAGAGAAAGCATATGGGTCCCCTGGTCTCTGCAGAGGGCAGATTCCAGCTTCCTTGGAGAACAGAAATATTTCCATGAATAACTTTGTTCATGTGCTATAGGACAAGCTTTGACACATTTATGAATCAGACACTCTTTTTTCTCTAGCATTCTTTCCACATTTCTTGGTAGCATTCTGTTCTTCAAATGAATGGAAATCAATTGATATGGGCCAGTTTAGTACACTCTTGACAAATTAACCAAGAAGTTCAGCCCCAGGTCCTTGAAATGATAAAATTACAACGTTAGCAGCCCAGTACTAGTGGCAGAAATGGGATGTGTATGTGCACACATACGTGTGTATATTTACATGGACATGGACAAATGAAAGTTGTTCACAGCAGTGTTAGAGGTTGTTATCAGTTCTGCAGAGATGTGGTATAGAAGAAAGTATTCATAGGAGGAATGGGAGGAGGCCTCACTGAAGAAGAGAAAGTCATCCTGAAAGTGGAGCTAGGGATGCCAAAAACATCTCTTCCATTTGGCAGATATACCTAAGAGTGACCCTGCTAGGAGACAGTTGGTAGGTTTGAAATCATTCGTTTGCTAGCACTACTCTGGATTTATTTCAGAGGTATGGAATTCAGAAACCCAAACTGAATGATACTGTATTGATTCATTTTCATTTCATTTTTTGGACCTCTTGCAAAGAGCTCTGAGTTAATCCTGCCTTCTCATTGATGAAACACTATCATCACTGGTCTGTGCAAGGTGCTTCTCTCTTTATTTAAATTGATTCCCTTTGAGCCTCATTCCCCTTTTCCCTAACATAGCCAACCACTGAAACATGCTTGTCCTTTTATTTGAATGTGTAATTGTAAAACGTGTTGTTGTTTTGTGTGTTTTTTTTCAATTTACAAAATGGTATTGTGCTAAAGAGGTCATTCTGTTCCTTGCTTCTTTCTTTTTCCAAGACTCCTTCCTCTCACTGAGGAAAACGTATGTTCTAGCAGTTATTGTTTTCTTTCGGAGGGAGGGAACGATGGAACTTCCCTGGTGGTGCAGTGGTTAAGACTCCACGCTCCCAACGCAGGAGGCCCGGGTCCAATCCCTGGTCAGGGAACTAGGTTCCGCATGCAAGCTGCAACTAAGGAGCCCACATGCCTCAACTAAGGAACCTGCCTGCCACAACTAAGACCCAGCACAACCAAATAAATAAATATTAAATGTTAAAAAAAAAGAGGGAGGAAAAGATTCTATTTTATAAAGAACATTTATGAGTTCCAGTTATGGTGATCCCTGAAATTCTTTAGCATAGGATTCATTAAACTCCAATTTGACATTATAAAATGTTGAGCTAATTCCTATACCAATTAATGTTCCTGAATCTTCTTTGAGTAGAATTCTTAAATATACAATTCTTGTTAATTATACGATTTTTTTAAGGGAACTTTATTTATTTATTTATTTATTTATTTATTTTAAAATTTATGGCTGAACTGGGTCTTCGTTGCCGCACAGGCTTTCTTTTGTTGTGGCAAGTGGAGGCTACTCTTCATTGTGGTGCGTGGGTTTCTCATTGCAGTGGATTCTCTTATTGCGGAGCACAGGCCCTAGGCATATGGGCTTCATTAGTTGTGGCACGATGGCTCAGTAGCTGTGGCTCACGGGCTCTAGAGCGCAGGCTCAGTAGTTGTGGCGCATGGGCTTAGATGCTCCACGGCATGTGGGATCCTCCCAGACCAGGGCTCGAACCCATGTCCCCTGCATTGGCAGGTGGATTCTTAACCACTGCGCCACCAGGGAAGCCCTAATCATGCAATTTTAAGCTAGGAAAGACATTAGCAATCACCCAGCATTTAAGGCAAGAGTCCTGCAAAGGGAAGTAATTGTCACATGTTTATGTTGTTAGCTAGAGACTGACTCTAGAACCCTGCTTAAAACCAAGACTAGGTTTTCTAGCTCAGCACAAATATGTTTTTTATTATATTGTTTCTTTATTGTTTATAGGACACAAAAGCCAACCGAGAGGAATGGGCCATTCATGAATACAGTGAAAATCCAAAAGGTGTGAGCACATTTGACTTTAAAAGCATACTTTTAAAAAGGCTAGATACAGGGCTTCCCTGGTGGCACAGTGGTTGAGAGTCCGCCTGCCGATGCAGGGGACATGGGTTCGTGCCCCGGTCCAGGAGGATCCCACATGCCGCGGAGCGGCTAGGCCCGTGAGCCATGGCCGCTGAGCCTGCGCGTCCGGAGCCTGTGCTCCGCAACGGGAGAGGCCACAACAGTGAGAGGCCCGCGTACCGCAAAAAAAAAAAAAAGTAGATACATAAAATACTACGTTCATATGTACATACAGATATTTATGCATATGTGTGCTGTAACCAAAGAATTATGACTTACACGTATGTATTCTATTTTACACTTTTTATTGTCACATGACCCTCATAATAAGCTATGAAATATGTGACACAGGCTTATGTGTTCTCATTGATCACCGCCACAGCTTCTTCATGGCTGCTCATGTGTCAGTGTTAAGTGGTTTAGAACAGCCTTTTTACTACTTTTTTTTTCAATCAGTATTATTAAGTTGGGCTTTTGTCCCAGATCTTGATATATATGTCTGATGAGCACTGCCAGACCCCATCGCTGATGTCCAGGCTGGTCTAGAGCCACAGCAGGCCATCCAGTTATTTCCCCCCGAGACCAGACCTGAGTCTTTGATCTTACCACAGGCGTTTCAGGGGAGTCCTTTCCCAAGCCTCGCTGTTGGTGTCAGAGAACAGGTGCCACAGAACAGAGTAGATTGTGACTGCCCTTGGGACCTACAGTTTCTACACCCAAATCATTGGTGCTTTTGCTATATGACCCCTATATTATGTTTCCACACCATCACATCACAGTGGACCTTTTGCTGCGATTTCATTACAAATAACTGTCTGTAGTAGTGGATATCTGATCAGAACTTAAGCAGAAGAAGGAATAGTTCCCTTAATACATTTTTCCTTCTAACTTCTGCAAAAAGAGTAGTAAGTTTTAGAATATTTTAAGCAAAATGTTAAAATATTTGTCATCTCTAAGTATTCTTAGCATATAACCTAAAGTGTTAAAAAGAAATTAAATGTAAGATTTAAGTTGTTGATAATATAAAATTAGAAGAATGCATATGCTTCATGAGTCTACTTTAAAGATCATTATTCAACTATATAACATGTGGATTAATTTGAAATACCAAAAAAATGACATGTCCATTTGGGTACAAATAATTTCATTACAATGAGGTTAATTTTTTTAAAAGGTAATTTATATTTTACAGAAGTCTTCCCTAACATTTACTGTTAACTTTTGCTATACTTGGTACTGGTCATCTAAACATTTACAACATTGGTCAGGTCATTCTGAGATTTTTGCCTTAATTTTTCAGGAAATATGCAGTTGTCCACTACTCTTCAGTATTACCCCATAATTCATGGTTGATAGAGTTTCACTGAAAGCCTCAGGACTTTTCTTTTTCTCATTAGTTAGAAAAAATATTTCTAAATATATCCTATCATAGGAAATATGCATGATCGTGCAAAGAGCAGTTCTTCAGAAATCCTGGAAGATAGTAAATCAACAAAAAAATCAAAGAAGGTAAGTGAAATGAATTTTTCATTTTAGTGTTAAGGCTAAAGTATTGAATTGCTTCTACTACTTTTTATATGGTTATCCACATAATTTAACTCCCTTAATATGGGTTTTGATGACTCAAGAACATGTGACGAATTTCAGGTGATGTTTCACATTTTTAACGTGCATGTTTACTTATTGGATTATGATTCAGATTGCTCTGCAAAAATGTAATAGCATGTTCCTTTCAATCCTCATGCATACTGATTCATCATACAATAAAAGATATGTAAAAGAACTCTACTGCTTAAATTATAAGAGTATAGTATCCCGGGAGTCTAGAAGAGAGTAAGGCAAAGCCAAGAAATAGGATGAATGAAAAAATAAAGATGACTGTGCTTAGAAAACATTACAACATGCTACTCCAGTCTCTCCTAGTACCTGTTTTGGAGTTGTTACAAGTCTGATGGATACGTTTCTTCTTCTTGGAAGTAAATTACTCTTTCCACTTACAGAAAAACTTTATTTAATCATGAGATTACATTGCCAGGTAGAAGTGTTAGGAGGTAACATGGAAGACAAGAAAAACGAAAAGCCTCGTTAATTCTTATTCAACTTAGGTGTCAGCTTAAATGTCTTTTCCACACAGGCCTTTTGTAACCAGCAGCACTTATATAAATTATTATGTCCCATTATTATTCTCTCACAGAGCACCCTTTTCTCATACTTCTTAGTATTTGTCACAGTTTGCAATTACATAGTCATTTGTATATTCATTTACTTTAGGTCTGTATCTCCCCACTGGCCTTCAGCTCCTTGGGGACATAAACTATTTTCTGTTTCACTTGCTAGTGTATCCTTAGCACTTATCACAGTTCCTGGTAAATGGTAGATGCTCAGTAAACATTTTTGGTTGACAATGGATTGTAAAATGTGAGGGGGTAAGAAAGAGGAAAGGATGAAGGTAAAAGCAGGAGCCGCCCTTAGGGTAGTAAACAGCCTGTTTTTTGCCATCTTTGTAGGTATATGCCACTCTGAAATTCCTTTCAGAATTACTTCAGAAATTTCAGAAGTTATTTTAGCCCAAATCTCCATATTGTTATCTTTTACTAAAAATTACTTCATTACTATTTTTATCTTTATAAAATAATAAGTTTGGATTACCATACCCAAAAGATGTCTGTGACCTGGCTCAAAGGACACTTCGGAATTATTATCCTTCTTAGAATTATAACATGCATCGCTAGAACATTTCATCAAGGTTTAAGAACTTTTTAGATTCTCCGTCTAGTAGAACAGAACATTTAACAGATATTCCACCAGTATACTTCATAGTGTTCCTGTGAAAACTCTTTTCACTTACAAAGAGCTCAGGGAAAGAGTCTGGAAAAGAAAATCAAATCTGAGGGAGAGGGATGAAAAGTAAAGGAGTCAGGAGACCTAAGAACCTAAGGGGAGGAAAAGTGAAATGAAGCAGCAGAAAAAAATATTTGAAACACACCTCTGACCAAATGAAAATGCATATTGTAGAATATGTGGTCGAGTTTAGGGAACTTTTCAGCCTCTCCCGTCTTCAGCATTGTCCATAGTTGGTAGGATTTGGATACGCAGGACAGGAGAGGCCGGAGCCAGGGAAGGCATGCTGTGTGGCAGGCACCTACAGTAGCACCAGGGAGCCGCGCCAGTCCATGGGACAAAGGTGAGGCCAGGCCAGGATACAGAGTGCCAGACTGACAAATTCAGTCCTAAACTTTGATTCTGCTTAAATTCTGATTTATACCTAATGGAAAAATATAATTCAGTAAGTATGCATTTCCTTGGATAAAGAAAAGAAAAGGTATTAAAAATTATATTTTAAAAGTCAAGCAGTAATAAATGTATTTCCTACTTAAAGAATAGTCTGTTATTCTATATATTTTAAAAAGGAAATAGTTGATTTAGATGAGATTTTTTTCAATCATTCCCACATTATATATTTTAATCTACAATGTCTCTAACCTATTTATACCATCTAAGCCAAACAAATCAAACTGTTTTTAAAACATGGAAAATAAATGATGCATTAACTCATATCAAGATAAGCATGTGTTTGAAATTTTACATCCCCTCCTTTAATTAGACAGCCACTCCGAAGGTAATTAAAAAAAAAAAAGAAATAAGTACACTCTTGGTCTCTACAAGACAGAATTCTCCATTGAATTTTGTTTTGATGATTTTAAATGTTTCAGATAGCCAGGTTAGGACCCATAATTTTAATTGGTGGCAGAGATCTTTTGATTGTTATATTTGGAAATCGCCAAATATTGCTTTTCCAAACTGTAGCAAATTTGAATCCACAGTTAGCCGCTAAGAAAAATGTGTTATTGGTTTAATTTCCACCTAAGTAAGGTACTGAAAAAAGTAGTAAGCTTTTTAGCTATTAATAATAATTTCTTCCCATCATGGTATTAGTTTATTCATGTGTTTATTTAGCATGTATTTACTGGGTGCCTCTTATGTGCTAGGCACAAGGCTAAAGGCTGCAGGTAGGTTAAAAATCCAGTGCCATCCCTCAGAAACTAGCTAGAATATGGCAGATTCCTGGATAGTTCCCCATGCCAGTTCACAGTCAATAGATTTCTTATTCATTGTCACTACCATAAATACAAGAGGCTGAGATGAGGATTTCTCCATCAAAAATTATGCCTGTGGATTCTTGCCTTTCCTGACGGCTTCCTTTTCTCTGATGCTAAGCTTTATTCACCGTGGCAGCACAACACAGCACGTTTGCCCCAAGTACACAGTTAGCTTTACTCTATTGTGAGGAAAATCTGAGGTCAATTATACATATGGTATCCTGTTGCTGTCAGTTTTTTCAGGCTTAATACCTGAGACTATCTCTTTCGGACGCACCCAATAATTACTCCCCTGCTTTTTAAAAATAGCTTTATTACACAGATCTACTAGAGAATGGACTTGAGGATATGGGGAGGGGGAAGGGGAAGCTGTGACAAAGCAAAAGAGCGGCATGGACATATATACACTACCAAATGTAAGGTAGATAGCTAGTGGGAAGCAGCCGCATAGCACAGGGAGATCAGCTCGGTGCTTGGTGACCGCCTGGAGGGGTGGGATAGGGAGGGCGGGAGGGAGATGCAAAAGGGAGGGGATATGGGAACATATGTATATGTATAACTGATTAAATTTGCTAAATTAAAAAATAAATAAATAAATAAATAAATAAAAATAGCTTTATTTAGGTATAATTGACCTATAATGCACTACGCATATTTGAAGTATATAATCTGATTAGTTTTGACATACATATACAGCTGTGAAAGCATAATCACAATCAAGAGAGTGAACAGTGCCATTATCAGCAGAAGGTTCTTTGTGCCTCTCTGTGATCCCTGTCTACACCCCACATCCCCCTGCTGTACTCAGCAAATAACTGATACTGTTTTGAGATTCATCCATGCATGTATCAATAGTTCATTCCTTTATATTGCTGAGTGGTATTCTATTTTGAGTTAATTTCTCATATGGTAAAGGTATGGATTGAAGTTCTTTTTTTTGCATATGGACATCCCATTGTTCTAGCACCATTTGTTGAAAAGATTTTTAAAAAGCCTGTCCTCTACTGAATTGCCTTCATACCTTTGTCAGAAAGCAATTGACTTTTTATGTGTGAGCCTATTTCTGGACTCTGTATTCTGTGCCTTCAATCTGTTTATCTTGTGCCAGTATCACACTGTCTTGATTACTGTAGCTTTGATATAACTCTTGAAATCAGGAACTGTTAGTCCTCCAACTTTGCTCCTTTTCACACTTGTTTTGGCTATTCTAGACCCTTTGCACTTCCATGTGAATTTTTATAATCAGTTTGTCAATTAGTGAAAAAAATGCCTGCTGGGATTTTGATTTGGCATTGTTTTTGAATCTACAGATAAACTTGGGAAGAATTAACATTTTAACAATATTAAGTCTCCTAATTCATGAATATGACATTTGTCTTCATTTACTGATGTCTTCTCAAATTTCCTTTAGCAACATTGTTGAATGTTTCTTAACATGGAAGTTGAGATCACTGATTTGAGACCTTTCTTATTTTCTATTATAGGCTTTTGTGTTATAAATTTCCCCTGAAGTACTTGATATGTTGTGTTTTCATTTTCATTCAGTTCAGAATACTTTCTAATTTCCCCTTTGATTTCTTCTTTGACTCATGCGTTATTTAATTTCAATGTTGCTGGAGATTTTTCCAGTGATCTTTCTGTTATTACTTTCTAATTTAATTACATTGTAATTGGAGAACATACTTAATATGAATTGATTCCTTTTAAATTTATTGAGACACATTTTATGGCCCAGAATCAAGTTTATCTTGGTAAATGTTCATTTGAGAAGAAGGTTGAGAAGAATACTGTTGTTGGGTGGAGTGTTCTATCAGTGACAATTAAGTCAAGTTGGTTGATAGTGTTGTTCAAGTCTTCTCCATCCTTCCTGATTATCTGTCTACTTGTTCTATTATTAAAAGAGAGGTATTAAAATCCCTGACTATAAATTGAGAATTTGTCTAATTTCCCTTGTACTTATATTAATTTTTGCTTTATGTATCTTAAAGCTGTTATTTGGTTCTATAATGTTTAGAATTATTACCTGCTCTAATTAATTGACCCCTTCATCATTATGAAATGACCTTCTTTATAGCCAGTGATAGTCTTTGCTCTAAAATCTACTTGATCTGATAATATATAGCCACTTTAGCTTTCTTTGGATTAGAGTTATCATCTTTTAACATACTTTTACTTTTAACCAATTTGTGATTATACATTTGAAGTACATTTGATTTAGGCAGCAGGCAGATGGATCTCGCTTCTTTTTTTTTCTAACATCTTTATTGGAGTATAATTCTTTTACAATGGTGTGTTAGTTTCTGCTGTATAACAAAGTGAGTCAGCTATACATAAACATATATCCCCATATCTCCTCCCTCTTACATCTCCCTCCAACCATCCCCATCCCATCCCTCTAGGTGGACACAAAGCACTGAGCTGATCTCCCTGTGCTATGTGGCTGCTTCCCACTAGCTATCTATTTTACATTTGGTAATGTATATATGTCCATGCCACTCTCTCACTTCGTCCCAGCTTACCCTTCCCCCTCCCCATGTACTCAAGTCCACTCTCTACGTCTGTGTCCATCCACCTCACTACAAATAACTCAGTTTCATTTCTTTTTATGGTGGAGTAATACTCCATTGTATACATGTGCCACATCTTCTTTATCCCTTCATCTGTTGATGGACACGTAGGTTGCTTCCATGTCCTGGCTATTGTAAATAGAGCTGTGATAAACACTGTGGTACCTGACTCTTTTTGAATTATGCTTTTCTCAGGGTATATGCCCAGTAGTGGGATTGCTGGGTCGTATGGTAATTCTATTCTTAGTTTTTTAAGGAACCTCCATACTGTTCTCCATAGTGGCTGTACCAATTCACATTCCCACCAGCAGTGCAAGAGTGTTCCCTTTTCTCCACACCCTCTCCATCATTTATTGTCTGTAGATTTTTTGATGATGGCCATACTGACTGGTGTGAGGTGATACCTCATTGTAGTTTGGATTTGCATTTCTCTAATGATTAGTGATGTTGAGCATCCTTTCATGTGTTTCTGGCAATCTGGATATCTTCTTTGGAGAAATGTCTATTTAGGCCTTCTGCCCATTTTTGGATTAGGTTGTTTGTTTTTTTTGATATTGAGCTACATGAGCTGCCTGTATATTTTGGAGATTAATTCTTTGTCAGTTGCTTCGTTTGCAAATATTTTCTCCCATTCTGAGGGTTGTCTTTTGGTCTTGTTTATGGTTTCCTTTGCTGTGCAAAAGCTTTGAAGTTTCTTTAGGTCCCATTTGTTTATTTTTGTTTTTACTTCCATTTCTCTAGGAGGTGGGTCCAAAAGGATCTTGCTGTGATTTCTGACATAGAGTGTTCTGCCTATGTTTTCCTCTAAGAGTTTGATAGTGTCTGACCTTACATTTAGGTCTTTAATCCACTTTGAGTTTATTTTTGTGTATGGTGTTAGGGAGTGTTCTAATTTCATTCTTTTACATGTAGCTGTCCAGTTTTCCCAGCACCACTTATTGAAGAGGCTGTCTTTTCTCCATTGTATATTCTTGCCTCCTTTATCAAAGATAAGGTGACCATACGTGTGTAGGTATATCTCTGGGCTTTCTATCCTGTTCCATTGATCTATATTTCTGTTTTTGTGCCAGTCCCATAGTGTCTTGATGACTGTGGCTTTGTAGTATAGTCTGAAGTCAGGGTGCCTGATTCTTCCAGCTCCGTTTTTCTTTCTCAAGATTGCTTTGGCTATTCAGGGTCTTCTATGTTTCCATTCAAATTGTGAAATATTTTTTGTTCTACTTCTGTGAAAAATGCTATTGGTAGTTTGATAGGGATTGCATTGAATTTGTAGATTGCTTTGGGTAGTATAATGATTTTCACAATGTTGATTCTTCCCATCCAAGAACATGGTATATCTCTCCATCTGTTGGTATCATCTTTAATTTCTTTCATCAGTGTCTTATAGTTTTCTGCATATAGGTCTTTTGTCTCCACAGGTAGGTTTATACCTAGGTATTTTATTCTTTTTTTCCAATGGTAAATGGGAGTCTTTCCTTAATTTCTCTTTCAGATTTTTCATCATTAGTGTGTAGGAATGCCAGAGATTTCTGTGCATTAATTTTATATCCTGCTACTTTACCAAATTCATTGATCAGCTCTAGCAGTTTTCTGGTAGCATCTTTGGGATTCCCTATGTATAGTATCATGTCGTCTGCAAACAGTGACAGCTTTACTTCTTTTCCGATTTGGATTCCTTTTATTTCTTTTTTTTCTCTGACTGCTGTGGCTAAAACTTCGAAAACTATGTTGAATAATAGTGGTGACAGTGGACAACCTTGTCTTGTTCCTAATCTTAGAGGAAATGGTTTCAGTTTTTCGCCATTGAGAACGATGTTGGCTGCGGGTTTGTCATATATGCCCTTTATTATGTTGAGGTAAGCTCCCTCTATGCCTACTTTCTGGAGGGTTTTTATCATAAATGGGTGTTGAATTTTGTCGAAAGCTTTTACTGCATCTGTTGAGATGATCATATGGTTTTTCTCCTTCAGTTTGTTAATATGGTGTATCACATTGATTGATTTGCATATATTGAAGAAGCCTTGCATTCCTGGGATAAACCCTACTTGATCATTGTGTATGATCCTTTTAATGTACTGTTGGATTCTGTTTGCTAGTATTTTGTTGAGGATTTTTGCATCTATGTTCATCAGTGATATTGGGCTGTAGTTTTCTTTTTTTGTGACATCTTTGTCTGGTTTGTTATCAGGGTGATGGTGGCCTTGTAGAATGAGTTTGGGAGTGTTCCTCCCTCTGCTATATTTTGGAAGAGTTTGAGAAGGATAGGTGTTAGCTCTTCTCTAAATGTTTGATAGAATTAGCCTGTGAAGCCATCTGGTCCTGGGCTTTTGTTTGTTGGAAGATTTTTAATCACAGTCTTAATTTCAGTGCTTGTGATTGGTTTTTTTATACTTTCTGTTTCTTCCTTGTTCAGTCTCAGAAGGTTGTGCTTTTCTAAGAATTTGTCCATTTCTTCCAGGTTGTCCATTTTATTGGCATATAGTTGCTTGTAGTAATCTCTCATGATCCTTTGTATCTCTGCAGTGTCAGTTGTTACTCCTCATTTTTCATTTATTTATTTATTTATTTATTTATTTTTGCGGTACACGGGCCTCTCACTGTTGTGGCCTCTCCCGCAGTGGAGCACAGGCTCCGGACGCGCAGGCCCAGCGGCCATGGCTCACGGGCCCAGCCACTCCGCGGCATGTGGGACCTTCCCAGACCAGGGCACGAACCCGTGTCCCCTGCATCGGCAGGTGGACTCTCAACCACTGCGCCACTAGGGAAGCCCCATTTTTCATTTCTAATTCTACTGATTTGAGTCTTCTCCCTTTTTTTCCTTTTGAGTCTGGCTAATGGTTTATCAATTTTGTTTATCTTCTCAAAGAACCAGCTTTTAGTTTTATTGCTCTTAGCTGTTGTTTCCTTCATTTCTTTTTCATTTATTTTTTTTTATTTTTATTTTTTTTTCCCCGTACGCGGGCCTCTCACTGTTGTGGCCTCTCCCGTTGCGGAGCACAGGCTCCGGATGCGCAGGCTCAGCGGCCATGGCTCACGGGCCCAGCTGCTCCGCGGCATATGGGATCCTCCCAGACCGGGGCACGAACCCGTATCCCCTGCATCGGCAGGCGGACTCTCAACCACTGCGCCACCAGGGAGGCCCTTCATTTATTTTTGATCTGATGTTTATGATTTCTTTCCTTCTGCTACCTTTGGGGTTTTTTTGTTCTTCTCTAATTGCTTTAGGTGTAAGGTTACGGTGTTCATTTGAGATGTTTCTTGTTCTTGAGGTAGGATTGTATTGCTATAAACTTCCCTCTTAGAACTGCTTTTGCTGCATCCCACAGGTTTTGGGTCGTCGTGTTTTCATTGTCATTTGTTTCTAGGTATTTTTTTATTTCATCTTTGATTTCTTCAGTGATCTCTTGGTTATTTAGTAGTACATTGTTTAGCCTCCATGTGTTTGTATTTTTGCCAGATTTTTTTCCTGTAATTGATATCTAGTCTCATAGTATTGTGGTCGTTAAAGATACTTGATACGATTTCATTTTTTTTAATTTACCAGTGCTTGATTTGTGACCCAAGTTATGATCTATCCTGGAGAATGTTCCATGAGCACTTGAGAAGAAAGTGTATTCTGTTGTTTTTGGATGGAATGTCCTACAAATATCAATTAAGTCCATCTTGTTTAATGTATCATTTAAAGCTTGTGTTTCTTTATTTATTTTCATTTTGGATGATCTGTCCATTAGTGAAAGTAGGTTTTTAAAGTCCCCTACTATAATTGTGTTACTGTCAATTTCCCCTTTTATGGCTGTTAACATTTGCTTTATGTATTGAGGTGCTCCTATGTTAGGTGCATAAATATTTACAACTGTTATATCTTCTTCTTGGATTGATCCCTTGATCATTATGTAGTGTCCTTCTTTGTCTCTTTATTTACTATAATAAAACATATAGTCTTTATTTATTTATTTATTTTAAATTTTTTTTGCTGTACGTGGGCCTCTCACTGTTGTGGTCTCTCCCGTTGCAGAGCACAGGCTCTGAACACACAGGCTCAGCAGCCATGGCTCACGGGCCCAGCTGCTCCGCGGCATGTGGGATCTTCCCAGACCGGGGCACGAACCCGCGTCCCCTGCATCAGCAGGCGGACTCTCAACCAGTGCGCCACCAGGGAAGCCCTATAGTCTTTATTTTAAAGTCTGTTTTGTCTGATATGAGAATTGCTACTCCAGCTCTCTTTTGATTTCCATTTACATGGAATATCTTTTTCCATCCCCTCACTTTCAGTCTGTATGTATCCCTAGGTCTGAAGTGGGTCTCTTGTAGACAGCATATATACAGGTCTTGTTTTTGTATCCATTCAGCCAGTCTGTGTCTTTTGTTTCTAGCATTTAATTCATTTACATTTAAGGTAGTTATCGATATGTGTGTTCCTATTACCATTTTCTTAATTATTTTGGGTTTGTTATGGTAGGTGTTTTCCTTCTCTTGTGTTTCCTGCTTAGAGAAGTTCCTTTAGCATTTCTTGTAAAGCTGGTTTGGTGGTGCTGAATTCTCTTAGCTTTTGCTTGTCTGTAAAGGTTTTAATTTCTCCATCGAATCTGAATTGAGATCCTTGCTGGGTAGAGTAATCTTGGTTTTAGGTTTTTCTCTTTCATCACTTTAACTATGTCCTGCCACTCCCTTCTGGCTTGCAGAGTTTCTGCTGAAAGATCAGCTGTTAACCTTATGGGGATTCCCTTGTATGTTATTTGTTGCTTTTCCCTTGCTGCTTTTAGTATTTTTTCTTTGTATTTAATTTTTGATAGTTTGATTAATATGTGTCTTGCCGTGTTTCTCCTTGGATTTATCCTGTATGGGACTCTGCGCTTCCTGGACTTGATTGACTATGTCCTTTCCCATATTAGGGAAGTTTTCAACTATAATCTCTTCAAATATTTTCTCAGTCCCTTTCGTTTTCTCTTCTTCTTCTGGGACCCCTATAATTCAAACGTTGGTGCATTTAATGTTGTCCCAGAGGTCTCTGAGACTGTCCTCAATTCTTTTCATTCTTTTTTATTTATTCTGCTCTGTGGTAGTTATTTCCACTATTTTATCTTCCAGGTCACTTATCCATTCTTCTGCCTCAGTTATTCTGCTATTGATTCCTTCTAGAGAATGTTTAATTCCATTTATTGTGTTGTTCATCATTGTTTGTTTGCTCTTTAGTTCTTCTAGGTCCTTGTTAAGCGTTTCCTGTATTTTCTCCATTCTATTTCCAAGATTTTGGATCATCTTTTACTATCATTGCTCTGAATTCTTTTTCAGGTAGACTGCCTATTTCCTCTTCATTTGTTTGGTCTGTTGGGTTTTTACCTTGCTCCTTCATCTGCTGTGTATTTCTCTGTCTTCTCATTTTGCTTAATTTACTGTGCTTGGGGTCTCCTTTTCACAGGCTGCAGGTTTGTAGTTCCCGTTGTTTTTGATGTGTGCCCCCGTTGGGTGAGGTTGGTTCAGTGGGTTTTGTAGGCTTTCTCTTGGAGGGGACTGGTGCCTGTGTTCTGGTGAATGAGGCTGGATCTTGTCTTTCTGGTGTGCAGGACTGCATCCGGTGGTATCTTTTGGGGTGTCTGTGAACTTATTATGATTTTAGGCAGCCTCTCTGCTAATGGGTGGGGTTGTGTTCCTGTCTTGCTAGTTGTTTGGCACAGGGTGTCCAGCACTGTAGCTTACTGGTCGTTGAGTGGAGCTGGGTCTTCGCGTTGAGATGGAGATCTCTGAGAGAGCTTTCACCATTTGCTGGAGCACCAGGGTCTTGCTTTTTTATCTAATCTGAAAATCTCTGCCTATTTTTTAATTTATTTATTTATGGCTGCATTGGGTCTTCGTTGCTGCACACAGGCTTTCTCTAGTTGCGACGAGCGGGGGCTACTCTTCGTTGTGGTGCCCGGGCTTCTCATTGCAGTGGCTTCTCTTGTTGCAGAGCACAGGTACTAGGCGCATGGGCTTCAGTAGTTTTGGCACGTGCCCTCAGTAGTTGTGGCTCGCAGGCTCTAGAGTGCAGGCTCAGTCGTTGTGGCGCACGGGCTTAGTTGCTCCGCAGCATGTGGGATCTTCCCGGACCAGGGCTTGAACCTGTGTCCCCTGCATTGGCAGGCGGATTCTTAACCACTGCGCCATGACGGAAGCCCTGCCTTTTTAATTGGAGCGTTCAGACCAGTTATATTTAATCTAATTATTGGTGTCATTAGGTTTAAGTCTATTATCTTACCATTGGTAGTATTCTTCTTTGTTCCTAAAAAAATGCTACTTTATTTTATTGAATATTATCATAGCTATACTTGTTTTCCTATGGTTAGCATTTTCCTAATATATCTTTTTTCATTCTTATACTTCTACTTTAGATGTGTCTCTTGTAAATGGCCTATAAGGTGGATTCTGACTTTATACTTTTTAACATGTACCTAAAATCTAAAGCTAATCAATGTTCCTTTTTCCCAAATGTTACCAGGATCTTAGAAGAGTTTTCTCTCCTATCACTCGATTTTTTCCCATTTTACATGTTATTGTATCGAGTATTCTATTAATTTTTTGAACCTCATCAATCAAATATTATTTGTTATACCTCTTTCTTTATTCACCATTCCTTTTCACATCTCAGATGTCCCTTCTGGAGTGTTTTTTATTTTTCCTGAAGAAATCCTTTGGAACTTACTGTCATAAATTTCGTTCTGAAGTTAACTTTTGCACTTGCTACTCACTGGAAAATTAATGGTGGTATGGCTGGTTGACAATTATTTTTTTTTAGTATCTCCTCCCATTGTGGCTATTAAGAAATTTACTTTAGTATAATTGCTGGTAACTTCACATATAATCTGTCATTTCTGTCTCGCTGCTTTTTACATTGTTTGTTTGTCTTTGATGTGCTTCATTTCACTATGAGATGCCTAGATGTGAGTTTTTTTATTTTAACTTTCTTCTAATTCATTATGACTCTTGAATCTGAGAATTCATGTCATTCATCATTTTAAGAAAATTCTCATCCATTATATATTTGAATATTTCCTCTCTCCTCTTTGGAGCTCAAATATAATAACACTTTTTATTCTGTTATCTGTGTCTTTTAATTTTTACTTTTATATTTTGTGTATCTAATTGATATTTGGGGAAATTTCAGAGCTTGTCTGTTTCATAGTATCTTTTCATCTGAGACTAATCTGCTGTTTAACCTCCTTATTGAGTTTTAATTTCAGTTATGTTTTTCACATTTTGAAGTGAAATTCTATTTTGATTCTTTTTCAAATCAATCTGATCTTTTACCTTGTTTTGTTTACCTAGTACCCTGTTTTTTATTATAGTCCTTTAAATAATTTAAGCAAACTTATTTTATATTCTGTATTTAGTTATTCCAATGTCAGACATCCTCCAGAGTCTAAATCTGTTTGTTGCTTTGGCTGGCTTGCTAATGGTGTCTTGTTTCCTTCTGTGTTTTGATATTTGGATTGTAAATTCATGTTCAACCAGGACTTTTTGTGGAAATCCTTTAAAGCTTAGATTACTGTAAGTCCATCCATAGAGAATTTATATAAAATTCTGTTAGCTTCCCTGGGTGTTACCATTTCGGGACAGCTTTCAGTCAATGTCTCAGTTAAGGGTTTTCCACCAGTACTGTACATGTTAACCCCAAACTCACATTAGGAAAACATTATTAGGCTGAGAGAGACATGTTATTTTGTTCTCTTCCAATGTTTTGTAGGTGAACTTACATTAAAGACCTAGTCCTCAGAGGGTCCCCACTTTATATAGGAGTCTCAGTTCCAATTCTCCATATTTTGTGAGATCAAATCTGTTAAAATCCAAGAGTTGAAGTTATGAGATCAATAAAAGCCATTTCAGTACTCAACTCACCCCTGAGGCTTCCTGCTCCCTCCTTTTTTTTCCCACAGGGATTTCCCTTCATTTTATGTGAGCTTACCTACACATTATAAAATTATATTTTGTATACTTCTTCAGCATTTCTTGGCATTTTGTAGTGGCAGAATTTTTCAAGATGTGTATTCCTACGCAATAGCAGGAACAGGAGTTCTCCCATTTTAGTTCATAGACTCTTTATCTAGACTAACTTTTTGAGTTACAACTTTTCATTCTAGTTCCTCCATTCTTTAAGGCTAAAGGCAAACTATTATTATTAGCACCATTTTAATTTCTGAAGGAGCCAGATCTTCAGCTGTTCTTTGGTTTTGGCATCTTGTCAAAACCATTATTTGGGTTGTCATTCTTTAGGAATCCTGTTTTCTGTCTGGCTAAATCCTCAAAGGGCTTAAATCATTTGGAACTTTTCAGTTATCATCTTCCTTGATGTCTCCTGCATGTGGCTTGTTGGCCACTCTCTTCTTGATATTTTCCTCCCCTGACTTCTGAGTTGCCTTTTTTTCCTGATTTTGTTCCTACAAAACTCAGTCCCCAGTGCTGGCTCCTCTTCCTCTGCCTACCTTTCACACTTGGCTTTTCCTCAGTCTCTTTTCTTCTGTTTTCTCTTCTGCCCACCTGGAATCCCTGGGTTATGGGGTCTACTTTCGTCTCTTCAGCTGTTATGTGCATTCTGCCTGTCCTCAGCCCTGGCCTCCCCTGAGCAGCAGGTCTGTATATCCAACTGCCTACTTAGGCACCTGGGGCTCCCACCCCCATCATTTGACAGCACTAACACTTTGCCAGAAGTTCTGATCTACAGGAATGGGGAGGTATGTCCTCTAGAAGATGCTGGTTTTCATCTTTTTCTCTTATAACAAAACAAAGTGAAATACTAAATTTGTTCTTTGAAGAAAAATGTTAACATATTACCAAAGCACTGATAGTGTTGAAGGGTAAACCTTGAAAGGTCTTGTTTTAGGGAAGAATCATGATTGCAGTTGGTAAAAGAAAAAAGGCTTGTGGATGCTAAGAATGTACCATTGTGGTGCCTCATAAAGATGTGATGAAATAATGTTAAGACTTGTTGAAAATTATACCCCCTAAATACTGTTAAGTGACTGTTTCACTTACTGAAATGAATTCTCTGCGTGTTTTTTTTCTAGATTTTCCTCTTTAAAAAGATGTCATTGACGAGCCAGAAAAGTAGAAAGCAGAATAATAATGAGCCAGTCCCAGAGATAAAATCAATAGGAGATAAAATAGCTTTTAAAAAGAATAAGAAAGATGCCAACAAGAACCACATGGGGCAAAATCATCAGGATACCTCACCCCCAAATATGGAGAGAAGGTCAAAATCTTGTGTAATACTGTGAATATATGTTTATGTTTTCATGGTCACCACACCCATTGTAATTTATACTTGGAAAACATTTGAGCTCTGACGGAAAGTTTCTAATAACAAACTTTTAAAGATATAACTTAAGAATATGCTTTATTTGGTTTGAATAGTATGACCAGTTTTGATATTTATTTAAATGCTGATATTTTTGACAAGCAATTTCAGAATATGTGTATCTCAGACTCTCCTTCAAGCGTTGTGGCCTTAACGGTTCAGTGTTGCAATATAAAATATATTTTTATATGTGAAACTTAAGATATTTCATAGTTTTTACTAAATTTTACGTCTTTATAATTTCATAAGGCAATATTTGCAATCTCATGACACAGTTTTTAATGTATTTGCAATTTTCAAAAACTGAGTCAAAATTGTTTTTAATGAACATATTTTAATAAACTATAGCTGGTCGGCTCCACTGTTTAAATGGGTGAATATGAATAAAATTTGGAGGTACTTGGAGTTATCAGTTGACAAAACAGGGGCAAAAAAAATCTAATTTTAAAACATTGAAAGATGCAAAATGCATTTACCTTTGAGTAAAGAAAGTATCAGGGCAACTGTATAAACAGGACATCTTTGTGGAGAAACTGTGTTGAAATTTCTTTGCTTCCCACTCCTCTCTTTAGGGAGGTGATTTGACATGAAAACATTGCAGATTATCTGCACTGTTTGACCATGCCACAGATCACCAGTCTAGGAGAACTGGACACAGCCAGACTGGCTCATTGCAGCTGTCTCTAGCATGGACAGTGGTAACTAAGGTTGGCTGTGTCACACAGTGCTCTGCCACAAGGAATAGGAAGGGTAAAGCTGCTAAGTCTGCTCTAATAGAAACATTGCTTTCCTATGCTCACAGATGCTACATATTTAATTGATCAAACTACCTTCATTTTTCCCATTCTAACTTCTGACTAAAACATTTGCTTATTCAATCACAGTGATCATTGCCCCATTTAAACAAAACTAAACAAAAATACTCCATCTTTGTGTTTCATGTACAAAGGCTGTAAGGATGTTAGTCTAGAATAGATGTGATTTTGAAATCTTACAAAATAGTCTCCTATATTACATTTAGTGGAATTCTAATTTTATTAAAGGTAAATTTAATAAAAATTTTTGCTATTGCCACTATAGTACTAATACAGTATTGTAAAAATACTTTGCCAAAATATAAACTATAGAAGCCAAGTGGAAGTGAAACTCACAGTAATACTAAGACATGCCAGTTGTGATAGGCAGGATCCTAAAATGGCCCCCAAGGTTCCTGCCTGCTGGTATACTTGCCTTGAATAATCCCTTCCCCTTGAGAGTAGGGGAGACCAGTGAATATGATGAGCTATCACTCCATTGCTTATGTTATATTATGTGGAAAAGATGAAATATTTTGCAGATATAATTAAGATTCCTAATGAGTTAACTTTAAGCAAAAGAGAGATAATCCTAGGTGGGCCTGACCTAATCAGGTGAGCCCTTTCAAAAAAGATCTAGATGTCAGAGTTGGAAGAATTCAGAGCAATTCAAAGCAGTAGAGATGCTCTCCTGTTGGCCTTGAAGAAGCAAACTGCCATATTATGGAGAGGGCCATGTGCCAGGGTGAGAAGCCTCTAGGGTCTGAAGGCTTCTACTCTACAACTGCAAGGCACTGAATTCTGCCAACAACCAGTGAGCTTGGAAGAGGAGCCCAATCCTCAGATTAGACCATAGCCCTGGCTGACACCCTGATTGCAGCTTTGTGAGGCCCTGAGCAAAGGACCTAGCTAAGTAGTACCCAGGCTCCTGACCTATGAAAACTATGAGATAATAACTATATGTTGTTCTAATCCACGAACTTTGTGGTAATTTGTTATGCAGCAGTAGAAACTAACATCAGTTTTATTCTGGGAAAGGGCCTCTCTCAAATCAGAAAGTTGGAAAGTCTTCATCTCAGGAATGAAGGGATATTTTATTAAACTTAACAAAAAATACATTTAAACCAGGGATCACATAACTGAAGTATTGTCAGAGACTAAACAGATAAGCGTAATGGAGCTGCTGCTAATCTGTTCTACCTGGTAATTGCTGTTTCTCAATACTGGGCCCAGTGTTGCCAGACCCTCAGCCATTTTAAGAGTCTCATGCTCTGCCGACTGAGCTAGCCGGGCAGCTTCCCCTCAGCCATTTTAAAAAGAAGGTGGAAATGCGGGTTTTTATATAGACAACTCATTCGTGTACATGTCCATGTGTGCATGCATGTACATAAACAGGGAGAGCCAAACCATAGCTGCAGGCCCAATTTTGCCCACAAAGGGCAAATTGTGACCTCTGTTTTAAACAAAATACATTATTTTGGCAAGATAAATTTGTTTACAAGGAAAACATGTTGAAATAATTAATTAGGCCCTGGATTTATCTCAATTGTAATCTTCCGTAGTTTGGCCTCAGATTATAAGCAGGAAATGAGAGTTAAAGAATTAATTAGAAAAGTGATGATTCTACTAAGAAGGTAATTTTTTTGTTGCATACAAATGCATACTAAGCCTTCTTGGGAGTGTGGAGAGTTGGGGGAGGATGATGGAGTGTAACTATATTGAATACAATAAAGTAAGATGTTTCTGCTGGAAGAAGCTATATTGAAGTTAAGAGACAACAGACAAACAGGCTTAATAGCAGTCCCTCCAACAATTGTGACGGATGACTACTTTGGCATAATGTTAATACACAGTCCTAATCACTGAAACGTCAGGAAATGTTATCCTATCCCTAAAATTCTTTACGAAAACTACAGCAGGAAATTTTATCTGACCAGACCAAGCTGCATTCCCAAATAGTTCCATTTGCTTTCATTTTCATCTGGTATGTATAAAATGTGTATTATGATAAATGAGATATCTTAAAGGTAAGGTTAGCAGTGGACTAGAGAGCTATATCTAACTTTAAATGACATTAATATGTTTTTATTTTAAGAAAAATCTTATCTGATTCGTGGTTAACATCTATCCCAAGATGAAAAAAAATTTTTTTTATTCTAGAAAAGCTTTTGAACTTTCTCAGAAGTAATCTTTACAAGTACTTTGTTTAGAAATTGTCTAAATAGTAGCACAGTACTTCTAAAAGTTACAGAATTTTCCCTATGAGTGTGTTTATTACAACAGAAGTTTTCTATTATAATGTCTCAGTCTATCAATTGCTTAAAATCATTAAAGTTCTGTATATAGGAATATTTGATTTTATATTTTTAGGTAACTTATAATTTCCAACTTAGCATCAGATTTATATTAACTCCTTAATTGGTATAATTATGTAATTTACTGCATATAGTAATTAAGAATTATAAAAATTATATGAAAGCGTAAACTAATTTGGGAAAACTTTTTAATTAAATTGAAACTTTCATTTTTGAATTGAATACTGATTTACAATAGTGTGTTCATTTCAGGTTTACAGCAAACTGATTCAGATATGTGTGTGTGTGTGTGTATTTTAGATTATTTTCCATTATAGGTTATTACAAGATATTGAATATAGTTCTCTATGCTTATAGTAAATCCTTGTCGCTTATCTATTTTATGTATAGTAGTTTGTATCTCTTAATCCCATACTCCTAACTTATCCCTCCCCTTCTCCCTTTCCCCTTAGGTAACCATAAGTTTGTTTTCTAGGTCTTTGAGTCTGTTTCTCTTTTGTATATAGGTTCACTTGTATTATTTTTTAGATTCCACATATAAGTAATATCATATAGTATTTGTCTTTCTCTGTCTGACTTACTTCACTTAGTATGATATTCTTTAGGTTACTCCATGTTGCTGCAATGCCATTTTTTCATTCTTTTTTATGGCTGAGTAATATTTCGTGTGTGTGTGTGTGTGTGTGTATAAGAAGATATATATATATATATATCTTCTTTTTTTTTAAATTAGTTTCTGCTTTATAACAGAGTGAATCAGTTATACATATACATCTGTTCCCATATCCCTTCCCTCTTGCGTCTCCCTCCTATATATCTTCTTAAACCAGTCATCTGTTCATGGACACTTGGCTTGTTTCCATGTCTTGGCTATTGTAAATAGTGGTGCTATGAACATTGGGATGCATGTATCTTTTCAAATTAGAGTTTTCATCTTTTCTGGATATGTGTCCAGGAATGGGATTGCTGGATCATATGGTAGTTCTATTTTAACTTTTTAAGGAACCTCCATACTGTTCTCCATAGTGGCTGCACCAATTTATATTCCCACCAACAGTGCAAGAGGGTTCCCTTTTCTCCACATCCTCTCAGCATTTATTATTTGTAGACTTTTTGTGTCTGTGATATACTTTTTTTAATTGAAGTATAGTTGATTTACAATGTTGTGTTAATTTCTTCTGTACAGCAGAATGATTCAGTTATATATATGTTCTTTTTATGTTCTTTTTTATGTTCTTTTCCATTATGGTTTATCTCAGGATATTGAATATAATTCCCTGTGCTATACAGTAGGACCTTGTTGTTATTTGTAGACTTTCTGATGATAGCCACTCTGACTGGTGTAAGCTGATACCTCATTGTGGTTTTGATTTGCATTTCTCTAATAATTAGTGATGTTGAGCAGCTTTTCATATGCCTGTTGGCCATATGTATGTCTTCTTTGGAGAAATGTCTATTTAGGTCTCCTGCCCATTTCTTTATTGGGTTTGGGTTTTTTTGATACTGAATTGTATGAGCTGTTTGTATATTTTGGATATTAACCTCTTGTCGGTTGCATCGTTTGCAAATATTTTCTTCCATTCCATAGGTTGTCTTTTCATTTTGTTGATGGTTTCCTTTGCTGTGCAAAAGCTTTTAAGTTTTATTAGGTCCCATTTGCTTATTTTTGCTTTTATTTTTTTTTGCCTTGGGAGACTGATCTAAGAAAATATTGCTATGATTTATGTCCTAGAATGTTTTGCCTATGTTGTCTTCTAGGAGTTTTATGGTGTCATGTCTTATATTTAGGTCTTTAAACCATTTTGAGTTAATGTTTTAATATGGTGTGATGGAGTGTTCTAGTTTCATTGATTTACATGTAGCTGTCCAGCTTTCCCAATACCACTTGTTGAAGGGACTGTCTTTTCTCCATTCTTTATTCTTGCCTCCTTTGTCATACATTAATTGGCCATAGGTGTGTGGGTTTATTTCTGGGCTATCTGTTCTGTTCCATTGATCTCTGTCTGTTTTTGTGCCAATACCACGTTGTTTTGATTGCTGTAGCTTTGTAGTATTGTCTGAAGTTTGGAAGGGTTATGCCTCCAGTTTTGTTCTTTTTCCTCAGGATTGCTTTGGCAATTCTGGGTCTTTTGTGGTTCCATATAAATTTTAGGATTATTTGTTCTAGTTCTGTCAAAAATGTCATGGGTATTTTGATAGAGATTGCATTAAATCTGTAGACTGCTTTGGGTAGTATGGCCATTTTAACAATATTAATTATTCCAGTCCAAGAGCATGGAATATTTTTCCATTTCTCTGAATCATCTTCAATTTCCTTTATCAGAGTTTTGTAGCTTTCAGCATATAGGTCTTTTACCTCCTTGATTAAGTTTATTTCTAGGTATTTTTTTGATTCAGTTTTTTTTTTTTTTTTTTTTTTTTTTTCTTTTTGCGGTATGCGGGCCTCTCACTGTTGTGGCCTCTCCCGTTGTGGAGCACAGGCTCCGGATGCGCAGGCCCAGCGGCCATGGCTCACGGGCCCAGCCGCTCCGCGGCATATGGGATCCTCCCAGACCGGGGCACGAACCCGTATCCCCTGCATCGGCAGGCGGACTCTCAACCACTGCGCCACCAGGGAGGCCCCTGATTCAGTTTTAAAGAGGATTTTATTTTTAACTTTCTTTTTCTGATATTTAATTGTTAGTGTAAAGAAATGCAACAGATTTTTGTATATTAATCTTAGATTCTGCTACCTTGCTGAATTCATTTATTAGTTCTGATAGTTTTTGTTTGTTTGTTTTGGCCATGCCACACAGCTTGCAGGATCTTAGTTCCCCAACCAGGGGTTGAACCTGGGCCACTGCAGTGAAAGCACCAAGTCCTAACCACTTGACCACCAGGGAATTCCCTAGTTCTAATAATTTTTTTGTGGAGTCTTTATGGTTCTCTATATAGAGTATCATGTCATCTGCAAATAGTGATAGTTTTACTTTTCCCTTCCAACTTGGATACCTCTTATTTCTTTTTCTTGTCTGATATCTATGGCTAGAACTTCCAATACTATGTTGAATAGAAGTAGTGAGAGTGGGCATCCTTGTCTTGTTCCTGAATTTAGTAGGAAGGCTTTCAGCTTTTCACTGTTGAGTATTATGTTGGCTGTGGGTTTGCTGTAAATGCCTTTTATTATACTGAGATATGTTCCTTCTACCACTTGGTGAGAGTTTTTTATCATGAATGGACGTTGAATTTTATCAAATGCTTTTTCTGTGTCTATTGAGATGATCATGTGGTTCTTTTCTTTTGTTAATGTAGTGCATCACATTGATTGATTGGCATATGTTGAACCATCCTTGCAACCTTGAAATGAATCCAACTTGGTCTTGGTGTATGATCCTTTTTTTGTATTGTTGGATTTGGTTTGCTAATATTTTGTTTAGTATTTTTGCATCTGTATTCATCAAAGGAATTGGCCTGTAATTTTCTTTTTTTGTAGTATCTTTGTCTGGTTTTGGTATCAAGGTGATGGTGGCTTCATAGAATGAATTTGGGAGTGTTCCTTCCTCTTCGATCTTTTGGAATAGTTTGAGAAGCATAGGTATAAGTTCTTCTCTGTATGTTTGGTGGAATTCCCCAGTGTAGCCATCTGGTCTTGGACTTTTGTTTGCAGAAAGTTTTTTTATTACAAATTCTATTTCACTTCTAGTGATCAGTCTGTTCAAATCATCTATTTCTTCTTGACTCAAGTTTTGGCAGAAACTTGTTCATTTCTTCTAGATTGTTCAATTTGTTGGCATATAACTGTTCATAGTATTCTCTATGATTCTTTTTATTTCTGCTGTATTGGTTGTTATTTCTCCTCTTTTTCATTTTTTTACTTTATTTGGGTCCTCTCTCTTTTCTTCTTGGTGAGCCTGGCTAGAAGTTTGTCAGTTTTGTTTATCTTTTCAAAGAAAAAAAATAGCTCTCAGTTTTATTGATATTTTCTATTGTTTCTATATCTCTATTTTATTTATTTCCTCTGATCTGTATTATTTCCTTCCTTCTGCTGACCTTGGGTGATTGCAGTGGGTTGGGGTAGGAGGAGAGTGTGACTCTGAAGTGATAGTAGGAGGCAGTGTTTTTGGAGTGATGGAACTGTTCTGTATCTTGATTTTGGTGGTATTGCCTAAAACTATATATTGTAAAAACTGTACACCCAATAAAGGTCAGTTTTATTACATTAATTTTTACAATACCATTGAATATACTTTTTAAAAACCCAATTCAGTCAAATAAGTTATATGGACCTAAGACAATGAGACTTGAAAATCTAACTTCTGATCTAAAGGTAAACTTTGGGTTATCTTAGAGTAGTAGTCCTTATCCAACAGTATATGTAAAACACAGGGAAATTTTTCAAACGTAACTGCCTATGACCTAGCTGGTTCTGATTCACTAGGTCAAGGCTAGGGCTGGTCATATCTTTTAAAATAGCTTCCAAGGTAATTGTGATATAACATCAAGTGGAGAATAATTTATTTGAACTGACAAATTACTACAAAACTTCAGAATGTTGTCTCTCAAAAGCAAACTACTATAATAATTAGAAGAAATTTCCACATTGTTTTCTCTGAAAGATACTAGTTGTATTAGTCTAGGTAGTTTAACTTCTGTAACAAAGACTCTCCAAATCTGAGTTAACTGAGCATTTATTTCTTAGACATGTCAAAATATACCAGTGGTATCTATGTACCACTTGTGTGACCTTCCTCCACACAGTAATTCAGGAATCTTGTCTCTTATCATTTGGTGGCTTTAGTATTCCCTTGGAGTCTTGCCATCCTCCAGGCCTGGAAGTTGTATATATCACTTATGCCCACATTCCACTGGCATTCAATGGCATGGGCCCAACTTACTGTAAGGAAAATTGAAAAATGTAGGCTAATTATAAGCCTAGGAAAACAAGGGCTCAACACAATTGAATATACTTACTCTGTGTGCCAATGGAGGGCATATCCATGTACTTTCACAATTAAGAGTGAAGTAGTATGGAATACTTTATACTTTTTATAATTTAAAACTCATTTTAAGACATTGCCAACAGCACAAAAAGCCAAGTTTCCAAAGCATATTTGTGCGTTACTAAGAATACTGGAAAATATGTAAAAGTTTAATTTGGGCTTTGGAGGCCTCCCACTCTATTCTTGCTTTTGATCACAAGGACCTGCTGACATCACCCCTGATTGTTTCCCTTGTACCCTAGTGAATGGTCTTGTCCTCTGGGTTTTGTTTATCACCTCTGTTCTTCTCCAGAGTATTCAGTGAAGATCCACACAGGTGTGTTTCCTCCCTTCCTACTTCCCACGCAGATAGTCATATAGACTTGAGAAAAATTCACTCATTACACATTCATTATTACAGTATATAAAAATATTATCCATAGCCACAACATGTGTACCATATGTCTTAGCACATATTATAAATTGGATGTGGTCAGTGGGATGAGCATCACAGAGGTACTCCAAGAAGAATGCACATATGGAATATAACCTTATCCCATTCTTCATTCTCCACTTAAGTGCTAGAAAAGTGATTCTTTGGCTTGTGTGGTAGTGATGGCAGCAGCACTTGTACATGTGGGAAGAGGTAGAAAAAGGAGAAACAGAAAAATAGAAAGTGTCAGTGATCTACTGATACAGGAATTTATCCCCTATTTTCGTAGAAGGGCCTAAACATCAAACAAATGAAATAATCAATACATTTTGTCTGTTGCCTATGTTTGTAACAGACTGCATTTGCATTGATTTGAAAGCAAGTTTTGTTTCCAAGAAGAGATGGCTTACAAGGGATTTTATGCCTCCTCTTTCCTGAAAATAGAGTAACATATTGGATAGTATTTTGGCTATCTTTCACAATCATTAATAAAGGGATTACTCCAGCCACAAAGGCATCAAAGTAAGTACTTTCAGGGGTCAGAAGAGAAGGTACTTCAAAAGACCACACCTCAGTCTTCAGCATGAGGTCAGTGTCAGAACTCCATTGTAGGGTTATGACTTCTTAGTAGCAGGATTGTTTTATTTAGAAAACCAGCAAATTCTTTACTTCCACCAAGAATTGAAATATAAGACACAGGGCTCAGACAGTGTGTGGGTGAAGCAGTAAGAAAAGGAATAAGAAGTATGTGTAAACTGATAAAATCAATGTCAATTAGGCAATGGGTGTTTAGTTTCCAAGCCTATATGTCACTTGTTCCCTAAAATTCCCAATCCTGTAGATTCTGAATCCTCAAAAGGAGGCCTAGCAGCACACTTTCCTCAGGATTGGTGTCTAATACTAAGGGGAATGATCGTAAAAGAGAAAATTGAGAAGTTGGAAGAAATGTGACATTTCATAAACTATAAGAGACAGTAAAAAGAGGCCTTGAAGGGATTGAAGAAGCCAAGGTTGAAAGAGAAATGGAAACCCAAATAACACAGAGAAACATGGACCCTCCCTCTGAACTATTTGGATTTAAGCATAGCTGAAGAAGCTGAAGGAATTTGGTTTTGTAATACAAGCACAGTACATTTTCCTTTGAGCAACTACCTGCCATGTTCAAGTTTCTGAAAATAATGTAAATGATTTTATCAATGATAAAATAGCCTACCAAACCCTCTAAATCTTGGGGCAAAAATCTGACCTCCCAAAAACCACTGCCAGAAAATTTCTTCATATATTTGTGTAAGGATCATTGGAAGTTGGCAAATTGTTTTAATATTTCAACAATTTGTTACTAACCACCTCAAAAGTTTCCAGAGAAAAAAGGAAGTAGAAACATAAGCACCATTGGAAAATAATTTTCTCTGCCTTTTAGAAATTGTCTATGTTTTAGTAGGAAAAGACTGATAATTTATCCTCTCTAACTACCAAAAAATAGAACTTAAAGAAATTGACTAAACTGATATTTTAAACAGCTTTGTTAAATTTTTCATTTCAATTATTGTACTTTTCAACTCTAGAATTTTTATTTGGTCCTTTTTTATGATTTTTATTTCTCTATTGAATCATTATTAACATATTTTCTTTTAATTCATTAAACATAGTTTCCTTTAATTACTTGAACAAATTTATAACACCTACCTTGAAGACATTCTCGGCTAAATGCAATATCTAGGTCCACTCAGAGTCAGTTTCTATTGACCACATTTTTCCTGAGTCTGGGGTACACTTTTCAGTTTCTTTGTATGTCCAGTACTTTTTGGTTTAAAAGTGGACATTTTAGATAATATTTTATATAATATATTCTAATAACTCAAGATGGTTTTATTTTTCTGGAAGTTTTTTTTTTAGAATTTTATTTATTTTTTTATACAGCAGGTTCTTACTAGTTATCCATTTTATACATATTAGTATATTTGTGTCAATCCCAATCTTCCAATTCTGGAAGTTTTTTGTATAGTTGTTTTACTTGTTTGATGTTTAGTTACTTGTCTGAACTTAAACTGCAGAATCTGTCTTCACCCACCTCCAACCCCCATCATCCCACCTCATTCCCAGTATCCAGCTGCTGATGTCTCTGTTCAGATTTTTAATTAGTTTTGCATTTTAGTCCAACTTCCTAAAGGTTGCCTCTGTGTCTGAATAGCTCAGTTGGTTAGCCAGTTAATTTGGCTGAAGTTGTGTTCAAACAGTTGTGCTCATAAGGCTTCCACCCTCTGCTGATTGAACTGTACATAGTTAAGGAATGCATTCAAACTTGCAGCCAGTTCTTACGTTTCCCTTGGCTTTCACTTTTCCCCAGGATCTTTTGGGTCTCCCTCATGTTTTTAGTTCAGCAGTCCATGAGGTTGGTATGGACTTATCTCAGCACTTCTCTGGTTCAGTGGTTTCAGGATCTCCCCATTAAATATCTGGCTATAATCAACCTCAACCTAGGACCTCAGCCTTGGACTAGCAAAGCTGGGAGGGTTTCCCCCTTCTGTTACAAACCAAATCCATCACTTCTGTCTGGCAAATCTGTGGGTGTTCATCCTCTCCCCTTTATTCCTTACAGGTGTTACCCCCCCCCAAAAAATATCCTACACATCTAATTCACATTGGCACCTGCTTTCCAGAGGACCTAAACTGACACAATGGGTGGCATAGTTAAATGGGCCATCAACTTTGCAGTTTTCATTGAGGAGGTGTTTAAACTAGAATTGGATGATCCAGAACCATCCTCATTCATAAAACTGAGACTGCTCTGGAGCAAACAACTGGTCTCTCTCCAGGTCTGCTAGCTGAAATCAAAGATACCGCTCGATGCTTGAAGGGGTTAAATTCCTCCTGTAGAAAGGAATGAGGCAATCATAGAGGATTCAATGGCCATTGGAATTTAGTCAGTTGTCACTAACCTGAGGTGAGAAAGGTAGATTAAGAGCTGAAGGAGGATCCACCGGGGGTACCATCCTGGCAAAGACCTGAGCCAGGAGGTAAATAACCTTCTAACATTTCCTAACTGTATCAATATTTGCATTCAAGTACTAGTAATAGAGACCTGAATATAGTAGCTAAAAACACAACAGTTTATTCTCTTGCATAGAACAAGTTCACAGGTAGACAGTCTTCAATTGTTATGACAACTCCACAGAATCATCAGAGATCTAGAATTATCTTAACTTTTGCTCAGCCATTCTCACCATGTGGCTTCTTCTGTCCTTAAGGTCACCGCATGTCCCAAGGTAGATGCTGGAATTCCAGCCATTACATATGTAGTCTAGGATAGAGAATGGAAGAAAAGCAACCCCAACTGAGTTAGCTCCTTTAAACAACTTTTCCCAAAGTTGCTCACACCACTTCCACTAAATCCCATTGGCTAAAACTTGATCATATTTCCACAACAAGGGGTTCAGAGGCAGAACATGTAGTTCTTTATTCTGGGAAGCAATGTGCCTAGCTAAAAATCAGGCTTCTGTTATTAAACAAGTCTTTGCCACAGTGATCCCTCAGTTTAAAAGAATCCACAATTGATCTAGGTTAAGTTGAACAGTGTGGACAGAAAGAGACAGGAACTTGGGGAAATATTTTTCCTTACAGGCTCCACCAGAGACAAGAGGACAGAGTCAACCCCTTTTGTGAACCGTGGCATGGAATCATCCATAACCACCAGGTACTAGAGGAGAGCCCTGCTCACTACCCTGTAAAAACCCCAGACATGAGATTCATTAGGACGCAAGTCCATGATATTTTATATAGCATTAAAGACTTCTTTGGGCTAACAGAAATTGGAAAGGCTCAGCCATATCTAGGTTACAAAAAAGAGAAGGCTTTATATAAACTTTCTTAACCAGTTTGGTCTTGCATAATCATGGCTCCCCAGGCCTTCCTCCCAAAAGGTACTGACTGTTTTAAAATAGCAAAATAAAATCAACCAAATTGGCTGTGAAAATCTACTAAATATAAACTCTGATTTGGTAACAGCCTCACACACACATACACACACACACACACACAAGTACACACATTCTAGTGAAAATCATCCCAGGTCCAGAACTGAGTCTGGTAAACTGCAGTTGTACTTGTTACTTTGACTTTACCTGAGAAGTCTTCACTGAACACACAGGGAAGATTTTAGAAGAGTTTTTTTTTTAAGTAGACAGTTTTTGCCTTCTCTCTGATTATTCATGGAATGAATATATCATTTTCCTATGTCAGAACTCCTCTGTTGATGAGATATATAAATATATAGAAGTGATAATAATTCATGTTAATGAGGTATATAATAGACAGTTTCTTGAATGGGAAGCATTCAGCAAGAGAGAACTGCAGAGTTGATTTTCTCCATTCTGGACACCAGAACCTTGCCTACAGCTGTCAGGCAGAGACTCCCATTCCAAGTATCTACCTTCCATAACACATGGAGGAAGCATTTCATTGAGAACTTCATGAAGACAATGAGAATCATAAATGTATATATTTCATTACAAAGTTAAAGCATGATTATATACAATAATTATAACAATAACATTTAATAAGCATTGATACACCACACACAGTTCTAAGTGCTTTCTCTTTATTAAGTCATTTAATCTTCACAACAAGCCTATGAGAAGAGTTATTATCCCAATTTTCAAATGTAGAAGTGAGTCACAGAGAAGATAATGAACTTGCATCAGAACACACAGCTTGAGCTTCCCTAGCGGCGCAGTGGTTAGCAATCCACCTGCCAATGCAGGGGACACGGGTTCGAGCCCTAGTCCGGGAAGATCCCACATGCCGTGGAGCAACTAAGCCCGTGCGCCACAACTATTGAGCCTGTGCTCTAGAGCCCGCGAGCCACACTTACTGAGCCCTTGTGCCACACTACTGAAACCCATGTGCCTAGAGCCCGTGCTCCGCAACAAGAGAAGCCACCACAATGAGAAGCCCATGCACCGCAACAAAGAGTAGCCCCCCTCGCCACAACTAGGGAAAGCCCACGCACAGCAATGAAGACGCAACGCAGCCAAAAATAAATAAATAATAAAATAATAAAATTTTTTAAAAATAATAAAAATAAAAGATGATATTTAAGGAAAAAACACACAGCTTGTAAATGGATTTCTAACTTTACAAAACCCATGTTCTTAATCACGACAGTTTAAATTGTGTATAGTAATTATTTCACTTCCACATTAATTTCCTTTTTTTCTCTCTGAAGAAATGATGACTATCCTTAGCCAGGTGTAGCTAATAAAATGCTCTTCTTTTTTTTTTTTTTTTTTTCAGTACGCGGGCCTCTCACTGTTGTGGCCTTTCCCGTTGCGGAGCACAGGCTCCGGACGCACAGGCTCAGCGGCCATGGCTCACGGGCCCAGCAGCTCTGCAGCATGTGGGATCTTCCCGGACCGGGGCACGAACCTGCGTCCCCTGCATTGGCAGGCGGACTCTCAACCACTGCACCACCAGAGAAGCCCCAATGCTCTTCATTTTGATCCTGTCTTGTTTTACTTTGTTGTGTTACTCAAGTTCTGTTGATAAGTCCTCTTCTTGGTGTCACGTTGCCATATCCGCTGGGGTCTGTGTTGAGTTAGGCTACGTTTATTGGCTTTGTACTGTGTCAGCTTAGCTAACCCCAGAACTGTGTTTCTCAGAATTGCCTTCCTTGTGTGGTTCTGATTTCTGGTTGGCCACAAGAGATTGTAGAAGGTAAAGATTCAGTAGTAATTATTCTCTGAAGGTCAGTGTAAGGTACCAGGCAATACTGCAGAGTGCACACTTGGCCACTGGTATGCTGGCTTACCTTGTTAGCACCGGATATCAGCTGGGCCCACAGGTTCTTCAGCTCCTGCCTGACCTTCAACTTCAAGTTCTGGGCCACTTGCATATGCAGCTGCATAACTGAAGATGCCAATTTCTGCAGGTCACCCACATCACTGAAGCTGGAGATGGTAATGACAGATGGTTTCCACTTTGTGAGTTCCAGTTTGTCCTTGCTCTCTCCCACTTCACATTCAGCTTTTCTTGCTGACAGCTAGCCCTGCTACCTACAGTGACTTCAGGCTCATCACCATAAGCAGAGACAAGTTTTTCATACAGTTCCTCACCAGTTCCCACAATTGCCTAAGGTTTAATCCTTATGATAAATTTCAAATTCCATGTGGCTTACAGTGGTTCTGCTTTCCTAATTGAACCCTGATGGACAAACCAATTTATCCTATGATGATGAACTAACTTCAAAGCCAATGGCTTAACAAAGGTTTATTCTGAGCTCAGGTTACAAATCCAGTGTGAATCAACAAAGTGGGTTAGCCAACACTTGATACATACGGTAAGCTGTTTCAACTGTAGCCGTTCTAAAAGGTATATAGTGTTCTCATTATGGTTTTAATTTGAGTTTCCCTAATGATGTTGAGCATCTTTTCTGTGCTTATTTGCCATCCATATATCTACTTTGGATTATCTTTTCCAAATTTGTGAGGTTGTTTATTTTCTTATTATGGAGTTTTGAGAGTTCTTTATGGATATGTGATTTGCAAATATTTTCTCTCCATCTGTGGCTTGCCTTTTAATTTTCCTAACACTACCTTTTAAAGAGCAGATGTTTTTAATTTTGATGAAGTCCATTTAACATTTTTTTATGGATTATGCTTTTGATGTCATATCTAAGAAATCTTTGCCTACTCCAAGGTCACTAAGATTTTCTCCTACGTTTTCTTCTAGATATTTTATAGTTTTGTTTTACATTCAGGACTGTTATCCTTTTTGAATTAATGTTTGTCTTTAGTGTGAGGTATGGATCAAAGTTATTTATTGAGATATGAATGTTTAATTGTTACAGCACTAAAGGAAAAGACTATCCTTTCTGTGCTGCATTGCTTTTGCACCTTTATCAGAAATCAATTGTCCTTATATGTGTGGACCTATTTCTGGACTTTCTATTCTGTTTCATTGATCTATTTGTCTACCTTTATGCCAACACCACTGTCTTCATTAATGTAGCTTTTTAATAAATCTTCAAGTCAAGGAGTGTTATTCCTCCAAATTTTTCTTTTCTTCTAGGCCCTTTCATTTTTATATTCATTTTAAAATCAGTCTGTTAATTTCTGTTTAAGAAGCCTACTGAGATTGTGATTTGAATTTTGAATTGAACTGAGTTTAATGTATAGTACAGTTTGGGGAGAATTGACGTTTTAACAATATTGAGTCTTCTGATCCATGAACTTTAATTTCACTTAACAATATTCTATTGTTTTGGGTATTCAGATCTTACAAACTTTTGTCAGATTTATACCTAAATATTTCATATTTTAATGCTATTACAAATGGTACTGTATTTAATTTCAACTTCCAATTGTTTATATAATTTACAGTATAGGGAACTCATCAGTTCTAATTGTTTTTTTGAAGATTCCGCTGGATTTTCTACATAGACAATCATTTCATCTTTGAATAGACTGTTTTACTTTTTCTTCCCAATTTGAATACCTTTTTTTTCTTTTTCTTGCCTCATTGCACTGGCTAGAACTTCCAGTACAATAATGAATAGGAGTGGCAAGAGTGGACGTCATGATCTTAAGGGAAAAACATTCAGTCATTCACCATAAAGTATGATATCAGCTGCAGTTCTTTTGTAAATAAATGCTCTTTATTGGGTTGAATAAGTTTCCTTCTAGTTTCAGTTTGCTGAAAATTTTTACCAGGAATGGATGTTGAATTTTGTCAAATACTTTTTCTGCATGTATTGAGATCATCATCTAGTTTTTTTATGGCCTGTTAATGTGGTGAAATATATTGATTGAATTTTGAATGTTAAAACATTTGTATTCCTATGCTAAACTCTTTTCATGATGCATTATACTTTTTATGTTATATATTGTTTGATTCAATTTGCTAAAGAATTTTTACGTCTATGTTCATGAGGGAAATTGATCTGTAGTTTTTTTGGTGTTTTTTGTTTTTTGGTAATATCTTTGGTTTTGCTATCGGTGTAATGTTGGCCTCATAGAATGAGTTGGGACGTATTCCTCCTCTTCAATTTTCTCTAAGAGTTTATGAGAATTGGTATTATTTCTTCCTTCGATGTAGGTAGAGTTCACCAGTGAAGTCAACAGGGCCTGGAATTTTCTTTGTAGGGAGGTTTTTGACTACACATATTGACTCTTAAATGCTAAAACCTAGGAATGATGCATCACACTTATAGCCAGAACCAGCGGCATAGTTCTGCCTAAGTGCAAGAAGGCTGGGAAATGTAGGGGAGCACATAAATATTTAGTGGTCAGTAAATGTGCCATAGGGTCTTTGGAAATTTTATAGAAAATTAAGTCTACTTTGAGTAATTGTTCAAAGTTTACTTTAAGGTTGTGAGATGTAGCAACTATATTACTAGGCAGGTTTGTCCCCTTCAACACTGCAAAAAACACATTGCTTTTATCGTACGACTCTGGAAATAAGATCACATTCTCTGTGCTGTGGCTCTTTTCTCTTCAGTGGAAACTCAGTTTTCTCCTTCTATGGCTTCTGGTCCACATTGGTGAGGAGAGGATTTTATCCAAGTTAGGCTTTGGCAGGAAAAATAATTTCTAGATTGGATCCAAGATGAAAATGGTTCCTTGGCCTTATGGAAACACAAATACCATGACTCGTCCTGTCTTACACTATAAATATTCCAGTGTCTGCAGAAGCTTCTCTTGGCTGCCAAACTGTTTAAATATTTCATGTGCACCAATATTTAGGATACAAAACCCCACAAAAGCTTGAATTTTATTAAAACTTTCATATTCTTAACACTAGTTTCTTTGGTGTGTTAAGTTTAAGTTTAAGTTAAATTAAGTTAAATTAAGTTTAACTTAAATTAAGTTTCTTAATTTGATGATAAATTAAGAACTTATTGGAAGTTATATCACGCAGGGCATATGTCAAGATGCTGCAACAGAACTACTATTCAGTGGTTTATTCAGGGTATACGTTTCTCTCTCAGATCACAGTCCAGAAATGTGCAGTCCAAGGCTAGTAAAGCTGCTCTGCCATCGTCAGTATAGGGCTTCCATTTATTTCATGGTACAAGATAGCTTGGGTCCAGTTCGCATCATCTCCCAGCCACGATTAAAGGGAAAGGCTCAGGAGAGCACGTGAACCTTCCATTGTAGGGGAACAAGTTGGAAATAGCATACATTACTTTTGCTTCGCTCCAATGACCAGTACTTAGCCTCATGACCACACCAAATTGCAAACAAGGATGAAATGTCATCCCGAGCCTGGGAATCCAAGTTCCTAGGTAAAGCTTGGGAATTCTGGGGGGTTTTTTCAGCATTTTTTAAAAATTGAAGTATAGTCAATTTACAGTGTTTTATTAATTTCTGCTGTGTGTATATATATATATATATATCCATTCTTTTTTTAAATATTCTTTTCCATTATGGTTGATCACAGGATATTGAATATAATTCCCTGTGCTATACAGTAGGACCTTGTTATGGGAGTTCTGTTGTTAAAGGGAGAGACTGGATACTGGTGGGAAGTGAGTAAGCTTTCAGGAGTGCACAATATGGGCCGGAAGGCAGAAGAAAACAATTTGGAAACAAGCAAAAGGAGGCCAGCTTTGAGTCGGGGCAGGGTGCACAGGAAACAGGCACTATAGGAACGGTCAGGGCCCTGCTATTGGGTTAAAGAAAAAAGAAAAAAAATAAACTCCAGCCCTTTTGTCATTTTTCTGTCACTTGTTCTAGATTCAAGGTCCAAATGACCAAGAAAAGATACATACCTTACTCTGTATTGGGGAAATAAGGAAGAATCAGATGAACGTGACCTCCTGAAACTCCATGGGTGTCCACAATTGGGGGGGGAGCTATTTGGATTTCTCATAGTACCAAATTTTTTATAATAGGGAGTGGTAGGTCCCCAGAAAGAAATTGGGGTACCATTTGGAAAGGGTGTTGGGCTATCACAAAACACATATCTACCATATTAATCACTTTAAATATTTGCCAGAATATTGGTACCATCTAATTTATTTGACCATCCCAAAAACAAAGTTGTGACAACTATAAAAAAAGAAGTTACCATCATAACCCATATGCTGCCAGGACCTCGGTTTTACTGGTGCTTTCTTTGTCATGTTTCTTCTACCTATCCCTTCTTTCCCATTCTTTTTGTGTTTTTCCAAACCTTATTATCTGTTGCCTGAACTACCACTAACTCAGCTGTTACAAACAGTAAGGACATGTCTTACCACTGATATCAAGCAGTCCAGAAATCCAGGTAGGCTACAGGTACCGGAGGTCTGGGCTCTGGTCCTGTTTCTCTTGTAGTTTTCTTCATTTCCCTCTTCTCCGTGTGTGTTTGCTCCAGTCTCAAGCTGGTTGTGAAATGGGTGATGCATTTGAGGCATCACATCCATACATAGCAACATCAGTGGAAAAGAGGGACTTCTTTTGTCTGTATAATTGTTTTAGGAGTAGAGTGGATGCTGTGATGTACTGCCTATATCCCTCTTAAGGCTTTTTTTTTTTTTTTTTTTGGCTGCACCACGCTACACGTGGGATCTTAGTTCCCCGAGCAGGGATCGAACCCATGCCCCCTGCAGTGGAAGCACAGAGTCTTAACCACTGGATCGCCAGGGAAGTCCCCCTCTTCAGGCTTAAAGGGACTTATTTTCCCAGCTGCTGAGGGTGTTTCCTTCAGAGAACCTGCAGCTGTCAGCCCGTTTGGAAATGCTCTTTGCTGACTATAACTGTCTTCCCAAGTTCATGTTCCCTTCCTGGGAGCAGCCCATATCCAATGACTATTTGTCACAAACATATAAGGGCCCAGCCTCCTCAATCCGACTCAGAACAACTCTGCAAGACCATCTTCAAAGTTCCTTGTTGGGTTGACTGAGACCTTCACTGCAGCTACATCATAGCCCAACTTCTCCCTCTGCCACATCTTGCTGCCTTCTCTTTCATCTCACAGGTGTTGATCCCAGGTATACTTCATGACCCTTCTGTATGTTCATTGCCATCTCAGAGTCTGCTTTTTAGGGATTTGATCTGCAACAAGAAGTGAATAAATCTTTCTCAGGTATCCCCTCAAATCTCAATGTGCTGCTGTGTCTTATGCACTCCCTTAAACAGATTTCTGGTAGGGAGAACAGGACTGTCATGATTGGCTTAAACCAAATAGGATTTGCCTCTCGAGCAGGGGAAGGGATCAAACTCCCCTAATTCTTGTGGAGCGTGAATGAGAAATGAACAAAGCTGGGGCTCTACCAGCAGTGAAGATGCAAAGGATGGATGTTGGGTTGGCATCCAACAGTGTCTGAGGCATCAACTTCTGCCTCTAGATTTTCCTTCTTACTCATGGTGCCCTCTGCCATAGTCCTCTTCCTCAGAGACTGCTTTATTTCTATCACTTTCATGGTTTTAAAAAGCCCTAAATGTGTATCTACAGATCATATTATAGATACTTTCCATCTTTTCATTTTATTTGTTCTTGCTTCAACCTACCCAGAGAAACAACACATGCCCATCAGCCACAGGGGCTTATTACTTACTGTTTCACTACAGAAGGGATTCTGGAAAAGAAGGAAAGGAAAAGAAGGGCAACCCTGGCAGGGTGGTGCAAATCAGGCTCTCCAGAAGCAGGTGTTTTTGACAACCCTAAGAGGCCATATTGCATATTCCTTGAGAATCACTCACCTGTAGGTTCTAGAATCAAGTGCGTAGCTTTTAGCTACCCTTCAAGAACCTGCATAACTTGGCTTCAGTTTTCCTTTCCAGCTGCCTCTCCCACTGTCCCCCTACATCAGCCGTCCCCAACCTTTTTGGCACCAGAGACCAGTTTCGTGGAAGACAATTTTTCCACAGATCAGTGGTGGGGGGGATGGTTTTGGGATGATTCAAGCGCATTACGCTCATTGTGCACTTTATTTCTATTATTATTACATTGTAATATATAATGAAATAATTATACAACTCCCCATAATGCAGAATCAGTGGGAGCCCTGAGCTTGTTTTTACTTGCCACTCACTGATAGGGTTTTGATATGAGTCTGCAAGCAATTGAGTTATTATGGTCTCTGTGCAGTCAAACCTCTCTGCTAATGATAATCTGTATTTGCAGCCGCTCCCCAGCGCTAGCAGCACCGCCTGAGCTCCACCTCAGATCATCAGGCATTAGATTCTCATAAGGGGCGTGCAACCTAGATCCCTCGTATGCGCAGTTAACTGTAGAGTTTGCGCTCCTATGAGAATCTAATGCCGCCACTGATCTGACAGGAGGCGGAGCTCAGGTGGTAATGCGAGCCATGGGGAGCGGCTGTAAATACAGATGAAGCTTCGCTCACTTGCCCGCTGCTCACCTCCTACTGTGCAGCCCAGTTCCTAACAGGCCATGGACCGCTACCAGTCCACGGCCTGGGGGTTGGGGACCCCTGTCCTAAATGACCGTTCTGCTCCTGGCTTGTTGCAATGCACAGGCCCACTTCTGTGTGTCTGGTTACATTGATCTCTCTTCTTCAAAATCTACCTTAAGCCTCACCTCTATAATGGCTTTCCTGACCCCTCCAGTCTACTGTGACCTCTCATTGACCACACCACCCATAGGGTCACTCAGCAGACACTCAGAATTCACAAAGGCTTTCTAAACCACTAAAATGTCAAATACACATATTTCTATATGCATTCCTAGCTTTTTTTGTGATCACATTTCAGTAGAGTCGAGTGATTCCTAGATGTGACCACACACTAATTTACTGCCACAGAGACACAGAGGTTCAATCACTTCAAGAACATTACCAGATAGAAAACAAAATTCTATCAAGATCTTGATGCTGGAGAGTCAAGACCCATTACTTACCAGCAGAGCCTCAGAACTTTTGAGATTCAAATAAATGCCTCAGTAATTTCTCACAAAAATAAACACAAAGAATGTGGAATCCTTGAATGCCAATAGTCTCTGATAAATTCTTGAAGCATTTCCTGTATGAGCAACTGCAGTGCAGAAACCCCGTGGTGTAACTCTTGGTATTTCTAAAGTGCCTTTGCACATAGTCAAATATTTGATGAATGGGTGTTGAATCGTCATTCATCATACTTTGAGCAATTAATTCTGTAGTGAGAAATGTCACCTCAAATAAGCATTAAGAGATTACACAATTAGATGTATTGAATTGTTCATTTAAGCTCTCAGGTGGGAAAGTTATTAAACCTTGTACAAACAATAGGAAGTCATTCATTTATTAATTTAAAAGTGTTTTTTAGTACCTACTATGTGCTATTTGTTAGTGCTACAAATACAACGATGAAATCAGACACTGTCCCAACTTGTGTTAAAGAAGTCATAGTCTGTCAGGGAATACAGATATTAGTTGAGTGATTTATACAAATAAATACTATGATGAATTCAAACAATTGACACAAATAGGTACACAAATAGGTATATGCTATGAATCACGTCTTATTTTTTAATTTTTTAATTTAAAAAAATTTTATTGGGGTATAGTTGATTTACAATGTGTTAGTTTCAGGTGTACAGCAAAGTGATTCAGTTATACATATATTCATTCTTTTTTCATATTCTCTCATATACTTTATCAGAATATTGAGTAGAGTTCTCTGTACTGTACAGTAGGTCCTTGTTGGTTATCTATCTTATATATAGTAGTGTGTATATATGTTAATCCCAAGCTCCTGATTTATCACCTCCGACCCCCACCTTTCCCCTTTGGTAACCATAAGTTTGTTTTCTATATCTATAAGTCTGTTTCTGTTTTGTAAATAAGTTCATTTATATCATTTCATTTTTTTAAATTAAATTCCACATATGAGTGATATATGATATTGCTGACTTAACTTCACTTAGTATGATAAACTCTAGGTCCATCCATGTTTCTGCAGATGGCATTATTTCATTCTTTTTTATGGCTGAGTAATATTCCATTGTATATATGTACCACATCTTCTTTATCCATTCTTTAGTCGATGGACATTTAGGTTGCTTCCATGTCTTGGCTATTGTAAATAGTGCTGCAGTGAACATTGGGGTGCATGTATCTTTTCGAATTATAGTTTTCTCCAGATATTTGCCCAGGAGTAGGATTGCTGGGTCGTATGGTAGCTCTGTTTTTAGTTTTTTAAAGAACCTTCATACTGTTCTCCACAGTGGTTGCACCAATTTACGTTCCCACCAACAGTATAGGAGGGTTCCCTTTTCTCTGCACCCTCTCCAGCATTTATTGTTTGCAGACTTTTTGATGATGGCCATTCTGACTGGTGTGACATGATATCTCATTGTGATTTGCATTTCTCTGATAATTATTGATGTTGAGCATCTTTTCATGTGCTTTTTGGCCATCTATATGTCTTTGGAGAAATGTCTATTTAGATCTTCTGCCCATTTTTTTTATGTTCCAATAAAACTTTATTTACAAAAACAGGGTGGATTTGGCTGGTGGGCTATAGTTTGCTGACCCCTGGTCTAGTCCAAAATGACCACTCCAGCTTCATCTCTCTCTACTCTCCCCTCTGCTCTCTGCACTGACTTGTTCTGCCCGTTTTTTGATTGGGATGTTTGTTTTCTTGAAGAAGCACATGTTTTAGTTATCTACTGCTGTGTAATGAATCAGCTCAAAATTTAGTGGCTTAAAACAATGAGATATTATTTATCTCACAGTTCTAGGGGTTAACTGGGTTCAGTGGGCAGTTCTCAGCCAGGGTCTCTCATGCAATTGCAGTGGTACAGTGACTTGGGTTGGAGTCATCTTTAAGGCTTCCTCACTCCCATGTCTGACAGTTGATACTCGCTCTTGACTGGGATCTCAGCTGGGCTCTGAGGTGGTTCACGTACACAAGACCCCTCCGTGTGGCTTTTGTACAGCATGGCTGCCAACTTCCAAGAGCAGCCATCTTGGAAAATACACAGCTCGTAAGACTTAAATTTATCTATTAGGGAGTCTGGGAAAGCTTCCCTGAAGTGTTGTTTAAGATAAGATCTGAAAATAAGGAGATGTTACCTAGAATAAGCAGTAGAAAAAGTAAGCAGAAGAAAGAGTATGTGCAAAGACCCTGAGACAGAAAGGAATAGAGCACAGACTGAAAGAAAATCAGGGTGACGGCAGTACTAAGAGTGAGGTAAGGGTCTTGAGAGTTGAGGCTGGATGAGCATAGACAGGGTCCAGATGAAACAGAGCTTTGTATGTTATGCTCAGAATCTTGCTCTCTCGTGTACATGTACTGGTGATCCAGCAAAGGGTTTTAAGCCTGTGAGTGATGGTTTGGTCTGACTGCAGCAAGTGGAGAGGATATTGAGGTTGCAGGAGATACAGGAGTGGATGCAAGGGACCACTTAGGAAGTCATTGATAGGGGTCCAATTGAGAAGTGATGGGATGGAGCATGGGCCAAGTGGGTGGCAATGAAGACAGAGCAACATGGCTGGATTCAAGCACCATAAGGAAGAAAATACAGGACTTAGGGATGGGTTGGCTAGAGGGGAAGGAAGGAGTCAAGGATGAATAGTGGTGCCAGTCACGGACACAGAGAATGCTGGAGGACAAGGAGATTTGCAGGTTACAGGTTCTGAATCTATTCAGTATGTCTGGAGTGGGAGGTACATTTGAACAATCAAAAGAAGTTATATAGTAAGGTCAGGCACCCATAGGAGAGTCTAAAGGTACATATTTGTGAGTTCTTAATGTTTAGCTGGTAATTAAAGCTCTGAGTGTGGATGAGATCACCTAGGGATAGAGTATAGAGATTCCATGGAATTCAACATTTAATGGTTGCCCCGAGACTGGTGGGTGGCCAGAAACACTAAGAAGCATCCAGAAATGTTGGAGGTATGATAGCGTGGTATCCTGGAAGCTAAAGATTGTTCAAGTTATTGAAGCGATAAGTGGCCATTAGTATTGAATGCTTCTGAGAAGTGTATAGAAATGAGGACTAAAACATGTCCATTGATGCAAACAACATGCAGGTCATGACAGCAAGAGTTATTTCAGAAGACCAATTGTGCAGACCCAGATTGGAGTAGGTTGATGGAAGCAGAGAGTTCAGGCAACTTTTTTGAATGGGGAAACAAAGAGTTGGAGGAAACTATATAATATAACCATCATGCAATAGCATCCCTTTGAGAATAAGATATACCAACATTGGGTTTCATTGTACCAGATTATACATCCTCCTTTTAAAAAGAACGGAGCATGAGGCAAGTGGGGAAAGTACCTATATCTTATATGTTCCAGACAAACAGAAATTGGATCCACTCTGGCAGAGAGAGAGAAGGACCAGAGCAATGCGGGAAAGCTTCAAGCAGCCACTTGAAAAATATTACTGTAGAATCCCAATGCTGATAGCTCAGAATCTTTATTTGGTTTGGGTGTGTTAAACTCTTGTGGACCTTTGTGCAAGTCTTGCAACTTTTCCTTGCGTCAACTTTTCTTTGGCTATTTACCAGGTCAGAGAAAGGCTGATCCTTGAAAGGCAGATGGAACAAAAAAGTCCAGCAGGATTTGACTAAATGAAGCCTTTGATTAGTTATCACTAATAGCACGATGCAACCCACGAAGGACTATTAACTCATTGTTTCTAAACTTGACTTGTTTTTGTACTTGGCTGGAGCCCTCATACCTCTGGCCAACAGCAGGGTTTCTGCGTGTGCTCTAGCCTCCCTGAAGACCTCACAATGAGCCAGAAACTCTCGAGATCCAAGAAAGGTCTTTAGGAACAGGAAAAAGGGCATGGGTACAGCCAAAGGGAGAGGCAGCCTACACTGTGCACACACATACAGGGGATGTATGTTAGCTGTTCCTCTTGCAGCTGGAAGCCCTTCTTTAGCCTCAGGGACTAATTTTCTAGCCCCAATCCTTGCTGTGATGCTGACGTCTGGGTTGATTACAAGAGAGTAAATGAAAGCTTTTCCTCCCCTCCAACACATCCTTCCGTGACTTGAAACATGTGACAAGGCTGTTACCTCCAGCAGATGCTTTCTGGATGAATCAGCATTCTAAAAGGCAGAGGCCCCGGGGATGTGCCAACATCAACAGAATCAGCAAGGATTAAGGGGAGAGTGGGGAGATGGTGCGATGGATGCAACCTTCTGAAGGGGGTCAGTTGCACAATCTTCAAAGTTGGCAGCCCTAGAATCTTGTTCGGAATAAAGGGTGAAAGGGCCCGAACTATCTCCACAGGGCCTTGAGCAGACCCCACTGGGCCAAGGACTGGGGTCTTTTTTGGGCAATCAATATCATCACAGTTGGATGCAGGTACATATCTGAGGATACTCTTTGGCAAAAACATCCCAGTCTCACACAAGTTACACTCCTTTTCAAATGCATAGTCTCTGGAATACCAATCAGTTGTTTCCTGTTGCCACATTAAAGTATTCCTGCTTCAGAAGTGTTCTGGTCCCCTCCTCTCCTCCTCTCTTAGGCTGCCACAAACCGAGTTATGACCCAAGGTGAGGGCTTTGAAGTTATGAGACTCAGTCCTAACAGGATTGAGATTTAACTACAGGATCTAACTGATGTTTCCTCACTGGGTTCCATTTTCTGTCAGCTCCTAGAACTGGGTCATGTTCCCTTGTACATAATTTCTACAAGTTTTATCTGGCAAAAAAAGGCCTTTTCCCCCTTGGGACTCAGATGTCCCTTGTCAAGATCTGGAAGCTGATGTTTGTTATGGCTTCCTTCACTCTTCCCTGTTTGACTTGTATTCTCCAAGCCTCTTTTTCCTTTTCTTCCTTTTTCTCCAGTGTCCTCAAGGATCTCATCCACAGCAGTGACTTCCGCTCTCACCTCCATGCAGGCATTTCAAATCTATACCCCTCTCCTCCTCTCTGCTACTGAATTTCAGATTATCTTAGCACTAGACAGTCCCCACATTGTTGGTTCGCCCCATGCTGCAATCTTCACATGTTCTAAACTAAACTTATTTTCACCCCGCACTCACTCCTCACCTGTATCAGCCTGAGTTCAACCAGAGAAGCAGATATAAATTGCGTAAGTCCAATATGAATTTGTTACAGGGAATCGCTCTTCTGCAGTTGTGGGCGCTTACTAAGCAGTCTCTCTATGGCTGTTGTCTCTGAGTCTAATGCTGGAGCTTGAAGTTCATGGAGCAGGCAGTAGGGAAGGAGGATGTAACGTGGAGGGGGGGAGAGCAAAGGTAGGTTAGAACCAACAAGCACAAGCTAGAGCCCCATGAGGAAGAACTGGAACTCATGTTCTTATTGCCTCTGACCTTGGCCGTGAGGATCTCCAGCGGGGGCTCTTCATCACACAGCAAAGCACATACACCTGGCCTCGGAGTTGAAGAAGCCGAAGGAGGATCAGGGGAGGGTAAAGCAGTTGCAAGCCCAGCTGCTGCTTCACACCAACGAGGTAAGTCAGCAAACTGGCAACATGTGTGAGCTACAAAATGGCCACTGCTTCTCTTCCAGCCTCCAGATCTCCCGAGAATCTCCCCTAACTGGAAACGAGAGTGAATTCTGGGAAATGTAGCTCAGCCTAGCCACGCTGACGTATCACAAAGCCATTAAAATCCACCCGTAGTCAACTTGGCATCCATACACATCTCCTTAAAGTATACTTAATATCTGAATCAAGACAATGCCAAAGCCCTCCTTCTGCCTAGCATTATACAACTATTCCACATACAACCAAAAAATGCTAACCCTTTCCCCAGAAGAGAATACAAAGGTCCTTTTTTTGTTCTTGGGTGATGTTCATTCTTTTCCTTTGATATCTTTGAGATATAAAATATTATTAATATATTATTAATATGTCACATTAGATGATGAGATGAGAAAAGAAAGAAAACAAAAATATCTAGTTAATATATATATACAAACATATCTGTATTAAAATTAGGAAGAAATATAACTATTGCAGTCTCTGCGAGGGTGAAATAAATGGTCACAGCTGATATTTATAACTATCCTTCCCATAGTCTACTATTTTGTATTCGGTTTTTTTTTTTTTTTTTTTTTTTTTTTTGCAGTATGCAGGCCTCTCACTGCCGTGGCCTCTCCCGCTGCGGAGCACAGGCTCCAGACATGCAGGCTCAGCGGCCATGGCTCACGGGCCCAGCCGCTCCACGGCATGTGGGATCCTCCCAGACCGGGGCACGAACCCGGGTCCCCTGCATCGGCAGGCGGACTCCCAACCACTGCGCCACCAGGGAAGCCCTGTATTTGTTTTTGATGTCAACGAGCACCTCAGCTGCTGGTCGTGGTTCTTTGGTGAAGTGTTGCAAACTATCATTCTTGAGGGTTCTGTGATATTAGCAGCCCTGCCTGAATTGGGTTGTTGTAATTTTCTGTTGACGTTTATCATAGGACATGGGAGTATAAATAGGGACTCTTAAGGATTTCCTGCTTTCCAGAAAAGCAGGAAATGGTACCCATTGTGTGGCAGTAGCAACACAATTTCTTCCTGATAATCACCTCTCAGGATTCATCACTCTAGTCAGACAGTAACCCCCTTCTCTGCCTGTTCATTCAGTGGCACAAGGCACCCAGAGTGTCTGGGCAGCAATCCTAACTCCCATTTCAGTAGAATCATTGTTGGGTGCCTTGGTGGAAGCATTCCTCTCTTTGGAACTCAGACCTCTAGACCAGCAGAGCCTGGGAAATAACATTTTGCTAATAAATCACTAGAGTTAATAGCGAACGGTGCCGCTCCCATTTCCACGGCTGTGCTCAGGGATCAATGAATATTGGCTATGGGATCAACAGCATCATGTATTGGATGGCAACTCAAAGCACATACAGCATCCAGGACGACCTTGCCCAGCCCTGCAAGGTGTTGCCACTTAGCTGTGCGTTAACCCTGTCTTCAAAATGCCTCTCCACTTCAATCAAGCTGCTTCAGGATGATAGGGAACGTGGTAAGACCAGTGAATTCCATGAGTCTGGGCCCATTGCCTCACTTCATTTGCTGTGAAGTGAGTTCCTTGATTGGAAGCAGTGCTGTGTGAAATACCATGATGGTGAGTAAGGTAGTCCATAAGACCACGGATGAGAATTTGGGCAGAAGCATGTGGACAGAGAAGGAAAATCCATATCCAATATGTCTATTCCAGTAACCAGGTAGACTACTCACGATCCTGCCTACTGGGAGGATTGCCCCTCACTGCTGTTCTTCAGGGCTGTGAGAGAGTAGGGCGGTAGTGCTGCCACTCTCCACTTTAAGGCAGTACCTACATGCCAGGCAGAACTAGCTGAGGTTTTTCTTCCTCGGTCAACTGGCCACTGGGAACGCTCCATCAGGCCAGAGATGGGGGCTGGAACACAGAAGGTAATGTAGCAGAAGTAGGGGCCATAAGTATATGGGCCACTTCCTAATGCAACTTATGCCTTCCAGGCCTGCACGAGTCTGATTACATATGTATCACTTCCATTTGATGGTGGAGTGCTGCTACGAATACCCAACTGTATGGCTTGGCTAGTTGGACAACACTAGTTCAAGGTGAGTGGCTCAGGCTACATGGTAACTTGGTGGTCCACGGTTAAGCATTTCATCTCTATGAAGGCCCAGTAACCAAAAGCCAAAAGTTGATTCTGAAAAGGGTCGTAGTTATCCACCAAGGGTGGCAGGGATTTGCTGCAAAGTTTTAAGGGTCGGATCTTGCTTCACCTAGAGGGGCTTGCCAAAGACTTCAAACTGCATCTCTATTGGCCACTGACATATGGAGCACCAGTAGATCTCCTGGGTCACATGGCCCAAGTGACAGAGCAGCTTACAAAGTGGCCCAGACATATGACAGGGTCTTCTCTTGTTCTGAGCCCCACTCAAAACTAGCATTTCCTAGGTCACATTCATACAATGTCTAACCAAAGAGGAAAATAAGAGGAATTCTTTCAACCGGCCTTTGTTTTAAAAGTCTCTGAGCGAAACTGCTGTATTTAAAAAAAAAAAAAAGTCTCTGAGCGAGCCTCTGATTGGCCAGCCTGAGACCTGTACTTACCTCTCTAATTACAGTGGCCTGGGGCTCAAGTTCTACTGACTCAGCCTGATTGATGGAACCACACCTATGACCGAGATTTGGAGTATCTGTGGTCGGCAGATCCTTCCAAAACCATATGAGCAGTTCTTCAAATGATGTTTTTCTGGAAATTCATCACCAAGCCCTTCTCAGAGGTGAGATAACGTTCTGGTAAAGTCGAGTAGCCCTTTTCTCTGGAGAAGTCTCTGAGCATATTTCAGGAGGATTACTCTTCCCCTCTCCCTGCCAGAGCAGGAGGGGGCTTTCTTGGACCTTCACCATGAAAACCTGGTAGGGTTCTTGGAGTTAAAGCCTACAGCAGTGTGGGAGTCTCTGCTACGACTGCAACCCCCAGGAGTTTCTCACTCTCCCTATTAGTCCGCACTCAGCCCTCAGCAATCTTTCTAAATTGCCATTTCAGTGTTCCTACCAATGTGTGGCTCCCGCACGTCTTCTGCTCCAGGTAAGCAGATCTCAGCTGTGACTGTCTGGATATGCCTGTCTTTCCAGATAGTGATGGGTGGTGATTTGCCCTGAAAACTCAGTTCTTTGTTGAGTCTGAGAAAAGTCATGGATTTTTCTGTTTGCCCAGCTTTATCTTGTTGTCAGGACAGGAATGATAACTTCTGGCCACTGAAACTCAAAGGCATTAATTTCATTTTTGAATCTCTGCATTCTTACATTTCTCAATTCTCTGTATGACCCCCTATTGCTACTTTATGAAAGCATTCTTCTTGAATCTTTTACTGAATACACCAAAGAGATATTTTCTAAAACTGCTTTCCCTTTTCTGTAGCTGATTATTTTCACAAACAAGGTGTTTTTCCTTTGAATCTTTAGAGTCAAAGCATTCCCTTTCCCTTAATGCTGCAGAATTTTTTTTTTACATCTTTATTGGAGTATAATTGCTTAACAATGGTGTGTTAGTTTCTGCTTTATAACAAAATGAATCAGTTATACATATACATATGTTTCCATATCCCCTCCCTCTTGCGTCTCCCTCCCACCCTCCCTATCCCACCCCTCCAGGCGGTCACAAAGCACCGAGCTGATCTCCCTGTGCTATGCGGCTGCTTCCCACTAATTGCTGCAGAATTTTTCATCCCTTAGAGCTTGTGTTGTTTCATTCTGAATATTTATTCTAGAAAGGGAAGAAATCTCTTTAAGCCAGGGGATTGTAAACAGATACTATTCTTGGACTGCCATTAGCTTTTTTTTATCTTGACATTGAGCACTCTTACCTTAACCCTCTCGGATCTAGATTTTTAACAGATACCAGAGCAAAAGTACCAGCCCAATTCACCGTACCCTTCTGGCATTCATTTAGCATGATTCCAATAGACTGAGGTCAGATCTCCTTGTCCTTTGAGTCTTGAGTTCTCGGAAACCTGGAGAGTTTAGTGTGGCCTGTAGTTTGTATAAGTACAGGATGAAAAAGACTAAATCCACTATAACTGTGCTACTCAAAGTGCAGGCCCTAGACCCGTGCTTCTCTCTGACTTGTTCCCATTTTATTTTTCTAGTGAGTCATGTTTATTGATTTTAGAAAAGCCTTGATCAAAAATGGATTGGGAATTTAAAAAATATTTTTATTTTATTGAAGTATAGCTGATTTACAACGTTGTGTTAATTTCAGCTGTACAGCAGTGATTCAGTTATACATATATATATACATTCTTTTTCATATTCTTTTCTATTATGGTTTATCCCAGGGTATTGAATATACTTCCCTGTGCTATACAGTAGGACCTTGTTGTTTATCCATCCTATATATAGTAGTTTGCATCTGCTAATCCCAGGCTTGGACGGGGAAATTTTGAAAAACAGTCCTTCGTCACAGATAGTTTGAGAAGCACTGTCTTAGGTCACATCACTCCTGAGTGTCTCCTCAACTTTTATTCTACTGCCAACCATTTCCCAAGGTACAGTGAGCCACCAATGTTCCCCTTAAACTTCAGGTCCTTAACTCTGGAAGGATGTGAGAAGAGAAGAACTGGTTTGCGAGGGTAGGGGGATGAAGAGGTGTGGGAAGATGGTAGAGGCACATGGAGGGAAGGGCCTTGACTGACGTGCTCAGGAAATCTCTCGCCTGCAGTAGGTAGGGGGCTGCCAGGTTCTCCTTCAATGGCATCTCGGAGTCTACAAGTTCAAGGAAGAAAGTGGAGGGGCGGGGAATCCTGGGACTCCTTTTCCTTCCTTCTCCACTGTGGGTCATTCTGCTCTGAGTCAGGGGCAAAGGCTGTGCTGTTTAATCCAGCCTCCTCCACACTGTACACGGTGGAAAGACACATGCCCCCACACCCCTCCGCCAGACCTTGAGGGCTGTGTTCTCTTCTCCTCACCTTCGGCGCTTTGCCCAGCGCTTGGAATGCTTCAGAGGACAGAACAGGCACTGTCAGCAGCGCCCTGAGGTGCCTGGGAAGTCTGTCGTAGCCTGTAGGCAACTAAGTATGGTAGGTACTACTGAGAAGCCACGTTTCCCGTACTCTGCATCTGTGTGGTCGGATTTTGAGATCTAATGTAGGGCATCATATTTATCCTTTTTACCTTTTAATGTTCAGAGTCAATACAGCATTCCTGCCCATAGAGATGCTTGGAACCTATTTCTTGCCTATCTTTGTGTCTCATGCCAACAGCATCCTTTCCCAATTCATTAGTAGTTAGGACCAGCAGGACAGGAAGAGATCAGAGCTCTGTGGCCCTCCCTGAGTGGCTTCTCTTCCTGCTTCCATCCACTCATTACCCCATCTTCTGGGTTCAGTTGTTTGATAGATTACGAATCTACTTAACCATCCAATTGTCTACCAAGATACTGTGGGATGGATGGATAATCTCTTCTCCTAAGCTTCCCTCTACCCTCATCCCTTCTACCAGAGAGGCCTGGTAATAATAATTATTATAATACATAAAAATAATAGTTATTATAACTATTATTATAATTATTATTATAAACCTGATTGGAACTTGCTCTAAAGTAGCAAAGAAAGCAACTCCTAACATCGAATGTGGTGTTGTTTGTAATTCAGCCAGGTTCAGGGGATAGGAGAGAGCCAGGTGTTCCTTGTCAGCCCAATAATAGAATGTGTGCTGCGTTTTGTGAGCAAAGCTTGCTTCAGAGGTGATATAGGAAAGGAAGGCCACTGGACAGACTAACCTGGACCTAGAATTTGGGGTGCCCATTAACTTTTACTCATGGGCCTACAGCAGTGGTTCTCGACTGGGGCCAATTTTTCTGCCAGAGGACATTCTGGAGACATGTTTTGGTTGTTACAACTGAGAAAAACGAGGGCTTGCTACTTGCTCTCTGGGGCATAGAGGCCAGGAATGCAGCTAAACATCCTTCAGCGCACAGAGCAGCCACCCTCCCCAACCAAGAATCCAGCCCCAAATGTCAACAGTGCCTGGGTTGAGAAACACTGGCCTAGAATTTATCCCGTTTTAAAACCTGCACCACTGAGCATGGGGGCACAAAACTATCCATCTGTTCAAATGCCAGGCCACATCCCTAAAGATTCTGGTTTCATTGGTCTGGGGTCGAGTCCAGATAGGGTATTTCTCTAAGGCTCCCCCAGGTTACTCTTGTGTGTGCACAGGATTGAGAACCACTCCCTGGAGAGTCTGGTGTGATGGAGGCTACAGAAGAGCCTGACCTCCCTCATTGTCCTGTGATTAGAGGGTTATTGAGGGGTTGTTGGATCCGTGAAGAGGTAACAGTAATCCGCAGGAGATGGAGAGAAGCTCCTCAAGCACTGGAGAGGATAACATGGAAGTTCAAGGCGGAGGTTTTTGTGAGAATTGGGTAAACAGCACACCATCTAGATTTTTTAAAAAAATTGAAACCCTGTGGTTGGATGTTCCCAGGGCCCTTAGCCTAGCTAACAGACCAGACTGCTGAGGCGAGGAGAAAGCTGCCCTTCCACAATGAACATGGCCTCTGCCAAGGCACAGGCTTCTTGTGACCCCAGAGGCAGCTGGATTTTGGCACCCACTTGCCCCTTCCTCCGGGGCCTTTGTGCAGTGCCCATACTACACGACCAAATGCAGCAGCCCTAGTTGGAATCTGCCTTAGCTAAGATCTCATTCGGTCAGGAAAGGGGCGAGGTCCTGCCTTAGGGGTTTACCAAAAAAGAAAAAAAATTGAGAAAGCCTCGAAGAAGAAACCTGATCCGTCCTGCAGGCACCTAGTAACCCTATCCTGACGCCAGGCCACAGGGTGGAGGCTCCAGGCTGATCGTGGTGTCCTGGGGTGATTGCGAACAATCCAGGAAATGGGGAAGTCTGGTTGCAGTAAACTACAACAGCTGGATTCCCGAGGCTGTGGGTGAGACGGGGAACTTTCTGGGCCTTGTGCTCGCCCATCAGCCGACCTTAGAAAGAGTACCTCAAGCCCCATCCCAAACTGCAGTGCAGCCGGCACGAACTCTTGATTCATTCCCTTGCAAAAGAGAAACCAAAAAGCCGTAGCAAGGACGTTGGCGCCGGCAGAACCACACACCTAAGTTCAAATCCCCGCTCTGCCCGTAACCATGAACCTGGGCAAGTTTCTAAGCGTCGTTCCTTCTTGGATAGGATGGGCATAATGACGCCGAACTTGGGGCGTGGTCCGAAGGGTCAAACCCGCGAACTTGGCGATAATAACCTGCCGCGGTGGGCCATTCTTGGACCCCCCTCGGTTATCCCTTCTCTTTCCGTGCGACTCACACAGCTTTCTGCACAGATGACATTGTGGTAGGGGCCCCGGATCTGGGAGGTGTTTGGGCCACCAGTGTGTGTATTCGTGGTGAAAGGGCGCGCAATTGGGGAACAAAAAGATATTTCAGGATAATCCGGTTTGCTAGGGCACGCCCCTGGCGCGCTCAGGCCCCCAGAGGGGGTGCGGCAGTGTCAGCCCCGCTTCCAGAAGAACCGCTGGCACAAAAGGAGGGGGGTGGGTCGGAGCCCCAGCCGCGCCAGCGCTCCGGGGAGGCGGAGGAAGGAGGGCAGGCCCCGGGTGGGCGGGAGGGAGGGAGACAGGCGAGAGGAGGAGTTTTCCAGCTTGGCCTCCGCGAGCCGCGCGCAGCCCCTCGGTCGGGTTGGTCTCCTCCCGCCCCCGGGAAGCGCGCCGCGCAGCCGAGCCGAGCGCAGCGCCGGGCGCGCCATGGGGAGCCCCGCACTCCGGCCCGCGCTGCTGCCGCTGCTGCCGCTGCTGCTACTGCTACTGCTGCTACGAGTCCCGCCGAGCCGCGCCTTCCCAGGTAGGGTCGGCGGGCCAGTCTCCCCAGCTGGGCGCCGGGACCCTCGGCTCGGTCCGGAGGGTGGTGTGGGGGCGCCCTTTGTTTGCGCGGAGTGTCTTTCGCCGCCCGGGGGAGCGGGGGACGCGGAGCGGGGCTCGCGTCCGGGCACCAGGAGGGGAGAGCCGACTGTCATCCCGTCGCCGGGCGCCGTGAGCCGTGAGCCGGAGGACCCTCTGCGCCTGGGGTTCCAGGGGGACCAATCAAACCCCCGTTGGCGCTGGAGGCAACCAGGAGAAGTTTGGCCGCGGGTTACTTTCTCACCGCGCCGGAGTTTTGCCTCTCACACAGTTGCCTACGGCCAGGGACCAGGTGGCTGGCAGCTCGTCCTGGAAGGAGCCCCTACCCCCTCCCACTCGAGGCCCCAGGCCACCCCCTGGGGCTGCAGGGCACGAGCCACAGTAGAAAGACTCTCGTGGAAGGCCCGGGCGGAGCCTCTCCCGCATCCCCCAACCCCCCCTGCCGGGGATTCCGAGAAAGTCTGCACCTCCGGGAAAGAGGTGCCAGCTGAGAGCGCTGACATGTGGCAGGCGCTTGGTTAGCCCCAGGGAAAGAGGACTACACACGCGGGCTCGGCTAGTCAGGGGGTGTGGCTTCTTGTTGCTGGGGGGCGTGGTCTGTAGCATCTAAGGGGACCCTGGTGCTTATTAGGACTCTTCTGGTGTGGACAAAACCTTTGGAGATGCCCTTTAAAAAGCTCCAGCTGACTCCCTCATCCGAGAGTCTTAAGATAGCAAAGAGCTTCGGGGGAGCTGGGGAACATGGATGCACCCCTGTTGCCCCGGAAAGGAGAGGAAATCCATGGGCACATTTTAGTTTAGTGTTAATGGGAAAGTGGGTGACGTGGCGGACAAGTATCTGGCTTTACTTTCAACACTGTGGGCGGTTTAAGTCTGGGGTCTGAGAAACGAACCTACCGAGTTCTGGGTGAAGGATGGAGGGGGAGGGTTCCCAGATAACATGCTTGGGAGATGTAGGGATGGCTGCTGGAAATTCCTTGCACATCCCCTTATGAATGAATGAATCAAACAAACGTGTAAAGTGATAAACAGGAACATTTGCGTTTTGAACTGTTGTAAGTGTTAAGCTTTTTGGTAGGAACTGACTCAGGGCAAAGTGGAAAGAAGACTTTTTCCTCTGTGCCAGGCAAGTGCCAGCCCCCTGTTCCCCGGGCAGGTTAGTGCCCCCACCCCCCAAGCAGGAGTCGGGTTAATATGAAGGTAGAGGGGAGGGGGAAGCCAGTACTGGACAGGGTGCAGGGGGAGAAGTTGAGAAGCTAGAAGCAGCCTTTCCTGCTGAACTGGGAGGCGTCTCTAAGCCGCCTGTACATCTATCTGGCAGAGCCTTTCTCAGTCAAGGGGCCTCTTCTCTTTTTCCATTTGACCTTCCTCCCCTCCCTCACCCTGCCCTCTGCTCTCCTTCCCTCAGCTTCTACCCTTATACAGCGTAGCTTGCTGCCAGGACCCAGCCACCCACAGAATCGTGGCTTTCCAGCTTGGGCGCTCACTACTTTTGGGAACTGGCCCTGGCTGGCCCAGCTCCCTCTGGCGCCAGCCTGCAGGCTGCCCCCAAGTTGGCACATCCCAATGGTGTCTTTCAGGAACTGTGCTCTGCTGCTGGGGCTGTTGATTCCAACGGAGGGTATTTCAGTCCAAGCCAGAGGTTTCGGAAGGCTGGGGAGGGGAGACTCTCTAGGCCTGTGGGTCCCGAGGCGAATCATGTCAGCTGAGTTCACCCTAAGTGCTGGGTGACAGAGAGATTTTGAAGATCATTTCAGAGGCAGTCTCTTAGCAAATGGACATTGTGTCTCTGCTAAGAGGCCTGGAATCAGGAATCTCTGAAAGAAGGAGATGGGGATGTAGGGCCCCATCGGCATCTCCCCTCCCCCACTTATATAAACATCTGAGATTTAATAGCAAATCTGTCAGAGAGAGAGAGTAAATCATTCCCATTCCCACTTCTAGAAGGTCTCTGGAGTTCTTCCATCTTTGAATCTGATGCAGCTTTTCTGGCTCTCCGATTTATTCTTTGCGGCCTAGCAAAGACGCAGTGTCTATAAAAACCCACATGAAATGTATGGAAAATTCATAGCAAAGTTGTCTGTGTTGGATTGCGTTTGTATGCCTATAAGATAGTATTCGTACTCTTTTTGCTTTTATTGAGGTATAATTGACATATAACACATTAGTTTCCCCTGTACAACATAGTGATTTGATATTTGTATGTATGCACTGCACAATGATGACCACAATAAGTCTAGTTACTATCGATCACTGTACATAGGTACAAAATTCTTTTTTCTTGTGATGACTTTTAAGATCTACTCTCAATACAGTATTATTAACGATAGTTACTATGCTGTACATTACATCCCATGACTTATTTATTTTAAAGCTGGAAGTTTGTACATTTTGATCCCCTTCACCCATTTCGCCCACTCCCCACTCCCCCTCCCCTCTGGCAACCACCAGTCTGTTCTCTGTATCTACGAGCTTAGGTTTTGCTTGTTTGTTTCATTTTTTAGATTCCACAATATATTAAGTGAGATCATATGGTATTTGTCTTTCTCTGACTTATTTCACTTAGCATAATGCCCTCTAGGTCCATCCATGTTGTCACAAATGGCAACGTTCCATTCTTTTTTTTATGGCTGGATAATATTCCATTGTATGTGTATACCACATCTTCTTTATCCATTCTTCGGTTCATGGACACTTAGACTGTTTCCATAACTGGGCTCTCGTGAATAATGTTGCAATAAACGTGGGGATGCAGATACCTCTTTGAGATCCTGTTTTCATTTCTTTTGGATAAATACCTAGAGGACAGATTGCTGGATCATATGGTAGCTGTATTTTTAGTTTTTTGAGGAACCTCCATACTGTTTTCCATAGTGGCTGCACCAATTTACATTCCCACCGACAGTGCACAAGGGTTCCCTTTTCCCCCAACACTTGCTGTTTCTTGTCTTTCGGATAATAGCCATTCTGACAGGTGTGAGGCACTGTCTCATTGTGGTTTTGCTTTGCGTTTCTGTTTTATTATGTTCTTAAATGAACTCTTTATTTATTTATTTATTTTTGGCTGCCTTGGGTCTTCGTTGCTGCGCGCGGGCTTTCTCTAACTGCGGCGAGCGGGGGCTACTCTTCGTTGCAGTGCGCGGACTTCTCACTGCAGTGGCTTCTCTTGTTGCGGAGCACGGGCTCTAGGTGTGCAGGCTTCAGTACTTGTGACATGTGGGCTCACTAGTTGTGGCTCGCGGGCTGTGGAGTGCAGGCTCAGTAGTTGTGGCACACGGGCTTAGTTGCTCCGCGGCATGTGGGATCTTCCCGGACCAGGACTTGAACCTGTGTCCCCTGCATTGGCAGGCGGATTCTTAACCACTGCACCACCAGGGAAGCCCTGAGCTCTTTTTTTTTTTTTTTTTGCGGTACATGGGCCTCTCACTGTTGCGGCCTCCTGTTGCAGAGCACAGGCTCCGGACGCGCAGGCTCAGCGGCCATGGCTCATGGGCCCAGCCGCTTCGCAGCATGTGGGATCTTCCCAGACCGGGGCACGAACCCGTGTCCCCTGCATCGGCAGGTGGACTCTCAACCACTGCGCCACCAGGGAAGCCCAGCCCTGAATTCTTGAAGCCTCATTTACATCTGAGATTTTGGAGGTTCACTGCACCTCCTCCTGCAAGCAAGGCTGAAGATAGAGAATGAACGCCATGGCCACTAAGAAAGGCTCCATGAATCTGATGCCTGGAGAAAACTGGTAAAGTAGTGTGGTTTCACCAGCCAGGAAAACCGAGTGGGGTTGGCTAAAAGCCAAACCAGAGCACACCAGCCAAAGCAGTCTTTTAAAATGCCACATTTGGAGATAAGTATTAGGAACTGAACACCTGGCTCAGGATATACAGTTAAAGTCACATTAGGAGCAGGTTAGGCTAGAAATTTCTATTTGGGTTTAAAACATGTAATCAGCTGACAAAATTCCTCTGCATTAAAAAGGAGAGAATGCTGGGGAGAGTAGGGCATTTTCAACTGGCATTTTCTTAATGATAACACTTTCAGTACAGTATCCTGCTATTACTGTTTCTTATTTCCCAGATTTGTGAGCTGAAAGAGACACCAGAAACCATCGCTAAAGCACCGTCTTCAAACCTTCCTCACACCATAACTGAAATATTGCCCTTTTCGGTGATTTCTATAACATTCTCACTTTTAGTCTCTTATAACAACTCATTCTACTTTTTCTGGCCAGATACTGCTCTTTTAATTACAGCTTTACTTCAGTACTGTTTTTTTTTTAACATTTTAATTTTATTTCTAATTTTTAAAATTGAGGTAACTTTAGTACTGTTTTGATCGCATTGCTCTCCTACTCAAAAACATAGAGCAGGACTTCCCTGGTGGTGCAGTGGTTAAGAATCCGCCTGCCAATGCAGGGGACACAGGTTCGAGCCCCGGTCCGGGAAGATCCCACATGCCGCGGAGCAACTAAGCCCGTGCACCACAACGACTGAGCCTGCGCTCTGGAGCCCATGAGCCACAACTACTGAGCCTGCGTGCCACAACTACTGAAGCCCACGTGCGTAGAGCCCATGCTCCGCAACAAGAGAAGCTACTGCAGTGAGAAGCCCGCGCACCACAACGAAGAGTAACCCCCACTCGCCGCAACTAGAGAAAGCCCATGCACAGCAACGAAGACCCAACACAGCCAAAAATAAAATAAATAAATAAATAAATAAATTTATTTATTTATTTTAAAAAAAACAGGGCAGCTGCTCCCTGTCCTCAAGTTAACTAGGAAGTTCTCTGATGTTTTCAGGGGACTATACAATTTGCCCACAGCCTAATTTTCCAGTCGTTCTCTCCTGGCTTCCTAAAATCTGGCTAAAGTAGACTACCTGTTTTTATAGACCTGGAGTCCCATTTTCCCTCTTTTTGGTGATTACTGCTTTCTGCACCTGGAATGCTTCCCTGCAGCCACATTTCTGCCTAAATTCTGCCCATCGTCCAGCGACACCCCCCAGTTCGATGAAACTTTTACTTGATCCTTTGATTGGGAAGCTTCTGCCTTCCTTTAAACACCCACGGTGTTTCATATCTTTCGTGATATTTATCATACATGCCATACATTACAATGAGCTGTGCATTCCTTTACACTTGTAGATTCTTTTTTTTTTTTTTTTTTTTTTGTGGTACGTGGGCCTCTCACTGCTGTGGCCTCTCCCGTTGCAGAGCACAGGCTCCGGACACGCAGGCTCAGCGGCCATAGCTCACGGGCCCAGCCGCTCCACGGCATGTGGGATCTTCACAGACCGGGGCACGAACCCGTGTCCTCTGCATCGGCAGGCGGACTCTCAACCACTGCGCCACCAGGGAAGCCCTACACTTGTAGATTCTGAGCTCATGAAGGAAGGGCACTGCTCTGTCTTACCCCTCTGTATTTCCCACGGTGCCTAGCCAAGACCCTGGAGCCAAGTGGATATTTGTACTTATCGAGTTAATAGTTCCCTGCAATTCGGGTGACAGACCATTGACCAGAGGAGCTGAGAGAAACACGCGTGCAGGTAAACAGGGCTTGTGCCACCATGAACCTACGTACACAGGAACGATGCCTTGCTGGCTGTAGAGGTTTGCTTTGAAATCTGTGAACACCCTCCCTTTGAGCAATAACCTTCTCCGCTGGGGGTTGTAAGACGAGAGACACTGCAGCCACAAGCCGGAGCTTGCACTTATTATTTTTGTTGGCCACTTTGCTAGAGCCCTTTCCAAAGGGGTTGAATGGTTTCCTTAGTCAACACAAGTATGTGTGCTACATCAATTCCCCTTTCAGAGAATGCAGCTCAAATGGGTAATTGAAAGTGAAGATTGAGTTTCACGAGAAGAAGGTTGACTTTTGCCAGGTTGTAACATAGTCTGAAATTCTAGCAGCCAAATTATGATCAATACCCAGGTTAAGGATTCATTTCCAAACAGCAGTGTGAATAATTGCCTTGCCTGGGTTCCAGTTCATAGGGAATTTCTCAAGCCAGCCCTTCAGTTCTTTTTTTTTTTTAATTTTTATCGGAGTATGGTTGATTTACAATGTTGTATTAGTCCTCAGTTCTTGATTGTGTGATTTCTTGACTGCCGGCTTTTATTGGCCATTGTTTATGGGGTCTTTTAAGCCTGGATCTTTCTCTTGGGTATTTGAATTCTGCCTTCTTTCCTGGAACCTTGGCTCTATCCAGAGACTTTCTTTTTAAAGTGGACATGGAAGGATGGAGTGCACGGGATACTAGGATGAAAAAGGTAGGGAATTCCTTCTGTCAATAGCTTTCTGTCTTGTGGGGAAATAGACACCAGGTTATCCATGGGGGTAAATATTATAACACAGATGGGTCGACAAGCCCTGGGAAGCACAGAGAGGAGCCACGCAGGAACGCTGGGCCCGGAGATTGCAGAATGATGTTGAGTGACGCTGATGCCAGTGGTAGTAACAACTACAGGCCCAAGGAAGGTTAATGCAGGGTGTCTCTGGGCTTCCTTCTCTAAGAATATTTTTTAAATTTATTTATTCATTTATTATTATTTTTGGCTGCATTGGGTCTTCGTTGCTGCACGCAGGCTTTCTCTAGTTGCGGCGAGCGGGGGCTACTCTTCATTGCGGTGCACGGGCTTCTCTTGTTTCGGAGCACGGGCTCTAGGCGCATGGGCTTCAATAGTTGTGGCACACGGGCTCAGTAGTTGTGGCTTGCAGGCTCTAGAGCACAGCCTCAGTAGTTGTGGCACACAGGCTTAGTTGCTCTGCGGCATGTAGGATCTTCCTGGACCAGGGCTTGAACCCGTGTCCCCTCCATTGGCAGGCAGATTCTTAACCACTGTGTCACCAGGGAAGTCCCTCTAAGAACATTTTGAAATTGGAAACCAAAATCTGTGTGGGTGTTCTTTTTCTGGGGAGAAGGCCCTATCCCAATTCAAAATCACTACTCACCAGATACTTTAGTGAATTCTATGAGAGAATGTGCACTTAATGGGCACAAAAGTCAACATAGAAAGTACGATGAAGTTGCCAGAGTAGGGAAACTTTGAACCAATGATCAGGTGGGCCTCCTGAATTATGACCAGCGGTACAATTTCCCAGTCTCCTCATTTAAAAATCGACACCAAACAAAACAGTCATAATCATAGGTGGTAATTACCTGCAGGCCTGGGCTGGCAACTTGTACCCCTCACTTAGCACAGTGTCTGGGACTTGGGGCAGGATCTTTAGTGGATATTTGTGGATTGATTGAATGATTGAGGTAATTGTGACAGGGAATCAACACATTCTATTTCAATATCCCTGCAGGATTTAACCAGAATTTCCAAGCTGCTAATCCCCAAACAGAAAGAAATGTGAGGTATCAGAGGCAATTTGCAGGACTCTGATCCATTTGGACAGGCAACAAGTTGGGGCATAGTTAATTGCTGAGGCTCTTGAATTTCAAATCACCCTAGGACAATATTCTAGGAGACTTAGAAACACCAGGGACTTTGGGGGGAGGGGGCAGGATTTTTCAGGTCAAAGATTTAAGGATAAAGCTTGTTTGAGAGAAAAGTCCCTGGTAGCTTTGCTAAGCTCCCAAGTTGCCCAGATGATAATTGGTTGCACCTGGGTCTTACGGGCACACTCTAGCCTCAGAAACTTGTGGAGCCATCATTCCCGAGCTGAGTGATTCACTGCCCCGTAATCCTTAGCTCATACTGCATGCCTCTTTATACATTGTTCTCCAGGGAGAGGATAAATGGGTTTGGACATAGTGGCTTGGATTATCCCAGAGGTTTGGTGTTGTAAATTGAGTATATTGGTTTTAAAGCTTTTTTTTTTATGAGTAATAGATCCAAATATAGAATTTGGGGGTGGACTTTCTGCCTTGGCCTTGAAAGATCGTTGCCCTGTTTCTTCTGCCCTGCTCTTACAGTGACCTGTTGTGTGATGGCTTCCATGCTCTTTCCCCTGTTGTCACTGGCTCTTTGCAGCATCTGCCCAGTTATGGCTGATGAGCATCTATCTCTTCCATACCGAGCGCAGCCCAGGACCCTCTGCTGAATGCCTCTGGCCTGCCGCTAGCTGTGTGGGTGGCTGAGCTGATGACCCTACCAGTCCCAGGGATTCAAGAATGTTCCCAAACACTGGTTAAAGGAGGGCCACGGGGCAAGCGAGAATTGAGCCGAGCTTTGGCAGGCCCCTGGTGGAGTGGTGAGGAAGCGGTGGCCTGGCCACGTCCCCCGCCTTCTGAGACTCTGCCCCCAGTGTGGCCGTTCCCTATAGGAACTCTGACAGACTTGTTGCCACTGACTCAGCATTTGTCACACAAAGGCTCCGGTTCCTTTAAATATCTGAGGTTGAAATCCTGTTTCCACTTCGATTCGAAGTCCTCTTTTCAAAGAGGAGGATCATACTGTTTCACCAGGAGCTACTCACGGACCCGACGGCCTCAGCCACGTGGGCAGGCACTGGGGTCTTGTTCATTCTGTGTCCTTGTGGCCGAGCAGGGAGCCTGGCCCCTGGGGGACTCTCGGTGTGTCTTGGTGAAATCTGCAAGGGGGCACACCTCTGGCCAGGACTGACCTGCTGATTGGGTATCTCGGGCTCTATCTAGATGCCCACAGGAGTTTCTCATCCACATGCAGGCTCCCCTGCACGGGCCACCTAATTCATGTGGCATCTCAGCCTGGGAGGGCGCCTGAGACAGAACTCCCCACGTCTCAGTGGTGAGTCTCTGAGGTTCAGCGAGCGGAAGGGATTTGTCTGGGGTCACACCGGGAGTTAGAAGCAGAGCTGGCCTTAGAACTCAGTCCGCCGACTCCACGATTCCCTTTCCTCCACAGGCAGGGACAGAGTTCAGTTTTTGAGCGGCTCCTACACATCAGGCACCGGGCTGGGCACCAGGGATAGGCAGGCAAGGATCAGTGGCGCCTCGGGCACGCACAGAGCCGTGCCCTGGTGTATTTCCACGTGGTTGTTCATACCGACACTTGGCTGCAATCTCAGAGTCTCACACCCGGGGCTGCTTGGGTGTTCCTCAGGGTTCTGAGAAGTTGCTGCCCCAGAGCTAGCCCTTGCCCGCTCCTGTCAAGGTCCCAAAGGATCCCTCTCTAGGCCACTTGCTTTGAGCACCCCAGCTGATATGTCATGCTGTTTTTTAACAGCATTATTGTGATATTATTCACATGCCATACCATTTCCCCTTTTAAACCACTTCAGTGACTTGTAGTATATTCACAGAGTTGTGTATCCATCACAGTTCTAGAACGTTTTCATTACCCGCCAAAGAAACTCCACACCCATTAGCCATCGCTCCCCACCCCCTCTCCGTAGCCCTAGGCAACTGCTGAAGTACTTTCTGTCTCTATAGATTTTCCTATTTTTAACGTTCCATATAAATGGAATCACACAGTATCCTTTCGTGTCTGGCTTCTTTTGCTTAGCATAATGTTTTTAAGATTGATCCATATTGTAGCAGGTATCAGTACTTGACTCCTTTTTTATGGCTGAATTATATTCCATTGTATGGACAGACCACATTTTATCTGTTCATCAGTTGATGGACGTTTGAGTTGTTTCCACTTTTGGGTTATTTCGAGTAGCGCTGCAGTGAATATTCATATACAAGTTTCTGTGTGGACATATGTTTTCATTCCTCTTGGGTAGATCCTTAGGAGTGGAATGGCTGGGTCATACGGTAACTCTATGTTTAGCCATTTGAGGACCGGCCAGTCTGTTTTCCAAAGTGACTGTATCCTTTTACATTCCCACCAGCAATGTGTGATGGTTTTGATTTCTCTACATTTTTATCAGCTCTTGAGATTATCTGTCTTTTTGGTTAAGTGATGTCATGAAAGCTCAGTTCATTAACAGCATCCACTCAAGGGTTGAGTGACAAAGCAGTGTCTGTGCTGCCAGCTGTGGCAGAATATTGGCGAGAGTCATCTAAGGATGCCTGCCACCCTCTCACTGCTGGCTGCAGGGCATGGCTAGTCCATAAGTTGCCTTTGGGTGGATTAGAAAAAGACACCTTGTCTAGGCACGTGTAATGCATGGGCACAGGGCTTGGTCAGGGGACAGACTTTGTGCTGAGTAGGAAAAGGATAGAGAGGCAGGCCCAGAACTCAAGACTTAAAGAGTGGAGGGCAGCACGGTGTGAGACCCCGCCTGCTCTTTGGATGGGTGTGATGGTGGGTGCTGTGGTGTAGACAACTCCCTGGACACCCATCTATGCTGCAGTCCTGGGTTTCAGTAGCTCAGCCCCAGGTGGGAAAGAGCTATGGGCGCCATGTGCTTTGACAGCTTGCTTCTATTAAAAAGAAAAACAAAACAAAAAGCTGTGTGTCAGCGGCATCCTCGTGAGCTTGAATCCTTGGGTCACCTGGGAGCCAAGCAAGCAAGTCAGAAGCTCAGGCCCCACCCGAGACCTAGTGAATCAGCATATGCATTTCAACAGGGTCCCGCAGATGATTCTTATACACAGTGAAATTTGAGGAGGACTGGTCCGCTGGGTGAGTTCAGCCCTTTACCAAGACGGAGTGGCTGGCCTGTTTATAAGGGCCGCCCAATAGCTTCCTCCCCTCCTCTCTCCCTTCTTCCCTTGGCTTTGCCGTCATCATGGCATCTTCTAGACTTCCTTTCCTAAGTCCCCGACATTCCTGAGATAAGCGTGTACAGACTTTCGTTTTCTGCTCCCTCTTCTAACTCAAAAACAAACCCAACTCTTCGGGGGGCCCTCGACTTCATCTCCTTTGAAGTCCTCCTGCCTGGAATGCGGCCAGCAGTAGCAAAGCACATCTTCGGTGATGGGTAACAGGGTCCTCACATGCCTTTGCCCAGCAGCTCAGCTGCAGCTTAGAAATAACTGCAGCTCTTTAAGAAAGGCCACACGAGTGTGATTAGGGCGGTCTCTGTCTCTCTAGCAAAACCCTGTCCTGGGATTGAGAATTTCTGCAACTGACCAACCCTTAAAGACACAGGGGCTACACATCTTTGTGCCAGAGGCCAACGCCGTCGGGCTTAGGGAGGAGGCAGCCCCTTGGAGGATGGGTGAGATTGACACCAATGGGAAAGTCAGGACAGCACACCCCACCCCTCACGTGAAGCCCCCCAAACCCCCCCGAACTGGGCAAGTCAGGAAGACTGAACTGTTAGCACTAAAAGGGGGGCCCTCCCACCGTTTCAGGGCTTAGAGTGAATAAGTAGTTCCCAGCCCAGCAGTGGTATTGGCTTGGCCCAAAAGTTTGTTTGGGTTTTTCCATAAGATGGTATGGAATAACCCATACGAACTTTTGAGCCAACCCAATATTTGGACAGGCTGCATCAGGATTACCCAGGGAGTCTGGTGAGATGAGGTTTCCCTGATCCCCCTCCTCTGTGTGTTTTGCTTTGGCAGACCTGGGGTGGGGCGAGCAGCAATCTGTGGCAGGGGTCTGCAAACTAAGTCTTGCCAAGCCACATAGCACCCCAACTCCTGGTTTTGTATGACCAATGAGCTAAGAATGGTGTTAAAATTTTCAAGTGGTTGAAAAAAATCTAAAGGAGAAGACTACTTCATGACATGTGACAATTATCTGAAATTTAGATATCAGTGCCACTGGAACCCAGCCACACTCATTTGTTTGGGTGTTGTCTGTGGCTACTTGGTGATAAGTGGCTGAGTTGAGTAGTTGTGACAGAGAACATATGGTCTGCAAAGCTGAAAGTATTACTCTCTGGCTCTTGACAGAAAAAGTTTGCCAACCCCTTAATTAGGGCCTTGCTACTTAGAGTATAGACGGAGACCTGCTTGGCCTGGGAGCTCTACAGACATGTAGAAATCAGACCTATGAAATCAGAGCCTCCCTTTAACAAGATCCCTAGGTGTTTGGGGCTCCTGCGCCTTCACCATGAGGCTCAGCTCAGGACTCATCTTGGCCTTAGTCAGGGGGTCTTTTAAGATGCCTAGGCCAGCATGCTATAACTAGCCCTGTACACATTTATCTGACAGATAACTGGGTGTTTCATTCTCTCTCTGTTTGAGGCTTGGTAACCTCCTGATAGCCTCTAGAAACTGGGACCCTGTTTATTCTCACCAATTCTTGGCCAAGGCCTAGGGTCCTGATCCAAAGCTGTAGGCAGACTGGCCTTGGCTACCTCCTGAGACTTCCTGGATGCTGCATGGGTTTCTGGACCGCAGGCTCGGGGCTCTCCAGACCTGCTGCCCTGCCACAGTCCTGCTCTATGGTGTGGCCTGAAGCCCTTCACTGCCCCTTACCCCGGTCGCTGCTGAGGCCTTGACTTGGCTATCTGTCTTTTGCTGGTGGCTGTTCCTTCAGGAGCCTGTGATCTTTCTGCTGGTCAGGACCATCCCTAGTAGAACATTTTCCCAAAGTGGCTTCCTTGAAGCGCTGCTTCCCAGAGAGATTCATAGATGTTCTATGGGCAGCAGAATGCATGGTAAATAAGTTCTGTAGGTTTCTTTACTGCAGGATGGCTCAGGGTCATCGATATGCTAACGTAATTGTTCCCCTCTGGGAGAGAACAAATAACCAGGACCACAGAATCTGAAAGTGTGGTCCTCAGACCACCAGCAACAGCAGTACCTACAAACTTAATAGATGCCTAAATTCTCATGCCCCACCCCAGAGCTGTTGAATCAGAAGCTGGGCCTGGGGGAAGGTAGGCCAGCAACCGTGTTGTAACAAACTCTCTAGGTGCTTCTGATGCCCGCTCGAGTGTGAGAACCCCTGGTGTGGACATTTCCAAGTTATTTTCTCACAGCATCTTAATAGACTAGTGTTTCTTATTTGTTGTTTTTAAAGGGAACTGTGTTTTGGATTTCAGGACAGGACCTTTGGGAAGATGACTTTATCTTTGGGTAACACCATCTGTCCCACTTCTGGCCTGCTAGGCAGTTGTGTGCCTACTTGGTTAAAAGAAGTTTCCTCCAGTTGAAAGCTCCCAACGTTTGGCTGTTGTAAACGTTGTGTTCTTTGCAATATTTTTGTGTATTAAAATGTGAAGAAAGCAGGGAACAGCCATTGGGATGTATTTCCTCTCCTCCTCTAAACATTGTCTCCTTTCAGAATACTCTTCTCTCCTCTTCTGCAGAATTTCCTCGTGCAAATCCCAAACCCATCTTTCCAGGTCAGTCAGGTCCAAGAGCCTTTTGCTGGTGCCCTTGCCCACAGTGAGTGGCCCTCTTTCTGTCCATGGCAAGTCTCAGGAAGCTTTCAGATCTGAGGAAGTGGTTTGTCCCCAGACAGAGCCTCTTAGCCCAGGGTAGCTGTGCGTTCCTTCTCAGAGCTCAGCTCCCTCCCTTTCATTCTAGAACTTTCTCCTTTGCTATCAGGGCCACTGGTGTCACAGCCTTGGACCTGCAGGTGAACGCTTTTCATTTCTTTGCCGTCAGAGAGTTTGTCAATGCTGTGCTGTCACTTAGTTTGAAAACCCCAGGGGCAGTGAGGCTCGAGCTTGAAGGTGAGAGGAATCCCCCGAGTTCTCTTGCCCAGATCTTTTCTGTGTCTTTGTTTAAATGGAGGTGAGGCAGCTTCTTGATGTGGTTTCGCCTTCTGAGCAGAATTGTAAAGAAGCAGAAGCACCACATTTGCCAGGAAACAGAGGTGATGTGATGGCCCCCCAGTGTGAATATGGAGCAAGAGAGAGCTCGAATCCAGCCTCAGAGTCACCCTCAGCCAGTGCCTCGATCAGGAACCTTCTGCTGAAGGCCTCGCTGCAGCCTCCCTGCCTTCTTGGATTTTGACTGTGTCTCAGTTGACCTCTGTGGAGGACAGTTGAGCCTTTGGAAGACCATATACGCTGTTGCTTTTGTTCTGCTGTCTGGTTTTACTTTAAGGGCTAGACCTTTTTTGGTTCTGGCTGTCTTGAAGGCCAACAGTCAGCCTCCAGGGCTTCGGGAATGCCCTTGGTGGGAACCGGAGTTGGCATTTTTTGAGAGCCTTTGCTTTGCGCTGATCTCCACAGAGTTAGATGCCTGACTTTTTCCTGTTTTACCTCTTTCCAGCTTTAGACAATGAGCCGAAAATTAAATAATAGAAGGAGACTAAACTGAGAAAAAAAAATTTCCCTTGGACAAGGGTAATGCCTTCATTTATAAAAGTTATCCTTTTAACTTTCTTTTTGTTAGCTGTGTAAAATATGACCAAAATTAAAATGGCACAAGCCACATGCTGTCTTAATTGTCTCTGCTAATTCAAGGCGGAGGGCCTGGGGACGGTGGGTACCATCAACTCTGCCTAAAGTTGTCCCTATGGGGTCTTGTGCAAAAGAGCTTGAATGGAGGATGGAGCATTCTCTCAGGTGAAGCAGCTGTAGAAGCAAGGACGTCTCTGAGACCTCATTCCTGGCGGGGGTCACTCTCTTACCAGCCCCCCACCTTACCACTATTATTTTCTTTTCCTGGATGAAATAAGGTTAAAAGTGGAGGAGTAGCCTCAATGGGGAAAGAAATTACATAAAGCTGAGGTTTGGATGCAAAAGAGGGAGGAAGAGTCCCCAGTAGGATGGAGCCATGGTTGCCCAGCCCCCGGTACATTTATTGAGTTTCCTCCTTTCCCTGCGTCTCTTCCCCAGTCTGTCCTTGTGATTGTGCCTCCCGGGATGCCTCCCAAATGAACTACCTGCACCTTATCTTAGAGTCTTCTGGGAGCATTCACACAAATAATGGCTCAGCTGGAACTTAACCCAAGATTCAAAGTTCTTTCTACTGCTGAATTGATGCCTGCTGAATAGAGCTGTCTAGGTTAGGAAGTGAACTGTAAGGCAGACTTCTATGAGGAAGCTTGAGGAGTGTTTCAGTTAGCTATTGCTCTGTAAGAAACCATCCTAAAACTTAGTGGCTTAAAACAGCAACCACCATTTATTTGTTCATGGTTCTTCAGTTTGGGCAGGGCTCAGTGGGGATGGTTCATCTCTGCTTAATGTGATGTTGGCCGGGCCAGCTCATATGGGGCTGGCAAATCTGAGATGGCTCCCCTCCCATGTCTGGCACTTCATCTGGGATGACTGGAATGGCTGGGACGGCTGGGCCTCTCTCTCTACCTCTTTACAGTCTCCTATTCTCTATGTTCTCTATCCCTCTCTCTTCCCCCCCACAGTTGCCTTTCTCCCCAGCAGAGTAAGTGGACTTTTTAACATGCAGATGGCTTCCCAGGGGATGAAAGCCAAAGCTGCCAAGACACTTAAGGCCTAGGCACATCACTCCTGTCACATTGTATTCATCAAAGCAAATTGCAAAGGACACCTTCTTTCAGGGTGGTGGTGGTAGTGGATAAATTCCACCTCTTAAGATGGGAAGAGTGGTATACATGTGCAGGATGGGAGGAATTGTTGGTGGCCAACTTTGCAAGCAATCCACTACAGAGCTGGTTTGGAAGAGTGTATTGGAAATGTGAGCTTAATTTCCCAGGATGTTTCCTGGGAGCATTCTGATTAATTGCTGGACCCCAGGTTAGCTATCCAAATGTATTAGGCTGTTTAGTTACAGAATGTGGCATGCCCAGATTCATTACAAGTCCATAGAATGGAATAAATGCATAGTCCTGGGAATATCCAAGGTTCATTTCCCAATGCTGACTGGTACTGGCATCACCTTTGTTCTTTACTCCCTAGTACTTCTTTCTCTTATTTTCATCAAAGGCACACTTTATTAAAGAAGAGGTAACTCAAAATAGATCATAGATTTAAATATAACACTACAGCTATAAAACTTCTTGATGATAATATGGGAGAAAATCTTTACAAACTTGAGTTAGACAAGGCTTTCTTAGTTATGACACCAAAAGCATGATCTATAAAAAGTAAAAAAAAAAATGTACTTCATCCAAATTTAAAACTTCTGTTCTTTGATAGACAAAGTTAAGAGAATGAAAAGACAGGCCACAGACTGGAGAAAATATTTGCAAAGACATATCTGATAAAGAATTTTTATCCAGAATATATAAAGAGCTCTCTAAACTCAATAAGAAAACAGGTAACCCAGTTTAAAGAGTGGGAGAAATATTTTAACAGATACTTCACCAAAGAAGATATATGAAAATATGTTCAACACCATTATTCACCTACTAGCTGGATAAACTTGACCAACCTGGTTCCCGCTTTTATCTGCCAAATGTGAACAATGCCACCTGCTCTCCTAGGGGAGTGATCTGTAATGCACTGTGCAAATATAAGTTATGGTTAGAACTCCCAAAAAACAACTTGCACACATTTCTGTTCCTTGTAGAGGGCTGACTAGCCATTTTCTCTCTCTCCCTCACTGGACTTTATGTGACAGACACCCACAGATTGCTGACCATGACTGTTAGGTAACCACTGGCCACTAGCAATTTGAGGCAGGTCATTTACTGTAAGCTCAAGTGGACGTGGGTGTCTCCCACCATGCTTTTCCAAGCCAGCCTGGTTTTTAGGTTTCCCTAAAAAAATCTCCCACTACCTACTTTTTTCTGCCCTCAAGTGTCCTTATGTCCTTTCATTTCAAGGAACTTGCATCATTTGTGCCCCTTAACAAAGGGCTTTAGTTGTTCCTTGGCACTATCAATACCTAAGAGATTTACTTTGACCTTAATTTTTTCTTTGAATTCATTTGTAATCTGAAATGGATTATTTTATATTTTCATATATTATTTTTTTCTCCAGGACCTAATGTTAAATTCAATGCTGAATGCTTAATAAGGACACTGATTACCTAAGGAGTAAGTAACAGAATATTTTTCATCTAGTTTCTAAATTTGGATAAAGATGCTTAGATGAGCAGCTGCAGTATCAAAAATAATTCTGCATTTCTATGAATCCCAAAGGCCCCCTCCATGCATTTAACATTCCTGAAATTCCTAAAGTGAAAAAAAAAAGCAGTGAGAGGAATACACAGGTTTTGTTTTGTGTTGTTTAAATTTATTTATTTATTTGGCTGCGCCGGTCTCAGTTGCGGCATGCGGGATCTTCGTTGCCGTGTACAGGATCTTTGTGGCGTGCGGGATCTTTAGTTGCAGCATGAAGGGTCTTTAGTTGCGTCATGCAGGACTGGATCTAGTTCCGAGACCAGGGATCAAACCCGGGGTCCCTGTACTGGGAGCGCGGAGTCTTAGGCACTGAACCACCAGGGAAGTCCCTACACAGGTTTTTTTTTTAAAAAAAACCAAAAAGCAGCTTTATTGAGGTATACTTGACATATAATAAACTCCATTGAATTCACTTTGCACATTTTTCAAAAATTAATTTGCAGTTTTTTTGCTGATTGTTTGTTCTTTATTCTGGTCCATTGATCTGTGTGCCTATTCCTTCAGCAATACCATGTTATTTTGATTACTGTAGCTTCATAAATAGTCTTAAAATTGGGTAGTGTGCTTCTTCCAGCTTTATTCTTCGTTTTCAAAATTGTTTTGGTTAAAAATTCCATATAAACTTTAGAATAAGCTTGTCTACATCTACCCAAAAAGCCCACTGGGATTCTGATTGGAATTATGTTAAGTCTATTAATCAGTTTGGGGAGATATAACATCCTTATTATTTTGAATCTTCTAATCCACCAACACGGTTATCTCTCCATTTATATAGATCATTTTTTATTTCTTTCATCAGCATTTGAGGTTTTTTTGTATACAGGTCTGGTATATGCTTTTTTAGATTTATACAGTCATCCTTTGGTATCTGCGAGGGATTAGTTTCCAGGACCTGCCGCTGATACCAAAATCTGTGGACGCTCAGGTCCCATAGTAGGCCCTCCATATCTTCAGAATCCGTATCCATGGATTCAACCAACCACAGTTCAGAAACATAGTACATGATACAGAGTTGGTTGAATCAGCCAATGCGAAACCTACAGATATGGAGGGCCGACCATATATTTATTGAAAACAATCTGCATAAATGGACCCACACAGTTCAAACCCATGTTGTTTAAGAGTCAACTATACTTAAGTATTTTGTTTTCTGGAGCTATTGGAAATGATATTTTTAAAAAATTCATTTTCTAACTATTCTTTGTTAGTATATAAAAATACAAGTGATTTTTGTGTTTTGACTTTGTATACTGCAACCTTGCTAACCTCAGGAGTTATTTCATAGATTCTTTAGGATTTTCTATATAAATAATCATGCCACCTGTGAATAGGGACAAGTTTACTTCTTCCTTTCCAATCTATGTGCCTGCCTGCCTGCCTTCCTTCCTTCCTTCCTTCCTTCCCTCCTTCCTTCCCTCCCTCCCTTCCTCTTGTTGCACTGGCTAGGACAACCAATATAATGTTAAATAAGAGTGGTGAGAGTGGATTATTATTTGCATTTATTTTTGCATTATTCCCAATCACAGGGGGAAAGCACTCAATCTTTCACCATGAAGTATAATGTTAATTGTAGGCTTTTTGTAGATTTTCTTCATCAGGTTGAGGAAGTTCTCATCTCTTCCTGGTTTGCTGGGAGTTTTTGTCATGATGTTAAAATTTGACAAATGTTTCTTCTGTGTCAATTATATGATCATGTGAATTTTCTTCTTTAGTCTGTTAATGTGGTAGATTACATTGATTGATTTCTTTTATTGATTGATTTTTTTAAACTATTAAGCCAGCCTTACGCTCACCGTGTATATGACACTTGATGTTGGTATATTGTTCTTTTTATGTACTGCTGAGTTTTATCTGGTAATATTACATTGGGGACTTTTGTATCTATGTCGATGACAGATATTGTCCTGTAGTTTTATTTTCTTGTAATTTCTTTATCTGGTTTTGGCATCAGAGTAATGCTGGCCTTGTAAAATGATTTGGGACATGTTTTCTCCTCTTCTACTTTCTGGAAGAGATTCTGCAGAATTGGTGTTATTTCTTCTATACATGTTTGGTAGAATTCACCAGTGAAATCATCTGGACCTGGAGATTTTAACTACAAATTTAATTTCTTTAATATTTGGAGACTATTCAGGTTATTGATTTCATCTTGGGTGATTCTTGGTAGTTGGTGATTTCCGAGGAATTGGTCCACTTCATCTAAGTTGTCAAAGTTATGTGTAGAGTTGTACATAGTATCTGAAGTGATATCCCCTGCTTTATTCCTGATATTGGTAATTTCTTTCTTTCTTTTTCTTTGTCAGTCTTGCCAGAGTTGTATCAATTATATGAATATTTTCAAAGGACCGACTTTTGGTTTGATTGATTTTTCTCTATTGTGTTCATTGATTTCTGCTTTTACCTTTATTATTTCCTTCTTCCTTTGTCTTTATTTTGTTCTTCTTTATCTAATTTGTTAAGGTGGAAGCTGCAATTATTGTTTTGAGACCTTTCCTTTTTTCTAATATGAGTGTCTAATGCTATAAATTTCCTTTTAAGTACCGCTTTAGCTGCATCCTGCTGCACTCTTTCTTCTCTCCTTCTTGAACTCTGATGCCTTGAATGTTAGACCTTTTGATCTTGTCCTACAGTCCCCTGAACAATAGAGAAAAAAGCTTGAGAAAAATAAACAAAGCAAGGGGAAGACAGAGAAGGGCAAAAAGCCATGGGTGATCTCCCCACCCTCTTGAGACCACAGCTTCTCCAATAAGAAAAGTTCCCCTTACCCAGAGTCTTAGGTGCCTGCAGGCCCATGTTGCTACTGCTATAGCTGCCCATTGCCACCACAAGATTACCTGGGAACTGGGACACAAGAAAACAAAGACAGCAAACAAGCAAACAAGCAAAAACTGGAGAATTTTCCCCACTTTCTCTGAGCATTAGGAATCCTCTTTCCCACTCTTTGAACCAGAGCTAGAGAGATTCTTCTGGAACTCTCTCAGCATCCATTGTACACTTTTGTATTTGGGCTGACTTGAGTTCTTCCCAGGGGAACGTCACCACCAATTCAGTGGTACTTCAAATTCTGCCTTCTTCTCCAGTCTGCCTGCTAATGTTTACTCTTTAGAGTCCTCAGATAGCTGTTCAATGCACTTTGTTCAGGTTTTTTAGTTGCATTTGGTAGGAAGGATGAGGTAGAGTGTGATTACTCCATCTTACCCAGAATTGGAATCTTGTGACCTGTTGTTCTAAAATTACATGATCATTTTCATGGTGGTCAAATAGATGATTTCCTTCCTTCTTTCTCTCTCTCTTTTGTTTCTTCTTTTCTTTCTTTCATACATTTTCTTGACTGTGGTACCAAGTAGATTATTAGACCGTGATAAATAACTTTTGACTTGACTTTGTTGCAGATGGTGAAAATTCTTTTGCATGAGGTTTTATAAATATTACGATTTAGGGAAATGATTGGAATGCTTATCACTGGAAAACACTTTCTGCTTTCCAAAGATATATCTACCAGGATGAGAGAAGAAAAGAATCATAATTTAAAAAGTGGAGAATACTGATCTTATGGAGTCACACTGAAAGTGCAAAAGGATCATGTATCTGTATCTGACACAGGTATAAGTTACTTTTGCTCCTTTAAGCAAACCCAGTTCCATCCAAAGCCTTTTTCTCATGAGGTAATGCCAACAAATATATGTTAATAATTAAAGGAACGTAACCATGCAGAATGATTATGCATCAAATGCTATGTGTCCTATAGTAGTGATTGAACAGCCCTGCCTTCAGTCTGAGAAATGGAAATTGTGGAATTGGGAGAGAGTCAGTAAAACATAATCTTTCATGCAGATGAGGCTTTTGGTAAACTTTTCAATTAATTGCTTTTCTTTGGGCACTAGTATTGGTAAGCAGCTTTAAACCACAACTGAAAGTATAGACACTTATCTATAAGAGTGAAGTATGAGGAAGTGTGTGGCTTCTCTGTGCAGGTCATGTACGAGGTGGCCATAGCACAGTAATTAGCTCAGCTTCCTACACCACCCAAGCTATTTCTAATCACAGATGAACCAGTCACACGTCCTGTCCTTATTTTGAACAGACGTCTGAAAATGACTGCAGCATAATTCCTCAGTGATAGCTGAGGTTCAGAAAACAACATTAGTGTTAACATCCAAGTTCTGTTGAAAACATCCACAAAGCCAAATCCCCCAATTTAATAGGCTCTTTTGAAGTCTTGTCTTGTGAACCAACAATGTTGACATGTAATTCATCATTAGCTTAGAAAAACACTTACGGAATATAAATCAGCCTTGAAGTCTAAGATGGAATGATGCTCCTTTCAACTAGAGCATCCAACTCTGGTATCTGAGACCCTCTCTCCTTTTCTCCAGCAACTGTCATTTATCAGTCCCATCTCCCTCCTCATCTGTACCCTTTTGCCCACACTCTTTTTTTTTTGTTTTCTTTTTTAAAATTTATTTATTTTTGGGCTTCCCTGGTGGCGCAGTGGTTGAGAGTCCGCCTGCCGATGCAGGGGACATGGGTTTGTGCCCCGGTCTGGGAGGATCCCACATGCCGCAGAGCGGCTGGGCCCGTGAGCCATGGCCGCTGAGCCTGTGCGTCCGGAGCCTGTGCTCCGCAACGGGAGAGGCCACAACAGTGAGAGGCCCACGTACTGCAAAAAAAAAAAAAAAAAAAAAAAAAAAATTATTTTTGACTGGATTGGGTCTTCGTTGCTGTGTGCGGGCTTTCTCTAGTTGGCGGCGAGTGGGAGCTCCTCTTCGTTGGGGTGCTCGGGCTTCTCACTGCGGTGGCTTCTCTTGTTGCAGAGCACGGGCTCTAGGTATGCTGGCTTCAGTAGTTGTGGCACGCAGGCTCAGTAGTTGTGGCTCGTGGGCTCTAGAGCGCAGGCTCAGTAGTTGTGGTGCACGGGCTTAGTGGCTCCGTGGCATGTGGGATCTTCCCATACCAGGGCTCAAACCCATGTCCCCTGCATTAGCAGGCGGATTCTTAACCACTGTGCCACCAGGGAAGTCCTGGCCACACTCTTGAAATCAAGTCTTTCCCTCTGATACAATGCCTTTGTCTTACTTTGAAAATCTTCAATAGAACACACCGACCCCACGTTTAAACAGGAATAACCCAAAGCTCTGAGAGGTGGTGGGGCTGGCCACAGGCACACAGCTGGGTAGTCGCAGAGGTGGATGAGGCTTCCTAGCATCCCACTCCATTGTTTTACTCCAAGTCTTCTAGAAAGGCACTGTGCTGTTCGCAGAACCTCACCTCTCAAGACACCACATTGGATTTTTAATCCACTCACAACCAAAGATACCACACTGAGTTTTTCATCTGCTCTCAACTTTCTTTCCACACTTTTCTTTTTTTTGTCTTTTTTCTTTGTTGGCCGCGCCACATGGCTTGCAGGATCTTTTTTTTTTTTTTAATTTTATTTATTTATTTATTTTTGGCTGCGTCGGGTCTTCGTTGCTGTGCGCAGGCTTTCTCTAGTTGTGGTGAGCGGGGGCTACTCTTCGTTGCGGTGCGCGGGCTTCTCATTGTGGTGGCTTCTCTTGTTGCGGAGCACGGGCTCCAGGCGCGCATGGGCTTCAGTAGTTGTGGCTCGTGGGCTCTGGAGTGCAGACTCTGTAGCTGTGGCACACGGGCTTAGTTGCTCCGTGGCATGTGGGATCTTCTCGGACCAGGGCTCGAACCCGTGTCCTCTAGTATTGGCAGGTGGATTCTTAACCACTGCGCCGCCAGGGAAGTCAGGCTCGCAGAATCTTAGTTCCCCAACCAGGGATTGAACCCATGCCCTCTGCAGTGGAAGTGCGGAGTCCTAACCACTGGACCACCAAGGAAGTCCCTCTTTTCCGCACTCTTTTTTTTTTTTTTTTTTTTTTTTTTGCTGTACGCGGGCCTCTCACTGTTGTGGCCTCTCCCGTTGCGGAGCACAGGCTCCGGACGCATAGGCTCAGCGGCCATGGCTCACGGGCCCAGCCGCTCCGCGGCATATGGGATCCTCCCAGACCGGGGCACGAACCCGTATCCCCTGCATCGGCAGGTGGACTCTCAACCACTGCGCCACCAGGGAGGCCCCGCACTCTTTAAGTATATGAAAGGAAGTCACCTTGTGATGGTGTCAGAAGTTAGGACAGTGGCGTGATCCTGGTCATGATCCATTCCTTGATCTGAGCGCTTTGACCTGGGTGTGTTCAGTTTGGGACAAGTCATTGAACTATGCACTTTTCTTTAAATAAAACATTTATAAAAAGTCTACAGGGCTTCCCGGGTGGCGCAGTGGTTGGGAGTCCACCTGCCGATGCAGGGGACGTGGGTTCGTGCCCTGGTCCGGGAGGATCCCACATGCCGTGGAGCGGCTGGGCCCGTGAGCCATGGCCGCTGGGCCTGCGCGTCCGGAGCCTGTGCTCCGCAACGGGAGAGGCCACAACAGTGAGAGGCCCGCGTACCGCAAAAAAAAAAAAAAAAAAAAAAAAAAAGTCTACAGAATAGGGGTGACTGGTGGTGGACAGGTTGGGAAAAGCATAAAAGGAGACCAGTAGCATAGGGCATGAGCCCTGATTTTGTGCCTGGTCTTCCAAACTTAGTATTCTACTAATACCCTTTATTGTGCAACAAGTCACCTCTCTCATCCATCTTAAAAATTCATTTTCCTCTTAAAGCCCTTTATCCTGTTCTCCAGGGTACTTTTGCTTCCTGGCGCCTGCATAATCTTTGTACCATCAGCGCTGCTGAATCCTACTTAAAAAGGGGCATTTGCTGTAGCCAAAAATCAAACCAATAATCATGCAGGGATCTTAGCCCCACCCTGGGGTTCTTGCTTGTTTAATATTTGCTGTGCATGCTTCTAACAAGCCAGGGCATATCTGGATTTATAGTTTTCCTGCACATCCGTGCTCTGAGGCTCCAACAATATAATATGTGTGAGAGGCTGTAGCTTATTTTTTAAATGGCAGTGCTGAGACCTCTTGTTTCTCTGCTTTTACTTTGAATCTGAGATATAGGAAGTGCTTACTGGTTGAGGCTTCTGTCTGTCCCCCTTCCCCACCTTTCTTTTACAGCAGCAGAAGGGGCAGGAGCCCAAGTGTGTAACCAACAGTGGATTGAAAGCCATATATACATCCCTCCTCCCCAGAGCTGATGGAATGATGTTTTGTAGGTGTTCAGCACTCTGCCTTTTAGTATTCCTCTCTTATGTTTAGAGTCTTTTTTTGTCCCTTCCTCCATCTTTCTGCCCATCCCTCCCTCCCTCCCCAAAGGTTGTTCTTCAATGACATAGGTTGATCCGGGGATCTGTGTGGGAGACATCATTGCTGCACGTGGGCATTCTCTAGTTGCAGTTAGCGGGGGCTACTCTTCGTTGCGGTGCTCGGGCTTCTCAGTGCGGTGGCTTCTCTTGTTGCAGAGCACAGGCTCTAGGTGCGCGGGCTTCAGTAGTTGTGGCACGTGGGCTCAGTAGTTGTGGCTCACAGGCTCAGTAGTTGTGGCTCGCGGGCTCTAGAGCGCAGACTCAGTAGTTGTGGCGCACGGGCTTAGTTGCTCCGTGGCATGTGCAATCCTCCCAGACCGGGGCTCGAACCCGTGTCCCCTTCATTGGCAGGCAGATTCTTAACCACTGCGCCACCAGGGAAGCCCACAGAACCATAGACTTTAACCTTGGAAAGGGCCTTAGACCTCCAGCCTAATCCCCAGAGTAGGAACCCCCATGTCACTTGCCCCGCCAGCATCCTCCAGCCTTGTGGGAACATGTCCAGGCTCAGTGAGCTTTGACGGTGTCCCAAGATGGTCTCGAAGCCTTAGAAAGTCCTGCCTCAAACGGAGCTGAAACCAGCCTCTGGATAACTTCTAGACACTGTCCCTGGTTTTCACTTTTGGAATTATACAGAGTGAGTCTCCTTGTCTCTATCTTTTTCCAGGAGAAATCAAATCAAAACACAAGGATTCTATTTCCCTTAAGTCTAATTTTCTTCAGGCTATAAATCTAAAGTTTCCTCACCATTCAACAAACTTTATTCCTTTTTTTCTTCTTTTTTTACTTATTTACTTGCTATGAAAGGTAGCCCACCTTGGTCATTTTTTCGGTTCCTCTTTCTAGCATCTTCCAGCACATCTGTGTCATTCTCAAGTGGCCCCAAGAGTGAACCTAATTGGTATTCCCCGTGCAGTTGGTTCAGTGTAGGATAAACTAGTCTTTTGTGGTTTAGTGTCTGTCTTCTTCCCGGTCACTGTTGCTTCCTCTTATGTTTTAGAAGTGGCTTCACCTGCTAGCTCACAATCTGGGCAACTAGCTGACCGTCCTCTCCCAAGTCTGCCAGTTCCCCCCATACTGGGTATGTAGAGCTTAAAGTGGGAAGAGGAATACAAGACTTCATGTTTATAATCTCCTTGTAGGTGTCCAACTGGCTACTGCCTCTGATGATGTCTTCATCTGTCCTTTTTGCCCACCCGTATCCAATGCCCGCCCCGCCCCGCTCAGCCCACCTGTCCGTCTTCCTGCAGCCCAGGTGGACGGTTCCCACTCCTGGGGACGGCTCTTCACCTCAGATGTCCTTGTGTCTCAGAGGCTCTGCTTGCAGGCTTTCTCCAGTGTTGTGGGAACTGGCTCAGCAGGAGGTTCTGGAAGAGTAGGAGATTTAACAACCCTGGGGCCAGCCCTCAGTCAAGGCAGGGCAGGAGTCAGTGGATAAGTGCCCGAGCTGCCAAGTCCCATTGGTTGCAGTTCCCCAGAGGGTCCCCCATGGGAGTGCATCCCGGTTGCCCCCGGAAACAGCCTGCTCTGTAACTTGCGTCATCATGGACTTTTCTCTTTTTTCTCCTTTGTCACTTTCCCTGCTTCCGCATTGGGCTTCCTGGGATCACCTCCCCAGTGACCTACCCACGTCCTTGCCTCAGGGCCTGTTTTGGGGGGAACACAACTAAGATCCTGTCCTCTGCAGCTTTGTATCTTCTCCAAACTGTTGACTGAAAAAAAATGCACAACCTAAAAGTTGAGAATTCTGCTTTATTTGGCCGATTTTTTTGAGGAGTTAAGCCCCGAAGACAGCCTGCCTATTAGATCGCTCTGAGGGACTGTTCCCAAGAGGTAAGGGAGCAACAAGGATATATAGGAGTTTTTGCAACAAAAACCAGGTAGTTTGAACATCAAAAGATTACTGTTAATGAAGGGAAACGAGACATCTCAAGTTAGTGAATTTAGCGCTTTTCTATGTATGGGAAGATGCAAGGGTCTGGGCTCGTGGAAATCATTCCTTAGATATGCACCTTAGCTATCTAGGGCCAGTATCCTGCTTTTCTCCATCCGGAGTCCCCTCAGGGTGCACCACTGGGGGCGGCTGCAGTGGCTGAGGGCTTGGTGACTGCACCATCCTTTGTTTACTGATATGGCAGGTGACATTTTTCATCCACAAAATCTATTCTTCTTAATTCTTCTTTCCCTCATAGTCTACACAGAGCCCTACAGCACATCTCCTGAGTGTTACGCATTTGTGGCTTATGAAGTCCATTTAGTGGGTCATGCCAGCACTTTTGCAAAACTTAAATGGAATAGGGTAGAAAATACAAGAGGGCATCACACTTTAAGCATTGCTCTGCAGAACTTATTTTTCAGTCATATGAATGTATGTGTGTACTGACTTATAACATTTATTTCTTACTGTGGGTTGTGGTCAAAAAAGCTGAAAAGTCCCTGCTTTTACAAACACAGTTTATAAATCGATATTTCTTTAGGGTATTTACAACCATTGAACATATTACCATCCAGTCACAGGGATGTCAAACGAGGGTGTATGTGTCTTGATGCAAATGAGATACCTTGTATCAGAGGAGACATTCTCTTGAGTAAACGAAGGAAATGGGGCTAACCAAACCTGATTCCAAAGTATCACCACTTAAAAGAATTTAAGAAGATACATGCACCCCAGTGTTCATAGCAGCACTGTTTACAGTAGCCAAGACATGGAAGCTACCTAAGTGGCCATCAACAGAGGAATGGTTAAAGAAGATGTGGTATGTATATACAGTGGAATATTACTCAGCCATAAAAAAGAATGAAAGAATGCCATTTGCAGCAACATGGATGGACCTAGAGATTATCATACTAAGTGAAGTAAGACAGAGGAAGACAAATATCATATGATATCACTTATATGTGGAATCTAAAAAAAAGATACAAATGTACTTACTTACAAAACAGGAATAGACCCACAGGCATAGAAAACAAGCATATGGTTACCAAAGAGGAAAGGGGAGGGGAGGGATGAATTAGGAGTTCGGGATTAGCAGATACAAACTATTATATATAAAATAGATAAACAACAAGGACCTACTGTTTGGCAGTCAATCTTTTGTAATAACCTATAAGGGAAAAGAATCTGAAAAAGAAAAAAAATATGTATGTGTGTGTGTGTATATATATATACACACACACACACATATATATATATTATATAACTGAACCACTGTGCTGTAGATATGAAACTAACACAACGTTGTAAATCAACTATACTTCAATAAAAAAACAAAAACAAAAACTCCAAAAAATTCTTCCTATTTTTCTGTTTAGTAATATGTTCTAAAATAAAGCCTAGGGTGGAAGTGAAATTTTTCATGCCTGTAGTTTCCACACTCCATATTTTTACCTGTTTGAAAATTGCCCATCCTTAGTCTTTGATACTTCTTTGGTTTTCTTTAATATTTCCGTGATTGTGAGGGATAATTCCAGTCTGTCCACTACATTCTTTCAGGCCCTGAGATGTAGTTTCCCTGGATCGGGACATTTGAGCTCAGGTAAAGCACCAGTTGGGGTCTCACTGCTCTTGTTTCAAGGCCCTCGTCCTAATGTGTGGCTTTTCCTAGTCTGGTGATGGTTCATCTGCATAGAGGTGACATGCGCAGCAGGAGTTGAGAATATCTGGTTTTAGTCTGCTAATCAGTTCATGTTTCCACCGCTTCTCAAGTAGTGTCAAATTCATCTTGATATTCTCATCACTTTAAAACTCCTCATTTGCACGAAAATATATGGAATCTGGGCAGTTTGTGTCCTAACAGGATGAACAACATGTTGCCCTGGTCTCGTGACTCATTCAGCAATTCTGTCACATGACTGTGGGAGTCGCAGGAGAGGTGGGAAGCTGCCAGATTCCTTGGAGGCGTGACTGCGTTTAGGACCGGGGTCCTGAGAGCGCCTCAGCATCAGCAGAGGGTCCGGACCACCCACCTGGGCTCTGGGCTAGCTTGCTCTCTGCCTCACTCCCAAACTAATCCCTTTCCTGCCTTCCATTCTTGATACTCTCTAGTTCTTTTCTCTATTGTTTTTTTGTAAATAACTTTATGAAATAATTGTAAAAGTAACACTGGGCCATAGAAAAACATCTGAAAAGATTGAAAAGCATAAAATACAAAAAGAAAAGCTGATCACCTTTAATCTTCCACCTGAAGATAACCACTTTTGTTTGTTTGTTTTGTTTTTGTTTGTTTTTTTGGCCACCTGGCCTGTGGGATCTTAGCTCCCAGACCAGGGATTGAACCCACGCCCCCTGCAGTGGAAGTGGGGAGTCTTAACCACTGGAGCACCAGGGAAGTCCCAGAAGATAACCACTTTGAATATAGTTGTTTATAGGCTCTTCTACCTACACATTCACACAATTAAAATGATGTTATTTATCCATGTATTTTGGAGTCTTTTTATAAACTTAAAATTCATGGTGGACATCTTTTCATTCCAATTAATAGTGTCAACACATGTAAAAGTTTGAGATTAGATCATTCCCTAACACCATACACAAAAATAAGCTCAAAATGGATTAAAGACTTAAATATAAGGCCAGAAACTATCAAACTCTTAGAGGAAAACATAGGTAGAACACTCTATGACATAAATCACAGCAAGATCCTTTTGGACCCACCTCCTAGAGAAATGGAAATAAAAACAAAGATAAACAAATGGGACCTAATGAAACTTCAAAGCTTTTGCACAGCAAAGGAAACCATAAACAAGACCAAAAGACAACCCTCAGAATGGGAGAAAATATTTGCAAATGAAGCAACTGACAAAGGATTAATCTCCAAAATTTATAAACAGCTCATGCAGCTCAATAGCAAAAAAACAAACAACCCAATCCAAAAATGGGCAGAAGACTTAAATAGGCATTTCTCCAAAGAAGATATACAGACTGCCAACAAACACATGAAAGAATGCTCAACATCATTAATCATTAGAGAAATGCAAATCAAAACTACAATGAGATATCATCTCACACCAGTCAGAATGGCCATCATCAAGAAATCTAGAAACAATAAATGCTGGAGAGGGTGTGGAGAAAAGGGAACACTCTTGCACTGCTGGTGGGAATGTGAATTGGTACAGCTACTATGGAGAACAGTATGGAGGTTCCTTAAAAAGCTAAAAATAGAACTACCATATGACCCAGCAATCCCACTACTGGGCATATACCCTGAGAAAACCATAATTCAGAAAGAGTCATGTACCAAAATATTCATTGCAGCTCTACTTACAATAGCCAGGAGATGGAAGCAACCTAAGTGTCCATCATCGGATGAATGGATAAAGAAGATGTGGCACATATATACAATGGAATATTACTCAGCCATAAAAAGAAACGAAACTGAGCTATTTGTAATGAGGTGGATAGACCTAGAGTCTGTCATACAGAGTGAAGTAAGTCAGAAAGAGAAAGACAAATACCGTATGCTAACACATATATACGGAATTTTAAAAAAAAAATGTCATGAAGAACCTAGGGGTAAAACGGGAATAAAGACACAGACCTACTTGAGAATGGACTTGAGGATATGGGGAGGGGGAAGGGTAAGCTGTGACAAAGCGAAAGAGAGGCATGGACATATATACACTACCAAACGTAAGGTAGATAGATAGTGGGAAGCAGCCGCAGAGCACAGGGAGATCAGCTCGGTGCTTTGTGACCGCCTGGAGGGGTGGGATGGGGAGGGTGGGAGGGAGGGAGATGCATGAGGGAGGGAGATGCATGAGGGAGGGAGATGCATGAGGGAAGGGATGTGGGAACAGATGTATATGTATGACTGATTCACTTTGTTATAAAGCAGAAACTAATAAAAAAAATAGTGTCAACAAAATTTATTGACAGAAATTTCAAACACACTGAGAAGTTGAAAGCATTTTTATGGTGAACCATCATATGGTACCAATTAGATTCTACAAAGAACATTTTACTGTACATGCTGCATTGCATATGTATCTATCCCTCCACCCATCTAGTCTTTTTTTTTTTTTGCTTTTCTTTTCTTTTTTTGGCCACACCGCATGGCTTGCAGGATCTTAGTTCCCTGACCAGGGATCGAACCTGCACCCCCGGCAGTGAAAGCACCAAGTCCTAACCACTGGACCGCCAGGGAATTCCCTCAATACATCTACTTTTTAAATACACTTCAAACTTATAGACATTAGTACCCCCATGCTTTAGTCTGCATACCAGTATCATCTCAATTACTATTTGTGTCGTTGCTTTTAATAGCTATATCTATTTATTTACCTAGTCCCCTTTTAATGGACTAGTACAGTACTTTCAACTTTTTGTTAGTATAAACACCATCACAACAAGCATCCTTGTTTAAGCACACTCACCTGATTGTTTCCTTAGGATGAATTCTGGAAGTGGCTGCCTTAAGGTACATGTGTATTTTTAAGGATTTTCACGTGTATTGCCAGTTTGCTTTCCAGAAAGAGTGTTCCCAATTGTCCATCTGTAAGCAATATATAAGACTATTTTCCCATACTCTAACCGACACTAGATATTACCAATCTTTTAAAGTTTTCCTAATCTGTTTGGGAAAATATAGTTTCTGGATTTAATTTGTCCTTTCCCAGACTTCAAATCCTTTCTCATCTTGCTGTGGTGGTCAGTGCTTCCTGCTCCTCCTCCCCTGGTCAGTCTAGATTCAGAGGCCCATCTTCCCATTGCAGAGATGGGAAGTTCCATTGTCTGCTTGGGTGACTTTATGGGTTAGGCCCTGCCTCCATCTGACCCAGTTTTGTTGCCTGAGCCCCAAGAGGGCCATTCTTTCCAGTCTGATACAGTGTCATCCCCCCTTTCCCAGGTTTATCTGACTCACACAGAAAGCTTCTCCTGAGCACTGATCGTGGCAATGGTAGGATATTGGCATACATAGCAAAGCAAGAAAAATTTTAAGTGGACTTGAAGGAAGGACTTTAGACCATCATAGAGATAAAAGTTGAGAGCTTCTTGATACTAGGCTGGGATGTCTACGTCTCCGAACTCTGAGTTTTCATTGGGATGGTATCAGTCCTTTAGGCTGCTGTCTGCATCAGATTGTCTTCTGAGAGCATTTCCAGATCTAAGGTTCTCTAATTTTATTGGCAAAGCATGCCTTTTAGTTGAGGTCAAAACAGTCATTCTTAAGAACTTCAAGGACAAACAAGTCCTTATAATTGCAAACAAATGAGAAGCCAATGTAATAGAACAAACTTCTTACATCATAGACATTATAATTGCTCTGGTTTAAAAAATGTTTTAAAAATTGAGTAGAACAAAAGAATATTTATATAATACGGATAAAGTAATAAAAAACCAAATACGTCTGTGCTTTCCAGCCAGTTAAATAAGAAGAACATTACCAAAAAAGAATATAAGGGGACTTCCCTGGTGGCCCAGTGGTTAAGACTCTAGGCTCCCAATGCGGGGGGCCCGGGTTCCATCCCTGGTCAGGGAACTAGATCCTGTATGCCGCAACTAAGAGTCCACATGCCACAACTAAAAGATCCCACACGCGGCAACGAAGATCCCATGTGTTGCAACTAAGACCTGGCACAGCCAAACAAACAAACAAATTAATTAATTAATTAAAAAAACCCAAAAAACGTAAGTGTTACCTTGAAGTCCTTGTTATGCTCCTCCTGGATTCTAACCCTCCTATCTCTTCAAAGTAACCAATATCCTAACTTTGGGTTTATCATTCCTCTGGTGTTCTTTATAGTATTACTGGAATATGTTTATATCTATAAAATATATTATTTACATTTGCATGGTTTTGACCTTTGTACAAATGGACTCATACTGAATATATTCTTCTGTAACTTGCTTTTTTCACTCAATATTAGGTTCTTGAGATTTGTTCATATTGTTGCATGTAGTTATAGTTTGTTTAGTCGCATTACTATATGAAATCCCATTATATAAATATGTCATAGTTTATTCATGCTACTCTTGATGTGCATTTGGGTTATTGCTAGTTTTATGTTATAAGAAACAGTGCTGTTGGGATGATCCTTGTTCATTTCTCTGGAACGATGTACAGGAATTTCTCTAGGATAAATACTTAGGAGTGGAATTGCTGGATCATAGTACATATATAACTTTGACTTTCTTCAGTAACACCAAATGACTTACTAAAGAGATTGTACCCATTTAAAGCACCAATGTGTGTTTCTACTGCTCAACATCCTTATTAGCACTTGATCTTGTCAGATTTTCAAATGTTTGCCAACTTGGTTTGGTGTGAAATGGTTATCACTGTGGTTTTCATCATTATTATTGAGATTTTAGTGATAATATAATAGTCATAATAATGTGGCTATGAATTCTCATGGGGAAGTTTTTTCATCCTCCACTCAGTGCCCATGTACAAGACAAGAACTTATCTTTGTAGCCCTAGTACATGGGATGGATTTATTTCTAGTTCATTCTTTACAATGAGTGTGTAGACATTTGGAATATCAGCTTTGTGTAGGGAGATGGTGAGGGGAGGTGGGACATCTCCTTTTTTTTTTTTTTTTTAAGAAGACAATCAAAGCCACCATTTATTGAGAACTCTTTAAGAGGAGCTCTTGGCAGTTTCTCTATATAAGTAAGTTTAGTTTTCATAGTTTTATTTTTTTAATTTTTTTCTTTTATTTATTTCTTTTATACAGCAGGTTCTTATTAGTTATCTATTTTATACATATTAGTGTATACATGTCAATCCCAATATCCCAATTCATCACACCACCACCACCCCCGGACCCCTGCTTTCCCTCCTTGGTGTCCATACGTTTGTTCTCTACATCTGTGTTTCTACTTCTGCCCTGCAAACTGGTTCATCTGTACCATTTGTCTAGGTTCCACACATGTGCATTAATATATGATATTTGTTTGTCTCTTTCTGACTTACTTTACTCTGTTTGACAGTCTCTAGGTCTATCCATGTCTCTACAAATGACCCAATTTCGTTCCTTTTTATGGCTGAGTAATATTCTATTGTATACATGTACCTACCACATCTTCTTTATCCATTCATCTGTTGAGGGGCATTTAGGTTGCTTCCATGACCTGGCTATTGTAAATAGTGCTGCAATGAACATTGGGGTGCATGTGTCTTTTTGAATTATGGTTTTCTCTGGGTATATGCCCAGTAGTGGGATTGCTGGGTCATAAGGTAATTCTATTTTTAGTTTTTTAAGGATAAAATGAACTTATTTACAAAAGAGAAATGAGAGTTACAGATGTAGAAAACAAACTTATGGTTACCAGGGGGTAAGGGGGGAGGGATAAATTGGGAGATTGGGATTGACATATATACACTACTATATATAAAATAGATAATTAGTAAGGACCTACTGTTATAGCACAGGGAACTTTACTCAATACTCTGTAATGGCCTATGTGGGAAAAGAACCTAAAAAAGAGTGGATATATGTATATGTGTAACTGATTCACTTTGCTGTACACTTGAAACTAACACAACATTGTAAATCAACTATACTCCAATAAAAATTTTTAAAAAAAGCTGACCCCACTAAATTTTTTGAACAGCACACTAAGCTGTTTTAAATCTGAGCTACACTATTGTTTTGAAATAAGGAATTGGAGGTTATGCTCTGAGACTGATTTCTTATCCCAAATCAGAGGTCGTACCATATCCTTTGGTCATTCATTTCATTCAAATGTGAATTGATGGCCTGCTATTTAAGTCAGACCTCTTGATGGTAAGTGACAGAAACCCATCTTGAACCAGCTTTGGCCAAAGGGAGATTTTGTTTTCTGTAAGAGCAGGGGTATGCTGGTGGGCCCAAGGCATAATGGAACCAAGGGCTCAAATACTGTGAGATCGCTCTTTCTCTCCCTCTATCTCTGTTTTGTCCCTGCTTTTCTGTGATGATTTCATTCTCTCGCATTAGCATTCTCTACGAGACTTAACCTTTGTCATTGGCATATACAGGGATCATAGCTTCCTTTTACCATTGTATTTTCCTTTTACCATATTTTACGACCAGAGAAAAATCCTCTGAAGGATCTGATTGTTCCAGCTTGATTCCCGTGATTGTCCCTGTGGTCAGGGGTTAGGAAAAAGCCATCTCCACTAGAAGCATGTGGATAGCATGGGGGATGGTACAGTTCTCGAAAAGGAGGGGTCCTGTTTCCCTCAGAAGAACACAGTGGATGTCCATCACACCTAGAAAGGGGTAGCACCAGGCACTGTGTATTGGAGTTTAGCCACTCCCAAGAGGTAGTACACAAGGCCTGCTGATTATCATTTTGAAACCCAGAATTGCCATCAGTTCAGTTCCACGTTCTTTTTTCCCCAGAGCTTGAGCCTCTCAGTGAAGATAATAATAACTGACAGCAGCCAGTGTGTGACTGTCAGTTCAAGGACACTGGGTGGAAAATCATGCTTTCAAAATCCAAGAGAGAAACTACCTGGAAAAGAAACCATTCTACTTCTTATCACAGCAGAGCATGAAAGGCTTCAAGTGAAGTCCAGGTTTTCATCCTTGGGTGCTGGTGTTCCATCCTCTGTCAGGGAACCAGAGAATGTTCCAGAAGGATGAAGCCTCAGGTTTCAGCTGCACAGGCTGCAGCCTGTCACAGACAATCCTATGATGTTTATTTAAGGGATGTTTTCTGGCAGTGTCTTTCCTCACTTCTCTCTTTCTCTCTCTCTCCCTACCCCCGTCCAGTGTGTCTGTCTGTCTGTCTCCCTTTAATCTACATTTTATCATTCTACAGCTATGCAATTAGATGCTTGCCCTACTATCCTCAGTACACACTGCTGCAATTTTATTTTATTTTATTAGTATCTCTCGTTCCTGAATCCTGTTCTTCTCAGTTTTGCTACAATGTGCCGGAATTTTGTAAATTATACCACTGGTTTACTGCCAAGAACGATGTGCCAATTGCAGCTTTATTTGGGCAGCTTTTTTGAATCTTAAATACAGTATCTGTTTCTGTAAGTATAGCCTTCACTCAGGGAGATGGTGTCTCGCTTTGATGCTGGTGGAACAGCTCCAGCAGATCAGGGGTATGTAGACGAAAGTCTCGAGGGGAAGAAGCCTTTTGAGGAACTCTGGGTGGAGCGGTGCTTTGTTCACTGAAGCTCTAAGAGAGCAAGGATGTGTCTCCCAGATCCTCTCAATCAAACAGCAGACAAGAGTTTATGAGATTTGTGGATGTGGCTTTTGTCTAATGGAGTGAACTCCAAGAGATTCACAGGAGACCCACAAAGTTCTTAATGAGTTATATATTCAGAAATATTATCAACATAACTTCCCTGAGAAGTTTTCTGTCTACCTGGGAAGACAGAACCTACACACATCTGAAACAACTTCTGAAAAATCCAAACCCATATAAGATCAGTGCTAATTCAAAAATGGGACAGAGCATGTGAATGTGAATAGACTTTAAAGTGAAGATTAGAGAAGACCAACTAGAGGAGCTAGGCTTTGAAATAGCTTTTAAATCAGGAAAGGGGCTGAGAGGAGGGGAAGGGCTTTTCAGGTGGGTTGTATAAAGGCAGGAAGACAGAAACAAGAAGTTGTGAAATGGCACAGGATTTATGATCAGAAGAGTTCAATCCTTGTTTGCCTTGTACTTGATATTCACTTCATTCTCTGAGCTGAGATCAGAGCATGAACAAGGTTGCAAAGGGTTGCTGCCCTCCCCACATATACATGCTAGTCCCTGAATGATACCTCCCTCATGGGATTGCCCTAGGACTTACTTAAAGAGGCAGTGAAAATGAAGGAATCTGGTGAAGTTGTCATGCACCATGCTCATGGTTTATTACCAACTGGAGGAGAAAGAGGAGGGCATGTCAATTTGCTTGACTACCATGATCCCAACTAGAGGTTGACTATAGGAATGTTCAGAGGGGATATAATTTGAAAACATGTACTGCACTCTTCTCCCCATTACTGTCATTCCCTTTTACAGATGAGCAAACTGAGGCTCAGGAAAGGACAATGGCTTCCTCAGTCAATACCATAGAATTAGTGGAGGAGCTGGAACTTAATCCCAGGGCTCTTTCAATTGCATCCTACCAGAGAGGATGGCCATGCACGATTGAGGAAGCTCAGTCCCTGCTTGGCATTTCATGGGCTAGAGCATCCATGTCCTGAACAAATCAGGGCAAAGCACAGGCTTCCCTTAGTGCCCCCAGAAGCCTTTCTCAGATAGTCAGGTATCTTCCTTTGCAGGGAAGAAACAAAGAATTAACTAGACAAGGCTCTTATTACCTATGGGTGTTTCAAAATATTCTAAATCACTATTTTTCCAATTATTTTGACTAAGACCCATAGGAAGAAATATATACTGTGACCTATTATTTGGGTTAATATAGTATTTATTGTCCAATCAGAACACTTTTGAGTGTGAGGGAGTGCTAGTGCTAATAATGCTGGGACAACAGACACGAAATCAGACTGTCTCATGCAAACTGGGGACGCCCTACTGCACGTACACCTATATAATTAAAACATAAGTTGCACAAAGTAGTATTTATATTTAATATGTGCAATGAACCCTGACATTTTCAATTCTGTTCTATTTCACTATGAAAATACTAGTTATGGCATTAAATTGGGTCAAAAGTTTGAAACACTACTCTAGTTGATTGTTGGTACATGTGAGGGCTTTGGGATGGTGATGGGGAGGGGAAAAGAGGAGGGTATAGTGAAGTGAATGTGTGAGATGTACTGTAAACTTGTCCCATCTGAATATTTTTGGGGATGTTCTCCTCCAAGAAAAATACTGGTAATAAACATTGCCTTCAGTCTACTCCCCATGATTAGCAAAAGGTTTATTTAGATCCATCTTTCTGGATCCCCTTGTTCCACTTGGGACGGGCATCGTCTCTGTGTACTTCCACCACCCCCTTTTCTTACCCTTGGGCTTTTATCTGTTAGTCTGCCCCTGATTTAGAGGTGTAATGCTTCCAAGGAAGAGTGTCTCATTTACAGTGTCTGGCCCTCTGTGTACTTGCTCCTATATCTTGGAGTTGAAGCTGATGCTCTTGAAAAGCTAAATTGTCTTCTTTGCTCCACTCCTTCAAACACACACATTTCTACACAACTCCTGGACATCTCTCCTCTGTCTCAAAACTTTGCCAAGACATAACAGAGCAAGTCTTGCCTGCCATTCGGGCATGTGAGACTCACACCTGGGCTTCTTCAATCAATGGTCCCCCGTATATTAGGACTAGCTAAGAAGCCCTTGCAAATTTACCCACGGAGGAGAGAAGGGTTACCACTGTACCTTCTGTCCACCCTTCCTCAGGCTCTCCCAAAATGTTGGAACACTTGTAAGTGTTAGCAAAAGCCACGGAATGCGAGAGACTCAGGAGTCATGCTTCACAGCAGTAAAGTAACTTTCTGTAGGCTCCCATTTTGTAAAGATCTTTAGGACATGAAGCCATATAGAGAAACACAGGGGTTTTCCTGCCTCAAAGGATAAACTATGTAATATCTTGAGACTGAAAGTCACTTATTCCTAAAGCAGATTTTATCACCCAGTGATACGAATTCACGGACTAAACTTGACAACAGTTTATTTTACTAGAGAAGATTGAGTATGTGGCTTTTCCTGGGGGTTATTAAATTGAATGTATATATATATTTTTTCCTAAATCATAACTCATACAAGATGGTTTAGACAGAGGAATTTAAAAACACACAGAGAAAAATTTGGTGGCACTAAGATTCCTGACTATGCTTAATGGTTTAAAAGATTCTTGAAAAACATATTAGCCCAGATATAAGTTTATCTTATTTTAATATTTTTACCAGAAGCTCATTTACATGCATAGCAGGTCAAGGTAGTAGAAGCCTAAAATATATACATACTAAATTAAATAGAAAATGTGATTAGGAACTATCAAATGAGAAGTTTGTAAAACAAACCAAGAATAATAGTAATTATTTTAATATAGTATTTTAGAAACATATACCTATGCCATTTAACCTTTATTTTAATCTAGTATTTTAGAACCTATACCTATGCCATTTAACCTGTGAGGCATGGCCAATTGGGGTATATGAGTTTTAGGGAGATTCAGTTGCTGTCTTACCTTGGTTCCCTAGAAGCAGAGTCTGTGACTTGCAGGGGGACTGCTCTCAGGGAAAAGATGTAAGTGAAGAGGGGAAGGGAAAAAGACCCAAGGAAGGATACAGTCTCAGGTAAAATCTAGCACCGTAAGGTCCTCAGTCACATCCTGCAGGGTTGTACTTCCACCCACACCCCCTTTTTTGTCTTTAAAACAAATACTGCTTCTTTTTTTAAATTATTTTTTTTTTATTTTTTATTTTTTTTTTTTGCGGTACGCGGGCCTCTCACTGTTGTGGCCTCTCCCATTGCGGAGCACAGGCTCCGGACGTGCAGGCCCAGCGGCCATGGCTCACGGGCCCAGCCGCTCCGCGGCATGTGGGATCTTCCCGGACCGGGGCACGAACCCGTGTCCCCTGCATCGGCAGGTGGACTCTCAGCCACTGCGCCACCAGGGAAGCCCCAAATACTGCTTCTTATATCAGAATTTGTGTACATTACAATCTGGTCATGGCTTAGCTGGCTCAGGGTTTCTCATGAGGTTGCAATCAAGTTGTTGCCTTGGCCTGAGGTTTAATCTGAAGGCTCAACGTGTGTGTATGTGTGTGTGTGTGTAGATCTTCTTTCAACCTTATTCACATGATTATTGGCAGGCTTTGGTTCCTCACCACGTGGGCTTCTCCATATAGGACTCCATCAAGACTTGGCAGCTGGCATGCCCCAGGATGAGTGATCCAAGAAAGACAGTGAGAGAATGTCCAAGATGGAAACCACAGTCCTTTTATATCTCAGAAGAGATATAACATCCCTTCTGCTATATTCTTTTCATTAGAAGCAAAGTCAATAAGTCCATTCCAATAAGGGAGAGTTATACAAAGGTATGAATCCCAGGAGAAAGGGATCACTGGGGGCTGCATATCACAGTCTACCCTCTGGCACCCAGTGATCCATGTCCTTCCCACATGCAAAATACACTCACGCCCTCCCAAGGTCCCTAAAAGTCTTATCCCATTGTAGCATCAGCTCAAAGTCCAGAATCTCATCATCTAAATCAGGTCCAGGTGGAGATGAGGCTCCTTCTATGTACTTCCTTAACTGTAACTGCTTGAATACAGTTCTTCTCTATCTGTAGACCTGTAAAACCAAAGAGGTATCTTCTCCCCACATACCCAACCTACAGTGGTTGAATAGCCATAATATAACTGCTATAGAGATTCCTGTTAAAAATGGGGTTAAATGGGAGGCATAAAGGAATCCTGAAATCTAGCTGACCAAGTTTGGATAGTTCTTTCTTCAGGCCTCACAGTCTGGAAAGAATTCTTTATGGTTCTCTGCTCTATTCTCTAGGCTCTTGATTCCAGCCTCTAAGCAATCTTTCCTTTTCCAGGAAGGGTAACACCTATTTACAGCTAAGCAGCCCTGTGAGCCTGTTTCCTGACAGTAGAATTCTGGGAGTTCAAAGGGCTCTCCTCACTCTATAATGTCTCTGTCCCCCTCAGTCATCTTGGTAATATGTCTGAATATATATACCTCATTAAGAACTTTGTGGGTCTCCTGTCCATTAGACATTCTGTCCATTAGACAGAAGCCACATCCACAAATCTCATAGACATAAACTCTTCTCTGTTGTTTCTTTGAGAGGATCTGGGAGACACACCTTTACTCTCTAAAGGGACTCTTGAATGACTGAAAGTACCCTGAAGCACCACCTTGACTTAACAAAGGATTTGAGGGTCAAATCCTTGGCTTTATCTGTAGGCTGTGTTTTCCTGGCAGTGCCCTGGATTTGATCTTTGTTCAGAAGCCATTCAAATGTCCTTTTGACTTTACTACAGCTGCAGTGTAGCCCCTTTGGCAAATCATTTGCTAGCACTAAATCATCTGGTTCCCGTAAATGAATACCCTGTGGCCTCCAACAGTGAAAAATACCTTTTCCTTTTTCTTAAAGTTTATTTATTTATTTTAATTTATTTATTTTTGGCTGTGTTGGGTCTTCATTGCTGCGTGCAGGCTTTCTCTAGTTGCGGCCAGCTGAGCTGGGGCTACTCTTCATTGCAGTGCGTGGCCTTCTCATTGCTGTGGCTTCTCTTGTTGTGGAGCACAGGTTCTAGGCATGTGGGCTTCAGTAGTTGTGGTGCACAGGCTCAGTAGTTGTGGCTCGCAGGCTTAGTTGCTCCGCAGCATGTGGGATCTTCCTGGACCAGGGGTCAAACCCATGTCCCCTGCATTGGCAGGTGGGTTCTTAACCACTGTGCCACCAGGGAAGTCCCCCAAATACCTTTTTCTAAACATCCAAATCTCCAGTATTGTCACCGTTCAAATTTATATCCTGAAGCTGTACTGAGTGGGATAAAACCATTCCAGACAGGGCTTCCCTGGTGGCACAGTGGTTGAGAGTCCGCCTGCTGATGCAGGGGACACGGGTTCGTGTCCCCGTCTGGGAGGATCCCACATGCCACGGAGTGGCTGGGCCCGTGAGCCATGGCCGCTGGGCCTGTGCGTCTGGAGCCTGTGCTCCGCAAAGGGAGAGGCCACAGCAATGAGAGGCCCACGCACCGCCAAAAAAAACAACAAAAAAAAACATTCCAGACATATGAGCATAATGACACATGACTTATGTGTCATAAGAAACATGAGGCAGATTTTTCTCTTTTCTTCCAACATTTGTCAGCTACCAATTCTAAATCATATGCTAGGTATACAAGGCAAATTAGACGTGGTTCTCACCATTGAGCAATTTAGAGACATGATTTATCTCCACAAAATATATATTTTTAAATTAAGTCTAGACCTATGCTGTCTAGTATGGTAACCACTAGCCACATGGCTGTAAAAATTTAAATTAATTAAAGTTCAATGAAATAAAAAATGTATCCCCCCAGTTGTACTAGCCATATTTCAAGTGCTTAATGATCACACGTGGCTAGTGGCTATCCTGTTGTACAGCATAGATATAGAGCATGTCCATCATTGCAGAAAGTTCCATTGGATAACAATAATCTAGAGAAGAAAGCAGTAAGATCTAATAAAGATAAGCACTTATCCTTGTTTTAAATATATTTGTCTCTCCTCTCCCATACTAAAAAGTTTCAGATATCAAGGATATACTGCATACTTCTTCAGTAAATACTCTAACATGCTTCATAATAAAGAATGCTGTAAAACCATGATTCTTAATAATTTTTTGGATCACAGACCCTTATTAAAATCTACTAAAAGTTAGCAAGTTTTTCCCCAGGAAAGTATATTCATGTACCAAAAAGCATGTCCAATTACAAGGGGTTCATGGACTCTCCCAAAGCGCTTCCATTGTTCCTCTAGGAGGCCAGGGACCCAGGTTAAGAATCTTTACTATGAAGTGAGTTTGATTTTCCCATTGACTTTCAGTATAAAATTGATGATGCAGCTTACTGTTAAATATGATGACTCCTGATAGTAATAAAATTATAATTAGAATAAGGATGATGAGGGGGAAAACAAAAATTTCTGACAAAAGTTAAGAATGTATAGCTATCTTCAAAATAATTAAAAAATAAACCCAACCCTTTGAGCTAAAACTTTAACACAGAACCAGCAAATCTGTCAACTTGCATCATGTATCACAGTCAATACAGGAATGTAGTTTAGCAAATTGGCTACATCTTCCATTAGTTTCAAATGCTCCCTCTACCCACCACCGTCACAATGAAAAAACTTTTAGGGTGATGAAAGGAGCAATCTAGCCTTCTAAATCTAAATTCCTGGTGTAATTCTAATACATTTAATAGATATTTCTTAAGAGTGTGTTGGTTGCCTCAATGGTGTTAACTACCTGGACATACTGGATGAAAGGGTGGGATTCAGTGGGCCAGGAAGACCTGTCTTTGAACTTTGGAAAAAAGGAGTGACTATTTCTTTGCAAATCTGTTGATTTAGATGAAGTTTCTGCAAGGAGAGCAGAATTATAAATGGAATTGGCTCCAGGTATGGCTGAGGGACAGAATCCTACATGGCACTGAGTTTCTGATTTCTGAGCCAATGTAGAATTTGTATTTGTGTAGAAGAAGCACTGAAGCATTCTTTCCAAAGAGTGGTAATCTGAACCACATGAGGACTGATTAATGGTTTTCACGATAAAACCTCAATTAACCAGAATTCTAAAGGGATGGCCTTTTGTAAATAAGGAAGAGTTTGTTAGGAAACCTCCCTCTCTCCTTCCCTGCCAACTTCTCTCTCTCTTTTTATTCCTTTCTTTCTATTTTAACCCTGTGGAAAATCTTTCTCTAATATGTGTGAATTTCCTTTGCTGCTTTAGTAAGCTTTAATAAGTACAGTCTGCTGAACATAAGTTTGTCAGTGGTCTTTGATCTTATTGTATCCTTCATGATGTCCATTTTGTAGACTAGTCATCATTTTTTATAGAAGTTGATATATGAGTTTAGGCTGAATATAAACTGGGATTCTGGGGGAAGGGATAGCTAATATCCGTTTATTTTGTATTCTCTTATCTCCTATCAATGATAGGCAGTAATTTCCTGTTCATTTGTGAATCAGTTAGGATGCATTAAGCTGCAAGTGACAATGCTATTCACAATGGCTTAAATTGAAAGCACATTTATTATTGACCTAGCAAGAAGTATGGAGGTAAGATGTCTAGGGTTGATTTAGTAGCCCAATAAAGTCATCACAAACCCCAGGCTCTTTTAATAGTTTCACTCTACCATCCTCAGCCAAAAACCTTTTGTCCTGAGACATCTTACCTCATGGTTGTAAAATGGCTGCTATAGCTTCAGGCATTTATCCTTACACCATAGCTTCCAAAGCAGGAAGGGAGAAAAGAGGGCAAAAGAGTTTTCTTGTGCACTTTTCTCTTTTATCAGGGGGAAAGTCTTTTCCATAAGCCCTGTTCCCCCAAAGCAGACATATTTTTCCTTGTCATTGGCCAATACTGGGTTTCATGCCTACCCCTGGAACAATCATTGGCAAAGGGGAATTTCTGATTTAGAGTCATCACAGTTCAAGATATGCAGAGAGAGATAATGAGTGGTTGTGATCTAAGTGGAGGTGGATGGACCAATATAAGTGAGCTACTAATCAAGTTGCTAATCAAGGTAACCTCTTGAAATCATCTGAACTGTCTGCCTTGCAGGCTCTAATTTAAGTAAAGGCAGTAGTGAGAATGCCTGGTTTTGGGTTTCAGTGAGCTTGCCAAAGAAACAACTGAGGGCTTCCCTGGTGGCACAGTGGTTGAGAATCCGCCTGCCAATGCAGGGGACACGGGTTCGAGCCCTGGTCCGGGAAGGTCCCACCTGCCGCGGAGCAACTAAGCCTGTGCGCCACAACTACTGAGCCTGTGCTCTAGAGCCCGTGAGCCACAACTACTGAGCCCATGTGCCACAACTACTGAAGCCCGCATGCCTAGAGCCCATGCTCTGCAACAAGAGAAGCCACTGCATGAGAAGCCCGCGCACCACAACAAAGAGTAGCTCCCACTCGTCTCAACTAGAGAAACCCACGTGCAGCAACAAAGACCCAACACAGCCAAAACTTAAAAAAACAAAGAACTGAGCAAGCCAAAACAAGATGGAGCAATAGTTAAAAAAAAAAAAGAAAAGAAACAAATGAACAGAAGAGCTGCTTTACTCTGCCAGGGACGCTGCTACCTTGGGGGTGGTGATGCAAACCATCTTTATATCTCCTTTTGACTCATTATAAAGACTTGTCTCATGGTGTAACCAGGAGGGTTCCTCTCTTTAGGCAAACATTTACCACTCTTCAAATGACACCAGAGTTGAGCTTGTGGTCTTAAATTTGTGGTTTAACAATGCATGTAGTTTATTCCTGATGTGCCTGGTGGCAACGAGCAAGATCAAGGCTCACTGTAGGAGTTATGTGTACAGGTGAAGGCAAATGGAGAAAACTCAGAACCCAGAGTATAGAAATCCAGTTTCTGACAGTCGGCCCTGAGCTTGTTTGTGTAGCAGTCCTCTTTGATGTGTAACAAGGCTTTGGCATGTGAGGACTTGCAATAACCTCATAAAAGAGAATGTTCTTATCTGTGATGGTTGCAGTCCCTGCTGGTAAATGTGTGATCAAGATGGTGTTAACTCAACAGTCAGTGATCAGACTAGGAAGGCTAGGAGGAAAGATCTCTAAATTTAAGATTATCGCTTTGAAGTTTGGGGCCTGGTACTGCTTTAAAGATTAAGCATCTACCATTTACTGGAATTCAATATTTAACATGTTAAAAATGATTCAGTTCCAACTTCCAAATGAGTTTAAATTTTAAAATTAAGCACAGACTTTCTCTACGAGGCTGTTGTTTTCAAGGGTAGCAAGACTCATCACGAAATTTGACTTTAGCCGTGCCTCGGTGAGAGGTTTTGAATAAACATCCAGATCATCAATTTCAACACTCATTTCCTACAGATATACCAAGACAGCTTTATATTTCTTTGTCATTAAGATAAGACATTTGGGCTTCCCTGGTGGCACAGTGGTTGAGCGTCCGTCTGCCGATGCAGGGGACACGGGTTCGTGCCCCGGTCCGGGAAGATCCCACATGCCGCGAAGCGGCTGGGCCCATGAGCCATGGCCGCAGAGCCTGTGCTCCGCAACGGGAGAGGCCACAGCAGTGAGAGGCCTGCGTACTGCAAAAAAAAAAAAAAAAAAAAAAAAAGATAAGACATTTGATTTTCCTCCTTATCCTCCACCCAAGTTCATTTCATAAAATGGACTGATTCTCAGGTAACATAAACACCCACTTCTACTAGGTTTTCTTTGATTGCTGGAGAAAGTCTAGGCTGTATCTGAGTTATACACATTTTACTGCGTCTCCTCTGGCATGAGATTCATATCCATTGGCCTCTTCTCAGAGTGAAGTTGACTTTCTTTCAATCCCGAGTCCAGAATTTCAGTTGGCATGTGGTAATTCCAAAACCATTTGAGGCTCATCTTGATTGGCTCTGGCAGTCTCAGCCCAGCCAGGTTCACTCTGAGAGGTCCCCTGTCCCTTCATGAATGGCCACAAAAGCTTTTACTCTTGGCTCTGCGTTCTAATAGCCCCTCTTGCATGGACTGTGCCAAAGCAGTGCTTCAAAAATATTCGTCCATATCATGTGGCTTTTCTTGCTGCAGTTTCTGTTCTTTTTTATTGTAGGATCTGGAGACTCACCACTAGAAGACGATGAAGTCGCGTATTCACACGCTAGATATAAAGGTGAATGCTTTGCTTATGTGCTAATGAAGACCTGCTGATGCCAGGAGGACTTTCCTTTTTGCCCTGCAGAGCAGACTATAATAAAGTGACCAGACAACACATTTTAAGTTCTAATTACCTGTCGAGAAAACAACATGTTTTAAAATTAATATGCATATGCTCCCATTTGAAAGAAAATACAGAAAAACAAATGAAAGAAAACAAAAAGCATTTGGAAATCTCTGAAGTGCTGTCTTTCAGCAGCCCAGTGGTCATTTTATTCTCATCAGTTTCTTTACTGTCCTTACTTCTGCAAAGCCAAGCTCTAGCTGATGCAAGTGAAAATCAAGCCATGAGTTCTACCTAATTCATACATTACAGCCAGAATCGTCCAGAGTAAAACACCCAAGGTCAAATCTGGACCCAGTGCTGCTAATGTACTGAGATGAATGAGGAATGAGAAAACTTGATTTTCATAAGCTCATTTCATTGTGCTCTTTCTGAGTCTGGCTTGGCTCCTGAAATGATGAGTAAAGTGTGTTGCCCAATGAAACTTTAATGATAAAGAACTCCATCTCTACACATTTCCAGCAATCCACCCCCTCCAGCAGGTATAAAAAGCCTAACCAAGAACTTTCTATGCAGGCTCGGGTAAGTATGTCCATAAATATTTTCTAATGGTGAGTCGTTTCTCTGAAGCTTTGGGAGCCCTGAGAAAAGTGAGGGTAAATTTAGATTATTTCTCTCTGAATCCAGTTCCTTTTACAGTTGAGAAATAATTTGAAGAAAATTGATTAATAAAGTTCTATTGTGGCATTTTGCCCAGGAAATTTGTCTGCATTCTGGCAGGAGGACACTCCCCTGCTCTGTCGTGATATGTCTAAGTTATAAGAGAATCACAGTAGTACTGGTCAGCCTTTGGTTGGAGAGAGTCCTTCAATTGTTTTCCACACAAGTGAACAACCTTTCTAATATAATGACTGGTGTCTATGTCCAGGTGTTTCCCACCATGTTCCACATTTGCTTATGACCTGTGAATACAAATACTCATTTGTATCCACAGCTCCTATATTACTGCCTCAGGAATTAACAAATCCAGCAAAGCACAAACTTGTTAATTAGATGTTTGGGGTAAGGTGGTATTCTGATTCCTAACACTTTTTTTTTTAACATCTTTATTGGAGTATAATTGCTTTACAATGGTGTGTTAGTTTCTGCTTTATAACAAAGTGAATCAGCTATACGTATACATACTTAACACTTCTTTTTTTTTTTTTTTTTGCGGTACGCGGGCCTCTCACTGTTGTGGCCTCTCCCGTCGCGGAGCACAGGCTCCGGACGTGCAGGCTCAGCGGCCATGGCCCACGGGCCCAGCCGCTCCGCAGCATGTGGGATCTTCCCGGACCAGGGCACGAACCCATGTCCCCTGCATCGGCAGGCGGACTCTCAACCACTGCGCCACCAGGGAAGCCCCCTAACACTTCTTAATTGAGAGTTTTGAAAAATCTTTTTTTTCTTCGAGTCCCTTATTGAAAAATCTTCCTAAAACACATGCGTACACATGTGACCCTTCACATGTCCAAGAGGGGCTATATAGTGCCCTCAGATTATTGTTCCCAGTGTTCATCCTCACTTTGCAGCACTGCAAGTGTGGAAGGTAAACCAGATGCAGGAAAATATGTGCCTGGCCTAGAGCTTACCCGGAATGTTTAAGAATAAATACTTCTTAGGAAATTGTTTTCATTGTCATTTTTTTTTTAGTTTTAAAACTTAGAGGCAAACCATTGTTCACTGGGAGATTAGTTCTAGATCCTTAGGCCCCTACACAGTGTCTGGCACAAGTGCATATACTCAGTCAATGTTTTTTTTAATTAAATTGATAATTTATAAAATTTATAAAAGAAAAAAGAAAGTGAAGTGTAACCAACATTTAATGTGGCAAGCATTGCTTTTGATTCTTTTACTTGGAATGCCATCCTGTCTTCACAGTAATTGAGGGAAGGAGGAAGGCGTGTAGAGATATGTTATTATTTACAAATGAAGGAACCTCAGATTAGAGAGGGGAGGTGACTTGCGCAGACTCACACAGCTAGCAAACATTATGTTTGAGTCTGAAATCCAGATGTTTTAGCTCAACATCCAGAGTTTGAAATCCAGATGTTTTGGCTCAACATCCAGAGTTCACTAGGAGCTCATGAGTCTGCTACATGACACTGCTTACCCCGGGAGCTCCACAATGGCCCAGGGAGATGAAAAAGTTTTCCTGAATAATCGATTTAGATTTCTCCCTAAATAAACCCTGTCTTAATTGAAGCAGCATAAGAGCTTCCTTTCTCTAAACCTCTACGTTAAATGTTTCGCTAATTCACTTTTAACTCATGCTATTTGCATGCACTTCAAATTCAAGTCACTCACTGAATTTTTAATTATTATCACTGCAGGGCTGTTAAAATGTCAAAATATCTTCCAAAGGTTTGTCTTGGAAAGTAATCCAAAAGAAATTCCTTTTGCGAATAAATAAAAACAAGATTTTTTCCCCCCCACATGTTGACAACAGCACAGCTCTTGGATGTGTAGGCAACTCTGCTGGAAGGATTTGAAGACTCAAAATAGCTGAGTAAAAAAAATCTGCTAATTGCATGGTTGTACTGAAATATGCGAATTTGTAATAAATGTATATGCAGGTCATTCTCTAATGGACCTGCTGCCTTAACTATTTGTCCTGGGCACATTTGTGGAAAAGACAACCATAATGTGTGTGTGCTAAGAATTGCGGGTCTGCCGCCTCATATTAGTTTACTCTAAAATCGTGCCCCTAGGGCTTCCCTGGTGGCGCAGTGGTTAAGAATCCGCCTGCCAATGCAGGGAACACAGGTTCGAGCCCTGGTCCAAGAAGATCTCAAATGCCGCAGAGCAACTAAGCCCATGCACCACAACTACTGAGCCTGCGCTCTAGAGCCCACAAGCCACAACTGCTGAGCCCGTGTGCCACAACTACTGAAGCCCGCGCACCTAGAGCCCGTGCTCCGCAACAAGAGAAGCCACCACACTGAGAAGCCCACGCACCCCAACAAAGACCCAATGCAGGCAAAAATAAATAAATAAATTTAAAAATAAAAAAAATAAAATCGTGCCCCTCCTAAACTCACGCCAAAGTCCAGAAGCTGGAGGATGTGAGTGTTTTCAACATTTGAGCGAAAAACAAGTAGAGAATTGGACGCTCTTCCAGTTTGTACATCTGTGGAATTGTGATCAGGACGTAGAATGTAAAGAGGATTTGCCTTTAGGTGGAAGGGTTACAAGAGACTACCCAAAGTTATCAGTCAGAAGAAGGATTAAGGAAGTAGGCATGGGTGTGAGAGGGGTAGGAGATCAGAGAGGAATAAGAATTTGAATCATACAACTTCAAAGCTAGATGGGACTTTTTTTTTTTTTGACATTTTAGCACCGATATAAATATAAAATTTAATCAGAATAAAAATAACCATTGTAGATGGGACTTTGAAAATAATCTCATCCATTCCTCTCTCGTATAGACTATGAATGTGGGTCCCTGAAAATTTTCTTGAATTGTCCAGGTTACTAGGAGATGATAGAGTTAGATAATATCTGCCCAGGCCTCTTGACCCTGCCCAGTATCCACCATACTCCAGTAGCTCACTGCTTTCATTGTCTCCCTCTGGGTCTCCCATATTCATTCTACCCTCATCACCCTCTGCCCTCTCCAATGGGGATTTCATTTTCTCTCTCTGGAGCCCAGTTCTCAGTCAAGGATTTCACAGTTTGGCCTGTGAGATGGTGACAAAAGGGTAGTGAAGGGGACCAGTTGTCAAGAGAAGAGGCTAGAGCTGGGGAAGCACAGAAGCCTTGCAGTCCAGCAGGGGAATAGGGCAGACAGGGAAACTAAGAGGAAGTGAGGCAGTGGGGAAGTTAGGAGGAAGGGGTTGGGGAGAGGACAAAGACAAAGAGGTCAGGCGACAGATGACTTTTCAGATTTAACATCGTGAAAGTCCTCTGACGGGCTATCAAAAGTGCTTCTTTGAGCTTGAAAACACCAAGTGCATTTTGGAGTTTCCTTGTGGGTGGTCTTTCCTATTACAGTTGAAAAAGACAGGCAGAAAGAGAGAGGGGGAGAGAAATATACCTCACTTCTAGTAGTCATAGAAGCCAGTAGGTTCCAAATGTTAGTTTAATTTGAGTGGTAGGCATCTATGGATTTTTCCAGAATTTATCTTAAGGACTTTTGATTATAGAAGAAATATCCACAACTTGGCAGTGCTAAGCAAACATACCCCAAAGGCTTCTCATTTACCTGTGATCTTGCAATCTCTTAGCTTCATGGCTTACCTGGAGCCATCACCAAAGAAAGAACTGAAACATGTTAAATTAGTTCAAGAATTCTTTTATAGGACTTCCCTGGTGGCGCAGTGGTTATGAATCCACCTGCCAATGCAGGGGACACAGGTTCGAGCCCTGGTCCGGGAAGATCCCACATGCCCGGAGCAACTAAACCTGTGCGCCACAACTACTGAGCCTGTGCTCTAGAGCCCGCGAGCCACAACTACTGAAGCCTGTGCGCCTAGAGCCCATGCTCCGCAACAAGAGAAACCACCGCAATGAGAAGCCCGCGCACCGCAACGAAGAGTAGCCCCCGCTCGCCGCAACTAGAGGAAGCCCTTGTGCAGCAACGAAGACCCAACACAGCCAAAAATAAATAAATTTATTTTTTTAAAAATTCTTTTATACTTAGAGGAAAATAATGGAGATATGTATGCTGTTTTGTACTTTACTTCAGGGTCCAGATTTTTCTCATTTAAAAATGTTAGCATATACAGACTAGATGTATAAACCCAAGAGGAAGGAAACTTTGTTCAAGGAAAGCCTGGAGGCCTAGCGTAAGCTCTTGCAAGACTGCATCCAAGAGATCAAACTTAATCAGATGTAGGCTAAGCGTGGGGCATCACTTCTCCCCAGAAGGTCCAGGAAATACTGCTTGAGTCCCGATGGTAGCACCCATTTGCAGCTGTCTGCAAAACATTATATGATGAAAATATTAGGCAAAGGAGATGTCAAAGCACATAAGTAAAAAAAAAAAACAAAAAAACAGTCCATGCACGAGACCTGGACAGAACTGTTGGTTTTCATGGCTGAGAAGCAGCCAGAAACACATCATTAGAAGAGAATTCCTGGCAAAGTGAAACAGGGGATTTCCTCCTTCTTGGCCACATGATGGCGCACGAACTTCACTCACTGTCAGCTCAGGTGCTGGGGTGGAGGGAGAAGCTGGCAGCCCTAGGGAGGGGGCTCCTGTTCAAGGCATGGAGAGCCTGACAGGCTTGAGGGAGCTAGTCTCTGGTCCCCATTGACTGTGCGGTGGCCACTGTGGGAACTTTCGAGGAGCTAGTCTTGCCCTACTAATTTTATGGCCCTCAGCGACACCTTCCAAAGGCCCAGGGGAGAGGTTCTGATTTAATAGTGTCATCCTAAGCTGTGCTCTGCGCAACTATGAGACCAAATCAAAACACCCTGGAACTTTGCCATTGGAGAAGGGTGTCATCTCTTACCTAAATGGGGCTTAACTGGGGACATCTGAAAAAGGAGGTAGCTTCCCAATGGGGAGAAATTGTTCTGTGACGTTAAGCCCAAATTATATCCTGTGGCAAAACCCTGGAAACTGTTGCTTCGTTCACATTCATTAAGATCGTATTAAATGCTTTTACAGTGAATATGATACAGACTTGGAAAAAAATCTAAATTAACCAATTATTGACTCCCCTGCCACTCTGTATGGATGGCTGGGGTTAAGGTTCACAATGGTAACAGTTGCTCTCAAGGGAACTATGTATCTAGTTAAGGGAAATATTCAAAAGAACAAGCATTCATTGAACATTTACTATGTGCTAGACACTGTGCTAGATGCTTTTTTTCAGTCCTTGTAAGAGGACTTGTAAGAGTCTTATGACATAGGTAGAGGTATTGACTCAGAGAGGTTAAGTAACTTGTCCAAGATCACACAGCTACTAATGGAGGAACCTGGACCCATATTCGTATATGTCTGACGCCTAGTTCCATGATCATAACCTCCCCACCGAGAGACAACTTAAAAGACATGGGGCACTATTTGGAGGTCCAAAATCTGGAATGCAGCCAGCCAGGGACTTTGAGAGTGAAGAGACACATTTTCTGAAGATGTCACTTGCTATTTCTCCTCTCCTTTGTTTCTGCTACCTGCAGACACCCCGTGGTGCTCCCCCATCAAGGTGAAGTACGGGGATGTGTACTGCAGGGCCCCTCAGGGAGGATACTACAAAACAGCCCTGGGAACCAGGTGTGACGTTCGCTGCCAGAAGGGCTACGAGCTGCATGGCTCTTCCCAGCTGATCTGCCAGTCAAACAAGCGGTGGTCGGACAAGGTCATCTGCAAGCGTGAGTAGCCCGGCCCCATGTTGGGGCCTCGGGGCCATTCGGGGCCAAAGTTCTTTTGCTCTGAGATCAGGGATTTTTACTGAATGCTTTGTGGTCTTTGATGAGAAAAACTCCCCTTGTGAGCAGAAGCCATGCGTTAGTTCCTAAGATATGGCGGAAGTAAGATGACACATTTCAGACAGAGGGGTGCGATCAGCTGTTTGGAAAGGGGGAGGGAACAGAGGTCTGTTTAGCAAAGTGCTGGCCCCAGGGCCAGCTGCCATCAAGGGTCATCTGCCATCAGGGGTCCCACAGAATAGCATTAGAGACAGACATGTAAAACCGACAGAAGTATAAGAATGGTGCTGTGCCATGGACTCCTGGCAGTAGACACAAGCGTCCCCCGCCCCCCCCCAGGAGTAGAACTTAGGGAGGCAGGGAGAGAATTACCGCGGAAGGATGCTGATTCCATGAAAGGCGCTGTGCCTCAGGGGAGAAGGTTGGAAGCACATTTCAGGGGCTGACTTTTAGCTTCCTGGAAAGTCATCTCATTTGGGAAACTGCAAGGGACACAGCATCGTTGAAATGCCTTTTAGATGCCATTGCTGTTCAAAAGCGCTATCATGATGGAGCGCCTGTTGTGTGCCAAGCATTTCACATATATGCAATTTTTGCAACAATGCTATTGATGTGGGTGCCATTACTTTATTGTTGGGAAACTGAAGTTGGGGTCTGCAGCCTTGTGATCCAGTCTAGGCAGACTACGCCTCTGGGGGACTATAGTGAACACTTTCAGTGCTTCCCCCATACGTCCCTGGATGCCCTGCTACCAGTTCTGTGTGTCCATCCCCCAGCTTCTGGGCGCTTTGCTCTTAATGAATTGTACCTACGGTTGATCTTCTACCAAGGAAGAAGAGGCTCTGCGCTTTCAGAGGACTGCTTTCTTCGTTCTGACAGGGAGAGCATTCCCCATGGGCAGCCTGTAGCTGCCCAGTACTGACTGGTAAAGGATTAGGAAAGCCCAGCTGCCCTGCCTGGAGGCAAGGCAGACTCAGGCATCACTCACACTCCAGAGCTCCCCTGCGGAATCAGGCTGAGGCTGACCTTGCCCGGCTTCCTCCCCTCCCCCGTCCCGCTTCCCCCACCCTTCACTGGTCTCCCCTGGGAGCACTTTCTTAATCACTTGCACACAAATCCTGGTCTCAGCGTCTGTTTCTGAGGAGCCCAGCATAAGACCGTGGTTTAGCTGGGATGCCAACCCAAGCCAGTCCGGTGTAAAACTTCGTGTCCCTTCTGTGTGACGTGCAACCATTGTTACCAAATGCAAGTTCATGTGCCCGATGCACAGTGAAGCCAAACAAATCGAAGCATCGGAGTTTGGAGCAGAGAAAGGTTATGGCAGGACCAAGCAAGGAGAACGAGCGGCTCGAGCCCAAACCCACCGCCCCACCAACTCCTTGAAAGGGTTCAGCACAGCATTTTTCAAGGCCAGGTGAGGGAGGGGTGTTGCAGGGTACACAATTCAGCTTGTACACAATTCTCTGATTGGCTGATGGTGAGGAAACGGAGGTTAACATTCTAGGCGCCAGAAGGTCTGGGGGCTACGCGCTCACGATCATCAAGTTAATTTCTTCCATTTGGTGGTGGTTTTAGCATCTGAAAAACTCAGGGAATTTGCATCAGATGCTATTATCTGGGTACTTAAGAGAGGAGCTACAGCAGAGGGTATGGGGGAGGGGTCTGCCCCGGGAAGGGCCCCGTACGGTCCTGCTCGGTTACACTATCTATCATTTCTCTACTATCAGTTAGATTTCAATTTACTTCACCCTATGCTTTCAGAGTTTCTGGACTCTGAAACTCCATGAACAAAATCTAAGTAATACTGAATCTCTGGTTTTCTCTTTCTCAGAAAAGCGATGTCCTACCCTTGCCATGCCGGCAAATGGAGGGTTTAAGTGCGTCGACGGTGCCTACTTTAACTCCCGGTGTGAGTACTATTGCTCTCCAGGATACACATTGAAAGGGGAGCAGACAGTCACGTGTATGGACAACAAGGCGTGGAGTGGCCGACCAGCCTCCTGTGTCGGTAAGAGAATATCACCAGCCCTCAGGAGGAGTCTGCTTTGGGAGGAGCAGGGGGTGTCCGTACAGTGGATTTTTAAGGAAGCATCCATGTCCCGGATGTAAAGCATAAGCACCCGGTTTTGCTTTCAGTGGTTCTCTTCATCCCTATTTCTGTGGCTCAGCGCAGACCTAGCCTCAGTCTCTACGCTAGAGTTGACTTCACAACTCATGGCTTTCCTCTGACTTTTGTCTCTCTCTTGGATTGCGATTGAGGCAGCTGGAGGCTGGCAGAGGTACGGGGTAATCCCGCTGCTTTAGTTCAGGGATCCGCCCTGTAGCACTGAGCAGAGTTTTTGACATTGGCCGGACATTCCTGCAGAGAGCATCTCTGTGTCTTTCAGCCTGCAGAGGTAGTTCCATTGTCATCGACTCCGGTAGTCAGCAAACACTCAGTTTGTAAACTGGAAGGGATTTGGCTATTTTACCTTAGTCTGGATTCGTTGGGCAAATAGTAGTTCTGAGTTCTTAGTTGTGGTTCGGGGAGCTGGAAATCTTTACAAATGCAAATTCGGGGCTCCACCCCAGACCTGCTGAATCAGAAACTCTGGGGATGGGGCCCAGCACTTGGTGCTTTAATGAGCCTTGCAGGGCATTTCGAAGTGCTTAAAGAGAGAGCCGCTGATCTAAGGGCAGTGCTTCTCCAACTTGGGAATCACCTGGGAAACTTGGTAAAAATGCAGCTTCTGATCAGTAGATCTGGGGTGTAGCCTGGGATTCTCTAGGGCAAGGTTTCTGAATCTTGGAACAATGGATATTTGGGGTCAGATAATTATTCGTCCTGGGGTCCTGTCTTTTGCACTCTAGGATGCTTAGCAGAGCCTTGGCTTTTACCCACTAGATGCCAGTAACATCTCCTCCCAACTCCCACTTGTGACAACCAAAAATGTCTTCAGACGTTGTCAAATGTCCCCTGGAGAGAGGAGAGGAAGGAGAAAAATCACTCCCCCCCACTCCTTGACAATCACCCATCTAGGGGCAGTGGGTCCCTTCTCCCCACCCCCGCCCCTGCTACTTATTAGAATCACCTGAGTATCTTTGAGAACCTAGCCATGCCTTGGTCCAACCCTAGAGATTCTGATTCAATTAGCCCGATGTGGGACAGCTGGAGGAGGCGAGTGGCATTATAAAAGCTTCCCAGGTGGTTTTCATGTGCAGCCAGGATCCAGGACCGTTGTCTGAGAGCAGTGGATCTCAGAGTATGGTCCCCTGATCAGAAACAGCAACATCAGAAATGCAGATTTCCGGACCTGCAGGATTGCTGGATTCTGATGCTCTAAAGGTTGAGAACCTGCCTTAGAAGATCAAATTAGGGAAGAACTTGAGTACCTTTTTACTCAAAATAGTGCCCAGCAGTTTCAGCACCAGCAGGAAGCCTGTTGGAAATGGAGAATCTTGGGACCCATCCGAAGCTGGCAGATCAAAATCCACATTTTAAGAAGATCCCCAGGGGATTCCTATGTCCTTTAAACATTGAGGCAGACTGCTCTGGGACAGTGGTTTTCAACTCTGGCTGCCATTTAAATCTGAATATCTGGGGCCCTGGTATTTTTCCAAAACTCCCCCAAGTAGTTGAAAACCACTGTCCCAGGAGACTGTTTACTCATAAAGTGTTAGAGCTGCCAGGACCCACCCCAGCAGAACATTCTAGTCCAATCCCCCATCTATGGATGAGGCCTGAGAGGTCACCTGACTTGCTTGATGTTGTGTAGAGACAAGCCTATGTCTCCAGGCTTTCAGGCTCAAAGTCCCTGAATCCAGAGACAGCTCTGGCACTGAGGTGCCAAGGCAGCTGGCCACAGGAGCCTGGCTCCTACCCTGCTTGGGTCTGCCCATCCTCCAGAGAGTCCTTCAGCTCAGTCTGCCCATGTGCTTTACCCCAAGGACTCCTTCCTGACTGCTCAGAGCCTGGAGCAGATACTTCAGGAATGAGACTGCAACTGGATGCTACCCTCTGGGGGCAGTTGTACAACAACTCCTCTGGCCTTGGTCCCCAGGGTGTGTTCATGATGGTACCACTGCCCACTGTATCCCTTGGCAGCATCAGCCATTCTTACTCTGCAGTTATAAGGGTAATGAGCTATAGCCGGGGGACCTGGCCAAGATATTGTTGCAGGAAGGGGGACCCCTTCCAGGGCCCGAGCGTGGGCTCTTGTCTAACACCCGGAAATGAGTTGTCCAAGGAGACACACGTGCTGACAAAGCAAGAGACTTTATTGGGAAGGGGTGCCTGCGAGGAGAGCAGGAGGGTAAAGGAACCCAGGAGAACGGCTCTGCCACGAGGCTCACAGTCTCAGGTTTTATGGTGGTGATGTTAGCTTTCTGGGTTGTCTCTGGCCAGTCATCTTGCTCGTGCCCATACTTGGTCTGACTCAGGGTCCTGCCTGGTGGCGCACACATCTCTCAGCCAAGATGGATTCCAGCGTGAGGGTTTCTGGGAGGTTAGGGCGGGACATATTGTCTGCTCCCTCCTCCTTTCGGCCCCTCCCGAATTCTTCCAGGTTAGTTTTTTTTTTTTTTTTTTTTTTGGCTGCGTTTGGGTCTTCGTTGCTGCGCGTGGGCTTTCTCTAGTTGTGGCAAGCGGGGCTACTCTTCGTTGTGGTGCGCAGGCTTCTCATTGTGGTGGCTTCTCTTGTTGTGGAGCACGGGCTCTAGGCTCGAGGGCTTCAGTAGTTGTGGCACGTGGGCTCAGTAGTTGTGGCTCCTGAGCTCTAGAGCACAGGCTCAGTAGTTGTGGCGCACGGGCTTCATTGCTCCGCGGCATGTGGGATCTTCCCGGACCAGGGCTCGAACCCACGTCCCCTACATTGGCAGATGGATTCCTAACCACTGCGCCACCAGGGAAGTCCCCAGTTTAGTTTTACAAACATACTATGGGCTGGCATGTCTTGTCCTCCCTCCTTTTGGCCCCTCCCGAATTCTCCCGGTTAGTTTTCAGCAGCAGCGCTGCGGGACCTCCTGCTGTGAGACAACTCAGGCAAGCGGTTGTCATCGTGCCTGGCCAAGGCAGGCAGGTTTGGTCAATGGTTCCCTACCAATGCGAGCGAAAACCTTCTACATCAGAGTCACAGCCTGGACCTTACCTTGTATCCATCTGACAAGAGCACCAGGTCCAGATAATTACTCAGATAACCGACTCAGATTTATTCCGAGCTTTTCTTTTTCTAGGATTTAGGTAGGAGTTTGAATTGATCAGTAACTGGGAAGGCAGAAAGCATTCTAGGTATTTCCAGCAGAGGAGAATTTAATAAGGGGCATTGGTTACAAAAACATAGGAAGAGCTGGAGGAGCAAAAGAGGAAAAACATTGTTACAAGGGATTAGTTGCAGCAGAAATCCATAGCAACCAAGGGCTGGGGGAGCAAAAGTGGCCTGGTAGTGTTACCCCAGATCCAGAAGCTCACGCTGATGTTGACATGTCTGTACCTGACACCATCATGGATGAGAATGAAGTCAGGAGCCCAGGAAGCCCTTACTGAAGCCCCTGCCAGAAGCATAATGGCTTCCATCTTCTTCCTGCTTTCTATTCTCATGAGAGTGCCTCCCATTGGCAAACCTACCTGGTACCCAGCTGGCAGGAGGAGTCCAAGAAATGTCATTTCGTGACTTCTAGTGCAGGCAGTAAAAGGGAGATGACAGAAGAACTGAGCACCAACAGAATCTTTGGCACAGCAACCATTTTCTGAGGTCTTAGACATCTCCCCGTGAATCACTAGTTCTCAGCAAGGAGAAGAACGCAGAGCAGTCCTGCTCAGCCAGTGCACGTAGGATAGCGCTCACGCTGTGAGCTCTGGACACGCTCCTTTGGAAGGACATGACCTGAGGCCAGATGTTCAGGTCAGAAGAGCCCCTCACAGATGTTGCTTTCACTCTCTCCCCTATGACTTGGTATGTGCAAACTAGCTCTTCAAAGCAACCCCTCCCCCCCATTTTGGACTCTCTCTTTCCTCACATTGGAAGGGCCAGAGGTGATGGGATGGGAGGAGATACAAATCTTCATGCTGAGCAAGCTTTGGCAGAATCTTCCAGGGGTCACACTGTTCAGATGTCCAGATTGTGTGCAACAGTGGAGAGAAAATGCTGATTATTCTCAAAAAGCAACAAGCATGTCTTAAGCCAGACCAGATGGGCCTGGAACCTTCCCAGAGGGAGGGAGAAAGAACTAAGAAATGAACCCCAGTTTCAGGGCATTTATCTTAGAGCGGGCCAGGGCAAGGTTCAGGCATCTTTGGGGGAAGGGGAATTTGTGCACGCAGTGAGGGGGGTGGGTAATGGTGAAAAGGGTACCCGTGAGCCACAAGAGAACAATGAGCTCCCAGGAAAAGGAGAGAAATGGACAAAGCAAGCAGGCAATTCTTTCTTAGATTTTGTGACAGATAAGCTGGAGCTTGTCCCCGGTGAATTTTACTGCAGGGATATCATGGACACTTTTGGCTTTAAATGTATTATTAAATTCGTTTAATGACTTTGTTTGTGTGTTGGCAAGGCTCAGGGGTCCTTGAGCACAACTCAGAGCCTCAGCCTAGTTTAGGAGCTGACACATGGTGGCCGAGCATTTCCCAGATTTCCACAAAGCCTTGAACAGTGCCTCTGGGCCAGAGCTGTACTGAGTGCTGAGGAAATCATCTTAGTTCTCCTCCAGATCTGGAGGGAAGAGAGAACACTGGGCTTACTTTTCACTCTGAGGTGGTGGTCTTTTCACTTTTCACTCTGTGGTCTGGCTAATTTGAAAGGACCGCAAGTTAAAATTCATTCTCTTATGCAGCCCACGCTCTGGCAGTGGGCTCAAATCCATGGTTATTTCAGAAACAGATATAGATAAAAATCAGTCAGTGTGGGAGAAACAACATACTGCAAATTGCAGGAGGGTAAAATATTTAGAGAGCCGCAACTTCCATTGATATAAGAAAAAAAAACATAGACTGTAGTAACTATTGTTTGGGGAGATTTTTTTTTCTTTTTTCCCATTTTTAGTTCATTTCGGTTACATTGGCATTTAGTTAGAACAATGGACAGTTAGAATTACAAGGCCTCGTCTAGAGACCAGATTTTGAGTAGACACACGATCTCTCCTTTAGACCAACAGTTTTTCCTAGGCCAAAAGAGAAAGAGACCAAAATTCAAGTAAGTTTAAAATCCATGGGCAATGAAAACCGAGCAGGTATCTTTGGACATGCAGGGAGCCCCATTTCGTTTTTTTAACAAAGGTCCACATACAAACCAACTTGGTTTTTGGAATTACTCTTTGCTTGTTTTATATTTCCTACAGAACAGAATAGTTGGAGAGTTAACACAAATGGAGGTCTGGAATAAAAAAAAAAAATCTCTGATTTTAGATATGCAAATTGATGGAATACGTTTCTGGCTTCCCAATCATCTGACAGCTGGGTTGACCCAATGACCCACAAGGAAGTTTGCTGGGCTGAATGGTATTATTTCCAGAGATTCAGTTGAGGATACAGATATCATAGGGCTAAGAATAAATGTGTCAATGCATTGGGTTTTTTTGTTTGTTTTTTCTTTCTTTTTCTTTTCTTTTATTTTTTTACATCTTTATTGGAGTATCATTGCTTTACAATGGTGTATTAGTTTCTGCTTTATAACAAAGTGAATCAGTTATACATATACGTATGTTCCCATATTTTGTAGATGCTCTTAAATCATATTGAATTTTTCCTGGGTTGACAAATACACATTTTCTTGCAAACTTTCAGGAAGCTAGTTTCAGCTTTGCAACAAGTTGCAATTTTTAGTTTGGTATCTTGCTTCTGATGATAGTGACTTCTAATTGTGGAGTTCTTTGCTTCTCTTCTTGACTCTTCTGTCCATTGGGGAAAGTTTTCTAATATCTCATGGTGCCAAAGAAATGGAACCACATTCCAGAGACATCCGCAAGGATTACACTCTAGCTGGGTGAAGCAAGCAATGGGGCAAGTTTTCCGTGTCCAGGTTTGTTCTGCCTCTGTCAGTCCCTTTCTTCCTGTGCCCTAGGAAATGACCGCCTCCTTCCTCCATCACCAACCTGCCGAAATTCCCCATCCAAACAACTGTGAAGAATAACATGGTTCTTTGAAACCACTAAGCTTTGTGTGGTCAGTTGTTTGGATGGGGAATTTCGGCAGGGCTCGGTGGCTCACATAGTAATGGCTGAAGTGCCTGATTGGGGCTGGAGGATCCAAGATGGCTTCACTCCCATGCCTGGCATCTCACTCAGAGGCAGCTGTACTGGCTGGCATTTGACTGAGTCTCTTTCTCTCTCCCTTCATAATTTCTCAGTTTCTCCACATGGCCTCTCCAGTCAGATAATTGGACTTCCTTAGACAGCAGCTGGCTTCTGAGATAGTGAACAGCAGAAGGTGCCAGAGTCTTTAAGGGCCTACACCTGGGACTGGCGTAGGGTCACTTTCCCTGTATTCTATTAGTCAAAGCAAGTCACAAGCCTGGCACAGATTCAGAGGGAGGGGAAACAGATTCCACCTCTTGCTAGGAGGAGCTGCATGTATATAAGGGGATTACCGGTGGCCATCTTTGCAGGAAATTCACCAGAGTATCCTTTGTTAGAAATCAGAGCTTAGAAATCATTAGTGAAATACATCTTGGAAGATGCCATACCAAATTTGAGGAAAAAAAAAAAAAAAGGTGTGATTGCTTATATCCCAGTTCAGGTACTGTTACCAAGGCCAAAGTCATAATGCCTTAAACAAGATAGAAGTTCTGTTCTCGTATAAATGTTTGTCCGGGGCAGTGTCCTAGACCCAAACTCCTTCTCATTTGTCCTTCCATCCTCAACTTGCAGCTTTCATCCCACAGTCGAAGATGCTGTTCCGGCTCCCCACCTCATGGACATTCAAATCAGGGTGGAAGGGGGGGGTAGTAGCCACACATACTTTTTGAAAAGCACATCACTTCTTCTGACAACCCACTGGTGGAAGCCATCCCATGGCCACACCTAACTTCAGACAAGCCTGGGAAATATAGTCTTTATTCTGGAGGGCCACAGGCCCAGGGAAACTTCTTTTGTGCTAAAAAAAGAAGGGGGATGGGAGAGCAGGTGAACAACCACTAGTCTCTGCCACGTCGACTGTACAGATTGAGAGGAAGTTGGTGTAAAAGATCGAGGGAGAAAAGAAGGGAGAAAAAGATTAGTTAAAAAGCCAGTTGGTGTAAATCAACTATACTTCAATAAAATAAAATTTAAAATTCAACAAAAAATCGTATTATATACCATATATGTAAAAGAATTTATAGAAACAATTTGCATAAAAATTGAGGTTCTCATTGCAATGATCAGTTGTATTTAATAAAGAAAATGTATAAGATAGTTCCCAAACGTAAATCCAGTTGGAATGAGTTATGGAGGACATCAGAGAGGAAAGGAGCATTAAATGGAGTCTGCTTGCTGTGAGCAGCTGTGATGATCCTTTACATTCTTGAGATAAGAATATCACCTTGGGCTTCCTTCGTGGCGCAGTGGTTGAGAGTCCGCCTGCCGATGCAGGGGACGCAGGTTTGTGCCCCGGTCTGAGAGGATCCCACATGCCGCGGAGCGGCTGGACCCTTGAGCCATGGCCGCTGAGCCTGCGCGTCCGGAGCCTGTGCTCCACAACGGGAGAGGCCACAACAGTGAGAGGCCCCCGTACAGCAAAAAAAAAAAAAAAAAAAAAATATATATATATATATATATATATATATCACCTTGCCTTAGAATGAGGTGGAGGGAGTGAAGAAAGCGCATCCCCACCCCAGGTCAGGCGGTCCCAGACACAAGTTACTGTTATGTTCTGAAGCACCTATTCTTCATACCTCTAATAGTCGTGTTCAAACACAGGTCTCCACTGGAAAACATTATTTAAGCAAACATTTTAGGATGCAGTTAATTTATAACCTTAGTTTAAAGGGTTTTTTCCCCTTGTTATCTGTTGGCCAGAACATTTCCCTTTTCACCCTCTTTCTTATTTTCACTACCTACCACCTACCACCTACCTGATTAGACGTGTTCAATATTCCCAGTTATATAGTTTAGCTTCTCAGATAAACAGTAGTTGATACAGTGCAATATATTTGTTTCTGATATTTTTCTATGCAGAGAAGAAACTAGAGCACAGAGGAGGGAGACAGTTTGTCAGATGTCTCCAGTGAGTGGGGCAGAAGCCAGGCTTTTCACGAGAGTTGCACAGTTGCCACACAATAACTGGCTCTGTGGGCATCCTGACTCAACAGGGAATCATGATTATGTTTCTATAGTAACTTCGTTTATTTCATTCATGGAAATTTATAATAACTTAGAAAAAGCAATGATGGCCATGGCTGTATAATAATAGGCCTCAGTTCTGGAGCATCTGCAGAAGGGCAGGCCAGCTGGTCTCTTGAGCTGAAAGAGAGGCCATGACGCTGGAGGATGCAACAGAATTCAGTCCTGCTGCCGCTCTTAAAGGATGTAAGGGGAAGCTGGAGCCGGTGACCATGAAGAATGTGGAGAGGATGGAGGAAAACACTAGGTCAGCAGCAGGCAGACATACAGAAGTGTTCGGCTGATTAAAATAATTGAAAAATATGCGATCATGTCTTAGAATCTCAGACCACAAAGAAATTACAAAAGAGAGGAGATGCTTCCCAGTCTATACATGGGGACGATAATAACAGTACTTAGTCTAGTAGGTGGTGGTGAGAATTCAATGAAATAACGCAGGGATAGTACTTCGCCTGGGGTGGACAGGTAGGAGGGTTCCGTAAATATTAGCTATTATTTTTAGTGCTTTATTTCTTCTTGTTTCTGGCTTGGAAGAGCACCACTTCTGAAAAATGAGGCCAGTTTCAACAGATCATTGTCAGCTGTCAGAAGCTGGCTTTCAGAAGCTCTGAGACTCTTCACCCAGGTAACCTAATTTGGAGTGGTGTTTGCTCAGTGTCAATATGTCAAGTTTATAGGGAAAACAACCCAGCCTATCATCCAGCTGTTTAGTTTACGTGACACAGAGGGTAAGAGTATCTCTTCACTCTGACAATGTTACTCCAAGAAAATCTGGTAACACTAAGTAATTTTACAGTGAAATCTATCTCCTCTCCTCAGCCCCTCCCTTTTGGCTTTAAATTTTTAAAAAATAAATATGCTTTCTATTATGAGGTTGCCAGCAGGGGGCAGGTATTGTATACTTGTCTTCCTGATTCACCCAAAGCTGTGAAATGTTCATCTGAATTGTAAAGTATGTCTTCTATTACCTATCATAGTAAAACCAGAAAAAGGGGGATTCTTTTTAAAAACGTATCAACTGGAAATAGACACCTCTAATGTATTTAAAGCAGCTTCCATTGCACCATCACATTTATAAATTTTATCAATTCTAAGAAGCATATTTTTTTTCACACTTTACTATCCCTGAAATTAAGATGCATCTCACAATTGATAGTGACTTAGATTCAATAAAATATGGTAGTTATTCAATTTAGGATTAGTGTATTAGGGCTGTAAATTCACACTCCATTGAAGCATGCCATAGAATGAAAATGAATTTGGATAGCTGAAGACAAAATTGTTTAACAAATTATTCATAATTTCTTACCCTAAATAAAATGAGAAGTTATTGGACAAGATGCAGGAGAAAGTATATGAAGACTTTACTTGGTGCATTTAGGCTCTCAAAGATGTTTGTAATTCAGAATCGAATGACATTTCATTTTCATTCAGGCTGTAGTAGCATGTAAATAATTACCAGCTGACATATAAAGCAATGCAAATCTACATGTTGTTAATTTACTCTGCCCTCTTTAAATACATTCTCTACCTATTCAGAATCATCAAGTAGAATTTGCCAAAGTTTGAATTCCCCCTTCTTCTGATTTCACTTTAGCTATAATAAGATGAAATCTAACGGAGTAAGAAATTGACATCTCATTTATTTCTAGCCTTCATTATCAACCCATCCTTGGTAGTGAGGGGACAGAAATTCTATTACCAGGTAGAGAAACTATTTGGGGAACTTTGGGAGGTCTTTGGAGGGTCAGAACCAAGGTAAAACTGCTGTCCCGAAATACAAAACCATAGGTGTGGCCCAGTGGCAGTTGGAGGGGAGAGTGGACCCAGACAGATCATTGTTTAAGATATTGAGGAGTATGTTGGGAATAGACACAGCCAGGAGAGAGAGAGCTGGTTCCAGGGGTAAGTGCTCTAATTTGGGTTATAATTCACATTATCATTATTTACATGCCTGGCCTTAAATAAATCACTCTCTGAGCCTCAGTTTCCAGATCTGTAAAATGAGAGCATTGGGTAATTCTTTTAAGCCTCCATAGCATTTACTTTTCTTTTAATAAGGAAATAAATAAATTTATTTATTTATTTTTGGCTGCGTTGGGTCTTCGTTGCTGCGCACAGGCTTTCTCTAGTTGCAGTGAGCAGGGGCTACTTTTCATTGCGGTGTGTGGGCTTCTCATTGCGGTGGCTTCTCTTGTTGTGGAGCACGGGCTCTAGGCGCGTGGGCTTCAGTGGTTGTGGCACGCGGCCTCAGTAGTTGTGGCTCGCGGGCTCTAGGCGCGTGGGCTTCAGTAGTTGTAGCACATGGGCTTAGTGGCTCTGCGGCCTGTGGGATCTTCCCCGACCAGGGCTGGAACCCGTGTCCCCTGCATTAGCAGGCGGATTCTTAACCACTGTGCCACCAGGGAAGTCCCTATAGCATTTACTTTTATGTAGCCTGGGGCAGTGCCATTTTATACCTCGTGTCATATTTCATATATGGTAACATAATCCCCCAACAGACTGTAGACTCTGAGAAGTACATGGTTCTCTTGCCTTTGTGCCCACCCAAACCCAGCAGTTGGAATGATGCCTTGGGGAAGGCAGGTACTCACTAAAGATTTGTTGCCTTGAATTGAATGGAACTAGATGATACCTAGGGCACCTTCCTCTAGTCTCCTATGACGCTGTCTTTAAAGCAGGAGGGACTCACAGTGGCTGAATGACTTCTAGTTGAGTAACTGCCATATTGCCAAGTCAGCAGGCAGAGTTTGGAAGCCTGGGGAAGAAGTTGCTGTAGCTAATAAATTACCCCACGAGACACCTAGCAAGGCCAGATGTTTGCAGGTTTAGCCATGCACAGGTGAGTACTCAATCTTTAAAACTAGCAGGCAAGAAGGGCCAAGATGAAGGGAGGGAAGAGAAATACAGAGGGGTGAAGAAACCCTTCAAAAGTGGGGAGCACCTAGACCTTTGGGCATGTCAAATGCTGGGTGTTGAACCCCAGGTTGATGAGATATTTCCTGCTGATGGCGAGAATATCCTGGTTCTGTTTGCAGATATAGAACCTCCTAGAATCAAGTGCCCAAGTGTGAAGGAACGCATTGCGGAACCCAATAAATTGACAGTCCGGGTGTCCTGGGAGACCCCTGAGGGAAGAGACACAGCAGATGGCATTCTCACTGAGTAAGTGCAACTTGGCAGCTGGAATGATTCTGCCTCTTTTATGTGAGACATTGACTACCCAGAGTGAGGAAGTGTATCTATGCTGGTCAATTTATGCTTTCAGACTCAGTACAGCACTCTTTCAGCCATTCCTCATTCATTTCCATATTTTTCTTCACCGTCCGACATACTATATTTTTCACTTTCGTTTTTGTTTATTGCCTGTTTATTGCCACTACAGTATGTTCGCTGCCATATCCCTAATGCCCAGATCCATGCCTAGCACATAGTTGGTACTCAGTAAATACCTGTTGAAGGAAAGAAAGGAAGTAAGACAACGGGGTGGTGGGAAGAAGGGAGGAGAAGAGACGGAAGGAGGAAGAGGAAGCCAACTGGTAAATTCAGGGATAGACTCACCCCCATTGCCTGCCAGGGGGCCCCCCCAGACCTTCCTAAGCCACCGCCTCCCTGGGAACGTCTGTGTCTCCCAGGTGGAGCCTGATGTTGCCCCCCTTGTGCTCTGTGAGTGTGGTTTAGTGCAGAACTTTTCTATCCCTTGTGTTTTGGCACCTGCTTCTTTCAAAACATTTGATTTTTATTTTTTAAAACTTGCAACCACATTAAACACTTAAAGAAGCAGCTTATAAAAAAAAAAGAGATGGGGGCTTTCCTGGTGGCGCAGTGGTTGAGTCCGCCTGCCGATGCAGGGCACACGGGTTCATGCCCCGGTCCGGGGTGATCCCACATGCCGTGGAGCGGCTGGGCCCGTAAGCCATGGCCGCTGGGCCTGCGCGTCTGGAGCCTGTGCTCTGCAACGGGAGGGGCCACAACAGTGAGAGGCCCACGTACCGCAAAAAAAAAAGAGACGGCGTCTTCTGCCTTCTTCCCTACCCCCATTCTCCAGGACCCACTGCATGAGTAGTTTGAAATACATCCCAAATGTTTTTAAAAATGGGTGGTTCCCTTCGGGGAAGTTCAGCCACATGTTGTTCTAATCTAGCATATGGGCCTGTGCCCCTGCGGCTATTTGCTGGGCCCCCACCTTCCCTGAAGGCCACTACTTCATGTCAGCATGTTTACATCCATGCCTTAAAGTTCAAGGTCCTGCTAGACCTCCTTACCGAGTTTCCATCTGTGGGCAAAGAATACCTCTGACTTACCCCCTGGTGAGCCATACAGCAGGGAAAGACTTTCTAGAATCCTATCAACCCAGGCTGGGCAAGAGGAAATGTTTTTAAGCAATTATTGGCCATAATAGAACATCTTCTACTAGGAAGAGCCTGAGTCTCTCACCCGTAGCAGGACATTTTGTTCCTACAGCCTGATAATTATCTCCCTGTGTACCATCTAGCTTAGATCATATTTGTTATGTTTCCCCTTGTAACTCCTCAAAGATAAACTTTGAGTATTAAGAAAAGTATTTATTTGCTGTTGTATACATGTCACAAACCCCTAAGGAGAAACTTTAGGCAATTAGGATGAAAAAATAAATCACAGTTGATAGAATCAGGGATTGGGTTTTAACTATCGTTGAATCTTTTGGAACCCAGCACAATGCCTGGCTAACCCCTAGCCCATAATAGGTTCTTAGATTTTTTTTCACAACTGTGATTGCTATTGAAATCTGGTATAATAAACACACAATATCAGGTCATCAGGCGACTCTATCAAGCAAGGGTATTCACCTTGGCATGTCTGTGGGTAACCTGTGTGTTATGGTTAGAAATGTGACTTTTTTTTTTTTTTTTTTTTTTTTTTTTTTTTGCGGTACACGGGCCTCTCACTGTTGTGGCCTCTCCCGTTGCGGAGCACAGGCTCCGGATGCGCAGGCTCAGCGGCCATGGCTCACGGGCCCAGCCGCTCCGCGGCATGTGGGATCTTCCCGGACCGGGGCACGAACCCGCGTCCCTTGCATTGGCAGGCTGACTCTCAACCACTGCGCCACCAGGGAAGCCCAGAAATGTGATATTTTGAAGGCGAGTCTTAGTAGCCCCGACGCCTCTGTTCAGGGCAGCTGTCGGCTTCCTGAGCTCTACAGCTCAGAGCCGGCGGAGGCGTGGAGCAGGACGCTTCCTTGGGCAGAACGAGGGGTTCAGAGAAGGCCGTCTTGTCCCCTTTTCAGCTCTTGCTTGGCCTCCTTGCTTCTCTTGACATTTCTCTTCCCCATGTGTTTTGGAAGCTCCTGTTATATCGTCCCCTTCTAGGAGGGAAGGTTCTAGTGTCAGGCGCTGAGACAAGTGCTTGCTGTGAGCTCCCTTAAGTTACTCCTTATGACTGTTATTTGCATGTCACAGATGAAAGAGTGTCTCCAAGAGGTGAGCAGCCACTCACATTGGACGTCTGATTCCTTTCAGGTTTATCTGCTTTTAAATTGTGCTTCTTGAGGACCTTAAAGCATCTAAGGTTCAAAGTGACATGTGTCTAATGGTGGGATTTCTGGCAGTTTCCTAACACCCCTCACTTCACCCTTTTACAAGTAAACAGCTACCTTGTCCAGCTATGTGGAAGGTTCTCCTCAATGGTGACAGTGATAATTTCACATGCCTGTTACTAGCCAATATTCTCATTATTTCTAAGAAGTATAGAGAGAAGGGAAATTATCTATTGAAAAACAAACAAAACCTGGCATTTGATCATATTGTACCTACTGATGTTCTTATCAGACAACCAAGAAGAAAGATGCAGGAGTCACCCATGCTGTGTGACCTTGGGCAAGTTCCTTGATCTTTTGGTGCCTCAGTTTCCTCATCTGTGAAATGGAGATAATAATGCCTACCTCATGGGGTTGTTGTGAGGATTAAATAAACTAATATATGTAAAATGCCTAGAACCATACCTGACATGTGTAAGGTTTATGTACATGCAAAGAACAATAATAATAATAATAACAACTTATTATTAATAATAATAACTTAAGTTATTATTATTATTAGGATCACCAAGGAATCACAGTGAACTTGCCTTTTGCTCAGGAAAGGTCTCCACCCAGATAGAAAAAGCAGAGAAGGTTCTTGCGCCCCCTGCAGGCCCAAATTGCCAATGAGTGCTTGGACTACCCTCTCAAATGATTTTCCTCACAGAAAATTCCCTCATTCTCCCAACAGGGAGGCAATGCAGGTCCCCCTTGGAACAAAGGAAGGAAGAATTAGGCCCTGGGTTCTGAGCATCCCCCGTCCTCTGTTCTACATTCCAGCGAGAAAAATAAATCTGAACTTCCCAGGAATTGGGGACTTCCATTTTTCTGGTCTGAAACCCCTCTTCCAAAACAGAGTAAAGCTCAGGAAATTCTATTCTTCGAGAATTAAAGTAGTAAAACTGGTCTAATGGCTGTCCCTTGGACTCTCTGTATCTTGGGCAGAATGGGTACTCAACAAATGCCCACTATGGTCCTCTTTGATCATTACGCCCATCATGGCCCAGTTGTTGTTAGGTCTACAATGATCATCTTTGGTGTTTCTGATTTTTTTTCCCCCTTTAAGTGTTATTCTAAAAGGCCTACCCCCAGGCTCACATTTTCCAGAAGGAGACCACAAGATCCAATACACAGTGTATGACAGAGCTGAGAACAAGGGCATTTGCAAATTTCGAGTTAAAGTAAGAGGTAAGATGACTGGTTCTTGGCTTTCTTCTCTCTTTATAAGAACAAAGGGAAACAGAGCCTTAAGCAAGAACCCTCTGCCAGAGGGAGACTTGCCAGCTCTGGATTAGCCTCTGATCATGAGGCTAGGGGAAGGGTGCCATCTTAATGCCTGAATTTCACAATTCCAATCCGGATGAGGTCCAGGGCTGGCAGATTATTGAAGGAGTCCGAGAGAGCAGTAAGTTTGTCTCACGTGAGCCCACAGCTGGCTGTCCTAGAAGAGTATTATTCAATAACTTTTCCATCCCTGGGCTTCGGTGACCAGCTGAAGCCTGTAAGTCCTTCTATTGATATGAAGGAGGTTAGGAGAACCCTCCGCCCTAGCTGGGGTCACCAGGAGACCATGTTCTTGGTGTTCTAGAACTCTTGGTCTACCTGAAAAAAAGGTTTATTTTATGCCTCAATGGGCAGTTACTTAACTAACCATCCTTCCTCCTTATTCTTCTGAGTTCAACCTCCTCATCTAGAACACAGGGGGCTAAATCAGTTCATCTCAGTGGTCTTGTTAGTATGAACAGTGACCATTCCAAGGCCCACCCACTGGCCAGAGAGCTATGCCTGCCCCCTCTCTCGTTTTCTGGTGCTTCTGAACCCTCCCCTTCCCTGGTTACTTTGTGGAAGGGAGCTCAGCACTGAGCCCCCTCTGGGCTTGTGTCCCACACAGTCAGACGCTGCGGCAAACTCAACGCCCCGGAGAACGGCTACATGAAGTGCTCCAGCGACGGCGATAATTACGGGGCCACCTGTGAATTCTCCTGCATCGGAGGCTACGAGCTCCAGGGGAGCCCTGCCCGAGTGTGTCAGTCCAACCTGGCCTGGTCTGGCACAGAGCCCACCTGTGCAGGTACGAGGGCAGCCCTCTCTCCAGCCAGCAGCAGACCCTGAAGACCCTTGGGCCCAGATTTCCAGTACAGGGAGGAGGGAGGGCTTCGTTCTGTATATCGTGAAAGGTTCAGTGCCAGCCGTCTTCATCGGATGGGTAAAAACAGTCCTCGAATCCCTGGGCAGCCCACCTCACCTGCCCTCCTCCTGTGCCTCTGCCTGTCTTCTGATTTCTCTCTCACGTCCTGTAAGGAGGAAGCTGGAGGTGGGAGCCCAGAGCCCATTATGAATCAGCACAGTCTGTACCCTTGTTCCTCCCTTCTACAAATGTAAGGATCTTTTTTACAAAGCCGGTACACTACTGCGCACAGATGATAGAAAGCCTGCTTTGCAGCACTGGCTGGAAAGTCCCGCAGACCTTGGGTGTTTGGAATCTTTCCTCCTAATGTCAAATGAGGAGTATAATACTTTGCCCACTCCTGGAGTGGTTTTAAGTATTAAATGAGGTCGTCTATTCAACAGTGGAATTGAGCGGGGCCTGGCACAGGGTAAACTCTCAATACCTGTCAGCTGTTATTACTGAGGAACAAAACTTGGGCTGGGTAGTGATCCTAGTGTGAAATTTGGACTAGCCAGAAAATTCCAGACATGTCTTTTATTTCTGTACTTCACTGTTTTCTCGTTTCCTGGTACTTTCTCATCTTTAGGCTTTCCCTTTAATCCCAGCCATTCAGAGTTAGCTGAGAGACAGAGACACACAGACACATAATACATCATCAGCTAAATGCCTGAGGCTCTTCAATTTCATACATCAAAGTACAAAGAACATCCCTCTTTCCTTCCCTGTCTCATTTCCTGAGGCAGGAGAGGAATGCCCACCCCCCAGGCCTAGCAAAAATACCCACATCCTCATCCCCAGAACCTGTGAATATATTACCTTACGTAGCAGAAGGGACTTTGAAGATGTAATTAAGTTAAGGATTTTGAGATGGGGAGAAGGGCGTGGATTATCCAGGTGGGCTCAATGGAATCACAAGCGTCCTTATAAGAGGGAGGCAGAAGTGCTCTCAGAGTCAGAGAAGATGATGAGGGAAGCGGAGGTCAGAGAGGAGAGAGGCTGGAAGATGCGATGCTGCTGGCTTTGAAGGTAGGGGAAAGGCTACGAGCCAACAACCTTGACTTTACTCCCAGTGAAACCCGTCCCAAACTTCGGACCGCCAGGATTGTAAGAGAATGTGTGTTTGTTAAGCCACGGGGATTGTGGTGACGAGTGATAGCAGCAACAGGAAACTGACACACTTCCCCGCTCCCCAGCCCAGGGCTCCTTGGGACCACCTCCCGAATAAACTAATATTTCTAGTTGAATCTTTATCTCAGGGGTTACTTTTTTTTTTTTTTTTTTTTTTTGTGGTACGTGGGCCTCTCACTGTCGTGGCCTCTCCCGTTGCGGAGCACAGGCTCGGGACGCGCAGGCTCAGCGGCCATGGCTCACGGGCCCAGCCGCTCCGCGGCATGTGGGATCTTCCCGGACCGGGGCACGAACCTGCGTTCTCTGCATCGGCAGGCGGACTCTCAACCACTGCGCCACCAGGGAAGCCCCAGGGGTTACTTCTTACACATGTGGTTCTGTGTCTCATCACAGGCTGTGTTGAGACACAGAACCAGTAGAGAGTTTCTGACCTGTCTGGCCATTTCTGATTACAGCCATGAATGTCAATGTCGGCGTCCGAACAGCAGCTGCGCTTCTGGATCAGTTTTATGAGAAAAGAAGACTGCTCATCGTGTCCACGCCCACAGCCCGAAACCTCCTCTACCGGCTGCAGCTGGGGATGCTGCAGGTGAGTCCTTGCGGCAGGGCTTAGGCGGGAGGGAGACCTCTGAACAGGAAGGGCCCAGTCATTTTATTAAAAGCAAAGGCCAGATTCAGTGCCTAATCCATTTCCCGTGGGCTTCAGGAACCAGCACTTCAGAACTCCCACCCTTCATTTCTGGCTCTGGGGCATAACCTAATTAACACTGACTCCCCAGAGCTAACCCAGTCGTTTTCCAACTAATGAGGTTTGGTTGTCTTCACTAATAAGCCTAATTGATATGCTGTCCAGGTTCAGCCAAAGAACTAATTGTCTTTGCTGAACCCGTCCAGGATATGCCTGCGAAGGAGGCGATCAAGCAGTTGTTGGCCCTAAAGGCTGGCTCAAGGGGTGAGAGGGGTCTAGGAGCCCTCAGGCTCCACATCCTGCTGCAGGGAGCTTCCCCAGCTCTCACAGAGCTCCTCAGAGAGGGATAACCATCCTTTAGAGAAGCGGTTCTCCAAGTGTGCTCTGTGGACCAGCAGCATCAGCATGACCTGGGAGCTTGTTAAAAATGCAAATTCTCAATCCCCATCCCAGATCTGCTGGATCAGAAACTACATTTTAACAAGACCTTCAGGTGATTCAAACTACATTTTAACAAGGCCTTCAGGTGATTCCTAAGAACTTCAAAGTTTGATGGGGGGAGCTTTTCTAGGGAATGTGCCCTTTTTAGCTGTGTAAGTTTTGTAGCTACAGAATGAGGCAACCAGTGTCTTTTGGGGAAAAAACCAAACAAGCTAGAAACTGAAAGGATTGAATTAGAACTTGTTTGATTTCTGTCCTGAAGCGTGTTGTCAATAAGAGTGGCCAGTCTGATTTAATGCTAAAGAGGTAGGATGTTATACTGGGTCATGGATGTGGTGCTGCACATTTTTGGAGGAATGTTTCACTCAGGTATTACAGTGAATAGAACTAGGTTTTTAGAACAATCTTGGTTTAATCAAAGGCTACACTTTAACTTCTCATTTCAGCATTAAGACAATGAATAATGATAAATCTGTGTTTATTCTCCCCATGTACTTGGACTTCCCATGAACTCTGAAGAGCCATATAAAACATTTTGGGCTCCTTTGATAGGAACCCAATTCATCTCGTCTTTAACCCCAATCCCTGCCACCTGACCTCCACCTTGTGTCGCCTCATCCAGCTAGGGAGTTGCTCTTTGGTTAGCACAAGCCCGCACCACTCCATTGTGTGGGAAATTGGCCTTGCAGGCTCTATTTCACAACCATACGTTTCCTGACCTCTTCTTTCCCTCTCTCTTTTTTTTTTTCTTTTGGCTTCATTGGAAATTCGTTGCTGCACGCGGGCTTTTCTCTAGTTGTGGTGAACAGGGGCTATTCTTTGTTGCAGTGCGCAGGCTTCTCATTGTGGTAGCTTCTCTTCTTGCGGAGCACGGCCTTTAGGCACGCGGGCTTCAGTAGTTGCAGCATGCAGGCTCAGTAGTTGGGGCACGCGGGCCCTAGAGCATGTAGGCTTCAGTAGTTGTGTGTGGGCTCAGTAGTTGTGGTGCGTGGGCTCAGTAGTTGTGGTGCATGGGTTCTAGGGCGCACGGGCTTCAGCAGTTGTGGCTCGAGGGCTCTAGAGTGCAGGCTCACTAGTTGTGGTGCACGGGCTTAGTTGCTCTGCGGCATGTGGGATCTTCCTGGCCCAGGGACCTAACCCGTGTCCCCTGCACTGGCAGGCGGATTCCCAACCACTGTGCCACCAGGGAAGTCCCCTGACCTCTTCTTAGTTCCATGGAAAAATGAAAAAGCCAGACAACTTGCTTTTCCTCTATTTGGCAAACTATGGCTTTTGTAAGTAAAATTTTATTGAAGCACAGCCAAGGCTCATTCGTTTGTGCATTCTCTATGGCTGTTTTAGCACCACAAAGGCACCGTTGAGTGGCTAGGACAGAGACCATCCAGCCCCATGAAACCTAACATCTTTACTATCTGGCCCTTTACAGAAAATGTTGGCTGACCCCTGCCCTAGTCTATCCCATTCCTTCAGGTACTTGCTAAATTACTAATGAATTAGTTGGATAAGATATTTGCTATCAAGGTGTTTATATGTGACCCCACCCCCAACATATTTACATTGGCATTTTAAGCAGAGCCTTCAAGGAAAGGATTGGCTTATGTGATTCAGTTAGAATAATAAAAATGTATATTTCTACCTTTTCTAACTTGCCTACCAATTCTGTCACCCCAGAGATATTTCAGTGGAACTGTAATAAAAACTTGGTGTTCTAATAATTCAGCAGTTTAAAATTTCTTTTCCCATTTAGTCATATTCATCTTAAATTACTTTTTTGTTCCCTTACTGCCATTGGCATTCCTGATGAGACTTCCTGGCATATGGTTGAGTGGGTCACGTTCCCGAGGCTCTTGCCAAGGGCCAGCTCTGGGGGCTGGAACATTTTCTTTTTTAAAAAATTGAGGTAGGGCTTCCCTGGTGGCGCAGTGGTTGAGAGTCCGCCTGCCGATGCAGGGGACACGGGTTTGTGCCCTGGTCGGGGAGGATCCCACATGCCACGGAGCGGCTGGGCCCGTGAGCCATGGCCACTGTGCCTGCGCATCCGGAGCCTGTGCTCCGCAACGGGAGAGGCCACAACAGTGAGAGGCCCGCGTACCACACACAAAAAAATAATAAATAAAAAAAATAAAAATTGAGGTATGATTGACATATAGCATTAGTTTCAGGTGTACAACATAACGATTCAATACTTGTATTTATTGCAAAACGATCACCACAGTAGTCCATTTAACACCCATCACCATACCTAGTGGCGAAAATTTTTTTTCTCATGATGAGAACTTTCAGGATCCACTCCCCTAACTACTTTCAAATATACAGTACAGTATTATTAACTAAGAGTCACCAAGCTGTATATTGCGTCCCCATAATTTTTCCATTTTATCACTGGAAATTGTACCTTTTGACCCTCTTCACCCATTTTTGCCCAACCCCCAGCCCCCACCTCAGGAAAACACCTATCTGTTCTCTATATCCATGAGCTCAGTGTTTTTCTTTTTTTATTTTAAGATTCTACACATAAGAGAGATCATATGATATTTACCATTTCCTCTTACTTCACTTAACATAATGCCCTCAAGGTCCATCCATGTTTCAGATGGCATTTTTTCACTCTTTTTTGTGGCTAAATAATGTTCCATTCTACCTGTCACATGTTCCTCACCCATTCATCCATCAGTGGACATTGAGGTTGTTTGCATAGCTTGGCTATTGTAAATAATGCTGCAGAGAACATGGGGGTGCTTATATCTTTTCAAGTTGGTGTTTTTCTTTGGATAAATACCTAGCAGTGGAATTGCTGGATCATATGGTAGTTGTATTTTTAATTTTCTGAGCACCCTCCATACTGTTCTCCATAGTGTCTGCACCAATTTACACTCCCACCCACAGTACACAAGCTCCATCCATGTAGAGCAGCAGTGCTGACTGTTATGTGTCTTTTTGACGATGGCCATCCTAATAGGCATGAGATGATACCTCATGATTTTGATTTGCATTTTTCTAATGACTAGTGATGTGGAGCATCTTTTCATGTATCTGTTGGCCTTTCATATATCTTCTTTGGAGAAATGTCTATTAAGGTCTTTTGCCCATTTTTAAATTAGAGCATGAATTTATTTGCTATTGAGTTGTATGAGTTCTTTAGATATTTTGGATATTAACCCCTTATCAGATAAATGGTTTGCAATTTTTCCCCCATTTTGTAGGTTGTCTTTTCAGGTATTGATAGTTTCTTTTACTGTGCAGAAGCTTCTTAGTTTGATATAATCCCACTTGTTTGTTTTCTTCATTTTGTTGCTAGTGCTTAAGGTGTCATATCCAAAAATCATTGCCAAGACCTACATCAAGGAGCTTTTTTCCCTGTTTTTTCATCTAGGAATTTCATGGTTTCAGATCTTACATTTAAGTCTCTAATCCACTTCAAACTCCTTTTTATAAGTAGTATAAGATAGGGGCTTTCTTTCATTTTTTTAACATGTGAATATCCAGTTTTTTCAGCACCAATTATTAAAGAGACTGTCTTTTCTCCATTGAATATTCCTGGCTCTTTTGTCAAATATTAGTTGACTGTATAAGCTTGGGTTTATTTCTTGGCTCTCAATTTTGTTCCATTTAATGTTTTGTTTGTTTGTTTTTAGGCCAGTACTATACTGTTTGAATTACCATAATATAACTTGAAATCAGAAAGTGTGAGGCCTCCTGCTTTGTTCTATTCTCTAAGGATGGCTAGGTTATTTAGGGGTCTTTTGTGGTTCTCTACAAACTTTAGGATTGTTCTTTTTTTCCCTACTTATGTAAAAATGCCATTAGAATCTTTTGGCTTTTCACCACCGAGTATGATGTAAGCTGTGGGAGGTACCTTCTTTCTCTACCAGAGTTTTTTTTAATCATGAACAAAAGTTGTATTTTGTCAAATGCTTTTCCTCCATATATTGAGATGGTTTTTTTCATTCTATTAATCTGATGTATCACATTGATTTGTGTATGTTGAGCCATCCTTGCATCCTAAGTATAATTCCACTTGGTCATGCTGAATTATTCTTTTAATATGCTGTTGAATTCAGTTTGCTAGTATTTTGAGAGTTTTTGCTTCTATATTAATCAGGGTTATGGATCTGTATTTTTCTGATAGTGTCCTTTTCTGGCACTGGTGTCAGGGTAATGCTGACCTCATAAAATGAGTTTGGAAGTGTTTCCTCCATTTCTATTTTTTTGACAGAGTTTGAGGATTAGTGTTAATTCTTCTTTAAATGTTTGGCAAAATTCACTAGTGAAGCTATCCGGTCCTGGGCTTTTCTTCACTGGGAGACTTTTGATTACTGATTTAATCACCTTACTAGTAATTGGTCTATTTAGACTTTCTATTCCTTCATGATTCACTCTTGATAGTTTGTATGTTTCTAAGAATTTTTCCACTTCTTCTAGGTTGTCCAGTTTACTGGTGTAGAGCTGTTCATGATAGCTTCTTATGAACTTTGTATTTCTGTTGTATCAGTTGTAATGTCTTCTTTGTCATGTATAATTTTGTTGATTTGAATTCTTTTTTCCTTGGTTAGTCTAGCTAAAGGATTGTCAATTTTGTTTATCTTTTCAAAGAACCAACTCTTAGTTTGGTTATGTTTTCTATTGTTTTTCTGTTCTCAATTTCATTTATTTCTTCTCTAATTATTATTTCCCTCCTCTTGCTAATAACTTTGGGCTCAGTTTCTTTTTCTAGCTCCTTAAGGCATAGTTAGGTTGTTTATTTGGGAAATTTCTTGCTTTTTAATGTTGGTTTTTATTGTTGTGCATTTCCCTCTTATAATTACTTTTGCTGTATCCCATAAGTTTTCATATGTTGTTTCTCCACTTTTTGTCTCAAGATACTTTATTGCCCCTTTAATTTCTTCTTTGATCCATATGTTATTCAGGAGAATGTTGTTTAATTTCCATGTATTCATGAATTTCCAGTTTCCTCTTGTTACTGATTTCTAGTTTCATACCGATGTGGTCAGAGAAAATACTTGGTATGATTTCAGTCTTCTTGAATTTTCTAAGACTTATTTTGTGACCTAACATATGGTCTGTCCTAGAAAATGTTTTGTGTGCACTTGAGAAGAATGTGTTTTCTGCTGATGTTGGATAGGATATTCTGTGAATGTCTGTTAGTTATATTTGGTCTATAGTGTTGTTCAAATTTGCTCTTACCTTATTGATTTCTCTGTCTGGATGATCTATCCATTGTTGAAAGTGGGGTGTTAAAGTCCCCAACTATTACTGTATTGCTGTTTACTTCTTTTATTTAGCTCTATTAGTTTTTGCTTTATGTATTGATATTTCAGTTTTCCAATGTTGGGCACATCAATAATTATAATCTTTATAACTTCATGATATATTGATCCCTTTATTATTATAAAATCACCTTTTTTGTCTCCTTTTACCATTTTAAAAATTAAAGCCTATTTTGTCTGATTTAACTACCTCTGACTTTTTTTAGTTATTTGCTTAAAATATTTTTCCATCTATTTACTCTGCCTATGTGTGTCTTGAAGGCTAAAGTCATTCCTGTAGGCAGCATATCATTGAATCTTTTTAAAAAAAAATCCATTTAGCTATTCTGTTTCTCGTTTGGAGAACTGAATCTGTTTACATTTAAAGTAATTATTGATAAAGACTTATGCCATTTTGTTAATTATTTTCTGGTTGTTTTCTAGATCCATTTTTCCTTCTTATCCTGCTTTCTTTTATTGTGTTGTGATGTTCTGAGGTATTAATATGCTTTGACTTTATCATATTCTTTGTAATTCAGGTTTATCACTTGTTACCATGAGGCTTACATTCTAAAAAATCTTAAAACACACTATTTTAAACTAATACCACCTTAATTTCAATAAAGTCTTAAGCTTTATACTTTAACTTCTCCTCCCTTCACATTTTAGGTTATTGATGTTACAATTTACATATTTTTAATATTGTGTACCTAATAAATTACTGTAGTTTTAGTTATTTTTACCATTTTTTTTACTGTTACCTTATCTTTAAAAAAATTTTTATTTTATATTGGAGTAAAGTTGATTAAAAATGTGCTAGTTTCAGGTGTACAGCAAAGTAATTTAGTTATACATGTATCTATTCATTTTCAAATTCTTTTCCCATTTAGGTTATTATAGAATATTGAGCAGAGTTTCCTGTGCTATACAGTAGGTCCTTGTTGGTTATCTACTTTAAATATATCAGTGTGTACCTGTCAATCCCAAACTTCTACTCTATCCCTCCCCCCCTACTGTTCCTCCCTGGTAACCATAAGTTCATTCTCTAAGTCTCTGAGTCTGTATCTATTTTGTAAATAAGTTCATTTGTATCATTTTTTTTAGATCCCGTATGTTAGCAATATCATATGATATTTGTCTTTCTCTGTCTGACTTACTTTACTTAGTATGATAATCTCCAGGTCCCTCCATGTTAGTGCAAATACCATTATTTCTTTCTTTTTAATGGCTGAATAATATTCCATTGCATATATGTACCTCATCTTCTTAATCCATTCATCTGTCGATGGACATTTAGGTTCCTTCCATGTCTTGGCTATTGTAAACAGAGCTGCAATGAACATTGGGGTGCATGTATTCTTTTGAACCATGTTTTTCTCCAGTTATATACCCAGGAGTGGGATTTCAGGATCATATGGTAGCTCTATTTTTAGTTTTTTCCCCCCTTATTTATTTGTTTATTTATTTGTTTATTTATTTATTTATTTATGGCTGTGTTGGGTCTTCGTTGCTGTGTGCGGGCTTTCTCTAGTTGCGGTGAGCGGGGGCTATTCTTTGTTGCAGTGTGTAGGCTTCTCATTGTTGTGGCTTCTCTTGTTGCAGAGCACAGGCTCTGGGCACGAGGGCTTCAGTAGTTGTGGCATGTGGGCTCAGTATTTGTGGCTCACGGGCTCTAGAGTGCAGGCTCAGTAGTTGTGGTGCACGTGCTTAGTTGCTCCGCAGCATGTGGGATCTTCCTGGGCCAGGGCTCGAACCCGTGTCCCCTGCATTGACAGGCGGATTCTTAACCACTGTGCCACCAGGGAAGCCCCTACTTTTAGTTTTCTAAGGAACTCCATACTTTAAGTTCTCCATAGTGGCTGTACCAATTTTACATTCCCACCAACAGTGTAGGAGGGTTCCCTTTTCTCCGCACCCTCTCCAGCATTTATTGTTTGTACACTTTTTGATAATGGCTATTCTGACTGGTGTGAGGTGATATCTCATTGTAGTTTTGATTTGCATTTCTCTAATAGTTAGTGATGTTGAGCATCTTTTCATATGCTTCTTGGCCATCTGTATGTCTTCTTTGGGGAAATGTCTATTTAGGTCTTCTGCCCGTTTTTTGATTGGGTTGTTTGTTTGATATTGAGCTGCATGAACTGTTCATAAATTTTGGAGATTAATCCCTTGCAGATTGCATCGCTTGCAAATGTTTTCTCCAATTCTGTGGGTTGTCTTTTTGTTTGTTTCCTTTGCTGCGCAAAAGCTTTTGAATTTAATTAGGTTCCATTTGTTTATTTTTATTTTTATTTCTATCACTGTGGGAGACAGAAAAAAAGATTGCTGCAATTTATGTCAAAGAGTGTTCTTCCTGTTTTCCTCTAAGAGTTTTATGGTATCTGGTCTTACATTTAGGTCTTTAGTCCTTTTAAATTTTATTTTTGTGTATGGTATTAAATAATGTTCTAATTTCATTTTTTTTTTTTTACATGTAGCTGTCCAGTTTTCCCAGCACCATTTATTGAACAGACTGTCTTTTCTCCATTGTATAGTCTTGCCTCCTTTGTCGTAGATTAATCATAGGTGCATGGGTTTATTTCTGGGCTTTCTATACTGTTCAATGTATCTATATGTCTGTTTTTGTGCCAGTACCATACTATTTTGATGACTGTAGCCTTGTAGTATATAGTCTGAAATTAGGGAACCTGATTCCTCCAGCTCCATTTTTCTTTCTCAAGATTGCTTTGCCTATTCAGGGTCTTTTGTGTCTTCACACAAATTTTGAGATTTTTTTTGGTTCTAATTCTGTGAAAAATCCCATTGGTAATTTGATAGGGATTGCACTGAATCTGTAGATTGCTTTGGTTAGTATAGTAAATTTTTTTAAATTATATATTTATTTATTTATTTTTGGCTGCATTGGGCCTTCATTGCTGCCTGCGGGCTTTCTCTAGTTGCAGTGAGTGGGGGCTACTCTTCATTGCAGTGCACGGGCTTCTCATTGCGGTGGCTTCTCTTGTTGCGGAGCACAGGCTCTAGGCACACGGGCTTCAGTAGTTGTGGCACACAACTCGAACCTGTTGTGGTTAGTTGCTCCCTGGCATGTGGGATCTTCCTGGACCAGGGCTTGAACCCGTGTCCCCTGCACTGGCAGGTGGATTCTTAACCAGTGCGCCACCAGGGAAGCCCTAGTATAGTAATTTTGACAATATTATTTCTTCTAATCCAAGAACATGGTACATCTTTCCAACTGTTTGTGTCATCTTTAATTTCTTTCATCAGCATCTTATAGTTTCCAGAGTACAGGTCTTCTGCCTCCTTAGGTAGGTTTATTCCTAGGTATTTTATTTTTCTTGATGTGATAAGTGGGATTGTTGCTTTAATTTCTCTTTCTGATATTTCATTGTTAGTGTATAGAAATGCAACAGACTTCTGTGTATTAATTTTGTACCCTGCAACTTTACTGAATTCATTGATGAGCTCTAGTAGTTTTCTGGTAGTGTCTTTAGGATTTTCTATGTATAGTATCATGTCATCTGCAAACAGTGACAGTCTTCTTTTCCAATTTGGATTGTTTTTATTTTTCTTCTCTGATTGCTGTGACTAGGACTTCCAAGTCTATGTTGAATAAAAGTGGCAAGAGTGGGCATCCTTGTCTTGTTCCTGATCTTAGAGGAAATGCTTTCAGCTTTTCATCATTGAGTATGATGTTAGCTACAGGTTTGTCATATATGGCCTTTATTATGTTGAGGTAGGTTCCCTCTATGCCTACTTTCTGGAGAGTTTTTTATCATAAATGGTGTTGAATTTTGTTAAAAGCTTTTCCTGCATCTATTGAGATGATCTTATGATTTTTAATTCTTCAAATTGTTGATGTGGTGTATCACACTGATTGATTTGAGGATGTTGAAAAATCCTTGCATACCTGGGATAAATCCCCCTTGATCACTGTGCACAATCCTTGTAATGTATTATTAGATTTGGTTTCCTAGTATTTTATTGAGGATTTTTGTGTCTATGTTCATCAGTGATATTGGCCTGTTATTTTGTGTGTATGTGTGTTATCTTTGTCTATTTTTGTCTAGTTTTGGTATCAGTGTGATGGTGGCCTCATAGAATGAGTTTGGGAGTGTTCCTACTTCTGCAGTTTTTTTGGGAATAGTTGCAGAAGGATAGGTGTTAAGTCTTCTCTAAATGTTTGATAAAATTCATCTGTGAAGCCAGCTGGTCCTGCACTTTGGTTGTTGGGAGTTTTTAAATCACAGTTACAATTTCGTTACTTGTGGTTGGTCTCTTCATATTTTCTATTTCTTCCTGGTTCAGTCTTGGGAGGTTGTACCTTTCTAAGAATTTGTCCATTTCTTCCAGGTTGTCCATTTTATTGGCATATAGTTGCTTGTAGTAGTCTCTTAGGATCCTTTGTATTTCTGTGGGGTCCATTGTAACTTCTTTTTCATTTCTGATTGTATTGATTTGGGCCCTCTCCCTTTTTTCACTTGATGAATCTGGCTAAAGTCTTATCAATTTTGTTTGTCTTTTCAAAGAACCAGCTTTTAGTTTCATTGAACTTTTCTATTGTTTTCTTCATCTCTGTTTCATTTATTTCTGCTCTGATTTTTGATTTCTTTCCTTCTGCTAACTTTGGGTTTTGTTTGTTCTTCTTTCTCTGTAGTGGCTTTAGGTGTAAGGTTAGGTTGTTTATTTGAGATGTTTCTTCTTTCCTGAGGTAAGATTGTATTGCTGTAAACTTCCCGCTTAGAACTGCTTTTGCTGAGTCCTGTAGGTTTTGGATCATTGTGCTTTCATGTGTCTCCAGGTGTTTTTTAATTTCCTCTTTGATTTCTTCAGTGATCCATTGGTTGTTTAATAGCATATTGTTTAGCCTCCATGTGTTTGTGTTTTTTATAGTTTTTCCTCACATTGTGGTTGGAAAATACGCTTGATATGTTGTCAATTTTCTTTAAATTTACTGAGGCTTAGTTTGTGGGCCAGCATGTGATCAATCCTGGAGATTGTTCCATGTGCACTTGAGAAGAACATGTATTCTGCTGCTTTTGTATGAAATGCTCTATAAATATTAATAAAGTCCATCTGGTCTAATATGTCATTTAAGGCCTGTGTACCTTATTGATTTTCTGTCTGGATGATCTGTCCATTGGTGAAAATGGTATGTTGAAGTCCCCCATGATTATTGTTACTGTCAATTTCTCCTTTTATGACTGTTAGTATTTGCCTTATATATGAGGTGCTCCTATGTTGGGTGCATATATATTTATAATTCTTATATCTTCTTCTTGGATTGATCCCTTGATCATTATGTAGTGTCCTTCTTTGTCTCTTGTAACAGTCTTTATTTTAAAGTGTATTTTGTCTGATATGAGTATTGCTACTCCAGCTTTCTTTTGATTTGCATTTGCATGGAATACCTTTTTACATCCTCTCACTTTCAGTCTGTATGTGTCCCTAGGTCTGAAGGGGGTCTCTTGCAGACAGCATATATGCGGGTCATGGTTTTGGATCCATTCAACTAGTCTGTCTTTTGGTTGGAGCATTTAATCTGTTTATGTTTAAGGTAATTATTGATATGTATGTTCCTTATTGCCATTTTCTTAATTGTTTTGGATTTTTTTTTGGTAGGTCTTTTTTCTTCTCTTTTTTTGTTCTATGCTCTTGTGATCTGTATATTTTCAGTTTGTGGTTCCCATGAAGTTTTGATACAGCAGTCTATATATAAACAAGATTGTTTTAAGTTGCTCCTCTTTTAATTTCAAATGCATTTCCAGTATCCTGCATATGTGCTCTCCTCTTCTCACAATTGCTGGTTTTGATATATTTGTGTGTATGATTTCCTACCTTTACTGTATGCTTGCCTTTACCAGTGAGCTTTTCCATTCGTAGTTTTCTTGTTTCTAATTGTGGCCTTTTCTTTTCTGCCTAGAGAAGTTCCTTTGGCATTTGTTGCAAACCTGGTCTGGTGGTGCCGAATTCTCGTAGCTTTTGCTTGTTTGTAAAGCTTTGGATTTCTCCAAATCTGAATGAGATCCATGCTGGGTAGAGTAATCTTGGTTGTAGGTTCTTACCTTTCAGCACTTTAAATATATCATGCCACTCACTTCTGGCCTGCAGAGTTTCTGCTGAAAAATTAGCTGATAACCTTATGGGGATTCCCTTGTATGTTATTTGTTGCTTTTCCCTTGTTGCTTTTAATGTTCTTTCTTTGTCTTTACTTTTTGTCCGTTTGATTACTATGTGTCTTGGCGTGTTCCTCCTTGGGTTTATCCTGCCTGGGACTCTCTTCACTTCCTGGACTTGGGTGACTGTTTCCTTTCCCATGTTAGGGAAGTTTTCAGCTATTATCTCTCTCTTTTTTTTTTTTTTTTTTTTAGAAGACGTTGGGGGTAGGAGTTTATTAATTAATTTATTTTTGCTGTGTTGGGTCTTTGTTTCTTTGCAAGGGCTTTCTCTAGTTGTGGCAAGCGGGGGGGCCACTCTTCATCACGGTGCACGGGCCTCTCACTATCGCGGCCTCTCTTGTTGCGGAGCACAGGCTCCAGACACGCAGGCTCAGTAGTTGTGGCCTAGTTGCTCTGCGGCATGTGGGGTCCTCCCAGACCAGGGCTCGAACCCGTGTCCCCTGCATTAGCAGGCAGATTCTCAACCACTGCACCACCAGGGAAGCTCCAGCTATTATCTCTTTAAATATTTTTCTCAGGTCCTTTCTCTCTCTCTTCTCCTTCTGGGACTTCAATAATGCGAATGTTGGAGCGTTTAATGTTGTTTGGCCTGAGGTGTCCCAGCACTGGAGCCTACAGGCTGTTGTGTGGGGCCAGGTCTTGATGAGAAAATGGCGTCCTCCATGAGGGCTCATGCCAATGAGTACATCCCAGAACTACTGCTACCAGTGTCTTTGTCCTCGCAGTGAGCCGCAGCTGCCCCCTCCCGCCCCCGCCTCTACAGGAGACCCTGCAGTACTAGCAGGTACATCTGGCCCAGTCTCTTATGAGATCACTGCTTTTTCACCTGTGTCCTGGTGAGCATGAGACCTCGTGTGTGCCCTCCAAGAGTAGAGTTTCTGTTTCCCCCCAGTCCTGTGGAATTCCTGTGATCAAACATCACTGGCCTTCAAATCTAGATTCTCTGGGGGCTCCTCCTCCCATTGTCAGACCCCCCGGCTGGGGAGCCTGATGTGGGACTCAGAACTTTCACTCCTGTGGGAGAACTTCTGTTGTATAATTATTTTCCAGTTTGTGGTTCACCCATCCAGTGGGTATGGGATTTGATTGTGCCCCTCCTACCATCTTGTTGGGGCTTTGTCTTTGGATGTAGGGTATCTTTTTGGGTAGGTTCCAGTGTTTTGTTTTCTTTTTTAATTTATTTTTGCTGCATCTGGTCTTTGTTGCTGTGTGTGGGCTTTCTCTAGTTGCAGGCGGGGGTTACTCTTCGTTGCGGTGTGCAGGCTTCTCATCGCGGTGGCTTCTTGTTGCTGAGCACAGGCTTTAGTAGTTGCGGCATGTGGGCTCAGTAGTTGTGGCTTGTGGGTTCTAGAGCACAGGCTCAGTAGTTGTGGCACACGGGCTTAGTTGCTCTGTGGCATGTGGGATCTTCCTGGACCAGGGCTCGAACCCCTGTCCCCTGTATTGGCAGGTGGATTCTTAACCACTGCGCCACCAGGGAAGTCCCTTCAGCATATTTTTTGTTGATGGTTGTTCAGCAGTTAGTTGAGATTTTGGTGTTTTTGTAAGAAGGGGTGAGCTCATGTTCCCCTACTCTGCCATCTTGTCTCCATTGACCATGTTTGTTTTGTAACTTTTAAACTAGAGCTGTAAGTGAATTACATACCACTATTACCATATTACAGAATCCAAGTTTGACTATATTTTCCATAGCAGTGAGTTTTACACTGTCTTATGTTTTTATGATGTTAATTATCATCCTTTTATATTTATCTCAGTATCTGCAGGGAACTGGTTGCAGGACTTGCTGCGGACACCAAAATCTGTCCCATTGTCAGCCCTCTGTATCTGTGGGTTCCACATCCAAGGATCCTCCAGTTGTACACATAGTACGTGGTCCACGATTGGTTGAATTTGTGGATGCAGAACCCGTGGATATGGAGGGCTGACTGTACTTCCACTCAAAGAACTTCCTATAACGTTCCTCGTAAAGCATGTCTAGTGATGATGAATTTTCTCAGCTTTCGTTATTTAGGAAAAGTATTTATCCCTCTTTTATTTCTGAAGGGGAGCTTCACTGGATGTAGAATTTCTTGGTTGACAGTTTTCCCCCCAATATTTTTTTTAAGATTTTTTTTCATGTGTACCATTTTTAAAGTCTTTATTGAATTTGTTACAATATTGCTTCTGTTTTATGTTTTGGTTTTATGGCTGTGAGGTATGTGGAATCTTAGCTCCCCAACCAGGGATTGAACCCACACCCCCTGCATTGGAAGGCAAAGTCTTAACCACTGGACTGCCAGGGAAGTCCCCCTCCCCCCCTAGTATTTTGAATATGTCCTACCATTCTCCTCTAGTCTGAAAATTTTCCATTACGAAATCCACTGATAGTCTTATGGAGGTTCCCTTGTATGTAACTTCTCTCTTTTCTCTTGCTGCTTTTAAAATTCTTTGACTTTGACTTTTGAAAATTTAATTATAATATGTCCTGGTGTAGCCCTATTTGGGTTCAACCTATTTGGGATCCTTTGGGCCTTTTGGATCTGGATGTCTAGTTCTCTCCCCAGGTTTGGAAAGTTTTCAGCCATTATTGACTTAAATACACTTTTTGTCCCTTTTCTCCTTCTGGAATTCCAAAAATTCGAATATTTTTCTTTGTGTACCATAAGTCCCTTAGGCTCCCTTCAATCTTTTTTCATTATTTTTCCTTTTTGTTCCTCTGACTGGGTAATTTCAAATGTCCTGTTTTCCAGGATTCTGATTCTTCTGCGTGGTTGAGTCTGCTTTTGAAGCTCTTTCTTTCTTTTTTTCTTATTTATTTTAGGCTGCATTGGGTCTTCATTGCTGTGCGCAGACTTTCCCTAGCTGTGGCAAGTAGGGGCTACTCTTTGATGTGGTGCGTGAGCTTCTCATCGTGGTGGCTTCTCTTTGTTGGGGAGCACGGGCTGGAGGTGCGTGGGCTTCAGTAGTTGTGGCACACGGGCTTCAGTAGTTGTGCCTCGCGGGCTCTAGAGCACAGGCTCAGTAGTTGTGGCTCACGGGCTTAGTTGCTCCATGGCATGTGGGATCTTCCCAGACCAGGGCTCGAACCCGTGTCCCCTGCATTGGCAGGCGGATTCTCAACCACTGCACCACCAGGGAAGTCCAAAGATCTCTATTGAATTCTTTGGTTCAGTTATTCTATTCTTCAGCTCTACGATTTTTTTCATGGTTTATATTTCTTTGTTGAACTCATTTTGTTTACTTCTCTAATTTCATTTAGTTGTCTGTTCTTGTAGCTCACGAAACTTCTTTAAGATGATTATTCTGAATTCTTTGAAAGTTCATAGCTCTCCATTTCCTTAGGGTCAGTTATTGGCCCTTTATTACTTTGGTGGTATCATACATACTTGCTTTTTCATGATCCTTGTTTCTTTATACCAGTGTCTGTTCATTTGAATAAGTGATCTCTTTTTGCAGACTTTCAGGTTTACTTTGGCAGAGACAATTCTTCACCAGTCAGCTCTTTTTAGGTTTCTGGACATGTCTGCTGGTAACATCCTTGGGAAGGTGGAGCCCATTATTAGGGTCAATTTGGGCAAGGCATCTGTTCGAGCTCTGAGGTTAGGGGTGGGGGCGTGCCACTGGCTGAGAGCAGCTGGATAGGACTGCTATCTTGGTTCCTTGCCCAAATGCAGCTGTAGGATGGGTTTCATGACTGTCTGGATTCTGGTCAGGCTTACTAAATGCTTTGTACTGGGTACTGCTATACCCAGCCGTAGGTGGGGCTATGAATTAGCTTCCCTGCCCTGACAAAGCAGCAGGATGGGACCTAGGGCCTGCATGGCTTATTGTCTGGGGACTCAAATCAGGCAAGAGTATGCACTGAATATTTTGGTTAGGTGAGGCCACCAGTTTTCCTTTGCAGACAGAGAAAGCCATGGGCTGTACTTTACTCAAGCGCCACCGTAAGCATAGCTGTTAGATGGGCGATGCAGCTTCCTGTGTGTTAGGGTTAGGTTCCTTGGTCAGGTGGTCTGAAGGTAGTATTCAGTAATAAGTGAGGTTGTGAATCAGTTTCCCTTCCTGGGCACAGCAGGAAAAACACCTCAAATGCCACTAATGCTCTTTGTTGGTGGCCTTGTCAAGCCAACTCATGCCGCAAGTTCCCTGGCTGAACAGGGCCAGTTTGTTTGCCCTGGCAGCCATCAGCTCTGCCCACCCTCCTCTCAGCTTAAGAGTTGCTGGGTTACACACCTTCCAGGTGTTCTCACAGACACTTCCTATCAGATGGGGGCCACACTCCACAGTGCCTAGGGCTTCAACTTGGGCTCCTGCCTGGGTGGCACTGGGAGGGCCCACTTCAGGCAGCTCTCAAATTTTCCCAAACAGGCTTTCTGGTCTGGAAGGGCCAGGAGCCTCAATCTGTAGTGGGTGGGACCATGTATCACCTCCCCTGCCTGGGTGTAGCAGGGGAAATCTCCCGAGGGAGAACACAAAGATGGCATCCCTGGCCTACGTTCCCCGAGGGCCTCTCTACAGGCCTCTAGATGTATGCCAAGCCTGAAGCCTGCCCTTAAGGTTGATGATCCAGGACAAAATATGAGGCCTCTTCCACAGAGACTGGGAGTGTGTTTCAGTCTGCTGTCTGTGCAATGCCCCAGGGGTGGTAGCCCACCAAGAACTGTTAGAGTCGCATGGGACCCAGGAATGCCAGGCCATCAAGGGCTCTCCCTGGGTGGCAACTGTCAAGGCCAGGTCACCAGATGTAAAAAACCAAGGCATCAGATGAGGGTTGGAATCGCTTATCCTTATTTCTTCACCATGCTCATGTTGGGGGGGCTTCGGGAAGGTGGGTGTGAGGGGTGAAAACAAGGGCAGATAGTGGGACACTGGAAATATTCTTTTGTCCTTGCAAAGACAAATTAGAATCCTCTGGGGGTGGTCTTGGACACTTTTTAGGAAACTTGGCTCATGCAAAGTCTCAGCCCATCTGGAAATACATACACTGCCATTTTGCTTAGGTTTTCAAAATCTCATTGCCAAGCCATTTCTGAATGATTCCTCTAGGAAGGTATTTAGGTTTTATAGCCACTAGTTGAACTCGAATTTCTCAGCTATCTTCAGGACAGTTTGGAGTGGGCAAATAAACTTCCCCAAACAGAACAGTGCTGCTCCTGTGGGTCTGTAGTTTGACATGGAATTTTCTTTAGCCATGCTCACACCTCCCTGCTTGGGGGGGGGGGTTTGTTTTGTTTTGTTTTTTTCCAGCAAGCACAATGTGGCCTGGATCTTCGACACATCACCGTAGTGGAGCTGGTAGGTGTGTTCCCGACCCTCATCGGCAGGATAGGAGCAAAGATTATGCCTCCAGCCCTAGCTCTGCAGCTCAGGTAGGGGCAAGTTTTGTTCTTAAGTGCTATTACCTATAAAAGTGCTTTTTTCTGATCAGGTTCCCTAATTTCTCTCTATTCATTCTTGATTCCAGGCAACCTTCAACCTTTAATTACTTTTATTCTGGGAGTATTATAACAATATTAATTGGCATGTGGCTGCTTGTCCAAATACATGATGCAGTGGGTAATTACCAGGGTTCCTTCCCCCTCCAGGTGTTTTTGCTTTATCTTTGTTTTTTTTCCCTTGGTGGGAGTGGGACGGGAAGGGGACAGAATGCAAAAAGGATTTAAGCAATCCTTGGTCTTCTTAAGAGGGCAGGCCTCCAATTTAGCCTTTCCAGGCTTGGCCTCTTTTATCCCCCATGCTTCCAGGGCACTTGTCCATAGTCCCATTTTAACAACTTTTGCTAACACTTAAAAAGCCAGAATCATGGGCTTCCCTGGTGGCGCAGTGGTTGGGAGTCCGCCTGCCGATGCAGGGGACACGGGTTCGTGCCCCTATCCCGGAAGATCCCACGTGCCGCGCAGCGGCCGGGCCCGCAAGCCATGGCCGCGGAGCCTGTGTGTCCGGAGCCTGTGCTCCGCAACGGGAGAGGCCACAGCAGTGAGAGGCCTGCGTACAGAAGAAAAAAAAAAAAAAAAGCCAGAATCATGGTGTTCAGACTCAGTAATGGTTCATTAAAAAAGCAGAATTCAACAGCCAAAAGGTAATTTCAGAGCAATCCAAATTTTTTTTTTTTTTTTCGTGGTACGCGGGCCTCTCACTGTTGTGGCCTCTCCCGTTGTGGATCACAGGCTCCGGACGTGCAGGCTCAGCGGCCATGGCTCACGGGCCCAGCTGCTCCACGCCATGTGGGATCTTCCCAGACCGGGGCACGAACCCGTGTCCCCTGCATCGGCAGGCGGACTCTCAACCACTGCGCCACCAGGGAAGCCCCCAAATTTTTACTTGTATATTTTGACCACTGTGAAAAGGACAATTAGCGTAAAGCAGAGCTCCTCAAAATCTTCATTTCTCACCTTTTTCTCTCACGCTCTGCAAGGGAGGGGGCAGATCTCTGTTCTATATAATCTCATGGTCCCAAGCTCTTGGTGGCTCCACCATCCTGTAGCATCAATATCCCAGAATACATTACTTTCTGGTTTCTGCAAAGGGGGAAAAGAGTAAAAATAAACCATGCCACTTTTTTTTGGCTTCATAATGGAAGCATAAAATTGCTGTCTCTCAGTCCCTTGGCCAGAACTCATCACATGATTGCAGTCAGCCTTCAAGGGAGACTGGGAATGTCCTATTGTTTTCAGTGTACACGTCTTTCAACTCCTTGGCTAAGTTTATTCCTAGGTATTTATTCATTTTCATACAATTATAAAACTTATTTTTCTTTATTTCTCTTTTTGTTACTGTCTTATTAGTGTATAGAAATGCACGAGATTTTTGTATATTTATTTTATATCCTGCAACTTTACTGAATTGGTTTATTAATCTAACAGCTTTTTGATGGATTCTTTAGGGTTTTCTATGTATAATATCATGACATCTGCAAATAATGATAGTTTTACTTTATTTTCCAATCTGGATGCCTTTTCCCCCCATTTTTCTTGCCTACTGAGTCTGGCTAGGACTAACAATACCATATTGAATACAAGTGGCGAGAGTGGGCATCCTTGGCTTGTTCCTGATCCTAGAGGAAAAGCTTTCAGCTTTTCACCATTGAGTGTGAAGTTAGCTGTGGGCGTGTTTATATATGGCCTTTATTATGTCGAGTTATGTTCCCTCTATACCCACTTTGTTGAGAGGTTTTTATCATAAATGGATGCTGAATTTTGTCAAATACTTCTTCTGCAGCTATTAAGATTATGATTTTTATCATTCATTTTGTTAATATGGTATAACATGGTTATTTGTAGATGTTGAACCATCTTTGCATCTCTGGAGTAAATCTCACTTGTATGATCCTTTTAATGTATGTTGAATTCTGTTTACAAATATTTTGTTGAAGATTTTTGCATCTATGTTCACCAGGGATATTGGCATGTAATTTTCTTGTGTCCTTGTCTGGTTTTGGTTACCAGCTAATGGTGGCTTTGTAAAATGAGTTTTGAAATGTTACCTCCTCTTCTAGTTTTTGGAAGAGTTTGAGAAGGATTAGTATTAATTCTTTGAATGTTTGGTAGAAGTAATTCTTCTTTGAATGTTTGGTAGAATTCACCAGTGAAACCATCTGGTCCTGGACTTTTTGTTTTTGATTACTGATTCCATCTCCTTAATAGTAATTTGTTCAGATTTTCTATTTCTTCATGATTCAGTCTTGAAAGGTTGTATTTTTCTAGGAATTTATCTGCTTCTAGGCTGTCAAATTTGTTGGCATATAATTGTTCGTAATAGTCTCTCATCCTTTGTATAGCTGTGGTATCAGTTGTAATGTCTCTTCTTTCATTTCTGATTTTTATTTGAGCCCCCTCTGTCTTGGTGAGTGTAGCCTAAAGGTTTATCAATTTCACCTTTTCAAAGAACCAGCTCTTGCTTCATTGGTCTTTTCTATTATCTTTTTAGTCTCTTCTTCATTTATTTCTGCTCTGATCCTTATTATTTCCTAACTTCTACTAACTTTGGGCTTTGTTTTCTATTTCTTTCAGGTGTAAAGTTAGGTTGTTTTGAGATTTTTGTTTCTTGATAAGTATTTATTGCCCTGAACTTCTCTCTTAGAACTGCTTTTGCTGCATCTCATAAGTTTTGTTATGTTTTATTTCCATGTTCATTTGACTGAAGGTATTTTTTTGACTTCTCTTTGATCCAGTGATTGCCCAGTAACACACTGTTTAATCTCCACATTATTTATGAATGTTTCCAGTTTTCTTCCATATTTGATTTCTAGTTTCATACATTGTTATCTTAAAAGATGCTTGATATGATTTCAATCATTTTAAATTAAGACTTGTTTTATAGCCTAACGTGATCTATCCCAGAGAATGTTCCATGTGCACGTGAAGACTATATATTCTATTGTTTGGATGGGATATTCTGTATGTATCTGTTTAAACCTATGTGGTATAACGTGTTAAAGGCTGTTTCGTTACTGATTTTCTGTTTGGATGATCTATCCAGTGTTGTAAGCTGGATATTAAAGTCCCCTACTATCATTGTCCTACTATTTCCCTTTTAGGTCTGTTAATATTTGCTTTATACATTTAAGTGCTCCTATGTTGGTTGCATATATATTTACAAATATTATACCCTTTTGTTTGATTGAACTCTTTATCATTATATATTACCCTTATTTATCTCATTATAGTCTTTGTTTTAAAGTCTATTTTGTCTGATATAAGAACAGTGATCCAGCTTACTTTTGGTTTCCATTTGCATAGAATATATTTTTCCATTCCTTCACTTTGTGTGTGTCTTTACATCTGAAGTGAGTCCCTTGTAGGCAGCATATAGATAGGTGGTTTTTTTAAATCCATTCAGCTGCTCTTTCTTTTGATTAGGGGATTTAGTCCACTTAAATTATTGATAGGTAGATACTTACTGCCATCTTGTTAATTGTTTTTTGGCTGTTTTATAGTTCCTCTGTTACATTCTTCTCTATTCTCTTCCTGTGTGATTTGATGAATTTAGTGGTATGCTTAGATTCCTTTCTCATTATCTTTTGTGTATCTATTATAGGTTTCTGGTTTGTGGTCACCATGAAGCTTACATTTAACTTATCAACTTAAAATGGACCATTATAAATATAACAACTTAAGTTTGAAGGCATTCTAAAGCTCCACACACGTTTTGTTTTTGATGTCAAATTTTTATCTTTTAATCCTGTGTATCCCTTAAGCAGTTATTGTAGTTATTTTACCACTTTTGTCTTTTAATCTTTATATTAGCTTTATAAATCCACTACTTTTACTAATATATCTACCTTTAAAATTAAAAATCTTTTTATTTTAACCATTTTTAAATTGAAGTAGTTAATTGACAATTTTGTTAGTTTGAGGTATACAACAAAGTCATACAGTTATACATATATATATGTATTCTTTTTCAGATTCTTTTCCATTATAGGTTATTATAAGATATTGAATATGGTACCCTGTGCTGTAAAGTAGGTCCTTGCTGTTTCTATCTGTTTTATATATAGTAGTGTGTATGTGTTGATCCAAAACTCCTAATTTCTCCCCCTCCTCCCCACCCCCTACTATCCCCTTTGGTAACCATAAGTTTGTTTTCTATATCTGTGAGTCTATTTCTGTTTTGTAAAAATAAGTTCATTTATATCATTTTTTTAGATTCTACATATAAGTGATGTCATGATATTTGCCTACCTTTGTCTTTCTTCACTTAATATGATAATTTCTAAGTCCATCCATGTTGCTGCAAATGGCATTATTTCATTCTTTTTTATGGCCGAGTAATATTCCATTGTATACGTGTACCATATCTTCTTTATCCATTTATCTGTCAATGGACACTTAGGTTGCTTCCATGTCTTGGCTATTGTAAATAGTGCTGCTTTGAACGCTGGGGTGCATGCATGTTTTCTTTTTTTTTTTTTTTTTTTTGGTGGTACGCGGGCCACTCACTGTTGTGGCCTCCCACCTTGCGGAGCACAGGCTCCGGACACGCAGGCTCAGCGGCCATGGCTCACGGGCCCAGCTGCTCCGCGGCATGTGGGATCTTCCCGGACTGGGGCAGGAACCCGTATCCCCTGCATCGGCAGGCGGACTCTCAACCACTGCGCCACCAGGGAAACCCTCTTTTTTTTGTTTTATTGGAATATAGTTGATTTACAATGTCATGTTAGTTTCAGGTGTACAGTAAACTGATTCACTTATACATATCCATATATTCATTCTTTTTAAGATTCTTTTCTCATAGAGGTTATCACAGAATATTGAGTAGCGTTCCCTGTGTTATACAGTAGGTCCTTGTTGATTATATATCTTATATATAGGAGTGTGTATATATTGATCCCAAGCTCCTGATTTATCCCTCCCCCCCACACTTCGCCTTTGGTAACAATAAGTTTGTTTTCAATATCTGTAAGTCTGTTTCACTTGTAAATAAGTTCATTTGTATCACTTTTTAAAAAATTAGATTCCACATATGAGTGATATCATATGATATTTGTCTTTCTCTGACTTACTTCACTTAGTATAATAATCTGTAGGTCCATCCATGTTGCTGCAAATGGCATTCTTTCATTCTTTTTTATGGCTGATTAATATTCCATTGTATATATGTACCACATCTTCTTTATCCATTCCTCTGTTCATGGACACTTAGGTTGCTTCCATGTCTTGGCTATTGTAAATAGTGCTGCAGTGAACATTGGGGTGCATGTATCTTTTCTAATTATGGATTGCTGAGTCATATGGTAGTTCTATTTGTAGTTTTTTAAGGAACTTCCATACTGTTCTCCATAGTGGCTGTACCAGTTTACATTCCCACCAACAGTGCAAGAGGGTTCCCTTTTCTCTACACCCTCTCCAGCATTTATTGTTCGTAGATTTTTGATGATGGTCTTTTTGACTGGTGTGAGGTGATATCTCATTGTAGTTTTGATTTACATTTCTCTAATGATTAATGATGTTGAGCATTCTCTCGTGTGTTTGTTGGCAATCTGTATATCTTCTTTGGAGAAATGTCTACTTAGGTCTCCTGCCCATTTTTTTATTGAGCTGTTTGGGTTTTTTTGATATAGAGTTTCATGAGATATTTGTATATTTTGGAAGTTAAGACCTTGTTGGTCACTTCTTTTGCAAATATTTTCTCCCATTCTGTGGCTTGTCTTTTCATTTCGTTTATGGTTTCCTTTGCTGTGCAGAAACTTAAGTTTAATTAGGTCCAATTTGTTTGTTTTTGTTTTTATTCTCATTACTCTAGGAGGTGGATCATAAAAGATGTTGCTGTGATTTATGTCAAAGAGTGAATGTTCTACCTATATGTTAGTCTAAGAGTTTTAAAGTATCTGGCCTTACATTTAGGTCTTTGATCCATTTTGAGTTTATTTCTGTGTATGGTGTTACAGAATGTTCTAATTTCATTCTCTTGCATGTGGCTGACCAGTTTTCCCAGCACCATTGTTGAAGAGACTGTCTTTTCTCTATTGTATATTCTTACCTCCTTTGTCATATATTAACTGACCATAGGTGCATGGGTTTATCTCTGGGCTCTGCATCCTGTTCCATTGATCTATATTTCTGTTTTTGCACCAGTACCATACTGTTTTGATGACCGTAGCTTTATATTGTAGTCTGAAGTCAGGGAGCCTGACTCCTCCAGCTCTGTTTTTCTTTCTCAAGATTGCTTTGGCTATTCGAGGTCTTTTATGTCTCCATACAAATTTTAAGATTTTTTTGGGTTCTAATTCTGTGAAAAATGCCACTGGTAATTTGATAGGAATTGCATTGAATCTGTAGATTGCCTTGGGTAGTATAGTCATTTTTACAATATCGATTCTTCTAATCCAAGAACATGGTATATATCCTTCCATCCGTTTGTGTCATCTTCGGTTTCTTTCATCAGTGTCCCAAGTTTTCGGAGAACACGTCTATTTATTCCTAGGTATTTTATTCTTCTTGATGTGATGGTAAATGGGATTGTATCCTTAATTTCTCTTTCTGATCTTTCGTTGTTAGTGTATAGGGATGTAAGAGATGTCTGTGTATTTGGTATCCTGCAACTTTACTGAATTCATTGATGAGCTTTAGTAGTTTTCTGGTAGAATCTTTAGGATTTTCTATGTATAGAATCATGTTATCTGCAAACAGTGACAGTTTTACTTCTTCTTTTCCAGTTTGGACTCCTTGTATTTCTTCTCTGATTGCTGTGGCTAGGACTTCCAAAACTGTTGAATAAAAGTGGTGACAGTACACATCTTTGTCTTGTTCCTGATCTTACAGGAAATGTTTTCAGCTTTTCACTGTTGAGAATGATGTTAACTGTAGGTTTGTCATATATGGCCTTTTAAAATGTTGAAGTGTGTTTCCTCTGTGCCCCCTTTCTTGGGAGATTTTATCATAAATGGGTGTTGAATTTTGTCAAAAGCTTTTTCTGCATCTATTGAGACGGTCATATGGTTTTTATTTTTGAGTTTGTCAGTGTGGTGTATCACACTGATTTGCAGATGTGAAAGAATCCTTGCATCCCTGAGATAAACCCCACTTGATCATGGTAAATGATCATTTTAATATATTGTTGGATTCAGTTTGCTAGTATTTTGTTGATGATTTTTCCGTCCATGTTCATCAGTGATATTGGCTTGTAACTTTCTTTTTTTGTGGTATCTTTGTCTAGTTTTAGTATTAGGGTGATGGTGGCCTCATAGAATGGACTTGGGAGTGTTCCTTCCTCTGCAATTTTTGGAATAGTTTCAGAAGAATAGGTGACAGAATTTGCTTGTGAAGCCATCTGGTCCTGGACTTTTGTTTGGAAGTTCTTAAATCACTGTTTCGATTTCAGTACTTGTGATTGCTCTATTCATATTTTCTATTTCTTCTTGGTTCAGTCTTGGAAGGTTGTACCTTTCTAAGAAATTGTCCATTTCATTGGCATATAGCTGCTTGTAGTAGTCTCTTATCCTTTGTATTTCTGTGGTGTCCATTGTAACTTCTCCATTTTCATTTCTAATTTTATTGATTCCAGTCCTCTCACTTTTGTCCTTCATGAATTTTGCTAAAGGTTTATCAATTTTGTTTATGTTTTCAAAGAGTCAGCTTTTTAGTTTTATCTTTTCTATTGTTTTCTTCATCTCTATTTCATTGATTTCTGCTCTGATCTTTATGATTTCTTTCCTTCTACTAATTTTGGGTTTTGTTTGCTCTTCTTCGAGTTGCTTTAGTCTCTTAGACTGTCCTCATTTCTTTTCATTTTTTATTCTGTTCCATGATAGTGATTTCCACCATTCTGTCTTCCAGCTCACTTATTCGTTCTTCTGCCTCAATTTTTCTATTGATTTCTTCTAGTGTATTTTTCATTCCAGTTATTGTATTGTTCATCTGTTTGTTCTTTAAATCTTCTAGCTCTTTGTTAAACATCTCTTGTATCTTCTTGATCTGTGCCTCCATTCTTTTTCTGAGATCTTGGATCATCTTTACTATCATTTTCTTTTTCAGGTAGGTTGCCAATCTACAGTTATTTACTTGTTCTTGTGGGTTTTTATCTTGTTCCTTCGTCTGGAACATTTCTCTGCCATCTCATTTTTTATAACTTTTTGTGTTTGTGGTCTCCTTTCCACTGGCTGCAGGATTATAGCTCCTTTTTGCTTCTCGTGCCTGCTCCCTTTGCTTCTGGTGGGTGAGTTTGGTCCTGGGGCTTGTGCAGGCTTCCTGTTGTGAGGGACTGGTGCCTGTACACTGTGTGGGGGGGGTGGAGCTGGGTCTTGTCCCTCTCGGGGGCAGAGCCATGTGAAAGGGTGTGTTTATTGGTAGCTGTTAGCTGAGGACGACTTTAGGCAGCCTCTCTGCTGATGGGTAGCACTGTATTCCCCCTCTGCTGGTTTGTTTGGCCTGAGGCGTCCCAGCACTGGAGCCTGAAGGCTGTTGAGAGGGGCCAGGTCCTGATGCCAAAATTGTGACCTCTACGAGAGCTCACGCTGACAGTATTCTCTGGAACCTCTGCCACCAGTATCCTTGGTCCCCCCCACCCCCGCAGTGATCCACAGCTGCTCCCCACCTCCCCAGGAGACCCTCCAAGACTTGTAGGTAGGTACAGCCCAGTCTTATATGGAGTTCCTGCTCTCTGCTGGGTCATAGTGTACGTGAAGTCTTGTGTGTGCCCTCCAAGGGTGGAGTCTCTGTTTTCCCCAGTCCTGTGGAGCTACTGCACTCAAGCCCCACTGGCCTTCAAAGCCAGACGCGCTGGGGCTTCTTCCTCTTGATGTCAGACCCTCAAGCTGGGGAGCCTGATGTAGGACTCAGGACTCTCATGTTTTTGGGGAGAAACTCTGCAATATAATTATTTTCCAGTTTGTGGGTCACCCACTTGGCAGGTATGGGATTTGATTATGTCGCAAAACCACCCCTGTTACTGTTCAGTTGTCATTTCTTCATTGTCTTTGAATGTAAAATATCTTTTTTGGTAGGTTCCAGTGTTTTTTTGTTGATGGTTGTTCAGCAGTTGTGATTTTGGTGTTTTCATGAGATGAGGTAAGCTTAAAGTTTTCTCTGGAGATATGCCTAGGAGTGGGATTGTAAGATCATATGGTAACTCTTTTAAGCTTTTTACGGAACCTCTGTACTGTTTTACATAGTGGCTGCACCAATTTACATTCCCACCAACAGTGTAGCAGGGTTCCCTTTTCTCCATACCCTCTCCAGCATTTATTATTTGTAGACTTTTTTTGAGAAAATAATATTCATATTTATTTTACTTAGTATAACTGGAGAATACTGGCAATTATCATTTGTGTTTCTTCATACTGTTCATCTTCAATACATTTGATATTTTAAGAACTTTGCTAAAATCATGGCCTAAGAGTTTTATAGATTATAAGGTACAACTGACATACAATGAACTGTACATACTTAAAGCATAGTGTGATAAGATTTGACATATGTATACACCCATAAAACCATTGCCACAATTAGAGTCAATGTGTCTACAATTTCCCCAAAATTTGTAGACTTTAAAAAAAAAAAAAATTTTATTTATTTATTTTTGGCTGTGTTGGGTCTTCATTTCTGTGTGAGGGCTTTCTCTAGGCAAGTGGGGGCCACTCTTCATTGCGGTGTGCGGGCCTCTCACTATCACAGCCTCTCTTGTTGCAGAGCACAGGCTCCAGACGCACAGGCTTAGTAGTTATGGCTCATGGGCCCACTTGCTCTGCAGCGTGTGGGATCTTCCCAGACCAGGGCTCGAACCCATGTCCCCTGCATTGGCAGGTGGATTCTCAACCACTGTGCCACCGGGGAAGCCCTGTAGACTTTTTGATGATGGCTATTCTGACTGGTGTGAGAACTCCTTTGTAGATTTGATTTGCATTTCTCTAATAATCAGCGATACTGATCATCTTTTCATGTGTCTGTTGGCCATCTGTATGTCTTCTTTGAAGAATTGTCTATTTAGGTATCCTGCCCATTGGGTAGGGATATTGGGTTGTATTTTTTGATAATGAGGTGTTTTTTGATATGAGGTGTTTGTATATTTTGGATATTAACCTTTCGTCAGTTGCATTGTTTGTAAATATTTTCTCCCAGTCCATAAGTTGTCTTTTCATTTTGTTTGTGGTTTTCATTGCTGTGCAAAAGGTTTTAAATTTAATTAGGTCCTATTTGGTTATGTTTATTTCCATTACTCTAGGAGACAAATCCAAAAATGTATTGCTGTGATTTATGTCACAGTGTTTTCCCTAGGAGTATTCTCCCTAGTGTTCTCATCTAGGAGTTTTATAGGATTTGTTCTTACCTTTCAGTCTTTAATCCATTTTGAGTTTATTTTTGTATATGGTGTTAGAAAATGTTCTAATTTTCCTGTCTTAAGTGTAGCAGTACAGTTTTCCCAGCACCATTTATTGAAGAGCCTGTCTTTGCTCCATTGTATATTCTTGCCTCCTTTATCATAGTATACCTACCTTTTAACAGTGAGATTTATACTGTGATATTTTTTCTTATTACTAATGAGTGCCCTTTTCAGCTTAAAGAAGTCCCTTTAACATTTCTTATAAGGCTGGTTTATTGGTGGCCTTCCCCTTAGCTTTTGCTTGTCTGGAAAACTCTTCATCTCTCCAATTCTGAATGATTTTATTGGGTAGTATAATATATTCTTGGTTATAAGCTTTTATCTTTCAGGAGAATAAACTGTTTCACTCCCTCTGGCCTGCTATGTTCCTGCTGAAAAAATCTGATATTTTTATGGGATTCTCTTGTATGTAACGTGCTGTTTTTTCTCATTAGATTCTCTCCATGACTTGAAGCTTTTTATATTTTAATTATAATGTGTCTTGACATGGGTTTGTTTGGGTTCTTCTTTTTTTGGAACTCTCTTGGCTTCTTGGATCTGGATGTCTGTTTTTCTCCCCAGGTTAGGGAAGGTTTCAGCTGTTACTTATTAAAATAAGTTTTCTGCTTCTTTGTCTATTCTCCTGCTAGGATCCCTATACTGTGAATGTTAGTGTGCTTGATAGTGTCCCATAAATCTCTTATTTGTTTTTATTTTTTTGCGGTACACAGGCCTCTCACCGTTGTGGCCTCTCCCGTTGCAGAGCACAGGCTCCGGATGCACAGGCTCAGCGGCCATGACTCACGGGCTCAGCCGCTCCGCGGCATGTGGGATCTTCCCAGACCGGGGCATGAACCCGTGTCCCCTGCATCGGCAGGTGGACTCTCAACCACTGTGCCAGCAGGGAAGCCCTTAAGTTATCTTCATTAAAAAAAAAAATTCTTTTTTCTTTTAGTTCTCTGGGTGAGTTCCACTGCCTTGTCTTTGAGTTTGCCAGTACTTTCTACTGCTTCACCTGCCCTTGAACCCCTCTAGTGTATTTTTCACTTTACTGTATTCTTCAGCTCTGTGACTTCTCTTTGGTACTTTTTGATATTTTCTATCTCTTTGAAGTTCACTATGTTCACCCATTCTTGTGAGTTTGGTGAGCATCTTTATAATCATTACTTTTAACTCTATCAGGTAAATTACCTACCTTTGTTTCATTAAGTTTTTTTCCTATTTCCTTTTCCATTATAGGTCACTACAAGATATTCAGTATAGTTCCTTGTGCTATACAGTAGGTCCCTTTTTATCTATTTTACTTGATATGCATTTATTTTGCTGAGAGTGAATTGGTAATAGAAAGACATCTCATTGCATTAGGAATTGTAATTGGCTATTCCTTGACTGTCATATCCTGGAACTTGAGGTTGGCTTAGCATGGTTTCATTGTTTGGAAAGATTTGGTGGACTTGTAGACCCAGGGCCGGTTTCATGGGTGTGTGATCTGTGCAAGCACACAGGTCCCACACTGAAAAGGGTCTTGTGTTTGGTTTAGTGCTGTGCTGTCACCATCTTGACCTTAACTTTGCGGGGGGGGGGGGGGCCTGAGTTTTTATTTAGCTTAAGGTTTTTTTGGCAATCGCCTTATCTTTTTACATTTTAATTTTATTGGAGTATAGTTGATTTACAATGTTATGTTAGTTTCAGGTGTACAGCAAAGTGATTCAGTTTTATATATATGTGTGTGTATGTGTGTATATATATATACATTCTTTTTTTAGATTCTTCTCTCATGGAGGTTATCAGAGAATATTGAGTAGAGTTCCCTGTGCTATACAGTAGGTCCTTGTTGGTTATCTTACATGTTAATCTATTTTATATATAGAAGAACATATTCATCTGTTTCTTCATTTTACTTGGCTCTCTGTTGGTTTCTATGCATTAGAATATGCAATAGCTGCTTCTGGTTTTGAAGGAGTGGCCTCAGGTAGGAGATGAAACTTATTATTCAACCCTGCCCTAACTCTTGTCTCTCAGACCTTTGTGATTGTCTGTATAGTTTATTTTTAATAGCTCCCAGAGTTTCAGGGTGAGCCAAGACCTGTTAGTGCTCCAATGGAGAGGATCAGCCAGCACCTAGATTCAGGCTGATTGGAAGGGAGACCCTCACGCAGCAGCTTAGCAAGTAGATGCAGTCCTGAGGGTCTGCAAGCATAAGGCCTGTTGGCCACTGGAGCCAGGTGAGAGAGAGAGATGTAAGGTGCTGCTGGATTTAGCAAGGCAGGAGGAATGCAAGAAGATGTCTCTGCTAGATGGAACGTAAAGATGGCAACCTGCTGGAAAAGAAGAGATAAGAGATGGTTTCTGCTGGCTTTAGCAAGGTGGAGGGAGAGTTTGAAATTTGCTTCCACTGGCACACCCCTGCCCCTCACTCTGATGCTTCAAGGTTATTAAATGAGCCTATTCACGTAAAGTGTGGGTACTTTTCAAACGGATGCTTCTGCACTGTGTCTTGGGCTGTTTCTTTGTTTGCGACAGCCCAGCAGATCTCGTGGAGGTGAGCCCCATTGGTTTTCAAGTGAGATATTTTGGGGTTTGTCTCAGGTGTGGGTCTTAAAAGCTGGAGTGCCTGATGTGGAATTGGAACCCTTTGCTCCTCAGGGAGAAACTCCAGGTTTCCAGTTCCCTCTACATGGGTGGGGGCAGTGACTGGGGCTGGATGTATTGCTAGGTTTTTGGACAAGATTGTTTCTTCTACCCACTTTGGTGTGATTTCCTTCTCACTTGCCTGATATACAAGAGTCACGATCCTAGTTTTTCGCTTTCTGGCAGAGAATATTGTTCCATATGTAGTAGATTTGGTGTGTCCATGGGAGGAGGGGGGTTGTATTTTTTTGTCTAGTTCTCTAGAAGATTCTCCAGGAGTTCATTTCAGTCTGACATTTGTGTAACTCTGAACTGTTGCTGGTACTGCCTCTCGGCCTGTAGGGTGTCTATCCATCCCCCGAATTTCTGTGGTCTCTTAGCCATGGTGGATGCATTTGTGTACCTGTTGGTAGCCTGCTGCTCTGACCACTCATCTCCTCTCATGGCAGTTTTCCCTAATAATATTTTGTTAGGCACAAGGCTCACAGGAGGAATGCGTGTGGTAGATGGTGGCACCATGGGGGGGGCGGTTTCTATCCTGACTTAAGTACTCGACCACCCCACGCTCCTTTCCCACAGGTTCCAGCCACCATAATGTTGCATAGCCTTTTTTTTCCTCCAGACTTCCCTATTTCTGTTTTCCTGGGTCACCCCCTGCCCTAGGACTTCCCCCTCCTCCCCCTGCCTCCAAACTCTAAATATTCCTCTTCTTAAAGAGGCAGAGATTAGTTCTCCATTCTCACCTCACTTTCATGCTTTACATTTACATGTTCAAAAACTCATTAATGCACTTCTTGAGGTCCCCTCTTCTTACCACAAGAAACCAGTGCAGATACTGTAATGCTTTTGTCTCTACTCACTAGAAGTGGATTAGCAATTGTTTCCCACTGGGATGATAGAAAGTATTCCCATCTTCCTTGAAACTCCCTCATAAAAGGCAAAAGAAAGTGTCTTCTCCCAGATTTTGTTGTTCAGTTTAGCTGAGTGTGCTCTTTTTTGGTTTTTCCCTTGGGCTCAGCTTATGTTTGCTTTCTCTGGCTTTTTTCATCTAAACATGGTACTGAAATACATTCTTTTTTACAGTTTAAATTCTAATGGGGTAGAATAGAAAAAAAAACAGGCCATTGAAACCCCTTCAAGTGCTTTTTGAAATTGAGGTATAAAAAAATTATAATTAACCAAGTCCTTAAACCCAGGGTGAAGAGCCAGTTCGATTCCCTCGATGCAGTTGTGAGCTGGATGGGCCAGAACTACAATGTTTGGAACGTCATTTCAATCAGCTTCACCTAGGCCAGGGTTTCTTAACCTTGGCACTATTGACATTTGGGGCCTGATCATTCTTTGGTGGGGAGAGGGCTGGTCTGTGCATTGGAGGCCAGGGCTGCTGCCTAACATCCTACAACCACTAGAGGTCAGTAGCACACCCCCTGCCATTTTGAACACCAAAACTTGTGTCCAGACAGAGCCAAATGTTGATAACCAGTGACTCTGGTGGGTATGTGGTTGTGCAAACCTAGTCTGCAAATGGGGGTTGACTCCAGTTTAATACAAAAAAATTCTGTTAGCATTGTTGTACATGCCTTGGAGCACCTATTGGTACCCAGCACCACTGCAAGTCTAAAGTGTTCCTGGCCACTAGAATCTAAAGCCATGCTACTCAACCTGTCACGTGCATACCAGCCTTCGGTGGATCTTACTCATCATATAGATTCTAATCCAGTAGGTTTGCAGGGGAGTGTAGGGTTCTCCACTGCTAACAAGTTCCCATGTGATGCTCCTGGTCAACGTACCACACTCTGAGTAGCAGGGGTCTAAAAGGTAATCAGTCCTTTGTGGTATTAAGCCTTTCTCTGCACACAGTGTCATTATAGGACTCTAGTTGGTCCACCAGAGCCCTCGGGGAGTCAATTTTGACCTAGTCTTCTCTTTTCTTTGCCCTAGGCTGTTGCTGAGAATCCCACTGTATTCCTTCAGTATGGTGCTAGTGGACAAGCATGGCATGGACAAGGAGCGCTATGTCTCCCTGGTGACGCCTGTGGCCCTCTTCAACCTGATCGACACTTTCCCCTTGAGAAAAGAGGAGATGGTCCTGCAAGCTGAAATGGGCCAGACCTGTAACACCTGATGTGACGGGTCCTCTCACGGCAGTTCCCCTTCTCTATGTCTGTGCTATGCGCACAGGAAGGCCTGAAAAATATCCTTGATGTACAGATTTTTATTTGTAATTTTTAAAGTCTATTTTATTATAAGCTTTCTTTGCACTTAAAATATTAACACTGCTTTTTGTACTTTGAAGTATTCCAAAAAAATATGAATGATACTGACTCTTAACTCCATCATGGCTGGTTAATTTGGTAGAGAAAATAGAACCTACCACCATACATATGCTTTCAATGCCTTTTATACAGTATGACCCTATCTTGTTTTTTATATAAAACTTATTAATAAAATATTTGGGAGCAAATTTACTAAAACTCATTTTCTTTTTCAAGCACTTGCTCACTGTGGTCACGGGTTTTAGGGCTGTGATTCTTGGTGTTTGTTTTAGGAATGGAAAAATGAGTCTTGTCAGGAGGAGCTCAGTTGAGCTGGGAGAGCTGAACTTGGAAGGGTCAGAGGAGCCAACTAAAGCAGCAAGCCGAAAATGAAAGAGGTACAAATTTAATCACTTACTGTGATGGTGTCACCAAGAAGCTAAAACTGGAAGTTCCATTGTATATTTCTCCATCTTCTGTTTTCTCCAATGGACCAGTTGAAGGTCACGTGGATCACCAAAGACATGGGGTTGTTACACTGTTGAGGGAGACCCAGCTGTGGCAGTTTGATGCACCCTGGGGTAATGGAAGGGTGAGGGTCTAGGAGTGTTAAAGTACTGGATACTGAATCAGTGGGGAAAAGTGTCTTCAGATTCCCCTCTTCCTCCTATAAGGTCCCAGCACAGGTGCATGAAGACCTCTGCCCAAGGCCTCAGAGACCTAAGAATAAAAATCACGTGGGCTAGGAATGCAAATATGTGAAAGGACATGAACAGTCCTTGGCTACAGTTCCAGCTAGTGACTGTGATTCATTGACTGTATACCAGTCTGTGTTGGGAGAGCAGCTTTTCCTTATGAGACCTTCCAGGCGAAGCCTTTGTAACTGCCTAAGGTTGGGCCTGAAAAATTACAGTTTTATAACCAGGAGTTGGACTCTTTCAGCTTTCCCAGCCAAACATTGAGGGGAAATTTCAATCTATTCCTGAACAAATAACAAAGTCAGTGATGGAAAGTCCTAATTCCAACACGAAGGTTTAAAACTAGAAGCAGATTTGACACTTCTGAACATTAGGCAGTAAATGCTATCCTGTGAATAGGGTTATATTTCATTTACAAATATTTTTTTCCCCCACAAAGCACACTAGTAGGTGCTTCGACCTCTGTCTCCCTCAGATGTATCAGATAAAAGGTCACTGACATGGTTGGGAGAGGAATGTTAACCAATGACTAGTTTGGAAGCCATGAAAGTTTCAAAAGATCATTTGTCACACAATTAAGTAAACATATCAGCCCACATTAAAAGCACTCCTGCCTGTGAAAAGCCAGCTTGTGCCCTTTGGCCCATAACCTGAAAGCTTCAAGCCTTGAGGATGAGCTTATGTTTAAGGAACTGCCCTGATTTCTTTAAAGAAGTCTTCCTGATGAGCTTAGAATATTACAGACACTTTGCCTAATGAGATACAGACCATTTGAAGAATAAGTGTACTGTGGTATTTAAAAAAATACATATCCAGAGTCACGCCAGCATCATGGTAACATGAGTCTTTCCTTTTTTTCCTCCCCTCTAACATGTAATTGGACATCCATAAACAAACAAAAGCTCCTCTGCACAGCACACCAGGACACTGGAGAACTCCATCTATCTGTGCATACGAAAGTGGGTGGATAGGACCTCAGAAGACGCTACAGAGCTAAGGCAATTGCAGAAGCAGTAGTGGCAGCATCAGCAGTGACCTCTCTAGCAAACAAGGTGAAAAGTAAAAGGGGGTGAGTGAAAGGCTGTCAGCCCCTGTGGGCTGGAGGGTCCCGTTGCTCTTCAGCAACACCCTGCATATCTGAAGAGAGATATCAATGACTGGTGAGGGAAAGGGAATTGACGGAATATATCGCCTGCTGTCTGCCCTGAGATGCCAGCAAGAGGTCTGCCCATGGACCTCTGGGATCCACCCCCCACTCGAAGAACCCCCTACCAGGCCATGGGCACACCCAAAGCCCCAAATTTTAAGCACACATCCCCTCACCCTCTGCTGACACCTTTTTTTTTTTTTTTTTTTTTTTTTTTTTTGCGGTATGCGGGCCTCTCACTGTTGTGGCCTCTCCCGTTGCGGAGCACAGGCTCCGGACACGCGGGCCCAGCGGCCATGGCTCACGGGCCCAGCCGCTCCGCGGCACATGGGATCCTCCCAGACCGGGGCACGAACCCGTATCCCCTGCATCGGCAGGCGGACTCTCAACCACTGCGCCACCAGGGAGGCCCTGCTGACACCTTTTAAACCCCCCCATTTTTTCCCCCATATGTACATTCCCAACCTTAGCAGGGAGTCAGCGCCCATAAGAGAAACCAAAAAGTTTGCTATAGTGCCACCTTCTGGAAAACAAAAGGAAGGCTCTTAACTACCAACCTCCTTAATTGAAGTAAACAAAACCTTACCTAAATAAGACAGGTGCTCCCTAGTTCAAACACAGCACTAGAGGCACATTTTATCAACAACTATGAAAAAAAATCATAGTAACACGGTATCACAAAAAGAAAATGACAATTCTCCAAGAACTGAACCCAAAGATACGGAATATTGCAATCGAACTGATAAAGAACTCAAAATAGCTGTTATGAACAAATTCAGTGAGCTGCAAGAAAACTCAGAAAGGCAATTCAGTGAACTCAGGAATAAAATTAATGACCAGAAGTAGTATTTCACCACAGAAATTGGTTATTTTTTAAGGAAGTTCAAACAAAAATTCTGGAGCTGAAGAACTCAATAAATGAGAAAAAGAATGCATTAGGTAGCATTGGAAACAGAGCAGATCAGATGGAAGGGAGAATAAGTGAGCTTGAGGATAGGAATTTAGAAATGATTCAGGTATAAGAGGAGAGAGAATTAAGATTAATGGGTATACCAGAAGGAGAAGAGAGGGAGAAGGGGGCAGAGATCTTCTTTAAAGTAATAATAGCTGAGAACTACCCACATCTGGGGAAGGAACTGGATTTACAAGTCCACGAACCTAACAGAACACCTTAACATCTCAATGCAAAAACACCTTCTCCAAGACATATTATATAATAAAACTGTCAAAAGTCAATGGTAAGAAATTTAAAGGCAGCCAGAGGAAACCCCCCATTAGGCTATCAGGAGAAACAATGGAGAGACAAAATAACCAGAAGTCAAAAGATAAAATTGGCAGTAGTAAATCCTTATATATCAATAATCACCTTAAATGTAAATGGATTGAACTCACCAATCAAAAGGCACAGAGAGGCTGGATAAATTTAAAAAAGTAAATAAGGGCTTCCCTGGTGGCACAGTGGTTGAGAGCCCGCCTGCTGATGCAGGGGACACGGGTTCATGCCCCGGTCTGGGAGGATCCCACATGCCGCGGAGCAGATGGGCCCGTGAGCCATGGATGCTGGGCCTGCGTGTCCGGAGCCTGTGCTCCACAACGGGAGAGGCCACAACAGTGAGAGGCCCACGTACCGCAAAAATAAATAAATAAAAAATAAGGCCTAACTATATGCTGCCTACAGGAGACTCTTTTTAGCTCTCAAAACACATAGGCTCAAAGTGAAGAGATGGAAGATGATACTCCAAGTAAGTGGAACCCAAAGGAAAGCAGGCTTAGCCATACTTATATCAGACAAAATAGACTTCAAGCAAAACAAAATGGTAGTCAGGGACAAATAAGGTCATTATATAATGATAACGAGGTCAATACATCAAGAAGATAAAACAATTGTAAATATATATACTCCCAACGCCTAAGTTCTGAAATATATTAAGCAAATACTTTTATGTCTTAAGGGATAAATAAGAGTAAAGTAGTAGTGGAGGGCTTCAATATCCTGCAATCAGTATAGATCTTCCAGACAGAAAATCAATAAGAAAACATTGGAAATGAACCATACTTTATAGAACAAATGGACTGAAGAGATATATGCAGAATATTCAATCCAAAAAGAGCAGAGTACTGATTCTTCTCAAGTGCACATGGAACATTCTCCAGAATACATATATGACAGGACACAAATCTTAGCAAATTTAAGAAGACTTAAGTCATACTAAATATCTTTCCTAACCACAATGGTATGAAACTAGAAATCAACAAGAGGAAAGTGAAGAGCTCTACAGATATGTGGAAACTAAACAACACCCTTGTAAACAAACAATGGGTCAAAGAAATCAAAAGAGGAATAAAATTATCTCGAAACAAATGAAAATGGAAATACAACATACCAAATCCTGTGAGATGCAGCAAGAGCATTTCTGAGAGGAAGTTTTATAGCAACAAATGCATAATGCACTCAATCCCTTGGTATCTGCAGGGGATTGGTTCCAGGACCCCACTTAGATACCAAAATCCATGGATGCTCAAGTCCGTTACATAAACTGTCATACTATTTGCATATAACCTCTGCATATCCTCCCATATGCTCTGTCATATCTAGATTACCTATGATACCTAATACGATGTAAATGGTATATAAATAGTTGCTGGCATGTAGAAAATTCAAGTTTTGCTTTTTAGAACTTTCTGGAATTTTTCAAATATTTTTTTTTTTTTTTTTTTTTTTCTTTTTGCGGTATGCGGGCCTCTCACTGTTGTGGCCTCTCCCGTTGCGGAGCACAGGCTCCGGACGCGCCGGCCCAGCGGCCGTGGCTCACGGGCCCAGCCGCTCCGCGGCATATGGGATCCTCCCAGACCGGGGCACGAACCCGTATCCCCTGCATCGGCAGGCGGACTCTCAACCACTGCGCCACCAGGGAGGCCCTTTCAAATATTTTTGATTTATGGTTGGTTAAATTCCCAGATACAGAACCCATGGATACAGAGAGCTGACTATATTAAGAAATTAGAAAGATCTCAACCTAACTTTACACCTCAAGGAACTAGAAGAAGAACAAATTAAACCCAAAGTTAGCAGAAGGGAGGAAATAATAAATATCAGAGTGGAAATAAATGATATAGAGACCAGAAAAACAATAGAAAGGATCAACAAAGCTAATAGCTGTTCTATAAAAAGATAAAATTAACAAAACTTTAGCTAGACTTAACTATGAAAAAAGAGTAGACTCAAATAAATTAGAAATGAAAGAGGAGATATTATTGCAAAGGATACCACAGAAATACATACAATCATAAGAGATTACTGTGGACAATTAAATGCCAATAAATTACATAAACTAGAAGAAATACATTTTTAGAAATACACAACCTACCAACACTTGATCAGGAAGAACCAGGAAAACTGCGCAGACCAATAACAAGAGATTGACTCAGTAATCAAAAAACTCCCCAAACAGAAGACTCCAGGACAAGATAGCTTACCAGTGAATTCAACCAAACATTTAAAGAAGAATTAACACCTTTCCTCCTCAAACTCTTAAATACTGAGGAGAAATGAACACTAACCAAGTTACTCTACAAAGGCAGCATTACCTTGATATCAAAACTAGGTAAGGATACCACAAGAAAACTACAGACCAACATCCCTGATGAACAGAGATGTAAAAATTCTCAACAAAATATCAAACTGAATTCCAGAACACATTAAAAAGATGATATACCATGTTTAAGTGGGATTTATCCCTAGGATTCAAGGATGGTTCAACATATGCAAATCAAAAAATGTAATATATCACATCAATAAAATGAAAGATAGGGGACTTCCCTGGTGGTGCAGTGGTTAAGAATCCACCTGCCAATGCAGGGGACATGGGTTCGAGCCCTGGTCCAGGAAGCAACTAAGCCTGTGCACCACCAGGGAAGTGGCACAGAGCAACTAAGCCTGTGTGCCACAACTACTGAGCCTGTGCTCTAGAGCCCATGTGCCACAACTACTGAAGCCCATGTTCCACAGCAAGAGAAGCCATTGCAATGAGAAGCCCGTGCACCACAATGAAGAGTAGCCCCCACTCACCGCAACTAGAGAAAGCCCGCACGCAGCAGTGGAGACCCAACACAGCCATAAATAAATAAATTAATAAATAATAAAAAGAATAAATAAAATGAAAGATAAAAATCACATGATCACTTCAATAGATGCAGCAAAAGCATGTGACAAAATATAACATCCTTTCATGATAAAAAACCTTTAACAGACTGGGTATAGAAGGAACATACCTCAACATAATAAAGGCCACATATAACAAACTCACTGTGTGGAAGAGTGAATCTGAAGTGGTTCAGTAAAAACATAAAAAAGATGTTTTTTGCTGAAGAAGAAGAAGAAAGGAAAAAGGCCACTCCAAAAGAAAGCTAGTAAAGAAAAAAGAAATCCTGTCCTGATAATGTAGTTTCCCTGGCTTGCTCATAGTGGACTGTGGAGCAGGAATGGCTCTGGAGATGTTTCAATTAAAAAATATTCATAGCCAAAAAAAAATTATACTCAATGGAGAAAAACTGAAAGCTTTTCCTCTAAGATCGGGAATAAGACAAAGATGTCAACTCTGAACACTTCTATTCAACATAGTAGTGGAAGTCCTAGCTAGAGCAATTAAGCAAGAGAAAGAAATAAAATTCATCCAAATCAGAAAGGAAGAGGTAAGTGTCACTATTTGCTGTTGATCTGATCTTATATATAGAAAATCCCGAGGAGTCACTTTAAACTGTTGGAACTAATCAACGATTTCAGTACAGTTGCAGGATACAAAATCAACATACAGAAATCAATCACATTCCTTTACACTAATGAAGCAGCATCTAACAAAGAAATAAAACTATCCCATTCACAATAGCATCAAAAGCAATAAAATACTTAGGAATAAATTTAACCAAGGAAGGGAAAGTTCTGTATAATGAAAACTATAAGACTTTGCTGAAAGAAACTGATGAAGACATCAACAAATGGAAAGACATCCTGGGTTCATGGATTGGAGGAATTAATATTGTTAAAATCTCCACACTACCCTGAGCCATCTACAGATTCAGTACAATCCTCATCAAAATACCAAAGACATTCTTCACAGAAATAGAATAAACAACCCTAAAATTGGTGTGGAACCATGAAGATCCCAAGTAGCCAAAGCAATCCTGGAAAAAAGAACAAAGCTGAAAGTATCAGACGTCCTGATTTCAAACTATACTACAAAGCCATATTAGTAAAAACAGTACGGCATTGGCACAAAAATGGACACATAGACCAATGGAACAGAATAGAGAGCCCAGAAATAAATTCCAGCATATACGGTCAACTAATATTCAATAAGGGAGCCAAGAAGACCCAATGGGGAAAGTATAGTCTCTTAAAAAAATGGTGCTGGGAAAATTGGAGAAACACAAGCAGAAAAATGAAATTGGACCCCTGTCTTACACCACTTGCAAAAATTAACTTGAAAAGGATCAAAGAGTTAAATATAAGCCCTGATAACATGAAACTCCTAGAAGAAGATGTAGGGAAGAAGCTTCTTGATATTGGACTTGGCAATGATTTTTTTCAATATGGTGCCAAAAGGACAAACAACGAAAGCAAAAATCATCAAACTCAAAAACTTTTTCACAACAAACGAAATCATCAGCACATTGAAAAGGCAACCTACTGAATGGGAGAAAATAATTGCAAATCATACAGTTGATACGGGGTTAACATCCAAAATATATAAAGAACTTATTCAATAGCAAACAAACAATCCAATTAAAAAATGGGCAGAAAATTGGAATAGACAGTTTTCCAAAGAGGACATCAAGATGGCCAACAGGCACACAAAAAGATGCCCAATGTCACTATTCAGCAGGGAAATGCAGATCAAAAGCACAAACAGATATCTCACACCTGTTAGAATGCCGATCCTCAAGAAGACAGAGACAACAGGTGCTGGTGAGGAGGTGGAGAAAAAGGAACCCTTGTACACTGCTGGTCCGAATGTAAATTGGTCCAACCCTATATTAAACAATATGGAGGTTCCTCAAAAAATTAAAAATAGATCTACCATACAATCCAGTAATTCCCCTTCTAGGTATATACCCAAAGGAAATGAAAACAGGATTTTGAAGAGATATAGGCACTCCTGTGTTTACTGCAGCATTATTAACCATAGCCAAGATATGAAAATAACCCAAATGCCCATCAACAGATGAATGGAAATAAAGATATGGCATATATACATAATGGAATATTATTTAGCCGTGAGAAAGGAGGATATCCTGCTATTTGTGACAACATGGATAGATCTTGAGCACATTATGCCAAGGAAGATAAGACAGAGAAAGACAAGTACTGCATGATATTACTTACATGTGGAAACTTAAAAAGTCAAACCTGTAAAAAACAGAGTGAAATGGTGGTTACCGGAGGGTAGGGGATAAGACTGATGTTGTTTAAGGGTACAAACTTGCAATGAGTAGTAAATAAGCCACAGACATCTAATTCACAGTATAATGAATATAGACAAAAATATATACTAAAATTATGTAAAGTCATAAATACTGCTAAAATTGCAATCATGTTGCAATATATAAATATATCATAGTTGCACATTATACACCTTAAATCCACAAAATGTTACATGTCAAATTTATTCAATAAAAAATACATATATATACATGCATGCATACATACATACCCTACACCAAAATTTGGGGCCATTTCAAAGATTAATAGGCTCTCTCTAGAGGACTGGTTTTTCACTGCAAATCTTACAGGACTTTTCTATGTGCCTTTTGGACCCCATGAAAACAAACAATCCTCAGTTCTGCTTGGTCATACTGTTTGGCACAGCAGCACTTTTACATGTGCATGTGTGCGTGTGTGTATGTGTGTGCGTAATGAAGCAGCAGGCAATTATATTGGCAGAACTCAAACTCTGTTTTGGTAGACAGCAGCTGGAATCTCAGTTCAGTTCTTTTAAACTTCACTGGGCTACTTGGAACCTGCCCCTTACTCCCGGCCTGCACATGAGGTACAGTGACCAGTGAGAAATTTAGGTAGTTTATATACAGAATCTGGAGCTCCCGTTCTCTGCTGCCCACTTCTGGTTGTCTCCTTTCTGGGATTTCCATTCTGACTTTTCAGTTGCTATGGTTGCTCCTACCCTTTCCTCTGGTTCTTCAAACCACTAAGACTATCTTCATTTAAGCCTCCTCCCCAACCCCAGCATGGTGCATATAGCAACCTGCCCTTACACAAAACCCAGCAAACCCTGATGATTCACCTAGCATACGTGCCCTCTTCCAAGTGATGACCACCGTCTGGTATCTGCCTGTTTTTTGGTCGCTCTTCAGTACCTTCAGGTAGTTGTTTTCTTTTATATTTTGTCCACATACAGTTGTCTGTGGGAGGTTGGTCTAGGAGGAACTGCTTGACCATTATCAGAAGGCTTAGTGAAGGCTAAGCCAGAAGGTGGAAGAGTCCAGGCCATTCCCAGAGAACTGCAGATTTCACCTCTTCAAGCCCTCAGCTCTTGGGCTTGAACTTAGATGAATGGGGTGGGGAATAAAAAAAAGGCAATGAGATCATCCAAAGCACACTGAAGAAAAGATTAATATCCAACATGCTGGTAACTATATTATGCATCTACTTAGGCATTAAAAATTACCCCAAAGCTTAGTAACAACATAACAATAAACATTTATTATCTCTCACAATGTCTCTGGGTCATGGATTTGGGAGCAGCTTAGCTAAACAATCCTGGCTTGCAGTCTCTCATGGGGTTGCAGTCAGATGTTGTCCAGGGCTACAGTCATCTGAAGGTTTGATTGGGGCTGGAGGATCCACTTCCATGGCAGCTCACTCACATGACTGGCAAGTTGGCAGTGGTTGTTGGAGGAGATCTCTGTTATTCCCCAAGTGGGCCTCTTCACAGAGTTGCATGAGTGTTCTCATAACAAGGTGGTTGGCTTCTTCCAATGGAAGTGATCCAAGAGAGATCAAAGTAGAAATGACAGTATCTTTTATGACCTAGCCTCAAAAGAAGGTGGTTACTTCCATAGAATCCTACTCATCACATAGGTCAGCCCTATTCAGTGAGGGAGGGGAGTATACAAGGGTATGGATACCAAGAGGTGAGCATCACTGCGGGGTGGGGGGGGGGCGGGTTGGCAGTTTGAAGACTACCTTCTACAGCATCTAAAATCTTTTATATTAGAGAATCATTCAATGATCTTTAGGACAGGGCAGTATGGTCGATATATAGGTTTGCTTAATATGTATTCAACCCTTTTTAGCATGTAGATGATGAAAGACATACAAACTATTATATTCCCCAGATTCCTTTGTAGCTACAGTCTGAGAAGTGATTAAGATTCCATCAGTCAAGGGGAGGTTGGGGGAGGGATGGATTGGGAGTTTGGGCATTAACAGATGAAAGCTATTATATACAGGATGGATAAACAACAAGGTCCTACTATATAGTACGGAGAACTATATTCAATATACTGTGATAAACCATAATGGAAAAGAATATGAAAAAGAATGTCTATATATATGTATAACTGAATCACTTTGCTGTATAGCAGAAATTAACACAACACTGTAAATCAACTATACTTCAATAAAAAATTTAAAAAGAAACAAACAAAAAAAGATTCCATCAGTCAGATTGTACTCAAGTGTGACTTGGCTTTGAAATTAAATCAATGTGTGGAAAGAGAAGATAAACGCAGAGCATGCACATTATTGGAGATTGTGGCTGAGGCAATATGGGGTTTTTTTGCCAATAATTGACAGCAGCTTCTTAATTGGGACCATAGCTGCTGTTGTTTTTTTTAACATCTTTATTGGAATATAATTGCTTTACAATGGTGTGTCAGTTTCTGCTTTATAACAAAGTGAATCAGCTATACGTATACATGTATCCCCATATCTCCTACCTCTTGTGTCTTCCTCCCACCCTCCCTATCCCATCCCTCTAGGTGGACACAAAGCACCGAGCTGATCTCCCTGTGCTATGCAGCTGCTTCCCACTAGCTAGCTATTTTACTTTTGGTAGTGTATATATGTCCATGCTACTTTCACTTCCTCCCAGCTTACCCTTTCCCCTCCCCTTGGGACCATGGCTTCTTGATGGTAGCAATAATGGAATAGTTCTAGAACAAGCAAATCTAATGGTAGTTTCCCAATTTGGTAGGCAAATTCCTGATCTTATAGCTTCTTGGCAGCTCCCTTGGCAGTCCCAACTGGTTTAGGGAGGTGTTCTCCGAGTTCAGTATAAAGTATATTTCTTCAGTCTTTCATCTCTAGATAAGGAGGAAATCCTTTCTGTTTAATTCTAGCTGTAGTAGATTCTATTTTCTGAAATTAGATCTTGAGTGATACAGCAAAATAAAAAGTGTAGTTTCCAGGGACTTCCAGTGGTTAAGACTCCACACTTCCAATGCAGGGGTGCAGGTTTGATCCCTCATCAGGGAACTAATATCCTGCATGCTGTGCGGTGTGGCAAAAAAAAAAAAAAAAAAAAAAAAAACCTGTAGTCTTCAAACACTAGATTTGTTGGACTTTTCTTCCTTGAAATTCTATAGTTAATGGAGATATTCAAGTATCTTTTGGAGAAATATCACACACGCCATCATGAAACCAATCAGCACAAATAACCATTTTTCTTCAGCAATGCTAATCATCCAGGTGGAGGAAGAGAGAAGGCATGTTGGAGAATTGATCTAGGGGTGGAAGGTTGTGCTAAAGGTGGCAGGACAAGGTTGAGGGAGTTGATTGTAGGACTGAGAAAATGTGATGACCCAACGAGGTCCAGGATCAGTCTAAAAAGAAATAAGGACAGTAATGGGACTAACATATTGAAAGAATACAGGGAAGGGCTAGTGATCCCCAGGTGGTGGAACACTGAGTGTAATGAATATAAAGATAGGAGGCATTTAGAAAATAGGTGGTGACAGCCAAAGAATGGAGGAAAACATCCTTGGAATTGGGATGTCAGAGACTTGGATGGGTTGTCCACATGGATAATAAGACCTCTTGGCAAGAGTTAAGGCAGAGAAGATAAATGAGATTCAAGTTCCAAAGGCTTATATAAGTGTGGAGGAGAGAACAGAATGTAGTTTGGTGGCTGTAAGGGGAGGCTGATGGAAAGTCATATGCTAGGGGGCAGGAATCTCATACAAAGTCTTTTGCTTAGGTTAGGTTAAAAATGAACAACAATTGGAAAGGGCAGTGGAGAACTGGGAAGATATCGGCAGTACCCTTCAACCAAGAAATATTGGAGTATGAAAGAAGGAACAAAGGAAACCATAAACAAGACCAAAAGACAACCCTCAGAATGGGAGAAAATATTTGCAAATGAAGCAACTGACAAAGGATTAATCTCCAAAATCTACAAGCAGCTCATGCAGCTCAATATCAAAAAAACAAACAACCCAATCCCAAAATGGGCAGAAGACCTGAATAGACATTTCTCCAAAGAAGATATACAGATTGCCAACAAACACATGAAACGATACTCAACATCACTAATCATTAGAGAAATGCAAATCCAAACTACAATGAGATATCATCTCACACCAGTCAGAATGGCCATCATCAAAAAATCTAGAAACAATAAATGCTGGAGAGGGTGTGGAGAAAAGGGAATCCTCTTGCACTGTTGGTGGGAATGTAAATTGATACAGCCACTATGGAGAACAGTATGGAGGTTCCTTAAAAAACTACAAATAGAACTACCATACGACCCAGCAATCCCACTACTGGGCATATACCCTGAGAAAACCATAATTCAAAAAGAGTCATGTACCAAAATGTTCATTGCAGCTCTATTTACAATAGCCAGGACATGGAAGCAACCTAAGTGTCCATCATCGGATGAATGGATAAAGATGTGGCACATATATACAATGGAATATTACTCAGCCATAAAAAGAAACGAAATTGAGTTATTTGTAGTGAGGTGGATGGACCTAGAGTCTGTCATACAGAGTGAAGCAAGTCAGAAAGAGAAAGACAAATACCGTATGCTAACACATATATATGGAATCTAAGAAAGAAAATGTCATGAAGAACCTAGGGGTAAGACAGGAAGAAAGACACAGACCTACTAGAGAATGGACTTGAGGACATGGGGAGGGGGAAGGGTAAGCTGTGACAAAGTGAGAGAGTGGCATGGACATATATACATTACCAAATGTAATATAGATAGCTAGTGGGAAGCAGCCTCATAGCACAGGGTGATCAGCTTGGTGCTTTGTGACCACCTAGAGGGGTGGGATAGGGAGGATGGGAGGGAGGGAGATGCAAGAGGGAAGAGATATGGGAACATATGTATATGTATAACTGATTCACTTATAAAGCAGAAACCAACACACCATTGTAAAGCAATTATACTCCAATAAAGATGTAAAAAAAAAAAAAAGGAAAGAAAGAACAATATCCTCTTTGAAAAGTGATGCAGGAGAAAGTCAGGATTTACTTAGGATTGTTCTGAAAAGATACCAAAGATTTAGGAAGGTTAGCTTACTATGAAATGTGTGTCTGTGTGTGTGGCAGTGATCCAGAAGGCATCACAGAAAGCTCTGGGAGAGAGTTCAGCTGGGGCATACTCAGAGCAGTATGAGAATGACAGGACAACAGAAGACTAGTTAGAGGACTGGCAAGATGTCTCATGCTTATAACTGAAGGATTATAGAAATCAGCATGGATGAACTTAACAGGCTTTGAGGTTCCCATTTTAGGGTACAATGTTTTGGGGCCAGAACTGACTCTCATGGTGATTTCTAAGTATCCTGTCCTAGACTTCAAGGCAGGAAGATCTAGGTCCAGCCCCCTACCCTGGTCAGAACTGGCTCTATGGTGAGGGCTGGGCCCGGCTCTTCTTGTTTCAGGGTCTGAGAGAGGTTACACAGATTATCATCATGAGTTCCACAAGAAGGTCACAGGATTCCCTAGAGAGTACAGCTGACTATTGAACAGTGTGGGAGTAAGGGGTGCTGAGCCCCCCTCCACAGTTGAAAATCTGCATATAACTTTAAAGTGGGCCCTCTGTATCTGTGGTTCTGCATCTATGGATTCAACCAACCTCAGATCATGTAGTTCTGTAGTATTTACTATTGAAAAAAAATCCACATATAAGTGGACCCACACAGTTCAAATCTGTGTTGGTCAAGGGTCAACTGTAGTTGGTTCCATGTGTGGGGCAGGAAAACTCAAAAGGGAGCCTGAGACATCTTGTTGTTTTCAGAAGGTCAGAATACTTTCAGAGGTAACTGAGGTAATATTTTTTTAAAGTGAAGATAAGGAGCCCCTGCAAGTGAATAGTAAAAGTTAAAAAATTAGCAAAAGATTTAATCAGACAGTTAAAAAAGAAGACATATGAATACCCGAAAAGCATATGAAAAGATGTTCAACATCTTTAGTCATCAGGGAAATAAAAAATGAAAACCACAATACAATACCTTTGGAAAAACCGGTAATTTCTTATAAAGTTAAACATACTTCCCTAAGACCCAACAATTCCACTCCTTGGTATTTACTTAAGAGAACAGAAAATAAAGCTTCAAAAAGGCTTGAAGCTTTATTCATCATAATCCCCACTGGAAACGGCCCAAGAGAATATATAAGCTGGCAAGATGGAATACTGCTCAGCCATAAAAATGAACAAACGACTGATATGTGCAACATATAGATGAAATTCAAAATCATCTTGAGTGAAAGAAGCTTGACCCAAATGAGTACATATTGTATAATTCCCTTTATATAAAATTTGCAAACAGACAAAAGTAGTCTGTAGTGACAGAAATCAGCACAATGGTGGTTTCATCTACCAGGGGAGAAACTGATTGGACTGAAGCATAAGGGAAACATCATGGGGTGTTAGAAATGTTCTATCTTGATAGGGATGTGGGTTGCATGGCTGTATACATTTTTCAAAACACGTCCAACTGTACACTTTAAATAGGTACATTTCATTGTAGGTAAATTATACTTCAACAAAAAAGTAAAAAATGAAGGAATAAATAAGTTAGTCTGAAGAAAGAGCTAATAAAGGCCAACTGCTTACAGTTTGAATACCAAAAATATGACAACAATCAATGTCAACTGGAACTATAAGTCCACAATGATGTAAAATGGTCAAAAACCAGAAAGCATGTTTTAAAAAGACATATATAATGATGGGAATCAATAACAAAACGCAAGTACAAGCAAAGGATGTTAGATAGATGACCATCCACCAAGGATGAAGGGGTAGTCTGTGAGAAAATGATGTTGGCCCAACATCAGAAGCACATAGATAAGACAATATAAAATTAGAGTCAGTATGTGGATTGTGGGAAAATAGAGCTTCTAGAACACGGCACAGCTGGAGGAGGACATATTTTTCAAGGACATGGTATTGACTCTGCTGTCTCCCCACAGATGAGGACATGGCCTTGCTGATCTTGGTTCAAATATGAGAAAAGACAGTAATTCCATTTCATTTAACAGCAGTGTAGCTCATACCATATGAACTCTCCTGCTGATAATTATAAATCTGGAAAAACAACAACAAAAGAAGTCGCCTGAGTTCACTGGAATTCAACCAAAAGCAGGCAAAGACTACAGAAGATACGACCCTCAAAGAATGGAAGCACACTGGATGAGATCCACATTTAGTGGGCTTTTCCTCAGAAGCCTCCTCCATTTGCTTGGTGAATTGGACATGGAGCTCAAGCAGAAGGATGCAGTCTTACTGAGCTAAGGATTCGCAAGACAGAGGTAGAGTGGCTAGAGAGGCTAGAAATTGAGAAGGAGACATGAGAGAGGAGAAAGCCACAGGGAGGGAGGCTCCAAATATGCCTATAAATTCATCTCAAATCCTTAACTGACCCCTGAAGTGTGCATGTGCAGAGCAAAGCTCCAAGGAGTCCAGGGGCAAAACAACAGCTGAAAGAACAGTTGAACAGACATCTCAGTAGCTGGTCGGTGCCGGAGATTGAATCAAGCAAGGTAAAGGGGCTCTTTGAACAAGCTGGGCTTCCACTGAAAACCCAGAAGTAAAGACTAAGCCTCTGGTCTAAGGTAAACTGAAATAGATATGCTCAACAAAGCCTAAAACCAAACGTCCACAAGATCAAACTGATGAATTACTAATTTAACTGTGCAATAACGAAAATGAGGTTAGCCTATGTGTGTAAACATTTCCTTAAACCAGTAGCTCTCAAACTTTTGGAGGACTCCAAAGCACTTTCATTTATGTTGGTTACATCTACCAGTATTTACTGTGCTAGAAATTAAAACTGAGAAGAAATCAATCCCATTCACAATTGTACCAAAAATAATAAAATACCTAGGAATAAATTTTTTTTCATTCATGTGTCATATTTATTGAGCATGGCACCTTTATTTTTTTTTTTACTTGTTTAAAATTAATTTTTTTTGGAGTATAGTTGCTTTACAATGTTGTGTTAGTTTCTACTGTACAGCAAGCAGACGAAGGGGCAAGGTAAAATCCCCCAAGACCAAATAAATGAAGAGGAAATAGGCAATCTACCTGAAAAAGAATTCAGAGTAATGATAGTGAAGTTGATCCAAGATTTTGGAAAGAGAATAGAGGCACAGATTGAGAAGATACAAGAAATACTTAACAAGGACCTAGAAGAACTAAAGAACAAACAATCAGCGATGAACAACACAATAACTGAAATGAAGAATACACTAGAAGGAAACAAAAAGATCCTAGGAATAAATTTATCCAAGGAGGTGAAAGACCTGTACACTGAAAACTATAAGATATTGATAAAAGAAACTGAAGGAACAAGTAAACAAAAAGATATTCCGTGCCCATCGACTATAAGAATATTGTTAAATTTTCCATATTACCCAATGAAATATACAGATTCAATGCAATCTCTATCAAAATTTCAATGTAATTTTTCACAGAAACAGAATAAACAATTCTGAAATTCATATGGAACTACAAAAGACCCTGAATAGCTAAAGCAATCTTGAGAAAAAGGAACAAATCTGGAGGCATCACACTCCACTCCCTGATTTCAAACTACATTACAAAGCTATAGTAATTGAAACAGTATGGTATTGGCCTAAAAACAGACACACAGACCAATGGAACAGAACAGGGAGTCCAGAAATAAATCGATGCATGTATGGTCAATTAATTTACAATAAAGGAGCCACGAATATACAATGGGGAAAGGACAGTCTCTTCAATAAATGATGTTGGGAAAACCGAACAGCCACATGCAAAAGTATGAAACTAGATCACTATCTTACACTGTACACAAAAATCAACTCAAAATGGATTAAAGACTTGAATGTGAGACCTGAAACCATGAAACTCCTAGAAGAAAATATAGGCAGTAAGCTTCTTGACATCATCTTGGCAATGATTTTTTGGATCTGACTTCAAAAGTGAAATCAACAAAAGCAAAAAGAGTCAAACTAAAAAGCTTCTGCACAGCAAAGGATATCATCAACAAAATGAAAAGGCAACCTATCAAATGGGAGAATATAGTTGCAAATTGTATATCTGATAAAGGGTTAATATCCAAAATATATTAAATCATACAACTCAATAGCAAAACAACAAGCAATCCAATTAAAAACAGAGAGAAGATCTGAATAGACATTTTTCCAAGGAAGACATACAGACGGCCAATGGTACATGAAAAGATGCTCAACATTACTAATCATCAGGGAAATGCAAATCAAAACCACAGAAATATCACCTCACACCTGTTAGAATGGCTATTATCAAAAAGATGAGACAGATAACAAGTGTTAGTGACGATGTAGAGAAAAGGGAACTCTGTGCACTATTGGTGGGAATGTAAATTGGTGGAGTCACTATGAAAAACAGTATAAAGGTTCCTCAAAAACTTAAAAATAGAACCACCATATGATCCAGCAATTCCAGTTCTGGTTATTTATCTGAAGAAAATGAAAACACTAATTCAAAAAATATATATTCACCCCCATATTCATTGCTGCATTATTTATAATAGCCAAGTTATGGAAACAATCTAAGTGTCCACTGATGGATGAATGGATAAAAAAGCTGTGGTATATATAATACAATGGAATATTATTCAACCATAAAAAAAGAATAAAATAATGTCACCTGCAGCAACATGGATGGACCTAGAGATTATCATACTAAGGGAAGTAAGAAAGCCCGAGAAAGACAAATATTATATGATACCTCTTATACTTGAAGTCTAAAAAACAAACAAACCCCAAGCTCAAGAACAGATTGGTGGTCACCAGAGAGATGGAGGTAGTTGGTAAAATGGATAAAGGGGGTCAAAAGGCACAAACTTCCAGCTGTAAAATGAATAAGTCATGGAAATGTAATAACAGCAAGGTGACGATTGTTAATAATATTGTATTTCACATTTGAAAGTTGCTAAGAGAGTGGATCTTAAAAGTCCTCATTGCAAGAAAAAAAATTTTTTTGTAAATATGTATGGTGACAGATGTTAACTACACATATGGTGATCATTTCACAATATATACAAATATTGAATCATTATGTTTTACACCTGAAACTAATATGTCAGTGGTACCTCAATTAAGACTCAAAAAGTTTTAAATAATTTATATTTCAATTCATTTAGGAAAAAAATAAACTCATGTTAATTCAGAGAGCACATTTTTTTAGAAAAACTACATATGCTTCTCAAACTTTTAAAAAAAGCGAGATGTGTGGCATTATTTTGCATGATTGCAAGTCTCTTCAAAGTGTGCCATAAAAGCAGACTTCTAGATTTTCATATATGCTTTTCCATTCAGTCTGTTGCAATATCAATGTTGTTTTGATTGAAGTATATGAAGAAAATCTGATTTCACAGAATTATACATTTGGAAAAGAGCAAAATAGTTTAATGCCTTATTTAGATAACTATGGATAGTTTTCTTTTACATTTCGCCAGAACTCAGCAAGTAGTAGTTCCTTAAAGATTAATGTCACTATGGAAAACTTCGTATACTGTGTTGCATTAAAATCCATTGGTCTATCTTGCACTTTGAATGGATCTTTTACCCTTGCACGATTTTGTATTCAATAACTGATGCATTGGTCATTTAGAACATATTGGTTCACTGAGTCAGGCAGATCTTCCAAAGGTCGATAAAATTTGTTATACAGTATCAAAAATTCACCTTGATTAATGTCATCACCGATCCTCCTACCAGAAATGTCTCTAAGTATTGGGAAGCTGTTTTGCTTCAAAGCTGAAATTTTATCATTGGCAGCACATACTGTTCCTTGAAGTGACAGGCTCACTTTGTTCATTTTTGAGAAAACGTGTGCCCAGTTCTCAAGCCTGAATAACTATAGTTTATCTGTCATTCATTCTTTAAAATAAAAATAGTTGCAAGATGCAGCCAGTTCAATATGCAACTCCAATGCACTAGTGCTTTTCCTTGAGACAACCCTCAAACTTGGGCACGCATAAAAACTCTTACAAATCACATGTACTTAAAGGTCAAGGTTTAAAGACATTAATAATTTTTACTGCTTCATCAGGACTTTTAAAAATGAGAGTGGTGTTTTATCTTCTTACTGTGTGTGTATTTAGGCAAAGAATCTGAAGTGCTTGCAGTTTTACTCACGATTGCTTCTGGACCATTGAAGCAAATGTCAACCCAGCAGGAAAAAGTAAATAAGGAAAATAGCTTTGGCCTTGGAGACCCCTTGAAAAGATTTTAGGAATGTGCAAGGGTCTGCAGACCACACTGTGAGCTGCTGCCTTAAACTGAAGTGCACTGACTGTGAATATAGTTCTGGAATGGTGACAGAGGCTTGAGTAGGACGGCGTGTAAGAATAACAAAAATTGGGCTTTTTTCTCAACTCTGGCAGGAGTCATGCACAGTGTGCCTTGTAGAGACCCAAAGCGCAAGGGAAAATCCCTTCAAATTTGCTGCATCTGTTCCTGTGGTCTGCAGCTGTCTTTCTTTCTTTCCTTTTTGTTTTGGCCGCGCCATGTGGCTTGTGGGATCTCAGTTCCCCGACCAGGGATTGAATTTGCACCCTTGGCAGTGAAAGCACAGAGTCCTAACCACTGGATCGCCAGGAAATTCCCTGCAGCTATCTTTCTATCAATAAATTCTATAATCCTTCACTGATTTAATCAGAAATGAATAGCAGGGATGAACGGACTCTTTTGGCCCATCAAGAATCCAAACACTGCATACACATTATCTCATTTAATCTTCACAAGAAATCACGAATATTTCCTCTCCTTCCTGCTTTACTTGCTTTTAAACAATATTAAATTTGGAACCTGGAGTCACAGAAGAGATACTGGAAGGTTCCCCTTACCTTAGTGCCCTAAGGGGTATGTCTTTTTCAGCAAACATCATACTTAGCCTACCAGTTCTCTCAACACCATTTGTGTCAGTCTTTCTTAACCTCGGATGCACAATGGAATTACTTGGGGAGTTTTAAAAAAAGACTGATGCCTTGGTGCCATCCCCAGAGATTAAGATGGAAGTTCCCTGGGTGCAGACAGGACCTGGAGAGACTTTACAAGGGGATTCTCATGTGCAGCCAAAAGTGTAAATCACTATTTTGGATGAGGTGTGAAGGATGCCGGTATAACCACTGACATAAACACTTCCCAAAGTCATTGCTTCTCTGCCTATGGCCAATGTTTAGAGTTTGCATTACAAAGTTAGAAGCATGCTTATCTCATCTAAAATAGAGCACTTGTTTCTCCTTAGGAGAAAGACATAGAAATGATGCAAGGCAACTATCTTTGTTAATCAGAATCAATTTTACCGGTGAATGTGCAGCGTGAAGATGGATTTCTCGTATTTAAAAAAAATTTTTATTGAAGTATATTTGATTTACAATGTTGTATTAGCTTCTGGTGTACAACAAAGTGATCAGATACACACACACACACACACACACACACACACTCTTTTTCATGTTCTTTTCCATTATAGTTTATTACCGGTTATTGAATATAGTTCCCTGTGCTATACAGTAGGACCTTGTTGTTTATCTACTTTATATATAATAGTTTGTATCTGCTAACCCCAAACTCCTAATTTATCCCTCCCCCACCCCCTCTCCCCTTTGGTAATCATAAATTTATTTTCTACATCTGTGAGTCTGTTTCTATTTTGTAAATATGTTCAATTGTATCATATTTTAGGTTCCACATATAAGTGATATCATATGGTATTTGTCTTTCTTTCTTAGTATACTTAGTATTATAATCTCTAGGTCCATCCATGTTGCTGTAAATGGCAATGTTTCATTCTTTTTTATGGCTGAGTAGTATTCCATTCCATTCCACAGCAAAGGAAACCACAAACAAAACGAAAAGAAAACCCAAGGACTGGGAGAGAATATTTGCAAATGATGCAACCAACAAGGGCTTAACTTTCAAAATATACAAATAGCTCATACAACTGAATATCAAAAAAACAAACAACCCAATCAAAAAATGGGCAAGAGATCTAAATAGACATTTCTCCAAAGACATACAGATGGTCAACAGGCACATGAAAAGATGCTCAACATCACTAATTGTTAGAGAGATGCAAATCAAAACTACAATAAGGTATCACCTTACACCAGTCAGAATGGCCATCATTAAAAAGTCTACAAATAACAAATGTTGGAGATGGTGTGGAGAAAGGGAACCCTCCTACACTGCTGGTGGGAATGTAAACTGGTGGAGTCCCTATGGAAAACAGTATGGAGTTTCCTTAGAAAACTAAAAATAGAGTTGCCATATGATCCAGCAATCCCACTCCTGAGCATATATCCAGAGAAAACTCTAATTCGAAAAGATACACGCACCCCAATGTTCACAGCAACCTTATTTACAATAGCCAAGACATGGAAGCAACCTAAATGTCCACTGACCGATGAACAGATAAAGAAGATGTGGTATACATACATCCACACACACACGCGCGTGCACATGCAATGGAATACACTTCTATTATTATCATGTCATTTCTGAAGATGCTCAGCCTAAGGTTTTGTTTTTCTGTTTGTTCTATGGCTGTGTCGAAGCTTGGGGGAAATTTAATTTCTGTGCACAGAGTTTGGAATTTTGTTTTGTTTGTCTGTCTCTCTCTATCAGAAGTGACAAGTTTCCCTGTAGGATGATGTTGTACTTAGGCAGCAGTACCCTGGGACTAACGAACTGATTTCAAATGGAACTGAAACACTGTCATCTGTCTGACCACAGATCAAATCTGAATCCTTCTCTCTGAGTATCTTTCGATGCGTCTGTGAGTCTCATGGAATTCCATTTGACTCCTGGGCAGGCTATTAAGTGGGTTTCTGATGCCCTCTGAGAGTAAGCATGGATTCAAAGGCTTGGAGAAAAGAGTCACCTCTCTCTTGGAAAATTGGAATGGGAAGAAATACTCTCATTTCTCAGTAAGTGGCAGCAATTTAGAAGACCATCTTGTGAAGGGACTGATTTCCAAGGCCCTCTAGAGGAATGCTCCTACTGGCTACTGGTCCCTGGACCATTTGTTAGTGGTTCACAAAGAAATAGGGAGCTGGCCCCAGAATGTAAATCAGTAATGTCAATAAATGCATTATTTAGTTTGATATTTTTTGATAGCAAAACTTTCTCAGCAAAGGAAGCAGCGCATTGATTTACATTCTGATGTAAGCTCCTTATTTTATCATGGACCAGTGCTCTGAGTTGCTTTGCTCCAGAGGAGGGCCAGAGGAGAGACACTTGTTTCTTTCTCTCTATGGGAACAATTAGGAACTTAAGAATTAGAAAAAGGAAACACAGCAGACTTTTCCAAAGGCACATTAGCTCTTGTACTAGTCTGAGTAGCCTCAATTATTGCTAGATTTCTGTAATCAGACAGCCTATGCAGAACGGGTCACTAGTTTTGCTTAAGAGTTGGTAAGTTCTAGACAGGCAGCCTAGACTAAGTAATGTCTTAGGCCGTAAAGAAGGCCCATGGCTGTTAAAATAGGCTTGGCCAGAACATATGCCAGTTGTCACGTAGGGCAGTGAATGTGCGTTAACTGCAACTTGCGAGGACTCTAATATGTTCCCGGACCATCCTCTTCTTGTGGAAAGCTCTGAACTCAGTTCATGAAGAGTCACAAACAACAGTCAGTTGGCCTGCTTCACCAAAAACCAAATTGTACCCAGGTCGGTAGCTGTTTCTTTGGAGTCATCTCATTTCAAGAGAAATGGAATGACTCAAGAGCATTCTAATGTTTTAGCTCTGGTGTAACAGAAGTCCCGGGCAAGGATATGACCTTGCCATTGATTACCTGTCTCAAGACTAAGAAAGAGCATCTAAATCCTTAAGAAGAATCAATGTTGATTCTGATTTTTGAAGTTCATTCTGAATAACACACAATCTGTCACAGCACTCCACTGTATCTGTCCTTTGAGGTGAGCTGCACTGTGAATATTAATCATTCATCGATTCATTCATTCACCAGGAGTATATTGCAATTAGCATATTTCATTGATCCTGAGATGCACTTTTTCCCCCCACATTTTAACATCTCTGAAGTGGAGAGTGTCTTACAATCAATGACATTTTTTGAGTCTAAGTCCTGGTGGGAAATGGATGGCAGATTCTAGTGGGAATTGAAGACGACATAATGAGAGGATTACTTATAATGGGTGAGCATGGTAAAAGGAACCATTAAGGGATACTGAAGCACTCCAAAGCTAGTAGCATCCAAGGACATTTACCACCCTAGGCCGGAAGGGCAAGCGGAGGGAGTGATTACTGGAATTCAGAGAGAACTCTACGTATAGTTTTAGGACAGACCACCTAAGCAGAGCTGTGATAGAGGAACACAGCCTTTTAACAACCCTCAGCTCAGCAGGGAAGGAGTATGGGGAATAAATACCCTGAACTTTCTCTCCTCCTGTTCTCTGATCTCCCACTATTGGCTCCAGTTGGCCAAAGCCAACTGAAAACCAGAGGGTGAAGGAGCAAAGCACAGTTTCGAAAATTGCAGAGAGGGACTCTGGTCGGGCAGACAGTGATCACCCAGCACAATTCATCCCTTCTACCCTCAACATCTACTCTTTTGTCTGAATAAAAATCTCATGTCCCCATCACCTACTGAAGTCAGCAAACTAGAGCCAACAGCCTGGCCATTTGTTTTTGTCAATAGCCTCACTGGAACACAGGTACACACAGTTTTAACATATTGTTTATGGCTGGTTTTGCTCCACAATGGCAGAGATGAGTAGTCGCAACAAAGACTGGACGGCCCATAAAGCCTGAACTATTTACCATCTGTCAGATACTATCAGAACATTTCCTGACTGTCGACTACTGGATCAGTTCTCTCATATGCCCACCTGAAACTTAAAATCTTAGCTACCACCAGTGCTCTTTCCAGAAGCTAGCTGGAGAAAAAGTGTGGAAGAAACAGTTAATCAAGACCAAACAAAGATGCTTCAATCCCACTTATGTAGCTGGTCATGAGATCTGCGTTAATAATCATTTCAAATTCTCCTGACTCTCTGCCAGCACTTCAGCTGAATTGCTTTACCTGGAGGATTGACCCAAACCTTCATTCGGGAAGGATCTGATTCCTCAGTGGCCGTTTTTATTGGGTTGCTGCAGTTTTCCCCTGGCCAGGATGACTGAGCAATGGAGTACTGAGAGATGCCTCAATAAATCCCCTGAGCTCTGGCCATAGTTCTCCTTGTAACCACTGTGGATGAGCAACGCAATTTCCGCTTGATAATCACCTAAGCTAGTACAGGTAACCTCTTCTCTACCTGTAGCTTTAATGGTGTGAGGAGCGCCATATATTTAAGAGGCATTCTCAGCTTCCAATATAATAGAACCATGACAGTTTCCTATGTAAAAATGCTAGTGCCTTCCTTGGACACCACAGCCCTTAGGCTCACTGAACCCAAGTTCATGCAGACATATAGGAAAAACTACTTAAGTAGGCTATTAGGTATAACAATGAGAAAGGCCATCCCCATTTGCACAGCTTTGTCCCTTAACCCATGGGTTTCGGCTACAAGGGCTACAGCACCATATTTTGGCTGCTGATTTAAAGCATATACTCTATCATGTAAGATTCTCTCCAGCCTCACTCAGCATTGTATATCAGCTCATTCTATAACTGAGCTTTGAGTAAACCATTCCATTCTTCTATCAAACCAGCTATTTTCAGGTGCTGAGACACATGGTAAGACCAATGAATTCCATAGCATGAACTCCCAGATGCACTTTCTTCACTGTAAATTGAGTTTCTAGGTCAGAGGAGAGACCATGTAATGTCTTCTTTGAGTCTAAGTATAATGGTGCATTCACATGACAGAGAACAGTTTATCTTTTACTCTCTTATCTAAGAAAAGATCACCATCTCTCTGGCTCTTTGTTATAATGGGCTCCAGAGGAATCTTGATTGTCTTTACATATGGAATAGCAGACTCATCCACCATATTGATGACATTCTTGCTATTCCAGATGTGCTGTCTTTACCAGAGCAAAGCAATAAAGTCTCTAGTACCTGGTACCCAAATATTGACTGGGAAAATTTTTTTTCATTCCTGTCAGCAAAGATAATCAGAAGCAGGGGTGTCTATTGTAGAGACCAAAGGGAATCTTTTTAAGGGAACATAACTTCTTTCAATGACCATCTTTGCACATTCTGAGAAACCTAAAAGAGAAATCCCTCTTAATTTCTGGCTACCTGTTTTTTTTCTGGGTATTAGAGGCACAAAGATCGGAAGATCATTTTTTTTCCCATTCATTCCGACAGACTAAGCAAGCATCTATTACTTTGCCACATGCCTGTAATGCTCCTCAAACACAAAGCTAAAATTCTACTTTGAGAGCCTACTTCTTAAGAACACCCCAATTCCAATTACTATATCAGTTAAGGCCCCAGCCAGAAACAAATGGAACACTGAAACTGTGACTGTGGCATTGAGGAAAAATTAATAAAAAACTATTCATAAAGGTGTGGTCAAGGTTAAGGGAAAGTAATGAGGGATGGTGAAACTGGCCACAGTCGAGGACTTTACCACTCATAGGCCTGAAGGGGTGAAGGGAGGGAGTGGTGACCGTAGGTCCAGCTGGAGGAGAAGGCCACCTGCCAGGAGCTATAATCCTGAGCAGAGGAATGTAACCCCTGGCACTTTGTGACCCAGCAGGAAAGAGCCAAGGGAAGAATTGTATCAATCTCACTTCCCACCATTCAATCTCCTACTGGTTCCTTCCTTTGGCCAATCCCAACCCAAATCCACAGGGCAAGACAGCCCCAATGAAGCAGTTCATTAAGGTTGGCCTCTTGGGGCATAGAGCAATGTGAAGAAGGGCAAAGAGGAAAAAAAAGCAGAGACAGAGGTAGAACATCCAGAACAACATCTTACTGTTATAATTGGCTGCATTTCCCCCCTTTTTTAGTGGTATTTGAAGCCCTGCTGCACCTTACAATCAATGGCTTCTTAAGGTCAATGGATTTCAGCATGCACAAGGTATCAGAGAACTTTAGAACTCAAGGGAATGTTGGATTGCACTTAGTCCAAGCCCCTCAGTTTATAGATGAGAAAACTGAGGCTCAGAGAGTGGAAACGTCTTGCTCAAAATCCACAACAAGTAGCAGAGCTATTACCCTCTTTCATCCTTCTGCAGGATGAACAAAAATGTATTCCTGACTCAGGCCTCACATTTTTCACTGGCCTAAGCCAAGCTGGTCTCCAAATGCTTTTCTCCATACCTGATTATCATCAGCCACACAGTGCTAAATATTGACTGACAGTAGAAGAGACATCATCTAGAAGATGTCTGTCTGACTGGTATTATGGAATAGAGCTTTTAGGGGCTCTACTTCCTCAGGCTTAGAGGGGACTGTATCTAGGTTCAGTTGGTCCTCATTGGATTCAGCAGGTTGGAAGACTCATCCATAATAAAAAAAAATAGCCAGGTCTTCATTGCACGTACTCTGAAATGAGGTCAGCTACACACTGGGGAATGTCTTCAGGATAGTAACAGGAGAACACAAGAAAAAAAAGGATGCTAGTAAGCATCCATGTGTTTATGGGGAGAAATCAAAATTGAGGAAGAGAAAGGACTCAAAGAAAGACTGATTGCAAATCAAAACTACAATGAGGTATCACCTCACACCTGTCAGAATGGCCAACATCAATAAGTCTACAAATAATAAATGCTGGAGAGGGTGTGGAGAAAAGGGAACCCTCCTACACTGTTGGTGGGAATGTAAATTGGTGCAGCCACGATGGAGACAGTATGCAGGTTCCTCAAAAAGCTAAAAATAGAGCTACCATATGATCCAGCAATCCCACTCCTGAGCATATCTCCAGAGAAAACTTTAATTCAAAACGATACATGCACCTCAATGTTCATAGTAGAACTATTTAAAACAGCCAAGACATGGAAGCAACCTAAGTGTCCATCAACAGATGAATGGATAAAGAAGATGTGGTACACACGCACGCACGCACGGGAATACTATTCGGCCATAAAAAAGAATGAAATAATGCCGTTTGCAGCAACATGGATGGACCTAGAGATTATCATACTAAGGGATGTAAATCAGACAAAGATGAATATCATATGATATCATTTATATGTGGAATCTAGAAAAATGATACAAATGAACTTATTTACAAAACAGAAATAGACTCACAGACATAGTCAACAAACTTATGGTTACCAAAGGGGAAAGGGGGGGGAGGGATGTTAGGAGCTCGAGATTAAAATACACACACTACTATACAAAAATAGATAATCAACAAGGACCTACTGTATAGCACAGGGAACTATACTCAATATCTTATAATAACCTATAATGGAAGAGAATATGAAAAAGAATACACACACACACACACACAACTGAATCACTTTTCTGTACACCTGAAACTAACACAACATTGTAAATCAATCATATTTCAATAAAAATTTTAAATAAAAGACTGATAAATGGGGTGTGTCTCAGGCCAATGTTCACATCAACTACAACTAACAGTCTTTTAAGTATCAAGTACCTTAAATATCAAGGTCCCGTCTGCCATATTCTCTACACCAGTGCTTCTTAAAGTTTATTGTGCTTGCAGATCAACTAAGGACCTTGTTCTAATGAATATTATGATTCATTCTGGCTTGGGACCCAACATTCTTCATTTCCAACAAGCTCCGAGGTAAAGCTAATGCTGCTGGTTCATGAATCACACTTTGAGAAGCAAGTCTCCAGCTCATAACAAGCACAGAATTTCTATCTGGGGTACATTTTGGTGAAGAACAAAGAGCATGGGCTTTGGGATCTGAAATGGGGAGCTAAATGTAGGGTGAGGCTCTATTATATACTAGTTGGGTTATTTAACATCTCAGACTCATGACTCTTTTTTTTGGTCCTTTGTCTTTTTAAAACACAGATAATAAATTAGATAACAATTTGTAAAGCCCCTGAACTACACTAGGTGCTCAATAAATGTTACTTCTGATCCCTTCCCTTGTTACTACCCATGATTTACTGAGGGGAGGGCAAAGGGAGTGATGGTGTCAGGGTTCAGCTTTACAGGAAAATAAGTGAGCAAGAACCAAAATGAGGGTTAGATTCAACAGCTAAGCACCATGAAGAGTTGTTCAACGTCATCTAGCCTTAGAAACAGACACCAGATAGTCATCCAATCTGTGTGTCTCAATTCAGCAAATGAGCTTTGCTCCAAAGACAAATAAGTATAAAAACAGAAGGAATAGGTGACACACAATGCATCTTCAAGTACCCAGGAATAACTTGTAATAGAACACAGGAGAGATCTTAGGAAAGTGAATTTAATGAAAAAGCCATTACACTTTGCAGGAAGTACAGAGTGGCACAAAGCTTTGGTCTGGGTGCATATTCCATACAGAAGCTTAGAAGTAGGCATGTTAAGTGTTTAAGCATTGCTATTAATTTTGTACTAAATGTGGCAAAACAAGTAAATAGGAACAGTCATTTGTAGCCAAAACAGAACCAAGAAAACTAGCAAAATGAATGTAGACCTCCCATCATCTCCAGGGAATTTTCTTTTTCTTTTTTCTTTCTTTTTTTTTTTGGCTGTGAGGCTTGTGGGATCTTAGTTCCCTGACCAGGGATCAAACCCGGGCCCTTGACAGTGAGAGCACGGAGTCCTAACCACTGGACCGCCAGGGAATTCCCAAGGGAATTTAAAAAATATTATTGTTTCTTAGATCTTTCAACCATCTCTCCCCCTCCCTCCCTCCCTCCCTCCCTCTCTCTCTCTCTCTCCCTCCCTCCCTCTCTCTCCCTCTCCCCCCCTAAAAACAGTGATACTGTACTTAAAAATTTAAGAGGGTAGATCTCACGTTAAGTGCCCTTACCACAATGAAAAACAGACATAAATGAGTTACCAAGCCACAAGAAGGCATGGAGGAACCTTAAATGCATATTGATAAGTGAAAGAAGCAAGTCGGAAGAGGCTATATCCTGTATGATTCCAACTATATGACATTCTGAAAAATATAGAGAGGCAGGAAAAAAAAAAGAGACAGTAAAAAAAGACCAGTGGTTGCAAGGGGTTGGAGCACAGGGGATTTTTAGGGCAGCAAAATGATTCTGTATGATAATGTAATTGTGGATACATGGTATTAGGCACTTGCTAAAACCCATACAACTGTAAAACACCAAGAATGAACCCTAATATAAACTATGGACTTTAATTAATAATAATGTACCAATATTGGTCAATCAATTATAATAAACATACCACACCGACGGAAGATGTTAATTACAGGAGACACTTGCACGGGGAGGGGAGTGGAAGTATATGGGAACTCTTACTTTCTGCTTAATTTTTCTGTAAACCTAATACTGCTCTAACTTCTCAGTCTAAAGTCAATTAATTTAAAAACAAACAAAGAGGTCAACTTGGTATCAGAGCAGGAGCTTAGGAGAGTAAATTGGCAGCCAAAGCAGGCGGGTGCCAGTGACAAGGCAGATATAGGTGACCTGGTCACTGGCAGAGTTTGGAAAATTACCGCTCATACTTCTTCCCAAGGAGAGCAGCCATTTCAATGTCCCAGTAACCCAGTGATCCTTAGCTGTTCTTAGGGTATTGAAAGTGTGTCTTCCCTCTCCAGTCCACTAAACCCTTGGACTCATCTTCAGGCCCAGAGCAAAACAGCCTGCCTGTGACAGCTACACTCAATCCAGGAACGGGGACCTAGCACATTCAGAGCTGGGCCAGTTCTTGCCCTGATGACGTGGTGCCCATCTCAGAGGTTCTTTAAATATTTGTACACTGTTTATTTTGAGGAATCCTGCCTGGTGGAAGGGATAAAGGATATCTCCAATGGAGGGGAATCTCCAGTGGAGGCAAACCCCCTTTTCCCTATGTCCTTATCAATTCATGCCTGGCCCAAGTTATATCCCCCATTCAGCAAAACAGAAACCCTGTCTCTAATCAGACCTGTCTTTCATCAACCATGAATTGCTCTTCAGCTATGGGGTCCCCTCCTCACTTATCTACTCAAGCAGACATTATTTCTTCCTGCTAATACCATACTTTTCTTGAGAGGAGTTCCCCACCTCACTACCTTTTCAGGGATGTTTAGTACCCCTTAAAATTTGACACCCTGGGAAGCAGCCAGGGCAACCCCACTCCCCCCAACCCGGCTTTGTACATTCAGATGCTTTGCAAACAAATGACTCTAACAGAGCTGGGTTCGGAGGTGATAGGAAAGAGCTGAAAATTAATAGTAACATTTCCATTAATCCAAGTGGCATAAAGCATTGAGGGCATCTCCTAAGGTTCTGGGCTGCACCCCATCAGTCAGAGGCACAATGTAAGATGATATTTAGGAATCAAGGAGGACAAATTAATTGTGGGTAGTGAAGAAGGTCAAAAGCAAGAAGATTCAGGAAAGTCTAGACATTTCTTTCTTCATATCAACTGAAAGCCAATGATCTCTCTTCAAAAATGTCAATTTATGAATAATGAATATTGGAAAGGATGGAAAAGAAAATATATTCCCAACACTCAATCACTCTAACTACAGTTCAAACATAAATGATTGACATAAACTGTTCTGTGGTGGAATGGCTCCCTTCCTTCCTTGTTTCCAAATGTGAAAGATTTAAAAAATTTTACTGTTAGGACTCATCAATTCCCATGGATCTGCACAAACAAGTTTCAACTTTCTGAAGACAAAATGAACCTCTGGCTAAGTAGAAAAACATGCTTAGAAAGAACAATCAGATTCCTTTCCCAAAGTAAGCAGATCTAACAATAAAGGGATAAAAAGAAAATATTTTGATTCAAATCCATATCTAGTTCTCTGCCCTTCTATGGACTTTTTTTCCTCAGCAAACAGCCATGATTTAAACTTTTGCTATAACTATGATAATAAAATATTTTACTTGTTTTATTAGTGTCTGCCTCAATCAGAGAAAAAGGAAAACGATTAGAGACAATTATCCTCTTGTGCTGAAATACTGGAAAGAAAAAAATGATCTACTCCCTATATGCATATTTTGTCACTTATAGCCAATACTAACTATATATTCTACCTCCCTTTTCCAAGTATGAAAGGAACCCTCTGCCAGAATAGTTCAATAAATTCTAATGTGGTAAATGAGGTACAATTGCTAATCTCTGAAACACTATGCATTCCTCATAATGATAACAGCAGTTTGTATTTCTATGGAATTTCTTTTGAGAGAATGGTAAATTTCCTTCTGCAGATAAAAAGTGTGATTCTGAACAACATCCCTGTGAAGAAGGTAGGTTTGATCTCCCTGACATAAGGGATAAGCAATGGGCCATAGAAAGAGATGGTCATTACACTGAAAGAACGTTAAGGAAAAGGGTGGAAAGATAGTTTGCTTATGGGTTCCACAACATCTTAACAAAAAAATGACCAGTTTTTCTCTCCCTCAAATTAAACACTTTTGCAAAACTTACTATCTAATTAGATCCAGTAGGAAATTCCACAATGCGTGACATAGCAAAGTAAGGGTTATTTTTTGTATTGTTGCTGTACACTGGAGACCACTTCATTGTACATAGAATGATTAAGACCTAGCCAAGGACCCAGGAAAAGAAGGGCCTAAGAGATTATGAAGTACAGATTGCTATCTCTAGATCACTAATAATGACCTTTTTTTTTTTCACAGTGGGTTAAAATTTACAAAGCATATTCACATATATTACCTCATTTGATATCGTCAATTACTACAAGGCAGCCCAATTATCCCTATTTTACAGGCAACTAGATCAAGGCCTAGATTGGATAATTAACTTGACTGAGGCCACATGGCTGGTAAGTAGTCAAGACGAGCTTATGTCAATCTGAGTTCAAGTTTAGGCTCCTTCCACCTCACCATGGTTGCCTTGCAATTAATAATGTCCAAGTTAGCCAAAGCCAACCTGTCATCATGATGTAGAGTTGGTCTAAGTAATACAGTCAAGATAATTTGTCCTCTAATGCAGTCTTTCTCAAGCTGTGATCCACTTTATTAGAATCACTTAAGAAGCTTGATAAAAATGATGAAGTTTTCTAGAGATTTTGTTCAGTAGGTTTGGAGCAATGCTCTGGAATCAGTGTATTAAATTCACACCCCAGATGATTCAGATAATCTTTTGGAATCCTTGATGTGGCCCAATTTCCACAGCTCTTGCTCAAACCTTGCAAGATCTGATTTTTGTTATAGCTTTGCCTATATAAACTTCCTCGTCCTATTTATTTTCTTTAATTTCAGAGGCCATAAATATGCCATTGTGGGAGGAAAGCCCTTCTGCCAACTTCTAAAGGCAATGCTCAGTTTAGTGTGAAATATCTATGTGGAAGAAAAAACAAACACTGATCACAGCCCAAGATGCCACAGTATTTCTTTCTGTGGTGCTTCTGGGACTTGACATCTTCATCCACTTTGCTTCTAAAAGTGGGTTCGCCCTTATTTTTTCCACAGGTTTCTCCTCCCCTGCACAACAGAAACCTTGGGGTAGCAGGTGATGCTGCTGCTGCTATTACCATGAATGGGGGGGGCTCAATTCACACATTGGTTATGTATCAATACTTAATGATGACTGGTCATATAATTGTTTAAATTTCTTAAGGAAAAGGATGCCAAAATGAAAAGTCCCATCAAAATATCTTTGCTGTTGGTGCTTTTGTGACCTGGGAAATCTACATCCTGATAATTCCAATGACAATAACAACATAAGCAAAATGAGAGCTGATACACTGGATCTTCCACATATCCTGCAGGTGCTATTTACAAACTGAATGGATAAAGTCAAGCTTGTAAGGTTGCCCATGTCCCTTTACAACTTGTCTGATTCAACTGAGGGAAAATTGAGGGCTGCTCCAAATAAGGAGTAGGATCCTCCAGGCAAGGCCATGGTCTCTTCTTCTGAGAAGCTGAGATGCTGGGCTGGAGAGCACACTCTGTGCTTTTATCTATGCCAAGAGAAGCTGGAATGAGCTGTTTAGGGTTGTAACTAAAGTACTTATAGAAACGTTGCTTTTAAAAGACCAATCGGCAATCACAGTCGGAGATTTTTCTTGATCTATGTGGGTCCCGGTTTCCTTATCTGGTCTCACATTCTCTGATGTTACTTTTTTTTTTTTTTTCATTTTCACTTAATCCACAAATATTTTCAAATTACCTACTCTGAACTAAGCACAGGGGATATAGCTGTGAAACAATTTAAATATAAATATTGTCTCTGCCCTTCTGAGTCTTACATTCTAGGGATGTGGTGGGGAGTGAACTGACACAGGCATTAAAGGACTCATTACGTGAATAATTTATGAAAATGGCGATGTATGTAATGAAGGGGAAAGAGAGGCAGGCTGTTGTGACCTAGTCAGGCAGAAGGGGGTCAGGAGAGGTTTCCCTGAGCAGGTAACGTTCAAGACCTGGATGATGAATGGAAATCAGGCCGATGAGGAGAACGAGCAAGCAGATTCCCTTGCAAAGGCCATGAGATGGTGTAAAGGCTGGCACGACTGAGAAGCAGAAAAATGCACTGCGTGGCTGAAGAGCAGGGGAGGGAAAGAGGCATGGCCCGGGGTGAGCTGGAGAGGAGGAAGCAACCATCTCAGACAGGGCTTGGCAGGCCCCGAGCAAGAATTTGGATTTTATTCTCAGGGCAATGGAAAGCCACGGAGGGTTTTAAAGCATGATCAGATGTGCATTTTTTTAAAGATCACTCTGAGGATGGACAGATAGACAATGATGAGATAGTATAGCTAGTGGTAGAAGTCGAATTTAGGTGGTAGGTACAAGTGCTCACTGTAAAGTCATTTCAGCTCTGCATGTTTGAACATTTTAAAATAACATGTTGGGAAAATCTGGCCACCGTATGGAGAGTGGATTGAGGGAGGGCAAGAGTGGCTGCAAAGATAGCAGCTAGGAGACCTGTAATAATCGTAGAGAGGCATAATGGTGGCTTGTACTCGGGTGGTGGCATGGAGATGGTGAGAACTGGACAGGCTTTTGAGATATTTAGGAGGTAGAATCAATATGATGCCCTGATTGATTTTGCCTCGGGGTAAGGAAGCGGCATAAATCAAAGATCACTAATTTGAAAAGATACATGCACCCAATGTTCACAGCAGCACTATTCACAATAGCCAAGGTGTGAAAGCAACCTAAGTGCCCATCAACAGATGAATGGATAAAGAAGCTATGGTAGACATATACAATGGAATATTACTCAGCCATAAAAAAGAACAAAATTTTTACATTTGCAGCAACATATATGGATTTGGAGGGCATTATGCTTAATGAAGTAAGTCAGAGAAAGACAAATACTGTGTTTTCACTTATATGTGGGATCTGAAAAATAAAACGAATGAACAAATATAACAAAACAGAAACAGGGGACTTCCCTGGTGGTGCAGTGGTTAAGAATCCACCTGCCAATGCAGGGGACACGGGTTCGAGCCCTGATCCAGGAAGATCCCACATGCCATGGAGCAACTAAGCCTGTGTGCCACAACTACTGAGCCTGCGCTCTAGAGCCCACAAGCCACAACTACTGAGCCTGCATGCCACAACTACTGAAGCCCACATGCCTAGAGACTGTGCTCCACAAGAAGAGGAGCCACCGCATTGAGAAGCCCGCACACTGCAGTGAAGAGTAGCCCCCGCTCACCACAACTAGAGAAAGCCCGCACGCAGCAACGAAGACCCAACGCAGCCAAAAATAAATAAATTAATTAATTAAATTAAAAAAATAAACAGAAACAGGTTCACAGATACAGAGAACAAAGTAGTGGTTACCAGAGGGGAGAGGGATGGGGGAGGGGCAAAACAGATGAAGGGAGTTAAGAGGTACAAACCACTAGGTATCAAATAAATAAGTTGCAAGGATGTAATGTACAGCACATGGAATATTCTCAACATTTTAGAATAACTGTAGTATAAGAATATCAAATTACTATGTTGTACGGCTGAAACTAACATAATATTGTTAAGTCAGCTATATGTCAATTAAAAAAAAATCACTATCCAGTGTCTAGTTAGCATAAGCTGGTGGATGATGGTACCAGGTACTGAGACAGGATGTACTGGAGTAGAAAGACATGGGTGTAAGAGAGAAGGTGGAATAAAGAGTTCATTTTTGAGTATGTCGAGAGCATGAGCTATCTTGGTGGAGATATCATATAGGCGGTTGGATCTGGGGCTGAGAGGAAGGATCTGGGTTGGGGATGTGAATCTGTAGTTATAAGCATATAAATAATCATAAAACCATGAGCATACAATACATGATAATGCTGGAGAGGATGGATAAAGTGAGGAGAAAAGAAAGAACAAGCATCAAAGACTCCAATGTTAACAATCTTTAACAGAGAAGGAAAGGGAACAATTAATGAAACAGAAAAATTAGGCATGTATGATATTGCCAAAGACCTCTACTGAAGGGCTTTTGGGTTGTTTCCAATCTTCTGCAAGCAATACCCTTGTATGTACTCATTTCTCACATATGTATCTATCTCTATAGGATAAATACCCAAAAGTAGAATTGCTGTGCAATACACACATCTCATTTTGAATTTCAAAGTGTTTATTTTTGAAAAAAAGGTTGCTTAGAAAAGCCACCAAACATAGATAGCTTAGTTAACCATATTTAATGTGGCATTTGATAGGACTGGTTAAATAAATTTAATATATCCCATAATGTAATAACCTGTTGCCATAAAAAAGAATGAGGCCGTCAATATATTCTGATATGGAAGAAGAAGGGGTAGGACTTACTTTTCACAATTTTGAACCATTTGAGTTTTATGTCATTAACATGTATCACTTACATTAAAAATATTTTTTGTACTTCTACACTATACTTAAAAAAGAGTAACCTAAAGATCAATTTACCTTTTATTTTTAAGAGCCACATCAACAGGTTTCTGATGGACTTAGGCACACCTGGGTCTTGCATTATGGAAATACCCAGTTAGATGTTGGATTTTATGAAGTCATGACACAGAATTGCTCTGACCGTGGTAAAGGTCTGAATACATAAAGTTCATGCTCATCTTGAGTTCGAGTTATAAATTTTGGAATTGATCAATTTTGCCACTTTTATTATTAGTGAATAAATCTACCTCATTTTGTCTACTTTAGAGATGTCTCCAGGCTTCACCATCGCCACCCTCTCTCACCTCCCCTAAAAATGTCTCTGAAGTCATACTCAGTCACTTCAAGTCTGAAGACAATTTATATTTCCAATATAGGAAGTAGTGATGATCGTACACTTTTTGTTTTCTGTTTTTAAGAAGGGCAACATAGAGATATGGGTGTGAGTTTAAAAAAATGTACCATATGCACTAAGCTACACTAGACTAATAACTTCAATTTTCTAGAATTAGAGAGCCTGTTTTTTTAAATAATAATGAATATGGATTGCTTATTCCCCTTTCTAAGAATAATGCTAAATATATTCTGAAACCTGTTTTCAAAATTCAAGAAGAAATTCAGAATATGGAACAATTAGCTAGAATAAGCCTGAAGATGATTCTAGCTTTTCCTACTAGTAAAATTCAGTATCCATCCTTTTAAGGATTTTATCAATACATGAATTCAAGTGAAAAAATGAGCTGAGGGGCTAGAACGTGACTCTAGGAGAAGATTGGGTCAGGTACGTCCACACACAAGTAATCAGACTCTGCTCCACCTCCCTTGGTCTATGTCCTCTTGTCCATCACGATCAGCATCGGATCACGCCAAAGACCACAGTGAAAAGAACACTGGCCTACGGGTCACACCCTGGATTTAAGTCTGGATACACTCACAGCTTCTATAATATCTGGGGCAAGTCATTTCTGCTTTCTGGGCTGCAAATTTGGAATCTTCAAAATGAGGAACCAGGTCTGAGGTCCCTTTCAGCTTTAACGCCCTTCATATCTAAGTTTGGTGGCTAAAGTCTCTGGAATCCCAGGTGACAGAAGGTAGACTGAACCCCTGGCCGCAATCCTTCATTCCTTCCTGCATCCTCGCTCTTGACATGGCTTCAATGTGAGTAGAGTATATTCCCCTGCCTCTTGATTTTGGGCTTGGCCATATGACTTCCTTTGAGCAATGGGATATCGTAGACATAACACAAGTAGGGGCTCAAAAATGTGCATTGCTTCTTATTCCCTCTTAGTTAATAGCTTAGAACATTTTATAAAATAAATGTTTACAACAGAGCTAATAGCTAGGTCATAATTAGGGTGACTCTACATCCTAATTTTGCCAGGTCAATCCTGGTTTACATCTGTTGTTTTGGTGTAATGATTTAGCTCTCTTCACTCCCAAAAGTGGGATGATTTAGAGTATCAATTACAGAGTCACCACAGAAAAACCTCAGTTCACCTTGAAAACTTACCTGGTTAATCCACAAGTTGGCTACAATAAGAGGGCCACACCCTTGCCCCAGCGTCCATCCCCACAATGCCTTCTTTGGATCATGGGGATTCCCACTATCCCTTCTTCTTACTCTTCAAGTGATCTACATTCCAAGTGGCCCCCTTTTCCCTCAAACCTTGAGAAAACCTAAAGTCACTCACAATTAGAAAAAGTCTGGGGACTCCCAATCTCAACTGCAGCTTCAAATAAGCATGTGCCATTTCCCCTATGGTATAAAGCCTACGAATCATTGAACAATTTGCTTGTTGACACGACAGTGTGGTATACTTTCTATCATCCAATCAAAAAAGCCCTGGCCCATGCACATAGAGGTACATGCTTTTTTAGACACCTGGCCAGACCCTAGGTGTTCATAACACTGATATCTCTCCTCTCATGTGCGAATACCCTCAGGTGAGAAATAGCAGGGAAGCAGACTCCAGGTCCCAAGCCTGCTACTGGTAGGAAATAACAATCAGACAGTCCCAAGAGGCCTCATTTTGGAGAACTGGTACCTTCAGAGCTTACTCTTCCCCATGCTGGCACGGAGCATGAGTACGCCCTCTACCGGAGTCCCAGGATTGTCCGCCATCTTCTGCCAGAGGCGTTGCTCTTCCCCCTGAGAGTCCATCCAATCCACGGTCTTCCCATGGCTCACACCTAAAGAAGGGAAAGGGGAGCATTACACTTTACAAATTAAATGCTTTGATCTTCTGGAAGACACCTATCAACCTCTGAGGGGGACCTGCTGACCAGAGAGCCCTTCAGTGGCTTGTTCTCACCATATCTAGTGAGTGGAGTTAGCATGGACTACATCCTTTGTAGCCTACATTACTCTCCTCTGCCTAGATGATGGGGAACAAATCAGGATGGCCCTAGGGGCTCATCTCTTCCTCACTTTGGTAGTTTAAGTAGAAAGCTGGCTCATCTAGACTGAGTTAACACAACAGAAGAACAGGTTGAACTGGGAGTTTTTGTTTTAGTGGCAGAGATAGTCTTGGCTCTCCCTAATCTATACACGTGCTCTACTGCTGTAAGTCCCCCCACCCGCCCAATTCGCCCTGTTACAGTTGTGTCTTGTGGAATCAGTGGTGTGTTTCCATGACCTGTTTGAACAACAGGAGACATTATTTTTTAGGGGAAAAATGGATTTCCTTTCGATTCAGGCAGTGTAATGGCTGCAAGCATGGACAGAACTGAGAAGAGGTTGAAGTCAAGTTGGTCTTGGAAGTCCTTCTCTCCCCGGTCAGAAGCATGTGCTGTCTTAGTGATCCTCTCCCGAGCAAATCCTGAAGTAAGGCCCAAGAAAGTAGTTGAAATTCACTTAGACTAAAGTGTAAATGGTATTTTATGAAAGGACTGAATATAAGCATTATACACCCCACACTTCTAGCTGAAGGATACAAAGTCACATAGTAGTAATTTTAACAGTGAACCAATCCTTGGCTAAAGTAATGGAGCATCTGTGGAAATTTCGAGAGTCGGCTAAGAGGAAACTACATATACACTTAGGACACATCAAACCTGCAGGAACCACTCCCCTGCCCCGCGCCAAGTCACAGACTATCTCAGGTTTACCAAGTCCCTCACCGCTTCCAGAATTCAAACGAACTCCTCCCAGAAAGATGTTGCTTGAAAAGGCCTCCTTGTCCCAGACGGTAAGTTCTAGGCAAACATTCTTTATATCCTGGGGATGCAGGCCAGTGAACATGAAAGTATGATTCCACTGAGGGTTAACACTCTTTTTTATTACCAGAGTTTTGTGCTTGGTGGCTTTGCTATCATCAGGGAGCAGGTAGCTGCAGGAGAAAACACAATCAAGCCATCAGTGAGACAGTAAAGCAGAAAAAGGCACCCTTGCGTAGTCATGTCAACTTCCCATAATTCCTCATGTCTGTGTATGCATGTGTGTGTGTGTGTTTATCTGTGTATGTCTATTTGATTTTCTTTCCCAGCATCATATATGCTTAAATCTGGGTTTATTTAGTGGAATGGTTTATTACTTCTTTTAAGTGGGGCAATAGTAAAATGCCCACACTCTCTTTTCTTTTCTTTCTTTTTTTTTTAATATTTATTTATTTATTTTGTTGCACTGGGTCTTAGTTGCAGCACGTGGGCTCCTTAGTTGCGGCACGTGGGCTCCTTAGTTGCGGCATGCATGTGGGCTCTAGTTCCCTGACTAGGGATGGAAACCCGGGAACATTGGGAGCTCAGTCTTATCCACTGCGCCACCAGGCAAGTCCCCCGTCCTCTCCTTTCTAATCCTGTATTGGTTCTTCCCTCCTACTGAAATGAAAATACCTCCTGTGGGAGACACTATGTAATAATGTTCTGCCTCCTATCACCTTTGGCCCACCTCTGAGTTGACATGAAGCCACGATGAGCACTTCCTGGCATGTGGACAGCTTCCTACTTCAAGCGCCTGTGTCTCTTTGCTTCTCCAATTAAGGACTTCGGTGCTCTGTGAGCTGACTCAGCTTCTGTGCAGGAAACCCTGGGATTACTGGGAATTTAATGTCCCCAGGAGCAACCTTCAACCAATGAATTTTAGAAATTGGTGGATGAGTCTCCCAGCTTCCCTGTCCCTTGAAGGGACGATCCTAAGGTACATTCCACAGAGTTCCTTGATGCTTCCTTAGTGGAACTGAGCCCCAGTTGCTCACAGTGGTAACCTGCCTAGTAACATATTTTTATCAACTTCCCTCCCTTCCCTATCTCATTTTCTCTACTCTGTTTTTGATCATAGTACCTGATGAGTCAGGGAGCAGACTTTAGGGAAGGAGACTTATGGGTATGAAATTAGTACATCAAACATGAAAAACACCACAAATGACCTTACAATAAAGAAGATACATTATGACACTTGAGATTTCATTTCATGTACCAAACAGAGACTGCTTACCTCCCAATATTCATTCTCTCCCTATTTTTCTAAAACAAAAAAAACACGAAAATCCTCATTTTTTTAAAGTTAGGCACAAGATTGTCCAGAATAAAGACTACATTCCCCAGCCTCCCTTGTAGCTCATATAGCCATATGAGTAAATTCTGGCCAATGGGATACCTTACCTTTAGTCTTCATTTACATATGAGAAAAAACTTTTGACTTGTTTAAGCCACTGTTATGTTGGCTCATGGACAGACCTAATATTTACTGATATATTTTATAATATTAAATTTTACACAAAGGTCTATTCTTGCTCTCTCATGCTCTGTTTCAAAAAATCTGAGGTCCCTTTAAAATCAGCTCAATGTTTAAGTGTAACTAGGGAGAGAATTTACTAGAAAGTTACTGGCCTTTAAAAAGGAAAAAAAAAAAATATATATATATATATAAAAAACAAAGATACTGTCCTTTATTATCTCTGCTTCATAAATGTTCAACATGATAAAGTAAAAACTATTCCAGAAGATGTTAAGTCATCCGTGCAAGGCCACAATGAGTTCATGGGCGAGAAGCCATACCCTTAACCCACCAGTGAGCAGGAAGCGGCCAGAGTTAGATGGTAGGGCTGGGGAAGCAAATTTCAACGGCAGGATCCACAGAAAGCATTTCTTCTGTGCTTAAACCTCCTGGGAGAAAGAGTCAAGGACAGATGGACCAGGATTCAGGCACACACACTCACCAGTGGGGAAGCCCCAGACATCTGCTTCTCCTTATTACCGCCCTTACCAAAGTTAGACTGTGTGAGCATAAAGGTTTGACTCGTTTCCTTGTAGGAAAAATTACACTTTTCTAAGAAGGATTGAGGAGAGGAATGATACTGTCATCTGACTCAAAGAATTAACCTCACGGCTGGCATCACAGGACTTTGTTTTACCTTATGCATTTTGTGATGCTCTGTGAGAGCAGGGACCATGTCTTATTTTTGGAACTGCAGGACTTAGTGCTTGGAACGTGTGCATGTATGTATTTGTTGCAATGAATGAAAAATATCCTGCTGGTTCTAGTTCTTCTATTATAGGAGAAAAATCTCAAATAGAAATCAGGAGGGATTTGTTGTTTGGGTTGCCTTGAATGGGTAAGAATGTCCATTAAAAGGGCTGCATTCCCTCAAGAAAGTGCCCAGGGCTCCACAAAGTGGGCACAAATGCCCAAGAGGCAGTCTTGGAGTTTCCCCAAGGCACTCTCCAGTGGATATCTCTAGGGATGATGCTCTGACATCTCCACTTTTTACAGTTTCCCCTAAGAGAGCAAAATACCAAGGATCCAATATTTTTGTTGACATTGCATATAGTCAGCACCAAATGATAAAAAAGCACAATACAAGTATATTACATGTAGAAAATCATACTTTCTCCTCCTGTGAGAAACTAATCTCACAGGAAAAGTTGCCAGTCTTGAGGGCGAGAGTCACAGGACATCCTGAAATATGTTAGAAGCAGGCTGAGAGCTAGAATAAGCAGATCTCTGTTGCACTGTTTTCAATGTAAGCGCCAGCACTGAAGGGGAGTTCTTTCCTAGCACACGGTTAGAATAAGAACAACACAGAAGCCTCACAGCCACCACTGTCTCATGGATCACAGACCTCTTCATCTCCCATTAAGTACCATCGAAAATGAGCTCAAACAAAATTACCCCTTCACAAAGCTATCAGAAGTGCCTCCTGATTTCACCGCTGTCAAATTCTTCGCCTCTTTGATGAACACTTCTAGGATTCCTCCAGAGATGACAGGAGAATCCTTCTTCTTTCCTCGTTTAAAGGTCTTCTTTCCTGCATCAGCCATCAGAGAAAAAGAGAGAAAGAGAGCCACAGAGAGAGCCAGAGAGAGAGCCAGAGAGAGAGAGAGAGAGAGAGAGAGAGGAAGAGAGAGGAAGAGAGAGAGAGAGAGGGGAAGAGAGAGAATGAAAGAGAAGGAGAGAATGAGAATGGGGGGAGGGGAAGAGAAAAGAAGGGAAGGGAAGAGATAGATCATGGGTTCCATTTCAAAATTTACAAATAAAATCCACAAAGATTTATTTCATTTTCAGAGTGAATGAGATCTTTACATTATTGTATACTTTTCCACGTAATCACTTAAATGCTTTTACACCACTGCATTCCTTCTGGCTATATCTTTCATTTTCGTTGAAAAAAATAAGCAAATAAATTTTAAAATATTAAATACTCCCCTATAACATATAAAGGGATAAAATAGAAAAGACCCCGAGAGCTGCCTGGGCCACATCCCTGCTCTCTGTGAGGAACAGCGCCAATGAAAGCCACACACATGAGCCAAGACCCCCCAAAGAGAAAATTCCTAACTCCCGTCTTGGATATTTTAGTCGCATACATTGTCAACTCCATGCTGGGCCAGCTCTAAAGACTATAGCTCAGACACAATTACATTTGTGGGTGAGAAGAAACTCTTCCTGCATCACTTTTTTATTCTGATGACATACGCTCTACATGAATAACGACCGCCTCCACTACCACCTTTATTTAACACTGTTCTAAGTGCTTTGTATGAATGAACCTATTTAATTCTTGCAATATCCCTAAGAAGTGAGGCAACTGAGGCTGAGAGACTTAGTTGTACAGGGTCACAATGACAAGGGTGATAGGAAAAGAAAGATAAAGGAGGCTGCCTGTAGGAGTTGAAGAAAGAAGAAGGTCAAAAGGGATTTAAAAGTTGACTCCATCTGGAGTTTTCCAGATTGTATTCTGTATTGTATTCTTGTATTCTGTGTTCCAGGTTAATTTCTTTCTCAAGATGCCCTGAGCAGCTGTGAATGTCATAAATCCAGACAGCAGCTTTCTGCACCACCCCTCTCAGCAGGCCATCCCCCATCTCCCCCTACCCCCGACTCCACCCGGCAGGGGGGAAGATCCTATATGTCCTGGACTTCCAGGAAACAAATCTCAACATTAAGGTTGGTCTCTAAGTATGAACTCTGTCCTTTCCTTGTAAGAATCTGACACCCTTCCCCATACACAGTATATACTTTTCGACTCTCCTTAAACGACAATGACACCTAACCCTTTCCATTTCATCTGTGTAATGTAAAAGTAACACAGTCCACCCAACCCCTGATCCCTATTTCCACACTTCTAGAAATGGAATGTCCCCAATCAAAGTCACTGATTTGTTTTCTCTACCTTGAAGCTGTCCAAGTGGAAGTAGCAGGTTCTCCTCTGGGGGTATGTAACGTAAAATGACTGTCAGCTCTCCTTTGTACTGAAGGCCAATATCAGCAGCAAATTCCACCTGGCCAAGAGGAGACAGGTGAAAAGAAAAAGTCAGAATGCTTGGTTTGTAATTTTGTAGCCCATATTTGAAAGTACAATACTTACTTGGTAGCGTAAATGTGACAATTTATTCCCATTCAACTATGTTGGCACTTATTGGTTCAAGAGATGCCTCAGGCATGAGAAGAGAGAGGCTGGAAAACTCTATGAAGGTATTTGAGTATAACATTTAACGCTAAAGTAAAAGGAATTTGAGAGGAGATATATAACACACATTCGGTGAATCAATGGACACTGAGTGCCTGTGATGCATTGAGAACTGGACCCATCATTGAACATACCCAAATAATTCGGGGTATGAAGCAAGAATAAAGATGTCACTGAAAACAGCCCCAGAAGATACTTCTCTCTGTCTGTCCTTGATGTCTCAAGGCCTTCTTAAGTGTCCAAGAAGGGGCAAGTAGGCAGTAATGTCTGATTCATATTGGGCTGCCAGCCACCAACTATGAAAAGCTATACTGGTAATTTACATCATTAAAATTCAAATGAGGAAAAACTGGTTCACTCCAACATTGCTGGTAGGACTGTAAAATGGTTCAGCCACTCTGGAAATCAGTTTGGCATTTTCTTAAAAGACTAAACATACAACTACCATACACCCTAGCAATTTGCACTCTTGGGCATTTATCCCAGAGAAGTAAAAGACTGTGCACACTGAAAAAAATCTGTACATACATATTTGTATCATCTTTGTTTGTTACAGTACAAAACTGGAAACAACCTAGATGTCCTTCCATAGATAACTGGTTAAATAAACTGTGGTACAGCCATACCATGGAGTACTACTCAGCAAGAAAAAGGAATGGCTACTGATACACAAAACAACTTGGGTGAATCTCTAGAGAATTATGCTGAGTGAAAAAAGTCAGCTTAATAGGATACATACTATACGATTCCACTTACATGACATTCTTGAAATGACAAAATAATAGATATGGAGAACAGCGTCATGGTTGCTAGGGGTTAGGAATGGGGGTGGCAGAGGGAGGTGGGTGTGGTTATAAAAGAGCATGAAGGATCCTTGTGGGGATGAACCTATTCTGTATCTTGGCTGTAGTGGTGAATATACAAAGCTACATATGTGACAAAACTGCACAGAAATAAATACACAAACACACGAACGAAAACCGAGGAAATCTGTGTAAGATGAGTGGATTGTATCAATGTCACCACTTTGGTTGTGGCATTGCACTATAGCTTTGTAAGATGTGACCATTGGGGGAAACTGGGTAAAGGGTATATAGGATCTCTCTGTATTATTTCTTACAATAGCATGGGGATCTACAGTCTTCTCAAAATCAAATTTAAAATTTAAAAAGGCAGTGTGAGCACATACCCACAGCCTCTGTTCTACAGGTCTCCAATTTGCCACTGAGTCAACGGAATTTTGATTTTTCATAAATAGGGTAAGAAAAGTAGCGTACTTTCCTCAGACTTTTCCTGCAGGAACTTGACCGCTAAGCAATGAGTCAAGGGCTGAGAACTGCTCTCTTCTGAGAGAGGGCAGAATGAAAGAATTCAGAAACTCCCAAACCCACAAGAAAGCCCAAGGCTGTTTAAGCCTCATCGAAAAAGACTGATACCATTACAAAAGGAATCCTTGCCTTACTTTCTTTCCTCTTGGTGGTGGTAAAACTTATTAGTAAAGGTGGGGAAGTCATTTGAAGTATTTTATTCAGCTATCTTGCCAGGGGCACAAATGAGATTAGATGGTGAAATAGACTATCCATCTAATATTTAATTATTTTAAATTTAGTGCCTCGTAAGAGGACTTTTCTAATTGTTTTGATGGTTTCAGTAAATTTTAGTTTATGTGAAAGTCACAAATGGAAAATTATAATGGATATTATGACAGATAAAAGAGATCAACTGCTTTTTTGGTACCATGGCTAATGAGAGGTGAGGTATTTGTCCTCTCTGGATCTGAGTGGGCTCTGTGATCGCTTTGACTAGTAGAATATGGCAGAAGTGATAATGTGCCAGTTCCTGGGCTCTGGCCTTAAAATGAACAGCTTCTACTTCTTCTCTTGGAATGAATATTCTTGGGATTCTCCCTCTGGGAACCCATGATGTGAGGTCCAAGCCACATGGAGAAGCCACATGTCAGTGCTCTAGTTGGCAGGCCTAGCTGAGTTCCTACCTAGCTGGCAGCCAACATCAAGTATGAGACAGCCAACTGGAGCAACCAGCCCAGTCAAGCCCTCAGATGACTTCAGCCTCAGTCTACCATCTAGCCTCAACCGTATGAGAGACCTTAAATAAGAACCACCTAGCTGAGCCCAGTCACCCCACAGAATCAAGAACAATCGTAATAAATTGTTGTTTTAAGCCACTAAGATTTAAGGCAGTTTTCTATACAACAACAGTTAACCAGTGCAAGCTCTGTTTGCTTTCAGCTGAGATCTTTGGGTAGGAAAATATACTGGCAGGAAAAATTATATGTGCAGGTGTCACATACTAATGTGTAGTATATTTGTAGAGATCAAAACATGCATTATTGGGATTTATTAATGTTGCATTACTTTCTAGCTGAAATTCAAATATACTGGTGACTTGGTATAAACACAGTCCTCAAATCTTGTGGGAGTAGAAAATAATAAAGGTGAAGTCTTATAGCATTATAATCACACACAAAAGAAATCCAAAGGAGGGAGTCATCTTACAGTCTGCACATAGCTAATATCTTGGGGGTATTTTTGGTACACTTGCAAGGAAATTCCAAGGCAACATCCTGTCCTGGCATACTACCATTTTACATTACTCAACCAACTCCTACTCAGAAAAAGGTTGCAGAATTCAATTCAATTTATTCAATTCTACCAACACATATGGAATGGCTTCTTGTAGTAATGATTTTAAGGCATTTTGCTAAGTGCTACGGGGACACGGAGAGAGACCCGGCTTTCAATGAATTTTCATTCTATCCAGGAGGTATATATTCAACAGAAGCTCTATTCATCTGCCCGAATGCTCTCCATTCCCAGCGAAGAGCAGGATCCTCTACAAAGACCGTGTGTACCCGCTCCCATCAGCTGAAATGCACGCTCATCAAGTCAGCTGCATTAGTCCTCAAAGCTCTTTATGCCAGGCATATTTGTGGCTGTAATTATATAACTGAATGTCACAAATTGAAGAGTCCAAAAAGACAGCTGCTACTATAAAAATTAGGTTGACCGACTTAATCAGAACTAAAGATTTGAAAATAAATTTGCTATTGGATTATATTTGGGCTCCAAGCTGTAAAAGATTAGGAACAAGATCATGAATATTTAGAAAGTCTTTGCACTTGGTTGACTTTGAAAGCGCTCTTAAGTTTTTGTTTCACTTTAGAGAAACTCAAACTAGAAACTGTTGATTAGGATACATTAGGGTCAGAATTTATGCCAGGAGGATATGACAGAATTTCAATCACTGAAACCATACTCAAACAAAACAAAGTGCCCCTATATTAGAAGACCTGAAAATGAACTCACATGTATTTGTTTTAAGTTAAAATACATGATTAAGAAATGCACTGGGGCAGTGGGTATGTGTTTGACTTCTGTGACTTAGTCCATGAACTGACCTACTATTACTGGTCCTGATTGCTGGGAGAAGAGGGCTTCTACCACACAGCAAGCTCAATATCAGACAAATGATGACAGTTGCTCCCAATACAAGTACAAAGAAACTACTGTGGGAAGAGAGTAATCCAGAATGGGGTGAAGAGGGGGCCTGTGTCTGGTCCTTAAAGGATGGGAGAGATGATGACATATGAAGGGGGGTGGGGGAAGATGATTAGTCTGGGTTAAGAAAGCAGGATGAGCAGAATACAGTGGGGCTTGTGAAGAATGTGTCTAAGGACTGGTAGGGAGTTAGGTGTGACCAGAGGTATGTGTGCAGGGAAGAAGCAGCAAGGAAGACGCAGACAAGCTGTCTACTCTGGGGTCCTGAGGAGACCTGAAGACACAAATTCCTGTTATTGTGCTTTATTAGGGTGGGTAGTAGGGTAGTGGGACCACAAAGTGAAGAGAGGTTTACCAAGGTTGAGATATCAGGCAAAGTTTCACGGAGAGTAACTTTTGCTCAGTCCCACGGGGAGCTCTGAGGATAAGACAGGTCACACCTCAGGGCTGTCCCAATCAGAGGCAAGGGAGTGAGAGGGTTTACACTCCTTCCCCCATCAGTTATTGATCAAGGGCTCTGCCCTCAAGCCCCAATACCTAGCCTAAATACCTAGGCTATTCTGGCTTTCCATGCCCACATTCCAATCCCACTCCAGCAGCCTGAGGACGCCTCTCCTACAAAGATTGGTAGGTGTTGGCTGGCAGGAGGGACAGTCATGGGGAGCCATGTATGCATGACAATGGGGATATAGGTAAAGCACTGACATCCTCCGCTGCTCCAGAAGGCATTTTGAAGAGAGAGAGATCCACTTTCCACCAGAGTAGGAAGCAGAGTTTCCACTCAGACACTTACAGGTCTAAGGTGGGGTCATATATCATGGACATAAGTCTGCCCAAACTGCCACATAAAGAGAGAGCCCTTTAGCTAGGCAATCATTTCACGGGACCTTATATTACATTGACTCTGCCTGAAGGTGGGATGGCGAAGATTTCCTTGGAAAACCACTTAAGCTTGCTGTTGACTTTCAAAGGTCCTTTTTATAATCACACCTTCTGGGAACACATGAAAGGCAATTTATACTGACAAACTCTGCTTCTCTAACTACCTAACATGCCTTCTGGTAAGATAACGAGTTACAGCTAATAAACAGTCCCACGTCATGCAGTAAAATGGGAGTTATACTGTGAAACTACTTTATAGTAAGTACATATGGCATCTTGAATTCTTTCTCCATCTGCATTGGCCTCCATATGGGTTGTAAGACCTAGCAAAAACAAAGGAAGGTGTCCAGGGACTTTTCACCAACACAGAGTCGATAAGCAATAAGGCACTGTGTCTTTCCAGTCTTCCCACTGCCAAAGGATGTCAGTATTTCTGAACGTTTAAAGACTATTAATTCCGATCCTCTATTACTAAGGAAATTGGTCGCTGTAGCTCACACTTCAGCTCCTCAGCTGGATAATCTACAAGAAGCATCAAGTCTCCAAGGCTGCTCATGCTCTAGCTGCAGCTGAAGTGACTACTGCATTGAAATGACTGAGGGGCAGACGGAGAATGAAATGACAGTTCTCAGAGTCGGCTGGTCATCAACCAGATGGAGCGCAGCTCAGCCCGAGGATGAGACACTCACGAAGCAGGAGGCGGCGCACAGAGCATGTTTTGGTATCCTGCCTCCCTGGTTTTGGAAGGCACGGTATCTAAGCAAGTCTGAATAATCTGCAGCCTTTCCTCTGTATGTGTCAGAGGGAGCTTGGTGGAAAAAGATGACATGGATTAGAGACACCAATTTCAGTTGCGTTCCCCAGAAGCCAACCCTGAGGTGAGGATTCTTATGCAAGTGACTTATTAAGCAAGTGCTCCCAGGACAGGCCAGTGAAGGGGTTGGGGAAATAGGTTGGGGAAGAGGAGGAAGCCAGGCAAAGGCGCAGCCAGATCCAGCAGGAGAGCTCTGGAGCATAAGTAACGCCTCAGAGCTTTTCCCACTCTCAGTAATGGAACTGAGCTTTCAAACTCCCCCATCTATCCGTTATTGGCTAAGGGTTGCCTTGTGGCAGGGGGTACATAAGCTCCCAGGAATTTCTGGCTCTCTGCCTATGTGGGGAAAATTTACAATAGCCTGAGGACAGACTTCTAGAGAGAGCCTCTGGCAGAGGACCAAAGGAGTTCCACTGCCATTAAATAAACACCATCAGGATGTTTCCACCTTGAGCAGCCTCAGAGAGATGCTTCTCCCTTATGATAGAAAGTCAAACCACTCAGTGTCAATGTGAAGGTGATTACCATGGAAAGTTGCTGACCCCTAAGCACAGAGGATGCTTGGGAGAGGCCTGGGAGAGCTTTGATATCATCTCAGTGCAAATTCTCCATTTCCAAGAAACTGACCGGAAACCCTCCAAGCTGGTTTCCAAAGAGCCCCTCTGTGTTTTCATGTTGTATTTCTTTTTTCTTTTTTTTTTTTTTTACTTTGAAAAATCTGATTTTATTTTCTGAATCAAAAAGAAGTGTATTCATGTTAAATTTAGAATGTTTAACTTTCCATTGATCTCTCAAAATACTTTCCAAATATTGTTGACAGTGCTCAGAACTGTGTAAAAGTTAACATCCAATACCACATTTTAAAGAAAAAAGTTTAAATGCAGGACCTATTTCTAAGAAACCCTTCTCAAAGGTCAAGGCATTGGCAATTCTAATTTTAAAAGAAAAGAATTTTAATTATTGGAAATTTAAGTGACAAAGGTTTTCAAGAGCTATATATCAGATCTCTTTTAAAACAGAAAAAAAGTTAATTTCTGAGGGACTCATACCTGACAACTCCAATTAAACGTGATACTTCCCCACCCCACCCCCAAATTACTAAATGCATTATTTCACCTTGGAATAGGAAAATTATAAAATGTAATTTAAAAACTATACTCTTTCTATATATTAATACATCATTTTAACTGCCATGTTTGCTAGCAGATTATAAAATTAAAACCAAATTCTACATTCAAGGGACAAATGACAAATGCTTTCATTGCTTTATTTAAGAGTCTATCCCATTCTTTGTCGTCTTCTACCCCCGTATTTTAAAATCATGACCAAAGGTCAGAAGTCAATCCATTTACCTGAAATGAACAACTAGTAGATACTGGTCCTACACCTGTGTCCTTTAACAACTCAGTATTCAAAAGGCTGGGGTGGGGGGGGGATTTATAAGAACATGACTTAGGAACACTTTAGAATTCCAAAGTGACTCTGATACCCACGTCCCTAAAATCTAACAGACGTTATTCATAGGCTATTCACGTGTACTGAAGCATGTCCAGCATGCAGGCGAACTTCTTTTACTTGTTCAAATTGAGGTAAAACAGACAAAAAATACACAATATTAACAGAAGCTGCATAATTAAAACTAACCTCCTTTTGCTGCTTATTTCATATAAACTGATTTTTAAGTTTCTTCACAAAAAAAGAGATGCTATAGCCAATAATTTCTCCAATTTCAGTCACCCAAAAAAGTACGCTGCTTCTTTCAAAGTCGTTATTAGTAAAGAATGTTTTGAAATGAAGAAAAACATTTTTCTCCAGAATTTGCATTTTGTACTTAGAGTGACACAATTTCTTATTACTTTATTTTTCAAATTTAGAAGGAATTCAAGTCTGGGTACTATTTGATATTTTTTCAGATACCAAGCAATACAGACAGGATTCATAAATATGGTTTTCTGACAGGTAAGTCGGCTAACATTTACAAAATACCAACTCCTCTTCTTTCAAGCTTAAGATGGCTGAGATTTAGTAGTTATGATTAGTTTTTCAGTACAAATATGTATTTAAATCTTGATTTTTTTGGCCAACATTTTAAATAGTCAAATTTTACTCCACTTCCAGGTTTTAAATGAAAACATAGCAACAAAAAAAAACTAGTGAAAATTACCCAACTGGCACAAGTCCCATATTTCAATGTTATGTTTAACCCAATAATTATAACCTACTGCCAGTAATTATTTATATGTATCTACTTGTTTTTATTAAATAAGCACTGGTCGGTTATATAAAAGAATTTTGCAAGAATGGTACTTGGCACTGGGTTACCTTAATGCTTCTGGTATTAATAGAAGCACTTAGAAAAATACCAGCTCTTAAGCACTTTTTGTCTGTAATTTGAATTTCCAAAAGCTTTTTTTCAATGTTACTTTTCCATTGGTAGATTCTAGGGAGTCTAGTCCCAGCTGATACGGTTGATTTTAAAAAACAAATAAAAAATCCCTAAGTCACATAATAATGGGACACTACACTTGCTTTTTACAGCATATGGAAACAGTTCCAGGCAGACCAAAAGTAGAAGAAAACCTGCCAAATCAAAGTATTGTAAATAAAGTCATCTTACGTACCCCAGAGCAGAAAAGCTCAAAAATCGAAAAAATAAAATCAACCCCCTCCTTTCCTCCACGCAAAACCCCACCCCAAACACTTTAGTTCTGAGCCTACCATTTCCCTAAAATGTTAATACCAGAAGCTTTAAGGTACTTAAAGCTGCAGCAGTAACGTAGAAAGCGCCACACCACAGGGGAAACGCTACAAAGGGTTCAGCAGCTGCCCACTCAGCCCTCACCACCCCACCCCAATAACACATAAAAGCTCCTGTGGAAGTTGTTTTTTCTTATGCTAATAAAGGCATACCACCTAGTGTGCTAAAGACTAAAACTAGCAGCCTTAGAACAGGAAAGTGAAAATAGGAAGGCTATGGGAATGACCTAAATGCCTACTTAGGAGAAAGAGAGCAGCAGACAGGACCCTGGCCCTCTAGTGTTTGCAGGGAAGTGGTGGAATTAAGCAGTCAGATTTACCCACATCAACACAAATTTAATAAAACTTCTGCAAGACACCAGAATAAAACCTGACCTTTCCAGTCAAAGGGCACAGAGAGGCCTCATCCATGTCCTGGAGTTGAATGAGTTCAAAGATTGGCAATAAAGGAAAAAAGAAAGCATTAGGGGCGTGATGGGAACCAGCTTCGCAGTTTATCGAACAGTCACCCCAAGTTTCTCCAGCACACGAACACCCTTTTCTTGGTATTCCTGTCGGGTCATCCAGAAGTTGTCTTTGTCCTTCATGATGTCCGCTAGAACTGCGCCACCCAGGAATACCATGTGCTTTCTGCGGGGTGGGTCTTCAATGCGGATCTTGAATTTAGAAAGTTTTTCCACATCTCCCTTCAACACTCGTTCTAAGTACAGCTGTTTAAGCTCTCGTTCCAACCGTGATGGCAGCCCAGGGTACATAGTAGACCCTCCAGAAAGCACAATGTGCTTATAGAATTCAGATCTGGTATCGATGTCAGCTGCCTGGATTGTGTTAAAAAGCAATTCAGCAACACCTACTCCTTCAACATTGATCAAGTGAGGCTGAAACAAAGCTTCTGGTGCTTCAAATCTCTCTCCCCCAACTTTGATAATGCGGCCATCTGGGAGTGTGTAAGATTCAACTAATACTGTAGTTTCTAAGGCCAGTTTCTGCTCTTGCTCAATATTATACCCCACATAACACAATTTTTCTTTAATCATGCGAACCGTTTCAAAATCAGCAGAATGGTTGAAGGCGTAGCCCCGCAACAGAAGCAGCTTGATAAGATATCTGGTAATATCCCTCCCAGCAATATCCAGTCTCCTGGTAAGGTGAGGGAGAGAAAAGCCTTCATACACTGGGCAAATGTGAGTCACACCATCTCCAGAGTCCACCACTACTCCAGTTAATAAACCTTGAGCATACAAAGTCAAAACTGCCTGGATGGCTACATACACTCCAGAAAACTGGTAAGTTTCAAACATTACCTCTACAATCTTCTCTCTGTTTTTGGTTGGGTTCATAGGAGGTTCTGTGAGCAAGATTTTACAATTCTTGGTATCTATGTTAAGTTTCTCTGGTCCAAATGTATAGTCCCACAGGTGTTTCATGTCATCCCAATTTCGTACTATGCCATTTTCCATTGGGTAATTAACTTCTAACATTGAGCGTAATTCACTTGCCTCATCACCAACCATAAGATCCTTGATTTCAATGTTTCCCACTTTGGTGGTTGATCTGATAATAGGTCTTCCAACCAAAGCTGGGAAGATGTGTTCTGGAAAGTTAGAGCCTGCATATCCACACTTCACAAACCCGGTGCCGTTGTCGCACACCACCACCTTCCGGCCCTGGCTGTCCATAGTGCGCCCGTAAGAGAGCCGGAGCCGCCGCCACCGAACAACCTACAGCCGCCGCCGTCCGTCGGTTCCTCTTCCTCCTCCTCCCTCTCTTCATGTTGTATTTCTGACAGACAAATTAACTTCATGGACTAAGATACATGTTACTTGTCCTTCAGCAGTGTCACGCATCATATATGTTGGACATTTGCTATGATTCTTGGATGCTCACCCATTACACAAAAGGAAGCACGTGATAGGAGACTGTTAAGTTAGATTAACTGCTATCCTTTCTGTTGAGGCTTTTCATTCCATTCCAAGAAACTTAGTACTGGAATGACCAAATATTTCTCATATTTAATGTCAGAGAAATGTTATGCTATCACGGACTTGTTAACACTGCAATTCCTATCTCTACCACGTTTATGTTAGTCATGGGAATGAGGTTATTTTCTGTTTGAGGATTTCTATTTCATTGTCCATTTTACCCATAGCCCAATTAAACCTCCTAAAGATTTTCCATGAGTTATTTACACTAAGTTTAAACTGAACACTTATAAAGTCCACTAGAATATTGTATTTAACTTCTGAGTCTCAGTCTCCTTATATAAAATGGGCATAACTATGCTAACCCCACACTGATGGTTGTGACCATGAGATGTGAACGATGCTGCTACTAATGATGATCAACAAGTGTTACTGATGATGGTCACTTGTTTTTTGCTGTCTAGCATCCACTCACCATTTTTTTTTTTTTTTTTTTTTTTTTTAGTACTACTGTACCAGGATTTCTTTTGGGGCAATACCACCTTCAAGACCAGAGTTATGTTCTGATTGTCTTAAGCCACTCAATGTATCTCACCTCCCTAGCCAGAGTGATTGGCTCAGGATGGGCAAATAATGTAATGAGAATTAGGAACCAGGGCCAGGGCATTGGCTGGACTACTGGAGGAGGAGGAACTCTCTCCTCTCCTGGACAGTGTGAGGCAAGGATGAGAGGTTTGCAGCTGTTGTGGTGTCCAAGAGAAGCAGACCTGGAGCTAGTGAGGGAGGCCCACACTGCATGAAGTCTGCAAGTGAAGCTAACACAGAGAAGAGAGACCAAGAGACTCCAGGGCCTTGCTAAGATCTGAGTATCTGGATCAAGCCATGCTTGATAATCACTGGCCCATAATTTCCTTTTATTTTTTTGAGTAGTATGAGCTGGGGTTTCTGTGAAATGTGATATAAGGACTCCAATGTAACATAAATACTACCTAGCATTTAGTGAGAAGTTTACAATGTGCCTGACACAATACTGCAAGCATCACATAGCAGGCTTCTTCAAGCCGCAAAGCATCCCTATAACTGATGTCCAATTCTTTTATCACCAGTGAGAATACCAAGGCCTGGGAAGTTAAGTAACTTGCCCAAGGTTACACAGAGTCATGAAGCCAGGATTGAACCCAGGAAGTCTGATCTGCATCCACTATCTTTACCATCATGTTCTTTTTGCCCTTCTCTCTATAAAGAACAATGTTTGGTTACGTAAATGTGACCTTTTTTCCACCTCACTTTTGACTTCAAAAATTACTGTAAATGTAGAGATACCAATTGCATAGAGTGAATCTCAGGTACTGCTGGTTTAGTTTAGAACATACTATAGTAGCATTTAATTTCTAGAACCAGCTTTGAGATTTCTATTTCTGACTATAACTCAAGACCTGGGTTCTGAATCTCAAAAGTAGGAATGTAGGAAACCAGATACTTTACCTACTGGCCACTTCCTCATGTGAGCCAAGTCAAGAGCACACCTGCTCATGTCTGAATTGTGGAGAACGAGGAAGAGAGAGAATGTTTTGAGACTGATCGTGCTCTATGGAGCTGTTTTTGTCTATGTGAAAATGAACGCTTTCTCTTTCTAATAGGATCATATAATGTATTCTTTTGTTTATCCATGGCAACCTTCGAAGGATGACTATATAAATTAATAAGATATATGATTATGGCTTGATTTAAAGACAGTCTGTATCGAAGAAGAAGGATTTCCAAAAGAATGGATTTACATTTATTATACGATTCCAAAATTAGCTGCACTGACCTTTTCAGATTATCACTTGACAACTGGAAGTCTTCAGATTCTTTAGGCCTGTGACATCAGTTTTGCTCATTACTTGTATAACTGTTTGACTTATCTGGAAGCATTTCCTACCTTGGGCTGAAGCACAAACCACTCATCACTTGGATTTTCAAAGTTCCATGAGTCAAAAGGAATCTCCACCTCCCCAAGGAAGCTGTTCCGTCCAAATCGATCGTAATGCCAGACTGAGAGCTGCAGAGTTCTCGTTTCCAGCTGGGTATGGCTGATGGTATACTGCAAAATCAGATTTACAACATCACACTCCATAAGGAGGGCTCTGCCCACTTCTAGGACAGGTTGAAATGTACTACCACCAGCTTTCAGATCAAATACATTAGTAATATGAACAAAACAAACCCAAGAGAAAAAAATCTTCATTTTTCTTCGTTTCTGCTACAACTGAGGTTCTATTCCATAAAATCATTTTGTGTGAGACTTAGCACTGAACCATATTATCAACAGACTATTTGGTGGGGGGGGAGTCGATAAACTTCAAATATTGTATAAAAAGTGTCAGGTGATGAAGCTTGTCCCCTTTTCAGTTTTACCTGCTTTTTATTTGCCTAATTATTTTGTCAACAACTACTTTGTAAGCACAATGTTTGATATATCAATTCTCTAATTTCTCTGTCTTATTTTATTTATAACAAGAAGCCCCAAATCCAGGATAGTATTGACAGTGAGAAACTTGCAAATGCCAAACTTCATAAAGTTCAGCCTAAGTGCAGGGGTGAATCAATATATACGTAGGTTGAGCAGAAAGGAAATATTGTTGGCATGGTTTTGCCTTTTCCAGTAGAACATTATCCAGGGCCACAAGCCCATACACCCCCAAAACCTCCTGATTATCCTAAGCAAATGACCACCTGGGACACGCTTCAGACCGACTGACTCCTGATCTTGGATTTGCGTCTACATCCATCCTTGCTGTTCCTGGCATGATTAACCTTGGCTCCCTGCTTCCTGGATCTGCCATGTCACTCTGTTTTTCTCTTCTGCTTGGGCTCATCTTTGCTATCTTATCATGGCTGCTGGATTCACCCTCTGCCTATATTCATTCATTTTCACTTTGATCTGTTTTGATATTGGTTCCTGCTTTCACACATGACCCCACTGACACATGCCCCAACTCACCAACTTCCTCCTATGGTGGACTCTGACTCCATCATTCTGGGCACAAGATCCATAAATTACTCTGCGACTGGCAATAACGTCTACATCCCCATCTCCCTGGATCTTTCTTACCAGGCTAGATTGGTCCAGGGTGAGAGAAGAGGTTACATGGAAGCCTATAGGGAAAAGTAATTTCTCTAGAATTGGGGCCTGGGTCATCTCTTATCTAGGCCACTGTCTCTGAGAGTTCTGGAATCCAGCCCTGCATCTCCACTGTTCATTAACCACATGCTTAAATTTAGCCAAATTCCAAGACCCTTACAAGAAACAGCACATCTTCACGCTGTGTTAGCAGAACAGTGAGTGGGTACAGACCTGCTAAGTTATTGTCAAAACTGTGACAAACTTCTTTTAGGGGAAACTAGAAAAAACACAGTTTTCCCAAGGGTGAAACATACTTTTTGACAAGATGTATCAGGTCAGATGTAATTTTCCTGGATCGTCTCTACTTAAGGTGCAATTTCAGGAGCAACAGAGAAAAACAGAGTAAGACTGGTTTACATTTTTTCTTTTCCAGAAACAGAAAGCCAAGGGTATCACACTAATTGATTCAAATTCTACTTTTCTAAAATACATATAAGCCTTGACATGCAAATCCTCTGTAGTTTCAATGAGGTTGTAAAATGTATCACTAAAGTTACTCTGAGAGAATATTTATTTACCTTTAGTGTTTCATTGAATTCTGGATTGGTGCCTGTTCTGATTTTGGTCTTGCGCTTATTATTTCTAGACTTGTCAGGAAGAAGGTATGACTTGACATAACTGTAGATGGTAAAAAAAAAAAAAAAAAAGTGAAAATAATTCTTGGGAAACATCTACTTTGCAAGAAATGCTCGGGGACATCAGTGAATAAAAGAGGCAAAGGGAATAGGCTAGTGAGTATAAGAGACAGAACCAAAGGGAACGTTGTCTACATAACAGGACACCTTGAAATATAACTCTGGACCTTCAATAAGAGAGAAGCAGTAAAGTCTAGTGGTAAAGGATGTGGGCTCTGGAGTCAAGCCAGCTGGGTTTGAATCACTCCAGGCCTCACTGGTTTTGGTGAACTCAAGAGTTACTTATGGCATTGTGAAGATAAAATTAGCTGAGACATACAAGAAGCTGACATATTATACTACTCAATAAATGTAATCTATTATTATGATGAATGGTCTCACAAAATATGGGGTTATTTTCCTCTCCACTCAGATGTCAGGACTTCTGATGAGTGAAGTCAATGGCCATGGATGGATGAAGAAAAATGGTGAAAAGAGGAAATGAAAAATAACCACCTGAAATCACAATAGCAATTCGACCCAATACCTTGCCTTGAGCTGTCCCAGGAGTCTCTTGGAGCGAAGCATCATGGCAGACTCAGAAATATACCAAGATTGAAATGTAAAAGATGCTACCAGAGTCCTGAAGCATATCTTCAGGATGGGCTTTAGATGATCCCTTTCCATGCTAGTCTAAATGATGATATTGGTCCTGAAGCTCTCTAATATTTAGCTGAGGAGGTAAGTAGACCAATCTGTACTCAGAATCCATCTGTTTGTCTAATTTGGAAACAGCTTTGCTCAGTTGTTTACTGAACCTAGGTCATCTTTTATGTAGTAAAAAGGTAAACAGCAGGTCTGAGACTGCTCTCCTTAGAAATGCCTGCTTGTAACTTCGGCCCTTGGCTGGCGTGTGGGAACCCGGATTTCAGGAGGATTCTCATCATTCCCAGAACAGATGTAAGTGGCACACTGTGACTAAAATATTTGTGGAAATCATATGGCTTCTGCTGAACCCCTGCTTTCCTTCTGGGAGACTGGGAATTTGTTATATGCCCAGTTGAGTCTCTCAATGAGCTTCCCTGGTAGACAACACTTCACATGTGTTGTCACAGTTCGTTGCTGGAGGACTTAAGCACCTTAAGCACATCCCATGTGACTCCACTGGCAAAGGATACTTGGAAGCTTACGCCTGGATTCTTTAGAATTTCGCCACATATGCCTTTTCCCTTTGCTGATTATGACTACGTGTGGAGACCTGTGAGTCCTCCTGGTGAATCATCAAACCTGGCAGTGGTCCTGGGAAGGCATGACATATCTGTGTATCTAGCTTCTTTCCAATGTGCTATAGTCATCCCTGCCCTCCCGGGCTCGTCCCTGAAATCCTAAGAGCTTCAAAATTGCCCTCTCAAGTTGTTCAATTGGGTGAACAGCTTGGTAATTTTCTCTGGAGGGTTTCCCAGAACAAAAAATAACAGGATGCTCTTATACATCCTGGGGTGTGCCAATGTGTCAGCCTTCTATCTCAAAGAGCTAGCTGCCTCTGTGTGAACCACAAATCTGTCAGTCCTGAGTCATGCTGAGTAATAGCTTTTTAAAAATCTTGGAGTTCCCTGGTAGTCTAGTGGTTAGGACTTGGTGCTTTCACTGCCATGGCCCGGGTTCAATCCCAGGTCGGGGAACTGAGATCCCACAAGCCGTGCAGTGCAGCCATAAAATAGAATAGAATAGAATAGAATAGAATAGAATAGAATAGAATAGAATAGAATAGAATAAAGTAAAATAGAATACAATAGAATAGAATAGAACAGAATAAAATAAAATAGAATAGAAATAAAATAAAATAAGTAAAAATCAGGTAACCAAGAACACCACCATTATACATGCACATCAAAGAATATTTAGAAGTTTGGCACAGGAAGAAAGTCACGATCAACCTTCTGAATCTAGAGGAATGCTAAGATGCTTCTGAAAAAGAAACACACATGCTGACAAACACACATACTCACATATGCAGTGACCGAAATAGTCTAAGGAATACGGTATATGCTTACGCATCTGTCCTCTGTTTCTTTTCATCTCCTATGGCCAGATTTCTGCAATTCTTGACAAAAATGTAGAGCCCGCCAGTTTTGTAGCAGTAGCTGATGCGGAGAAGGATTTCCCCACTGACCTTCACGTTGCCATAGTCTCCTGTTTCACTGTAAACACTCATCATGCTGTTCAGGCTGGTCTGGAATAAACAAGATGAAAAGAGGCATGTAGTGTTATGCTAGTGATCTCTTCACAGAAGTTACCTCCCTTCGTTCAGTTACAATTCCCATTGTCTATAATGAGCAGGGAAGTTTAGGGTGAAAGGAAGAAAGCAAAAATCGCTTGTTTTTCTGGTATTGTATAAAATCCAAGCCTGAGAAAGGACAAGAACTATGACCATTAGTAAGGAAGTCAGGAAACTTGCTGGGAGGGGAAGCATTGTCTTTTTGGGTTAGTGAATACCCTGTGTTTATTCACTGCTTCTAATGAATACAGGGTCATTGAGGCATGTCCCATCATATCTCTTTTCCTCATCCCTGCAGCATTCTCCTTTTTCGCTGGTAGACTCAAGGTCAATCTACTTCAAGGTCTAGAATGCATTGACCAGGACAAAGAAAAACTCATTTCCTATTTCTGTGCTAGCATAAGGCACAAGCTTCTCTCTCTGACATCTACCTAGAGTATCCCATCAGCCTCTGGGAAGCCAGAACTCTAAGCGAGCAAGACCCTATGGGGCCTTCCCAGGACAGACCCACCCCCATATCCTCTGCTATAGCACCTCTCTGAAGCACCCAGATAATAGTATCAGATGCACACTTCCTGAGTTGTTTTACAGATGCTAAAACTCCCACCGAATTGGAAGAAACTAACTACTTGATGACCATGAACACAAAGCCCCCAGACCTTCTGGAGCCTAAAGACTGCACACCATCAACCAGTCAGAGAACTGTGCACAAGCTGATCACATAGCCTGTAACCCCTGTCCCTCACCTGGCCTTTAAAAATGCTTTGCTGAAACCCCTTGGGGAGTTCTGGGGTTTATAGAGCACCGACCACCTGTCCTCCTTGTATTGGTGCTTTTACAATCTACACTTTACTTTCCTTCACCACAATCTGGTGTCAGTAGGTTGCCTTTACTGAGCCCAGGCGAGCAGACCCAAGTTTGGTTCAGTAACAAAACTGCATCTTTAACAAGGGCATGCCAGGAGAACGTCATATGCCCATAGCTGTCAGGCTCCCCCCCTGAGCAGCCGTACAGCCACATGGGTAGTAAGTAATAAGACCATGGCTTTGTATACATCTATAAAATAGCAACCCACAAAATAGAACGCTAAAGAAGAAAATAACACAGTAACCAATAAATAAAATTAAAATGTAAAAAGAAACTCTATCCAGATGTACCAGAATGAATGAAGTTTCTGATGACACACTAATAACAGAGACATATGTTAAATTAAATGTAACAAAACTATCCTGTAGTACCAGCAGCACAAACTCTATGTCTTAGCAACACGACTGTCACAAAAGGCCACCTGGAAGGCTTTCAGGAGTGACCCAGAGTTTCAAAAGCCTGTCTGTGAACCACTGGGAAGGACTATGGTGAGTGCAAAGAGAGGTTAGACTTCCTACTTTTTATACTTTTTTGTTTATACATAAAACAAAAGTCATTACCTTCCTCCAATTGCTCAGAGTAGAGACTGATCAAAAAGCAGGAAGTGGGTGATGTGGCTAGTATCTATTCCAAGCTTAAGTCAAGGGCAAGAGCAAACCAAGGAGTCCATAATTATGTGGAAATTAAAACTTAAAGAAAGCCAGTGAGTGACCCACTTCATCTTTTTTATTCATAAAACAAAACATCAAAATTTTCATGATAGCAAGTGTCTTTGAGCAGTGCTTTGCAAACTTCAATTGCATATAGGTCGGGACTTCCCTGGTGCTCCAGTGGGTAAGACTCCATGCTCCCAATGCAGGGGGCCCGGGTTCGATCCCTAGTCAGGGAACTAGATCCCGTATGCATGCCACAACTAAGAGTCCGCATGCTGCAGCTAAAGATCCCACTTGCCGCAACTAAGACCCGGTGCAGCCAAAATGAATAAATATATATATTTTTAATTGCATATAGGTCACCTGGGGATCTCGTTAAAACGACAATTCTGATCTATTCAGTCCCAGGGTGGGTCTGAGATTCTGCTTTTCTAACAAACTCCTAGGTCCACAGTTCCCAAACTGTGTGTCTCGGCATCCCAAAGCAGCAGAGCCAACTCACAGGGGCAAAGCAGGATATTTTAAAATTTCAAGGGAAACACAGCGACAACTACCAGACACCATGCAAACTACAAACAGTGGTTCACAGTATTAACATTAAATTCCACCTTATTCTTTTCAATGAAGTCCTATCTATGTGAAGCTGAGTTTTGGGCAGTTGCTATGACAAAAAGCAAGTATTGCACAAAAATCAACGGGGAACAGGAAATGAACATGATGCTACCCAATCAGATTCCAAGATCTGACAAGTCATGTAGTGCCCACCAGGCACGCACATCCCATCAGGGGCAACTTAAGACGGGAATAAAAATATTATTTTTCTTTCAACTTATGTATATTATTTTTTCAAATGGCTACTAAGTTCTTAGGATCCCAGTGCTTATTAAATTTGTTTGTCAAGCTAACTACTTAATAAATGGGCTAGTCAGGTATTACTTTTGGCCTAGGAGTGCTATGAAATTATCACTGAGACACTAGGGGCTCTGTGAGCTGACAGCGTTTTCCAGTCTCTGTTCCAGGTGATGCAATACTGCTGGTCCATGGACCATGCATTGAGTTTCAAGGGCTTCAAGAATAAGCCTCAACCCCCTCATGTTACATATAAGTAAAGTCTGGTTCACAGAAATTGTTGGCAGTGCCAAGACATTGTGACATAAAATTCATATTTTATGGCAAGACAAGAAAAATTAAAACATAAAAAAATCTCCTTTACCCTTTGGCCTCTCTCTCCCCACACTGTACATTGTGTATCTGTATTATGCATCGACCAGACCTCCCCCATTGGCAGAAATAACTGCTCAACCATAGAAAGCAACATTCTCCTAGCATCTATAAGAAACTCAGTAAAAGATAACATTCCTTCTTGCTCTTCTAAGGGGACATGATGACACTTAGATCTGAATTGTATAAACTGTCAATAATACATCATTTAATGTACAGCCCTCTGTCTCAAAAAACTTATAACTGTGCCTTGAGTTCACAAGGGTGGAACAGTTCTTGGAGCTTTTGGAGATGCTGTTTCTGGGTTATAATCCCCAATTTGGCTCCAGTAAAATTTCCCATTTCTTTCTTAGACCGACTGATTAATTTTTTGGTTGACAACATAAAGCCAAGATTTCCAGATTTGTAGTCTGAGGACCTCCCCACCATACCTCACTGCCTCCTTGTATCACTGACTTGTATCTATACCACATTCCTCTGTAGCCACTTCTTCAAAGAGGGTCCTCTGTAAGCATGACATCCATATATAGAAAAGACAGTTTAAGAACCCACAACTGCTGAAGCTTGGGAGAAACTGAAGAAGCTATAGAAATTTTACTATTAACCAAACTTTACGCTCTTAACCAAGCCAATGCTGTGAGTTAAACAGAGATGTTTACTCTAAAGGTGCCTTGTTCGTGGTAAATCATTTTAGACCATGTATCTTTTCACTGTTCCTCAGATTCTAATGTTTAACAAATTGTTCTTTCTTTGGAATACCTGGATTCTGATCATGTTATTTACCTTTTAAAAGAGAACCTCTGGTTAACTGTATACAAGCCAGAAAGAGATAAATGCCAGAAAAATTGCCTACCTAATTAGATTACCTGTACCATGAATTTTGTGAAGTACGGTTGGAAAAAAGGAAAAGCTTGAACACTCACAGTGTCTGAGTCAGCATCAGGCACACTTAGGTAGGTCCACTTCCTGTCAGAGCCTGCTTGAGAATTCTTTAAGGAAGTCACCAAAGGTCAAAAGAAAAAAGGGTATTAGAGCAACAGACAGAAATCAGAGAAGCAAAGACAAGACTTGTAGGCATATAGATGGGTATAAGGACACTGGAGCTCCTAAAGCTCTTTCAAAGAAGGGTTCAAACACCAAAGTAAGAAGGGATTTTATTCCGTAGGCAGTGGGAAGCTATGGACTTGATGTGTGAGTAGGAGAGAAACCTACTTGGGTACATGTCTTAGGAAAGTGACTGGCGGTAGAGTGGAGGACAGTTGGGGAGTTGAGAGAATGGTGGCAGGGAAATTTACCAGCTGACAACTGAGATAATTCATAGGCTTCCGCTGATGAGACCCTGAACTGGGGAGTGATGAAGTTTTAAAACCTGGGTGAGGGGCTTCCCTGGTGGCGCAGTAGTTGAGAGTCCGCCTGCCGATGCAGGGGACACGGGTTCATGCCCCGGTCCGGGAATATCCCACATGCCGCAGAGCAGCTGGGTCCGTGAGTCATGGCCGCTGAGCCTGCGCATCTGGAGCCTGCGCTCCGCAACGGAGAGGCCACAACAGTAAGAGGCCCGCATACCGCAAGGGGAAAAAAAAAACAAAAAAACCTGAGTGAGGAGAGGTTTTTAAAGTAGGAGAGGGAAGGAATCAGGAGCCTTAGGAAAAGCCACCACAAAATTTGAGTGAAAACTACTCTGTGGACAAAGAGCAAGCAGGAGACTATAATGACTTTTAAATCACTATCACAAGCTTTTGAAGAACATTATTCTCTCCTTTGGAAATGCACAAAAAATCAACGGAGGAAGAATCTTCCAGTGCATGCTAGAGAATTGCTTACGGTTGACAGGCCGCTTGCTAGACTGTGGGTGTTTGCAGAAAACCGAGAGGATGCTAAGTCATCAATGCCTTCTTCCATCTCTTCCAAGTAGTCCTAAGGAAGGATGGGAAAAAAAAAAAATCAGTGGTTTGGTTTATTTCTTTCCTAGAAAGTCTTTTCACTTAAAAAACCACTTTCTTTCTTAAATACTTGAAAAATCAGATACAAATATCTAGAAATCACCCCATTCCTAGGTTTTTCTCTTTTGCCTTCCATTCTGATGGTACCTGAACTGTACCATCAGAGGTTTGGGGTCTCCTTCCTAGTGATGCTTGCTTTATGGAAAGAATACGAAATTTGGACTCACACAGACCTCGGCCTTCAATTCCTACCTCCCTGCTCACTAAAGTGATTCACTTTGAGCAATGTACTTAAAGTTATTTTTTAATTTAAAAAATTGGGGCCCATTTGTGTGTGTGTATATGCTCATACACACCTGTGTGTGTATATATACTGTCAAAATGGGGAAATGTATCTTGAAAATCTCTCCAATAGAATAAACTATTTTAGATACTAGATTCTTGTCCAAAATCCCAGATTCTACTTTTCTTCCCCCACTGTTTTTTTCCTGGTTATTTAAGTAATACATTTTTATAGCAAAAAGTTTAAGCAATGTAGATAAATTTCAAGTAATATAAAAAACTTATATCTCCACTAACATTAATGATCAAACTTCAAAAATTTGATGGTATGGATAGGATACACACACACACACACACACAAATGGATTGTATCATGCATACTCTCTTTTTTTTTTTTTTTTAATCATGGACACCTTTCTTTTTTGCTTCTCCTCTCTTCCCTGGCACTCCTCTCACCCCCACATGTGAAACTAATATTTTGCATCCTGTTGGAATTACATTTTCCTTTTAAAAAGTTTTCAGTATCTATTAACATAGTTTTTTATTTTCTCCTTCAATATACTGAAATATTAATTATGTAATAGATATTCTTATATATATTAGTTCTTCCATTCATACCTAGAATAAAACTTACTTATCCTTACTGCAATATTTTTGATTCACTGCTAGGTTTTACTTAATATTATATTTCAAGTTTTGCATATATATTCATAAATTATTGTAGTTTTCATTTTTTAAACTATTTTTAAAATCAAGTTTGAGTATTCAGGTTATATGTCAATACAGTGGCTTCATAATATGAATTTGAAGATTTTCAGAGTTTTCTAAGATCAGTAATAGTTTAATAACATTGGAATTAGCTGTTCCTTAAAAACTGAAACCATTTGATCTCATTGCCTACCCCCCACCCCTGCCCTTTTGTGGTGGATTTTAAAATACATTGCAGTTTTTTAATACTATAGTAAATAACACTGAGTTTTAGAACTAAGTTTCCTGGTTTGTGTTGGAAAAATTATATTAATGTCATTTAACATTTGTGTTCTCTCTTTCTTCCAAGGAGTTCAAATTGGATTATAGCTATTATAGAAATTGGAATACCAGAACATTAGAACCTTAACAATAATTTAATTCAACCTTCTCATTTTATAAATGAGTTCACCTCAAACATTAATTTTCACATAAGTTGGTCTCAATGGAGAAGGTAGTTTATGGGGGTAACTGGAGATGTAGAAATATTCATATAAAATATATAGTCAGATAAGTCTAGTAATATTTGATTTAGGAAATGTTGTGGTTCCTTATTTCTTGGGGTTTAGATTTAGTGATATGCTTTGAACCAGGAACTGAGATCCCCAACAGGTGTTTTCTTAGAGATAATCTTCACTCATTAACCTGATTACCTGCTACCTTTTTTCTTTTCAATTTATTTGAACTAAAAACAAAACAAAAAAAAAACAGGTTACCCCTTTCTCCCGCCTCTAGCAATCACCAGTATATTCTCTGTATCTAAGAGCTTGCTTCTTATTTATTTATTTATTTGATGCTCCATGTAAGTGAGGTCACATGGTATTCATCTTTCTGACTTATTTCAGTTAGCATAACGTCCTAGAGGCTCATCCATGTTGTTGCGAATGGCAGGATTTTATTCTTTTTTTTGGCTGAATAGTATTCCACTGTATACATATACCACAACTTCTTTACTCGTTCATCTATTTATTGATGGACACTTAGGTTGTTTCCATGTTTTGGCTATTGTAAATAATACTGCAATGAACATGCGGGTGCAGATATCTTTACAAGTTAGTGTTTTCATTTTCTTCAGATAAATACTCAGAGGTAGAATTTCTGAAGCATATGGTAGTTCAAAATTTTTTAAATTTTTTGAGGAACCTCCATACTGATTTCCATAGTGGCTGCACCAATTTACATTCACACCAACAGTGCACAAGGGTTCCCTTTTCTCCACATCCACACTAACACTTGTTATCGCCAATCTTTCTTTTTTGAATTTTATCTTATTTTTTTTATACAGCAGGTTAATAGTTATCTAGTTTATACATATTAGTGTATATATGTCAATCCCCATCTCCCAATTCATCCCACCCCCACCCACCCCCACCCATCTGTTACCTTTTCTAAATCATTCTTTGGCTGTTTTTATACGTTAGTTGTGAAGACTAATAGGAAGAAATTATTGTATATCCTCACTTCACTCTCAACTCATCCTCACCTCAAAGTGGACAGGTTTGGAACAAGATTGTACCCTTTCTTCATGATCATTAGACTCTCTTCCACACCCAACTTACCAAGTCTTTGTCTAAAGCCCCAGGGACAGACTTGCTTCTTATGCTTACAGTATCCTCTAAGTCTTCTGTAAATGACCCACTCAAATCTAACTCAGATCGACTCCGGTCTGGAGGAAGGAAAAGGAAAGATGTGAATCATCTTGTTTTGTTAGAACGGTTCACTTTTCATTGCAAATGTTTCATCATTATTCCAATTCTTTCTCAGCATAGGGCATAGATAGTGTCATGAAAGCAACAGAGTCAGTAACTTCATGCTGTTTATGCTAACATACTTCCATTTTTTAACAGTATTTTGAAATTTCCTTGGACTGACTGACCAACACTGATGTGTTCATTTCTCCTTTGAGCATAGGAGGGCAAATGCTCTACTATAAAGTACTAACGTTTTAAGCTGTTTAAGGCTTCTGCTTTGCTCATACACTTTGGAAAACTCTCACAGAATGGGCCCTTAAGCTTAGAAAAAAAAATAAAACATTAACCATTCTTTATTTAAATATTTAGAGAATCTACTGTGTTTTCCTATTTGACATAAAATGCAATGAAATGATACAGCAAGTTCCTTTCACACAAAAAGGGAGTGGCTGTAGGGAAACTGAGAGGAAGTTCTATTTCTTTAGGCACCAGAACATTCTTTCATGAGAATTTCTTGCTTTTAAAAATATAAAGAACAATGCAAAACTCAGTAATGCTGTGGATAGCTTACCAAGACACAGTTTATTTCCATAAAACAGTTCTATGTCAAAGCCCTGCTGAGATAGAATAGTGGCTTATAAATGAGAAAGATTGAAGACAGCAAGAGAGCAATTAAGTTTGAAATGATAAATGACACAGAACTGCTTAGCATAGCACCTGACTCAGAGTATGTACTCAAAACACAGGAGCTATTGAGTAGAAGTAGTAGAAATGCACTCTATGAGGTTGGCTTCTAGGCTACTTTAAAATTTTTCATTTAACGGGTGAACCGATTTTCTAGTCCTGAACAAAATGCAACAATAACCATGCACATTTAGACAACCCTTGAGAGCTACCTAGCTGGGAGAGGCTCTCCAACTCAGCACAGAGAATCCAGCCCTAGGCTTTAGGCAACTATCAAGTAAGTGGCAATTTCTTGCTGTTGAGGATTTTGTCATGATTTCAAATCTACACGTGGGACACAAACTTCCTAATTATGACGTTTCTCTAAAGAGTTTCCTTATTCATAGGTAATAAAATCGCAACATAAATAACCTCTGCTTCACAGGGTTGTTGTGATACTGAAGTGAAATGATACTTTTGAAGGTATCATACAAATGAAAAGGGTTATTAACAATCCCTTAACGTTGCTTACAAAGAACTCTTTATTTAAACCATGGAATAATGATTAATCTCTCAAGATACAGGGCACTTCTGACCACCATATCAATGGAACTACCATTTTCTTGAACTCGGGGCATGTCTCTTTATCTTTTGTATCAAATGAGCCAGCTGTATTTCCTGCACTCCTCTACTGACATTTGGTATAACTCGGAGACTTGGCAGTGATGACTGTATACTGTATACTCTTGCCAAATCCAAGATTCATGGAGTTTGCATGGAATGCAAGAGGCTTTTCAGCAGTTCTTATGGAGTGGGCCTCCCTCCATGGATGATTATTTTCTAAGGCATGAAACATCCATTTAATGCCACACAAGGGAGTCAACTCCACCCGACTGATTCATGTTTACAACAGAGTCGTTATGTGGCAAATACCCACCTGAGGAGAGGGAGGCCCTGGACACTGCTATGGAAGGTGTGCCAGAAGTTCTTCGGTGATGACTTTTTGCGAGATGCTCAGAGGTGCTTTCAATGGCAGCCAAGTCCATGGAATTTTCAAAACCGTGTTCCTTCTCACAAAGTAAAAATGAAAAAAAAAAACCAAAACCCATTATTATTGACTGTAATTGACTTCCAAATCCTTCCATATAAATATATGCCAGTATAACCACATTTATGGCTATTACTCTTTAGGAGGAGCCAGCTGATATCTGGAGTCCATATAACTCTACAACTTACTATCAATAATTACTCTCTAAAATATATACTACGAGGTTTGCTAACTAGCACAAAAGGTGTTTGAAATAATGATTCATTCACAAAATTAGTGAGTGTTCTAACACATGGTTAGCAGGAAAGTTGGTATTAATACAAGTACCTCCAAACTTAAATGAACTATGTATAAGAATCTGGCAAGCTTCATAGCCTCAGAGTAGTGCTCAGGGTTAGAACTCTGTTTGGTCCCACGTTTGTCCTCATTGTCAACACGCTCTCTCCTCAACCACCCCTTACTTCCAGCACCCCTCACTTAACAGAAGACCATGCCAACTTTCCCATCTAGTAGGCTGGATGATCAGAACATGGTTGCTTACGTCATTATTGGAATGAAATTTCACGCAAGGCACTTACTAAAGTTCATAAAAGAATAAAGAATGGGGACTTCCCCAGCTTACAGGAATAAGTGATTTTTTTTTTTTTGGAACCTGCTTGCTAATACATGCTTGCGCATGTGACAGAATTTGTATGGAAACACAAAAGACCCCGAATAGCCAAAGCAATCTTGAGAAAGAAAAACGGAGCTGGAGGAATCAGGCTCCCTGACTTCAGACTACAATATACGAAGCTACAGTAATCAAGACAGTATGGTACTGGCACAAAAACAGAAAGATAGATCAATGGAATAGGATAGAAAGCCCAGAGATAAACCCACACACGTATCGTCACCTTATGTTTGATAAAGGAGGCAAGAATATACAATGGAGAAAAGACAGCCTCTTCAATAAATGGTGCTGGGAAAACTGGACAGGTACATGTAAAAGAATGACATTAGAACACTTCCTGACACCATACACAAAAAACAACTCAAAATGGATTAAAGACCTAAATGTAAGGCCAGACACTATCAAACTCTTAGAGGAAAACATAGGCAGAACACTCTATGTCAGAAATCACAGCAAGATCCTTTTTGACCCACCTCCTAGAGAAATGGAAATAACAACAGAAATAAACAAATGGGACCTAATGAAACTTCAAAGCTTTTGCACAGCAAAGGAAACCATAAACAAGACCAAAAGACAACCCTCAGAATGGGAGAAAATATTTGCAAATGAAGCAACTGACAAAGGATTAATCTCCAAAATTTACAAGCAGCTCATGCAGCTCAATAGCAAAAAAACAAACAACCCAATACAAAAATGGGCAGAAGACCTAAACAGACATTTCTCCAAAGAAGATATACAGATTGCCAACAAACACATGAAAGGATGCTCAACATCACTAATCATTAGAGAAATGCAAATCAAAACTACAATGAGATATCATCTCACACCGGTCAGAATGGCCATCATCAAAAAATCTACAAACAATAAATGCTGGAGAGGGTGTGGAGAAAAGGGAAGCCTCTCGCACTGTTGGTGGGAATGGAAATGGATACAACCACTGTGGAGAACAGTATGGAGGTTCCTTAAAAAACTAAAAATAGAACTACCATACGACCCAGCAATCCCACCACTGGACATATACCCTGAGAAAACCATAATTCAAAAAGAGTCATGTACCAAAATGTTCATTGTAGCTGTATTTACAATAGCCAGGACATGGAATCAACCTAAGTGTCCATCGACAGAAAAATGGGTAAAGAAGATGTGGCACATATATACAATGGAATATTACTCAGCCATAAAAAGAAACAAAATTGAGTTATTTGTAGTGAGGTGGATGGACCTAGAGTCTTGTCATACAGAGTGAAGTAAGTCAGAAAGAGAAAAACAAATACCGTATGCTAACACATATATATGGAATCTAAAAAAAAAAAAGATTCTGAAGAACGTAGGGGCAGGACAGGAATAAAGACGCAGACGTAGAGAATGGACCTGAGGACACGGGGAGGGGGGAAAGGGTAAGCTGGGATGAAGTGAGAGAGTGGCACGGGCATATATACACTACCAAATGTAATATAGATAGCTAGTGGGAAGCAGCCGCATGGCACAGGGAGATCAGCTCTGTGCTTTGTGACCACCTAGAGGGGTGGGATGGGGGGGGTGGGAATAAGACGGAGGAGATATGGGGATATATGTATATGTATAGCTGATTCACTTTGTTATACACTAGAAACTAACACACCATTGTAAAGCAATTATACTCCAATAAAGATGTTAAAAAAAAACCTATAATGGGAAAGAATAAAAAAAAGAATATATATATGTATATGTGTGTGTGTGTGTGTAACTAAATCACTGTGCTGTCCAGCAGAAATTAACACAACGTTGTAAATCAACCATACTTCAATAAAATAAAAAAATAAAGAAACATTCATGTAAAGGCTGTTAGTTTTGAGGGTACTAGCACATGACAAGGGTGATTCCCTCCCACCCCCAGCCCGCCAATGACGGTACCTAGGAAGGTAAGCCTTGTTTTGAGAACAAACTTGACTAACTTACTAGTTACTGGACTGATAGTCTGCTGCTACCCGTTGGCACAGCTGTACCAGCTGTTCAAATTTTTTAAATACTTCTGTATCAGTTGGTAAACAGAGCTACTCCCAGTCCACCTCCCCTTCCCTGTGCTCCCCTCCTCCAAATCCAGGATACTGCACGGCATGGAAGGGCCCCCAGGATGCTGCCCAACCTTGTGCCAGGGTCTGTTCTGATGGCTCAGTGCCCATGCCATACCAGTTGCTAAATATTTTGAATACCATTCCTTGTTAGCTTGCCAAAGCAGTGAGTGCAATCACCAACTTATGCATGCACTTTTCTGGCTACTGAACAGTACTGCTTGCTGCGTTCAGTATAAATACTGATAAAATTTTAAATATGCCTTTTATCTTATCAGCAAATTTAATTTAGACTATAAGTATTTAAATACACTTATTAATTATTATTCAATCTGACTGAATGCCTTTTGGCTCTTTCTTAAAAATATCTATAGAATCTGGATGCTCACAACCTCCAGGTCTATCTCCCTGTTCCAAAGCTCAGTTTCTTGCCTGCAGTAATGCGATGGCCTCCTTCTTAACTGGCCTTCTGGCTTCCACTCTTATTTCCCTACAGCTGCTTCTCAGAAAAGCCCCCAGTTCCTGTATAAACAGAACCCAGATGATCTCACCAGTCTGCTGAAAACCCTTCAACTGCCCCCGTCTTATCCAGAGTAAATGCCAAAGTGCATACGGTGGTCTACAAGAACCTATCTGGCCCTAATACCCCTTTGAACTCATTTCCTAGTACTCCTACCTTCGTTCACTCACAACAGCCACGCTGGCCTCCTTGTTTGTCCTTGAACACACCAGGTATGCTCTCACCTCAGGATCTTTGCACTGGCTGCTCCTCCAGGGGCATTAGAGATCTTTTAGACACTAGTGAAGTAAGGGCACTGACTATGAAAGATGGAGGTCAGCCAGAAAGTGACTGGAACAACCTTCCTGTAATGTACTTGTTGAATATCAGTGCTGTCCCAGCATGGATGAAAACCTTGCCCCAGACTCCTGCATGGCTAATTCTTCCACTTCCTTCAAGTCTTTGCTTGACCAGGGCTTGGCATATAGTAGGCCCTCATTAAATACTGGCTGAATCAAAGAATTGTAGTTTGTATATAAAGATTTCTTAAATATAGATGTCAGATATATATATGGAGTTTCCTGCTTAATCAAAAAATCTAGTAGATGTTCATTCATTCAAAAGAACAGCTTATACACACACACATACACGCACACACACTATGTGATTTAAGTCTCCATTATGTGTTTATTTTAATGGATGTATAGAAAAGAAAACGATACAAATATTTCAAGAGTCTAGGTTTCCTAATTTTAATTGGTTTGGAAAATGTTTAGAACAGTCAAGATCTTGACAAGCAACATGGAAGATCAAAATCAGAGACTGCTGAACATTATTTATATTTTATTGAAACCATATAGCCATTGATACCCCCCATCAAACAAATTCCACCTTTGAACCTTCTCTTTCCCTTTCCTTCTCACTTGAGGCCTCCTGCCAGGAGCTAAGGATGCAGGAGGTTCAGTCCTGATAAAGAAGCATCTATGTTAAACAAGATAAACAACATGGTTTCAGGTACAGAGAGCTGAAGCCCAGCCATGCCGTGGTGGTGAGGCTTAGTCCCAGAAGGGGGAGTGTTCCTTCACATCCGTGTACTTACTCGACTGCTGACTGAGGTCACGCTGCGTGTGCTTGGGGCCGGTGACCTCTGAGTGACTGGGGTCACACCATTGCTCCGGATGCTCTTTGGAGTTCCAGGACCAGCTTCCTGCTCGGTGAAACCTGATGAACCAGTGCTTCCCCTAAATGAGAAAGAATCTTCTGACTTTAAAATGGAAGCAGAGCGGCGATGAAAGACACAGTCAGGGAAAAGCTTCCAAGAAAACAATGGCAACACGTGAAAACCTTCAGGGGCTCATGCGGTGCAACATCACTTGTCTGACTCCAGGGTCTTCGTCATTGAACTTACCTCTCCACCCTTTTTTCTTCCTACTGCTCACCAGCACACTCCCAGCCAGCCCAGGTTCCCTACAATTTTCTCAGCTTACCATGCTCGTGCTCATGCTTCCACTTCTAAGGCTTTTGCTCACGTTCTCCCCACCTGATACGCCCTATTTGCCATTCTCTGTTTATCCAAATCTTCCCCATCCTTCAAGGGCCAAATGAAGTCCAGCCTCCCCAGTCATGCCTTCCCTGTCTATCACAGGCCTTGTCAACCTCTGCTCTACGCAATTTCTGGTGATTTACAGTCTTTGCCAAACTATGTAGAAGTTGCCAACACAATGTCTTGTTTGGCTCTTTAACAGATACGTGGGCGTTGGTACCTCTTTCAACTGTGAGCTCCTTGGGGACAGAGTTGATGACATATTTACCATGATATCTCTAGCACCTTTACAGTATCTTGGTGCAAAGGAAGCACTCAGTACCTATGTAATCAAAGATTGGCAATTATATTTTCTCAGTGTTGTTTTTAGGGACTGACTCAGGGCGCACATTTAATGAATGTAGGATAAAAATAATGACATTTTGTAAATGGGTTTGATTCACTTTCATGTTTGTTAAACCCGATTCAATTCCATTCAATAATGATTAATGAAAAAACAGTTCCTGCCTGGAGGTGATCACAATTTTCTTATTAAATGGAGCTTCATAAGTAAATGAGTTTTGACAAATGAGTTTAAGAGAAGTGTTCGTTCTTCTTTTATTCTTTGTTCTCAGTGAGTACAAAATAAGCTAAATGGGAAAATATAAGCCCTTATGAATTTCACTCCTTCAGTTACTATTTTAATAAGTTATAAGTGCACCTATAATAATAAACATCTTCTTGTTAAAGCACAAAATGATTAGAGCTCACAGTTGAGCCAATAAGAGGAGAGACTTATAGGAATAAAGGAAGGGCACTTTTTAAAAAGAATCACGGCGCACGGGTCACTACTAGAAGATAAATCTGGCAGAAGCAAGAATCAGCAATGACCAGTGGAGCTGTCAACCACAGCTTGTAAGTTTTTTCAAGGCTCTGCACCAGAGAAGCCACCAAAACCAAATATACCCTAATTGATACGAGCAGCCACCAACACTCTCGATAATTATGCAATTAGCAGCTGCATTTACTGAGTATTTTCTAGGTGGTTGACACTCCCCATTCTGCAACATCCATGTTAAAAAAAAAAAAAAGGTATTAACATTCCTATTTTGAAGATAAAGAAACTGAGTCTTGGAGAAGTTAAGCAATTATTCCATACACGCATGCGTGTGTGTGTGCATACACGACAGAGTTAGTATATGACAAAGTCAGGATAAAAACAGAATTGTCTGCTTATCCAAAGCCTGCACTCATGCTCATGCAAGTTTCTCACATTGCTTATTCATCATTTCACCAAGATCAAATTGTCACAACCAGGCAGGTTCTACATGGATAGAATGTAGAAGAAGAATGCTATCAAAAAGAAGGTAATGAAAGGATCAGAGACCTGAGAGTTAGTTTCTTACAATTCAATTAAGAGAGCTAGGAAAATTTTCTGGGTAGTAGTCCTTCGATACTACACAGAAACAGACCCTGCTGCTTCTTTCTAGAAGCAGTACTTTGAATAAATTATAGTACTATGGACTCTGCTCAGGAGGGGTCTATGACTGTGTCTTTTGAGTCTAACAACAAGAAAATAAAATTTTGTGATTAAATACATTGATACAATTTGAAATTCTAAGTTCCTTGGTAATTTACCTGACTCCTCCTATCTCAGGTGCTACAGTTCTACATTTGATAACAGTTAAATATATTCATACCTTTCCCAAGTGATGCTGCTTATTCTCAGAAGTCCAACTTAGAAGGGTCTTAGAGACCTACCCAGTGACGCTGCCCTGTGTGACGCTGCCCTGTGTTCATAGGTTCTCTACCCTTATAACAATATTACCACAAAAATCTCTCTCCCTCCTGTTTTAGGTAAAATCTCCTTAAAAAATAAGCGCTAGGACTGAATCTTGCAGAAAGGAGCCCAGACTTTATGACCCAAGGGGATTTATGTGGGTATGTCTGCTTGTGTCTGTGCTGAAGGTCCTCTCAGACGCAGGTGGTTTTGTAAAAGTCCCCATCATGGATTAGCCTTGCTGGAACCCAAAGTCCTACTTATGTGGAAGCTCTGGCAGAAGTTGATTAATTGTGGTGATGACATTCAAGAGGCTATCCTGTAATAAGGAAAAAAGTCTTGTGATCATAAGCCAGCTACTGGAAATTACTGTTGCCAGAAGCATTATCTCAAAAATGGCATATACTTTCACATTTATCCCTGACATTTACTGTGAGCTTCTTAAAAATATTTTCCTCTCAGTTGAATGTTTCAGTTGATTAAACTAGAAAAGACTTAGTCTAATGAGGCGGAATATCATAAATATATGGGTGCCAACTCTTTTAGACATTATGTAAAATCTGACATAAAATACATGAATCTTCACCTCTTAAATAGAAAGAGGATAAAAGCTTCCTCAAGCCTAAATTAGAGAAATTTAAAGTTCAATTAAGTAAGAGCTATTTCTGATCCCGATATCGTTACTGATATTTAAATTGGAAGTATTAGAAATCAGTGCTACCAAACCTTGAAGCTAAATTTGGCTTAGGGGGAAACCGACAAGAAAAAGATACATTTATCTCGTTCTAATAGGGCCCGAAGTATGGGGAATATGACACTGTCTGGGGAGCTTGGAAATTCAGAGTTACTTGAAAGATACATTTCCTAGGGTAAGAAAGAGTGTCATTTACTTTAGCTTATGAGTTGCTTTTTAAAAGCCTTCTGTTTTGTTATCTCTAATTTCATGCTGGCCCAAAACCTTGAAAATGGCTTCCTAGATATATCCATTTCTAGATAAAGAATCCAAGGATAGGGGACAGAAACTCTAATTTAACGAGTTGCCTTTCTGGTTTACAGAGCAGTCTCCCAGGAGTTGGAGCCCGGAAAGAATTTCCCAGGATTCAACCTTCCCAGAGCAGGCTGACATGGTTGAGCCTGTGCCTGCCTGGGTAAATGAGTGTTCCCCTAACGATCAGCCACAGAGGCGGCATAACATTCGTTCTGCAGTTTACACGCTGTCCTAACTTCTTTTGGTTATTTCAGATCTGAAATAAGTATGGAAGGGACAGGCAAGGGAGGTTGTAGTTAGAAAGTGACGCGAGCCTGTTAAATGGGACAGAGGTGTTAAAAAGGAGAAACGAAAGGGGAAAAAGCTGTACGTGGCTCAACCTTCCAGTTTTTGGTGATCCCCAAATGCAATGTCTTTGTCAACACCGTCTTATGCAAGCTGGGTGGCTCTCACCCTTGGTTGCACATCAGAAATATCGGGGGAGGTTTTAAACATCCCCATGCCCAGGCCACACCCAAGACTAATCACATCAGAGCCTCTGGGCACGGGATCTAGGCATCCATGTGTTTTACCACGGCTCCTGCATCCCCTACCACCAGCCAAAGCTGAGAAACACTGGCCTAAACTGTGGATGAGTTTAAATTCATTGATCTCAGGCATCTCTCCAACTGCCTTGTCATTTCCTCTCCTAGCACGACTTTCTTTATTCAGCACGGTGCTCGCATCAAGAGAGCGGAGCTGTCCTCACAGCTTAGATTGTGAGGAATGGAAGGACGCTTTCTGTGTCAGTGAGTGAATGTATGGCACCAGGGGTCAGCAAACTATGGCCCCTGTATCGGATTGGCCCACCACCTGTTCTTGTATAGCCCACGAGCTAAGAGTGGTTTTACATTTTCAAGTGGTTGGGGGAAAAAAAAAAACCCACCAAAACTCAAAAGAAGAATATTTTGTGACGTGAAAATTATGTGAAACTCACATTTCAGTGCCCATAAAGTTTTATTGTAATGCAGGCATGCACATTCACTTTTTGTTTTGTGTACAGCTGCTTTCATGCGCCTGCCAACTACAAATTGGCACTTGCCATCTGCCTCTACAAAGATGAAGTCACTAGCCACTGTAGCCACTGATCTCCAACACCCCCTGAAAGGAATTCAAGGTGGAGATCAGGAATGAGGCCCTCTGTGCACTGGGAAAAACTGGCAGAACAGGTCTTCAGATAGTTAGATATTTTCCGGAGAAGACTTTATGAGCCCAATTCTTGCATCTCTTTGTATCTAGGAAAGCACTGGAATCATTCACGGTGACGTCTGTTCCTCGTGACTAGCAGCCAGCCTCTGCCAACATGTGTGCTTCACTGCACGTCCCCCCTTCACTAAAGTCACATATAACACTGACCTTCCGCCTGCCTCTCTGGAGCACTTCCTCAGAGCTCTCTGAAATGCCGTCTCCGAGACTATAGTCCTCATTTTGCCCCCAGTAACACTTAACTCACAACTCTCATGTTGTGCATTTGTTTTCAGTCGACACTACAACAGCACAGTGAGTAGTTGAGACAGAGACCATCTGGCTCACAAAAAGCCAAAAATATTAACTATCTGTACCTTTACAGAAAAGTTTCTTGGCCCCTGTGTGTCTCCATTTAAAAACCAAATTCTTTGGAGAGGTCAACACGCCCCAAAGGAATGAATTTCTGGTAGCGTGTGTGTGTGTGTGTGTGTGTGTGTGTGTGTGTGTGATACTTACACACAAATGAACCATCCTAAGAGCTCTTGAACTCTGAATTAGAGAAGCAGATAAATATGGAAGAAGTGGAAATTCATTAAGCAGTTTCTCTAGCTGCAGTTTCCTCTGAAGCCACTAGCTTTCTGGGGCTGAATTACACATATTTTCCTTCCTTTTCCTTTTTGGAGAAAGGACAGATATAATACAATGTGGTAGGTGCTCAAGTGAAATCTTGTTCGATGAATCTTAGTGTTAAGTATATAAAGAGGCTTGATCATTTGATTTACTAAAACAAAAGCTGATTTGTTTCATGGTTTTTAAATGTTTAGGGTTTCCTCAAAGAATCTGTTTCCTTTAAAAAGACTCTCTAAAATGGAGCAGACAGTCATCATAAGGGAAGGACTCTGGGTATGAGGAAAAAGAAAATTAAGAACAGGTAGAACTCTCAGTCTGATAATATTTTGGTCGTTTACAATCACAACAAAATTCTGTTCCCATGTCTAGTTTCTAAAGAATGGCTGGAAGCCAGTTGGAGGAGAGGCCAGCAGCCATGCAAAACCTTGGGGGGACTAGAAGTCAGAGCAAGAAAACCAAGTGCCCTCCCCCCCTAGACAGCAAGGAAAGCAAGTGTTTAGAAGAACTTAGCTTTCAGTAACCAAATGCAACAAGCACTTACTCTGCACTTAGTAGCTGAGATTTGCTAAACTCCTGTTCTACCTGTAATGCTATGCTGCTTATAAGAAAAAAGTTACCAAGGAATCCAAAGCCATCCATATCCTGGTCCAATGAAGCTCTCCATCTCATCTCTTGTAAACCACATTTCAATTTTACACTCTAAAAACCCTGAACTGTTTGTTTTCTAGCACGTGCAAAATTGCTTTATGCCTCTTTTCCTTTGCACTTTCTAGTTCCTCTATCTAGAATGTTCTTCTTACCTCTCTTCACCTGGCCAAGTCCTCCTCACTCCTTCAAACTGCTTAGGGACCATCTCCATGAAGCTTCCCTGAATCCTCTGGAAGGTTAAATGCCTAGCTCTGGTTTTCCCATAGCACATAGATATCTTTTTAGCATGATACCATATTGTCTTGAAATTATTTGTTTAGTCATCCCAACCTTCCCTGCCAAATTGGAAGTTCACGGACGGGTGGAAAAGTAGCATTAACTAAGATCTTCCACATTTACCACTTGGCATATAGTACTAGGCTAATAATGTTGGCAGAGCTTTGTGTTGAATTCATCTGTATAAATAAAATGCGTAGGTGGGAAACAGTTGGAGAAATGACAAGATAACAAGGAGGTGGCTTCCGGCTTACAATCATTTGGCCACAAGGATGAGCAAGTCAAGAACCCAGTTGTAGTTCAACCTAAGTATAGTGTCAAGGGTCTGGCTGAACTCCCGATCTCCATACTGCCTCACATTATTGATGTTATACTAAGGAACGTCTCACGTATATAAAGAAAACATAAATCAGGGGCTGAGCAACTGGTGGCCTGACACTCTGCACTTTTGGAGGAGGTCTGAGAGCAGTTAGGAAGGGATGCTGTAGCAGACATCGGTGCCCCCGCCCCTTTCACCTCAGCACTCACCTCTATCCACAGAATCCTGTTTACTAGGGACACCCACCCACAACTCTACACCTGAGGACTTTTTTGGATCCCAAGAGCATGGAGCTCCTGTGCATAGAACAAGTCAGACGTGCCCGAGAGTAAGTGCCCCAGAATTAGCCCTCAACCAATGATGAACAGGGAGCTGGTTTATAACTACCCCAGATTCCTGATCTCTTGACTGGAAAACTCTGAGAAGTGTTCTAGCCTGTGTCCTACAGTTGTCCACCGAGATTGAATGCTAGTTGCCGCAGTGGTAACTGGCTTAATGACACACTCTTTGGCTCCCCTCCCTTCCCTGGTTCACTACCTCCACTCCCCTGTGTGTTCCAAGACCACATCCTAAATAAATTACTTGCTTTGGAATCCTTACATCAGGGTTTTCTTCTGGAGGAATTCCAATCAAGATAGATGTATACGGTGGGCAAAGGATGTGTTGAAAAGGGATGGTCTTGAGTTATAAGTTTCTCGCTGAAGAAACTCTAGACCTCATGTAACTCCCACTAATATGGTCACAGTTCAAGTAAACTACAGACTCTCATGATTCCACATTCCCTCACCTCTTCTATCACCTGTCCATCACTTCATGGAAGTATTGATAAGATTCAATACTGCGGGGTGCTGTGAACAGTGTGTTCTGCTTTTGGATCAGAGCCAGCCAAAGCAGCTTGTGAAGCTTCACAGAGACTGGGACAGTCAGTCCTGGGCTTCCTAGAGAGCGATTAAGAACAACTGGAGAAAACTGGAATGTGCTTGGGCAGGGGGTGGTGGTGGGGGATATGAGAAACTGGTTGGTTATCAGAAGGTACAGGTTCCCATGGTTAAATGCTTGCCATATCCCCCAATGTCATGATAGAAATGCTGCTGAGAAGCACAGCAGCATCCTTTATCCATTCGTAACTGAACAGAATAAATTTTCAGTTCCAAGTTCCACTTTTCCTTTCTGTCTTTTAGGGGACACTACTGATGTCCCACCCAGGTCCCCTCAGATCCGTTGTACCAGGCTCCACACACGCATCCTAGCTGCTGGGTGTTTTTCTGCTAATGGCTTGAACCTATGACCTTCAGAGATTTGCCTTTAGCACTGGAGGCCAAGACATGCCTTGAGGTGTGCCTCCCCTGACCCTCAGTTAAATCTGAATTTCAGATAAACAGTCAAGAAGTTTTTAGTATAAAAATATACTACTATTTACGTAGTATATGAAAATAAGATTTCATGAAACATGCTTTTTAAAAAGTTCTTTAGCTGGAACTAAAATTTACCTGGGCATCCTGTGTCATTATTTGCTAAATATGGAAACCCTAAGGGGACCTACAGACAATGACTGATTGGGACAGAAGTGCAATGGTCCAGCTGCTCAAAATGGAAAAACCTGGAGACACTTTATGTTCCAGAATCCCTTGCAGGATCAAGCTGAGTTCTCAAACTCAGACCTCACCCGAGATAGCACATTGCTTATCTTCTTCCTTTTCTTTATTCTGTCTTTCTTATTCCCTTACTGGTTCCTCCTGGAATCATTTCAATTAACACACAAATTCCTCACTTAGGAATCCTTGCCTGAGGGCTCGTTTCTAGGAGAGTATGATTTAAGATAGATATCTCACAAATCACACCATTTCGACAAGTCATCACAGCGTGAAAGGAATTAGGAATCACTGCCTTGAAGAGCATTCTGTTTATTAATTATAGTTCACATTTACATTCTTTTTCAAAAATCTCATCTGCCTCATGTGTCAAGTCCCTAGCAATCAGTGAAGAGCCATTTGCCATGTTCCTCTGAGAGGCTGCTGAGGCTTGACTAAGCCATTCACACATTTCCCTGCTTTGAAACTACTGAAAAGAAATAAACTCTAACCAGGCATCTACTAAAACATCATTTCTACTCTGATATGTTAGGAGTTGTTTTTTTTTTTTGCGGTACGCAGGCCCCTCACCGCTGTGGCCTCTCCCGTTGCGGAGCACAGGCTCTGGACGCGCAGGCCCAGCAGCCATGGCTCACGGGCCCAGCCGCTCCGCGGCATGTGGGATCTTCCCGGACCGGGGCACGAACCCGTGTCCCCCGCATCGGCAGGCGGACTCCCAACCACTGCTCCACCAGGGAAGCCCCTGTTATGAGTTTTAAAAAAGGATGCCCAAGCCCAACTGCTTCAGGAAAAGAGCAACAAACTACGAAGAGACATGCACTGAGGAAGAGAAAGGGGAATTAATTGCTAACCTAGGTCAGGTAATAGACCAAAGAGACCAGAATCTTGCAATTCTCTTTTGGGGAACTTGCTGTTCCATATTAAAAATGATTTATAGGGGAGGCTGCAATTCTGCTTGCAGAACCTAAGGAGAAAAGAGTCTGCCAGTTTTACCACTTGGCTTTGCAGAATTATTGCAGCTCCAAGCAAACAAAAAGGAGTTAACATCTTTACGTGATGGGCTACCTCCTGCCCCAACTTTTCTAAGGAATAATTTTGGGATAAGGTAATTCATCTTGCTGTGGCAGTCCATTAATGAGTCATCACTGCAATAAATACATGTTCTAGGAAAAGGACATGTTGTTCTACTGATCTCCCAAACATCCTGACTCTCTTCCTTCATGCAAAAACATTCTTCTTGGCATGCTTCAGCCAAAGCACCCTGACTGCTATATTCTCTCTATAAACCATCTCGGGTATTTACAATTTAAAATATAAAATCTACTTAGGGATGACCTTCCAGTTTACAACAAGAAAGCCCCTGGGTCAATACACCAGTCTTTGGTGAAACATGTCCATATGGCTTTATAGCTTTAACTGCACGGGTCCGTTTATACACTGACTTTTCTCCCACAGTAAATACTATAGTACTACACGATACACAGTTGGGTGAAGGCTTGGATACAGAGGAACCATGGATAGAGAGGGCTGACTGTCAAGTTATACTCGGATTTTGGACTGGGCAAAGTGTGTGTGTTGGGCGGTGGTCGGCGCCCCTAACCCCTGTGCTATCCCAGGGTCAACTGTATTTATACCCAGCAGTAGTTAAGACACAAGGAATAAACCTAGGCAGATAGATTCTGAAAGAACGGCGTAAGCAACGTGATACTGCAGAGCATGCCCCTTACTCTTGTTGAGTAACTGCAAGACAAATTAATTTAAAATGGAATAATTTAATGTTTGTTGGGCCAGGGGACTTTAAGTGTTTTTAACGGGGGACTCCATCTTTCCTCGTTTTATATATATATATATATTTTTCCCTTTTAAATGCCAGCTTGAAATATGAGCCAAGAGGGCTCCTCCATTGAGTCCCCACAAGGCTGAACAAAAATAGCAACACTAAGCGAGTTGCTTATCATCTCTAAATAACCTTGATCACTGTCTGAGAGTCAGGAATTCAGCAATCAAAACCAAAAATGAGCTTTTTTCTTTATATAACGTTTTTGTGGGACACGACAGGGGGCTACCCCAACGGAAGTCAAAGGAAACGACTTCAAGGACAAACGCAACCAGGGTTTAAAGTATTTTTTTTATCATAAAGGAAATAAATCTACATTCTTAAAAATTTGGAAAAGAGTGAATACAGTGATAATCTTTTGATAGTGGATGAGAAGTGATTTAGTTTATGCTTATTTTTTTCTGTGCAGTTTTACATAAAGTGACACTAGTTTGCAGGAATGCTACAGGGCAGGGGTCTGGTAGCGGTCCACAGCCTGTTAGGAACCGGGCCGCACAGCAGGGAGTGAGCAGCCAGCAAGCTAGTGAAGCTTCGAGTGAAGCTTCATCTGCTGCTCCCCATCGCTTGCATTACTGTCGGAACCCCCGGGGAAAAATTGTCTTCCACAAAACCGGTCCCTGGTGCCAAAAAAGGCTGGGGACCGCTGCTATAGGGAAAAAGGTATCAGTATGAGAGTACCTGTGCTCTTAATGAAACATGAGGGTAGATCTTTTTTCTCATCGTTGCCTTTGATAATACACCGGTCATGAAAATAAGCCTTGACTTATGCCCCAACAGGATAAAAAACATCAAGCCTGATATGAAATGACTACGCTCTTGGCTATCCTCTCTCTCTTTACTTTTCTTGACAAGGTGATAGCTCTATGGATAGGAGATTTGAGGAGCTGGCCCACTGACAACAAGTTAGAGGTGGTGGAACTAGAAAGAAGTGGAATTTATGGAAATTCTCTGAGGCAATTCAAATGAAATTATTTTTAATTTTTTGAAAGCTGCAGGGGACTTCCCTGGTGGCGCAGTGGTTAAGAATCCACCTGCCAATGCAGAGGACAGGGGTTCGAGCCCTGGTCCGGGAAGATCCCACATGCCGCAGAGCAACTAAGCCCGTGCGCCACAACTACTGAGCCTGTGCTCTACAGCCCACGAACCACAACTACTGGGCCCACGAGCCACAACTACTGAAGCCCGCATGTCTAGAGCCTGTGCTCCGTAACAAGAGAAGCCACCGCAATGAGAAGCCCGTGCACCTCAACGAAGAGTAGCCTCTGCTCGCCGCAACTACAGAAAGCCCGTGTGCAGCATCAAAGACCCAACACAGCCATAAATAAATAAATTTATATTTAAAAAAAGCTGCAAGGAATGTGTGACACTCAGAGGTTTCTTTTTCAGAAGCTTAAACAGAAAAATATCACGAAATCAATGAAAATAATTTATTTTTCTGGATCTCTCCATCTGAACTGCAGCCCTGAGTCCCAAAACATCAAGTCTCAGCCGTGCAGGTAACACAGATGGTTTCAATAGCTGTAATTCCAGAAGTGTAAGTGCTTCCCATTTCAACTAAAAAATATCCTCCTGGCTTTTCACATTATGTGTTAGACCTCCGAGAGGGAATACTTTACAGGTATCCAGAAGCACTGTTTGGATGGAAATACATCAACCTTATCCTCAGGCTATCCCATTGGCCAATCTGTATGTGTCTTACCTGTCTGAACCAGGGGCTGACTTTAAACTCCGAAAATTTTGGCTGTCTAAGTCCAAGCTGTAGCTCCGCCCACTTTCAGTTTTTGAAGTTACAATTTCTCCTCTGGTTGCTGATCTGAACTTGCTAAGAAGAAATCTGAAATTATACATATATATATATATATATATATATATATTTAAAAGCAAGACAAGAAAGCATTTAAACATATCATTTCAAAAATACCATTTCTTGTACTTTCAACAGTAAATAATTCTTCTTTCAAGCAGACTTGGGGCTGAGAAATTCTGGGGAGTCCCCAGGGCTTCTGCAGTAGAGTGTCAAAGGTTCTGGTAGAGGAGGTTAGGATATTCTCCCAAGGCCGTACCAGTTGCTGGTAAGCCAGGCCTCCGTCCCTTCTAAGAAGAAGACCATTGACTTTGGGGACTCGCCACTGTCACCTGAGAATGGAGAAGCGACGCCTGGGCAGAGCCTGTTTACAGGATGCTGAGAAAAGGGAGCTTGAACTCACCTTGCTCAGAGAGGAGAGCCAGGATGATCCTCTGAGACCAACTGAGGTAGCAACTTATTAGACTGCAGCTCCCTGAGAGCAGCAACTCTGTGCTTCTTGTTCCCTGCTAGGTCCCCTGAGTTTAGAGAGATGCCTGGAACGTACTAGAACCCAGACAATTCTTGTGGAATAAGTGATGGCACCCATGTCTCTGGGGTAATAAGTTTGAACAATGGAATGGCTCATACCAGATGAAATTTGATTGCATGCCCATTTCACTAAATTACTAGGAACTTAAAAAGAGCTTTTCAGAAACCAAGATTCAAGTGACAATCCAGGTTACCAAAGGCCTCAAACATGGATCTTTCCAAATGCACTTGGATTAAAAAACCAAAGCTATATTTTTTGTGATGGTATCTGGAGAGACCAGTTCATTTACTTTACAGGCTCCAGTTTTCTCAGGGGGAAAAAGTATTCCAGAGGTACTGGGACAACCTTAATAGAATCTGCCAAGTTGTTTCTGCTTCAAAGACCACTAGAAGAATGTCTTGTCAAAGCGTCAGAAGCTTCAATCTAACTGGAAAATTACATTTTTGGTGAGAATAGCAGTTAATATAATGTCAATTTATGCTGCTCTGAGAACCACCTTGTACATGTCCTTCCCTCTGCAGTGCTGCTTATGGTGTCTCCTCCACCTGGAATCACTGTTCCTCCTCTTTTGTTATCCTGGCCCCATCCATCTTTCAAAGTGCTCATCAAGTCCCACTTAGAATTTCATGTCTTTCCCAATGGCCCCTGTGCCCTCCCGACATCAATGATCTAAGCCACTTATTTAATATTTAATTATTGGGACTTCCCTGGTGGTCCAGTGGTTAAGAATCTGCCTTCCAATGCAGGGGATGTTGGTTCAATCCCTGGTCAGGGAACTAATATCCCACATGCTGTGGGGCAACTAAGCCAGCACGCTGCAACTACTGAACATGTGAGCCACAACTAGAGAGCTCGTGTGCTGCAACTACAGAGCCCACGTGCTCTGGAGCCCTCGTGCCACCACTAGAGAGATGCCTGGAAGGGCCTGCATGCCACAACTAAGACCCAGACCCGATGCAGCCAAAAAATAAATAAATAAATATTTTTAAATTAATTATTTATTTCCATATTCTATCTCTTGTAGTTAACTCCTTGTCTTGTTGTTTTAGAAAGGCTTTCAGGCAGCTCATATTGTCATCTTATGTTTTTCTAAAATCCTTCTGTACAAATTAACTTTTCAGGTGTGGACCTTTGAACCTTTTCTTCCTGACTAGGTGTTATATTCCTTGAAGACAGAAGCATCAGATGCCAGTTTTGAGTTCTAGCAGGGCTCACTGTTGTCTCCTAGCTCCAAGCCCACCATTCTGTAACCCACATAGTGGTGCCTGGCCTGGGGTCTGCACACTACAGCTCCTAGAAGCACTTGTGGGCTCTGAGTTTAATTCAATCAGACCACTGATTGTTTTCAATGGGCCAGGCACCATGCTGGGTACTGTAGCACAAAAGCAAAAAAGACACTGGGCCAGCACTAAAGGAGCTTACAATTAAAGGGGGGGGGTGGTATTGAGTGAGACCGGTTCATTTACTTTACATTCTTGTGTAAGGAGGGGCTTTGTGTCAGAGCGCACCAAGTAACGAGTGACGCATGGGCACAAGGCACTGTGGGAGCCCCGAGGAGTGACAAATGGGTTTAACGTGGTAGGAAGACTCAACACATAGGATGTATGGTCCCTCTAGGCTATCTTTCCCAGTCATCTCTGCTAATTAACAAAGACATGGTTAGTCATGAGCCTTTGAGTCAAATGACATTTAGGTTTCATGTCTACTCACAGTTCAAGATTCTTTAAAAAAACAAAACAAAACGGAACAAAATGGACTTTCCGTAGCGACAGATGAAGGCTCAGGGACTGGCAGCCCCTCACGTTGGCTTCTGCTGAGAACGAAGCCACACTACCCAGAAAGAACCATAAAGCCACTGGGTGTAGATTCGGATTCTCACTCCCTCGGCCACAAAACTGGCCACCAGTTGCCTGAGAAATGGAGACTGCAACAGGCAGGGCTGTAAGGCAACAGTTTGCCTTTGGGTCCTTATGACCTGCATTTTGGGGGCCACTTGACTCTCCCTGATGGAACCTTCTCACTCTGAGTTTCCCAGCGCCTCCCTGAATCTTGCATCCCTGTGTGCCTCCCATTCCTATTCTCAGCACTTGACACATATTTGCTTTCTGAATGAAGTCAGTGAGGTGGGCAAATGATTTCTTCCTTAAGGAGGCCCGCATTTCAAACAGGGGAGACAATGTTTTAAGTCCTATTAATAAATCTCTGATTTGGCTGTTTCAGTTTGCAACAGCAATCAGGTTGGGTGCGGGGGAGGTGTGTTGACCCTACAACAAAGGCAGTTGTCACCTCCTTACAGACAAGACTGGCCCTAGCATGAAACTTTCTACCCAGAAGTAAAGGACCAGATATGTTAAGTGAAAGAAAAACTGACAGGTTCAGGTCAGAAGGGACCTTTATCTAAAACTGAAAGTAATTAAAACTGCATTTCCTGAGGAGAATGATAGGAGAATGTTACCTCGGATGAGTCTCTGACCTTCTCTGGGTCACTTAAGTGACATTAGACTTGAAAAACTAAAGCATCTATTTCACAGGTGACTGGAACAAAGATCAAAGATTCCCTTGAAGAGGCTGGGTCTTACCCCTTTTTCCTGGGCCCATCGTGGCTGGCCTTCCGCCCAGCAGAAAGCGAAGCGTCTGACTTTTCTGCGTTCTGGTGGGTTTGTTCTTGGCTTTGTATTTCTTCAGCTCCTCATGAAAAACAAACAGAAGACAAATTTACATATGAAATGGCCAGAAATGAGAGCAATTTTCGATTCTTCATTCACTTTCCTACATTAGCACAGGACATAGAAGTCTAAAAAATTGGCAGTGATGTTCCCATCCATGTTTCCTGGTCACACACTTATTTCTAATCTGTTGAGTGTCCCACAGTTAAATGAGGACTAAGATTGGGACTCAACTGTGGGAGTTTTGCTGAGATCAGCTTTCTAAGGGTGACTGCAATGGAGCAACTATACATGATCCCTCTGCAAATATTTTTAGGGAAGAGGAGCTTGGTTCATGAGAACTCCAAATCCCTAGAGACTGAATTCTAGCATGGGATTCTAGAAACGATACCCTGATTTCTGAGCACATAAGCCAGACTTCCTGGGAGGGCCAACATCTGTGTACACACCTCGTGACCTGAGAGACAGTCCACACTCTGGAAGGTGCTGAGGTTTGAGCGGAGGAAGCAGCCAGAGCTAACTGCTTACTTCTAACTCCACTCTGTCCCTCTGTGGCATCAGACCTGATGTTGCCCACCTGGGAAAGCCCTTCCTTGCTACTGTGACACCCAGAAGTGGCACTGGAATCAGGTCCAAGCCTCCCAGCCCTACCCGCCAGACTTAAAAATAAGGGCATTTGTCTCCAGTCTCTGAAAGGGGAGATACCCTAGGAACAGACCAAAAGACACCTGCTCCACCTTTACTACAGCATACCTGAGAAACATGATCCTAAACACAGGTTCACTCAATATTTAACCACTTAAATTGTAGTCTGAATGCACAGAGCAATGTTCTCAAGGTGGGGTGTTATTTGCATTTGGTGACGGTATAATTATTCATTGAGTAAAACCGTCTTGTGCAATTTCAGGCCATGCAGCATCTCTAAATGCCATTAATTCCCCCATAGTCATTGGGACAACCAAAAATGCTCCCTTGCATATCTTAACACTCCCCTAGCTTGATGGAGGGGGGCACAGTACAAAATATCAGCCCCTGGTTGAGAATCACTGGATGAGAAAAAGTAACGTTTAAATGAAATCTGAAATACATCCTGTTGAAAAACCAAGGATTGCTTTCACAATGTGAATCATGTAACTCATCTGTTTTATGTTACTTTCTTAAATGTTCAGTAAAATATTGGAAGTGCATTCAGGAAAAGACCCGTCTGTGATGAAGATAAATGCCTCCCCTGAAAATCTCAGTGTATCACATATGTGAAAAATCACTGTGGATTTTATTTTCTACCGACTTCCTCTTCCCTTGTATGAATTGCAGATTTAGATTTCATGCCACTCAGTTTTGAAATGACCCAAGGGATTCAGGAAATTCAACTGTTCGCATTTGCTACATAATATAGGGAAGTTATTTAGACTGCCAAAATGAAGATTAAAACAGTTTTGCTTTAGTTACCTGGACTTCTTAAGATGGACTGTCGGACAACATCAGTGCCCAGAACACTGACGTGCTTGAAACGCTTTGCCTTTTCTTCAAAGAACCATTCACCAGTTACAATCCTTAGCTGCCTACTCAAAAGACAAGAGGAGAGCATTGAAATTCAATTCTTTAGCCAAATAAACTCTCAAAAATCCTTAATTAAGTAAAAAATAGCCAGTTATTTATAGAGTCTATCTCAATCTTTGGAGTATTTTATGGTGGTTATAATGGCCACTATTAGTTGCATACGTACTATGTACCAGGTATCTGCTAATTGCTCTTCATACTCAGTATATTTTTATCCACATAACAACCCTCTGTAAACATTATTATCCCCATTTTATAGATGAGGAAACTGAGACTTAGAGCAATAAAATGATGTGTCTCACACGTAAAGCCAGGATCCCATCCCAAGCAGTCTGGCCTATAACTCAAGTTCTTTTTTGTTTTTTTTTACATTTATTTTATCCAAGTATAGTTGATTTATAAAATTGTGTTAATTTCTGCTATACAGTAAAGTGATTCAGTTATACATATATATACATTCTTTCTCATATTCTTTTCCATTGTGGCTTATCACAGGGTATTGAATATAGTTCCCTGTGCTACACAGTAGGACCTTGTTTATCCATTCTATTTATAACAGTTTGCATCTGCTAATCCCAAACTCCCAACCCATCCCTCCCCGCTCCCTTGGCAACCACAAGTCTGTTCTCTATGTCTGTGAGTCTGTTTCTGTTTTGTAAATAAGTTCATTTGTGTCATATTTTAGATTCCACATATAAGTGATATCATATGATATTTGTCTTTGTCTGGCTTACTTCACTTAGTATGATAATCTCTAGATCCATCCATGTTGCTGCAAATGGCACTATTTCATTCTTTTTTATGCTATAGCTCAAATTCTTAACCACTGCATCAGTGGGTAAATAATCTTTAATGACAACAGTGGGCAACAAATGAAGGTTTTGAATTATAAAGAGGCCATGATCAGACTCTGTTTTCTTTCTTTCTTTCTTTCTTTTTTTTTGGCCATGATGCACAGCATGCAGGATCTTAGTTCCCTGACCAGGGATAGAACCTGTGCCCCCTGCAGTGGAAGCACGGAGTCTTAACCACTGGACCAGCAAGGATGTCCCAATCAGACTCTGTTTTAGCACGATACCTTGATGTAATATAATGACTGAGTTAGAGTAAAGAGAGAATGGGACAAAGAGACAGGTTGGCCATGGCAACAGTCCAGGAGAGAGATGGCAAAACCCGAGCTAGGGCAATGGCAAGACTAATAGAGAGGAGGAGACAAATTAAAAAAGTAGGTGATAGAAGGACCTGTCTGGGTTTCACAATCAATTGAACGTTGAATGTGGAAAAGAAGGACCTTTGAATAATCACACCCATCTGCAATGGTTACACAAACCCTTTACCCCAGTTACACAGACCTATTTACCATTCTCAGAACATGGCCCATGTTCACTTACTACTTGTCCCAACACCTCTATGGAGGACTGTAATGGAAAATGATGAGGTTGAAAGGTAGGATTGGGTCACATAATGGGAATCTCTGAATGTCAAGCTAAGGAGTTGGAATGCCATTTTGGAGGCACTAGGGAACTCTGGCAGTTTTTCTAAATTTCAGGTTGAATCAAAGAATCTCTGGAGCATTGTAAGGGGGAGAAACCAGAAGCAGGAAGGCCAATGAAGAAGTTATTGCAACAGATAGGATAGGAAATGATGAAGATGTGAATCAGGGTATCATAGGGGCAAGAAGTGAAAAGAAAGATAAAGATACTTGGGCCACTATGAAGCAGATAGGTTAGGGGGTCCCTGGAGAAAGAGAACCAGGAATGGCTTTCTTGACATAGAACCCATTTTGGCCTAAGCTATTCTGTGATCTGAGCCTGGCTAAAATACTTGCCCTGGAACAGGTCTCAGTAATTAACGATCTTAAGGGAAGGAATGCAGAAACTAGGGAGGAGCAGTCAAGAAACAATAGTGCAGCCTTGGGGCAGGGTCCTGGTTCCTCAAGGAATATACATACTATCTCTCAGTTCTGCAGGAACTAAGGCCCCCACCCAGGCGGAGGATGGAATGATAATGTTGACCCTCCTGACTTCAATCAACTGAAGCTTGGACTCTGTCAACTTGCCCCAATTCTATGCTGAAGCCCCCTCATGAATATGCATGTACCCTTAGCTTAAAGCTTCCCCAGTTTTGCTGTTGGGGAGACACTCTTTTGAGAACGATCCCTGGTGTTCTCCTTATTTGCTGCAAGTAATAATAAATACTTCCTTCTTCTCCCGATCTTTGGCTTGGTTGTGTCTATTGGTTCAATACCCACCAAGAGGCAAACCCAGTTTTCAGGTAACAAGTGAGGATGAAAATCAGCAAGATCGGTGACGAGTCTGACATGGTGGCTGAAGCAAAGCAGCTAAGAGTCAAATAGAGATTTCCAGCCCTAGAGTATTATATCCATGAGATTCAGTACCTGGTTGGACTTAGAAATTAACAATTGGATCTTAAATATAAAAAAAAAAAATCACTCCAGAAAAATATGTCAATTTGTTCTCCACAGCAATTATCCTGAAATACTACTGAATGTAGGAAACAAAGGTAAGTTATCTATGAAACCCAGTTCTACTACTGGGAAAAAAGTGAAAATGTCATCCTTGGAGCAAATTATTCATTGAATGACCACAGCATGTACATCTCAAATTTCCTCTCAAGTGGCTAGATCATCTATTGAGAAGCAAGGATTATTGGATTAGTTCCAAAACTGTATAAAATACACCCAAACTGAATACTTGAATGGGTTAAATTATTTCTGGATACACCTTAAGTGATCTAGACTTATATACATCAGTACTTACATTGGAAATCTACATGGTAATTGTTCAATTCTAAATTCTAAAGATGTTGCCTCTAGATTCCTGTCCCTTAATTATTCAATCAAATGCTAATCTAGGTACTGCTGTGATTGAACATTGCAGAGGGAACTGAAGTTACCTATCAGCTGACCTTAAAATAGGGAGCTTGTCCTGGATTATCTGGGTGGGCCCACTGTAATCACTGAGCCCTTAAAAACAGAGGAATTAGAAGAGGAAGGTGGATACTGAGATGCTGCAGAATGGGAAGTCAGATTCCAAACGTGAGAAGAGGGCTCTGAGATGCAGAGGTCCATATGCAAGGATCAGAGAGAGAGGCCTCTCGGAGCAAAGGCTGGCTCTTAGCTAACAGCCAATGGGGAAACAGAAGCCTTGTTCCTACAGCCACAAGGAATCAGAATCTGCCCACCAAAATGAGCTTGGAAGTGGAATCTTCCCAGAGCCTCCTGATAGGAGTTCAGCCAGTAGACACCTTGATTTCAGCCTAGTGAACCGAGAGTAGAGAAAGCCAAACTAGACTTCTGAGCTACAGAACTGTGAGACTGAAACAGAGCAGGACCCTGTGGGGCTCCTGGGCATGGAAGCCTTTCTGTTGTTTCTTGTTTGCAGGGAACAGACTCCAGCCTCTGTGACCTTCCCTGAGTTCCAAAGGGCAGATTCGAACAGTTGCTAATCAGAGGAGGGAGGAGATACAGAGACAAGGGAGGAGCAGTCAAGAAACAATAGTGTAGCCTTGGGGCAGGGTCCTGGTGCTCCCTCAAGGGATACACATAACAGTATCTTTGAGCTCTTTACAGAACTAAAACCCCCAACAAATGGAAGATGTTAACATTGTTCATTCCAGAGAAGACCACCTGAGGCCAGATTAAAGGAACCAGAGAAGCTCATCAAGAGACTACCTGAGGCCAGATTTAAGGAGTGCAGGCCCTGCACACACCCTAATCTTAACAGCAACCCTGTCCTTGAACCACTGCTATAAACCTGCTCACCAAATCCTCTCAGGTTGGGACAACAGTTCTTCAGGGGCACGAGTCTGCTGTGTCCCCCTTTTCCTGGTAAAGCAATAAAGCTATCCTTTTCTACTTCACCCAAAACTCTGTCTCCAAGATTCAATTCGGCACTGGTGCACAGAGGCCAACTTTTCAGCATCAAGATCATATATTTACATTATTCTAAGCTGCTAAATTGTGGCAATTTGTGATGGTGGCCACAGAAAACTAATAGAATCATTAAACATAAAAACCTATTTGTTTTAGTATTCAACTCAGGAAATAACTGCACAGGTTCTAAGAAGATACCTATGAAAAATTCAGAGGAACAACAAGGCAGAGGTAGGCAAACTATGGCTTGTGGGCCAAATTCACTTCACTACCTGTTTTGTACAGCCTACGAGCTAGAGATGGTTTTTACAATTTAAATCGTTGGGGAAAATAAAAAGCAGAATATTTCATGACATGTGAAAATTAATATGAATTATACTCAAAATTCAGTGTCTATTAATAAAGTTTTATTGGAACACAGCCATGCTCATTTGTTTATGTATTGTCTCTGGCTGCTTTTCTGCTACAACTGCAAACTTGGGGAGTTACAGCAGAGACCACAGTGCCCACAAAGTCTAAAATACTTACTGTCTGGCATTTTATTTTTTAAAAAGTTTGCCAACCTCTGCAATAGAACAAAGAATTGACACAAAAAGAAACAAGAGCAAGGGGAATAATACAGATCAGCGATAGAGAACCACCTAAGAGAGGCATGCCAAAGCCTCAGCTCGTATTTTCTGTTTGTTTTAGTTGGTTTTTTTGTCTTTGTTTTTTGGTATGTTCTTGAGATATAGGGTGAGGTGGATGGCACATCGATGGCCGTTTCATGTGTGACAGGGGAAAGAGGGCCACACCAGGTCTACATGCCCCAGGAAATGGGCCTCCATATCACCTTTACCATATATGCCTAGAGCTGCCAACACCTAACACAAATAAGATCTTCCCAGAGTTGTTAGTCATTACTTCTTGCTATCCTTATAAGAACAATAACTATAATCCTTATATTTGCTCGACTCAGATATGGACTTGAGTCATTTGTCATTTCAGAACTCTGCAACATCAGAACAATCTCTTGGGATTATGCCTTTGCCACCTTCTCAAGCCCTGGAAGTAGATGGAAGGCTTAGCTGAAGAACAGGGAACTAATACTGAGTCAGCGTGTACCATGCACCAAGTCACGTTAGCCACTTTATACATGACACCTAGAATCCTCACTATAAGCCATAAAGTAGCTATGTTATTCTCAATTTGCAGATAAGGAAATCAAAGCTCACAGAGGTTAAATAACTTGTCCAAAGTTATACAGTATTATGACAAAAACAGGATTTACACCCAAAGACCTTTATATTTGGCAAAATTGTCAGTAAAAAACTTGCAGCTGTCAGGTATGACAAGGCTTTGAGTAAGGGTGAAAACGTACAGAAGCCAAGGAATAACATGTAGCATTTCATATGATGGGCTATGATTGTGTGTGTGTGTGTGTGTGTGCATATACACGTGCCTGCAAGTGTGTCTCTGTGTTGGGGGCAGAGTGATAGGAATAAAGGAGGGGTAAAAGAGGAAAGAAAATAAACATGACACCCACTATAAAAGTTATATTCTTCTCTGCCACATCAATCTAATATTTCAGAAATACAAGGCTCAGAACAGACGATGTGTTTCCTATAGGTCATACTCTAAAGAGTGAGTTTGACTGAAATTGAGTTACACTCATTATTTGTGATAAATGATTACTGAGTATTCAGAACTTGCTAGGCCCTAATTTTAACATTAAACGCTTGGGACTTCAAACTTTCACTTGGAAGCTTATTTAAATGTAAAGTCAAGTTAACTTTTCCTTAGATTTACAGGGGAAAAATAGGTAATCTTATCCTAAAAAAGAAGAACAGTGACCAAAAGACTCATTTTCTTCCTTTATCTTCTACTAGGGACCAGAGACATCTGAGAGAAGACACGCTTATTAGATATGCTGAAATAAGATGAGTTTTCTTATTATTATTCATAAGGAAACTAGAATTATTTATAAATTTATACATTACACATCAAATATTTATTGCATTCCTACATGTGTTAAGCCCTGTGTTAAGGCTAAGAGTACAGATGTGAAAAAGACAAGGATCCTGGCCTTATGGAGATGATGGTATATATTTATTCCTTTCTTTCCTTCCAACAGGAAAAGTAAAAAGAAACCCCTAGGCATATTATGGTGAAACTGTAGAACACTACAGATAAAGAGAACATCTTAAACACAGCTAGAGAGGGGGAAAAAACAGATTACATACAGAGGAATGATGATTAGGATGACAGTTGACTTTCAGTAGAAATAATGAAATCCAGAAGCCAGTGAAATGATATCTAAAAAGTTCTGAGAGAAATAACTATCCATCTAGAATTGTATATCCAGAGAAAACAGTTTCAAATAAGAGTAAAACAAAGAAATTTTCAGTAAAATAAAAAGTGAGATAATTTACCATCAACAGAGTTTCACTAAAGGAACTTCTAAAGACTGTACTTCAAGAAGAGTTAATTAAAGTAGATCTGAGATATAAAAAGGAATGGTGGGGCCTCCCTGGTGGCGCAGTGGTTGAGAGTCCGCCTGCCGATGCAGGGGATACGGGTTCGTGCCCCGGTCTGGGAGGATCCCATATGCCGCGGAGCGGCTGGGCCCGTGAGCCATGGCCGCTGGGCCTGCGCGTCCGGAGCCTGTGCTCCGCGACGGGAGAGGCCACAACAGTGAGAGGCCCGCATATCGCAAAAAGAAAAAAAAAAAAAAAAAAAAAAAAGGAATGGTGAAAAGTGAAATTGGTAAAACACATGGATAAATCTAAACAAATGTTGATGTAAAACAAAAATGATAATATCTAAATTGTTGAAATGAAAATAAGGTATGTCTAAAACATAGGACAAAAAGTATATACAAGCCAGGCTGATGATATTTGGAGTTTAAGAATACCAAGTTCCTTTTACTGATTAGAAGAAGGCTATAACTAATGATTTATAAAATTAAATATGAATATTGTGATTTCCAGGGTTACCACTAAAAATAAAAATTCATATAAAATCTACACTAGTAGAGAGGATAAAATGGAATGAGAAAAATATAGTATTTCAATCCATAAATATAAGTAAAAGCAAATATTACAGTAATCACAATACAAATGTAAATATTGCAATTACAATGAATATAAGTAGACTAAACTCTATAGTTTAAGAAAAAATATTGTCAAATTAAACTTTAGCAATTATATATCATATATGCATAGCATGTATATGTATATATAGCACATTATATATACAGCATATATGTATAGCAAATATTTAAATACATATAACATATAATTTAAAATAGCAGATACACTATATAGAGTGTCATCTTAAGCATATGGACACAGAAAGGTTGAAAGGTAAATGGTAAAAAAATATATACCATGTAAATATTAACCAAAAGAAACTTGATATCGTTGTATGAAGAGCAGACAAAATAGACCTTAAGGCAAAAGCATTTCTAGAGATGAACGGGGTCATAAAAAAACACCTTCAAATCAGTAAAGACTAACAGCCTAATAGAAAATTTGGCAATATATAAATAGTCATTATCACAGAAGAGGAACCCAAAACAGCCAGTAAACATATGAAAAGATGCTCAACCTCATTAGTAATCAGAAAAATTCAAATTAAAATCATAATAAGATATCCATTTATATCTACCAGTTGGACAACAATTAAAATTTTTCATGATGCCAAGCGTTGGTAAGATGGTAGAGGAAACTTTTATACAATGTTCGTGGAGTTTAAATTGGTACAACGATTATAAAAAACAACTTATCGGGCCTCCCTGGTGGCGCAGTGGTTGAGAGTCCGCCTGCCGATGCAGGGGATGCGGGTTCGTGCCCCGGTCTGGGAGGATCCCATATGCCGCGGAGCGGCTGGGCCCGTGAGCCATGGCCGCTGGGCCTGCGCGTCCGGAGCCTGTGCTCCGCAACGGGAGAGGCCACAACAGTGAGAGGCCCGCATACCGCAAAAAGAAAAAAAAAAAAAACTTATCATCTTATAAGGCTGAAAATGCTCATACCATTTGCCCTTCAGTTTCATTCCTAGGTGCACTCCTTACGGGAGTCTTCTCAAACATTTTTGGCAGAGGTCACAGTAAGAAATACAGCTGGTTGCCAGAGGGGAGGGGGGCGAGGGGATAAGTGAAATAGGTGAGGGAGATTTAGAGGGTACAAACTTCCAACTACAAAATAAATGATTCAAGGGGATGAAATGTACAGCATGGGGAATATAGTCAATAATAATGTAATATCTTCGTATGGTGACAGATGTAAACTAGACTTGTTGTGCACCAGGAACTAACACAGTGTTGGAGGTCAATTACACTTCAAAAAAAACCCCAAACACATAGAAAAAGAGAACAGATTTGTGGTTATCGGAGGCGGGGGATGGGGGAAAGGGGAATTGGAAAGAAAAAAGTATGTTTTATACCACAATCCAGAAAATAACTACACACACACACAAGTATATATATACTTACATACATATAATTTTATGTATACTGACATTTTGTTTCCTTTTTTTCTTAAATGCTGGCATGACCCGCCAATAGGTCATAACTCACAGTTTTAAAAACTTTACCCAAGGAAACTCTTGTACATGTTTGTTAGGCCATATGTACAAGAATGTCATAGCAGCAATTTTTTGTAACATTATAAACTAAAACAACAAAAATCTCCATCAACAAGAAAACAGATACATTATAGAATGATACAACAGTGGAGATGAACGGAATGGTATTCACATAAACATGGACAGATTTCACCAAAAAATGTTGAGTCAAAAGAGTCACAAAGCTTTTGCACAGCAAAGGAAACCATAAACAAGGCCAAAAGACAACCCTCAGAATGGGAGAAAATATTTGCAAATGAAACAACTGACAAAGGATTAATCTCCAAAATATACAAGCAGCTCATGCAGCTCAATAACAAAAAAAACCAAACAACCCAATCCAAAAATGGGCAGAAGGCCTAAATAGACATTTCTCCAAAGAAGACATACAAATGGCCAACAAACACATGAAAGAATGCTCAACATCATTAATCATTAGAGAAATGCAAATCAAAACTACAATGAGATATCATCTCACACCAGTCAGAATGGCCATCATCAAAAAATCTAGAAACAGTAAATGCTGGAGAGCGTGTGGAGAAAAGGGAACCCTCCTGCACTGTTGGTGGGAATGTAAATTGATACAGCCACTATGGAGAACAGCATGGAGGTTCCTTAAAAAATTAAAAATAGAACTACCATACGATCCAACAATCCCACTACTGGGCATATACCCTGAGAAAGCCATAGTTCAAAAAGAGTCATGTGCCACAATGTTCATTGCGGCTCTATTTATAATAGCCAGGACATGGAGGCAACCTAAGTGTCCATCGACAGATGAATGGATAAAGAAGATGTGGCACATATATACAATGCAATATTACTCAGCCGTAAAAGAAATGAAATTGAGTTATTTGTAGTGAGGTGGATGGACCTAGAGTCTGTCATACAGAGTGAAGAAAGTCAGAAAGAGAAAAACAAATACCGTGTGCTAACACACATATATGGAATCTAAAAATTTTAAAAAAAGGTCATTAAGAACCTAGGGGCAAGACGGGAATAAAGACACAGACCTACTAGAGAATGGACTTGAGGATATAGGGAGGGGGAAGGGTAAGCTGTGACAAAGTGAGAGAGTGGCACGGACATATACACACTACCAAACGTAAAATAGATAGCTAGTGGGAAGCAGCATAGCACAGGGAGATCAGCTCGGTGCTTTGTGTCTACCTAGAGGGGTGGGATAGGGAGGGTGGGAGATGCAAGAGGGAGGAGATATGGGGATATATGTATAACTGATTCACTTTGTTATAAAGCAGAAACTAACATACTACTGTAAAGCAATTATACTCCAATAAAGATGTTAAAGAAAATACACACAGTATGATTTCAATTTCTATAGAATTCAAAAATGAAAAATTAGAAAATATATTACTTAGGGATATATCCAAGTAGACAGTAAAACCATAAAGTAAAGCAAGGGAATAAAAATGCAAAACAAGAATGCTCTCATTCTTAAACTGGGTGGTGAATACACAGATATTCTTTTTATTATTGTCTAAACAGTACATGTAGAGTGTCTTGATATGTATGACACTTCCATATTTTAAAAAATCCCTCTAGTTTATGTAGGTATTAAGATACTAAACCACAGTGAACAGAGCATTCTAAAAAAAAAGGGGAGGGCTCTTGTATATGATTAATAAGTGACTGAAAATAGCATGTCAAGGCGCTCAAAACAGCTTCTTACCACCCCCAAACTCTGTGGGTCAGTGTGGGATTACTCTGATGTGCATCTTTCCCTTGTAACTAGATTACAGAAATTTGTTAACTAGGATTGATTTTGAAATGACTATGTGGCAACTGCCAATACCCATGAGACCAAAAGATCGCCAAGAACAAGTTGAGATTTTTGTTCATTGCAATGAAGGAAAACACATGCCATGAAGAACCACAGGAAGTCTCAGTAAGAGGGCGTTTGAAAGGATTTAACATAGAATTTTGGGTTATGTTAGGTAATTATGGGGAGAGTTCAAGGCAACAGGGATTTGCTCTAGATTAGGTGATGTCAGGAAGTGGGGACAATGCTATGACTGGTATCTTAAGTTTCATCAAGAAGATGGGCCAACTAGAAGAAGGCTAAAGCTGTAATTGGTAAGGAGGTATCAGGAAATTCACATTAGCCAAGAGAGGGGGATGTCTGATACTTTGTGGCTTGACCAGTCACCTTGCTTTGGTCTCTGCTTAGACAAGATTATGAAGTATTCTTATTTTCTCTCACTTCATCCTGGTTGCAGAGTGATCGTGTGGGAGCCTGCTGCTCTGCGGTCGTTTATGTCCACCAGGAGAACACCACAGCCTGCCTGTGAGTGCCAGATCAGCTCCCAGCAACATCAAGGCCCACATGTAAATGTCAGATCAGTTTCCGGATGTCAGGAGCTGTATTTCAATTCCTCATAACAAAGCACTATATATTCCCTCCTGCACTCTCTGTGTGTGTGTTCCAACCATTGGTACTATCTAAGTTACTGAGACTAATAGTTTGTCTATTTCAGATATATTTCATCTATTTGCAGTAATCACTACAAATTCATCAAAAACACAACCACCAGGTTCCTCCTTTAAAATTACAAAGACTTTCACAAGGACATACAGCAGCACGAAATGTCACCACATGGCATGAATATAAATAAGATCCGCTCATCAACATCATATTAGAACTATTTCTTTTTTGGGATCTCTGTCATGTCACTTTTATCTTAGGGGTCTTTCTGAGTTCAACTGAGGTGCTAATTAGGAAAAATGATCATTATGACTGTCTTTGTGTTGCATGGCAACTGCCTCAGCTAACATAATCATGTGGAATTTTGTAGGTCTCATTAAGATAGCAACATGAACTAACTGGCTGTGTCGGGGGTCCCTTTCATTCTGTTTCTATAGAGTTACTTTTAAAACTAAACCAACAGCAACCAACTTGGTAAAACCAGAAGGGGTTGGAGAAAATATCAAGGGTTCCTCAGCCCATTGTAAGAGGGAGCCTCCCTCTATCAGTCCTTGCTGTAATCGTTTTCAGTGCTACAGCAATAAAATCTCTTTACTTTTATCCACTCCAAGGTAAATGACAATAAAGGTTGTATTTCCAACTGATTAGAGAATAAGTCACTTTCTGACTCATTTCATCTCTTAGAGGTCAGGGTGGTAATTTCAATTTTATGGTCTATTGAACACGGAGACAGCCCACTGGCGCTGCAGCATTCTCTCACAACAAATAAAGGACATCCACTGCCAATAAAATATCATTCACACTTCCTTTTTGAAAACCACTCCATGAATAGCAAACAAGATACTTCCAACACTGACAGATACTCTCTGAGATCACGTAGACTCATAGCTGGAATATTGAAGAAATAATGGTCTCTGTTTCCAGCTTTAAAAATGAGGAGGGATTTTGTTTATATCAAGTTAAACACTCATCGTGTACATTTCCAGCTGTCACACATGCTACAACTATAAATTGTTGTCAAAGAGGTGTAAGAATCAATGAAAGCTCTGTTTCTTCCTCTACTTTGAGACAATGATGTAATAAACTCATCTTCCTCCTTAGACTCTGAAACCACTGAGGGTAGTCCATTTTTTATTCATCTTTGTATCCTTATCCTCTAGTATACCAACAGGTTATCAATAAATGTTGTAGGAAGGATGGATGGATGGGTCAAAGGATAGATCAATTGGATAAGTGGATAGTTGGGTTTATTAAGTTATTGTTATACCAATAAAAGAAGTACAAGTGATTCAGAAGTTCTGTATTGATGCATTAACATCTCCTAAGGAGAACACAGAACCTTCAATTTGTTATTATTTATTCTAACACCCTTCTGACAACAACTTGCCTTATATCTTTCAGTGACAGCTGGAAATTTACTCTGTTCAGAGGGCAAATGTATTTGGCACGTCTCTCGTGTGTGTGTGTGTGTGTGTGTGTACGTACGTGTGTGTGTTTTAATTCCATTCTCCTGACAGAAGAAAACCACATTTGTTCCATAACTTGCTTAAGCCTGACATGCTTTAAGTGGGACCCTGCCATTTATTCATTCATTCATTTATCCACTCATTTGCTTATTCATCCATCCATCTAATCATTTAACAAATATTCATTGAGTACCTGCCATAGGGATTCTTTTAGGCACTAGAACTACTTCATTGAACATTATAGATTAAAAACCCTGCCCTCATGGTTATGAAGCTTATATCCTAGTGGAGGAAGAAAGATAATAAACAAGATAAGTAAAGTATATAGCATATAAATATTAAGGGGAAAAAACACAGGAAGGGGTTATGTTAGTTTGGGTAGGCTAACTTCCATAACAAACAACTTGCAAATTCCATTGACTTAACACATTAAAAGTTTCTCTCTCTACATATAACCTAATGTTGATCTGAGAAGATTTAGGGGAAATTTTGTGTGAATTAGACCCGCAGTTACCATCCATACTGACTAGCAGATGAGTTGATGGCAAAACTTTCAATTAGCAATGCATGGATACACAAGCCCCTTGGGTCTTGTATTGAAAAGAATGTTTCAGTAATTACAACTGGCATTTAGAAATTAAAGACAAAATTACTCTCCCCATACAGCAGCTTGAGGCAACCCCTGATTGACTGAAACGCCCATGAGTCACAGTCCCTAGTTACAGTTGTCTGAGCAAATGAGGGTCCAGGGTGTAGGGAAGAGGTAAACAGTAATGGAATAAAAAATGGAAATGATTAAATACTAGGGATCAAATAAAATAATACTTTTAAAGAATTGAGGAAATAGTTATTGAGAAATTCCTTAAGTCCTCAGACCCTGCAATTGGAAGGTCAGTCATTTGTTAAAATCCCATTTCCTTTCTTCACTGCCCTGAAATGGCAAACCACACCTTGGCAGAGTTTGGTGGGAAAAGAGCTGGGTGGAAAAAACAAACAGACAAACTTTGATACTTATTCAATCCAACTCTACTAACACACATTCTATCCTCTTAGTGTTCTTATTTCCACTATTTATAATATATAAAATCAATCATCTATCTTATCTAATAGGTATATTTTGAGACCTTGTAGGACTCTTCCCTAGGAATAAATGTGATCCAAAAACAGATCCGCTCTCTCAGGGACTAAGGCTCCAAGATGGATAAATACAAAGAAAATCACACCTAGGTACGGTATAGTAACTGTTAAAGATCCAATGGAAAAGGGGAAAATATTAAAAGTAATTGAAGAAAAATATCATTACCTTCAAAGGAGCAACAGTATATTGACATCTGATTTTTTAACAGAAACACTGGAAACCAGAAACCGACGGAATAATATCTTCAAATTACTGAAAGTTAACAACCTCTAACCAAGAATTGAATAAGCTGGCAAAAACATGTTTGGAACTGAGTGAAATAAAGCCATGCTAAGAAAAACAAAACTTGAGAGTATTTATCACTAGGAGAACTTACACTAAAGGAAATGCTAAAGGTTACCCTTTAGGCAGAGGGAAAATTATTCCAGATAGAAACACAGAGATGTAGTAATAAAAAATATAGAGCAACAAGAAGGGTAACTATGTAGTAAATTTAAGTGAATATTGACTACAAAATAATAATATCTTGTGGGATTAAGTATGTTATAGACTGAATATATCCCCCCCACAATTCATATGTTGAAACATAACTCCCAATGTGATGGTATTTGGAGGTGGAGCCTTTGGGAGGTGATTGCTCCCCTTATAAAAGAGACCCCAGAGAGCTCCCTTGCCCTTTCTGCCATGTGAGGACACAGTAAGACTATAGCTATGAACCAGAAAGCAGACCCTCACCAGACAACAAATCTTCAAGAACCCTGATCTTAGACTTCCCAGTCTCCAGGACTACGAAAAATAAATGGCTGCTGTTTAAAAGCCACCCAGTCTATGGTGTTCTGTTACAGCTGCCTGAATGAACTAGGACAAGCTATATATATCTATAAGTATAAATACATATGTGTGTATATGTGTGTGCATAGATATAGATAGACATACAGATATTTAAAATATACAATACCACTAGGAGGGGAGTAAAGGGAATTAAAGAGTCTTAGGTCCTGGTATTGTCTTGGAAGTACCAAAAGTACTAATTAATATTAGATTTTAACAAGTCAAGAATGTATGTTGGGGCTTCCCTGGTGGCGCAGTGGTTGGGAGTCTGCCTGCCGATGCGGGGGACGCGGGTGACGCGGGTTCGTGCCCCTCCCGCATGCCGCGGAGCGGCTGGGCCTGTGACCCATGGCCGCTGGGCCTGCGCGTCTGGAGCCTGTGCTCCGCGGCGGGAGGGGCCGCAGCAGTGAGAGGCCCGTGTACCGCAAAAACAAAAAAAAACAAAAAAAAACAAAAAAAAGAATGTATGTTGTAATCTCTAGAGTAATCTTTAGATGAGTGATAAATAATGTATAGATATTAGGAGATAAATAGAAAAATACTTAGACAACCTAAATGAAGGCAAATAAGTAGAGATAAAAGAACAGAATAGATGGGACAAAGAGAGAATGAGTAAATGAGAGGCAGATTTTAAGTAAAATATGTGAGTTATTTCATTACTACAAATGGAACATATATACTAATTAAATGACAACTGTCAGACTAGATTTAAAACATGTGCATGCAATTATATGCTGCTTACAAGAGACACACCTTAAACATAAAGAAACAGAGAGGTTGAAAGTAAAGAATAAAGAGGATTTACCAAACATACACTAGCCAAAGAAAGCTATTGCAGCCATACTGATTGCAAAGTAAACTTCAAGGAAAAAATCATAACTAGAGATAAGGAAAGATTTTTCATAATTATAAAGGTTTCTGTACATGTGTAAAATCTCATAATTCTAAATATTTAAGCACTCAAGACTCTAACTTCAACATTTATAAAGCAAATATTATCAAACTAAAAGGAAAAATAGAAAATCCACAATCATTATTGAGAGAGGTTAGTATATATTTCTCTCAATATCAGACAGACTATGTAGATAAAAAAATTAGTAGGGATATGGAAGATTTGGACAACACAATTAACAAACATCATTAAAAGACATAACTAGGATACTCAAATCAATCCTGCAGAATTCATTTTCTTTCAAGGAATCAGGAAATATTTAACAAAACTGACCATATTCTGGGCCAAATTTCAAATACTGAAACCACACAGAGTATGTTCTCTGACCACAGTGGAATTAAGCTAGAATTCAGTATCAAAAAGGGATACAGAAAATCTCTAGGAAATTATAAATTAAGAAAGACAATCATAAATAATTCATAGTTAAAGAAAAAGATGATGATGGAAATTAGCAAATAGAAAGAATAAAATGAATATCATAAAAATAATTGATATGTGTGGGATGCAGCTAAATAAAGCAGTGAAAACAGGGAAATTCATAACCTTAAATGTATATGTCATAAAAGAGCAAAGGCTGGAAAATCAAGTATCTAAATATCTGAATCAAAAAATTGTTAATCAAAAATAAATTAAATTCAAAGAAAGTAAAAGAAAAGAAAGAGCAAGGAAGAAACCAATAAAACTGAAAATATACAATATGGCAAGAAAAAAAGATATAAGTATTAGAAAAGATAGTACAATTGTGCAGAAATAAAATCTGAAAGGCACCACAGAAACTGTTATAATTAAAAAGTGAATTTAACAAGATCTCTGGATACAGATGAGACTACCCAAATCAATTCATATTTCTACATATCAACAATTAGAAAACAAAAAATTTAAAAGCATACTATTTACAATAACATAAAAATCAAATACTTGGAATAAATATAATAATGTATAAGACCAGGAAAACTATAAAATATTATTGAGAGAAATTAAAGGCAAATAAATGAAGGGGCACATAGTGTTTGTCGACTGAGAGACTAAATACTGAAAGATATCAATTCTCTCCAGAAGTATCTACTGATGTAATGCAGTCCCTATAAAAATGCCAGTAGGACTTGTTTTCTGGAAAGCTGATTCTAAAACATATTTGAAAATACCAGAGGCCAATAATACTCAGGGCGTTTTGAACAAAAACAAAAAAGTAGGAAGTCTACTGGATATAAAATTTTATTATAAAGCTACAATAATGAAAATAATGTGTCATCAGCACAATGTTAGGCATAATAGAGTGTTCAGAAATGATACTTGATTTGTGAAGGTTAACACTGTACAACAGTGAAAAAATAATCTTCAGTGAATGGTGCTGGGTCAAGTAGATACCCATATTAAAATATGAAAATGAATCCCTAACTAACAGCATATACAATCTAGTTGGAACTGATTTTTGTAAGTGTAAAGATAAAAGCTAAAACAGTAACAATTACAGAAGATCACATGGGAGAATATTTTCATCATTTGGGAGTTAGAAAAAGTTTTTTTTTTTTTTAAAACAGAACACAGAAAAAAAATCCCACTAATCTCATATAGGAAAAGATGAACAAATTGAGTTACGAAAACTTAGAGATTTCTGTTAATCAAAGGCACCAGTAAGAGAACAAAGAGGCAAATCAGAAGTTGGGAAAAAATATCTCCAACACAAGGAACCAACGCTGTTTGTATGTAGGATATATAAAAACTCCTTCACACTAGTCAATAAAAGACTGACAATCTAATAGAAAAAAAGAGACCTGAACTAGTACTGCACAGAAAAGGACGTTCAAATGGTCAATAAACATATGAAAATATCTTCATTCTCAATAGTAATAAAGAAAAATGCAAAGTAATCTACTACACACCCAACAAAATTATGAAAATAGAAAAACAAAAAACAGGGTTGGTAAAAATATAAAGTAATCAACTTCCAGGCATTGCTAGTGAGAGGATAACCTGGAACAACCTGTAAGTTATAAAACAGTGAAAATAAGTAGACAACTGCCAAATGCAACAAAAATGGATGTCTCACAAACACGCTGTTGACCTAAAGTACTTAGAAACAAACAAACACACCCTGTATGAGTCAATTTAAATAAAATATAAAAACTCAAAGTTAATCTATAGTGTTAGCAGGATAGTATTTATACCTGGGGAATAAGAAGGGACTAGTGTTTGTGAGGAGGAAGAAGAAAGGTTTCTGGGGTGTTAGTAATGTTCTATTTCTTCACCTGAATGATAGTTACACAGAAATTGTGATAATTTGCAAAGCTGTACACCACTGCTTCTCAACCCCAAGTGACTTTTGCTCTTCAGGGGACATTTGGCAATGTCTGGAGGAACTTTTCATTGTTACCACTGGAAAAGGGCAGAGTGCTACTGGCGTCTAATGGGTAGGGATGCTGCTAAACACCTTACAGTACACAGGACAGCCCCTCCCTCCTCCACAAAGAATCATATTGTCCAAATTATCAGTGATGTTGAAACTGAGAAATCCTGTTGTACACTTGTCATTTGTGCCCTTTTGTGTAAGTTAACTCTAGTTTTTAAAAAAAGCCAAGTGCATGTTTTTTATTCATAAACAGAAAGGATGCTAGCCTCTTTCCAAGTTTTCCTCTTTCTATTCATTTGCTTCTGGTTAATTTGATTTGTTGTCCTCTAGTGGTCACTAAGGGTGGAGAGGGACAAATGCTCCTGCAAAATTGTATACAAGCAAAACTGTAATTGAGGAAATTCTGTCCATTAATTATTTCCTCTATAACTCATTATTTGACTATACTGGAAGAACCTTTATATCCAACTCTGAAATGCCAAGTAAAGGGAAGCAGAATTGGAGAAAGCATTATCCCACACAGAAACAAATTTTCTAGGAAGAGTCCAGGGTCTAAAAGAGCAACTTCTGCATTACTTACATGAGTCACAGATGTATCATGTTTCTTTTAAGTAGAAAGCAAAATGCATTATTGATACTTTTCTGTACATGTATATGGAGAAATATCCAAAGTAAATACTTTGATTTCATGGGAAAAACAGGAAGGTACCCAGGATTATTTCTGCATCTTGATTTGCAGATGACTAAACTCAGTTTAGAAAAAGAATACCAATATCAACAAAAGCTACGTTGCAACACATTATGTCAATGATTCCATCAGTGCTCATTCCCCCAGATCTGGTAAATGATGTTTGCCAATAACTAAGAGGCAAGTATGAAGAGGAATCTATGCGAGACAAAGAACTGAAGATGGTTGCTTAGGTAAATCAAAGTAATGTATCCAAAGAAAGTAATGAGATAACTTAAATGGTTCATTTCTTTAGAGCTGCTTATCTCAATGTAGTGTGGAAACATAGTATGAATTGCTCAATTTATGATCAATTTTATGAAAAAGTACAGGAGAAATAACATTGGTTAAATAATGCAATCAGTGAACACAGGAGACATCAATAGAACACAGTCGTCCTCATTCAGAGAAGTTGGAAATGAAGGTCACTCACTCTCACTACTAAACTATTCACTTTTCCTCCTAAGATAGCATCTTAACTCCTATAAGAGAATGAGTTAGTGAGGATAAAAGATAAACCAAACCCAACCAAACCAGGTAAACCTGATGTGATGCCAGCATCCCCGACCTCAACCGCAGGAAAGAGAGGTCAACATGGAGTTGCCTTGAGATGAGATTATTAGGTACTATCCAGAGCAGAAGAGATGAAGGGACCTTGGGAGGGAGAAAACATACCAGTTGATCCAGGGTCAGATTTCTTAAAAGGATGGAGTTTGGCATGCCCAAGGAGTAGTAGAGACCTTATGGTGCTTGGACTCCAGTTTAACTGAACTTAGAAAACAATGACTCTTGATTTGCACCCTGGCTGGCAGAGTGAAACCCACAGCCATGACATTCCCACAGGCTAAACATGGAGGCAAATGATAAAGCTGTCTCCCTTCACCCTTTCTCAAGAACTAGGTTGGGAGGAAATTCAGGGGCTACTTCAGCTGATGTGAAGAGCAGGCTGGATATTTCATACTCATCTTGCCAGTCACCCCAAATGTCTAAGAATGTCTCAAGGGCAACTGTCTGTGCCTTCTGAGAAGCCATGTGGAGCCAAGTGTGGCTCTAAGAAAGCCAGAGGGTGGTTTTCAGATGCAGCAAGAGACCATGTTCTGTGAGGCTTCCAGTTGTACTGTGTTTTATAGTTTTAAAAAATAAGCATATTGTTCCATTTTTGTCTGTTTGTCCCTCCCTCTCTCTCTCTCTGTCACACACACACACACACACACCACACCCTGCCAAGGCAGTGCTGAGCCTGTGGCTGGGCTACACTTTTAGTTCTACTCTCCATCCCTACCTTTTAAATACTCTTCTTCCTTCCTGCTTTCCCCACTCCAAACCCTTCAGTCATCAAAACTGACTTTCCACACAAAGGCAAGAAACTCACGCGACTTTGGCACAGACGGTGCACCGCCAGCTGCCATCAAGGCCTGAGACACGGCACTGGCTGCACACTCTGAGTGAGCAGGCCTGGCACGGGTCTCCGCGGTCGAATATCAAGCCCAGGTTTCTCTGACAGTGAGGACAGACCCTGCTGGTCTCTTGCTGAGTCTTCCCACTTCTACGTTTTGCTTCCAAGAGTTCATTTTTCAGCTTCCTGGAAGAAGAGAAAACAAAAATCACTTTAAAATACCCCAAAAACAAACCAGAGGAGCAGAGCTATCTTCATTTAAGGGGTGTTTTCATTTGGAAGAATATTGGAAAGAATCAAGGAGTTAGAGTCAAATGACTGAAAAAACACAATTTCTCCCTCCCGAACCAATAATCCTTTGATCTCAGTAGTGGAAAAACATAATGTTTCTGTTTTACTTTTGACATCTTCCACTAGCACTACTATTTTGCTATTAGTATTTATTTACATTCTACTCTATCTTCTCCAGGGTATCCTTGATACCATAACGTGGGAACACAACCCCAGTCTACAGGCATGCACAATACCATGTTCTCTCCAAGCCTAGATATATTACATGAGACAAGAGTGTGAAATCAAGCTTGGCAACATGGGTACTTTCCTTAAGTGAGCCAATGAAGAGTTTGCTGCAAAGACACTGTCCATCATTTCAGGTCGAAACGCTTCCGCTAGCATATGAGGGTTTCCAACAATTTCCACTGATCTGGGGGCTCTGATATCAGATATGCCTTTCTTTGAATACAGGTTCCATCATGAATTAGTTGTTCAACCTTAAACAATGATTTACCCACTCAACTTCAGTCTCTTCAGTTCTAAACTGGGAGTAGTAACATTCTACTGGAACTGTTTTTTTTTTTTTTTTTTTTTTTTTTGTAGTACGCAGGCCTCTCACTGTTGTGGCCTCTCTCGTTGCAGAGCACAGGCTCCAGACGTGCAGGCTCAGCGGCCATGGTTCACGGGCCCAGCCACTGCGTGGCATGTGGGACCTTCCCGGACCAGAGCACGAACCCGTGTCCCCTGCATCGGCAGGCAGACTCTCAACCACTGCGCAACCAGGGAAGCCCAACATTCTACTGGGACTGTTTTTAAGATTAAATGAGAAGATGCTGATCTTGAGAACGAAAAACGGAGCTGGAGGAATCAGGCTCCCTGACTTCAGACTACACTACAAAGCTACAGTTATCAAGACAGTATGGTACTGGCACAAAAACAAAAATATAGGTCAATGGAACAGGACAGAAAGCCCAGAGCTAAACCCATGCATGTATGGTCACCTTATCTTTAATAAAGGAGGCAGGAATATACAATGGAGAAAAGACAGCCTCTTCAATAAGTGGTGCTGGGAAAACTGGACAGCTACATGTAAAAGAATGAAATGAGAACACTCCCTGACACCATACACAAAAAACAACTCAAAATGGATTAAAGACCTAAATGTAAGGCCAGACACTATCAAATTCTTAGAGGAAAACATAGGCAGAACACTCTATGACATAAATCACAGCAAGATCCTTTTGGACCCACCTCCTAGAGAGATGGAAATAAAAACAAAAATAAACAAATGGGACCTAATGAAACTTCAAAGCTTTTGCACAGCAAAGGAAACCATAAACAAGACCAAAAGACAACCCTCAGAATGGGAGAAAATAGTTGCAAATGAAGCAACTGACAAAGGATTAATCTCCAAAATTTACAAGCAGCTCATGCAGCTCAATGTCAAAAAAACAAACAACCCAATCCAAAAATGGGCAGAAGACCTAAATAGACATTTCTCCAAAGAAGATATAGACCTAAATAGACATTTCTCCAAAGAAGATATACAGACTGCCAACAAGCACATGAAAGAATGCTCAACATCATTAATCATTAGAGAAATGCAAATTCAAACTACAATGAGATATCATCTCACACCAGTCAGAATGGCCATCATCAAAAAATCTAGAAACAATAAATGCTGGAGAGGGTGTGGAGAAAAGGGAACCCTCTTGCACTGTTGGTGGGAATGTGAATTGGTACAGCCACTATGGAGAACAGTATGGAGGTTCCTTAAAAAACTACAAATAGAACTACCATATGACCCAGCAATCCCACTACTGGGCATATTCCCTGAGAAAACCATAATTCAAAAAGAGATATGTACCAAAATGTTCATTGCAGCTCTATTTACAATAGCCCGGAGATGGAAACAACCTAAGTGTCCATCATCTGATGAATGGATAAAGATGTGGCACATATATACAATGGAATATTACTCAACCATAAAAAGAAACGAAATTGAGCTATTTGTAATGAGGTGGATAGACCTACACTCTGTCACACAGAGTGAAGCAAGTCAGAAAGAGAAAGACAAATATCGTATGCTAACACATATATATGGAATTTAAGAAAAAAAAATGTCATGAAGAACCTAGGGGTAAAACAGGAATAAAGACACAGACCTACTTGAGAATGGACTTGAGGATATGGGGAGGGGGAAGGGTAAGCTGTGACAAAGCGAGAGAGAGGCATGGACATATATACACTACCAAACGTAAGGTAGATAGCTAGTGGGAAGCAGCTGCATAGCACAGGTAGATCAGCTCGGTGCTTTGTGACCACCTGGAGGGGTGGGACAGGGAGGGTGGGAGGGAGGGAGATGCAAGAGGGAAGGGATATGGGAAGAGATGTATATGTATAACTGATTCACTTTGTTATAAAGAAGAAACTAAAAAAAAAAAAATCATAAGAGACTACTACAAACAACTCTATGCCAATAAAATGGACAACCTGGAAGAAATGGACAAATTCTTGGGAAAGTACAGCCTTCCAAGACTGATCCAGGAAGAATTAAAAAACATAAACAGACCAACCACAGGTAATGATATTGAAACTGTAATTAAAAATCTTCCAACAAACAAAAGTCCAGGACCAGATGGCTTCACAGGAGAATTCTATCAAACATTTAGAGAAAAGGTAACACCTATCCTTCTCAAACTCCTGCAAAAAATTGCAGAGGGAGGAACACTCCCAAACTCATTCTATGAGGCCACCATCACCTGGATACCAAAACCAGACAAAGGTATTACAAGAAAATAAAATAATAGAACAATATCACTGAAGAACAGAGACGCAAAATTCCTCAACAAAGTACTAGCAAACAGAATCCAACAATACATTAAAAGGATCATATACCATGATCAAATGGGATTTATCCCAGGGATGCAAGGATTCTTCATTATACACAGAACAATCAATGTGATACACCAGATTAACAAATTAAAGAATAAAAACCATATGATCATATCAATAGATACAGAAAAAGCTTTTGACAAAATTCTACACCCATTTATAATAAAAACTCTCCAGAAAGGAGGTATAGAGGGAACTACCTCAACATAATGAAAGCCATATACGACAAATCCACAGCAAACATCATTCTCAATGGTAAAAAACTGAAAGCATTTCTTCTAAGATCAGGAACAAGACAACGATGTCCACTCTCATCAGTATTATTCAACATAGTATTCGAAGTCCTAGCCACAGCAATCAGAGAAGAAAAAGAAATAAAAGGAAAACAAATTGGAAAAGAAGAAGTAAAACTGTCACTGTTTGCCAATGACATGATACTATACACAGAAAATCCTAAAGATGCCACCAGAAAACTACTAGAACTAATCAATGAATTTGGTAAGGGTGCAGGATACAAAATTAGTACACAGAAATCTCTTGCATCCCGATACACTAACAATGAAAGATCAGAAAGGGAAATTAAGGAAAAATCCCATTTACCATCGCAACAAAAAGATTAAAATACCTAGGAATAAACCTACCAAAGGAGGCAAAAGACCTGTACTCAGAAAACTATAAAACTCTGATGAAAGAAATCAAAGATAACATAAACAGATGGAGATATATACAGTGCTCCTGGATTAGAAGAATCAATATTGTGAAAATGACTATACTACCCAAAGCAATCTACAGGTTCAATGCAATCCATATCAAATTACCAATGGCATATTTCACAGAAGAAGAAATTTTACAATTTGTATGGAAACACAAAAGACCCTGAATAGCCAAAGCAATCTTGAGAAAGAAAACCAGAGTTGGAGGAATCAGGTTCCATGACTTCAGACTATACTACAAAGCTACAGTAATCAAGACAGTATAGTACTGGCACAAAAACAGAAATATAGATCAATGGAACAGGATAGAAAGCCCAGAGATAAACCCACGCACATATGGTCACCTTATTTTTGATAAAGGAGGCAAGAATATACAATGGAGAAAAGACAGCCTCTTCAGTGGTGCTGGGTAAAATGGACAGATACATGTAAAAGAATAAAATTAGTACACAGCATAACACCATACACAAAAATAATCTCAAAATGGATTAAAGACCTAAATGTAAGGCCAGACACTATCAAAGAAGACATAGGCAGAACACTCTATGACATAAATCACAGCAAGATCCTTTTGGACCCACCTCCTAGAGTAAGGAAATTAAAAAAAATAAACAAATGGGACCTAATGAAAGCTAAAAGCTTTTGCACAGCAAAAGAAACAATAAACAAGATGAAAAGACAACCCTTAGAATGGGAAAAAATATTTGCAAACGAAGCAACTGACAAAGAATTAATCTCCAAAATATACAAGGAGCTCATGCGGCTCAATATCAGAAAAACAAACAACCCAATCCAAAAATGGGCAGATGACCTAAATACACATTTCTCCAAAGAAGACATACAGCTGGGCAACGAATACATGAAAAGATGCTCAACACCACTAATCATTAGAATAATGAAAATCAAAACTACAATGAGGTATCACCTCACACCAGTGAGAATGGCCATCACCAAAAAATCTAGAAACTAAATGCTGGAGAGGGTGTGGAGAAAAGGGAACCCTCCTGCACTGTTGGTGGGAATGTAAATTGATACAGCCACTATGGAGAACAGTATGGAGGTTCCTTAAAAAACTAAAAATAGAACTACTATAGGACCCACCAATCCCACTACTGGGCGTATACCCTGAGAAAACCATAATTCAAAAAGAGTCATGGACCACAATGTTCATTGCAACACTATTTACAATAGCCAGGACATGGAAGCAACCTACGTGTCCATCGACAGACAAATGGATACAGAAGATGTGGCACATATATACAATGGAATATTACTCAGCCATAAAAAGGAACAAAATTGACTTATTTGTAGTGAGGTAGATGGATCTAGAATCTGTCATACAGAGTGAAGTAAGTCAGAAGGAGAAAAACAAATACCGTATGCTAACACATATAAAAAGCGGTACTGATGAACATAGTGGCAGGGCAGGAATAAAGACGCAGATGTAGAGAACGGACTTGAGGGCAAGGGGAAGCTGGGATGAAGTGAGAGAGTAGCATGGACATATACACACTACCCAATGTATAATGGATGGCTAGTGGGAAGCTGCTGCATAGCACAAGGAGATCAATTCGATGCTTTGTGACGACCTAGAGGCGTGGGATATGGAGGGTAGGAGGGAGTCTCTAGAGGGAGGGGATATGGGGATATATGTATACATATAGCTGATTCACTTTGTTGTACAGCAGAAACTAACACAACATTGTAAAGCAATTATACTCCAATAAAGATGTGGGAAAAAAAGATTAAATAAGGTAATATACGTAAAGATACCAGCATGATTCCTGGCACACAGGTACTAAATAAACGCTGCTTCCATGTCCCTTCTTTTGCTACCTGAAGTGTGATCTATTTATATACGCTTTAGAAAATAGCTATTCAAAGTGCGGTCCTTGTTTAAGGAGCATCAGCATCATCTCAGAGCTTGTTAGGAAGGCAGAAACTCAGGCTCCACCTTGCGCCTACTGGATCAGATTCTGCACTTTCACAAAATCTCCAGGTGATTAGAGTCTGAGGAGCACAGCTTTGGAACATGTATCCTCAAATCTGACTAAGCACTGGCATCACCTGGGAAGATTTTTTAAAAAATACTGATTTCCGGAATGAAATTGAGTTATTTGTAGCGAGGTAGATAGACCTAGAGTCTGTCATACAGGGTGAAGTAAGTCAGAAAGAGAAAAACAAATACCGTATGCTAACACATATGTATGGAATCTAGAAAACTGGTACTGATGAACCTAGTGGCAGGGCAGGAATAAAGACGCAGATGTAGAGAATGGACTTGAGGACACAGCATGGGAAGTGAGGCTGGGACGAAGTGAGAGAGTGGCATGGACATATATACACTACCAAATGTAAAATAGCTAGCTAGTGGGAAGCAGCCACATAGCACAGGGAGATCAGCTCAGTGCTTTGTGTCCACCTAGAGGGGTGGGATAGGGAGGGTGGGAGGGAGATGCAAGAGGGAGGGGATATGGAGATATATGTATACATATAGCTGATTCACTTTGTTATACAGCAGAAACTAACATAACTATGTAAAGTAAATATACTCCAATAAAGATGTATTGAAAAAAAAAAGTACTGTTTCCCAACTCTCATCCCCAAAGATTCTGATATAATCGGTTTGAGATGTGGCCCATGCAATGATTTTTTTAAAGCTTCCCTATGTATTCTAATATACTGCCAGATTTGGAAAACACTCCTCTAGAAGATAGGTTCACTCCCACTTAAATGCTTCACAGACATGCCATTCTTTTGTTATCCAGCTCCATTCCCTCCTTCAATACATTTCCAGAAAAAAACAAAAACAGACAAACAAAAATACCCCCAGACATCCCAGGATCATGGCACACATCTCATACCACCTCCTTCTACACGTGTGGTTCTCTGCTTTGTTATACCCAACTAGATTAGCATCTCCCCAAAGGCAGAAATGATGGCTTTAGTTTCTTATATACACTGCTCAGGACTCAGTGCTGTGCTAGATCGTAAGATCCTTAAATGTTTAAAACTATTACCTCTTTTGGGCCTTCAAAGTAGTTTATGAGGTATTATGAACCTCATGTTAAAGATAGTAAGCAGTAGAGATAAAATCAGAAACCAAGTCTTTTAATTCCTAGCCTAATGAGAGATTCATAAATGGGGAATTTTAAAAGTGAGGAGTAAGGTTTCCAAAAACCTATGGTTCTTTGTCTCATTCATTCATCCAGTGAGCATTTATTGAGTGCCTATTGTGTGCTAGGCATTCTGGACTTCAGATACGAAAATAAGTCAAAACAGGACACCTACTGAGGACTCCCAGTACCCTTGATGTCAGTCAAGAAGAGGACAAATGATGTAAGATGATTCATCTACTGCAACAGGCAGCCATACAGGGCACTCTTAAGTCCTCACTCTAGGATAAACAACAAGGTCCTACTGTATAGCACAGGGAACTATATTCCACATCCTGTGATAAACCATAATGGAAAAGACTGTAAGAAAGAATATATATATATATATATGTATAACTTAATCACTTTGTTGTACAGCAGAAACTAACACAACATTGTAAATCAGCTGTACTTCAATTTAAAAAAAACCTAAAAATATAGTGGCCATATGATCCAGCATTCCCATTCCTGGGCATATATCTGGAAAAGATGGAAACTCTAATTTGAAAAGACACATGCACCCCAATGTCCATAGCAGCACTATTTACAATAGGCAAGACATGGAAGCAACCTAAATATCCCTTGACAGATTAATGGATAAAGAAGATGTGATACACACACACACACACGCACACATACACACACACACAATGGAATACTACTCAGCAATAAAAAAGAATAATGCCATTGGCAGCAACATGGATGGACCTAGAGATTATCATACTGAGTGAAGTAAGTCAGAAAGACAAATACCATATGATATCACTTATACATGGAATCTAAAATATGACACAAATGAACTTATTTATGAAACAGAAACAGACTCACAAACATAGAAAACAAACTTATGGTCACCAGAAGGAAAAGAGCATGGGGGAGGGATAAATTAGGAGTTTGATGTTAGCAGATAGAAACTATTGTACTATATATAAAATAGATAAACAATAAGGTCCTACTGTATAGCACAGGGAACTATATTCAATATCCTGTAATAAACCATAATAGAAAAGAAAAGAAGAGTCCTCGCTCTCTTGTCCAACTGAACAAATGACCAGAACCCACAACACATGCTTTTCTAATCCCTTATTTAGACCTTACAAAGCATCTTTATGTCCTTTTTCATGAGCAACTGGCTCTTGAAATTGAGTGTAAGAAAAGCTCCACACAATTTACTTTTGAAAACCTATAAAGGTTACAAGTTTTAAAATAACAGGATGAGTTCTCATTTGAAGATTGCAATTGTATTATTTGAAAAAGCATAACAGACCTTTAAACACCTCAGGGCACAGGAGAAATAAAACACTGCCTAGTCAAAATCTGTAACAATTCATGCAACAATGATAAAGAAACACCTTGATCAAAATGAGTAAAACAAAGAACAATCCTAGACTGAGCCCTATCCCAGTAGGCTGGTGGGCCAAAGAATAAGAAACTGAGAACAGGGGCTATTGCAGGATACTCCAAGAGACTAATTCTCTTCTGGAAATAAATTCTATGATCAGGTGCCTGAAGTTTAACCACTGAGCAGCTCCTTAACTACAGTGGGCGAGACCACTTGGAGAAATTATGGCCATAAAGTCAAACATTTATATTGCATCTTTCTTTGTGTTCTATTCACAGGACTTTATTTAGCAACTGGGTTTCACTGAGCTCCCAGTTCTAGAGTCTGAAAAGACTTGGGACTCTATATAAATCAGGCCACAGGGAAGCAAGAACTTCAAGGTCCAAACACACCAATTGGGAATTCCTAAGGCAACTGGTGTTAATTATCCCACATATCTTGAGAGCTATCTCTGAGACTATGGAAAAAGCTGGGGACAATTCCATAGGCAGGCATCAAATATTAAGCACATCGACTGAAGAAAATGCATAACCTAAAAGTTGAGAATTGTTTTATTTGGCAGACTTTCTGAGGATTTAAGCCCAGGAGGCAGCCTCTCAGATAGCTCTGAGGGGCTGCTCAGAAGAGGGAAGGGAGGACTCAGGAAATATAGAAGTTTTGCAAAAAACAAACACACAAACAAAAAACAGGTAGTCGGAACATTAAAAGATTACCGTTAAGTAAAGAAAACCAACCAAACATCTCAAGTTAATGAATTTACCGCTTTTCTATGTATGGGAAGATGCAAGAGTCTGGGCTCGTTGAAATCATTCCTTTGATTTGCACCTTAGCTACCTAGGGCCAGTATCCAGTTCTTTCCCATCCTGAGTCCCCTCAGTGTGCACCATTGGGGTGGCTGTAGTGACTTGATGGCTGCAACATCCTTCGTTTGTTGATATGGCAGGCAACATTTTTCATTCACAGGCAGCTTACTGGTTTTTCAAATCTCTGAGAAATTGACCTAATTCAATCATATCTAGGATAATTTCACCTTAAATGGACACAACGATTTTCAGATGCTCAAGAAGAAGAGAAAGGATAACGGGAGGGTAACTGCAGCCAGGAAAAGAAAGTGTGCAATTGGAGAATAAGTACCAGGGAGAAAGGGAAGTACAGGGAGCTGGGAGAGAGGAACAGGATGGAAGATGTCTCTTTCCTCTGCTTTACTAGCCCCCACTCACAAAGCAAGGTGGACCTCATTTGGTTCCTGCATTGCTGGTCCAGTCTCAGGAAGGTATATGAGAAAGGTGAGTTTCTGGGCTATAAGTATTAGGGGAAACACTGACTGAAACTGCCCACCCTGGCCAGGCACCACAGTAACCATCTGCATGAGTTATTTTACAACAGGAGATCCTGGTAAGGAACACAGAACTAGCAAGCCACCACCAACCGGAAGAATTCGGGAAAGGTCAAAAGGAGATGAAAGGAGACGCCAGTCCATATGTCCTACCAACCTCCCAGAATCCTCCTCACTGGAATCCATCTTGGCTGAGGGATGTGTGCACCACCAGCAAGGACCCTGAGTCAGAATGATTGGCCAAAGACAACCCGTAAACTAACCCCATCACCATAAAACCTGAGACTGTGAGCCACGTGGCAGAGCCGTTCTCCTGGGTTCCTTTACCCTCCTGCTCTCCACCCAGCACCCATTCCTAAAAAAGTCTCTTGCTTTGTCAGCACGTGTCTCTCCTCGGACAACTCATTTCCAGGTGTTAGACAAGAGCCCACTCTCGGGCCCTGGAAGGGGTCCCTCTTCCTGCAACATAAGCACAGTATCTGTTCATCTCTCTCATCCACGTAAGCTAGAAATGCTTCTGGTTCCAAGTAACAGGCTTAAAAAATTGGTTTCATTTCTTCCCCCCACATACAAGAAATCCAGAATTAGGTAGTTGCTTGTATTAGCTCAGCTGCAAAATCAGGTCATTAAGAATTCATTTCATCCTGATGGTCCCCTATCTTCATGGTATGGGTCATCATTCTTATGTAAAATGGCCAGGCATCTTCAGCAGAGCATCCAAGTTTAAGGCAGGAAGAATAGGGAGGGGGTGTCAGTTACACCTGTATCTTAATAGAAAAGCAAAAATTGATTCAGAATTCCTTCCATCAAGAAGGACTTCCCTAATGAAGTCCTCCTTAAGTTCCCTTGACCAGACACTGTCACAGCATCACCATTAGCTGCAAGGGAGGCTGGGAAGGTGGAACAACTTGGGACTGCAGATCCCTGCCCTCTTGACATTAGATGTGGTAACATGACTCACACTGGTCCATGAAATGTGACATGTGACTCCAGGTAAAAGCTTTAAGAGCAAGTGCATGGTTTATCACAAACCCTCTTCTTTGCATGAAGAATGGCAATGTCCCATATAGTGTGTGCCCTGTAAGTTTGAGTCCTGGTCTGAGGATGCCATGAAATAGAGTCCCTAGCCATCTTGTTATGGACATGTAGCATGAGAGACAAAGCTTCATTGTTATAAGGCACTGAGAATTTGGGGCTGTTCTTACAGCATCACTTAGCGTGCCCTGACTGATAAACGTATAGCCTAGTTCTTCATCTAGCTGGCTTCCATATATTCTTTTATTTCAGCTTTACTGCTGTTCCCCCAGAGTGGCTTTCTGTGATTACCAATCTGATTACCACAGATTCCCATCTTATTCTAACTCAGAGAACTGTGTTCTTTTTCTTCACCGCACTTACCATAATTTTTAATTGTACATTTATTTGGCCGTTTTTACTGGTTTAATGTCTTGCCAACTCCTCTGCAATCTCCACGAGGGTAAGACTGTATGCTTTGTTCAGTTGCATTTTATAGCACATAAGCAGTGCTGGGAACATAATAGCTATCATTTAATCGAATGAATAAAAGAGAGCATAAGCAAAAGCTGGTGAGTGACAGAGAAGGAGAAAGGAGGAGGGAAGAAGGGAGAAAGAAAGGGAGTGGGTGGGGGGAGAAAATCTCAGCCATACTAGATATCACTGGGCATTCCAGTTAATCTCTCTGGGTCTCAGTACTTGAACTTCAAAATGAAGATGGTAATTGCTTTCCTATCTTCCTCCGAGGGTGTTTGTGAGAGCCAGAGGCAATTAAGCAGGTAGCGTGCTTCAGGAATTATAGAGCCCTTAACAAAATGAAGCCATTATTATTAAAAAAGAGAATGAGAAGAGAAAAGTGTACAATGTTAGATCTGCTAAGAATAAACTCAAATTAAAAATTGCTAAAACTGAAATCAAACACATTTAAAAAAAGTAATATGAGCCTGAGAAAACTACAGAATGTTCTTAATTACTTGGTAAGGATTTCCAGAACTTTTTCCATCTTCCTTAACCTCATTCCTACACTTTTGTTGAGAAAGCGAAACTATTTTGATTCTTGAAAACGTTCAAAGTCTAACCATTTCATCTCTTTGTTTTTACCTGAAAAGAAACACAGAATACTGGAGATGGATGAAAACGTGTAGTAGAGGTAAATATGGCCCCAAATCAACTGTTAAAAAGTAATGAAGAATACAAAGAGAAAGAATATTATGAAAAAGATATTACTCAGCCATAAAAAAGAATGAAATAATGCCATTTGCAGCAACATGGATGGACCTAGAGATGATCATACTAAGTGAAGTAAGTCAGACAGAGAAAGACAAATACCATATGATATCACTTATATGTGGAATCTTAAAAAATGATACCAATAAACTTATTTACAAAACAGAAATAAACTGACCGACATAGAAAACAAACTTATGGCTACCAAAGGGAAAAGCGGGGTAGGGATAAATTAGGAGTTTGGGATTAACAGATACACACTATTATATATAAAATAAACAACAAGGATGTACTGTATAGCACAGGAAACTATATTCATATCTTGTAATAACCTATACTGGAAAACAATCTGAAAAAGAATGGATACACATATACATGTATAACTGAAGCACTCTTCTGTTAATAAATGGAACATTGCCTGCCGTATCAGTAAACAAAGGATGTCACAGTCATCAGCAATTGCAGCCATCAGCCAATGGTGAGCTGTACACTGTACACCCAAACTAACACATTATAAATCAACTATACTTCAATTTAAAAAAATACAAGGAAAAAGAAAAAGGAAAAAAGTTGTTGAAGACATTTAATTCCAGCTAACACCAATTCTTTATTTGAGATAAACTCAGGATGCCCTTGTATTTTAAAATATCAGTTTATTCTTTATGTTTCCTTGTTGCTACACAGATACATGTGTATTAACATGCGAACTGATGACCTATATGGAGTTGAAATCCTGAAGACTGAAGAGGTGAACAATCTCAACTGTAGTTGAATGATAGAATATTTTCATTTCTATATTCCAGTGATATACTGAATTCATTTTTTTCTATCCCATCATCAAAAATGTTCAATGCATTACAAAGACTGCTTGCTTTATCACTGCACAGACACATTCCTTTCAAATCAGGAATTGCTTTCATTAAAATTCCTGTCACTTGTGTGTGGCGTTATTTTTCTTTTGTTACCCTGTCTAGACCCAATTATCCTGAACACTATTTTGCATCAAATAAGCTAGGAATTTTAGAAGAGAAGCAATCAGCTGCCTGGAAGAGGAAGCCACAGAAGCTTCACAAAGCTTCTTTGATTCCTTGACGTCTTTACACAATCCTCAATCTCATCTAGCAGAGCACATCAAGGCTCAAGAGAAATAATGAGCAAGCGAGGACTATACAGCAGTCCAGAGCATAAGGCTCTGAAGTCAGACTCCCTGGGTTCAAATCCTGGCCTTGCCCCTTATTTCCTTGGAGACTTTAAGAAAATTACTTAGCCTCTCTGTCTCAAGACTTAAAGAGACTTACCCTGTGTCTTGAAATATTCCCTGTGTAAAAAAAATCATAGTAGTTACAACCTCACAGTGTTCTTGTGACCATTAAGTAGGATGATGCTGTCATGAGCATAAGTAAAGTGTGAAGCACAGCTTGGCACACAGTAGTTGTGGAATAGACCGTTCTAGTATGCGTCTCCAAATCTGTGTTCTCCATTTCTCTATTAGTGGAATGTTTAGCTAGGCTCATGGCCACTCAAAGTAGACTATATTTCCCAGCATGACCCGCAGTTAGTTTTGCCATGAGACTAAATGTTGGCCAATGTGATGTGATGAGAAATGATACAGGCAACCTCTAGGTCATGCCCCTAATGGAAAAGCAGTATCCCTGTCCCTTGAACCTTCTTCCTTCCCAGAGGCTGGGATGAGAACATAGGGGTGAGCCATCTTGGATGAAGAGCCAAACTCTCAAGATGGTAGAACTACAGAAGACAAGGCACCCAGACCCATGTTATAATGGAGCCACCATTTACAACATCACAAAGCTGCCAAACAACCCAGACTTTTCCATTAGAGAGCAATGTATTATATTTCCGTCTTGTTTAAGCCATAATTAAAACATGTCTCTGTCACCCACAGCCAAACTTATTTCCCAAACAAATACAATAAGAACTCTGTAAATATTAGCTTTTTATTATTGTACACTTGCAAAGATGTTGCTATCAGGTTTTGCTTCAGCCTCTGCTGCAGTGCCTGCCAGCTAAATCCCTGTCTAAAGCTAGAGTTTCATATTCCTTTAAGAGAGCAAAACCATGGTGACTAACGAAAAATACTGCCCAAACCAGAAACAATGAGAAAAAAAGTACTTGAAATAAAATATGTGGGCAGAATAATGTCACAGCAGCCTGATGCCAATGGTTGCATGCCTCCTACCACTCCTGTCTCTTGTTCACATCCAGAGGCAATGCCATCAACACTGGGGCTACTTCCTATTTGCCTAAGGAAAATCCAGATGTGACCAGACCTCCTTTCTGTACTCTGAATACAAAAATGTGACTTTTCTATTTTGATTGTAGATTCTGTGTGTAGAACCTATTATTAAAAGCTAACCATCATAACACTTAGCCACAATAATGACGGGCACTCTGTTTTAAGTGTCATGCTCTTAAACGTTGACAGTAACCCATGAGAAAGACATTATGATTCTGATTTTATAGGTAAGAAAGTCGAATCTCAGAAAGGAAACTTCACAGGGCTATTAAGTGGTGCAGTCAAGATTCAGATCCAGAGTTTTATTTTCCCAAATCTGTTCTTTTCCCTACACCAGGCTCCCCTTATTGCCTCTCAATGTGTTAAAATATTGTTGCTCAGAAAGAACACTGTATTTATATTAAGGACTGCTATTGCTTTCCTGGTTGTGCAAAGCCAGGCTGAACACACTCAAAGTTCAGCCTCAGTAAACATGAAGGATTTCTTCTGCCTGCCCTGCTTCTCCCACTAAATGGCACCTGCCCAAGTCGCCTCTTATCACAAAGTCTTTCATGACAAATAAGCCCCAACAGAACTGTTCCTCAACAAACACCACTATGAACTTTATAAAGCTTTTGATTAGTTTTCAAGTCAAAGGCTATTAAAAACAATCAAGACCATCCAAGAATTGGGGAAAAGTTTCACTCAGATAGAAAGCTACTTCACAGAACGTAAATAAGGAACAGAATTGAAAGAACGCTTGACTAAATAAAGAAATCTTCGGACTTCCCTGGTGGTACAGTGGTAAAGAATCTGCCTTACAATGTAGGGGACGCAGGTTTGATCCCTGGTTGGGGAACTAAGATCCCACATGCCTCGGGGCAACTAAGCCCGCACACCACAACTACTAAGCTCATGTGCCTCAACTAGAGAGCCTACGTGCTGCAAACTACAGAGCCCACGCACCCTGGAGCCTGTGCACCGCAACTAGAGAACAGAAAACCTGCACGCCACAACTAGAGTAGCCTGTGTGCCGCAACAAAGAGCCCACATGCTGCAACGAAAGATCCCACATGCCTTGATGAAGATCCTGCATGCCACAACTAAGACCCGACACAGCCAAAAAATAAAAAAATAAATAATAAATCTTTTTTAAAAAGAAAGAAAGAAAACTTGCGATTTGTGTCGATTTAATGTGTTTAGAAATTGTCTCGGGAATTCCCTGGTGGTCCAGTGGTTAGGACTCTGTGCTTTCACTGTCCTGGGCCCAGGTTGAATTCCCTGGCCAAGGAACTAAGTTCCTGCAAGCTGCACAGTGAGGCCAAAGAAAGAAAAAAAGAAAAGAAATTGTCTCAAGGAAAGGGGGCACTGTGAAATATTCATGTCTGCAGATGATGCCAAGCACTTTCCGGTAGTAAAACACTTGGCTCATAGGAACATACCAGGAGATCTCTCAAATCCATGTGAACAGACAAGCAACTGTTTATTATCTACAGTCTTAAAATCATAGCAGAAATTGATCTCATATGTAACTATCAAACCAAGTCTTCCACCTGGGAACACCTTGAAATAAATATCATCTCAATTTCTTGGCCTGACCAGGAACAAGGACGTATTCTACTAATCTGAAACCCAAAGGATACCTTTCTTGAGTATCAAAAACAGTAGAAAGATGCTCATGATCGCTAATTATTAGAGAAATACAAATCCAAACTGCAATGAGGTACTAACTCACACCAGTCAGAAGGACCATCATTAAAAAGTCTACAAATAATAAATGCTGGAGAGGGTATGGAGAAAGGGGACCCTCTTACACTGTTGGTGGGAATGTAAGTTGGTGCAGCCACTATGGAGAACAGTATGGAGGTCCTCAAGAAACTAAAAGTAGAGTTGCCATATGATCGAGCAATCCCACTCCTAGGCATATACTCAGACAAAACTATAATTCAAAAAGATACATGCACCCCGATATTCATAGCAGCACTATTTACAATAGCCAAGACATGGAAACAACCTAAATGTCCATCGACAGATGAATGGATAAAGAAGATGTGGTACATATATACAATGGAATATTACTCAGCCATTAAAAAAACAAAAGAATGCCGTTTGCAGCAACATGGATGGACCTAGAGACTATCATACTGAGCAAAGTAAGCCAGAAAGAGAAAGACAAATATCATTCGACATCACTTATATGTGGAATCTAAAATACGACACAAATGAACATATCTATGAAACAAAAACAGACTCACAAATGTAGAGAGCAGACTTGTGGTTGACAAGGGAGAGGAGGATGGGAGAGGGAAGGATGGGGAGTTTGGGATTAGCAGATGCAAACTACTATATATAGAACGTATAAACAACAAGGTTCTACTGTATAGCATAAGGAACCATATACAATATCCTGTGATAAACCATAATGGAAAATATGAAAAAGAATATATATACATGTAGAACTGAGTCACTTTGCTGTACAGTAGAAATTGAACACAACACTGTAAATCAACTATACTCCAATAAAATTTCTTTAAAAACCAGGAGAAAGTCCTGTTATCCACATGGTAAATTACTCAGAGAGAGAGGATGTGGAGATAGAATCAGTACAATAAGACGTAGGAAACCTGCATTTGTTTTAAAAAACAAAAGAAAAGGATAAAATACTGGGCTTTTAAAGATTATTGCTATGACAGTGAAAGGACAGAATTGACTTGATGGGAGGAAATTGGGCATTCACACACAAAAAAGATAATTTAAAAAGAACATGTTGCCCTTGAAAAATTCTTTAAAACTACTTCTGCTGCTGAATACGGGTACATACTAGTTTTAATGTTTATAAAGAGATAGCTGAAGTTTACTTCTCAACTGTCTCTAAATTGAATATGTGTAAACTAAATAATTTTAAATGCAGCAAAAAAGGAGTTACATGCACAGCAAAGGCAGTTATCAGTACTTAAGCCACTGTCATTTTGATTTTCTGACGCTCAGAGCTGAACTTACCCTAATTTCCATACCAATAAATAGCATGTATACTGTTACAGAAGTACAGAAGAATGCAAATCCTGCCTTTAAAATATGAATTGTAGAGAGTCTGGCAAAGATGTAAGTTATTTGTATTTTAAATCAAATTGACATATTCTTTGTGTAAGTTATTTTGAAAGTGGAGACTTTGAACAATCAAATAAAATATAACTTTGCTTCTGTTAAACTAGAAATTAATTCATCTCCATCTCCTATGCCTTGCACATAATAAGTACTCAATGAATTTTTGCTGAATCTTGGAAATTATTTCCCTAATATACGACAATAATAATTCATACAAATAAATGTTAAAACAACACTAACATCCAATAATAATAGACAATGTGAATAAAAAATCCACTTAAGAGGGAATACAAATGGCTAACAATCACGTAAAAACACTAATAATCACATAAATGCAAATTAACATAGGACACTACTTTATCAAATTAGTAAAGATTTATAACAATAATTCTGATGTTTGCAGTGATATAATGTAATAGTCTAGTGAAGAGGAAATGGACACATTTCTGGAAAACAATTTTTCAATTTAAAGGAAGTATAAATCAAAATATGAATCATAATATAATAAAAAATTAAGACAGGAGATTTAAGAATAAGGATGTTCATGGAAATTAGAATAGTTAAAATATTGCACATCCATGTTATGAAATCTTATCCAGCTAATAAAAATGATGCTTCAAAAGAATTTTGAATGACATCAAAATGTTCATTAAGTAACGTTAAGCAAAGATAGAGGATACAAAGTTACATATATAATGTGGTTCCAATTATGTGAAAATTACATGTACACAAAGAAAAGCAACAGAAAGCAAATTCAACAAAAGTGGAAAATATCTCTGGGAAGAGGGATCTCATGTGAGTTTATAAAGTTCATATTATATGTATTTTCTAATTTTCTATAATAAACAAAACTACTTCCATAATGAAAAATGTATCAGAAGATATTAAATATTTCTTTAATTGTGAATTAATAATTTATAATACAAAAATATTGTAGATATTGATGCCCTTTATAGATCCTAGTGCATTATTGAGTTTAAAAACTTTAAAAATCTCTTGCTGTTAGAAGTTTTATCAATTTTAGATATTTGCATGAAATGTTTACCAGTTATGCTTAATTACTCTGCAATGAAATAATGATTAGAAAAATTATTAAATGCATGTCAGCCTAATCTTATTACACAGTTAAAGCAATTAAACCTAACTCCTATTACTATAGGAACCTTCAGATAAACTGTTGATATAAAATGGTCATATTCCTGAAATCTAAAATGTTAGAGGTGGGCTTCCCTGGTGGCGCAGTGGTTGGGAGTCCGCCTGCCGATGCAGGGGAGACGGGTTCATGCCCCGGTCCAGGAAGATCCCACATGCCGCGGAGCAGCTGGGCCCGTGAGCCATGGCCGCTGAGCCTGCGCGTCCGGAGCCTGTGCTCCGCAACGGGAGAGGCCGCGACAGTGGGAGGCCCGCGTACCGCCAAAAAAAAAAAAAAAATCTTATTAAAATGTTAGAGGTAACTATTTATTTATTTATTTATGGCTGTGTTGGGTCTTCGTTGCTGCGCGTGGGCCTTCTCTAGTTGCGGCGAGCGGGAGCTACTCTTCGTTGCTGTGCGCGGGCTTCTCATTTCGGTGGCTTCTCTTGTTGTGGAGCACGGGCTCAAGGCACTCGGGCTTCAGTAGCTGTGGCTCGAAGGCTCTAGAGCGCAGGCTCAGTAGTTGTGGCGCACGGGCTTAGTTGCTCCGCGGCCTATGGCATCTTCCCAGACTAGGGCTCGAACCCGTGTCCCCTGCATGCTTGGCAGGTGGATTCTTAACTACTGCACCACCAGGGAAGCCCGAAGTAACATTTTTGTTAGTGAAGACTTCACTTATATTTCCTTAGAAGTAAAATGCCCATTTCCCCAGGAATACAGTTGTTATTAGCTTAGTTAGATCTTCCCTTATGAACTGACCTAACTTTGGGAGATGAGTCTTCATTCACTCTCTCAGCCCTGACATGCTACCCTACAGACATTCAGCCATGCTGTGGATTACATGGGCTTTATAGTTCTGTGTTTCTTCAATTTACAGTAAAAGGGAATGGTAGTTTCCTGAATGTGAGTGCAAATGAATCCCTGCTGCCTAGGGGTGATGTCCTCTATACCAATTCTGGCCAGAGACAGTACACAAGGAAAGAAAAGGATAATGAAAGGGGAATTCAGAGAATGAAAGAGATATATACAGCTGACTCTTGAACAACACGGGTTTGAACTGCATGGGTCCACTTATATGTGGATTTTTTTCAATAGTAAATACTACAGTATTACGTGATGTGCAGTTAGTTGAATCCTTGGATACAGAACCGTGGATACAGAGGGTCAACTGTAAGTTATACTCTGATTTTTGACTGCATGAAGGGTGAGTGCCCCTAACCTGTGCATTGTTCAAGGGTCAACTGTGTGTGTGTATACACACACACACACATTATACATATATATGCACACAAACTCTACATAGGTAACAATTTTGCTCATGACTATGACCACCATGTCATTTCAAACAAACAAACAAAAAAACAGTCTGGCAAGTATAAGTTCAATTATTTAGACAATCTAGGGTTTAAAATGTCACCAAATATCAGGTATTTGTGACCCTGTGCCTATGATAAGACTTACAATAAGAATTACTTGAAGGAAAATCCTGTAAATCAAATTTTAAGTTAGTTTCCCTATATGTGTGTATATATTGAAATTAGTAAGGTCTTTAGTGGGAAAACTCCTAAGGTTTTCAATTTGTTTAAGGCAGAGCCAGATTTTTTCTTCCAGATCTCTGTGACTCATTAAGAGTTTGGGTTCCATTTCAGAACAACGATGTTCATGCGGGGAGATTCTGTTAATCCATTAAGAAGCTTTGTGGCAATTCTATTAGGATTAAAACAAGACGTTTACCAAACTGGAAGTCCACTCTAATAGTTCTCCTGGTGTTCTATGGGGACAGTGAGTCTACGCTCTTGAGAAGGTCAAACCAATTCTGTTCTTGGTGGTAGTGATAAGATTTGAAAAAACAGCCCCACAGATCAAACAATTGTAGGGTATTAAGATACTGTTCTTGGCACTTGTTGGTCGCCCTGACTTCCCGGGTGAATGGATAGTTCTTGAAATCGCTTCAAATCCATTTCAACCAAATATTTAGCTTATCTGCAGGATTCCAAACAGCCAATTTCAATGCACTTTCCCCTTTTGTTTCTCCCTCCTTCTCTTTCTTCCCCCATCCTGCTGTAAAATGATGGAATCAAACCCAAAGACAAAGCCATAAGGTGGATGGCAGTTCCCAGGCTGATCTCTGTGGTCTCTTGATGATACCAACCCCTGGTTTGCTTGGTGGCCCGTCTCAGCTGGGCTAGCTGTGTGGAACAAATCATTATACGCTTGCACTTTGGTTCTCAGTCAGCATAAAGGGTAGAGCAACATAAGGAACTCTTGTCAGTTTTTATTGTGTGAAAGCAACGCTTCAATAAAAGTCGTAGTAACTTTGGATAATGCTATACAGCTTATAGGTCAGAGCTTTCAGTAAATACCAGGCTAAAGAAATGTTTTCTGTTTTGTTCCATTTCTCTGACAGCTATTAATAAAGCTGTGGGCTTTCAACAGGGTCGGAATAGGTGCAGTTACCGCATAAGCATCCCGGCACAGAGGAAAGGGAAGCAATATGGAATGAGAGAATCTCGGCTCTCATCTTTACCAGTTGGGCAAATTATTTAACCTAAGTTTCAGTTGCCACAGCTCTACTACATTATAATAGTACATACACCTCAGGGATGACGTGAGGATTAAATGAGTATCCATTTGTGAATTGAGTAATCCATTCTCCGGCGTGAGGGAGGCACTGAAGAGTTTGACATCTCTTTTATTCTAGCCCCCCTGAGAGGTCAGATACATCACTCAGAAGTTAAAAGTGACCTAAGAGTGGAGTGTGAGCTCTGGAGCCAGACTGTGGGGAATGCAAATCACAGTTCTGCTACTCACTTAATAGCTGTGTGATCTCGGATGAGTTATTTAACTTTGCACTTCAGTTCCCCCACCTATAAATAGGGAAATTAATACTTCTTACCTCATTGGGAAAATGGAGTTGTAATCTGTCCCTTGCAATTGTGCAGAACCTCCTGCTATTTCTTGCTATTTTCTATACCTCCAGATTATTTTGTTGTTCTACAGAGGCAATGAGATACATTAAAGCTGTCCAGCACATGAGCCACTACAAATTGGGTGAGGCATCAAAATCTCCTAGAGATGGAAGGACCCTGTGAAATCATCTAACCTCCCAGACAGAAGTCCATGTTCTACCTCTGATAGCTGACGGCTTCTAGTCCAACTCCATCTTCTCTCTTAGGCTATAAATGTCCTGCTTCTCCCCAAGATGGCTTATCAAGCTTTCAGGTGTATGCAGCTATTCCCAAGGCTAGAACTTACCAAGGTGTTGTTTTCAACACCAAAGGTCAGCAAACTACAGCCCTTGGGCCAAATCCAGCCCACTGCCTGTTTTTATAAATAAAGCTTTACTGGAACACAGCCACATCCATTGGTTTACATATTGTCTATTGCTTCTTTCACCCTGCAAAGGCCGAGTGAAATAGTCACAACAGAGAGCATATGCCCTGTAGAGCCTGAAACATTCTCTATCTGGCCTTTTACAGAAAGTTTGCTGACCCTTGGTTTATACCATAGATAAAGCCTGATCCATGACTGCAAACTGTTTTAGGTTTATGGACCCAGCAAGCATTAAGTTTGTGTCTCTGCTCACCTCCATTATTCTAACAATGAATACAGAGTGCTTGGCTCATAGAACATGCTCAACAAATGTTGATTACTCCTGAGTTCTGGGGATTGTAGGATGCTTTTGGCTGCATGTAACAGAAAATCTGATCCAAACTGCTATAAATAACACTGAAATATATTATATTGCTTAAAGAATAAGGCCAGAAGTGTGGCAGGTTCTAGCATATCAGGATGCTGACAACAATTTTCTGCCAACCTTTTGGCTCCACTTCATCACTGTGCTGGCTTTTATACTCAGCAGCAACCAGGATGACATGGTTCATTGAACCCATCCAGTGAGAAAGAGAACCTTCCATAAATTCAGGCTATATATGTCTGAGTGGGTCATCTTTGGTCTCATGTCCACCACCACCAATAATAATTGGCAGAGGAATCCCAGTCAAGGGATGACTGTCCTAAAAAATCCATTGCTGGAGCTGAGCAAAACTGAGTTTTGGGTAGGGATGAAGAAAAGAGAAATGTACACAGTAAGACAACCAATAGAGTTCACCACTGAGACAAGTCCAAGAATAAGTGCCAAACAGAACATAAGGCCAGATACGTTTTCCTGCATTGTGGCTAAATGGAAATGACATCCTCTAAGTGACAATATAGCCCACAAATGAACTGCTGAAATGAACAGTTGTAACAGGGAAGAACAAAATCTGACTCCATGCTGGATCTGTTTCTTCTACTTTAACCTTTGCTCTCTGCTGCTTTTTGTTACTATAATCACCAGAAGGATGTTGTCTATAGCTATTAGCATACACAATGGCCTCCTTTGGGGAACCCTGCCCCTCTGCCTGAATGTTAAACGAAAGTGCCTTTGCTCAGCTCACAGGGAAACATTCTGACCCTGCCCACCTGTGAATGGCTCCAAGAAAGAAGAAATAAACACATCCCCTCTCTGAGGCTGGCCAAATCAGGAGATGTTTTGCAAGACTTATGGCCTTTTTACATTACTTCCTCACCTCCTCCCCCGCTCTGTTCTATAAAAGAAACTGGCTTCCAGACCCTGATAAGATGGTACTCTGGGACATTAGTCCGCCATCTTCTCGGATGCCCAGCTTTCCAAATAAAGTCATCTTCCTTGCCTCAACACCTCGTCTCCTGATTTACTGGCCTGTTGTGCGGCGAGCAGAGTGAGCTTGGACTCGGTAACACAGTCACTTATAAGTTGAAGATTTCTTATATATAGGCCGATACCACAAAGTAGACATTGAACAGTATTTGTTTTTAGGTGTGAAAGATCAAGTAGGGTAAGAAATTTTTAATGAGGTTTTTTTTTGGAGTAGATACTATGCGGCATGTATTCATATTTGTTAGGCTGAGTTCTTCCAAAGTTAGGAAAACCTAAGGAACAAAATGATCAATGAAGATTTTTATTTTGTGGTTCCAAATGGTCGGTATTTTTTTCCATTTGCAATTACTGTTGATAGCTCAATTTTCTTTGCATCAGTTCTTCCCTCTTTCTTCATTGCATTAAAGCCATCAATATATCTAAGTGATTTGTTCTTCACAGAGAATATTTTAAAAACGTACTTTCTAATAGTTGAAACTTGTGTCTAGATATCTCCTACCTCTTCTTCCTTCTTAGTCGGAAGGAGAAGAATAAATATATCTGAGCCTCTTGGATCAACCTAGAATGCTCTGGTAGTTGGCAAATGTCTCTTCCCAGCCTACAATTCATGCCTGGAGGTAATTATCAGACTTTTCATGTGCCTTTGGCTGCAGAGCACCTTTAGAAGCACCTAGAGGTCAGTCCCACTGAAACCGAGCAGGACCCTGTGGGGCTCCTGGGCACTGAAAGCCTTTCAAACAGTTGCTAACCAGGGAAGGGAGGGGGATGCAGAGACAAGGGAGGAGCAGCCAAGAAACAGTAGTGTAGCCTTGGGGCAGGGTCCTGGTTCCCCATCGAGGGATACACATAACAGTATCTTTGAGCTCTTCTGCAGAACTAAAACCCCCACCAAATGGAAGATGTTAACTACTTGATGAAGCATTCTTCATTCCGGAGAAGGTCACAGTTCACCCATCATCACCTGACTCCAGATGATCTCTGGATTGAAGGAATGCAGGCCCGGCACGCACCCTGCTCCTTATCAGCAACCCAGCCCCCCTGATTATAAAACGCCCCACAAACCCCTACCCTCACCCCCTGCACTGGGACACACAGTTTTGAGGGCATTAGCCCGTTGTGGCCCCCTTTGCAATAAAGCTATTCTTTTCTACCTCACCCAAAACTCTGTCTCCGCGATATAATTAGGTGTCAGAGTACAGAGGCCAGATTCGGCTTCACCACCTTAATTAATGCCACACACTGCAGTGGCTATACGGACTGTGGAGCACAGTTGGGCGACAGGCCTAAAATGTTGATTCAATACCATTTTTACACTCTTTCATTGTTCTATTTTCCTTATCTCTAAGGACAACCTACTAAAGCAAATAAATATACAAACAAACAAGAAATCCACTGCTTCCCAAACTCCAATGTACTAACTTTCCAGATCAGTTTCTTCTTAGTAATCATCATAATTCTTAAAAATTTTCTTTGGCTTCCACTTCCTTCTGAAACTTACTAGCGGAATCTGAAGGCAAATTTGTGGGTAAACAGCTGAAACACAGTTGATCTATACTTGCCAATGTCAAAATCCTTTTCCCATTTCAAGGCTGAGCTCAAATGTTAGCTCTTCTGTGAAACCATTCCTTCAATTTCTATCTTATCCATAATAACTTACTTATTCCTCCAGACTCCCACAAAATATCAACCTACACCTCTGTAGCACAGTGAAAACAATGGTTTTAATAGCTAGCACGAATGTTTACAGTTGCAGTAAAATCTGCTACACCATAAATTCTTTGTGTTGATGATTTTGGAGGATATCAAGGAAAATGGACTAAGTTCACTGACTGGTCTGACAAATCTCCTGGTTGGGCTTTTAAGAAGCTAACTCAGAGATGTAGATACCTGTGCAAGTGATTTATGAAGTGCTCTCAGGAGGAATCTGTAAGGGAGTAGGGGAGGCAGGAAAGGGAAGAGAAGGGGGACTAAGGAAGACGTGATTTTTACCTGAAGGCCAGTCTCAGCATGATCCCATGGGGAGCTCTGAAGCAGAAGTTGCACTGTAGAGTCGGTCTTGCCTTGAGGCAAGGGTTTCTGTACCCATCAGCCATTGGCCCGGGGCAGCCCAGTAGGGACAGAAACTCAAGTTTATCTGGCATTTGTGGCTCTCTACTCCTATGGGCAACTCCAGCCACCCAAAGATAGTCCTCTAAAGAAGGTAGTAGGTGCCAGTCTTTAGAAGTAAAGCACGTGGAAACTGGGAGATGAGAGCACAGATCCAACAAAGGGGCTCAAAAGGATCGGAGTGGAGCACTGATGGTATTCACAACAACTCATAAATCAAGGGCAACACAAACCAACGATAAGCCTAATGATGTTAGCCAGCTATTAGTAAGTGCTTACTGTAGGCCAGTCTTGTTCTAAGCTCTTGGTAATATTAGCTTATTTAATCCTTACAACAGCCTAATGAGGCAGCTAATGTTATTATTTCTGTTTTGTCAAATGAGGAACCTAGATCTATGGAGGCAACTAGTCTAAAGTGACACGAAGGTGACCTTCTTAGTCATGGTGTAACTAAGATTTGAATCAACAAACATAGATGGGTGACTCAACAGCAATGCACTCTAAACCCATGCCACCCACTTGGCGTGGCTTCTCAATACAGGAAGCTGTGAAGAGTGGCAGAGCCTTGAGTCATTTGGCCTGGGCTCCTGTCTTGGTAGCTCAGAAGAAAACGAGACAACGCATCTAACACAGTTAGTGCAGAAAAAAACTGCACGAACTAAATATTAGTCAGTGTTTTTATTAAAGAAGGGAACAAGACATTGCCACTTTCAAAAAAAATCTATTTTCTATAAAAGTATCTTAGATCTGTAAAAAGCCTTTCTTCTGCTATCCTCTAAATGTTTAAAGAGCCAGGAAATCAACAGCTTTATTCTTGATAGCTCTGTTGTATATGACACAATTGTTACAGAGAATAAGGAAAGAAGGCAAGGGAAGATAGGGAAAAAGGAAGAAGGAGTGTAATAGATTATTACTAATAGTTATTGAGAATGACAGGAACAAATATTCTGAACAAAGTCCTGTTCACTGTACTTCAGTCTTTCCTGGGATCTGGTTATTAAATTGTTTTTTCCTAAACAGGGTGATTTTGAATTCACCTGAGAATGTTATCAATAATTGCTTTGTATCTTGCCCCCGATAAACAATATAACTTTTTGCAGCACATTAGAAAATTTAGTCACTTTTCATGACTGGACTACCAATGCCAAAAATATTACTGATTTCTTGAAAATCATTAACTGCATTTCATTGCCACCTGAATTCTAAGCACAGAAAAAGTGCAATAATTTTAATCAAAGCCTTTGTTTAAGATTGGCAGAATACTTTGAAATGATGGAAATAAAAATTCTGAGCTCTTCACTATGAAATAAGAATCAATCAAGAATATCTCAATATCTTTCCAATTCTAAGGATCCTAGTTCCTTTAGGCACATTGAATATTTTTGCAACATGTGAAGATAATCTTATGATGAGTTTTCTCCTCAAGTAAAATAAACATAAGCTTCTGATTGCAGTTTTGGTAGACATGCAATGTACAAAAGCTACATGTTGCACAACAGTAGGCAATGACTGAGGAGGGAACTCTGTTTATGTTTGCTCCTCTACTCAGAGGTGAGACGTAATAACCAAATATATATATATATATATATATATATATATATATATATATATATATATATATATATATTTTGTGTGTGTGTGTGTGTGGTACGCAGGCCTCTCACTGTTGTGGCCTCTCCCGTTGTGGAGCACAGGCTCCGGACGCGCAGGCCCAGCGGCCATGGCTCACGGGCCCAGCCGCTCTGCAGCATGAGGGATCTTCCCGGACCGGGGCACGAACCTGTGTCCCCTGCATCGGCAGGCGGACTCTTAACCACTGCGCCACCGGGGAAGCCCTAACCAAATATATTTAACAAGCAGGACAGGACAGGCAGCAACCAAACAGAATGAATGTGGCAACCAATCAGAATGATGCTCTGATCATTCAGAACAGATGATGTAACCAATCAGAATGGATACTGGCTGAAAGACAGATGAGGTCACACCTGGGGATTCAGCTAAATATCAACCCTGCCTACAACTGATGTGAAACTCAACTCTGCCCACATTACTCAACTCTCCTCACACAGAAACTTATTTCAAGAAATTCAGATGCTTTCTGGGATACAATGGGAAGTTTACACTTTCCAGATCCCCTTCCTCTCCCAGCTCTGGTCAAGGCAAATTCCCACTAAGACTGACCTAAGAAAGGCATTACAAATAAATAATAGTTAACATTTATTGTGCACTTAAGTACCAGGCACTACACATTATCTTCCTTAATCTTTGCAACAACCCTATAAGATGAGTGCTACTATTATCCCTGTTTTATTGATGAGGAAACCAAGGCATGGAGAAGTTGAGTCACTGGTTCAAGGTCACACAACTAGTACATCCCAGAGCTGGTTCTCAAACCTGAGCAGTCCTGCCACTTACCTATGAGTTATGATGTCATTGGCAAATTGACATTCTCATCAACATATTTACAGCTCAATCCCATCCTTCCTTCTAGATAAATGATAAAGTGCCAAAGATGTTTTCTAATATTTGTGCTACTGCTTGCAATCTACGAAATCACTGACTAACACTTGTCACCAATGTGGTTGCAGTTGCCCCATTTCTGATCTAAACTGCTTCAAACAAACGGAAAGCAGTCAAGGAAGGCAGACAAGATAAAAGAACATTACCTTATTCTCTTGTCCTCTACTTTTTTCAAATATTCATCTCTCTTTAGGACTCCCAGGATCATCTCCTTCTCATGATCTAATAAAAATGACAGGTTGATGAACTCCGAGTTCTTAGACATGGTATTTCAGCAGTAGCTCTGAGTAGCACTGGTTGAATCTTCCAGGTGAATTGATATCCACAATTCTTAAGGTCTCCCGGAACAACAGAGTCACTCAGTTGCTTGATGTAGAGAGGCTTTTATAAGGTCTCTGAAGAACTGCTGATGGTAGGTAGGGATTCTTCCAGGCAACACAGAAAACAAGCTCCACTGGGATTACATTTCAAGAAAGTCATTATTCTTTTAACTGAAAAGATCTCCAAAGCCTTCGTGGCGGTGTACAGTCCAGTGGCAGCTGAGTTTCCCTAATGATGCTCAACGTTAACCCAGAAAGTTACAGAACAGGAAACAGATCTGCTGGGACAGAATCCAGAAAACACTGCAAAGGTGGAAAAAACAAAGGAGAGGAAAATTAGGCCATTTTCCTCAGAGCACTTGTAAGAGTGTCTAATTTTTGAAACAGTGATGTACCTAACTCAAAAAACACTTTTTAATCAGTAAACATGCATTTATGAAATACTTATTGTATTTATTACCATCAAAGAGTACTTATATTTCATTGATTCCAGGTTCTCTATGTAAATTCTGCTTCTTCCATTATAACGAGCTTCCTCTACTAGCCAGATCCCGTTACCACCCTTGCAGCTGATCCATGGGTCACCGCTTTGGGACTCTAAGAGCACAGTCTGGACTGTCCACACAGGACAGGTCCCTTAAGTGGCTCCATCATGCCCTCCCTCCCTCCCTCCCCAAAACTAGGAGCACGACATAAAAAAAGCATTGCCGGCAAAACAAATAGGAACCAGTGCTGCACATATCAACCTAAATCTCTGTCACAAACATGTTCAATGAAAAAACTTAAGTTGCAGAAGAATTCATGCAGAATAATAGCATATGCATGAAGGAAATAATTTTCAAAGACATTACATCTAATTTAGGACCACATACATTTGGAGTATAAATATAAGGAAATTCATGGGGAATTCTGAGAGATGCAATCAGAGAGGAGAACACAGGAACTTCAACTACTGGGTGATGTTTTATTCTCAATATAGGTTTATATCTTACGATGTACATGGTTGTTTATGAGTTATTCCAGCTCTGTATTAACATACCACAAAATAGATGTTTTAAAACTATCCCTTTGTCAACATAAGCTCACCAGGCCCTCTCCATCATATTAACTCTTGGGCACATTCTTTCATTGGCTTGCTACCTGTATTCTCTCTGCACATCCCCTTAAGAAAGATGGCTCTTAGTGTGACCTACGGGGTTTTGTGATTAGGCATCATCCCACGACACTGTTCCTCAGCTTCCCTTCAGGTCTCTGAACTACAATCCATATGCAGGTTACACTTGGTTTAGTTGGTTCTAGCCAGGTTTCTAAGGGTAACTAGATATTTACTCAAATGTTGCTTTGGGACCTCCCAGTTACCATAAGGTCAGGTTGACTCAAATGCTGAGATCTGAAAGGATAGGCTCCAGTCCAGGGCCTCTTTAACTTTCCAAAGTCCCCATGTGTTTGTTCTCTACATTGTATAACGAAACCAGAACTTTGCTGAAATGACTCAGAACTGAACTGCTTCCTACAGACCAAGAGCTATCCCCCTTGGAGGAAACTGGCTAGGTCTCAGAGAGTGTAGACTCTCTAAATATACTCCAGTCCTTTCCTCCATCTCCAAAGTTCTAGAGGCTACAGGGCCCAGAGGACCCCAAGATTGACATGAAGAGGAAACAACAAGGTTAAGCGTAAAAGGGGCTCTTCAGAAAGGTTTGGAGGTTTTGTTTTGTTTTTCCTTTTTAATTGAAGTATAGTTGATTTACAATGTCGTGTTAGGTTCAGGTGTGCAGCACAGTGATGTAGTGTGTGTGTGTATTCTTTTTCAGATTCTTTTCACATATAGGTTATTACAAAATATTGAGTAGAGTTCCCTGTGCTACACAGTAGGTCCTTGTTGGTTATCTATTTTATATATAGTAGTATGTATATGTTAATCCTATCCTCCTAATTAATCCCTCCCCCCCGACCCTTCCCCTTTGGTAACTGAACTTATTTAACAGAAACAGACCCACAGAGATAGAAAGGTTTGGATTTTACATCACTGTCAATTGTGGTCTCTCTCAGATAAAGAGCACAGCTGTTTTTCTAACCCTTGTGTGTCTCATCTGGTTTCATGCAGAAATAGAAAAAGCACTTGTAACTCAGTTAATGAACATCTTATCCTCACAGCCAGGTTCACTTAAGATATATTTTGTATTTGAAATGTCAGATTTAGAATGTCCTATGTGAATATTCTATAGAATTGTATTTAGAATTTATTTAAAGCATTGGGAGCTATAAAAATGCTTGACTTGAAGCTTATGGTTTTCCTTGCCTTGGGCTTAAGTTTATGCAAGTCTGCCCTCTAAAAATCCAAGAGTCTACTCATGAGGAGAATAAATGGAGGGGAGTAGTAACACCATGGGGGTAGCACAGGAAGGTGACAGAGAAGATGGGAAATGAAGCATGGATATAAGAAAAATGAAATTAGTCAGTGAGAGCTTAATTAACAAAATTAGCCCTAAATGGATTTTTACCCTGGATTGCTAGAGATGATTTATAAATGAGTGATCAAGGAGATCAGAAGTAACCAAAATTTTATCAAGAAAATCAGGATGTTTCCTCCAGAAGCCAGGACCAGACTGTGAGTATAATTTACTAACATGGAATGGAAATGATGGTCATCCAGTCCTTCCGGAGAAATACAGGGTGGAGCAACCAGAGGAGACAATAAGCTTGGGCAGAGAGAGAGGCAGTCCAAGGAGCTAGGTGCTGATAGTGCCCATCCAGACTCCGACCAGAGCAGAAGTATTTGGGCCTCAAAATGAAAATAATTCCTGGTAGTACACGTTCCATGTTGGGTAAGGAGGCTTCAGTCTGACAAATTTTCATGCCATGAATCACTCAAAGCAGACAACTGTTTCCTCTTGCTTGACTTTTACTTCCTTCTGGACACTTCTGGTTTAAGTTGGCTTCCCCTAGAGCTCTCCCTTCAGGGAATGGATGTCCTGGTCCTGCCAATGGAACCCTCTGTGTCTGGTTTGAACCCATGTCTGATCCGTTCTCTGTATGCTGACCTAATCACATTTCTGAGCCTTTGGAGGACCAGCATCTGGGTTGTGATGAGTTTACTTAAGTATACTTAAGTATGCACCTTTTTTTTTCTGGCATGTGGGATCTTAGTTCCCCGACCAGGTATTGAACCTGTGCCCCCTGCATTGGAAGCTTGGAGTCTTAACCACTGGACCGCCAGGGAAGTCCCTGTGTGTACCATTTTTGGGTGCCTGTTTTCAGCTAGTTCATAGCCCCTCCTGTTGAATCCCTCACCCACTATGTACACACTTTAATCAAGTGAAAAAATGAGTAAAAATAATCACGAGTGCATTTTATCTAGAGGTGATTCTCATTCTTTTAGTTAAATGTACCCAACACTAGTCGGGAGAGATGAGTTCATTTTTATTTTATTCTTCAAAACCTTCACTTAAACAGATCTCTCTCCTTTAACATTTCAGATACAGATTTTTCCCTCTCTAGCCAGTAAGTAGCCTTGCCAAACTGAGCTAAAATATTTAAAAAGATGACAAGATGGTTTGCATGTCATTCTGCCACCTTTCAGCATAGATAGCTCAGGACAGGTCATTAAGTCTGCTTGGTGTCACACAAGATGAGATAATCAAAAATTCTCACAGCACCACACAAAGACGTAAGTTTCTTAAAAAGCATCTGTTTTGAGTAACACACACCTAAAATTAATAGAGGGCTGGTATTTTAGTCAAAGGAAAGGGTATATCTGAATGTATCTCATTATGGGGTACTTGAAATACAGCTTTAAAAACAGTGAGTTTTACAAATATAAAATGGGAGTACTTGATATTCTGGATTGGCCAACACATTTCCAAGTCAATGACAGAAAAAAAAAAGAAGATGATGGAGAAACTGTTGTAGACTAAGAGACCAAAGAGCCATATAACCAAATAACTAAATACAATACATAAACCTTGATTATTTAGATTAGACCCTTTAGAACAAGAGTTATAAAAAGACATTCTTGGGACAATGAGGAAATTTGAATATGGACCGGATATTAGATATTATAAAATTACTAGCTCTTTTAAGTATGACAATGATATTGTGGTTATTAATAAGAATACTGTTTAAAATGTTTTTACTCTTAGAAGATGCATAATGAAGTATTTAGTTGCTAAGTGTGATATTTGTAACTTATTTTCAAATAATTTCAAAAAAGTATTAACTATAGAGAGAAAGCAAATATGGCAAAAGGTTAACAACTGCAGAACCCAGTCGGCAAGTCCATGAGTGTTCACTGTACTTCTTTCAATATTTCTTTATGTATGAACATTTTCGTTAAAAAATTGAAAGGAAACACATGGGGAAAGTGATAATGGTAAATGAAAGCCTTCAAAATTATATTTATGACAACTACACTGTGCGCTATAGACATTATGTGTCCCCTCAAAATTAATATGCTGAAACCTAATCCCCTATGTGATGGTATTTGGAGGTAGAGCCTTTGGGAGGCGATTAGGTCATGAGAGGGGAGCCCTCATGAATGACAAGAGCTTCCTCCTCCTTTCTGCCCTGTAAGGACACAGGAAGAAGTCAGCATCTAAAAGCCAGGAAGTGGGCCCTCACCAGAACTGTGAGAAATTAATGTTTGTTGTTTAAGCCACCCAATCTATGGTATTTTTGCTGTAGCAGCTCAAACAGACTGAGATACTGTGTATCATTTTCTACAGAAAAATGCATTAGAAGTTAGAATATAAAGCAATTATACTCCAGTAAAGATATTAAAAAAGAGAAATTAGAATAACTATAAATTTTTTTTTTTTTTTTTTGCGGTACGCGGGCCTCTCACCGCTGTGGCCTCTCCCGCCGCGGAGCACAGGCTCCGGACGCGTAGGCCCAGCGGCCATGGCCCACGGGCCATGGCCCACAGGCCCAGCCGCTCCGCGGCACGTGGGATCCTCCCGGACCGGGGCACGAACCAGTGTCCCCTGCATCGGCAGGTGGACTCCCAACCACTGCGCCACCAGGGAAGCCCCTAAATTATTTTATAAATGACTGAATAACATTTCCTAATCTCAGGTGGGTAATTTATATCTCAAGACCTCTAGGAAGGATGACATGTCACAAATGATCCTCTATACATTTTATCGTCTTCACAAAGTAACCATAAGATACACAGTGAAAACTGCTAAGGAAGCTATAACCCAGTCTTATCCCAAGATTTATCTTTGTGAAGAATGTTTTTAGCTATGCTTCTTCCATCATTTAAGAAGATTATGAGACAAATAAAAAAAATTCATTGCACTGTTACTTAGTTATAAATTCAGCTAGTCACAAGAAGACCCCACAATAACATGCTCGTTTTAAAAAATGTAATGCCAGAGGGACTATAATAGTTATGAAACATAGACAATGATAACTTAGCTCTTTTGCAGGCACATGTTTCCAATGCAATATGAAGGACATTAACTCCAAGACTTTTACCACTGGAGGTGATTTGGCAACATGTATCATGTTTTAAAATGTGCAGGAACTTGACCCACCAATTCCAAGTATAAAATGTACCCTTAGGAACTAGTAAGACACTTGCGAGATTTGCCATAGCACTGCTTGAGAGCTGAAAATTAGAAACAATGTCAGATAACAGGAAATGGGCACACCGATATAACTTAATCTATTTATTAAGGTGGAAATATGCATACTATATGTCAAGTTAAAAAATCAGGTTATTGAACAACGTGTATCATACAATCCTTTAAAAAAATAAAACATGCTTACATACCAACTTAAAAAAAAATAAAAATAGAATGTTTCTGGAAGTGTTCTTAGGATGAAATTAATACAAATAAAATTAACTTCCTGTTTGCCTGTTACTGTGTGACAACACAACAGTGAGATGGATTTTCAGCACACTTATAGGGATGTTTAGGATGCTTAGAAAAACCAGCTAAATAACACATGCAAAATTCACTTGGGAGTGCCTTTCAAATAGATGAGCAGGCAAGACTACACATGACTGTCAAGAGGTGAGAACCGCCAGAGGGATAAAGATGCTGTGAGGAGAGAAATGAATAGTTCCTTTGCTATGAATCCCAAGCTGAAAGACTCAAAGGCAGATGCTACAGAATTGCAGGCATTTATTTTCTTTTTTTTTATAAATTTATGTATTTTATTTATTCATTTTTGGCTGCATTGGGTCTTTGTTGCTGTGTGCGGGCTTTCTCTAGTTGCGGCAAGCGGGGGCTACTCTTCATTGCGCTGCACAGGCTTCTCACTGAGGTGGCTTCTCTTGTTGCGGAGCACGGGCTCTAGGCCCGCGGGCTCAGTAGTTGTGGCTGGTGGGCTCTAGAGCGCAGGCTCAGTAGCTGTGGTGCACGGGCTTAGCTGCTCCGCGGCATGTGGGATCTTCCTGGACCAGGGCTCGAACCCGTGTCCCCTGCATTGGCAGGCAGATTCTTTTTTTTTTTTTTTTTTTTTTATTTATTTACTTTTGGCTGCCTTGGGTCTTCGTTGCTGCGCGTGGTTTTCTCTAGTTGTGGCAAGCAGGGGCTACTCTTCGTTGCAGTGTGTGGGCTTCTCATTGCAGTGGCTTCTCTTGTTGCAGAGCATGGGCTCTAGGCATGCGGGCTTCAGTAGTTGTGGCACCTGGGCTCAGTAGTTGTGGCTCGCAGGCTCTAGAGCACAGGCTCAGTAGTTGTGGCGCATGGATTTAGTTGCTCCGCAGCCTGTGGGATCTTCCCGGACCGGGGCTCAAACCTGTGTCCCCTGCATTGGCAGGGGGATTCTTAACCGCTGCACCACCAGGGAAGTCCCTGGCAGGCAGATTATTAACCACTGCACCACGAGGGAAGCCCAGGCGTTTATTTTCAATAGAGCAGTTTCTTCTCACGTGGACAAGTCTGCATGGCACATTCCATGGGAGTGCAGTAGTTGAATATTTTTTTCAAAATGGTATTGATTCTCCAAACAGTAATAGGAAGGTCAACTAACAATACCATCAGCTTTATAGTGATGCTCCAAGAACAGCATCCTCAAAATGTCCCACAACAGCTAATACTTAGAGAATTCAACTAATCCTTATGACCCTCTCGCAAAATAAAGTCTAATACCCCCATTTTATAGATGAGAAAACTGAGACAGAGAGAAATTAATTAACATGCCCAAAGTCACACAGTCAGTAAGTAACTCAGAACAGTCTGGTTTCAAGGACCCTGCTTCCAACCATGACAGTTACTGCCTCTCAGGGCCTCCATGGAACAACAGAACCCCACAACTTCTCAGAATCTTTAATGCTCTGATGTTCATTGTGAATTTTCACAGAACCCTCAGTCTGGAAAAATATATTTACCATTATTGGTTCTTAATCCTGGCATCATGTATTTTGATATTTTTAAAGAGAAGACTGTCTATCCTAAAAAAAAAAAAACTGGTTAGGAAGAAAACCTAAATAAATTCAAGAGAGAAAGATTTGAAAGAAAAATTCGAAGACACACTTAGATCATAATATCTGGTAGTTCCCCTGCATGCTTTTTAACTATCAAGACCTATACAATTCTGTATTGCCGAAAAAGTTTCACAGAACAGACCATATATAAATTGTAAATATCTGTACAAAGGAAGCCAACAAGAGACAAGCTGGGAGAATAAGATTTGTTCTATATAAACCAGAAAAAGGATTAATGTCTAGAAAATATAGAGCTCCTACAAATGACAAGAAAATAAACCAGTAAAATAAGGGGCAAAAATAAAAACATGTAATCCACAGTATTAGCAATTCACAAGCAATTCACATAAACATGAAAAGATGCTTATTTAGCTCACTAGTCATTCAATGCAAATTACAAGGAGAACACTTTCTAGTTTTCCTATTAGATTATGAAAATGTAAAAAACAAAAATCAATTATCATCCAGTGTTTGGTGAGGGTGTGTGGAAATGGGCATACTCATGCCCCATTGGTGGAAGTGGAGATAGGTTCAACCCTTAGCTGAGAGAGAATTCTCCATGGGTTCTTCCATATTTACATGTCTTGTGAGCAGAGGCACTAAATGGCCTTTTGTTCTGGACAATGCTTCCAGAAATGTTTGCAGAGTGACCAGTAAAAGACATAGTATGTCTCTCTCTGGAGCAAAGGGAAGATTTGCTTACAATTTGTTTAATAAAGCAAAACTCTCCCTCAAGGGCAGACGGCAGATTTGCTTGTAGTCCACTGTAAAAAATTTGGATACATGTTCAGGGTTCCTCAGCTGCTATGCAAATTCACTGCATGCACAATTTTCACCTGGGAACTTGCAGGCAAGGGGAACCAACACAAACGTGAAGCTCATGAGAGTTGCTGTGAGGAATAAAATACATTGTATATGACCCAGGAATGTGTGTCTTCAATCACCAAACATAAAATAGTGACAGGCCTACTTCTTAGCTTGAAAGTAGGGTAAAATCTCACAGCCTTTATGGTTCCTGTCAACCTTTTTAGAGGATGAATTGAATTTTTCAAAATTGGTCAAAGGGTACAAGATTTCAGTTATGCTAGATGAATAACTCCTAGGGATCTACAGGACAGCCCAGTGCCCACAGCTAACAATACTGTGCTGTTTACTTAAAACTTTGCTACGTGTTAGCATAAATACACAATACATACATACATATATAAGTTGGATGAGGGAAAACTTTTGGAGGTGATGGATATGTTTACGGCATTTTAGTGATGGTTTCATAGGTGTATACTTACCTCCAAACTCATTAAGTTGTATACATTAAATACGTACAGTTTTATGTCAATCGTACCTCAATAAAGTTTTTTAAATTAAGTTTTGAATGTTTTTGACCACTTAAGAATCTATCTTACAGAAAAATTAATACCTGTGTGTACATATGAGGATAATGTAGAGATATTCATAACAGCGTAATCATCAAGAGTGAAAATTCTGAAATAGCCTAAAGTTATAGTAATATCATGGTACCATATTGAAGTGAGGTATTTAAAAATATGTATTGACATGTAAATAACTAAGCTACATTGTTAGTTGAAAACAGAAAGATATTTATGCTTTTAAATGCATACGGATGTAATGTACTGCGGCCAGTATACACACATATAATACATGTAAATGTATAGGTAAAGGCACAGGATGATACATACTGATCTGTTCATCATGTTGCCTATAAAGATGGTAGCTGGATTGTCAAAGGTTGGAGAAGAGATGAAAGGGGGCTTATTTACATATTGGTTTTTATTTTATACATGTTCATATAATCATATATTATTTATGTCTTTAAAAATTTTTAAGAAGCGATAAGGTGTGGTTAGAAGCAAAAGAGAGAGAAGCCAAAAATAATTTTTTAAATGTGATCTTAGAAGAATACAGGTGACACTGCCAGCAACAGGGAAGTTGGGGAGATGTGTGGGTTTGGGTGGGTGATAATCGATTTTGGTTTTAGACATGTTGTGAAATAGGTGATACCACCCTGACTCTTCAGCATCACAGTTTCCCGCCTCCATTCTTGCTCTCCTACATCAGCTTCTTCCAAAACACAAGTGAGACCATTGTCACTCCTATGCTTAAATCCTTCAGTGTCTTTCCTTTGCCCTTAAAAGTTCAAACTTGCTTAATATGGTTTAAAAAAAAAAAAAAAAACCTTCAGGATCCGGCTCTTGCCTGTCCCTCTCTCTCGTATCTATCCTTTAACCACACTCAACACTTCATTCCTCTAAAGAAGCCATGGTCTTCTTCACCTCCAGATCTTCCAATTAGCAAGACTCTCTGCCTGGAACACTTTCCCCCTCCCCTCATCTTCTAACTGCTAAGCATCCACAGGTATCTGCTTAAATGCCTCTTAGTCTAGCTCAGGTATGAGAGGCTGAATAATGGCCCCCAAGATGGTCGTGTCCTCGTCACTAGAACCTTTGCATATGTGACTAGGTCAAGGATCTTGAGATGGGGTAATTATCCTAGATCATCCAGATGGGCCTAATGTAATTACAAGGGTCCTTACAAGATGGAGGTAGTACAGTTAAAGTTAGAAAAGGAAGTGTGCTGAAATAAGCAGAGGTCGGACTGATGGTCTTCAAAGATGGAGAAAGGGGCCATGAGCCAAGGAATGCAGGCAGCTCCTAGAAGCTGGAAAAGGCAAGGAAATGGATTCTCCCCTGGAGCCTCCAGAGGAAATACAGTCCTGCCAAATCCATGATTTTAGCTTTATAAGACTCATTTCAGACTTCTAATGAATGAGATGAAAAAAATCAGACATTTGAGAAGGAACACCTAAAATAAAAATCTCAGCGTGAGGTGATGCTCTACGCCAAAATGGAGTGTAAAAAAGAAACTAAACTCTGGGCAGATGCTTGAGATGAAGAAGTTGGACAATATTCCAGCTCTGTGGCAGCCGCTGCACTGCTAGTGGATTTAGAGTGGAATGTACTACTTAACATCACTGTACATGACATTATGGTGGCCTCCTTATCATGGATGCCTTCTTGTTAACCTGTAGTAGTTTCTCTTTAATCAGACAGAGTTAACCTTCTTCTAATAATTCTGTTACAGAATTTCATTAAATATTGCCACCCTTAGAGCAGATGTATGGAAAATAAACAGAAAAAAATCTGTTTCAGTCAATTAAAAAAACATTACCAGGGAGAATATATGAGGACAAGAGAAGGCTCCATCATACAAAATGTAGGAAGAAGACCAATGATCGGCATTTCCTTGGAAACCTTCAATGAAAGTGGAGTTTATTAGCTCCAAATACAACATGTACAATCATTTCTTCATGTTTGTTAGCTGATGCTCAGTAACAAACCACCCCCAAAACTTAGTAGCTTAAAACAAAAACTTATCTTTTTACAGTTTTGTGGATTGACTGGGCTTAACTGGGAAGCACACGTTTGGTATCTCTTACGAGACTGTAGTCAAAGGGCAGGTGGGGCTGAAAGTCACCTGAAGGCTGGACTAGGTGGGATGTTAAGGATGACTTACTCACATAACTGGCAGTTGATGTCAGCTACTGGCTGGGAACACAGCTGGGGCTGTTGACCACAACACCTATACATAGCTTCTCCCTCATGGTGGTTGCTAGGTAGTCAAGACTTTGTACATGGCAGCTGTCCTCCCCCAGAGCAAGTGTTCTGCCCAAGCAGAAACTGCAAGATATCTTGGGACTTACCATTACTTCTGCCATCTTTTATTTGTCAAGTCAATCACAAAAGCCATCTCAGATTGAAGGGGGTGAATCAGATTCCAAAGGAATGGGAGTAGCAAAGAATTTGTGGCCCTTTTAGTTTCCCATGTCTTACTTCCTCATTTACAGGATATGGAAGTTTGTGGTTACCAGGAATTTGAAGACCAAGGATCATGCATTCTTCCAGTTCTTGATGGGAATGGAAAAACTGCATGTGTACCATGACTCTCTATTTTTTGTTAATGGCTCAGTACAAGTGTAGGCACTTTTAGCTATACAAAGAGAAGTAAGCAGGGTTTGAAATGCTCAGCTGTTCAGACATAAGAACACAAGAGTCATTATTATTTTACATACACAGATGCATAAATCAGTGAAATGGTAGCACAGTCAGCAGAAGTGTAAATTATTTGAAACTCTTCTATAAACAAACAGTATCAAGGGTACTGGTGGGTATTGGGAGAAAACTGGTTCCAATGGGTTCCAGGGACTCATGAAAGGGTAATAGAACAAGAGAGGAGAATGTTCTCAATGCAGGGCCTGGCAAGTAAAATTAAAGGCTCCTCAAAGTATTTCTGCAAGACTTGTGGATGCCCCATTATTTGCAGTAGAGACTCAAACTTTTTTGAGGGACAGTTGATACCTTAGGCAATCAACAATGACTATAGGAAAAATATATATATGTTCTATGTAGAAAAAATACATATATTCTAATGGACAAAGGGGGGGGATAATTTAAGGAATTCATCAACTGTAGTCACCAGAAGATTTTACAGTCCATGGGGTAAGCAATGCTAATACAAAGGCCTCAGAATCAAAGGCTGGCTCTATGTAGCCTCTCAGAGTTGGTGTCATAGAAAACATGGGGCTTTGGAAACTAATGGGATTCATTCTACTCGCTGAGAGGATAACATAGACAAGCTATTCTAAGTTTTTGTTATCTCAGTTTATTCATCTGTAAAATGGGAATATTAACATGCACTTCCTTGGTTTGTTGTGAATCTTAAAATGAATTAATGTATACAAAGTGCCTAGCACAGTATCTGGCACCTAACAGATGCTCAAAACATTTTAGACCTCTCCATCCTTTCTGTTCTTACAATGAAATTAGCAATGTCATTAAAAAAGATCAGTAAAAACATACCTCCATTCCCTTCAATTCACAAAATTCCCAAAGGTCTCTCTCTCTAGCCTCCTAGACTTTTTATTAAGAATTTACAAACTTCTTAGCAATTGCTTAGAAATGCCACTATTTTTATTAAAATAATAAGATTTTTAATAATGCTAAGATTCTTTGACATATGATAACATGCTGGAAGGTTCATAACATGAAGGTAAGTGGAAAAACTCAGGACATAAAGCTACTTATACGGTATGATTCCAAATGTGCTAAAGGAAATACCTACACAACTAAATATTATAGAAAATAGAATGAGAGGAAATAAGTCAAAATATTAAGTTTATCGCTGGTTAGTTATATTACAGCTGTATTTTAGTTTCTTCTTTCTAATTGTCTTCATTTCCATGTTTCTACAATAAATACATATTACTTATAAAATCAGTTTAAAAAAACAGTAAATGTCATTGCTGTCAAAACTATATTCTAGCCATATTAGCTCAACTTTATATGCCATGATACACAATGCATATATCCACTGATCCTGCTTGACTGCTGAACAGGGAAAAAAATCAGTAGTAGAGTCATATGGCTTTGTGGTTAATAAATGTATTTTTAAAATAACGCTTAATTCACTAAGGCATTTTCAGTCTGGAAAAAAACAAAACCAAAGAACAGATACAAAGGATTACAAAGCACAGAAATGTTCGTGCAATAAACTGGTGGAGCTAGGGAATACATAGATGATGGGCTCTGTTCCCAAAGAACTTGTCTATTTTGTAGTGGAGACAGACAAAAACATTAAAAAAAACAAAACAAAAAAACACAATCATAAATGCCAACTTGGCTTTGAGAACGCAAAGAAAAGGACAATTGGGAAAAGGAAAGTGGTCACCGTACAATGTGAAGAGAGTAAATATGAAAAGTCACAAGTACACATGACTAGTCCAGGGAACAGTGAATAATCCCAAGGCTGGGGCCTGAGTTCACGGTGGAGAGGTAAGAGGAAGGGCTGCCAGCCAGGGAGGAATTTTGTGTCCAAATAAAGCACCTGCACTTTATCCAGTGTTTTCCAAACTGTGTCTGTGGGAATGGTTTCTTAGGAAACACAGCAAGGTAGGTTATATGGCCAAGCCTGTGATGCTGATCCCTGCTTCAAAGAGAGCAGCCCTGCTTTTATCTGTTCTAACAGTTGGATTTCCTGGCAGGATTTTACTTGAAGAAAGAGTTCCATGACCTTAAAAAGTCTGAAAACTGCTCACATGCCATCAAACTGTTGAATGCTTTTAAGCCAAGGAATAGCACAGTCAGATTTCTATTTTAGATGTGTGTTTTGAAAGACATCAGTACTGAGTGATTGTCTGAGAGAGTAGAAGTTATGGGGACAGTGAAGAGACTTGGTTGGGCAGGAGGGCCAGGGAGAGACTGGGAACTAAAGCTGTGTTAGTGGGAAAGGAACGAAGCGTCATTTTTCAGATATTTGGGAATGATCTAATAAGGTCCAGTTACCAACAGGATGTGGCTGATGAGGAAGAGGGAAGAGAGTGACTCTGAGGTTTCCGGCATGGAGAACTGCAAAGAGTCTTACATTTTAGTGTACATAAGAACCACCTATGGTGTTCGTTCAAAAATAGATTCCTGAGGTTCCATCTCCAGAGATCCTGATTCAAGAGGACTGGGGTAAAGCCTAGGAACGTTGATGGTAATACTATTCACAGAGACAGAGGATAGAAGATAAAAAAGGTTGAGAGGAGGGCTTCCCTGGTGGCGCAGTTGTTGAGAGTCCGCCTGCCGATGCAGGGGACGCGGGTTCATGCCCCGGTCCGGGAAGATGCCACATGCCACAGAGCGGCTGGACCCGTGAGCCATGGCCGCTGAGCCTGCGCGTCCGGAGCCTGTGCTCCGCAACGGGAGAGGCCACAGCAGTGAGAGGCCCGCGTACCGCAAAAAAAAAAAAAAAGGTTGAGAGGGAAAAAATTAATTAAAATTTGAATATGTTGGCGTCCAGGAGCTTAGGAGGCAAATATCAAAGACCTGTCCAGAAGGGCATTGGAATATGGAACTAGAGTTTATCAGAGAAGTCTACACTAGAGGGGTTTAATTGAGAATCACTGGTACCTACATTATGGCTGAAATCATGCAAGTGAGAATACACAGGAAGAGAAGACGGCCAGGGATAAGATCATGAGGAACAATCATTTTTAAAGAAGAGGCAGAGAAACAAATGAGCTGATGAAAGAGACTAGGGGGAGGGGAAAATCAACGGAGCAAAAGACGCAGTTGAGTCTAATGAACTGGGAGTCAAGTCTATCACTCATAATGGTGGAGGCCACCATTATGTCCAGATTTCAATTAACCTCTCAAGTAAACTGTTACAAACACCTCCGGCTACATGACTTCCAGAGCTTCTGGGTACCACACTAAAGCCAGAAACTCTGGGAAATGCACCATATGTGTAAATTCAGCCCAATCCAGTGTTATATCACATCTTCCTTGGCCCTCTCCTAGTTTCTAATAATATAAATTAGTAAACCTTGCAATTATTTGGGGGGACAATCTAATTCCTTCAAGGTCATACTCTGTACTTGTCCCCCCCAGAGCATATTAAAATCTGACCACAGTTATGGGCCTTGTGGTAACAAGGATTATTTGCAGTGGGTGTTGATTATTGGACAAGCTCTTGCATCCAAAAAACAAGGTAGATAGATAGCCTGAAAATCAGCCATCTGTTAGGAGACCTAAAGTTGTCATTGACCAAGACCAAAGGGAACAGTAGTTCACGATGGACATATGAGAGGAAGCTGTACAATAGGTTATGGTGTAGGAAACCACCTGAAGCCAGGAGAATTGTGAAGAGTCACCTATGTTCTAGTATGAGGGTGGCGCAGGTCTTTCTCACGGGAGCCAAAGTGAGCTAGTGTTGAAAAATAAGCAGGAATGTCATATATATAAAATGCATGGTCGAAGAGCTCTTGCAAGTTCAGAGCTCTGAGCAAACCCCTTCGGTGCCAAGCAGCTTTAAAGTTGGTGCAAGAAGAAGCAATATTCTACCCATAAGTTCAGCTAACTGTTACCCAATTAATCAAACTCTCTATATGGATGGCCAATTACTCCTAGGGCATCCTGCTTCTAAAATCTTATTCACATGACCTAGCTGAGAAGACACTGGGTCCTTTGTGGAAACTCATCCATGCTACTCAGGCAAGTAGCCTGCAACCCAGGAAGATCTTTTTTTTTTTTTTTTTTTTTTGCGGTACGCGGGCCTCTCTCACTGTTGCGGCCTCTCCCGCTGCAGAGCGCAGGCTCAGCGGCCATGGCTCACGGGCCCAGCCGCTCCGCGGCATGTGGGATCTTCCCGGACCGGGGCACGAACCTGCGTCCCCTGCATCGGCAGGCAGACTCTCAACCACTGCGCCACCAGGGAAGCCCAAAACATTGAATTTTATGCTCCAAATGGGTGGATTGTATGGTATGTGAATTATATCTTGATAAGGCTATTTTTTAAAATCAAATTAAAGAATTTTTGGGTTTAGGAGTGAGGCATTGCATTTTTAAAACTTCCCATAGTTTTCCAATAGACAGCTCAAGTAGAGAATTGCAAGGACTCCAGGTTTTGGAGTTAGAAAGCTCTGAGTTCAAACACCAGCTTTGCTACTTATTGTGTTACAGAAGCTAAGCTACTTAACCTGTCTGAACCTCAGTTTCTTCTTTTGTAAAGTAGAGATAATAACAATACCCATCTCGTGGGGTTTCTGGGGGGATAAAAAGTAAATGCTAAGGCAAAATGTCTAGCACAGTCCGTGTCACACACTCTTGTTCCATGTGACAAGATGGAATGCCTCAGACATCAAATACAAAGCCAAAAGAAATCATGACATACTTCACATTATCCAAGTCATAATTAACCATACCTGTTCTATTATCCATGTTGTATTATATTTTATATTGGATTGAATATCTCCTGCTCCATTATTATACCTGACTTAACTCCTTTTCCTTATGGCTCACAGTAATAATGACTGTAGACACTCACGCAGCACTCATATCCAAGTACCAGGCCCTGTTCTAAGGTTGCTTTATATATATTAACTCATTCAATCCTTACATCAACCCTTTGAGTTATTTTTACTATTCCCATATTATTACAGATAGAGAAAATAAGGCAGAGGAGGTTAAACAACTTGCTCAGTGCCACAAAGCTCAAAAGTGGTGGAGCTAAGATTCAAACTAACACAGTCTTCCTCTATTGACCATGTTTGTGATCATCATACTGTACTGTAGAATGAAATATATACATTTATAAACATACACACATATATATACATATACAACAATATACTATATAACACACAGATGTATGTGTACACGTATGTTCTTTTCTTCATATATATACAAAATTTATATATATATAAATTTTGTCTTGGTTAACATTATACCAATGCCCAGCACTCCTGCTTTTGGAGGGTACACATCTGTGCACCAAAGGACCATACAAAGATGGACATACAGGCACACCTGTAGAATGAAAGATGGACTGCAGTAAACACAGATCCTTTTGTTCTTTTTTCCCAAGAAAGGAGGTCTCTATGACAATGCTACTCTAAATGTGGTTCACGGACTGGTGCTGGTCATAAACTGTTAGTTATTGGTCTGCGGCAAGATGTGTGCAAAATTGAGAGCGTTTAAGAACTTTCATAGGAATTTGACATTGGCACGACAAAGGAGTGTGTCACTGTGGACTCATCTCGCTGTACAGTGAATTTTACAAAAGTATTAGTTTGAGGTGGCTTGGAAAATTAAAAACAAAGAAACTGGTCCTTTAGCACAGATAGTTTGGGAAACAACAGTGGGAGGTGACCTGCAATATGTTTTCTTTCTCTTCTGATGTTCCTCAAACTATGTGTTCTCTCTGCCAAGAACAAAGCTTGGAGGCCTGAATGCTGAGTTTTATTATAGGAGTGTAGAGAGGAATATAAGAGATGACACTGGGGCAGCTTCTCCTGGCTAAGAAAGGACATGAAAGCTCCAGCAGTGGTCAAGGTGTGCAGAGAGTAGAGGAAAATGAGGTGAGGAAGGGCCTGATGCTACTTGGGCTCCTGCAAGGATGGTCTGAGCAGCTCAGCTGGGAGAGGGGAGTTAGCAATGGCTGAGGGAACCGGAAGTGCTGAGGGGCCAGCAGACCTAAGAGCCTTGAGTAATGATGAACGCAGCCTCCCGCCATCCCCACCTTGACAGAAGGTCACAGAGATGATGACAACCCCTGAGACGCTAGTGCACAGGGCCAGATCAGTGACAGTTTTATAGATACCAGCACAGATTGTGTGAGCCTGTGAACCCGGGAGAAACGTAAAAATTGGGGCAGCAGGAAAAAAATAGCCCAGGGAAATGCCTTCAGAAGTTATTTAACTCGACCAAGGTGACTCTGGCACAGAATAGGGACTCTGGTTCAAATCCAGGCTCTGAAATTTGTTAGACACCGGATCTTGGAGACATGACTGAACCAAGACATGATCTTGGTTACATGGAAAGTGTTTGAATAGTCCTTAGGTCATAGGAAATCCTCAGGAAGGATGAAGAGTTACTATTATTATTGGTGGCAGTACTGGACCCACATTTTATGTTTGCTGACCCAGGCTCAATAGTTTTCACACTATAATCAATCACATACCACCATTGGATTTTATCTTCATTGTTCAGGAACCTATTCTGTAGAACTGAGTGGTGCTAATATTTAGCTATATCCTACTGTGCTTAAGTATAAAGACAAATATATAACTATTACTCATAAAAACAATGAGACAAACAGGAATTCACTTGAAAGAAAATCAATAGCTGTTTCATTTGTTGTGTATAACTGATTTAGAAATAACCTTCCTGTGTTTAGAGCTCAAACTCAGTAATAGCCAACAAAATTAGATGACAACTGTGAATGGTTTGAAGTAGGTTAAATTCTTCCTTCTGGAACATGGCTACTACAAAGAGAACATCCCAGTCTTTTTTTTTTTTTTCCCATGTTACTGACAACTTCCTTGTAGTTAAGTTACTTTTCCTGAGCTGGCCTCTCAATTAGAGGACAGTGATTCTTTGTCAAAAAAAATGTTTTAATACATTTCTAGTTCCAGCCAAAATTTATAACTTAAAAATTATGTATTTATTTATAGGTACAGACATCTTTGAATACACCATTACTTGTTGAAAGTTGGGGGAAAATGCCTATTTTGTATCAGGCCCTTACTACTTTGAATATTCATCCCTGATATCGTATCACTGGATTTAAATGAAATTAACTTCAAATTTTTAAATCATATGCTAATGTTGATATAATTTCACACTAGGAGACTAAAATCTATTGCTCTCTGTACACAGATCTTGGGAGGATATATCAATGGATTTGTCTATATTCTGACACTTGAATTAAATAAATATATTTCATATGATCTCTCTTGGTCTGTGTTTACCAAGTGGGCTGTTGCTGAACTTTGGCTTTTATAATCCAGATAAAAGTATGTTTAGATTTGAAGTCTATTTTTGAACCCTGGAACATCATTATTTGATGGCTAGATTCCAAATATGATTTCTCTACCCATACACACCCCTCCTCCCACCCCATCTCAACTATATTTTCTGGTAAAATCTACCACTTCCATTCTTAGAATACACTGTCAATGTTAAATAATTTTTTACATTGTTTGGTTTTAAGGATTTTGCTTCCTTTAAAATGAAATATATCTTCAAGTTGTTTTTTTAATCATTATCTTAATTTCCCTCCAAGTCCTGATTCTTGGAAATATTTTCTGACTGCACAACACCAAAAACAAAAATGCCACCAAAGTCTATTTACATGAGCCAGAAATCCTTAAATGAATTGGACGTGTTCATAATGTAGGAACAGAGTGTTTCCTGGCATTCGGTTAGAAAGATTAAATCAAATTAGCCTGGATAAGTCAACTGTTACAAGGACTGGAAATTGCTAAATTAAACTTTAACAAGAGTTACAAATGGTACTGTGCCTACTTGGAAATGAATAAGGTAATTAAGGGGTTCAGGGAAGGTAAGTCGGATTTTAATATTTTTATTCAGTGAAGAAGAAAATGAAGTAAAAGCCTATTAAATTATTTTTGTAGCTGATAATGCTTAGAGAAAATTGTTTTTTAAAAAAAACTAAGGTGAGAGAACATTTAAATGAACAAGAAGTAGTTTAAAAAGGAAACAGTGGCAACTCTAAAAATTGAGCATAAACTTTTGTTAGCAAAAACAAAGATGGGAACTAACATGCAAGAGAGCATCCCCATGGCAGAAGCAACAATGAAGTACAGTGCAAAGTAGCTGCCAACTCACAATTATTTGACAACTGTGATGCTCACGTACAGAATCATGGGTGAGAAAAATCAGACTCTTCTTGAACACATAGGGGAATACCTAGTATAAATATTATTTTTATATATTATGAAAAACTATCAAACATTTAATACCAATTGTCAAGGAAAATTGGAACTGCAACATTTAACATCTGCCCAGGACACCACAGCCTGCCCTCTTGAGCCAGACACTAGAGTACAGAGGTGCTGAGATGATAGGGCACAATGGCTGAGAATATGGGCTCTGATTCTGGGCTGCCTGGGTCTGAAGCTGGGCTCAATTACTCATTAATTATGCATAACCTCTATGATCCTCAGTTTCTTCTTCTGTAAATGGGGTGAGGATGATGATATCTATCCCATGGGGGTCTTGTGAAGATTAAATGAGTTAAACAATCTAAATCACTTAGAACCACCCCTGGAATATTCTAAGTATTATTTGTCTTTTCTTAACATGAAAAAAAAAATCCTCATTCAAAGTGAATACTGTGTGTTAGTAAAAATACCTACTCTGGCCAATGATCCTATAAATTGAGAGGAACAGAATTTCTAAGGTCCCTTGCACTCTGAAATGCTATAAGCCTATGCTTGTTAAAGAGATTTCTAGGGACTTCCCTGGCGGCCCAGTGGTTACGACTCCGCGCTTCCACTGCAGGGGGGCACGGGTTCAATCCTTGGTCAGGGAACTAAGATCCCGCATGCCGTGTGGTGTGGCCAAAAAAAAAAGAGAGAGAGAGATTTCTAGAATACAGAGGATAAGTCTGCTTTCTTAACATTTGGATACTGACATTTTGATTCCATGACATATCAACATATTTCATGACTCTATAAGGGCAAACTACTTACCATTCTTTTCTCTTTAACAAGAACAACAAAAATGTGCCTGAAACACCATTATCCCCATCCTTGAGCCCCGAATGGCTGCTCAGAAGGTTCCTATCTCCTTATGTGCATCTGCTCAGTTCTACCTCAGATGGCAGGGCCATTTGTGATGTGAATCATGAGGGATTCAGCCAGGTACAGGTGTCCACTCCACGGCTCTGCGTTTCCATCCTTGATACACCTGATCCTGGTGACTCAGTTCTAATAACTCCCACCTTATACCCACATGCTGCCTCACTGGCTGCCAGCACCACCTCCCACACTTATAGAGCAATTACTATAGGCCAGGCACTGTTTTTTTAAGTATTTTACATCTATTAACCCTTTTAATCCTACAACACCCCTATGAGTACAAACTATTATTACTCCCGTTTTACAGATGAAGAAACTCAGGAAAAGAGAAGCTAGATTTTCTCAATTTCACACAGCTGCTCAGTAGCAGAGCTGGGATTCAAATTTAACCCTACACTATACTGCCTCGGTAGTTAAGATGCAGGACCTTGGTCCCTGCTCCTGAGTTATTATTTTTCATGTATTTTTGGCTGTGTTAGGTGTTTGTGGCTGCGCATGGGCTTTCTCTCTAGTTGCAGCAAGCGGGGGCTACCCTTCATTGCGGTGCACGGGCTTCTCATTGCCAGTGGTTTCTCTTGTTGCAGAGCATGGGCTCTAGGCACGTGGGCTTCAGTAGTTGTGGCACACGGGCTCAGTAGTTGTGGCTTGCGGGCTCTAGAAAGCAGGCTCAGTAGTTGGGGTGCATGAGCTTAGCTGCTCTGTGGCATGTGGGATCTTCCCAGACCAGGGCTCGAACCTGTGTCCCCTGCATTGGCAGGTGGATTCTTAACCACCGTGCCACCAGGGAAGTCCCCCTGAGTTATTCTTATATTAACAAATCTTACTGTAATATTTATATAATGCTTCATAGTTTTAAATGACTTCACCTCCATGAACTTATCTGTTCATGTGACCACTATGTGAAATAGGATAAGTATGAGGAAACAAAGGCTCACAGAGAGATAAAGTGTAAAGGAGGTAGTGGCTGGTAGAATCAGAATTTAAACCTGGGTCTTTGGCTACCAAAGCCTATGTTCTTCCCATCACTCCCATGATTTTGTTCTGAAGGTTTAAAAAAAGAAGATACCCATAAAATAGGGACTTTCTGGGTATGGATTTTCTGATGGTGCTGGGGTCTAACCAAGACCTTGAATTCTAGATAACTCTCAGGGAGGAGAGGATGAGAAAATACAGAATAAAAGAAAAAATAACAGAAAAGGGAGATGCGAAAGGATAGATGCTAGATAGATTATCAAGAAAGAAATAAAAGGCCTTGGTAATGGCTTAGGTATTGAGAGCAAACGAAAAGTTAGACGCAAAACTGATTCCTAGGTTTCAAATGTGAGAAACCAGGAGATCATCAATGCCATTAACAGAAACATGGATGAAAGAGGAAGTGGTTTCACATAAAAGACAGTGAGTTTGGCTACAACCATGAAGAACATTTGGTGACAGTTGGACTTGGAAGTACAAGTGGGAAAATATACAGCTGATAGAAAAACCTAGAAATGGGTATCTTGGAGGCATCCCCTGGGAAGTGATAATTAAAACTATGAGTTGATGAGAAGTCACAGGCAAAGTAAAGAAGTAATACATTATGGTGCAAACGCTAAACTTTGGGGGAAACCATCACTTAGGGAAGAGAAGAGGAAGTAAGACAAAAGGGAAAGTGGTAGAAAAGTAGCTGAATAGATTGTATAGAGTCACAGATAACAAGGATGGAGAAAATTCAAGAAGTAGGAAGTGATCATGAATGTCACATAAAGCAAAGGAGTCAAACAGAACGAGGATTTGAATAAGTATACTTCACAGCACTTATCACAATTGTAATAAATTATTTGGGTAAATTGACATCTTTCCTAACTAGACTGGAGGTACTTAAAGGCAGACCTAGGTGTTTCCTACTGTAACTTCAGTGCCTACCAGTGCTCATGCACAGTTGTCACTAAATAAACAGTTACTGAATGGGTGAATCAATAGATGAATGAATGAATGCAACTAGATTTCCTAAAAGCACCACAAATGACCCTTGGAAGTACAGTATCAATAAAGCAATGGAGGTATATGTCATGTCATAGGGCAATTTAAAGAAAGTGTGATTTTAAAACAGAGAAAGTGGGTAGTAAAACAGTAGGGGCAGATTTTAGTAACCATTTCTTAGAGATGTGTTTTTGCTGAAAAGAGAGACAAACCAGATCAGGTGGATTTCCTATCCGGGTACACTATATATTTACCAGATTTTGTACCTCTAAAAGCTCTGCCTGACTTCCAGATGATCTTCAAGAACTTCCGGCAGCCACTACAGTTGCCAACTCTACAAGTGATGGAAGCAAGGGGACCTACCTGCTTTACTAGCACTATCGTGAGTAGAATCAGATGTCCATGGGTTAGGCATGATGGAAGATGGGAGAAAGCAGGGTAAAGAAACAGAGGTCAAAGGAAGTGATGGTGCTACCCACAAAAAGACATCACCAGGAATGGACCCAGGTTCAAGAGAAGTTAAAGTCCTGTGAATGTGTGTGAGGGTAAATGTGTGAGAGTGAGAGCATACACATGGGATGTGTAAGCAACAGACGGGATGTACAAAAACATTGCTACAAGTAAATTCTAAATAGAAAGGATTAAAGCTAAGTGTTTACATATGCTGGCAAGATAGTCATAACATACGCCATTGCATAATAAAGCTTAGGTAAAACAAACTGCTCATTTCACAAATTAAAGCTGCATTTCCTTTTCATTTTCTTAACATACTAAATGATTATAAGAAAATTATTTCAACAGAAATACTAGATGTGCCTCCAGGACACAAAGAAGTAGAAATAACTATTTTATTAATATTATTTTATTCCCTAAACCTATGAGAAGACTTTATCAAACCTGAATAAGTTGAATGACAACACAGCTAATTCCCAAAGCCTGGCAGAGCATTTCAGAAATCCTAAGTACATAGAATAAATATGATTTGACAACAAAAAGACATCTTCTCACCTTTTCCCTTATCTGTTTCCCTGATATAAGTTGTCCATATGTAACTACATATGTATATGTGTGTACGTGTATTTATATACTCAGGGATGTAGGGATCTATTTAAGAATTTCACTAGTGTCCAACTGAATGTCTTCATGCACTTAAGCCATGGGGTTTAAATTATAACAGTCTTGTGTTTAAGCTGTTGTCTAAACAACATATAAACAGTTTATTATAAGTGAAAAAATTAAACACTCAATTCCTATGCTTAAAAGACATTTTAAGGAGGCCAAGATTTAAGCAGTATTTTAAATATATTATCATATATAAGTAATATTTTCTACTCGTGACTGAATGCTTTAATAGATACCTCCTTTGTTCTCCAAATGGTCTGATACGCAAGATGTATTTTTCACTTAAATGAGGAAGACAGCATTGGTAATTAAAACAATCTATATTAAAGAGAAATCTTTTAAAACCTGACTCATCTCTCTAGTGTACTATATTCACATTCACAGTCAGTATCTCATCTTCCTGTTGCGTTAAAAACATCATATTCATGTTGAAATTATTCCAGGGCTTTCCAACTTTAGCAATCCTTCTACTAAAATATATATCCAGGGCTTCCCTGGCGGTGCAGTGGTTGAGAGTCCGCCTGCCGATGCAGGGGACACAGGTTCGTGCCCTGGTCCGGGAAGATCCCACATGCCGCGGAGCGGCTGGGCCCGTGAGCCATGGCCGCTGAGCCTATGCGTCGGGAGCCTGTGCTCCACAACGGGAGAGGCCACAACAGTGAGAGGCCCGTGTACCGCAAAAAAAATAATAGTAATAAAAAAATAATAAATAAATAAATAAAATATATATCCATACTAGATATTTAAACATATCAAGAATAGGACTGAGTGCAAAAAACAATTCAACAGTGCTAAATAAAGACTGACTTTTCTAACAAATGAAAGAAATTCAGAGCAAAATGACTGCTATTTTACACATAGAGGTGTGACAGGTTTTTGGCAAAGTGACACAGTACTTCTGCTATGAACTTTATTTCTTTATGTCATTAGGATACATAATTGTTCCTATGTTCAGTGGGATCCAGTGCCATATTTCAATGTGTAGATTAAATTAAGTGCTAATAACAAGAAGGTACCTATATTTCCCTCCTCAATCCATCAAACTTATATAGCAGCCCGATGGCCAAAATGTTCCTTCTGTACATATTCCTTTCTTTCTCCTTTTAATCAAATGGTGAAAGGAGTCTTTCATTTCCTGACAAGCAAACCCCACCCCACAAACACACAAAAATCAAAAAAGCAGATGTCACACTGAAGACCCCTAGACACATTATTCTTACCTCAATCTGATGGCTAGAACATTTTTGTAGGCTCACTTTTCTTTCAGACACACAAACTGTAGAATGCTGGACTACTTGATGCTCCTGGAGTGCTAGGAGCAGAAACTTGAAAAACCAGCCTCTTGTGTTCCCACAAACTATTTACACAGTGAACACACCCAGTAGCACACAGTAATGTTTACTTGTGCTGGACAGCTATTCCGAAGAAGCAGGTGGTATCTCTACTTTCAAAAAGGAATGCCTCTGTTGATCAACAGGGGAAAGGTAATAGCTGTTTTATCCTCTAAAGCACATTTAGGAAGATCTTTGATATGAGTTACTGTTTAAATCAATGTTTTAAAGATGACTCATTCTTTTAATATTCTATTCCCCCAAAACACATATTATTAAAGGATCTGGGAAAAAATATATATCTAATGGTAACAGCCAACACATAGATGCCAGGTACTATTCCGAGTGCTTTACGTATATCATTTCTCACAATTTCCAAAACTTATTAGGTATGAACTATTATTATCCCCATAATACAGATGAGGAAACTAAGAAATTTGCCCACGGTTACCCAATTAGTAAATGGTACAGCCACAAGTTAAATCCAGGCACTTCAGCACCACAGTTCATGTATCTAACCATGACACTGCACTGTGTACTTATGACTTTTAGAAGATAATTATAACAGGATGTAGCTGCTCAGCTAAATATTAGATAATGAGTGAAGTTTTCTTAGTACTTATACTACATCATAAGTTGAAGTAAGTGAAAAATTTGGAAGATTATTTCCCCAAGATGAGTATTCATTTATATTATCATAGCAGGCCTCTTTATAGCTGCAGTGGCCCTTTGGGGTCCTGGGGAATTAAAAACAACAAAAAACAAAAAAACAGGAGTCTAGCTTAAAGTACCAATAAAATGATTACTTCCGTAAGTTCAAAGAGTCATACAGGAGAAGCCAATACAATACCTTTAAAAAGTCTCAAGGATAAGTGTTTTGTTCTGTTTTTCAGATTAGATAATTCCTACTAATCCGTCTTCAATTTCACTGACTCTTTCTTCAACCATGTAAAAGCTGATGTTGAGCCCATCTGGTATGTTTTATTTTGGTGATTGTAAGTTCTAAATTTCTATTTGGTTATTTACACTTTCCATTTGTCTGTTAAAATTCCCTATCTGTTCATTCATTAAGACCGTATTTATTTCATTCATTGAACATACAGTAAGTCCCCTACATACGAACGAGTTCCATTCTGAGAGCGTGTTCATAAGTCCAATTTGTTCATAAGCCCAAGAAAGTTAGCCTAGGTACCCAACTAACACAATGGATGATGTAGTACTGTACTGTGATAGGTTTATAATACTTTTCACACAAATACATAAAAAACAGACACAAAAAATAAAGAAAACATTTTTAATCTTACAGTACAGTACCTTGAAAACTACAATAGTACAGTACAACAGCTGGCATACAGGGGCTGGCATCGAGTGAACAGGCAAGAAGAGTTACTGACTGGAGGAAGGAGAGGAGGTGGGAGATGGTAGAGCTGAAGGATCGTCAGCAACAGGAGACGGAGGGCAAGTTGCAATTTCACTCACACCTGATGTGGATGGAACGCATGTTCGCATTTTTGAAAGTTCGCAACTTGAAGGTTCGTATGTAGGGGACTTACTATATTCTTTAGTTCTTTGACTATAGAATAGTTGTTTTAACGTCTTTGTCTAAAAAGTCCAACAATGGGCCATCTTGGGGCTTTTTTCTGTTGACTTCTTTTTCTTGACTACTAACAGGCCATATTTTCCTGTTTTCTGTATGTTGAATATTTTTATTGTATATTGAACAATGTGGATGATATGTTTAGAAACTCTGGGTTCTGAAGAGTGTTGATGTTTGTTCTAACAGGTAGTTCAATACATTTGGTCTGGGCTTCCCTGGTGGCGCAGTGGTTGAGAGTCCGCCTGCCGATGCAGAGGACACGGGTTTGTGCCCAGGTCTGGGAAGATCCCACATGCCACGGAGCAGCTGGGCCCGTGAGCCATGGCCGCTGAGCCTGCGCGTCCGGAGCCTGGGCTCCGCAACCGGAGAGGCCACAACAGTGAGAGGTCCGCGAAACGCAAAAAAAAAAAAACAAAAACAAAAACCCAAAAAACATTTGGTCTTATGCTTTGTTAAAGTAGATATGCAGAAAGTCTAAGGTATTTCCTAAGCCTGATTACTTTTGAGGAATCAGCCTCCAAATACTATCTCTTTCTACAGATTTTGTAAGGGTTGGGTTTTAGGATTTTTAAGGGTGAATCTATTATAGGCCTTACACTGGAGCATAATGTTTACTCCCAAGGCTTCTGGTTTCTCAGCTGGATACCCAGCATATTATTATCAAGGTATTATCAACGACTCATCACTCTTGTTGCCTGGATCTCCAATACCCCCCAGCATGGATCAACTGGTAATATCTCTCTTCCTCTCTTAATCCTGTACCCACTGGTCAGTCTCAGGTGGTCTTGCCCTGTGAATATGCAGCCCAGTCCTCAGCCAAAGACTCTTGGTAAACCTCCAAATGAACTTTTGAAGACCTTCCTTTATATAGCTCCCTCTTCTCTGATGGCCTGTCTTGCAAATTCTAGCTTCTTTAGGTCTACTGAATTCTGATTTCTACCTCATCAGCCCAGCAATACCACTGTGCTTTGCCTAGATTCCAGCTCACTGTGCCATTGGGATATTTTCCCCAGGCAGAGAACTGGAGCAATGATTGACCTACCTTGTGTGCTTCCTTTCTCTCTGGAATCACAACATTGTGCTGCCCATTGTACAATGCTCAAAAACAGTCAGCTCATATATTTTGCCCATTTTTGTGATTCTTTTTGGCAGAACAGCTACTCCAGTACCAGTTACTCCATCATAGTCAGAGTGAGTCTCCCAAGGAGATTCATCTTTGATCAAATTTAAGTTGTCATAAGAAACCTACGTGTTCTGTTTAGTCTTAACACAGTCTTGCACAATTTTACGCCATCTCAAAACATAATTACATGCATCATATGACAGGAAGGTGGCAGGAAACAACTTCAAGGGAGATGGGATAAATTAACTGGCTGCTGCATCCTTTATCCTCACCTGGCATCTTAGTTTGGGTTCCATTAGAAGCAGATGCTGAGACATGGATTCAAGTAAAAGTACTTTATTTGGGAGGTATCTTAGTTTCCTATGGCTTCTGTAACAAATTATCACAATCTTGGTGGCTTAAAAAAACACACACAATCATTGTCTTACAGTTCTAGAGGTCAGAAGTCTGAAATCACTTTTATTGGGCTAAACTCGGGTATTGGCAGGGCCACACTCCCTCCAGAGGCTCTAGGGGAGAATTTGTTTCCTTGCCTTTTCCAGCTCCTAGAGATGCACTCCTTGTATTCCTTGCCTGTGGCCCATTCTACCATCTTCAAAGCCAATAGTATAGCATCTTGCTTCGGTGGTCACAGTGCCTTCTTCTCTGTCAAATCTCTCCCTCAACCATCCTCTTATAAGGACACTTACAATTACACTAAGGGCCCATCCATAAAATCTAGGATATTCTCCCCATCTCAAAATTCTCCACTTAATCTTATTTGCAAAATCTCTTTTGCCATATAAGGTAAACTTTACAGGTTTATGGATTAGAACCTAGATATATTTTGGGGTCATTATCCAGTCTACCTAAGTCCACACTCTGGCCCCTAGAGATTCACGTCCATCCCACATGCAAGATACATTCACCCCACCCTTCGACTCCAAAAGTCTCAAACTACTTCAGAACTAACTCAAAGTCTAAAATCTCATCATCTAGATAAGGTATGAGTGAGATTCTCAGGCAAAATTCTGCTCCATTTGTGGACTTGTGAAACTAGAAAACAAGTGGTCTACTCTCAAAATACAATGGTGGGACAGGCATAGGATTATAGTTATGCATATTCTGATTGCAAAAGAGAGAAAAAGGAAAGAATCACTAGCCCCAAGCGATTTCAAAATCCAGCCAGAAAGTTCCATGAAGTTTCAAGGCCTGAAAATATTCCTCTATGGCTTGAAGCTCTGCCCTTGGCCTGTGGTTCAACGCTTTGGGACACAGTCTCCATCCTAGGGCCCGTGGCTCTGACCTCTGGGCACATTTTAATATTACTGAACAATATTCTTGTGTCTGTTCTTTGTATTGTTTTAAATGGTTATAACATCTGCTGGTTCTCTCAGGACTCAAGTAAAATCTCTTAACATGTGTTCATTTCACATCCGTATGAACATGATTTTATTTTGTTCTAAAAATTATCTTTTAGACAAATTTAATATAAAGAAATCAATTGCATTTCTATATACTAACAACAAAGTATCAGAAAGAGAAATTAAGGAAACAATCCCATTTACTATCACATCAAAAAGAATAAAATACCTAGGAATAAGCTTATGTAAGGAGGTCAAAGACCTATACTTCAAAAACCTTAAGATGCTGATGAAAGAAATTGAAGATGACACAAACAGGTGGAAAGATATACCATGTTCTTGGATTGGAAGAATCAATATTGTTCAAATGACCATGATACCCAAGGCAATCTACAGATGTAATGCAATCTCTATCAAATTACCAATGGCATTTTTCACAAAACTAGAAAAAATAATTTCAAAATTTGTATGGAAACACAAAAGACCCCGGATAGCCAAAACAATCTTGAGAAAGAAGAACGGAACTGCAGGAATCAGATTCCCTAACTTCAGACAATATTACAAAGCTACAGTCATCAAAACAGTATGGCACTGGCATAAAAACAGACATATGGAACATGACAGACAGCCCAGAAATAAACGCACACTTACCAATTAATCTCTGACAAAGAGGCAAAAATATACAATGGAGAAAAGACAGTCTTTGAGGTCTTCTACAACCTTTTGTTAGTTGTACATTACTGATAAACATATAAGATACCCTATATAGTAGAGATTAAATTGTCCCCTTCTCATGATGTAATGAAACCAGTTTTGCTTGCATGTACACATTCATTTAAATATTCTTTTTTTTTTTTGTGGTACGCGGGCCTCTCACTGTTGTGGCCTCTCCCGTTGCGGAGCACAGGCTCCGGATGTGCAGGCTCAGCAGCCATAGCTCACGGGCCTGGACAGTCCGCAGCATGTGGGATCTTCCCAGACCGGGGCACGAACCCGTGTCCCCTGCATCAGCAGGCGGACTCTCAACCACTGGCCACCAGGGAAGCCCTCAAACTTTTATGGTCAGCAAATGTTCTTAAAATCCTCAGACCCAGATAAAACATTACTTCCTCTTTGAAGCTTCTTCTCACATTTTTAGACAAACTTTTTCTTGTATTTGGTCTCCAATGTCCCTCTCTAGAAAATTATACACTAATGTTAGTTACCATTTCCACAGGGAGGGACTATGGGGCACTTATATTTTCCTGTTTATACTTGTCTATATTCCATAACTGTTTACATGAAACATGTATTACTTTTGTAATGAGAAACAATAAACGTCCCTTAGAAAAAGAAAAGGAAATCATGTTCAATTGGGCTTCGCAGAGGAACTTTAATTTTTAGGATATGGTATGTAACCACTGATACTCAAGATGACCTAGAAAAAGGCAAAGTCTGCAACTACTGTGGTGCATTTCTCAAAGGATGGGGTGGCTCTAGGCCATGACATTTCAAAACACATGAAACAACTCCTGGTCTCCTTCCCACCCCCTGTCCCTCCTCTCATATCTCCTATTTTTGTTTTCATTGTTTCCCCAGCTGTACAACCAGCTCTCATCCTGGAGCAGCCTCTCTCACTCACTACCATGTTCATTGAGTACCAGTCTCAACTCTTCCTCAGAAACGTTCCTCAAACCATCCTGATTTTCACTGGCACAGTCAGGTCATTTCTTTTTGCCTGGCGATTTGTCACCGGCTCCTGCAGGTTCCTCTGGTCTAGCCTCATCCTTTTCCAAGTTATCTTCTCACTGTTCCTGTTTTTTCTTCCCCCGCAAATCTAACAGCTTTTAAGCCTCACCCCACTCCCTTCTCCTTCTGTCCCACAAGTGGGCAAGCTTATAAGAAAGTCTGGGTGCTTCGTCGTTGGGTGCTAGTTCCCCATGTGTAGGAACCTTTATGCTGACCCCACTCCCTCCCTAACCACCATAAAACCCCGAGCCAGCCTTCTTGCCCTGCTCACTCTCTCAATCCATTTTAGGACCTACTTGGGAGTTAGCCTGTTCTGCCCAGAAAGCCTCATTACATGAGTGATGCATCTTTTCATACCCTCTTGGCGGGGGTGTGTGTCTTGGGGTGGGGGGGAGAGGGAGGGGGGGAGAGGGAGGGGGGGAGAGGGAGGGGGAGGGGAGAGGGAGGGGGAGGGAGGGGAGGGAGAGAGGGAGGGAGAGAGGGAGGGAGATCACTGATCTCCACTTTGTAGCCAAGTTTGGGGTAGGAGTCCATCTTGTATCTTAAAGGTGGCCACAGAAGTGTCCCCCTACTGTTCAGTCCCTGCTGCCCTGCAAAGTAGAGTACAAAGCTCTCAGCACATCCCATAGGGCTCTCTGCCATCTCTCCCCAGCCCACCCCTCTAGCCTCTTCTGCCCATCTCCTCCTCCACACACAAACCTATGCTTATCTATTTCCAGAATATTCCATGGCCTACCGTGATCTCTGATTTTCATCTGCTTTTCCCTGTGCCTGGAATGTCCTTCCTACTTCCACTTCCCCCTTCCTTTCCCAACTCCCAAGCTACCTTCTTTCTCCCCGATGTCTACAAAATGTTTTCCCTATCCCCTAAGACCAAGTAAAAACGTGATGTCCTCTTAAAGTCTCCACTAACTTCTCTAAATGGAGATTTTCTCTTCTATTCCCAGTCTATGATGGCACTTCAATCACTATTCTTGCTTGCTTACAGGTCTCTCTTCCCCTGCAAGGCTCTGAACTTTTTGATGGCAGAAATCTTCTTTTCTTCACTTAATATGCTTTGTCTCTAGCACACGCTTATGAATATCATCAGTGCTGAAAAATACTGTGTGAAAAAATTAAAATGAACAAAACAAAACAAAAAAACCAAAATATTGACTGAGTGAATAAGCAGTGATTTTTTTCAAAATAAAGTGGAAATCTTGTTAAGAATGAAAGAATGTTGGTAAACAAAATATGTCGAGCTCTTTGAGATATAGCAAGAACTAGAATTTTTCTATACGTGTCTCTAGTGTTATATGCAAATAACTGTTAAGACATTGTTGCGTGACTAATGAAGAAACTGTAAAATAGTTACGATCTAGCCACTAAAGACCTTTATTTTGGGGGAGTAGCAAGGTGAGATGAGTTATTTATCATTCCCAGATCATAAACATTTCATCGCTACTGAGTTACCTTCCTTGAGGCCTAAATGATGTTTCTCTGTTAAATTTAATAGCCATAGAAGAAGCAATGTGACTGCTATGGCTCAATAATCATGAGATAATTAGTTAACAAAATGAAATTGACTCTTGTGGCTCATTCTCCCCTCTCATAAAAACAAATTTGGAAACTAATGGGTTCAGTGCTTTCTTCCATTTTGGCCAGTTTGCTTATGGAAGAGTTAAGAAAATCTTCTCACCGTGATGATGGCAACTATCTCCATCTTTCCTTGAAACCACTTTAAGTCCATAGTTGCTAACTTCCTCTAAGAAAATGATAAGCTTATCATGACAAGAGGGACAGTTAGCACATTGGATCACATTTCATTGTCACTCAAAAAATATTGAGCATCTACTATGAAACCTCTATCACAGCACTCAATCCACTGTTCCCTGCTTCTCTCTCTACAAGTTCCTGTCCCCCTGCAAGTCTCTGAGCTTTTGACAGCAGGGGTCATCCTATTTTCACATAATACCCACTACTATGTACTGGGTTGGCACATGGATCCAGCGCTGAAGGAGATATGGCCTCATTACCTTGTGGAACTTACTGATACCTAAAGACTGCAAACCCTGAAAGCAATGGAATGATACAGATATAAATTTCTATACTGAGGTTTGCAAAATCAACAGCCTAAATACATAAGAAAAAAACCAAGCTTGAGAGTACTTCATCTGAAAAGACATGAGCTACTGCTCTTGTAGTCCAAAAGCTCAGTGAGATGTGCTCATAGGTTTATGCAGTTGCTAAGGAAAATAATAAAAGTCAAATACCTGACGGCTTTCACAGCCTCTATACATGACCCACTGTTATGGCCATGGGAGGACTGATACAGTGATAAATCCATGGACTCCAACCTTCAGCAAGTTTTCAAGCCTGCATGGCAATCGCGGCAATCAATCGCACGTTCCCTAGTTGGTTCCTTTGCCCATTCTCACCAGTATCATTTTTGAACTTCCATTCCTCTCTTCAAACCTTGCTTTCCCTCACTTCCTACCCCATCATACCAGATGTTGTCAGCTCCTGCAAATAACCCCTCAGCCCCCACCATTTCCAGTTTGTGCCGGCTTCACCCTACTGCAGCTCTCAGGAGATAGATGGCAGTTGGAGGACAAATGTTTCAGTTCTCTTGCCCGTAGGATGGGATAATCCTGATGCATGTTCTGCACTGTTTCTTAGCTTTTCCCAGAAGGACTGAGTCCCAGTTGCCCACGGCAGAAACCTATTCCATAACACACATTTTATCGGCTTACTTCTCTTCCCTATCTTGATTCCTTAACTAAAACTAAAGGTGATTCTTGGAATGAACTTCCAAATAAACACTTGCACACAAACCTTGTCTCAGGGTCAGCCTCTGAGGGTACAAAGCTAAGGCACTTCCTTTCAGCAAAAGTACTCACTTACTCTACAGAGAGAGAATAGACTCCACCCCAGTCTCAGGCACAGGTGGTCTTATGACCCTGGAGCTCCAGTTACAAACTTAACCTAATCCACACTCATACTTCCCTCCCACCTTTTAACTTCAGTGGAAGAGTTGTAGATTCTTTCCCTCAAGATTAATCGCCTGATTCATTATCTACATTCATTAGTCTTCAAGCATAAAAAAATCCCACAGTTTATTTTGAAGTAATTTCAGACTTATAGAATTTTGGTTTTTTTTTTGTTTTTTTTTTTGCGGTATGCGGGCCTCTCACTGTTGTGGCCTCTCCCGTTGTGGAGCACAGGCTCCGGACGCACAGGCTCAGCGGTCATGGCTCACGGGCCCAGCCGCTCTGCGGCATGTGGGATCCTCCTGAACCAGGACACGAACCCATGTCCCCTGCATCGGCAGGCGGACTCTCAACCACTGCGCCACCAGGGAAGCCCGAATTTTCTTTTTAAGTACAAATAATTCCCAGATACCTTTCAACCAGGTCTCCAAAATGTTAACATTTTACCATGCCTGCTTCATCATACCCTCACTGTTTTGTTTTGTTTGCTTAATAGTGGTTCTCAAACTGTGACAAAGGACCTTTTAAAAAACTATCCGGGCTTCCCTGGTGGCGCAGTGGTTGAGAGTCCGCCTGCCGATGCAGAGGACACAGGTTCGTGCCCCAGTCCGGGAAGATCCCACATGCCGCGGAGCGGCTGGGCCCGTGAGCCATGGCCGCTGAGCCTGCGTGTCCAGAGACTGTGCTCCGCAACGGGAGAGTCCACAACAGTGAGAGGCCCGCGTACAGCCAAAAAAAAATAATAATAATAAAATAAATAAATAAATAAATAAATAAAAAACTATCCAATCCACTGAGGACCAATTTTTTGTCTTATGCTTTTATAAAACATAATAAAAGTGAATCACTGCAAAAGCAGAAATGACCAAAGAAGGATATACAAAGTATAAGCTCCTAGTTTTTAAATATTTATATTCAATAGGTATCAAATGACTGTGTCAAAAAACTATTAAAATTTCTAAATGTTTATTTTTCATTTCCATATTTATTGTGTCTCAGACCAGTAACTCAGAGTTCATGGACTGGCATGGGTCTGCCAACCATAATAAGCAGCATTACTGTAGATAACAAAATCTACTGTCAAGGTTCTCACTCTCCAACCATGACATTTCAACCTCCCCCTCCACCACAATAGCCTTTTCTTTCATAAGCATGCTCAAATATTTTCCTTCTTAAAACAACAACATGGACAACTCACAGTACCATCTCCAGGTACCACCTTATCTTTTTATCCTTATGAAAAAAGATTTTCATGTCCTATCACTGCATCTTGTATTTACTATTTGGTGCCTTTTTTTAACTACATTTTTTTTTTTTTTTCTTTTTGTGGTACGCGGGCCTCTCACTGTTGTGGCCTCTCCCGCTGCGGAGCACAGGCTCCGGACGCGCAGGCCCAGCGGCCATGGCTCACGGGCCCAGCCGCTCCGCGGCATATGGGATCCTCCCAGACCGGGGCACGAACCCGTATCCCCTGCATCGGCAGGCGGACTCTCAACCACTGCGCCACCAGGGAGGCCCTTTGGTGCCTTTTAATGTCTCCACCAGTTCAGAAAACTGCTTCTGCCATGGACCCAGTAACCTTCCAGTTACTAAGTCCATGAAATACATGGAGATCTCCAGCCTGTGAGAAGTGGGCCACTCCCTCCCTTTCCTCAACCCTTCTTCTCCCTCAATTTTTGGGACATGATCTTCTCTGCATTTCCTCTTACATACATACATACATCTTTTCTCAGTACTTCTCAGTTTCCTTTCAAGGATTCTCTCCCCATAGATCTCTATTTTCATTCATTTTGAACAAACACTTCCATTCACATGTTTCAGTAAACACCTTTTACTGATGATTCCAAAATATATATATCTGGAGTCCAGACCTGTCTTGGAGCTACCAATGTTTGTCCCACCACTTGGCCCAAACTAACCTCATTCTAACTCTGCCACCTGGTAAAGTCACTTTATTCATGTTCCTTAATTTTCTCTAATTTTCAGTTTTTGTATCTATAAAATGGGAATAATATCTGACTCAGAGGACTGTTGTACAGATTAAATGATACAATGCACATCGGAACATATAGCAGTGCCTGACCACGGTAAGTCCTCAATACACATTAGATATTATCATTAACTACTTCCTCCTAGATTTTCTTCTCATATCAGTCCCTTATCATATTGAATGTGGGTAATGCCTTATCAGATTATTTTCCCTCCCTCCCTTCCTTTCATCCTTTGACAAATATTCGCTTAGTGCCTGCTATATGCTAGGTACTATGTAAGGTGCTAGAGATAAAACACTGACTAAGAAAGACAGTTCCAAGCAACCTAAATGTCCATCGACAGATGAATGGATAAAGAAGGTGTGTGTGTGTGTGTGCACGCGTGCACGTGTATATACATATATATATATATACACACTATATTCCATATGTAGTGTAATACTCTCTCTATATATATGCATATATATGTATATATACATATATATATATAAAATAATGGAATACTACTCAGCCATAAAAAGAACAAAACTTTGCAATTTGCAGCAACATGGATGGACCTAGAGGTTATCAAACTAAGTGAAGTAAGTCAGACAGAGAAAGACAAATATCGTATGATATCACTTATATGTGGAATCTAAAATATGAGACAAATGAACTTATTTACAGAACAGAAACAGACTCACAGACAGAGAAAACAAACTTACGGTTACCAAAGGGGAAATGGAGGAGAGAGATAAATTAGGAATTTGGGATTTAAAATAGACACACTACTATATATAAAATAACCAACAAGGTCCTACTGTATAGCACAGGGAACTCTACTCAATATTCTTTAACAACCTGTAAGGGAAAAGAATCTGAAAAAGAATAGATAGATATATACAGATATAACTGAATCGCTGTGTTGTACACCTGAAACTACCATGATATTGTAAATCAACTATACTTCAAAAAAAAAAAGTCCCCACCCCCATTAAGTTTATACTCTAGTGGTAATACAGATGTTAGTTAATTCACTACAGTACAGGAACTTGGGTGTCATCTTCTTCTCTCCCCTTACCCTTGTCCCATGTGTTCTGACTTCCATCAGTGATGAAACCCTTTCCATTTTTTTCTCCTTATCTCTGAAGTCTATTCCTTCCTCGAGCTCTGTGCTGTCCAATACAGTAGCCACTAGCCACATGTAGACATTTAAATTTAGATTTACAGTAAATAAAATAATTAAAAATTCAATTCCTTTGTCTCACTGGACGCATTTCAAGAACTTAGTAGAAACATGCAGCCAGTGGCTACCACATCAGACAGAGCAGCTCTAGAACATTACCATCATACCAGAGAACTCGACTGGACATCACTGTTCTAGCTTCAATGCCCTAAAGCAGAGCCTTACCATCTCTTTCCAAGATTACTAAAACAGCCTAGGTATCAGTCTTTCAGCCTTCATCCTATCCCCTCAATCTATGCTCCACTTGTTTCCCAGAGTGATTTCCAGAACGCAAATATAACCATGTTACTCCCCTGCTAGCAATTCTTTAATACTCCTCCACTGTTTGTGAGTCAAAAGCTTTGTAGCCTGACTAATAATACCCTGCATTATCTGGCCTCAGCCTAACTCTCAGTCCTAATCTTTTGCAATTACCTCTACAGCTCAAGTCACAGCAACCTACAATAGCCAAAACAGTTTAAAAGAGAAGAACAAATTGGAGGGCATATATTACCTGACTTTAAATCTTATTATAAAGCTATAGTAATAAAGACAGTATAGTATTGGTGAAATGATAGACACACAGAATTAACAAAATGAAAGGTCCAGAAGTAGACCCAAAATATATGGTCAGTTGATTTTCAATAAAGTCACCAAGAAAATTCAATGGAGAAATGATAATCTTTTCAACAAATGGTGCTTGCACAATTGGATATCCATATGGGAAAAATGAACCTCAGCCCTTACTTATAATTAATTAATTAACATCTTATCATATTATAGTGTGTGGGCATATATATATCATATATAATATAAAGTAATATATGTACATACTAATATAATACACATAATTATAGTATTATAATTATATATTTATTATAATATTAATATGAAATGTATATTAGTTATTAGTTTCTGCTTTATAACAAAGTGAATCAGTCATACATATAAATCTGTTCCCACATCCCTGTATATTAGTTTTGATTATATTATATATGATACATACACACATATATTAGTTTAGATCATATTACGTATGATATATATAATAATGTACTGTGATATATATAATATATAATAATAGTAATATATGACATCTACATATGATGTACCATAAATTAGAAATGGATCACAGACTGAAACATGAAAGCTAAAACTAGAAAACTTCTAGAAGAAAATAGGAGAAAATTTTTGTGATGTTGGTTTAGAGAAAGACTTATTAGTAAGACACCAAAAGCATGAACCATTAAAAAAAAAGGATAAATTGGACTTTATCAAAATTAAAAGACACCATTAAGAAAATTAAAAGGTAAGCCAAGGAACAGGAGAAAATACAACATACATATGTCTGACAAAGAACTTGTATCTAGAATATACAAAACTATGTTATGCTTCAAAAATCAACCCAATTAAAAATGGGCAAAAGACTTTAACAGGGGGCTTCCCTGGTGGCGCAGTGGTTGGGAATCTGCCTGCCAGTGCAGGGGACACAGGTTCGTGCCCCGGTCCGGGAAGATCCCACATGCCGTGGAGCAACTAGGCCCATGAGTCACAATTACTGAGCCTGTGCGTCTGGAGCCTGTGCTCCACAACAGGAAGAGGCTGCGATAGTGAGAGGCCCGCGCACCGCGATGAAGAGTGGCCCCCGCTCGCCGCAACTGGAGAAGGCCTTTGCACAGAAACGAAGACCCAACACAGCCAAAAATAAATAAATAAATTTATTTTAAAAAAAAAAAAAGACTTTAACAGGAACTTCATAAAAGAAGATAACATAATTGGCCAGTAAGCACATGAAAAGATATCCAACATCTCTAAAATATATCTGGAATTTTAGGGAAATGCAAATTAAAATACGAGATACCAGTACATGAACACTAGGATGACTAAAATAAAAAGACAACAGCAACAACAATATCACGTGTTAGAGAGGATGTGGAAATACTAGAACTCTTATACATAACGGTAGGAAAGTAAAATGGTAAAACCACTTTGAAAAACTTTTGTCAGCTTTGTTAAAAGCTAGACATTTACCAAACTGCCCAGCCATTCCACTCCTAGGCATTTCCCAAGAAACATGAAAATATATGACCCCCAAAAAACTTGTACATGAATGTTCGTACAAGATTTTATTCATAATTGCCCTAAACTGAAAACAATGTGAATATCCATCAACAAGTGAAGGATAAACAAAATGCGGAATATCCATACATGAAATACCACTCAGCAATAAAAGGGAACAAATTACTCACAGACACAACAGTATGAATAAATCTCAAAATCAGTGAAAGAAGCCAGACACAAAATTGTACATGCTGTATGATTCTATTTACATAAAATTCTAGAAAGTGCAAACTAATCCATAGAGACAGAAAGCAAATAATTGTTGTGCTGGTGCCAGGGGTGGAGGGAGGGATTGACTGCAAGGGGCCCTAGGAAACTGGAAATATTCTGTAAATTCATTGTGGCAGTGGTTTCATGGGTGTATACACGGATCAAACCTTATTGAATTTCCTTATGTTGAAGCCCTAGTACCCAATATGATACTATTTGGAGATGAGGCCTTTGGGAGGTAATTAGAATTAGGTCATGAGGGTAGGGCCCTCATGATGGGGTTAGTGCCCTAATAAAAAGATACACCGAAGAGCTTGCTGAGTCTCTCGCTCTCCATCCACCATGTGAGGACACAATGAGAAGGCTGCCATCAGCAAGCTGATCTCAGACTTCCAGCCTCCAGAACTATGAGAAATAAATTTCTGTTGTTTAAGCCACCCAGTCTATGGTAACTTGTTATAGAGGCGCAATCTGACTAATATGTCATTCATAATCAGTGGAATGCAAATTAAAATGCCAGTGAAGTACAATTTAATTTCATACCCATCAGATTAGTAAACATTTAAAGGTTTTTATAAAGATAGTAATGAGACAAACTCCTAAAAAGCCATGGGTCAATGTCTTTAAATGTTGAAGATCTTCACCCCCTATGACCCAGGAATTTTACTCTGTAATAAACTATCTAGAGAAACTCCTGCACACAGGCACAAGAACTATGATAAATATGTTTGCTACCACACTGTATGATGTGGCAAAATATCTGAAACAACACAATAGTTAATTCTTCAGAAATAATGATTAAACGGTGCTATGTTTATACCGTGAAATTTTATGTAGCAATGAAAATGAATAAACTCTTCAAACCCTTCCCCCTCAGTGGAGAACCATCTCCAGAGACCAGTGATGGCCACTTTCATTTACTACTCATTTCTTCACATTTATCCTTAGTGCTATATATTTTTAGGAAAGTATGTGGGAAAGATTTCCACACTCAGAATCAAAGGAATTTCTTTTTTTTTTTTTTTTTTTTTTTTTTTTTGTGGTACGCGGGCCTCTCACTGTTGTGGCCTCTCCCGTTGCGGAGCACAGGCTCCGGACGCGCAGGCTCAGCGGCCATGGCTCACGGGCCCAGCCGCTCCGTGGCATGTGGGATCCTCCCGGACCAGGGCACGAACCCGCGTCCCCTGCATCGGCAGGCGGACTCTCAACCACTGCGCCACCAGGGAAGCCCAGGAATTTCATTTTAATTACGACCTGCCCTACCTATGAATTTCTTGGCCACGGACAATTTATTAAATTATTCTGAGTCCATGGCCTTATAGTGACCACAAGATTTTCTGTTATCTGTAAGTGATGAAAAAAAGTTTTGAAGCCTGGTCACATTTCATCCTGGACAAGAAAAAGAACTATTTCCATTAAATTTAGTGGGATAGTGATAGAGAAAAATAAATTGGCTTTAATGATTACAATCTGAACCCCATTTGATCAATGTCCTCATTACCAATACATTTTCAATCCAAGTATCATGAAAATATAAAGGGCAATGCTATATTATTTTTCTTGTTGAAATCCTATGAAAGAGGTTGAGTCAGTATGGTTTTATTCAAAAGAGAATATGCACCACAATGTGAATATATGTAACATTACCAAATTGTACACTTAAAATGGTTAAGATGGTAAATTTTATGTTATGTATTTCATACCACAATGTAAAACAAAAACCAGCGAACTATACACTAAAATATGTGCATGATATTATACATAAATTTCATCACAATAAAGTAAATTTTTTAAAGCCTATCAAATTGTATACTTTAAATGGATGCACGTTATTGTACATAAATTATATCTCAATAAAGTTGAAAAATTTTAAAGAAGTCATACCGAATCCTTTCTTGTTGCTTAAACATGGCATGTTCTCTCTCATCTCGGTGCCATAATAAGTAGTGTTCCTTCTCTTTAGAAGGTACCCTGTTCCTCACCCCGATTATCCAACTTTGCCTGCTAACTCTTCCTCTGTCTTTTGATATTAGTTCTAATGTCTGCTGGATCTAGAAAACCTTTTCGCACCAAATCTGGGCTAGCTGCCCTCCTAATTGTTCCCACGGCATTCTATGCTTAATTGAATCAGCACATGGAAAAGGAGTATCACAAAGATGTGCATGTTCCATGTAGCAAGGTCAGAGTGGCTTGTCCCAATGGCTCAGCTACTGAGATATGTGCTAGAGTGTTAGTCATGACACTGATAAGCAATACCCCAAGGATTCCACCCTAAGCCCAGGCTCAGAAACTTGATCCCTGCCAGCACACTAAAGTGTGGATCAGGGATCTACTGACACTAAACAAGTTCACAAAACACAATAAGGAGAAACTATCCCGGGAACCAGAATACTGCAAATTCAGACACCCAGCAGATTTTCTTTCCCTGCAGGCCAAGAATTCTCTTCAATTCATACTTGAGACATAGCCAAAAAGCATTTGCTCAATTAGTAAAATTCTATGTTGCTTCAGGGACAGAATTAGGACCCATAAGTAGAAATCACAGGTATTAAGAAGTTTGCTCATCATTACCATGACAGTAGTTTTAAAAAAAGGAATGGACTATCTCAAATATTATATGCATCTTCTGTCACTCAAATTGCTTGAAATAGTTGACTGGCCTTTAGAGCCATGAAATGGCAGATGATGTAAACCATCCTAACATAAAAGGGTCTTATGGTCATTAAACTTCCAACTTCCAGAGCCTATGCATTTTCACATCTCACATAGCTGTTCACAAAATGTTATATGTTAATCCACAGTACAAGATAGAATTTGTTCCTTCAGTCTAAATTTCCATACTTTTTAAGCCCTAGCTGTTACTCCAATTTACTTTGTTGGTTTTTTGCTGGCTTTTTTCTCTCTCACCTTTTTCTTTCTTTTTTTTTTTTTTGTTAGGATTTTCTTTTTTGGTGTGAAAAGCCAGGCTGGAATGATGGGGATCCACGAGCTCAGACACCGGGAACAGATATCTCCGATATGTCAGGTTGAGCTTCAGCCTCAACCTGTGTTCAACCTCAGCCCTGCCAACTCTGTAACTTTCAGCAAATTATTTAACCTTTCTGATTCTAAGTTTCCTCATCTGTAAAATTTGCAGATTTATACCCTTCTTTACAAACTGGGGAAAAATTAAATGAGATAATATATACAAAGCATGTAGTTATGTTAAATATTTAATAACTATTCATTCTCTTACTCCTCAGTTTACACAGGAAAGACAGCTGATGAATAGAATATCCATGTATCAATTTCAAGTACTTCTCACTCTACCTCTCAGTCTGGTTTCATACACTTCAAAAGACCAAGAGCCCTTTGAGGTTGGGTCAAAGTTATTCATCTTTGAATACCTAATGCCAAGCCCAATGCCAAGAATTTACTGGGTTCTCAACAGTGTCTGCTAAATAATTAAATGGCCCAGGAGATCCTGGTTGGGTGCCTTTCCCCAAAAGATCTCGATGTTTCTTCAACTCAAGAAGCTCATGTTGGGGACTTCCCTGGTGGTCCAGGGGTTAAGAATCCGCCTTCCAATGCAGGGGATGCAGGTTAGATCCCTGGTTGGGGAACTAAGATCCCACATGCCGTGGGGCAACTAAGCTCGTGTGCCACAACTACTGAGCACACAGCCCACAACTAGAGAGCCCGTGCACCACAACTACAGAGTCCATGTGCTATGGAGCCCACGTGCCACAACTAGAGAGACGCCCATGTGCTGCAACGAGGAGTGCACGTGCCACAACTAAGACCCGACACAGCCAAAAATAAAATAAATATTGTTTTTTAAAAAGAAGCTCACGTTTTCCACTGGGTAGTTCAACAATAACCCCAGGAAAAACAAATATCCAGGAGGCCATTTTAGGAATCTGGGTAGTGAAAACACTTATACAGTCAAGGTGGATCTTATCAAGATCAAGGGAAGTAGGGAGAGGGAAGGGATGGATTAAATCCAGGAAACGAGGGCAAAGTCATTCTTTGTCATTGTGATCACCAAACAATCACACATCTGTAAAGCATTAGTCACCTACAAAAATAAAACGTGTACTGTGAGTCATTCAATCCTTTATGATATCATTTAAAAGGCTGCCTTTTACTGACTTGAAGCTCAACCCAACATATTTACAGTAAAACCCCACATCACACCCTCTCTGGCTATTGTGGCAACACCTGGAGTTTCAGTTTGATAGGAAAAACAATATCAATGAAGTGAAAGTAGTACAGAAAGTCAGAAAAGATCAAAAGAGATTATCTGAAAATGTTCCTCAAACTAGAAATGTTATTTAAAGCTAAAATGAGGGACTTCCCTGGTGGCGCAGTGGTTGAGAGTCCTCCTGCCGATGCAGGGGACATGGGTTCATGCCCCGGTCCGGGAAGATCCCACATTCCGCGGAACAGTTGGGCCCGTGAGCCATATGGCCGCTGGGCCTGCGCGTCTGGAGCCTGTGCTCCTCAACGGGAGAGGCCACAACGGTGAGAGGCCCACGTACTGCAAAAAAAAAAAAAAAAAGAATCCGCCAGCCGATACAGGGGACATGGGTTCGAGCCCTGGTCCGGGAAGATCCCACATGCTGTGGAGCAACTAAGCCTGTGCACCACAACTACTGAGCCTGCGCTCTAGAGCCCGCGAGCCACAACTACTGAGCCAACGTGCTGCAACTACTGAAGCCTGCGTGCCTAGAGCCTGTGCTCCACAACGAGAAGCCACCACACTGAGAAGCCTGTGCCCCGCAACAAAGAGTAGCCCCAGGTTGCCGCCAACTAGAGAAAGCCCGCATGCAGCAATGAAGACCCAACACAGCCAAAAATAAATAAATAAAATTTAAAAATATATAATATAAAGCCAATTCTTTTTTTTAAAAAAAAGCTAAATTGATACTCTTATTACCTGAGCCCATCAAGACACAGAATTGCACAGTGCAGATTTGTACTTGTTTCAAGTACTTGTTTAAGAAATGGTAATGACAAAGATTTGACAGATGACATTGATAAGTGATTTTCCTTAATCATAAGCCATTATAGCTCCATTTACAAAAGCTAAATACAATTTTTTTAAGGATGCTAACTATTCTCGAGCATTCATACGTGACAGGAGAAGAATTTTTATAGAGGTCCTATTGTAATTCATATTTAGATATATCTAATAATGAAAAACAGGGGTTTTTGTTGTTGCTGTTCATGTGGTATGACCTAAAATGAGGCAGACCTTCAGTACATCAGTTCTAATATAAAAATCAAAGACATATCAATTCATCAAGAAACAAATTATGGAGCACCAATCAGGGCTCTTCCATCCTGGGGTCTGTGAGAGGTTTAAACAATTATAGGCTATAGAATTAACCTTCAAGTAGTTTATACAAAAAGTTCAGAATAACGTATTGCTTTCACTTCATCAACCTTGTCTTTCCTATCTCAAACTGAACATAACCAGTGCACGTAAGTGTGAAACTGTACTATCAGGAAAGATTAGAAGAATTGAAAACATTTAGTCTAAAAAGGTGAAACACCCATTCTCATCATTTAACAAATTATAATTGTTTTTGGACTAACCTGAACTGGTCTGGGTAAGAAAGCAGGCAGTCTAGAGGTTAAAAGCATGGGCTTTAAGCCAGATTGCCTAGGTTTGGTTCCCAATTGTTATTAAATGTGTGACCTCAGCCTTATTATTAAAGTTCCTGGTGCCTCAGTTACTTCACCTCTAAAATGGAAATGGCAGTACACGCAGCTTTGGGTTGTAATGAGTTAGTATTTGTGAAACATTTAAGATAGCTCTGCTACATAATAAGTACCACACATGTGTTTGTTAAGTAATAAGAGAGGAAAAATGGTCTATGACTTTTGGACTCTGATTATCTAAATAAGAAGTTAATGATTCCAACCAAGTAACAAAGTTATAAAACAAATATAGTCAGACTGGCAAATCACATGGCTGAAGAGAATTTATTTCACTAAGGGAATATAATTGTTGAAACTGTTACAACTAGTTACCTACATGGATGATAAACTACAAAATGTGATTATGGCACAGCGGAGAATACTCAGAAACTGCAGTGAGAAGGCTTGGGTTTGAATTCTAGCCCTACCACTTATTATCTAGGCAACCTTGCACAAATTTCTTCTCAGGGCTTTAGTTTGTTCAAATAAGGAAAAGTATAGATCATATATCATAAGGTTACCATACATATTAAATGAATTAATATTTGTAAAGTACTTAGTGCCTGGCATTTGTACTGTTATTATTACATTTTAAGGTACAGGTTTTATAGCCAGATACTTACAAGGGTAGTATAAAGATTAGAAATTACATTGGCAAGTAAAAAGAAAAGTTAAATATCATAGATAATATTTATATTATATCTACCTATCAAATTGCTAAGCTAAACCAACAGAGTGTTATGGAATTATTGGAGTGATCACCCACCAAATATTTATGGGACCCTAATAATACCAGAGTAACTCTCCTGGTTTAGCCAAGCTTGGTTCCTTTTCTATTCCATAATCATGGTGGGTCTTCTTAAAAACATACTTCCTGCTTAAATCTGTTTAATGACTCCCCATCTCTCACTCCCCAAACCTATCCTACATCAAATAGCAAATTAAATATTCCTTACAATCATATACAGTAAGCTCTGAGAGTTCTTTTAATTTTCTCTATTTTATTACATTTCCAGCACTGTTTTCCCGCCTTTAATCTGGCTTTGCAAATCAGTCTTTCTAAGCCTCAGGTCTGTTTGCTCTCCCTAGAATTCTCCTCTGAAGTTCCAGATTAGGTTAGGTCTCTGTTAATACACAGCAGCCTGTACTTCTCTTAATACGTATTCTACTTGCAGTTAATAGTTTAGCATCTTTATTCTCACTAGTATGTCAGCTGGAGGAGGACAGGAACTTTCTGTTTTGTACAATGTTGAATCCCTAGTTCCTAACATCATTCCAGGCATATTGGAGGCAATCAAATTTTTCGCGTACCGCAAAAAAAAAAAAAATTAAATTAAAAAATTAAAAAAAATAATAAATATTTGTGGAAGGCTGGAGAGTAGAAAAACCACCTATTAATGCACTAGTCACATTTTTCCTGACCTAATCCTATCTCCTTGCTGAGTTTGACTCTAGTTTTACTGTTTTCTACATTTAATCTTTATTTATATTAGATGCCTTACATTAATACTACTACTGAAGAATACCATAGAACAGTGATTCTCTCACTGTTGAAACCCTCAACACGTTTCACCATCATCACTGAACTTGGAAAACCAGATCCTTTTTGTCGCCCCTTATGACCCAAACTCTGCTCTTTCTCATCTGCATCAATAGACAAGAACCACAAAGATCTGATTTTTGGTCTCCCTAACCAATTGTGTTAGATAATGGACAGATCCCTTCCTCACCTGGACCTCAGGGTCCTCATCTATACCATGAGGAAATCAGATTAGATGTTATTTACACTCTGGCATTCAAACACCCATCTCTGCAGCGCTCCATTTTGTTGACACTTTATCCCAGCGAGCACTGGAGCGCTACAGCTAGTTTCTATGGGCTCATGAGAGTCAAATGTGTACATCTCTTCTCAGTCTCGCATTCAGTGACATACTGGTAGCATGAAATCAGCCATGGTGGGAGTACGAATACCACAGTGATCAACAAAAGCTATAAATGAGGGACGTTTGGTGGCGGGGACTGGTTGTTAAACATTTACCAGGACACTGCTGACTGTAAGCTCTGGCCGCTACTGTGGGACAGTGACCAGCCCTGGATTAAAAATGAGCCTCAGTGGGGCTTCCCTAGTGGTGCAGTGGTTGAGAGTCCGCCTGCCGATGCAGGGGACACGGGTTCGTGCCCCGGTCCGGGAAGATCCCACATGCCGCGGAGCGGCTGGGCCTATGAGCCATGGCCGCTGAGCCTGCGTGTCTGGAGCCTGTGCTCCACAACGGGAGAGGCCACAACAGTGAGAGGCCCGCGTACCGCAAAAAAAAAAAAAGAGCCTTAGTGCTACTGGGACAAGAAGTATTGGTGTGGATAGTCCCTAAGTGGACATGGAACACTAAAAAGACAAAAGCACAGGTTTTAAGTAGTCTAAGTTCAGGATGCCCTCAAAGGAGACTCTGAGACAAGGATTTGAGTACACATGGGAGGTGATCCCAGGCAATACCAGTAGTGAGTCAGAGAAGAGAAGAGAAATCAATGCAAGATACATAAACCAAGTGGCTTCAGCTATGGGCAACTGGGGCTCAGTTCCACTGGAGATATCTAGGAGAATGCATAGAACACGCCTCAGAATTATCTCCATTGAAAGTGAGGCAGCTGGGGTTATTTATTAACAACCCCCTACCTATCATTGGCTGAGCTTCCTCCATAGGTTTTAAGTCCCACGAATCTTTTTTTTTTTTGCCTACCCTTATATTCCAAAGCACATATCTATAGGCAGAAAAAAGTTCCCAGGCAGAGTCACACATGCTTACAATAAGAAACTGTCAGCCTGTAGAGGAATAATAAGTACTGAGGTTTTATGGGTGAAGCATCAACAATATATACCAAGGAGGGATAATAACATGACAAAGAAATTAACAGCACTGACTCAGCATTGGAGAAGACTTTTTTCTCAGTGGCATTCCACCTCAAATTGTTCTTTTACAACAAAAAGCCAAGATGTACCATCATACCTCTCTCTACCATCCTATTAGAGCCAAAAGACTGATCATTCACCAGTAATCCACTGCAGGTAATTTTGAAGGGCAAAGAGCTTCATTAAATTTAAACATTAGCAAATCTGCATAACAATATACTAAGAACAACGTAGCTATAACAATAACATTACAGTGGGAGAGAACAATAGACTTCAAGTTTGAACTCCAAGTAATTACGGTTAGAGACAATGAAAATCCTCTACGACTGAGAGAAAATTCTTTATGCAGAAGCAGTACAGTGGGAGTTGGTGGTGGGCAGGGGGGCGGGGGGAGGTTGGCTCACAGCAGAGGATCAGTAGATGACTTAGAATACAGAAGACTTAAAGAGAAAAAAACCCTAAGATGGACCAAATAGACATTTCACGTACACTTTGTCAGTTTCACCCATTTTTAGTACAGTAGGATTGGAAGTTAATACTAGAAACCATACTCTATTATTTTTAATTTGTTTTATCTAAGTCGTGCTCAAGTTATTTAGTACACAGCATTTATCCTACAATGTGTGTTCCTCTTTTTCAAATTAATCCTTCAGTTATCACTATAAAGCCTCACAGGAACTCCTTTGAGTTTTAACAAAAACTTATCTCAACCACTTGGATCCACCCAACAACTGCGGTCTGGATTCCAGTGGCCAGAGGCGAACACTTGAATAAAACCATTATAAAAAGTTCTTGACCAAGGCCTGTCCCCCACAGTGGAGGAAGGAACCAGAGCTGAATGTGGGGCAAATAATAGTGAACTGGACTATCTAAATGTTAATTTGCTTTCATTCACGAAGAAATTAAATACACAAGTTCTATGGCATCAGTTCTCAAAATGTTATCCAAGAACCCTAGGGATCCCCAAGATCCTTTCAGTGAGTCAGCGAGGTCAAAACTATTTTCATACTAATACCAAGATTTATTTGCCTTTTCACTCTCATTTTCTCAGGAGTGTACGGTGGAACTTTCCAGAGGCTATATGACCTGCAAAGGTGCCGTTGCTCTAACAGCTAATGAACATGTGCTTCTGTATTCTTATGTTTTAAAAATCTCTCAGTTTTCATTTCTAATCTGGGAAATACTGACGGATAGAACCCAGATAAACAAAAGCTCTTAAGGTCCTCAATCATTTTTAGAAGTTCAAGGCCAAAAAGTTTGAGAATCACTGTTCTATGGTATTCTTCAGTAGTAGTATTAATGTAAGGCATCTAATATAAATAAAGATTAAATGTAGAAAACAGTAAAAATAGAGGCAAACTCAAAGAATTTTAGATATAGAAGGTCCTTTAGTTGTTGTCTAATCATCTTTTTAATAGATGAAGAAAATGAGGCTCAGAGGTATTCCTGCTCCAAGTTACACAGGTAGTAGTGAAGGGGCAGTGTTAGAACACAGGACTTCCAAGTTCTTAGTAGTTTTTTCCTTTTCTTTTCTTTTGAATCTCAGAAAGGCCCAAATAGACCATCCACTTCATCCTTTAACCTTCAGGTGGAACCACACAAATGTTCAGGGGATATAAGAGTCTGTTCTGGACACAACTTTCTAAATGAACTGACACATTCTGAATCAGACAGGTTAGAAGTAAATTTAATTACTCCCTCTCAATTCCCTCTCCTATTATTTAGTCAAGAAGCTGAGTATACTCATTTCAAAACAACATAGGGAGGTGACCCAGTAAAGTGATTGCAAAGAAATTGATCTTGTCACTCATTCCAAGGTCATCTTATCAGATTCCTTTTCTTATTCGTGAAGAAGACACTTCCTAAATTCCCCAATGTCTTCCTAACATTACTGCTAAGCTGCAAATGTAACTTCATAGAAAAAAAAAACAATGGCAGCATGCAAATCGTATGCAGATAATGGATATGATACTGCTTTATCAGCAGGAATGTATGATATAAAAGTTGTGATGATTATAATACTATCTTCTGTTTGGCTCAAAAACTGGTTTCAGATCCATTTCTGAGACATTTTGGGATTTCTGTGAGGAACTATGATACAGTAATTAAGAGTACTCGTTCCGGGCTCCCCTGGTGGCGCAGTGGTTGAGAGTCCGCCTGCCGATGCAGGGGATACGGGTTCGTGCCCCGGTCTGGGAGGATCCCATATGCTGCGGAGCGGCTGGGCCCGTGAGCCATGGCCGCTGGGCCTGCGCATCCGGAGCCTGTGCTCCGCAACGGGGGAGGCCACAACAGTGAGAGGCCCGCATACCGCAAAAAAAATAAATAAATAAATAAAAAATAACAATAATAATGAGTGCCTACCACAAACTCCCAGGTAGCTGAGTGGATTATTATTCCATATTTAGGTTCTCCATCAATTCACAAGGGATATTAAACCAAATGACTGAATATACAAAGTTATATGGACCAAGTAGCATCTTGCCAATATCACAATATCTTTTGATCCTCCAAATAAATGTCCTGGTCGTGTTGCCATAGTTGGGAATGTTTATAGACTATATGCTCTTCTAAAGCATATATATATATGTATACACACACACACACACACACACATATATATGTGTGTATATATATATATATATTCCTATACATATATTCCAATTCCTACTTTCATTGGTAACTAGTCAAGGATCCACATATTGGCTATACAACTAAATACTTCATTTTTCACCCAGGTTTACTAAAATTCCCCCCTTAAAATACTGCACAAATGCAGTATTTTTCGGTATTTGTACTGTTAGCAATAGCATAGTTTTGCCTATTAAATTAAACCACAAAAAGGTCACCAAAATGTTTCAGCAAATATTTAGTTGGAACAAGGTCTTCAGAGGGAAAAAAAAAAAAAAGAATAAAGGTTTCATGTGGGCCAATCTCAGAACTGGCACTTAACAAATAAATACACCTACATCCAAAGCCTTCTCATTTAATGGAAATGTCTTCTATCAATCAGTTAATGCCACATGACCCAGACCAGACACTTCAGAGGGCCATTTTAGCTTGTGGTGGAAGTGAAGTTGGAGGGCAAGGGCGAGCTTCAAATCCATCAGCCCACCACTGTCACCCTTTGGGTATTTAGGATACTTAGGTCAAAGGAATTGGCATATGAATATAGGGTATGGACAGAGACAGGGATACATTTTTTCCTTAACATCTTCTCTACATGAGAGCATGAATATGCTTTTCTATATGCCTTTCCTTTTGACTTTTCACTTATTACAGGGAAAGTGAAATGGGCTCAAACTCCTAGTTTACAGTATCCAATGTAATTAAAATATTGTTTCACCTGGAGTTATTCACATGCTACTCACCCTGCCAGATGCCAAGGGAAGAAAAGGCAGGGAGTACCTTCAGTCAACAGTATCAGAACCAAACTGCTTTCTTAGACCTAAGACTGCTATAGCAAGTCTGGTGTAAAGCAATTAAAGGGTCCAGGGCTCCTCCCCTCAGAATTTCAAGTCCTGGGAGTGTTGAACCTTGACTGTCCCTATGAGGTGATGGCAGACAATCAGGGGATCAGGATGTTGAGTTCTTTTCTCTATGCCTCTGTGGCAGATACTGGAGAGTGACTCATTCACACTTATTCCAAACCCCTTCTAGCAGGTCTTCTTGCACAGCACAGGCTAGAAAACTTTAAAAAACACGTTTTCCAGACTCCCTTGCAGCTAAGGTTCCAGGTGTGATTTAGATTCTACCAGTCAGATGAATCCACAGGAGGACTGGAATGAGGAAGTAAACTTTGTGAGGGATAGCAGTGATTCTTGAAAACAATGGTTGGAGGCATTTGGTTCCTCTAAAGAACACTGGTAAAGGTTCTTTCTATTCTATTCAGGTGCTGAATACTACAGGGCAGCAGGAGTGAAGTTTCTGCTAGAAACATCCTGGGTGTAGTTGGCAGTTCTCCTAGTCAAATAACATCCAAACCAGGTTCTCTGGACCCCCTCGGGATTCTGTAAACTACTGTATCATTTATTCATTGCAATAATAATGCTGCATAACAAGGCCAAAATTTCAGTGACATACAAAAATAAGCATTCATTTAGCTCATGAATCTGTAGGGTTCAGATGGGCCAGACTGCGCTTGCTCATATATCTTGTGGTCAGCTGCGCTTCAGCTCACCCACGTCTGGGCGTCAACTGGCTGAGAGCCCATCTAGCATACCTTTAACTGGGACAACCAGAATGACCTAGCTCTGCATCCCGTGTGTCTCATCCTCCAGTAGGCAAAGTTTGGCATGTTCTCTTGAAGATAACAGAGGAACAAAAACAAAAGTATAAATGTGCAAATGCTTTTTCAAGCCTCAGCATGCATCATATCTACTAACATTTCATTGGTCAAAGCAAGTCACATGGTCAACCTCAGACTCAAGGCACACAGAAATAGTCTCCTTGAGTGAGAAAAACTACAAGGTCACATGTCCAAAAGGCCAGAGTAGAGGTGAAGAGAACTGGGGCCAGAAACACCATACCACCTAATACCTTCAAATAAATTCTTCTGCTTAAACTAGGTAGAGAGGACTTGGTTGTTTTCAGCTAAGAAACTTAACTGATACAGCTACACTGCTTGATAATCAGGGGTTAAAGTTAAAATGCACAAATGTGGCAAAACTCCACCAGAAAAAACCTTGGAAAAATGAATTGTTTTACAAGCAAGTAGAGTGACTGAGTTAAGAATTCTATGATTCGGGGCTTCCCTGGTGGCACAGTGGTTGAGAGTCCGCCTGCCGATGCAGGGGACACGGGTTCGTGCCCCAGTCCGGGAAGATCCCACATGCCGTGGAGCGGCTGGGCCTGTGAGCCATGGCCGCTGGGCCTGCGTGGCCGGAGCCTGTGCTCCACAACGGGAGAGGCCACAACAGTGAGAGGTGGCCCACGTACCGCAAAAAAAAAAAAAAAAAAAGAATTCTATGATTGACCTAATCACCTTTGGTCTGCTCCTACCCTCGCCTTTCTTATTTCTCTTTCATTACCCTGCTCTCCCTCTCCTGACCCTTTGCTTTAGAGTCTAAAGAAGATGAATAATAGATATATGCTAATACATGTATTGAAAATCTCTGGAAAAATACCAGTAACAGTTAATAGGAGATGCATCTGAGAAGGATACCAGGATATGGGGTGGAAAGTAGTCCTAATTTTCACTGTGTGCTCTTTGATGGTTGAATTTTTTTAACCACATTACTGAGTTGTTCTTTTGGTTAGATTTTAAACCAAAAATTTGACCAAAAAAAGGAAAGACACAAAGAGTGAAACAAAATCCATGTGTAACCACTGTTTTACTCTTTTTTTGTGCTTAGAAACTATAGGCCTAGCCATAGTTTGGTACAGAAATTCATGCTACTGGCCATAAATAAGATTGGGATCATTTGATTAAAAATTCATTACCATGAGTCCATACTGATATAAATAAATGATTGAGTAAACAAGTAAGTGGGAGAGAAGACACAACTTTCCCATGCAGAAGAATTCTAAATAATTTATATAGATACCCCACCCTCAAGGAGATGGAACATAATTCCCCACAACTTAAGCATGGCCTGCACATAGTGGCTTCCTTCCAAAGACAACAGTATGGTAAAGTGGGGGAAAAGTAACTTTATGGTGGAGAAACCCGACAAACACTCCTCCTTAGCCAGGTTATCAAGGTCAATATCAACAGTGGTAAGTCATGTTGACAGTATGTACTGTTGATATGATGTGATAAGAATAGTACTTCACCTCTACAGCCTTCACCCCCAACACATAACCCCAGTCTACTCATGAGAAAAACATCAGACAAATTCCAACTGAGGAACATTCTATAAAACACTTGACCAGTACTCCTCAAAACTGTTAAGATCATCATAAACAAGGAGAAGTCTGAGAAACAGTCACAGTCAAGAGGAGGCTAAGGAGACATGATGACTAAATGGAATGTGGGATCCTGGAATAGGAAAAGAATATTATGTAAAAATTAAGGAAACCGTATAAAATATGGACTTTAGTTAATGATAATGTACAATACTGGTTCATTAACTGTAACAAATATACCATACTGATGTAAGATAGTAATAATAGGAGAAATTGGGTATAGGTGTACGGAAACTCTATACTAGCTTTACCATTTTTCTGTAAATCAAAACTGTCCCCCAAAATAATATATATCAAAAATCATTACTACATCAACTATACTCCAATAAAATTTTTTTAATAAAATTTAAAAATCATTACTATGTATACACACTACTATATATAAAACAGAGAAACAGGGACCTATTGTATAACACAGGGAACTGTTTTCAATATCTTGTCATAACCTAAGGGAAAAGAATCTGATAAAGTATATATATATATATATATATATATATACACACACAAATATATGTGTGTGTATATATATATATACTCACATATACACACACACATATATATTTGTGTGTATATACACATATGTACACACAAATATATATGTGTGTGTATATGTGTGTATATATATATATAAAAAACTGAATCACTTTGCTGTACACCTGAAACTAACACAACATTGTAAATTAACTATACTTCAACTAAAAAATGGTTAAAAAAAAATCACTACTGATTCTGGAAAAAATCGTTAAAATAATCAATCAATCAGTGAATCAGTCAATTAGGTACTGTGGGGGATACCAATGACACTATCTAAGTACCCAATCAGGATCCACCAAACATAAATTTCACACTGGAGCCAGGTGTTAGTGAAGCTCAGAGAATAGACATTAAAATGTCTATGGGGAGGGGGGAGGGTAAGCTGGGACAACGTGAGAGAGTGGCATGGACATATATACACTACCAAATGTAAAATCAATAGCTAGTGGGAAGCAGCCGCATAGCACAGGGAGATCAGCTCCGTGCTTTGTGACCACCTAGAGGGGTGGGATAGGGAGGGAGGGAAGGAGATGCAAGAGGAAGGGGATATGGGGATATATGTATATGTATGGCTCATTCACTTTGTTATAAAGCAGAAACTAACACACCATTGTAAAGCAATTATACTCCAATAAAGACGTTTAAAAAAAAAAAAGGTCTATGGCTCAGTAATGAGCCCATTTGAAAGAAGCTGTGGGATGAATAAGGAACTCTCCTTGATCAGCATAATAATTACAGAGTGCTAGCTTCACTATACACTTGAGCAGCTTTTTAATTTATGGGGCAGTCAGGGAAATGCTTCTGTTTCCTTCTGTTTTAAGACTGAGCTAAACAAATAACCCAGTCAAAAAATGGGCAGAAGATCTAAATAGACATTTCTCCAAAGAAGACATACAGATAGCCAACTGACACATGAAAAGATGCTCAACATTGCTAATTATTAGAGAAATGCAAATCAAACCTACAACAAGATATTACCTCACACCAGTTAGAATGGCCATCATCAAAAAGTCCACATATAATAAATGCTGAAGAGGGTGTGAAGAAAAAAAGAACCCTCCTACACTGTTGGTGGGAATGTAAATTGGTATAGCCACTATGGAAAACAGTATGGAGGCTCCTTAAAAAATTAAAAAATAGAGCTATCATATGATCCAGCAATCCCACTCCTGGGCATATATCCAGAGAAAACCAGAATTCAAAAAGATACATGCACCCCAGTGTTCACAGCAGCACTATTTACAATAGCCAAGACATGGAAGCAACCTAAGTGTCCATCAACAGATAAATGGATAAAGAAGATGTGGTTCATATATACAATGGAATATTACTCAGCCATAAAAAAAAAGAATGAAATAATGCCATTTGCAGTAACATGGATGGACCTAGAGATCATCATACTGAGTGAAGTAAGCCAGACAGGGAAAGACAAGTCTCACATGATGATAGTTGTACTTATATGTGGAATCTAAAAAAAAAAGATACAAATGAACTTATTTACAAAACAGAAATGGACTCACAAACATAGAAAACAAACTTACGGTTACCAAAAGGGAAAGGTGGGGGAGACGGATAAATTAGGAGGTTGAGATTAATATATACACACTACTATATATAAAATAGGTAACCAACAAAGACCTACTATACAGCACAGGGAACTCTACTCAATATCTTGTAATAACCTATAATCGAAGAGAATGTTAAAAAAGAATATACATATTTACGTGTGAGTGTGTATATATATATGTGTGTGTGTGTGTATAACTGAGTCACTTTACTGTAGACCTGAAACTAACACAACACTGTAAATCAACTATATTTCAATAAAAATTGTTTTTTAAAAAAGGAGTGAGCTACCTCTGAGAATAAGTGTTTTTACTGGAGAGTTAGGAGGGGCACCCACACGTGCTCTGCTCACTACAGCTCACCACGGTGGAGAGGCCCTGAAGGAGAAGAGACTCAGGGAGCCAAAGCCCAGAGTACACTGCTGTCGGGCCATCACTAGAGAGTTATTTGAAGGTGGACAACCCTGAGTGGGGAAAATAGAGTGGAGAAGGGAGACGGATGAATCAAAAGGTAAGGCTGGGCTTCCCTGGTGGCGCAGTGGTTGAGAGTCCGCCTGCCGATGCAGGGGACACGGGTTCGTGCCCCGGTCCGGGAGGATCCCACATGCCGCGGAGCGGCTAGGCCCGTGAGCCATGGCTGCTGAGCCTGCGCGTCCGGAGCCTGTGCTCTGCAACGGGAGAGGCCACAGCAGTGAGAGGCCTGTGTACCGCGCACAAAAAAAAAAAAAAAAAAAAAAAAAAAAGGTAAGGCCAACTCCTCTGAGAAGGAGCAGGACTTTCTAAGGGAAGTATGGAGGCCTGTCTGCAGGGTCAATGAAGAGGAAGTTCCTCTCAAAGAGAAGGTCTGTGAGATCCCAAAGGCAATTGCTATGCATTGTGCCTCTCCTGCCCCCCAAGAAGGGTTGGAGTTAAGTGCTTTCCTTGTGGACTACGATTTAGATAATATTGGGTATTCACTTTAAATTATCTCCTTCATCTGTTGGAATTTCCTTTGTTTCGCTTACAGCAAGTTTCTCAACCTGGGATCCACGGTCCCCCAAGGGTGTATGGATAGACTTTAGAGGGTCCATGAATTTGGATGGAAAAAACTTATATCCTTAATATTCACTAATCTCTACCTGAAATTTAGTATTTCCTTCAAATATGGATATAGGCAACAGACCACAATAGTATGAGCATCTGTGACTTTGTCACCAATAGAAATCAGATATTTTGTATGTCGCATTAGTTATTGCGTATATAGTGAAATATCCTTTATGTTCATTACCACTTTAAAATTTGGGTAGTCATTAGGCCCACCGCTAGACCCTGTTGTGTAGTAAGTTAATAAAGAAGTACATCACAAATTTTTTTTAATATTCTGATAATTGTATTTCAGTACAATTTGTTGCCTTTGTAATCCAATCCGCTTGATTTTATGTATTTAAACCACTATTCTGGTAAAGAGTCCATCGCCTTCATCAAAGGGTCCATGGCACAAAAATGCTGTAAAGGTTATGAACCCTGGCCTAGAGTTTAAAATCTGGTACAACCTTACAGCTTTGTATGTAGTGCTGTCAAAGAAAGCAGGTTTGAAACTAGAGAGAGAAATGTCACGTTAATAGCCTCGTCACTCCCTACCATGATACTGCCTCCCAATACACACACACACACACACACACACACTCTCACTCACACTCTCTCTCTCTCTCTCTCTCTCTCTCTCTCTCTCCATAGAAACAAGTGGGACTGCAGCCCATGAGTGCAGTGCTGAGAGCAGCAGTAAGACGACAGTTGGATGGTGTACAGCAGAGAGCAGGGAGGAGCCTCAGGACATACAGAGACCACAAGCAAGTGGATGATGGAGCAGAGGACACAACAAACTGTTCTTTTCTTTTCTTTTTTTTTTTTTGCGGTACATGGGCCTCTCACTGCTGTGGCCTCTCCCGTTGCGGAACACAGGCTCCGGATGCGCAGGCTCAGCAGCCATGGCTCACAGGCCCAGCCGCTCCGCAGCATGTGGGATCTTCCCGGACCGGGGCACGAACCTGTGTCCCCTGCATCGGCAGGCGGACTCTCAACCACTGCGCCACCAGGGAAGCCCCTCAAACTGTTCTTTTCTAAAGATACTAAAGGACGTGACTCTTAAGGGCCATAAGGAAACTGAATCTTGTGCCCTGCCATTCTAACTGATTATAATACACTTGGAAACACAAAGGGAAGAAACACATCACATGATGAAGAACACTGACATTGAGAGCCATCAGCTCAGAGTGAGGGCTATAGCAGGCTTTCACCAAGGCCATGCTCTGTTAGCACAGCAACTCTGTAGGTGGTAGTTTTATTTTTAAAAAATTATTATCTGATATATACAAAATAATCTATATCACTTATAAATAAAGTATAAGGAATAACGATAAATGACCTTAATGAACCCATCACCCAATGCAAGACCTAGAACATTATGAATGCCAGTGCATCTACTGTATGTTCCTACTTCTCCCATCCCTGTCTCCCCATCAGAGGAAAGCACTAGCCTGAATTTGGGATTTACTTTGCTTTATAGTTTATCATATATGTATGATTCCTCCCAAGGTATTGTTTAGTATTGTTTGTTTTTGAGCTTTATAAAAATTATGCCCAACTGCATGAAGTTTTTGGTAACTTAGTTTTTCATTCAGTATTTTGTTTCTAATAGTCAGCTATGTTCTTGCATATAACAGTGGTTAATTCTTTTTTATTCTATTGTGAAATAATATCAAACTTTTTAATTTATCTATTTTCCCATCAATGAACAATTAAGGTATTCCAGTATTTTTGTATTATAAGCCATGTTGCTAAGGACATGCCTCAGGAGATTTCCTGGTTCACATGCAGAAGAATTTCTCTAGGGGTTATACCTAGAAATAAAATTGCTGGGTCAAAGAGTATATGTGTGCTTGACTTCACAAGACGGTGCCAAGTTTTATTTTCCAAAATGATTTTACCAAATGTGCACTCCCATGAACAAGGTACGTCAATTCCTATTGATCCGTGTACACACCAATACATGATATTATCAGTTTTCATAATGTACTGTTGTCTTTGCACACTAAAGATATTACACTGCTTCATCACGTAAGGGGCATAAAAGTGTCAGCAAGTGCCAAAGTTTTATCAGTACAGCTTAATTCAAGGTTATACAATGTCTTAACCTGAGTTCTCCCTGAAATGCAGAGCCTGAGACAAGGGTTTGCAGGCAAGTAATTTACTTTGGGAATTGATTTCAGAAAATAAAATTAGGGAATTTGGAAAATGGAACCAGAAAGAGAGAAAATCAATACAGGGGCATATTTTTGAGTTGGTCACAAACTGTAGGCAACTGGGGCCTTCATCTTGCTTAGACCCTCTGAGAACCTCTTAGAAGCCAACAATACTAAAATGCAGCTCCAAATTATCTAGCCAAGGATGGGAGAAAGGAGCGTTTATCCCTGGCTCCCAACCCTCGTTAGTCAAGGAATGACTCATGGGCCTTTGACACCCTCACATTCCATAATACCTGTGTGGGTGCCAGGCAGTTCCAACAGGCCTCTGTGTTGAAACATCAAAGAAGGCTTGACGTAGAAAGTGAAATATTCACTGTGAGGCTCAGGCAAGGTCCTGTCTGGTTACACCCACATGAAACTGGTTACTGGATCAATGGCTTGACTAAAAGGTAGGCTGAAAGGATGCACAGTGAGGCACAAGATGTGCCCAATACACACAGCTAGTAAGTGGCAGAGATGGAACGCAAACACGTGTGTTTATCACAGTTCAAATATTAGGCATTGGGCACATAGTGCGTAAACGCTGTCCACTGCCTACCCAATAGCCATCACTACCTTTCTTCTCTGCTAAGAGAACACTAATATTTCCAGGAAGCACGCAAAGATCTCTGGAATACAGCTGGCACAGTAGCTGCATGGTGCCATCACGAGCCCAGATTCCTTCTACTTTTCTATTCTGACAACTTCACTGCTGACATACATCCAAGACATCACTCTAGGGTCCAAGCTGGCTCTAGCCATCATGCCTGCATTCCAGGCTAGCAGCTGGAGGAAACAGGGCCCTCCTCCCAGCCAAGCCAACTCTCTTTAGGCAGGCTTCCTAGAAGTCCCCACACAACATAACAATTCTCACTGGCACAACTCAGTCATAGGATCACACCTTGGTGCAAGAGATGCTGGGTCACAGAGACTGCTCACTGGATGCACTGCCACCAGGAATAAAACTGCATTGTGTCCCTAAGGGAGAAGGCGAGAAAGGATATTGAGAGGCGATGAGAGGTCTCTGCCAGAGTACCCGTTTAATGTGGGGCAAGTTTCTAATCTATACTTCAGTCTTCCCATTTGTAAAGTGGAAATAAAAGTACTACCTCACAAAGTTGTTATGAGGACCAAATGAGATCATATAAATAAAACTGCACAGTTGCTGGTATGCAGAAAATGATTAATAAATGCTAGCTGGTATTAATTCACTTTGGCAAGTCATCATCATCAGGCCTGGCACTGAGCAGCACAAGCTCGATAACTGATCTTATCAGCGTCTCCGCATTTATCAGGCTTGAAGGTGCTGGATGCTGACTCACCTCTATAACGCTCCTAAGTGTTTAAAGGCAGAGTGGCAGCTTAGTAATTTACAATGAGCAATATAACTTTCACACAGACCAGACAGCCTGACCAGGCTATTTGCTCCCTGAAGGCAATGGACACGGAGAATCATAAGGTTGATTGCTGAGCATGAAATCAGGAGAAACAGAATTAGTTATACAATTCAACTATTTAATGGCATTAGGCTCAGACAGTCTATTGCATCCATCTCCACAACTGAGCTCATCTAACCTGGCGGGTCAGATGATCAAGCTGAAAATACCACAGGTAACAGTGCTGGGAGGTTTTACCAATTGTTGGCAAAATTCACCAGGAAAATGTGTGAAAACCCTGAGGGTAAACTCAAAACACTTACGGCATCAGCAAATTCATTCTGAATAGAGGCCCTACACACCTGGTATAACTTTGAAAAAGTCATAAGAAAAGGAAATGGTTTAACAAGACCCATTCTTCTGATAACAGCCCCAGAGCAAATGGGGCAGCATGAAACCTGCTTTTATCTTTAAGATCTACTGGATTACAAGTTGAATCCATTTTTTCGTTTAAAATGGAAATATTTTAGTTGCTTCATATAGAGATAAGAGAACATTTATAAAAATTAAAAACATAAAATGCTATAAATTGAGCAAACAGAAAAATATAATGTATATATACACGTGTGCATAAAATCTCACTTGTGACAAAGTACAAAGATATTTTTTTTATCTTCTAGGCTGAACATATACCTTCTCTTGAAGCAGTTTTTCTGTAAATAGGGTACAATAAAAAGTAGGAGAGAAATGTGTTATAAAGGAAACAGTGTTAGGGACTTCCCCGGTGGCGCAGTGGTTAAGAATCCGTCTGCCAGGGGCTTCCCTGGTGGCGCAGTGGTTGAGAATCTGTCTGCTAATGCAGGGGACACGGGTTCGAGCCCTGGTCTGGGAGGATCCCACATGCCGCGGAGCAACTGGGCCCGTGAGCCACAATTACTGAGCCTGTGCGTCTGGAGCCTGTGCTCTGCAACAAGAGAGGCCCGCGCACCACGATGAAGAGTGACCCCCACTTGCCACGACTAGAGGAAGCCCTAGCGCAGAAACAAAGACCCAACACAGCAAAAATAAATAAATTAATTAAAAAAAAAAAAAAGAATCCGTCTGCCAGGGCTTCCCTGGTGGCGCAGTGGTTGAGAGTCCGCCTGCCGATGCAGGGGACATGGGTTCGTGCCCCGGTCCGGGAAGATCCCACATGCCATGGAGCGGCTGGGCCCGTGAGCCATGGCCGCTGAGCCTGCGCGTCCGGAGCCTGTGCTCCGCAATGGGAGAGGCCACAACAGTGAGAGGCCCGCGTACCGAAAAAAAAAAAAAAGAATCCGTCTGCCAATTCAGGGGAGACAGGTACGAGCCCTGGTGCGGGAAGATCCCACATGCGGCGGAGCACCTAAGCCCGTGGGCCACAACTACTGAGCCTGCGCTCTAGAGCCCGCAAGCCACAATTACTGAAGCCTGAGCGCCTCGAGCCCGTGCTCAGCAATGAGAAGCCCGCACACCGCAAAGATGAGTAGCCCCCGCTTGCGAAGACTAGAGAAAGCCTGTGCGCAGCAACGAAGACCGCAATGCAGCCAAACGTAAATAAATAAATATATATATTAAATAAATAAAGGAAACAGTGTTAAACTTTGGCATCAAAGTTGCTTCTGAGTCTTGGCTTCCCCTCTTGTAAGTAATGTGATCTGAACAAGTCATTTAATGTCTCTGAACTTTTTTTCCTCTGTGATAGACTGCAAAAAATAGCCCCTGTTCTTTGCCCCCTCTACATCCATCTCTTTTGTCATATAACTTTGTAGGGCCCTTCCACTCTGACTCTGGGCCTAACCATGGGGCTTGCGTTGGCTAACAGGATAAGGTGGAAGTGATGATATGCCAGTCATGAGTCGAGGCCTCAAGAGCCCTGTGTATTTCCATTTGCTCTTCCTTGCACTTCTGCTGCTGCCCTGAGGACAAGACTCGGGGTAGCCTGCTGGAGGATGAGAAACATGTGAAACTGAGTACAGGCACACCCGTTGCTCCATTCAAGGTAAGTCTAGGAATATTACTCAGTCATAAAATAGAATGAACTAATGCCATCTGCAGCAACATGGATGGACCTAGAGATATCGTACTAAGTGAAGTAAGCCAGACAGAGAAAGACAAATATATATGATATCACTTATATGTGGAATCTAATAAAAAATGATACAAATGAACATATTTACAAAACAGAAATAGACTCACAGAACACAAATTTATGGTTACCAAAGGGGAAGGGGTAGGGAGGGATAACTTAGGAGTTTGGGATTAAAATATATACACTACTATGTATCAAATAGATAACCAACAAGGACCTACTGTATAGCACAGGGAACTATACTCAATATCTTATAATAACCTATAATGGAAGAGAATGTAGAAAAAAGTACATATATATATATATATATATATATATATATATATATAAACTGAAAAAAAGGAGTTAACCTAGATCAGCCAATATCCAGGTAACCCCAAGACATGTGAACAATCCCAGCCAAGATCAGCAAAACAGTCTAGCTCACCCCCAGCTGACCTAGACACATGAGCTTATATAATACACACTTATTGTCATACACTACTGAGATTCTGTGGTTGCTTGTTATGCAGCATTATTATGGCAGTAGATAATTGACACACACACATATCTGATATATTAGAGGTTACAATGGTTAAATGAGATACTATAGGTAGAGTGACCAGCACACCAAAAAAATATATAGCTATTTTGGGGATAGGTTTCTACTTTATAAAATACAATCACATTCTTGAAATTATACCCAGGTCACTAGCATAAGTTTTGGATGTTCCTAAATCATTTAGTCTCACATTTACAGACAGTCTGCTGTTTTACTCTCGCAAGAGAAAGCCCACACGCAGCAACGAAGACCTAACGCAGCCAAAAATAAATAAATTTAAGACTCAATTAAAAAAAGAAAAGTCTAGGGATCAGCCCATAAATCTGGATTTTAAACAGCTCCCCGGGTGATTTTTAAAGTGCAACAGTTTGAGAACCACCGATAGTCTACTTCCTTCCTTTGACTGGTGAGAAATCTAAGGCACAGGATTCTGCAGTTGTTAAATTTCAATCTCTTGCTACTTGCTTAGCTGAGCTCCCATCAGTATGTCCTCAAACCTGGTCCTTCTGTAAATATATCAGGACTCCTACTGGGAACGAGTCAAGAATCCAAGCTGGCAGTGATATATGCTCTCTTCTTTTCCTGCATCAACTTAAACGTTTTCATGTGTGCTAAGAATCATCTTAACCATTTTCTGCAGTACATCTTCCACAGTAAGGAATAGAGCAGGCGCCCTAAATTGTCAGTATCTACCACTTCTTATGTTCTTCTTGCTCCTCCTGTTAAGTTGCTCTCCAGACTCCTAGGATCCAAATTAAAGACTCTGAGTTTGTGTAAACCAGAATTTCAGAGCATTGGTGCGAAACCACTAATTCTTCTTTTTTTTTTTTATTGGTAAACCTTTCCGCTTGTCCCTGCGAAGTTGTGAAGCTCCCAAACTCAATACTCTACTCACAGCACAACTATTTACTGAATGTTTACTCTGTTTCAGGAGCTGGAGGATCTGACCCACACTTAATATAATGCAAACCATACAAGCTGTATATACATATATTTTTCTATATATAGAAATATATTTTTCTACCTGCAGTCTCTAAAAGCTAACACACTCTACAAAAGTCACTTAGCACCCTTAAAATACCATACCCTAGGGGGAAAATAATCCTGTTCTGAATGTGCTTTTGCTACATTAATATTTAATGCTTTGGGCTTCCCTGGTGGCGCAGTGGTTGGGAGTCCGCCTGCCGATGCAGGGGACGCGGGTTCCTGCCCCGGTTTGGGAGTGTCCCGCATGCCGCGGAGCAGCTGGGCCCGTGGGCCATGGCCGCTGAGCCTGCGCGTCTGGAGCCTGTGCTCCGCAACGGGAGAGGCCGCAGCGGTGGGAGGCCCGCGTACCGCAAAAAAACAAAACAAAACAAATTTAATGTTTTAGTTGGACCAATCATTAATATAATCACTGATTAAAACAGAATCATTTTCTTTCATGACAGTCCAGCAGAGTTGCCGGCTAACTCTCAAAAGCCATCTATAAAGCCCCTCTCCCCAGCCTCCTTCCCACTATACAAGCTAAAAAGCCAGATACTCACTTTCCTGGCCTCCCTTGCCACTAAGGACTGTTATGTGGCCCAGCTTTGGCCAATGAAATACAAGGGAAATTCTGTTGGGGGATTTTGGGGAAAGCTATTTCTTCTCTGATAAGAGAAAGTTGCATGAGGGAAATTATTCTACCCCTTTCTACTCCGTTTTCTGCCTTTGAACATGGGATAAGGATGTAAATGTCTGGAGCTGTGAGAGCCATCTTGAAACCATGAGGGTAAGGCATTAACCCAGAACCCTGACACTGTTGGGCCACTGAGGCAACTCCAGTGATCACCTGCTGTCAGCCTTCTCTAATTTGTTAAAGCCACTTTCAGTTGACTTTTCTGTTACTTGCAGCAAAAAAAAAGTCACAATTAATACGTAGATGTTTTCCATATATGTCAAACTCTTATTTATTTACAATACAGTGCAGTCTGAGGATCCACACTCTGAGACTCATTGAACTCGAAGGATTATCTTCTAGCAGTGAAGAAAAAGCATGCCCAGGTGGTGTTCAAGGTATAGTAAACCCTATCTAAACTGCCAGATTCATGTATTCATCCATTCATTCAGATCGCACACACACACACACCAATTTAATAGGCTCCAAGGATACACAGATATTACCCTGCCTTCCAAGAAATTTTATTATCTTGAGCAAAATTGGTGTGCAAACCAAGAGTCACAAGATACAGAGGAGAAGAGTCACATTATCTGAAAGGTGGGAAACCTAACTCAGTTTGCGGGGCTCCCTGGGAAGAGCTTTGGGAAAAAAGGATCATCGCAGCTTCCACTTAACTCTAAAAAGTTAACCCTGTGAGCTGACTAAACGACTCAGGTTTTATCGATTTTCTTCCAAGGGGGGAGGGGGGTGAAGGTTCATTTCTATAATCACAGATTATAAACCAAATGATGATTCAGGAAAGAGCAATTTATGAGGGGCCACCCAATCAACTGCCAGAAAAGCTGCTCCCACCATCTTTCTCTCTCCCCCAAAGCTAGAGAAAGACTTGGTCTGGTCGGGGGCGAGGGGGCATATTACTTTCCTCCCATATCAGCAGGGTTGCTCATCTAGAACAGAAGAATTGTGCCGTGAATTAAGACCACCTGTTAACACTGCATCCAACCAAACAGATGATAAAGCAATCAGCCGTCAATATGAGCCACAAATGCACGCGTTCTAGGTTTTTCCTCTGCTACTTTTAAGCAAAAAAGGACAGCAGCAATTGGTACCTATTTAATGGTCACAGAAACACTTGCGCTTAATGGTAGAGAAAGGGGAAAGCACCCTCCCCGCGGTGATTTTTCTAAAGGCAATTAATGGAAGCATTCCCCCTCCCACGCCCCCGCCACCCCCAGCCACAAGCCCTGGTAGAGAAAAAGGAAAACTAAGATGTAGCTTTGCATTCTTAAATCCTTATAAAGAAAGAGTGCTCATTGATTTTCTTGCAAAGGAAATAATAGGTTTTGAAGCATCTCAGAAAATAAGACCGGCGGTAACCTCCTAAAATTTTCCTGGAATACAATACATTCAAAATAAAATATTCAAGAGAGTCCTTCAGTGAATTGTTTCAACATGATCGTGGCATTCACATTAATTGTGCCTCCGGAACACTGTGAGTCGGTCAATGGTGCCGAGATTGATATGCAGCAACTGCGGTTACCTTACAGCTCTGGCACGTCCTGGGCTGGGGAGGCTTGTTCCAAGATCCCAACTCAGGCTACAGTAAAACATCTGCCACCTCGCCGAGAATGAGGAAACCGCCCTGGCAAGGGATTCCAGCTCAGCCTTCCAGCTTTCTTGCCACCTCCGCCCCCCAAACGCCACCTCTGAGAATCACCCAGGAAGAAAGTGGGGGAGGAGGGCGACACAAGAAACAAATAGAACATTCCTAGCCCCATAAACGCCGCATCCGGACATTTGAAGATACCCGGGAAATTAAGAATATGGCCCCAGAGTTTGGCTTGTTTGGGGTCTGGGCATGGATTTGATCTTCTCTGTTGCGTTTTAAAAATCGAACTTTCAGTCTCCAACGGACAGAACCAAAGGGTGGAAGCAAAGGCAGACCGAGACACAGACTGGGAGACCCCCCCTCCCCCCGAGTCACCCAAGCATCCAAAGACGAGAAACTTACCTGACCGTCACCTAGACGGAAAGGCGGCTGGTCCAGCCTCAGTAGGGCGCCGGGATCCAGGGGTGAGTCGCTGAAGCTGGAGATGAAAGCAGACCCCAGGCGGGAGGCGAAGTCCCGCTCCGAACCCGGGGAAGCCGAGTGACTCACGCGCTCGGCGCCCGCCTCTTGCGCCGCGCGCCCCTTGCGCCGCCCGCCCCCAGCAGGCACCTGGTCGGAGCGCTGGGGGGCGTCTCCAGCCGCCCTTAAGCACAGCGCCCTCTGCCCGACGCCCCTAGGCGGCAGCGCCAGAGCCCACCCAGCGGAAGCCGCGCCAGGCACAGCCCACCCCTCGAAACGACCGCTGCAGGACGAGCGCCTCCGTCGTGGGTCTCCCCTCTCCGCCGCCACCCCGGGACCCGCTGCCCCTGGGCTGCCCATCTGAGCTCAACACACCGTCCGTGTGCCATCTGGACACGGCATTGCCAAGGCTCTCCCTCAGGCGGTGCCGGCCGGCTCCGGGGACGCACCACCAGCCAGGCACGGCCCCCCTACCCTGCCCTGCCCTGCCCCCCTCGGTGTCCCCATTGTGGTGGCGCCAGAACCGACCCAGCCCAGAAACGAGCACAGCTGGCGCCTCAAGATCCCAGGTGTATCCTTTCCTTTAGGCCTCCCCTCTCCACGGACCCTTATCTTGCCCCCAGGGCTGCCCATCCCACACACTTTCCACCTGCCTGCTGGATTTGGCAGTGCCCAGGCCCTCTCACAGTTGGTGTCTATGACTGGGGACCCCCTACTGCCCACCACAGCCAATGCACAAATGACTCCCATATGCTTGGAGTCCCCTGCCTTGCAGAGGTGGCTATGAACCTCTACCCTCTCAGATCCTCCAGGGTCCTGGAAGAGCGCAGGGGGGATGATGGGACCCTGGTGCAAGGGGGCACCCTCCTATTCTGACTTGGGGTGGGAAGAGCAGCTTAGGCCCTACCCAAGCTTTGTTGGGACAGTCAAGGTGCCATATAGTGCCAGGACTTATAGAAGTAATATTTCCGGCAAATATGGATTGGAAATTCTGCCTTGGGGCCTGGCATTTTTCTGGTAGAGGTAATATTGCTCTGCTGGGTGGAGGGGGCGATGAGACCACAGTCCTACCTCCATCATATCAAAACTGGGAGGAGGAGCATGTAGAATAAGAATCCCGTTAGTATTGGCAAGTGTCAGGGATTATAGAATTGAGAGAGAAAGAGACAAGAATGGGGAGAGAGTGGCACATTTTCCCAACTTAGGGACAGCATTTCAGCTGCCATACTTCCTACAACTCTGGTCAAGAATGGAAGGTTGCTGCCCATTCAGAAAAGTGGGTAATCTCCCCCAACACACACCCCTTCTCATCATGTCACTACTTTTTTTTTTTAACCACCATTATAAACCTACATCTCCCCCACAATGGGCAGAGACTATGACATTCATTTCAATGTTCCAATAACCCAGCACACAGCCTGACACTCAGTGGAAAACAAATTTGTATTGAAAGCTCAAAGGTCCAACATTCAGGACCTTCCCACCCCTGCCTTCCACCAACACTTCTATACTTTTCATCTTTTCCCAACTATTTCCTTTTACTTTTCTTCCTTATCTATACCTACTTTCCTGAATAATATCATCCCTCAGCTTCTCTATCTCTATTCTCCAAGTTTATAAGGTGCTGTTTCTTTTCTAACTTTATTTTGTCTCTTCTTCCAAAGTGTCCCCTACTCTGCATTCTCCCTTGCTATCTTATTTTCAAGGTTCATCTCAATGAATTGCTTTTTTGTTTTAAGCTATTAGGTACTTGGATCAAAATTCTTACCTATCATAAATCCTATATTCCCCTAGAATGTGTGTGTGTGTGTGTGTATCTAAGACAATGTCTCTTTTCATGCAAGATGATCAACCATAAGCATTACTAGAATCATATCGTCATCCATTCAATTCAACTCACAGCTACTATGCACCTACCATGTACTAGACATTATGTTAGGTCCTGGGCTTACAGAGATGAATAAGGCAAAGTCACTAATGTCAAGAATGCCATACACTATACACCAAAGGGTGGGGGAAGGGAGAGCAGACAATAAACTCCCGCAGCAATGCTGTAAGAGGGATGTGTACAAAGTGCTGTGGGCATGAGAAGGGAGCTCACAGCCCTCCATGGAGGAGGTGGGGTGGCCATGAAACATTTCACCAGAAGATAACTGAACTGAGCCTTGAAGAAAGACTAGGAGTTTTCCAAGAAAAAAATGATGGGAGAAATACACAGAAGTTGAATAATTTACTTTGAATGCTTAACTTGTGTCTCCTTTCTCTTGTGATGGCATCTTCTTTAGGCAGATAATGTCCAAGACAGCTCCAGAGACGAAAGAGTTCTCCTTCCTAATAGCTCCAGCAAAGCTCCAGGGATTGGCTCTGCTTGGGTCATGTGTCAATTCCTGAACAAATCACCATGGGCCACGTAGGTAGTGTATTCTGATTGGCTACCCTGGGTCATGTGCCCATTCCTGTCAGAGTGTTTTGGAGGGGAACATGATGGATAGATTGATAGCCTTACCTGACAAGGAACGTACAGTTCCTAAAGAAAAAGATGCTAGGAAAGATGTGGACAAAAATAACATGTCCTCTACATGTATACAATCATTGCCCTGAAAAATCTCTCATTTTGCAAAATAACACACTAAAATTAACAAGGCTTCTAGAAAAAAAAATAGTTAGGGGCAGTTCACTCAAAACTTATGCAACTTTATTAGCAGAGCATTAATAAAATAAAAAAATGAATATCTCAGACACACAGCTTGGTATGGCCAGAGGCTACCTGAGGGGATACTAAAAGTGCAAGAAACCAAAAGAGAGGAAATTCTGACTTGATAGAGCTGAGACAGCGTACACGGAAGTGGAGCTCGAAGACATGAGGCTACCAGGTAAGCACAGGAGGAAGTGCAATCTACCTGGAGCAAGAACCATGCAAGGCTTCCTTAGGGAGGAAGCCCTTGGTGCAGACTCTCACTTTTCATTTTCTTAAAATAAAGCTAAGAAGCCTTCTGACTGTGCAGCAGCCAAGTTAAGTCCTTTTTCCTTTCATGCTGAAGGCTATAATTATACTCCAACACAATTTCCGCATTATACAGACATTGTTTCCCTATTTGCAATTGCATATAAACAATTCTTATAGAAAATGTGTTCTACCAGAAGAGATAGTATATATTTATTTATTACCTATCAAATATTTATCAAGCACCTGTGATCTAATCCAGTCTTGTGTTTTAAAATTCCAATTATTTGCTAATGACTCACATATTTCTATCTCTGGTCCAGACATTTCCTCTGAATTCCAGACACTTATCCAGCAACCTGCTTAACATCCTCAAGTGGATGACGCATAGGAATCTGGAACTTACCTTGTACAAAATCCAACTCTTGATATTTCCAACCAGATCTTCTCCTGTTCAGATCTTCCTCATACTGTCGAATGGCAACTCCATCCATATTGATGCCCAAGCTAAAAATCCTTAGATCATTTTTTTTCCTCTGCAATCAAAGAAAATTGTTTTTTTTATTTTTTTAAATTTTATTGGAGTATAGTTGATTTACAATGTTGTGTTAGTTTCAGGTGTACAGCAAAGTGAATCAGTGATATATATATATATATATATATCCATTCTTTTTCAGATTCTTTTTATTTTTAATTTTAAAGAGCAGTAGGTCTTTTATTTTTTTAACATCTTTATTGGATTATAATTGCTTTACAGTGGTGTGTTAGTTTCTGCTTTATAACGAAGTGCAACAGCTATACATATACATATATCATCCCCATATCTCCTCCCTCTTGCGTCTCCCTCCCACCCTCCCTATCCCACGCCTCTAGGTGGTCACAAAGCACCGAGCTGATCTCCCTGTGCTATGTGGCTGCTTCCCACTAGCTATCTGTTTTACATTTGGTAGTGTATATATGTCCATGCCACTCTCTCACTTCGTCCCAGCTTACCCTTCCCCCTCCCTGTGTCCTCAAGTCCATTCTCTATGTCTGCATCTTTATTCCTGTCCTGCCCCTAGGTTCTTCAGAACCATTTCTTTTTTTTTTAGATTCCATATATATGTGTTAGCATATGGTATTTGTTTTTCTCTTTCTGACTTACTTCACTCTGTATGACAGACTCTAGGTCCATCCACCTCACTACAAATAACTCAATTTTGTTTCCTTTTATGGCTGAGTAATATTCCATTGTATATATGTGCCACATCTTCTTTATCCATTCATCTGTTGATGGACACTTAGGTTGCTTCCATGTCCTGGCTGTTGTAAATAGAGCTGCAATGAACATTTTGGTACATGACTCTTTTTGAATTATGGTTTTCTCAGGGTATATGCCCAGTAGTGGGATTGCTGGGTCGTATGGTAGTTCTATTTTTAGTTTTTTAAGGAACCTCTGTACTGTCCTCCATAGTGGCTGTATCAATTTACATTCTAACCAACAGTGCAAGAGGGTTCCCTTTTCTCCACACCCTCTCCAGCATTTAGTTTTTCAGATTCTTTTCCCATATAGGTTGTTACAGAACATTGAGTAGGGTTCCCTGTGCTATATAGTAGGTCCTTATTAGTTACCTATTTTATATATAGTAGTGTGTATATGTTAATCCCATTCTCCTAATTTATCCCTTCCCCTCCCCTTTCCCCTTTGGTAACCATAAGTTTGATTTTGAGATCTGTGAGTCTGCTTCTGTTTTGTAAATAAGTTCATTTGTATCATTTTTTATTAGATCCCACATATAAGTGATGTCATATGACATTTGTCTTTCTCTGTTTGACTTACTTCACTCAGTGTGATAATCTCTAGGTCCATCCATGTTGCTGCAAATGGCATTATTTCATTCTTTTTTATGGTTGTGTAATATTCCATTGTGTGTATATATACCACATCTTCTTTATCCATTCATCTGTCGATGGACATTTAGGTTGCTTCCATGTCTTGGCTATTGTAAATAGTGTTGCAATGAACACTGGGGTGCATGTATTATTTTGAACTATGGTCTTCTCTGGATATATGCCCAGGAGTGGGATTGCTGGATCATCTTTGACTTCTCTCTTTCTCACACCCCTAATCCAATACATTAGCAAACACTGCTTATTCTACCTTCAAGACACATCTAGAATCCAGCCACTTCTTACAACCTGCACTGCTACCATCCTAGTCCAGCCATCATCATGTCTGCTGTGTTATTACAAACAGCCCAACTGGTCTCCTTGCTTCTTCCCTTTGCCCCCTCTAGTCTATTCTCCCACAGTGGCTGGAATGATCCTTTAAAAATACAATGCCATGTTGACAGTATATATGCTTGATAGTATATACAAGGGTATTGATAGTATATGCAAGGGTATATACTATCAATATGACCTATCATTGTTGATGTTGACCTTGGTCACCTGGCTGAGGAAGTGTTTGACAGTTTTCTCTACTTTAAAGTTACTGTGTTTTCCCTTTTCATACTGTATTCTTTGGAAGAAAATCACAACCCACACTTTTTTTGGCCATGCTGTGCAGCATGCGGGATCTTAGTTCCCTGACCAGGGATCGAAACTGCACCCCCTGCAGTGCAAGCATGGAGTCTTAACCACTGGACTGCCAGGGAAGTCCCACAATCCACACTTGCAAGGAGTGGGAAGTTATGTTCCATCTCCTTGAATGTGAGGCATCTGCATAAATTATTTGCAGTTTTTCTGAACACGAAATTTGTCTATTCTCTACAATTTATTAATAATTCAATCCTTGAGTTATTAAAAATTAAAATTCTTCTCTACAATTTATTAATAATTCAATCCTTGATTTATTTAAAAATTACAACTCCAGGGCTTCCCTGGTGGTGCAGTGGTTAAGAATCCGCCTGACATGGGCTTCCCTGGTGGCGCAGTGGTTGAGAGTCCGCCTGCCGCTGCAGGGGACGCGGGCTCGTGCCCCAGTCCGGGAGGATCCCACGTGCCGCGGAGCGGCTGGGCCCATGAGCCATGGCCGCTGAGCCTGCGCGTCCGGAGCCTGTGCTCCGTAACGGGAGATGCCACAACGGTGAGAGGCCCGCGTACCGCAAAAAAAAAAAAAAAAAAAGAATCCGCTTGACAATGCTGGGGGCACGGGTTCGAGCGCTGGTCCGGGAAGATCCATCACGCCACGGAGCAACGAAGCCTGTGCGCCACAACTACTGATCCTGCACGCCACAACTACTGAAGCCCACGCACCTAGAGCCCATGCTCCGCAACAAGAGAAGGCACAGCAACGAGAAGCCCGTGCACCGCAACGAAGACCCAATGCAGCCAAAAATTAATTAATTAATTAATTAATTAAAACAAAAGTACAGTTCTAAACATGTCATTCATCTGTTCAGAATTCCCCATTGCCTCTCTGTCTCCCTCAGAGTAAAAACCCAATTCTTGCAATGGTCACTAAGTCCCTACATGATCTAAGTCCTGCCATCTCTCTAAACCTGTCCTCTTCCACTGTCTCCCTAGTTTCCTCCACTCTGTTCATACTGGCCTCCCTGCTCTTCCTTCCACATATGAGGCTGGTGCACTGACTGTTCCCTCTGCCTAGAACTCTCTTCCCCCAAATATCATCAGGACTCGCTCTCTCAACAACTTTAGGTTTCTCTTCAAAAACTCCCCGAGGGGCTTCCCTGGTGGCCCAGTGGTTGAGAGTCCACCTGCCGATGCAGGGAACATGGGTTCGTGCCCCGGTCCAGGAAGATCCCACATGCCGCGGAGCGGCTGGGCCCATGAGCCATGGCCGCTGAGCCTGCGTGTCTGGAGCCTGTGCTCTGCAACGGGAGAGGCCACAACAGTGAGAGGCCTGCGTACCAAAAAAAAAAAAAAAAAAAAAAGCTCCCCGAGGTCTTCCTTGACTACCCAATTTAAAATACTGACTCTCCTACCTAACCCCAGCACTTCCTATCTCCGATTTCTGCTTTATTCCTCCCAGTCCCAGCCATCTGACATACTAAATATTGCCTTCATTTATTTCTTTATTTTCTGTCTCCCACCTGTACAATATAAACACCATGAAAACATGTATTTCTGCTTTACTTAATGGAGTGTCCCTAGAGTCTAGAACAGGATCTGGCAGGTAGTAGGCAGTTGAGAAATATTTGATGCATATTTGCCTGCTATATGCCAGGAACCGTTCTAGGCATTAGGAGTATAGCAGTAAATTAAAAAGTTAAAAGAGATAAAGCCTCCCCATCGTGTGTGTGTGCGTGTGTGTGTGTGTGTGTGTGTGTGTTCAACTCCCTAAATACATCTGCTAGAAAGCATGACCTGCTTCAGTATCATTCAGCCTATTCAGCATGGACAAGCAAAGCTGTTCCGCTTAAGAGAACAAATAATGAATATTATTCAAGGATCCCCCAACACACATACTTGTAAATTATATCAAGTCTGTTTGATGTGTTGCTTGATTTTTTTCTTTAAATCTGAAAAGCCCAATTAATCATTGTCTGATTCCACTGAACCCTTTCTTCAGTGGTAGATATTTCTATAACATCTTGATCACAAGCTGACTATAAATCTGTAAATCTGTTTTGTCATGGAAAGAGTCCATTGTTATCAGTACCTGACATAAAATAAAAGGTCTGAAAAGTAAAATTACAAGGAGGCCACATGGCACTGAAATGACATGATGGGAGTAGCACACTGGTCTTACAAGGCAGCACATAATTAAATGGCAAATGAGACGGGGAGAGAGAGAATGGGCTGTAAGCTCAGAGGAGGAGCAATAATTTGAGTATCTGGGTCTAAGGGTTGGGCGTTTTTTCATATCCAGTCCATTGACTACAGCACCCTTGGAGTTGGGAAGTGTCATGCTAGGATAGCTAGTGGGATTTGCTCTTCCTGTACCGCCTTTTATCTTCTGGTTCCTCTCTAGGCTTTTGATACCAAGGGTGGCCAGGAGGCCAAGAAGAGTTGAGCTGCTTAAGATGGTTCTTCCCTCTAAGTATCAGGAAATGATTTCTTACGAAACCAAACACTAGAGCACCATCATCAAGTGGGGAGGTATTGAATTTTCCCACTTGAGTTCCATTATTCCTCTTGAGGGTCTTTCAATCTTCTAACTGTTCCCACTACCACTGTGGCCCCCAGAGGCTCACTGTTCGCTCATTAAAATTTTGGCATGTGCTGTACACCTGAAACTAACACGGTATTGTAAACCAACTATAGTTCAATTGTAAAAAAGTAAAAGACTTTAAAACATAAAAGATAAATAAATAAATACATGACTTTTAAAATAAAAAAAACAACTTTGGCATGGGGTAGAACAGTTGTGACAATGTGAAATTTTAAGTGAGAATCCTATAACATACCAAGAGAGAAAAAAATAAAAAGTATTGTAGAAAGAATCAGTGATCTCCAGTAATAAAGAAAAAAGCATTAATCTAGTATTTATTTATGAAGATCTTCCCATGTGTCTTTGATATTCCTCTTAGCAGCCTTAAAAGATAAGGTAGGTATTATCGTGCCCATTTTACTGGTAAGAAAACTGAGGCTCAGAATGTTTAAATGCTTTGTCCATGGACACATAGTCAGTCAGTGAAACAGCCAGAATTCAGACTAAGGTCTACTCTTCTATAAGTCTGGTGCTTGTATCAGTTAGCCCTAGCCATGTGACCACCTAGAGGGGTGGGAGGGAGGGAGACTCAAGAGGGAAGAGATATGGGAACATATGTATATGAATAACTGATTCACTTTGTTATAAAGAAACTAACACACCATTGTAAAGCAATTATAGTCCAATAAAGATGTTAAAAAAAAAAAAGTCAGTGGCTTAAAACCAGAATCGTTTACTCTCATGTATCTGCGGGTTAGATGAGATTTAGGCTGAACTTGGTTGGAGGTGACTCTGCTGCATTGAGTCTGTTATCACACGGGACTACAAGGCTGGTGCCTGCATACTCTTCTTATGGTAATAGTACAAGGGCAAGACACAAGAGAAAACTTGCAGAGTCTCTTGCCAGGCTCAGAACTTGTGCAGCATCATTGCCTCCTCATTCTATTGGCCAAATAAAATCCTTTGGCTGAACTCAAAGTCAAGGGACAGAGAAGTGCACCCAACCCAGGAAGGCACTGCAAAGTTAGATGGCAATGGCCATCTATATAGGAAGGGACAAGAAACTAGAGCCATCAGTGTATTCTACCGCAATGCTCTTCCCCATGGTACCAGGCAACTTCTCCACACAGGTTTCTCATCCACATTCTAGTTCCCTACGGCTGACACAGCAGATGTATATTCTGTCCTCAACCTAGAGTCAAAGGACATATTCCTGCTTTGCCACCCATCATGACTCTCCCACTGCATTTCTGTCAGTCTTGTCTGGGTTATTAATGCAAACTATCATCTCACCCCTCCGGGGAGACCTACCTCCAAAACACAGGGGAGTGGTCTCATCTAAGTTCACCCTGTGCGCATTTACAACATAAACCCCTACAAATCAGAAGAATCATAAAATTCACACAGTAAGATTCCTATGCGTCCATTAGGAGTAGACTTAAACCCTATGTAGTTAAACTCTCCTAGCTGGACCCTTATTCTCTGATGACAACTCTTCATTCATTCATCCAATGCATTTGGCAATTTTTTATTGACTACATACCGTGAGTCAGGCATTGTGCGAGGTAATGCAAAAATAAGCAGAGTGGCCGCAGGCCTTGCCCTCACAGAGCTTTGTTTTTTTCCCCGGTTAATTAATATGTACTGATGTATGTTAATGAATTCATGTCATGTTATACTTACTCACATTTGCATAAATTATTTGCATCTTAACAAGAATATTAACCCAAAATATGACCCATTTTTGTCATGTCTGGCCCTGATGGGGTAAGGGACACTTTCTGAGCAGGAATGCTTTTCAGCTGTCTGTACATCACACCCCCTAACTTGTCACGGATAGTAAGTTCCTAGAATGAAACCTCTCTGCCCACAGTGGAGGCAGGCTGGCAAAACCCTGTCTGGATGGTGAAGGCCAGGTGATCACCCCAGAAAGTGATTTTGTGGGTACTTAGCACTCTTCAATGAAAAGAATACACAAGTATCTTTAAGTACCTTCTCAGTGCTGGGTCCTGAAAGAATGTAGGTTTTGGGGTGAGATTGTCTGGGTTTGAGTCCACACTCCACCCTTTATTAGCCATGTCACCTCTCTGGCCTCTGTTCCCTCATCTGTAAAAATGGAGATGATCAGAGTAGTTATTCATAGAATTATTGTGAAGTTTAAATAAGATAATTTACATAAGCACTTAGCACAGTGCTTACCACATTACAGACACTGAATGAATACTTAGCTGTCATTATCGTGTCCTATAAGCACAGCTGGATAGATGAAGGATATGAAACAAATTGAAGAAATTATTCTTGTCTCTAAGAATCTAATAATCCATTTCAGAAGAAAAGGCGTATATTAAACAACAAGAGAGAAATCACAAGATGATTGCATTAGTTAAGGTTCTTTCATTGGCAAGCAACAGAAATTAACTTTGTCTTATTTAAGAAAAAGGATTGAGAGTCAGAGCAAATTCATTGTAATGATTCAGGGCTGTTCCACAGCCTCACAAACAAGTTCAGCTCCTAAACCTTGACATGGACAAGAAGCAACCCAGCTCTAGAAATTCAACAGCAAGAGCTGGGTGTGGATCCTGGGTCACTTGACTTCAGCAAGTAAGGTGACTTCAGCTCTTAACACCTCCCAATCTTGGGTTCCTGTGTCCCAAGTTTCAAATTTCCAGGAGGAAGAACCTGGTTGGCCCAGCTTGTGTCAGTTCTCTACCTCTAGATTGATTCATTAGCGTGGTCTCCTATCAGACATGGCAAGCCACAGGGGTGTCATGTCCTATATATTGGAAGGCTCTTCCCAGATGTTAATAGGGAACTCCGGGAATAGTTGGCCTCCTGTTACCTCTTTGCCCTCATCTCCTACAGTGCTCCAGACACTCTGACCTTGGTTTTCTTCCAAACAGCCAGACACGTAGTGCCTCAGGAACTTTCTACTTGCTATTCCCTTTGCAAGGCATGTTATTCTCTTAAATAACCCCATGAGTCACTTCCGTATCTCCTTCATGTGTTTAGTCGAATGTTATCTGCTCAGCAAAGCCTTCCCTGACAAAGTTACTTGTTTTATTTTTCAAGTTAAAAAAATTTTTTTAGGGCTTCCCTGGTGGTGCAGTGGTTGAGAGTCCGCCTGCCGATGCAGGAGACCCGGGTTCGTGCTCCGGTCCGGGAAGATCCCACATGCCGCGGAGCGGCTGGGCCCGTGAGCCATGGCCGCTGAGCCTGCGCGTCCGGAGGCTGTGCTCCGCAACAGGAGAGGCCACAGCAGTGAGAGGCCCACGTGCCGCAAAAAAAAAAAAAAAAAATTTTTTAGGCCACACCCCGCGGCTTGTGGGATCTTAGTTCCCCAACCAGGGATCGAAAAGGGCCCTCGGCAGTGAAAGCACAGAGTCCTAACCACCGGACTGCCAGGGAATTCCTGACAAAGTTATTTAAAATGGCAACATATCCCCTCAGACACCCACATACACACTTCTTTTTTTTTTTATTAACATCTTTATTGGAGTATAACTGCTTTACAGTGGTGTGTTAGTTTCTGCTTTATAACAAAGTGAATCAGCTATACATATACATATACATATGTTCCCATATCTCCTCCCTCTTGCGTCTCCCACCCTCCCTATCCCACCCCTCTAGGTGGTCACAAAGCACGGAGCTGATCTCCCTGTGCTATGCGGCTGCTTCCCACTATCTATCTACCTTACGTTTGGCAGTGTATATATGTCCATGCCACTCTCTCACTTCGTCCCAGCTTACCCTTCCCCCTTCTCCATGTCCTCAAGTCCATTCTCTACATCTGCATCTTTATTCCTGTCCTGCCCCTAGGTTCTTCAGAACCAATTTTTTTTTAAGATTCCATATATATGTTAGCATACGGTATTTGTTTTTCTCTTTCTGACTTACTTCACTCTGTATGACAGTCTCTAGGTCCATCCACCTCACCACAAATAACTCAATTTCATTTCTTTTTATGGCTAATATTCCATTGTGCCACATCTTCTTTATCCATTCATCTGTTGATGGACACTTAGGTTGCTTCCATGACCTGGCTATTGTAAATAGAGCTGCAATGAACATTTTGGTACATGTGTCTTTTTGAATTATGGTTTTCTCAGGGTATATGCCCAGTGGTGGGATTGCTGGGTCTTATGGTAGTTCTAATTTTAGTTTTTTAAGGAGCCTCCATACTGTTCTCCATAGTGGCTGTATCACATACATACTTCTAATCCCTCTTTCTCTGCTCTCTTTCTCTCTCAAGTATTTAAAACCTGCAGTACCAGTTAGCTACTTCTGCATAACAAAATACTGCAAACTTAGCAGCTTAAAACAACCGCCATTTTATCTACGTTGTAGACTGTGGGTTGGCTGTGCAGTTCTTCTGGCCTGGACTGACTCAGCTGACCTCTCCTGGGTTTGCTCATGCATCTGTGGTCAGCTGGCAGGCCAGCTGATGGCTGCACAATCCAGAATGGCCTCATTCACATTTCTAGTGGTTGGCAGGCTGAGGGACCTCTGTTCTCTTCCATGTAGCTTTCTCATTTTCCAGCAGTCTTCCTTAGAATCATTCACATAGTGGTTTGAGGGTTCCAAGAGCAGTAAGGGAGTAAGCCCCAGTGAGCTAGCACTTTTCAAACGTTGCTTGTGTTTGTGTCTTATTTGCTAATGTCCTATTGGCCAAAGTAAGTCACGTGACCAGCCTAGATTTAACGGGTTGAGAAACAGACTCCAATGCTTGGTAAGAAGAGCTGCAAAGTCATATTGCAAAACAACACGATAAAAGGGTGTACAAACAGGGGTGGGAAAAATCCGTGGCCATACTTGCAATCTACCACATCTTCTAACATATCATGTAATTTACTTATTATTTTGCTTACTGTAAAAATGAGTCTCCATTCATTTGTGAATCCCTGCCACAAGAGTAACAGTGGGTGGGGAGAGATTTGTGTGGAGTAATTAGTTTCAGTTTCTTTGCCCACACTGAAAAAATGGAGTCTATTTATATGAGAAGCTTTCCTTTGAGTTGGGCGCATCCATTGCCACATTTGTGTGTTACAAATTCTGAACAGTCTTTTAAGTGTTTTAACAGCACATGTATTAACTACTCTAGTAATTACACAGACAAAATCAACGTCCCACATGAACATTTAAATGAATGCAAATCAACCTAATGGCCTCTCCTGGGGGGAGGATTATCATGCAATGAACATTTGCTCTAACTGATATTATATATGCAAATGAGATTTTAATTTTGATATACTTTCACATGGACGTATTTTTCAGTTCAGTGCAAATCTACTTATAGCGTATCATTAAGGCTGATTCAGTCTCTTTTCTAGTGTGTGTATGTGTGTGGTTAATGTTGATATAGACAATGAGGCTTAATTTTCAGAATATCAGATGTTCTATTCTGCTCACCACTTCCCCACCCCCAATGTCATCATTATTATGGAGAACTTTAATTTTTAAATGGGGACGTGATGTCTTACCCTCCTACATTTTTAATTCTTTTCTCATCTCCAACCATACTCTCCCACTTTCCCCAATGTCACGCTATACTTGTGTGTTTGTTAAGATTATTATAAGGGCACAATGCTGTCATCAATATCAACTCACTTAACCTCTCAAAGAAGAAGAAAGGAAGGAAGAAAACAGAAAGGAAGGAAGAAAGGAAGGGAGTTAGAATCAACTGAACACTTGCTCAGTGCCAGGCATTAAAACTCTAGACTAGGGACTTCCCTGGTGGTCCACTGGTAAAGAATCTGCCTTACAATGCAGAGGACACGGGTTCGATCCCTGGTTGGGGAACCAAGATCCCACATGCCGCAGGGCAAGTAAGCCCGTGTACCACAACTACAGAGCTTGCGCACCTCAACTAGAGCCCGCATGCTGTAAACTACAGAGCCTGCGTGCTCTGGAGCCTATGCGCCACAACTAGAGAAGAGAAAACCCGCATGCCACAACTAGAGAGAAGCCCACACACCACAACAAAGAGCCCACACGCTGCAACGAAAAGACCCCGCATGCTGCAACTAAGACCCGACACAGCAAAAAAATAAATAAATAAAATAAATAAATAATAAATAAATCTTAAAAAAAAAAAAAAAACTCTAGACTAATCCTGTGAGATAGATATTATTGTCCCCATCTCATATCTAAGAAAACAAAGGCACAAAGAGTTTAATTTACCAAAGGTCATAAAACTACTAAATGGCATATCTGGCATTGAACCTAGGTCTGTGAGAACAAAAGTTTTCTCAAAAAAAAAAAAAGTTTTCTCAAATCTTAGCAAAGGTGAACTGGAGTAGAACTTTTTGAGGATGCTATTAACAATCTCTCCTAGAAAGTATTTACATTTCTGATAAAAATGTTTGAGCACTTTTCTGATAAATGTTGATTAGATTTAGAGCCCTGTCTGGGAAGTTAAATTTATGCTCCCAATGCATTAACCACAGAACCAAATATCTTTCTTGTGTATATCCTAGAACCAGATCTTCTTTCTATTACTTAGTTTAACATCAGCATCTAACCACACTCTTACTCTATTAAAAAAAAAAACACACTTCCACTGGTACTCTCAGACGTTGCTGGAAGGAGTATAAATATGTACCTCCACTTTGGAAAATTGGCAGTACATCCAAAAGCTGTGCTTATGCAAACCCTATGAACCAGCAATTCCACTCCACAGTATGTACCGAAGAGAAATTAGTGCACATTCCACCAAAAGACTTGTACAAGGAGGGTTACGACTGCATTATTTCTAATAGCCAAATGCTGGAAACAACTCTAATGTCCAACAATAGGTAAAGAGACAAGTAAATTTTGGTATATTCATACAGTGGAATACTACACAGCAATAAAAAGGAATGAACTAGTGCTGCACGTGAAAACACTGTTGATGCTCACAGGCATCTTTTGTAGAGCAAAAGAAGGCCAGGCATAAAAGAAGACATGTGGTATGATTTCATTTATTACAAAGTTCAAGAATAAGCAAAACTCATCAATGGTTACCTGGGTGAGTCAAAGTAGTATTGACTGGGAACAGACATGAAGGAGCTTTCTGGAGTGGTGGGAATGTTCTGTACCATGATCTGGATTGTGGTTACACAAGGGTAAAAATTCATCAAGTTGTACACTCAAGATTAACATATTTAACTGCATGTATGTTATACTTCAAAAATATATATAAAAACTCCAATTCCAGAAAGATTCTTCACATTCACTTGCTGCAAGTTTGAATAAAACCTTTGACACATACTGGCAATCACTTTGTCTGAGAAATTGCTTTAACATGCACCAGCTCCAATGTCATGTGCTTTAAATGCACTGATAAAATTATACCTTTTGCTGTTATTTATCTACCCAGAGGGCAACCTATTCTTTACTGCTCTGCTTAAACTCCCCCTTCATCCCTGGTACATCTATGGCTTGTATTACATTTAGCTCTCAGATGAATAGTTGGCGTCCATCTATTCATGCACCGTCAACCAGTTCGACAGTACTTTCTCTGTCTTTCATGTTATTGTTTCCCCACAGTTCCTGCCTCACTGCAATGCTGATTAAGGAGCTCTAGTATAGTTGTTGAATTAAACCACAGCATAAATTGCTTCATCTATTTCACTCACATCTTATTTCTCCAAAGAGATGAACAATTTGGGACAAGTTTAGCATGTATACTTTTCTCCCTAAGCATTCTTTGCTCCAAGATTTCCTTTTCCCTACATCTATCAGATACCCAGAAAAAGTAAGGTGATGCTAAAAGACTGTTGCATATTATTGCCAAGAGACCCATGAAAGAGAAAGAGAACCATGTCATTCTTTTTTATATGTAAATCTGTGATATTTGCCTTAAAACATATGTATTCACGACAAGCCCTTTGGATTTCCATATACATATATGTCATATATATGTATATATCAGATATATTTACATACCATGAAATGCACCCATTAAAAATTTTTTTTTGGCCATGCCACATGGCTTGTGGGATTCTAGTTCCCCGACCAGGGATTGAACCCAGGCCCTCAGAAGTGAAAGCACAGAGTCCTAACCACTGGACCGCCAGGGAATTCCCAAAATTTACCCATTTAAAGAGTACAATTCAATAGTATTTAGTATATTCACAGAGTTGTACAACTATCACCACAATCAATTTCAGAATATTTTCATCACTCCAGAAACAAACCCCATATCCATCAGCAATCACTCCCCATTTTCTCCCAATTCTTCAGCCCTAGGCAACCAATAATCTACTTTCTGTCTCTACAGAATGGTCTATTATGGGTGTTTCATAAATGGAAGCACACAATGTGTGTTCTTTTGTGACCAGCTTCCTTCATTTAGCATAATGTCCTCAAGGTTCATGCATGTTGTAGCATGTGTCAGTACTTCATTCATTTATTTTACTTAATAATATTCCATTGTATGGACATGTCACATTCTATTTATCAGTTTATAGACATTTTTGGTTGTTTCTACTTTTTGGCTATTATGAATAATTCTCCTATGAACATTTATATGTAAGTTTTTGTGTGGACATATATTTTCATTTTTCTTGGGTGTCTACCTAGAAGTGGAATTGCTGGGTTATGTGCTTAACTCTATGTTAACCTATGAGGGTTCCTATTTCTCCATATCCTCATCAATATTTATTATTATCTTTTTTTTAAAATTATAGCCATCCTAGTGGGTATGAAGTAGTATCTCATTGTGGTTTTGATTTACATTTCCCTAATGATTAGTGATGTTGAGCATCTTTTCATGTGCTCATTGGTCATTTGTATATCTTCTTTGGAGAAATGTCTATTTAGATCCTTTAACCATCTTTAATTGGAGTGTTTGGGGATGATTCTTACACAGAGGAAAATAAAAATATGAAACTTAAGAGGACGCATTGTTAACTGAAAAAACTATACAACCTGAAAGTTGAGAATTCTGTTTTATCTGGCGGACTTGCTGAGGACTTCAAGCCCAGGAGGCAGCCTCTCAGGCAGCTCTGAGGGACTACTGCGAGAAAGAGGCCAGGGAGGAACCAGGATGTACAGGAGTTTTTGCAACAAAAACCAGGTACTTAGAATATCAAAAGATTAGCGTTAATGAAAGAAAACCTGACATCTCAACTTAATGAATTTAGCCCTTTTCTTTGTATGGGAAGATGCAAGCCTCTGGGTTCACTGAAATCATTCCTTTGTTTTGCACCTTAACTATCTAGGGCCAGTATCCTGTTCTTTCCCATCCTAAGTTCCCTCAGGGCTCACCGTCAAGGCAGGGGTAGTGCCTAATGGCTTGATGGTCTCAGCATCCTTTGTCTGTTGATATGGCAGGCAACATTTTTCATTCACACATCATTCGCATTTAATTCTCTCTCACGGTGGCAAGGCCAATGTACACATAGGTTTGGGGATATCAGGCATCAGTATAACACAATAAAGATAAAATAATGCAGAAAAAATCTAAATGAAGTATAACTGTGATATATTTTTATCACATATATTTAAAGTGATGTGTTTTGGAAAACAAGTTAAATCCAGTCTTGCAAGACTGCACATTTACCTCAAGCATTAGCAGCACTCCATTTATTTGACTTTGTTTCAGCTAAAAACCAAGGAACTGTTAACTTGCCAAAAGGCGTTCATTTTGTCAGAGTAGAGATTAAAGCATTCAAGAGAAGTTAAAGAAATTCTTTTCTACTGGGTGGGCTATTATTAGGCAAATTGTACTTTGCTCTTAAATGTTTCTAATAAAGAGTCTTTGTGTGATCATCCCCCAAACACAAGCCTATCGCATATCCAGGAGTTGTTTGGCTTCATATAACCTTATCATGAAAACATTAAAACCTATGTGTCATCTAAAACTATCTCTAAGATTAACAATATCTGTAGTAGAAGAGACAATTTAACTTTTCTTTCTTAGTATGAACCTCCAAGAAAAAAAACCTAGATAGTTGTCTACATTGGACTGCTCAGTAGAGAGCTCTGGCCACACAACACAAGGGATTTTTATGGTAAAGAAGTATAATTCCACTACATAATATGCAACAAGCCAAATGCTGCAACTGGAAGTCCCACGGGGCCTGATGGTGTTCCACCACTTCACGGTGAGTGAAACGGAGCAGGACTCTATGGGGCCCCTCCCAGTACAAGTCCTTTCCCCCATTTCTTGTTTATAGGAAATAGGTTTCATTCAGCCTCCTAGACCTTCCCTGAGCTCCAAAGGGCAGATTCAAACAGTTACTAATCCGGGAAGTGAGGGAATGCAGAAACAAAGGAGGAGCAATCAAGAAACTATAGTGCAATGATTAAAGCAGGGTCCTGGTTCATTCTGAAGGAATATATATAACAATATCTTTGAGTTCTTCTGCACGCACTAAGGCTCCCACCCAGGTGGAGGATGGTAACTTCAGGCTGAGCACAAGATTCCTGGAGCACCTCCCTGTTACCTCAGTACCAACCAGTCAGAAGAAAGTCACACACCCTGCAACCTTCCCCTCAAATTTTGCCTATAAAAACTTCGCCCCGAAAACCATCAGAGTTCGGGTTTTTTTTGAGCACAAGCCACCTGTTCTCCTTGCCTGGAGCTGCAGTAAACCTTTCTCTGATCCAAACTCTGACATTTTGGTTTGTCTGGCCTCACTATGCGTCGGGCACACAAAATTACATTCAGTAACAAGAGTGTTCTCCAGGTCACTTACAGTTCCTGTTACTAACTGCAGAAACACTCCCACTACCTGTCTGCTTACTACTCTTTGCTGCTGTGGTTAATTCAGTATCCTCTGCAGCCTAATGTCTTTCCTTTAACATCTAGGCCACTTAGGTTTCCCGTGATGCCGCACTGACAAAGGAATCAGCAAATATCCTCTCCCATTCTGCTCATAACTCCAGCTTTTTCAGTGGAACCAACAATCCTTTCAATAAAGTGTCTGATTAGAGATTTCCGTTTCCCAAAGCTTCTCTACTTACGGTATGACTGCTAGGGGAACCACTGACCGAAACTTCCCACCCTAGCCAGGAAAGATAGTAACCACTTGCATGAGTTATCTTAGAACAGGAGGTCCTGGTAAGGTATGCAGAACTAACAAGCTACCACCAACCTGAAGAATTCGGGAAAGGTCAAAAGGAGAGAGGAGACACCAGTCCATATGTCCTACCAACCTCCCAGAATCCTTCTCGCTGGAATCCATCTTGGCTGAGCGATGCATGCACCAACAGGAAGGACCCTGAGTCAGAATGACTGGCCGGAGACAACCCGGAAACTAACTCCATCACCATAAAACTGAGACTGCGAGCCACGTGGCAGAACAGTCCTCCTGGGTTCCTTTACCCTCCTGCTCTCCGCCCAGGCGCCCCTTCCCAATAAAGTCTCTTGCTTTGTCAGCACGTGTGTCTCCTCAGACAATTCATTTCCAAGTGTTAGACAAGAGCCCACGCTCGGGCCCTGGAAGGGGTCCCCCTTCCTGCAACATAACTGCTTCTGAAAACTAAAGAAATTCACTCTGGAATAAGGTCAGGGTAAACCTCTCCCTTTCCTTTCTAAGAACTTACAATTGAAGAGTGTCAACCAAGAGGGTCAGACCTGACTTCAAGCTCTAGATCTTCCTGTTACTGGCTGTGATGCTGTAGGCAAGCTTATTTGATAGGTTCTGGGATTCAAACTTCAGAATCTAATTAAGCAGAAAGAGAATTGTAAATGAATATAAAAAGCTCACAGAATGAGCTCTGGAAGAGTCAGAGGAATAGTCTCTATGCTGAACTTCTTGGTAACACTCCCAGGGCACATGGCAGAGCTGCCCTCTTCCACCACCTAAGCTAGCAATACAGCTGCCCCACACATTGGCTTTCTGTTGGGTCCAAAAAGTTCATTCGGGTTTTTCCATAAGATGGCATAGCAAAACCCGAACAAACTTTTTGGCCACCCCAATATCTTCTATCTTGACATTTACAGTAGAGAAGTGTTTATCATTGTGCAGTATAGTTTGCATTACAAAATACAACTATATTTGACAACATAAAAAAAAATAAAACTAACAGAGAGCCTGCCACATCTTCTGTCTTTAATAGCCTGTGAAGATGGACATGTAGAATTGATTGGGGGCACAGTGGAATAAATATTGGATGAGACACCAGGAAATCCAAATTCCATATCCAGATTTGCCAACTCATTCGCTGTGTGAGCTGGGGCAAGGCACTGAACCTCTCTGACCTCAATAACTTCATCCCCAAAATGAAACAATTGGCCCAAACAGTTACTAAAACTGGTTCTTAAATCCAGTAATCCTAGAAGATTCAGTTAACTCTCTGAAGATTATAAAAGTAGATCTCTTATTCATATTTAATTTTTAATGAAATTAGTTTTCTCATGATTTTTTAAATTATACACTCTCACTTTCAAAAGCTAGAAAACTATAAATAAAAAAAAACCTACTTGTAATTCCCACTACCTTACATTTTATCTTTCTGGTCTTCTTTCTTAGTAATTTCCCATTCTCTTTCCCATCCATTACAACATAAATTTACCTTAGAATGCCCAAGGTGAGGTATTATTTTTTAATTGCATTTCTAGTATAAAAATCCTGGATTTTGTAGTGTCCAGTATGAACTGTTAAATCTGAGAGAAAAAAAGTTAAATCATTTATGCTATGTGTTTTATGTAATGGAGAAGGACTTTGTGGGGCCCTCCTGGGCACAAAAGCCTTTCCCTGTCCCCCTTTCTTATTCTCAGGATAAAGGCTTCAGCCTCCTAGACATCCCTGAGTTCCAAAGAGCAGATTCAAACAGTTGCTAATCAGGGAAGTGAGGGAATACAGGAACAAAGGAGGAACAATCAAGAAACTACAGTGTAGGATCCTGGCTCCTGCTGAAGGGATATATCAATACATAATATCTTTGAGTTCTTCTGCAGGAACTATGGCCCCCACCCAGGTGGAGGATGGTAACTTCAGGCTGAGCACAAGAGTCCTGGAGCACCGCCCTGTTACCCCAGCACCAACCAATCAGAAGAAAGTCACACACCCTGCAGCCTCATCCAAAATTTTGCCTATAAAACTTTTCCCAAAAGCCATTGGGGAGTTTGGATTTTTTTGAGCACGAGCCACCCATTCTCCTTGCATGGCCCTGCAGTAAACTTTCTTGGCTCCAAACTTCAATGTTTCAGTTTGTTTGGCCTCAGTATGTGCTGGGCACATGAACTTGCATTCAGGAACATTTTCATCTAGATTTGAAACTTCTATTTCAATTATAGTAAATACTTTTTAAAAATTTTATTTATATAGTTTGGCTGCACCAGGACTTAGTTGTGGCATGTGGAATCTTTAGTTGTGGCATGTGGGCTCAGTTGTGGCAGGCGGGCTTCTTAGTTGCAGCATGCAAACTCTTAGCTGAGGCATGCATGTAGGCTCTAGTTCCCTGACCAGGGATCAAACCCGAGCCCCCTGCATTGGGAGTGCACAGTCTTGCCCACTGGGCCACCAGGCAAGTCCCAGTAAACACTTTACTATAAGGCTGTAAAGGCATGATTTGAACAACCCAATGTCAATTTTCGTTCCCTGACCAGCAATGGAACCCAGGCCCTCGACCATGAGAGTGCCGAGTCCTAACCACTGGACCACCAGGGAATTCCCTCAATTTTCTATATACTTAGAGAGTAATGCTCTGAAAAGTCAAATTGAGAAAGTTTGTCCATTTATCACATAAGGCTGAAAATAGGACTGGAGGAGTGAGATGGGGGAGAGTTATTGTTCAAGTAGAAAAGTGGTACTATTCTTTAAAGCATAATTAAATCTGAAATGGAAAGATGAAACGTTGGAGTAATATGTTTAGCTTTGTCCTCAAGAAAGACCTCTGTGATATATTTGAAAAAGAGCTTCCCCTTCCACCTCCCCAGCAGTATATGCTTCTGTGCTGAAATCTTACCATTCTGTTAGGCGTCAAAGCATACTTAATCTTTAGAAGTCCTCTATATAAAGATGCAACTACCTGTTGGAAGGACGAGCAGGTTTGTACCAACTAATAAGTTAGAGAACACTATTAGAGTGTCGACTGAAAAAAAATGCACAGCCTAAAAGTTGAGAATTATGTTTTATTCGGTGGACCTATTGAGGACTTAAGTCTGGGAGACAGCCTCTCAGGCAGCTCTGAGGGACTGTTCTGAAGAGGTAAGGGTGGATGGAGCCAGGATGTACAGGATTTGCAATGAAATCCAAGTAGTAGGAACATCAAAAGAATGGTGTTAATGAAAGAAAACCAGACATCTCAAGTTGATGAAGTTAGCCCTTTTCTTTGTATGGGAAGATGCAAGAGACTGGGCTCCTTGAAATCATTCGTTGGATATATACCTTAGCTACCTAGGGCCAGTATCCTGTTCTTTCCCATCCTGAGTCCCCTCAGACTGCACCCTTGCGGGTGGCAGAATTTTTCCTGTTTATTCTCAGTTAACATGACTATTCTCACCCCTTGCTTAAGGCCCATATTATAGTGGAGTGACATCCAAAACAAGCAAACAAACAAAACACGCGCAAAAACCCCACACGTCTGATTCTAAAAAGCCTTGTAAAGCCGCGAAAGCATTTCCTGATGTCTCTTCACGAAGCAGTAAAGAAGAACTAAGCTTCACCAGGGAGCAAGACTTCCCCAAAGTCCTTTTTTAAGGCATCAGTCTGCTAGTTCCTTTGTGGTTGATTTCCTCATTCTCTCTCCTCACATAAATCTCCCAGGTGTCTTTCTCTCACAGATCGCCAGCCTTTCCAGACTATTCTCATCTTCTGGGAGTAGCTCTACACCCTTTCATACATAAATTAATGTAGTGTTTTCACTTTTTCCAATTCTTCTCTCCACTTCATACTCTAGCATCAGTGCTCCAACAACCCAGGATTCTCAAAAGGAGAAAGTAGGGAAAAGACTGGAAATACGCACACATTACTAAAATTGCTTCCTGTCAGAGCTAAAAACAACATTGCAAAGGTTTTGTGGAAAATTGTCTGTTCAGTCCTGTCTTCTCTCCCTCCTATGCTAATTCAGCCCAATTAGGGAAAAGCAGGCTTATTACAGAGGATTTCTCTCTCCGTCTAAACTAGGACATTCAGGCTGTGCCCTTTGAATACTGAAGAAATTGTGGAATTCTAGCTCTCTTGCTTAGTATTCCAAATCTCCCAACTTGTTGAGAAAGACAGCATCTGTTCTAAATGTGGGACAGTCCATAAGTACTTGCTGTCAATCTTTTTACAAAAAAATTGACCTGAAATATCTCTCTTATATTCCACTCTAGACAAGCTCCTTGAGGGCACCGTTGTGTTTATTTTACGACTTAGTGGCACTTTATATATAGTAGGTGCTCAATTAATATTATTACAAGTATGTGTCCAATGATCAAAAAATGGGAAATACAATGATACAAATGAACTTATTTACAAGACAGAAACAGATTCACAGTCTTAGAGAATGAACTTATGGTTGCGTCAGGGGGGAAAGGTGGGGGGGAGGGAGAGATTGGGAGTTTGGGATTGACATGTACACACTACTATATATAAAATAGATAAGCAATAAGGACCTACTGTAAACAATTTTTTTTAATAAAAACAATTATTTACTCCTTAAAAAAAAGAAATAGATAAATCATTTGAATATAATTTTGTAATTTTATATTTCTTCCTTCCAGAATCCAAATGCCCAATATCCTAAAGTACTGTTTATCTGTATGGCCTTTTCCAGCTCTGTTAAATCCATAGACGTGTTAGTCATGGAACTTATCATCAAACGCCAAGAATTCATCCATAACCCTGTAATGGCTTTTCCACAGGAGTGTGGAAAATGCTGCTAAAAACAGACACCTACGATTTTTTATTTTTTGTGAAGAGGAAGAAAGAAGTTTAACATCCATCATCCTGGGAATATTTTTACTTCTGGCTTTTTTTGTACTTGGTTCTAACATGATTTTAAGGATAAAATGTTTGGATAGAATGCTCATTTAATATAATTCATGTATGCATAAGACAAGTCTTTGACCATATTACATAGTCCAAATATCCTCATTATACTTTAATATAGAAAGAGCAAACAGCTTGCATGAATGTTTACTCTGCAAGCAAACACCCAAGATAAGCACTGCACTCAGTCGCTGGTCATATGTTTTCTGGCCTTGGGAGTCTCTATTGGGCACTAAATTGTAGAGCTTGGTATATTAGCTGAAATAAAATACCCCCAGACTTCAAGCTTTAAAACAAGATCTGCCCTTTATAAGAACACATTGAGAAAGGAAGAGGCAGGGGCTAGGTACCTCCATATATCCCAATTCCTTAGCAAATCAAAAGTACAGACTTTCTTTTATTCCAGAGTATACTCAATGTCTTAATTTGGATTTCGCTGAAAGTCGTTCTCTGTGAGTGGTTTCCAGTTTTCAAAGTGCCCCCATCACTTAGGCATATTTTGGGTTTTAGGTACATTCTTAAATCCTACATCATCTTTCTTCATCTCAGTGATTCCTCATAGTTTCTGGAGGTACAAGGCGTTCACTTTCTTATTTTCTGGCACATTTATACATTTATTTATACTTTAATATATTTTTTGCATTTTCTGAGAACAGGACACAGGACAAGGGAGGCTTGTCTTACGTGCTCAGTCTACTATCATAAACTGAAATTCTCCTCTCCACTAATCCTGTGATGGTGAACTACACAAGCACTAAAATCTCCATTTTGAGTTTATTACCATCTCTACAAAGAACTACTGATGGAGTGCATGTCAGTTCTGGAAACCTGACCAGAGCTTCCTCTTCTACATCAAAACATGAGAGAGCTCATGGTCTTCCAATATGCATTCTCCACTTCCTCCTTGTAACAGAATCCCTAGATTATAGGTGGGCATATGGCCACCCAGCTAGAGACTGCATGTCCTAGCCTCCCTTGTAACTAGGTGTGGCCATATGAGCAAATTCTGGCCAAAGAGATATAGTGGAAGCAATTATGTATTGGTAAATGTTTAATCACCAACTCTTAGGTGTAAGGGAGGAGAAGCCCAGATTTGTAGCATTTGCTGATTTCTATGTTGTAAATACTCCCACCATATCTGATTGAAAGCTACAATGTCACTGAACGCACTTTGGAAATGATTTGCAATAGCATTATATTGTATTCTCACTGTATGGATTCATAAATGCAAATAACATCAATTACATAGAGAATTGTAAAGTGTAGTAAAATAACTGAGAAAAGACAAGCTTTGAGTATTTACTTTTTCAATACAATTTGTTTAATGGTAAATTTATATATTTAATTTTTTACAATGGCTATGTTTAACAACTGGCTAACAAAATTCTTGAAAATTTAACAATTGTCTCTTGTGAGCTTGTGAAAGCTGGTGTGAGGAAGCTCTGGTACACCATTAAGTGGAAGTACAGCTGACCCTTGTACAACGTGGGGGTTAGGGATGCTGACCCTCTGCGCAGTTGAAAATTCAAGTATTACTTATAGTTGGCCCTCCATATCCGTGGTTCCACATTCAAAGACTCAACTAACAGCAGATCGCATAGTACTATAGTATTTACTACTAAAAAAAAATCCACCAATAAGTGGACCTATGCAGTTCAAACTGTGTTGTTCAAGGGTTAACTGTAATGTGTGAAATCTCTGGCACATTCTTAAAAGGAAGCTTCTTGCATTCCACTTCCCCTTTTCCAGTTTTTGTAGTCCAGAACACAGATAAAGTAGTGGTGAGCCAATTTTAACCAAAGAGGTGAAGACAACATCCTAGGGGATTGGTATAGCAAAAAGAGAGAAGAAAGCTGGGTCCCTGGATGACTTTTATTTATTTAAATTTTATTTTTTAATTAATTTGTTTATTTTATTTATTTTTGGCTGTGTTGGGTCTTCGTTGCTGCACATGGGCTTTGTCTAGTTGTGTCAAGCAGGGGCTACTCTTCATTGCGGTGCGTGGGCTTCTCATTGCAGTGGCTTCTCTTGTTGCGGAGCACGGGCTGTAGGCGTGCGGGCTTCAGTAGTTGTGGCACGAGGGCTCAGTAGTTGTGGCTCACGGGCTCTAGAGTGCAGGCTCAGTAGTTGTGGTGCAAGGGCTCAGTTGCTCTGCGGCATGTGAGATCTTCCAGGACCAGGGCTCGAACCCATGTTCCCTGCATTGGCAGATGGATTCTTAACCACTGCGCCACCAGGGAAGTCCCTGGATGACCTTTAAAAGCAGTTTCCCTATTCCTCAGTCTACCTTCCATGTCAGACTTTTCTGTGAGAGAAAAATAAATTGTGTATCTTTTAAAAAGTCATTGTTGTCTGATCTCTGCTAAAGTAGCCAAACAAACTAACATGGAGTTTGCTACCAGGAACAGGGCTGATGTAACAGAATCTGAAGTATTATTTGCACATTTTGGGCAGCAGGCAGTGAGGAAACAGATCATGTAGGCTGGATAGATGGTGAGCCTTACTATGTCATAGCAAACATCTGGTAAACCTATTGTCAGTGCATTTGAAAGGAAGGCCATTTGCCTACTGAACTTGTAACTCATGGGGAAGTGGTTACAAAAGTCATTTGGTTGGCATCTCTTGGCTTCTTTTAGCAAAGTACTACAGTCAAGAACTAAACACAGGCAAGAATTAACCAGTTTGCAAACAAAGACGGAATGGAATACAGTTATACGAACGGATGCTTTCAGCCTGTAGCCGACAATCTAAATTGATTGAGAATCTGACAATTTAAGGTTTTGCACGTTTGGAAAAACCAACTGCTTCCACACTCCCAACACCACAAAGAAGACTGTGGCTCCCAGCCTTTCTCAAGAGCATCTCACATGATTGTTCTTGGCCAGGCAATGGGAGTCAGACCACCAGGAAAATTCAGATTAACTTGTTTTGCCTTCTCTGCTCATTGTTTTAGGTGCCTTCAAGATAGCCAGCATTGTACTGAGGAAGAAGAAATGTAATTGAGGAAGAGGACAAGAGTTGAGCACAGAGGTTAGTAAATAAAGTGTTGGCAAACTTAAAACTACTTGTCCCTGTTTATTTTTACATGGAATTGATTGAAATCAAATAAAATAGTAGTTTTCTAATTTTTTGGTGGAATTATAATGCCAAAACCTATTTAAACCCTAAGACAACCCCTAGTCCCTCAAATATGTACCAGTAGGAATTAGGCTATAAAAAACTATGCAACCCCCAGGAAGGGTACGCTTTCCAATATGTTCCAAATGTGGCATTCCAGTAACAAGAGAGTTACTTCCAGAGTAGAACCCAGTGGCACTCCACTGCCAGGAAAGAACTTTTCACAATCGCTGTACAGCAGAATCTGATAACTGCCATGGACAATAAGTATCATGTGTTTCCCATTTTTCCCTTTTCCAAAATAAGAGCTTTAAGTGTGGTTATCCTATCCCTCCTCACCACGGTGTATTAGATGATGAGAAGGCTGATGATTTGTCTTTAAGTTCATAGGTCGCCAGACCATGAGAAGTCACATCCGAATGTGAAAGTCAGAACTATGCATCATCAAGAGACGCTGGGTTCTGAGTTAGGTAAAGTAACTGCATGGCCCTTTGGATTGTTTCCATAGGGGAAATTGGTATTCATGGACTTTTGGTGACCAGAGAGTGGACTGTGGCTTTGAGTGCTAAATGTCCCCGATATTCATTCTTTCTTCTTCTGTTTAGTACTAGAAACCTCCACTTTTAAGCTGGGTAGCTAGCCACCCAGCTAAAGACTACATTTACCAGACCCCTGCAGCTAGGTGTGGCTACCATGTTCTGGTGTGCAACTCTTGGGTCACATCCTTAAAAGGAAGATGCCTGGCCTCTACTTCATTTTCTTTTTTTCTTTTCTTTTTTTTTTTTTTGTGTGTGTGTGATGATGATGAGCTTCCTTAGGCTCCAGGGATGAGGAAAATATCCTAGGGGTTGGCAAAGCAAAAAGAAGAAAGGAATGATAACCTTCTGGTAACTTTGCTGACCAGAGCTTCTTTATTCTTTTGTTCTGTCAGCTTGGACTTTCATATGGAAAAGAAATAAAACTTCCTTCTTGTTAAAGCCATTGTTGTTTAGTCTCTGCTAAAACAGCCAAACCAGTATACACAGGTTTGAAATTAGCTGCTTATAAGTTACCAACCTATTGAGACATGTAAACCAATACAGTTTTTCTCTTGAAAGTCATGTAGTCTCATATTGCTTCTCAAAATACGTTTTAATTGTTGGCGGATATAATTATGGTGAAAATTATTATTTTATATATTGCTGAAGGTTTTCAAACGTATGCTATCTCTGCAATTCAGTCTGAGAAGTTTTTATTGACCTATCTTCTAGCTTACTGATTCCTTCCTCAGCCGTGTCCAGTCCACTAATGAGGCCATCAAAGGAATTTCTCATTTCCATTAGTGTTTTTCATTTCTAGCCTTTTTTTCTCTCTTAAAACTTCCACCCCCTACTTAAATTACCCGTCTGCTCTTATGTTGTCTATTTTGTCCATTTAGAGGCCTTAACTTATTAATCATAGTTATTTTAAATCCACCGTCTGATAATTCAGATAAGTGTGGTTCTGACATTTGTTTTGTGTCTTCAGACTGTGACTTTTATTGCCTTTTAACATAGCTGGAGTTTTCTACTGAAAGCCAGGCATGATATATCAGATAATAGAAACTGCGGTAAATAGACCTTCAGTGTGAGGTTTCATGTTAATCTGGCTAGGAGTTGGGCTATGTTATTTTGTTTGTTTGTTTTGGGCCATGCCGCGTGGCATGCAGGATCTTAGTTCCCTGACCAGGGACAGAACCCGTGCCCCCTGCAGTGGAAGTGTGGAGTCTTAACCACTGGACCGCCAGGGAAGTCCCTGTGCTATGTTTAATATTTGCTGTATCTACAGGTGCCAGAGGCTTCACATTCCTCCCTGTTGACTTTGTGCCTCCCCTGTTGACTTTGGGCTAACCTAAGTACTCCTCCTCCGAGAGGGTCTGCATTGCATCTTGCTGCTCTTTTGATGGGCTTGTGCCCCTGGGCTGTGACTTTCACAAACATTTCTTAGCCTTATTTTTCCCTTCTTTGGTGAGAAAGGAAGGTTAGAGGGGAGTAGACTAGGGGAAAGTGCCCTTCTTCAAAGTGGGATAAGACTCTGGTAAAGTCACTTCTCCCTGGAGAGTAGGCGTGTCATGGAGAATACTCTGGGCACAGTTCACAATGGTTACTCTTCCTTTCTCACTGTCAGAACTACCAGGGGATCTTTTCCAGCTCTTTTTTGCCATGAGAACCTGGAGGGAATTTTAGAGGTAATTCCCAAGAAAGTATTGCCACCCCCGACCCAACAAGAGTTTTTCTCTCTCGTCCTATAGTTCATACTCAGCCTCCAGCAATTCCTCAAAATCACTATGAAAGCATTCCTACCAGTTTATGGCTGTAATCACTTCTCCAGGTAAACAGGTCTCAGCTGTGACTCCTTGAATGTGCGTCTCTCTCTCCAGGTGGTGGTTTGCCCTGAAACCTCCATTCTCCAATGGGTCCAAGAAAAATCACTGCTTTTTCAGTTCAGCTTTTTCTTGTCATAAGAATGAGAGTGACAACTTCCAAGCTCTTTACATGTTGAAGCTGAAACCAGAAGTCCAACAGTACACTATCTTCACTTTTTTTTTTTTTTTCCCGTACACGGGCCTCTCACTGTTGTGGCCTCTCCCGTTGCGGAGCACAGGCTCCGGACACGCAGGCTCAGTGGCCATGGTCCACGGGCCCAGCCGCTCCATGGCATGTGGGATCCTCCCGGACCGGGGCACGAACCCGTGTCCCTTGCATCGGCAGGTGGACTCTCAACCACTGCGCCACCAGGGAAGCCCTATCTTCACTTTTAATAGTATGTTTAGGTGCTATATGGAAATTGCAAATTAGTTTTTTTACTTGAAACTTGGATGTGGCCAAAATGATTCTTTACTCCAATAGTAGGAAAAATCTCAGTCTCCAGAGGGTCCAAGATGTTCCAGTTTTCTCAGAATAAGCAGCCTGTGTTAATATCTCAGTCCACTGTTGACTTGTACAGCTTCACTGCCATGGACTCATTCGTTCAATATTCCCATCACAGCCATATGCCGTTAGCACTCTTGGTTTCTCTTTCTGTGTCTAGCAAATGATCGAGCTCTATTTCCACCCACCTGCTCTCTTGTGCTCTGAGAGTGGGGATATTTGCACTAAAGAGAACCTGTCAGTGCTAATTAGGGAGGAAAGCCTGTGTGGCAACGTGTAGGTTTAAAAGACAAGAAAATCCCCACACGGAGATTCTGAGGAACACTTTGAATACACTGACAAGTTAATAAAAAGCTCGATTCAGTGACATTTTTAACACACTGGCATGGAAAGTACCATTGGAAATAAAGTGACTTTCAAGGGACAGATTGTTTCATTGAACTGAGGGAAGAGCTATTCTTGCCCTTAAATCTCATCTGTTTCATGGCTCCTGAAGTGATGCATCAAAGAACAACTGGTAAGGGAGTTGTGGCCTCAGGTCCCACAACCTGACAACAGCTTCTCTGTGGCACTCGGGAGTGTCACTATTAGAGAAATTCACTCATCCAGAGAAAGTAGGCTGAGCGTTCTGCTTTTATCCTTTTCCAAACCTGTATTCACATAGAGCGAACTTGCAGAGGGGGAAAGGGAAGAGAATGAGCCATGCTGACACAGATGGATCTGTGTATGATCGGGATGGGGGCAAACACAGTCAGGGGGAAATCTGTGGTCACAGGTTTCAGCATACCAGGCTTGGGGTTGTTTGTTTCAGATGTGTGAAGGATCACTGGATTTACGAGAAGTTCTCTTCCTTCTCTCTTATGAAAATGGTAGAACGTTATTAGTGTCTGCCTGAGCTTCACCAGTATAACAAGTTGCTTAATAAATCAGGCACATGATAGCCAAGCAATTCAATGATGAGTCTGTATGTCATTACATGGCTGGCGAGATGAGGATAAAGTTATTATTGAAGAAAGGACCAAAGACCTCAAGATGCATAGTAGCTACTAGGGTTAGCAATACAACCTGAAGTAAAAGAACCATTCCAGCTGCTAAATGGCTTATATCCATTCGTATTTATGACTACCAACTACTGACATTTCAAATCATCTCATGTAAGTAATCTAAGAGAAACCACTTAGTCAAGCTGTAAGCATTTATGCTTGGTTTCATGAAGTAGATATCATCAGATTTACCATACCATGGTCTTGAATTTCAGTAAATGACTCAAAAAAAAATGTGGTAGATTGATAACAAAAATGGCTCCAATTCTTCCCCTCCCATATCTATACCCTTCGCATTATGATATTTCAGCTCCTCCCACCAAGAGGTGGAGTCCTTTCCCCCACCTTTTGAATTCGGGCCAAACTGTGCCTTACTTTGGCCAACACAATGCAGAAGAAATGATATGGTTCCAATTCCGAGCCTGGGTGGCAAGAAACCTTGCACACTTCTGCTTTCTCTCTTGGACTCTTTCCTTTGTGTGAGGATAAGTCCGGGCTAGCCTGATGGAAGATGAGAGGCCACGATGAGCAGAGTGTAGTCATCCCAGCTGAGACGATCCTAGACCAGCAAGCCACCAGCTGACTTGCCATCTAAACAGAGATGTATGAATGACCCAGGCTGAAATAAGCTGAGCCCAGCCCAAATCAGCAAAACCCAGATCACCCAGCCAATCAACAGACTTCTGAAATATTATAGATGGCTATTGTTTTAAGGTATTACTTTTAGCAACAGCTAATTGAACAGTCAATAAATATGAACTTTCTTTTGGACCTACTGTCTGATTTTCTTTGGAGTCATCCTAATTTCTTTCAGGTTCAAACACGTTCAACAGGACTTGTTTTCATTACTGATGTAATATACAGAAAAGGATGTTGTTTTATTAGCAATACTAACTTTTTACTTTGCTCAAACCCCAAACCCTTCCGTCATCCTGAGAAATGTCAATATCCATGTGGAAGATTCTTCTTAGTCTGATGTTTTGTTTTGTTTTACCTTCTCAATTCCAAGAACCTTTACCCTCATGGCTCTTCAACAACCATCTCTCATTGCCTGAAGTGCTTCACCCCAGAATTTTTAATCTGCAGTAGCCCTTAACCTCCTCCCATTTCTCACCACATCCGATTTTCAAATTTATTGAAAGCTTCTCTCTTTGACTCCTCCATTTTCTTGCGGGATGCCAGCTCCCTTTGGATCTCACTATACATTGGCTCACTTAACTCCAATATCACACCTCTCTACCTGAGCCCCCCTAATGGAGGCTGGAAAGTTAAGACCTTGAATTTCTGGTCTCCTTTGCAACAAGGGGAGGAATGTGACAAAGTTCTGTCCAAAGAGGTTAGGGGAAGTCTCAATGGAAGGCTTTCCTTCCAGAAAAGAACTTCATTAAGAGAAAGCCCTTGACTACTTCCTCCTCCTTCCTGCCTGGAACTAAGATATGATGATGTGCTGATTTAGCAGCTATATTACAACCACAAAGATCAAAGCTATATGACAAGGATAAAGAAGATGATCTATCGATGCTACAATGATGATACTATAGAGTTACAACATGGCCCTAGTCCCGTCTTCAGGATTTTTATTGTATGAAAAAAATAATTTATTACTTATTTAATCTGTTCTATACAGTAAGGTTTTCCGTTGCTCATAGCTGTATTGTACAGTGGTACTGTTACAGCTTCCTTCCTCATTTGGTCCTTAAGTATTTAATACATCTTTTCTTCTATCACACTACTCTGCAACATCCCAAACTAGAATCCCTTCAATCGCCCGCCTACTCGACCAGAATTACAAAGCCTATCTAGAAAAATCATACAAGCATGTATTCTTACCACTATGAACTTATCATCTTCAGCTTTAGTTGGTAAAGCATCCTGAGCTTTACTCAATACTGGAGTAAGTCTCCCCTCTCTTCACCTACTAGCAGCAATGAATATTTATCACCTTATTGCTCTTTGCAATGTGACTTTGCCAAGTTCCGTGACCAGTATCTTTTGGCACTTTATATAAAGGCCATAATATTGGGACACCCTGTTTCACTTTTCTTCCTCCTCTCACTTCTTTTCTGGAAACTTATCTTTATCTATTCCAATCCTTATTTCTATTTTTCCAGCTCAGTAGAGAAGTACCCCTTCTAATTAGGGCGATTTCCTCTTCCTTTGCTCTAGTGGTCATCTCCTTCCACTTGCTCAGGGATCGCTCTGCATAAGTCATTCTCCTTTCTTCTGTATATTCAACCACTTCCTCTTTGCTGGTTCTGTCTCCTAAGCATATGAAGGTACTCACATCTCTACGATCTTTGCACCTTTCCCTTTATCTATATTGGCTAGCTATTGCCCTCTATCTCTCCACACTGCATTCCCAGTCTGTTTCCATAAAATGATAGACTGAATATATCCTTACACTCTTCAAATCCTCTGCAGGTGTGGGTGTGAACCCACCACTTCATTGAAGCTGCTCTGATTAAGGTCAACAGAATCCTAACTGCATAATTCAATGTACTATTTTCTATCCTTATTTTCTTTCTGTGGCATTCCATGCCACTGATCACTCTTTCTTTGAAACTTTGTGTATTAGTCAACTATAGCTGCATAACACTCCAGACCAAAACTCAGTGATTTTTTTTTTTTTTTTTTTTTTTTTTTGCAGTACGCGGGCCTCTCACTGCCGTGGCCCCTCCCATTGCGGAGCACAGGCTCCGGACGCGCAGGCTCAGCGGCCATGGCTCACAGGCCCAGCCGCTCCACGGCATGTGGGATCTTCCCGGACTGGGGCACGAACCCGTGTTCCCTGCATCGGCAGGCGGACTCTCAACCACTGCGCCACCAGGGAAGCCCCCAAAACATTTCTTGAATCAGCCATTGATCTTGGGAACAGAATAGACCAGTTCCTTGCCCTTCTCAATCAAAAAAAAAAAAAAAAAAAGCACAACCTAAAAGTTGAGAATTATGTTTTATTTGGGGCATTACTGAGGGCTTTATCCTGGAATACAACCTCTCAGGTAGCTCTGAGTGACTGTTCTAAAGAGGTAATGGAGGAGCCAGGATATATAGGAGTTTTTGGGAAAAAAAACAAAACACAAAACAGGTAGTCAAAGACCAAAAAATTACTGCTAACTAAAGAAAAAACAGACATCTCAAGTTAATGAATTTAGTGCTTTTCTATCTATGGGAAGATGCAGGAGTCTGGGCTTAATGAAATTATTCCTTTGATATGCACCTTAACTATCCCAGGGCCAGTACCCTGTTTTTCTCCATCTTGAATCCCCTCAGGGTACACCATTGGGGGTTGATTGCAATGGCTGAAGGCTTGATGGCCTCAACATCCTTTGTTTACTGATATGGCAGGTGACATTCTTTGTCCACAGTGCCTCCCCTTGGTCATAAATTTGACCAACATTTGAGAGGCATTTCATGACCAATTTTGTCCCATGGCACTAGGAAAGCTCCTTCCTAGATCAGGCAAAGATTCTGTTGATAGGCCACACAATGTGCTAATTTTTGGATCAGGCCCTATTGATAATCTAAAATTATCTGGATTTGCCTTTCTTACTGGTCTATTATGATCCAGGAAATGTTTTTTCTTGTTGCTTCTTCCCATATCTAGAGTTGCACTATTACAATTATTCTATGTGTGTGTGTGTGTGTGTGCATGTGTGCCTGTGTGTATATATAGATAGATAGACAGACAGATAGATAGATAGATAGATTGCCTCAAGATGTTTAACCATTATTAATTTTGTTGGAGGCCCGGTTACACATTTGGTAATGCAAGAGACAACATTCTTATAAAATAGACAGGATATAAGTAATACAGCTAGTAATGTTAATAAAGTCATAGTACAGCAGAGAGAGGCACCAGGCATAAATAATTTGAAAATAACAAGAGAGAACAAATTAGAACAATGATTAGTATAAGTAGTTGTTATCTAGTCACAATAAGCTATCAAGACCACAGGGGAGCCAGCTGGAGAAGCCAAATTCTGGAGGGAGCAGGCAGACAGAAAAAGATAAATGTTTCACCTTTGTTTACAAAAGGTATGCTTTATCAACTTGCTGTAGGTCATACTTAGCATAAGAGAAAAGTTTTTCTGGAAAACAAAGATTAAAAGCCAGTATTTTTCAGAAAAAAAGTCTTAAAGTTTTATAAATATTTATCAGAACATTCAGTCCCATGTAATTAATTCCTGTTGATCTGGATGAAGTCATCAGGTTTTCCATTAGAGTTTTGTTATTTCTTACCCAGTACAGTGGTATGATCTAAAAGTTAACAGAAACTTATATTTGTCAAGAAGTCTCTTTTTTTAATCTTCTTGAAGATTTTCATTTTATAAAAGCATCAGAGTAAAACAATGATTGTCTATAAATGGCAAAAGATTTAAAATAGCATGGTCAAAGATCTGATTACGCCATTGACAAGAAACTTGGATAGTTCTGTGACATACAACACTTTAAGATAATAACTAGAATTATGACTGATAACATTACACCAGGACATACCAGACTTTCAGGAATTCCATATAACTTCAGGAATATCTATATTAATGACATTTCCCCATACAATATAACCTAAGAAGGTTTATCTCCGATTACTTGACAATGCTTCTAAAGTAATTTAACATACCAAAGAAGCCTAATTAGTTTAACATTCCTCTCTGAGATGCCTCAGGGTTTCTTCAAGTATGAGAAGAACTTCAGCTAGAATTTGGGAAGTTTGTCAAAAATATCAAAAAGGTTTCAAAGCACTTGGTCAAATAGGATCATAGGTCACTGTGAAACAATACTCATTCACTTAACCAAAACGACAAAAGATTTCAAAAGCAAATATAGATCACTTAAAAGCAAAGAAACTCACACAACCTGCTATCAAAAGCAGTATTCCAAGAAAACTTTGCTCTCATAAGAGAGAGGAACCAAATCCAGTCCTGCACCAGCCTACTTTTAATAACAAAATCCATTTACCTAATTAAATTTAATCTAATCCCAGCTGACCATGCACAAAACTCCTTTTTTTTCAGGACTCCCTTACTAAAAAACCTTCCACAACTTTCTGTATTCATATTAGTTTGTCCCTTATTTTTCCATCCAGAAACAACTACTATGTTTAATTAATATTTCCTGAGGGGCAAATTTATATTCCCTGTCTTGTAATATCAAGCACGGGAAGCATTCCCCAGTGAAACATATCTACCCCACAATATAATTAGGCAAAAGAGATGTAACCATCTTATATAAAGCCTATTTAAATATACCAATTTATATAAGCTTTCATCTCAATTCTATCAACTTTCATACGTTTGAGTTTTGTTTCTATTGGGACCCCACCAGGAACCCTTGTTCTTCCAAGGAGTCCAGAAACCTTTCTTTTTATCCTGACCACTTAATACTGGAATCCCCAATGAGGGTTGAGCCACAGGACTCAGGCCTTTTGTTAATTTTTTAAAAACTTGATTAATTGGCCTAGCTGTTGCCCCAAGCAATTGCTGGTCAGGTATCTCAGTGTAATTTTCTTGCAGCCTTTTAAATATCTCTCTCTATATATATATTTAAACTGAGGTAAATAAAGCAGACTTATTTGGGGCCCTTTAATGTTGGGAACCAATAAGGGGTCCCTCCAGCCCATCCAATCCTAGGTAATGTTGTATCAAAACCTTTTGTTTTAATCCCATTAGTGTCTGTTTTACTTATCCCATTTTTAAATAACCATCTAATGATTTCTTTATCCTCTTGGGATGAGTCCCTTTAAAATTTCTACCTTGTTGGGAAGAAGTCTCTAGAATTTCCTTCAGTTTTTTCTTATTTCTCTGTTAATCAACCTAATTAACATTAATTATCCTAATGTTTTTATTACTATCTGTAGACTCATTGTGGGAAAGCAGAGACCATAAATAAGCCTTCCCAAACCAGTTTTTTTTAGTTGTTTTAAATTAAGGGAGTTCTTAGGTTAACCATTACATATATTTTTTCCAACTTCTACTTTGTTTTTTCATTGGTACCAATAAAACAGCTGTTTATAACGAGAGTTTTTAAAAATTTACAATTTAGAAGCTTCTCCAGTTTAAAGGATCCATTGTCTGGCCATTAACGAGATATTTCTTAATAGTGACTCAGGGACTTCCCTGGTGGCTCAGTGGTTAAGGCTGTGTGATCCCAGTGCAGGGGGCCTGGGTTTGATACCTGGTCAGGGAACTAGATCCCACATGCATGCCGCAACAAAGAGTTTGCATGCCACAACTAAGGAGCCCATGTGCCGCAACTAAGGAGCCTGCCTGCCACAACTAAGACCCAGCACAACCAAATAAATAAATAAATAAATAAATAAATAAAATAGTGACTCAAACCAATAAGATGTAAGAGGCGGCCCCACAAGAGAGTGTGAGGATGACACCTATACAAGATCTAGAAAGTATTCTCCCGAAAATAGTCTAAGTACAGGCTGACACAATGAAGGTTAAGATGGCAAAAGCCCTTGAGAGTTGGCACAATCAGACAAGTGTGCTCAGAATCTCAGTCTATTTGATTGGCTGCCAAATGTACACCATATGTGTACCTTTTGGTTGGCAGAGACCAAGCTCTCAGACCCCCCCCCCCCCCCACACACACACACGAAAACCACCTAAGAAGATCAAGTACAACATTTACATCTCAAAGACACAGGGAGAGAAATGCAAGTTCCCCCTAGAAGGGCTTTTGTTTCTTTAAGGTCAGAATTCTGAAAAGATGTTTAATCAAGCTGGCTTTCTCTAACTTAACTGCATATGCAGTAAAAGAGCCCCATATTGGCCATTTTCAAGGTGAGATTCCCTTTAATTCCCAATTAAGAACTTTTAAGTGTACATTATGTAAGTACATAAACCTGGCTGGGGTGTTAGTTGGAGGCTGGCCTTCTGACGCCCCTCATTTAGGAAAGATGTTAGACCAGCCTCTTACCCAATCAGCCAGTCCAGAGGGCTCAGTGTTTCTCAACTAAGCAACTCCCAGGGTCTTTCAACTGGGCTCTTCCAGTATCTTTCACCTCGGGAGCCAGGCACCTGTTAGACACTGCCAAATAAAACTCAGGATCATCAACCAATAATCAGGAGATTTGAAAGCCAGGAAAGACTCACCCAAATTCGTCTGGACTCTCCGAGGAGGAGGACATGCACAAAAGGCCTCTGCTCGTACCAAGGCTCAGGTTCCACGTAGTGTTCAGGCGAAGGAGAGAAGCCTGCGCTGGGTCCCTTCATTGTCCGTCAAAACTGCCAATTGAAAAACAAATGCACAACCTAAAAGTTATGAATTATATTTCACTGGGGGCATTTCTGAGGACTTAAGCCTGGGATACAGCCTCTCAGATAATTGAGGGACTATTCCAAAGAGGCAAGGGAGGAGCCAGCATGTATAGAAGTTTTTGCAAAACAAAAACAAAAACCAAACCAAACCAGGTAGTTGAACATCAAAAGATGACTGCTAATTAAAGAAAAATCATACATCTCAAGTTAATGAATTTACTGCTTTTCTATGTATGGGAAGATGCAAGAGTCTAAGGCTTAATGAAATTACTCCTTTGATATGCACCTTAACTATCTAGGGCCAGTATCCTGTTTTTCTCCATCCTGAATCCCCTCAGGGTGCACAGTCAGGTGTGGGAACAGCAGCTGATGGCGTAGTGGCCACAACACCCCTTATTTACTGATATGGCAGGAGACTTTCTTTGTCCACACCCTCACAGGGTTTACACTTGCGTGAAAGATACACGCAGTTTTGCAGTTACAATAAACCCTAGGAGGAGGGGGATTATAAACAAAGAGGGAATTTTAAAAAGTGTCTTACCATAGTCTGTAAGACAGAAAGAAAAAACGTCAAAGAACTGGTAGAGGGATTACCACTTCTCTTAGAAGCAAGGAATAGCTAGGCTTGCAAGTGTGTTCTTACGTTAGGTGGCAAGAAGTTAAAGAAGGTCTCATGTGATGGATTCAGTTTCTTGGTGAAGTGGGAAGCAATATTCTGATAATTCTGACAGGAATGTTCTGGAGTCAGAGGGTCGGAGAGTGGGGAGAATGTCTGTAATGGCCATGATGGAGAGCCAGAGCTGAGCCGACCAGAGAATAATCCAGAGGTTTCCCCTGCTTTTCCAAAAACCCCACTGTGGATGGAAACCACAGAGTTATAGAGGCCCCACTCCGTTCACTGAAGGGCTTTCCCACCAGCCTGGATTTAGGTAGAGAAAAGGCAGATGAGTTGGATCATTTGAAGCGTTCAACTGTGTTAAATTGTTAGTCAACAAGGAATCGAAACCACAGCTTTCTTCACTTTGTGATAATTTCTAAAAGAAACAGCCAAAGCCAAATTCCAAAGTGACTCCAAGAGAGACACCTCTAGTAAAAATCCCCTAGTGAGGGCCTCCTTCACATCTGAATGAATTCCTGCCACGCTGGCCTGATGTCCTCGCCATAAAGGCCGGCATTCTCCAGGCTCTGAATCCCACATTTTATCAAACATGAGCTAGGGGCGAAACAGAGTTAAGACTACGTGGGCAGAAAACCCTTTATAAACAGCTTTTATTGTACTCTATGCACCTGTCTTTGTCTGGAAGGAGACAGCTGAACCTTGAACATTTTAACTGGTGCTGATTCCTAATTTTTATACCTTGGAATAAAGGAATGAGAAATGTGTTTAATCATGCTGCTGCAGTGCACTGTTCAACATCTGTGTCATCCATGTCTTTACCTAAGGAGAGTGGAATATAATGATGATCGTTATCATGAGAAATCTACCCACAGCAACATGAGTGGACCTAGACATTATCATACTAAGCGAAGTCAGAAAAAGACAAATACCATATGATATCACTTATATGTGGAATCTAAAATATGAGAAATGAACATATCTACAAAACAGAAACAGACTCACAGACAGAGAACAGATTTGTGGTTGCTAAAGGGGAGAGGGGGTGGGGGAGGGATGGATTGGGAGGTTGGGATTAGCAGATGCAAACTATTATATATAGAATGGATAAACAACAAGGTCCTACTGTGTAGCACAGGGAACTATGTTCAATATCCTGTAATAAACCATAATGGAAAAGAATATGAAAAAGAATATATATATGTATAACTGTACTTTGAACAGCAGAAATTAACACAACACTGTAAATCAACTATACTTCAATAAAATTTTTTAAAAATCTAGCTGATCTCCCTGTGCTATGTGGCTGCTTCCCACTAGCTATCTATTTTACATTTGGTAGTGTATATATGTCCATGCCACTCTCTCACTTCGTCCCAGCTTACCCTTCCCCCTCCCCGTGTCCTGTGGGATAGGGACGGTAGGAAGGAGATGCAAGAGGGAGGAGATATGGGGATATATGTATAGCTGATTCACTTTGTTATACAGCAGAAACTAACAGACCATTGTAAACAATTTTACCTCAATAAAGATGTTTAAAAAAATAAAAAATAAATAAAAAACCAAAACAAACAAACAAAATCTATCCACAATCCCTTAAGGTCGACTGAGGTCAAACTATATGTTTATATTTGATTATGCATTTGAAAACCAGGGCTGTATGATGTGTTGAATATATATGTGTGATTAGTACTCGTGCTTAGCTAATGCTTTATTATGTGGAAACCGTGACACAAATGCTCATTTTGCTGCTATTCAGTGTTATTTTCTCCCTGTACAAAACTTGTTTTAAAATTAACCACTTTAAAGGTTCTCATCTGGCCTGCGAATAAATATTTATAATGCGCTTTGCCTATGAAGAGGGTCATTAGCATGTAAGCTTTGACAATGAATGACTTCCTGCAGATTTTTGATGAGCAAAATGACTAAACTTAATGAAGGCATTTTATGCTTGTAAATACTTTACTCCAAGCCTTCAAAATCATCAAGAAATGTCCTTCATGAGACATGGTTCAGAAGAATCACAGAAATGAAGAGCTGGGTGAGACTTAATTGGTCTCTTTGCACCTGTACTTTCCCTAAATCAGTACAGAGTAGATTCATGAAGCACATTTATTTTTTAACCCGTTTATAGTTCCCATCAGTGCAATAAAGCGCTATAATAGACAACAGGGTCAGAGTATAGACCCTGAATGAAAAGGTCAGCCTTTCTTCTCACTAAAAGACAAACAATAAATAAGAAACAGATTTTTCTCTGTAATGGAAGGAAATATTCTGAGTCTTTAGATTTGTTTCAACTTTGCACTTTGTGGATGAGATGGGGCATGGATTGCCCATGACATACACAGAATTTTTAGTTAAGAAAATGTTCAAAAGTTACTACCTTCGCTAGAAATGGCAGGAGCAGGAGGGAGCAAAACATACCAATAAATGAATCCTCCAAACCTTAGCTCCCAACATTTTTTTTTTGCGGTACGTGGGCCTCTCACTGCTGTGGCCTCTCCCGTTGCGGAGCACAGGCTCCGGACGCGCAGGCTCAGCGGCCATGGCTCATAGGCCCAGCCGTTCCACGGCATGTGGGATCCTCCCAGACCGGGGCACGAGCCCGTGTCCCCTGCATCGGCAGGCTGACTCCCAACCACTGTGCCACCAGGGAAGCCCAGCCCCCAACATTCTTATTGCTGTCATGAAATTGTGAGGACAAGCAGAGCATCCCAGAGACATAAATGTCATTTCACCTTTAGCTACATGAACAAGTACTAAATCATAATAAAAATTCACACAGAGACAAGGACAGGAAAAAGAGACCGACATCTCATATGGAATTTATGAGTTTGGAAGAGAGGATCAACCTGTATGGAAAAGTCCTTTTTCTTCCCTGGTGCCTGCTTACTCTCCCCGCCCGGCTCGCGCCACTCCCCACAGCCAATGTGCTCAGAACACCCCATATATACAAAGTTTCTGTACTCCTAGGAGTCCCCGGTCCCCTGATTTCGCTGCCCACAGTAGGCTATAAAGGAGGCACCAAGTAAGAGAGGCTCCTCCTCGCTCTTTAGATCTTGGCCTCGAAAGGTTTTACTTTCAATCATCTGAATTTCTGACCCTTACTCTCTTTCTTCCCATCTCACTTCTTCTAGAACCCTCAGCACAGTAATTCTGACCCCATCTGGACCTTGAAAGCAAAGACCCTCTCACTTTTCCACGGTCCATCATTACTTACCCAGCTTAGAATCCAGGAGCTATCTGCACCGTCTCTTCACTGAAAATGCCTTCAGATCCCATGTACCGCTCCTCCTCAATTACAATCACCTGGAAAAATCCCGCCCCGCCCCGCCCCGCCCCGCCCCGCCCCGCCCCCGTTAACTCTACTCTTCTGCACGTGTTCCAAGAGCTGAACGTGGCTAGAGCCCGTAACTTCGATAATTGTTTTCACTTTGAAATAACGACCACAAAGCCCAATGGAGCTGCCTTAAGTGTTACCATATTTTCCTAATTAATTCTTTCCCTCGCTCTCTGAGAAAACACTAACTTCCAATTTCTAATCTAACTTCTAGCCTAACTCCCAAGTTCTCATCTAACTTCTTGACATTCAAATGATGGCTTAAACATCATTTTCTCAGAGGAGCCTTCCCTCATCACCTCATGTAAAAGAGACTCTCCCCAATCACACTTTATTCCCTTACTTTGCTTAAATCATTTTTGTAACAGTTAATAACAAACTACCTGACGTCATATACACACACACATATATATGTGCACAAATATATATAGTATTTGCATATTGGCCTGCTTCTTCCACTAGATCATAAACTCCAGAGAGACAGGGACTTTCTCCCATTCACCCACATCTAACATAGGATTTCTCAACTTGAGCACTACTGATATTTTGCGCAAAATAATTTTTGTCGTGGGGGGTGGGTTGTCCTGTGCATTGTAGAATGTTTAGCAGCAACCCTGACCTCTACTCATTATATGCAGTACCATCCACCCTGGTTATAACAATCAAAACTGTCTCCAGATGCTTCCAAACATCCCCGGGGGCCAAGAGGGGGCAAAAATCGCCCCTGATTGAGAACCACTGCTCTAACACAATGCCTAGCACATAGTGGGTGCTAAGCAAACGTTTGATGAATGAATGAATCACCAAACCATAGGTCACCGAAAAAACCCAAGAATTAATGTTATTGTCTGAACTTCCAGCAGAACTGTATTTAAGCCTTACCGGCAAAAGTGAACTTACCTTGTTTTAATGACATGGCGGTGGGGTTAAAATTGATTTTGTACCAAGGGTTCTCAGCCGTGACTGCATATTATAATCACCTGGATGAAGGTTTTGAAAAACTACTGATGCCAGGCCCTTCTTCAGAGCAATTAAATGAGAATCTCAGGGGGTGGTGTCCAGCATAGAGACTTTTAAAAACCTTGTCCTGTGATCCTGATTTGCAGCCTGGGTTCAAATCCTGTTCTTTTCAATCCTCCGAAGACCAATTTCATAGCATAGCAATCCTCATAGATAGGGCATTTCTCCTCATACATTTGCATTATTGATCAGCGTTTTTGGAATGGAAGAAAGCGTATGTCAGCATAGTAACTTCGTGGGTCATTTGTATCTTCTATTCCCTGCCCCATTGTTGATCCATGTTCATCCTAAGTAAGCCAATTTAAAAATTAATGTTCTCGGGCTTCCCTGGTGGTGCAGTGGTTGGGAGTCCACCTGCCGATGCAGGGGACACGGGTTCGTGCCCCGGTCCGGGAAGATCCCACATGCCGTGGAGTGGCTAGGCCCGTGGGCCATGGCCGCTGAGCCTGCATGTCCGCTGAGCCTGCATGTCCGGAGCCTGTGCTCTGTAACGGGAGAGGCCACAACAGTGAGAGGCCTGCGTACCGCAAAAAAAAAAAATAATAATAATAATAAAATCTCCCATACGATTATGAATCTATCTATTTCATCTTTTAATTCTACTAATTTTTACTTGTGTTTTAAGGCAATTTGTTAAGTGCATACAAATGTAGGACGGTTATGTCTACCTAGTGAATTAACTCTTTTATCATTGTGAAATGTGTCTTTTCCTCAAGAAATGCTTTTTGCCTTAAAGCTTCCTTTATCTGATATTAATTTATATATGCCACAAATATATTATTAATATATAGTATATGTGTATATATGTGATATTATTAATATATATATGATAATGTTGCATGGTATATCTTTTCCATCATTTTACTTTCAACTTTTATGCATCCCTGATATTTTTAATGTGTCACTTGTAAACAGCATATAGATGGGTTATATTTTGTTTTGCCTCTGGTCTTTTACATGAAACATATGACCTAGTTATATTTATCATAATTATGATATATTGAAGTTAAAATATATTATCATTACTTGGTACCTATTTGTCTCACCTCTACTTTGTTATGTTTTCCTCTCCTCTTTTGCCTTGTTTTGAGGTGAGTATTTTTATTATTCCATTTCCCCACTCTATTAGCTTAGTAGCTATACATTTCTTTTTAACTTTTCCTTTATGGCTTATCATATACAAAATGCATCCTTGACTTGTCAAAATACAGCTTGATACTTTTACCCACTTCACAGACAATGAAGCGGTCTTTGAACACTTTAACTCAATTTTTTTTTCCTCTCAACTGATATTGTTATCCTGTATTTTAATTTGACATATCTGTTAAACTTCATAAGACATTATCATTATTGTTTTATAGAGTTGATAATCATTAAATTATCCCCAAATTTACTCCTTTACTCTTCATTTCTTTCTATTTTGCCCAGATTTCTATCCAGGATTATTTGTCTTTTGCCAAAATAATAGATTTTTTTTAAGAAGCATCACGTTTTATTTATTATTTTTAATTTTTTTTTAAAGGGAACTTTATTTTATTTATTTACTTTTGGCTGCATTGGGTCTTTATTGCTGTGCACGGGCTTTCTCTATTTGCAGCGAGCAGGAGCTACTCTTCGTTGCAGTGCATGGGCTTCTCATTGTGGTGGCTTCTCTTGTTGCGGAGCACGGGCTCTAGGCACGCAGGCTTCAGTAGTTGTGGCACGCAGGCTCAGTAGTTGTGGCTTGCAGGCTCTAGAGCGCAGGCTCAGTACTTGTGGTGCATGCGCTTAGTTGCTCCTTGGCATGTGGAATCTTCCTGGATTAGGGCTTGAACCCATGTCCCCTGCATTGGCAGGCAGATTCTTAACAACTGTGCCACCAGGGAAGCCCCAAAATAATAGATTTTTGTATTTCTTGAAGTGTACTTCTGCTGGTGACTAATTTTCTCAGTTATTTGCCTAATTTTTTATTACTTCATCTTCATTTTTGAAGGTTATTTGTGCTGGGTACACAGCACAAAGTTCACGGAATTTTCTTCAGTATTTTGAAGGTGTCAAAATGCATTATCATTGAAGGCAAATGCATTGTCTTTGGTTTTCTATTGTTTCTGTGAGCAGTTAGATGTCAATCTTCTTGTTTGACTTTTGTAGGTAATTTGTCTTCTTTGTTGGGAGGGGATGATACTTCATAAATTTTCAGCTTCCTTTGGTTTTCAATCATTATACTGTGATGTGCCAAAATACAGGTTTTATTTTATTCATTCTGCTTGGGGAATCTTAGGGATTCTTAGACCTGTGGCTTGAGGTCTGTGCTAGATATTCTCTGCGTCTCTACGTCCATGTTTTGACTCCTCTGCTTTGGGAAGCTGACCTATATGGATTACAATAGCTCCCATGCCCTCTGGTTTCAAGTTGAGTGCAGCCAGTGAGGAGCATTAGTAGGAGATCAGAGGGAGGGTGAAGAGATCAGGGTAATTATTCCTCTGGCTCCCTTTTCGGGAGGCACCCTTGGTTTGCTGTATCCCTTGACAAAAGGTTACTGTTCCTCTCAAAGTGGCCTTCTCTACATGATTGTTTAAGCCTCTCTTTCCCCTTAAACTTCTGGGCCTAGAAGTGGTGACAGCTCCAGCATTGCTAGCCCCAGGTTCTTGTAATATCAATAGTCATTCACCTGCCCACACCTTTGTAATTTGTCCCTTTGTAAGTGAGCCCCCCTCAGTTTATGCCAAGTGGAGTGTGCCATCTTCTTCATCTTGGCAACTGACTGATACAGTAACTAGTACCAAAAGTAGCCTGTGATGGTTAATCTTAGGTGTCAAGTTTTCTGAGCCATGGTGCCCAGATATTTAGTCAAACATTATTTTGAATGTTTCTGTGAGGGTATTTTTGAATGAGATGTATATTTAACTCAGTGGACTTTGAGTAAAGCAGATTGCCCTCCATAATGTGGGTGGGCCTCATCCAATCAGTTGAAGGACTGACTAAAACAAAAGGCTGACCTCCTCCAAGTAAAAGAGAATTCTCTAGCAGACTGCATTCTGATTTCATCTGCAACATAGGCTCTCCTGGTTCTACAAAAGGGTGCCTTTGGACTTGAAATGCATCTCTTTCCTGAATCTTCAGGTTGCTGGCCTTCCCCATCAGATTCTGGGCTCACCAAGCCTCCACAATTGTGTAAGCCAATTCCTTAAGATAAATTCCTTTCTCTATATACACACAACCTATTGGTTCTGTTTCTCTGGAGAACCCGGACTAATACAGGGTATCAGGAATTAGATCCTCATGAAATAAATCCTTAAATGTTCATATTCTGAGGAAGTTCATGGATAATCTTCCTGCTGAGAATCATGAGGCATGAGTAATTCATGGCATGAGGTGACATCATGATTACTCACATTATCACCAGAGGGTGAAATGCATGTGGAGGGCAAGGCATTGGGGGTCAAGTTGTTGTAGCATAGTACGAAAGTACTAATAAAGATTGGAGAGTCACCTGGAATCTTATTGTAACTTTGGAAAGCACATATAGGGAAAACAGAAATTAAGAGTTATGAATATAAAATTTAAAACATGCACTAAAAAATTAGAAGGCCTCCAGGGCAGGTTTGCCAGAGTCCCACATTTCCCATAATTGTACAACATCACATTGATCCATGACATTGGTGACATTACAGTGGTAATCACTAGGTCCATATAAATGCAATAGATGTGCAGTTTAAAATGTGCTGCTTGGACTTCCCTGGTGGCACAGTGGTTAAGAATCAGCCTGCTAATGCAGGAGACACGGGTTCGAGCCCTGGTCCGGGAAGATCCCACATGCCACGGAGCAACTAAGCCCGTGCACCACAACTACTGAGCCTGCGCTCTAGAGCCCGTGCTCCGCAACGAGAGAAGCCACCACAATGAGAAGCCTGTGCACCTCAGCAAAGAGTAGCCCCCGTTCACCACAACTAGAGAAAGCCCGCGCGCAGCAATGAAGACCCAACGCAGCCAAAAATAAATAAATAAATAAATAATTTTTTAAAATGTGCTGCTTAACACATAGAGGTGACCCATCAACTACGGTATCATTCTAATGTGAGAACAAGTTGGGCATGCAACCACCTGAAACCAAAAACATTAGCCATAATTTGTATCCTACATATAAGATGGTGGAGTTGGCAGAGGCTCAAGTAACATGAAATAGTTGTGATAGTCTCTGCCTCTGTAGCTGGTCAAGAGGATGAATGTTGAGGGCAAACGTGGTAGACTGTTATCAGGTTCCTGAACTATTCATTATGGATTCCCCCATACCCACGTCCCCAACACACATCAGTGTAAATAAATCCTTACTGAATTATTATATTTTGAGTGTTCCTCTGCTTCCTCTAGAAGATCTGATTAATAAGTTCTTCAATCACTTTTGGAAGATTTTCAGCTATTATTTAATCAAATATTGCTTCTGTCCATTCCTTCTCATCTCCTTTGGGAACTCCAATTATATGCGTTAAACATTCTCATGGTGTTCCTTTTGCCTCTATGATTTCTTACGTATTTTATATTCATTTATGCCCCATTCTGAATATTTTCTGGTGACCTGTTTTTAAAATTTCACTAATTAAGTCTTCAGCTTTGTCTAAACTACTATAGAACCCATCCTTTAAATTTTCAATCTTGGTTATTGTGTTTCGCACTTCTAGAAATTCCATTTGGGTATTTTTCATACTTTCCAGTTCTTTGAGGAAATTCTTAATATTATCTCAAATACATTAAACACATACATTTTAAGGCCTATTCTGATAATTCTACCATCTAGATCCCTTGTTGAGTTGTTCCCATTGTCTGTTGATTTAGGATAATGTTGTTTTGTCTCTGTATGTGCCTAGTTATATTTTATTGTGCATCCGATGATATACGTGAACAATTATGTATCTAATTTGAGGCCTAGGATGATGTTTTCTTCCTTCAGAAAGAATTTACATTTGCTTCTGGAAGTTGGCTAGAGGCATTAGCAATGCCACATCACCTTAATTCAATTTCAGGAATTGAAGTGATTTAAAACTGAGCTTCAGTGCCTGCAAGATCAAGTTTTATTGTTTGACACCTTTTCCTAGGGTGTAATCCTTGGATTCTCAACCCAAAATATGATTGTTACCAAAGATCTCCTCCTTGGCAGGGCATGGAATCTGATTATTTTACCTCTTGGCTCATAAGCAAAAGGCTTTGCATCTTCTACCCCCACAGGGGGAAAATATTTGTCCCAAATGCTTTGCTCGTGCTTCTAGGTTGCATGCTTCTCCAGGTCTTAGATGCATAATTCTTCCCCATATTATCAAAACTCCAATTCCTTTGAGCAAATGCTTATTATATTTTGCACAACCTTCCTAATTGGCAGTGAAAGGGTTACTTCTAATTACTTAGACCACCATTACAGAAGCCTTTAAATATAATTTGAATGGTTTATAAAATGTGTCTAAATGTTTTATCAGTTACTTCTATGAAGAACACTTCTCAACAATAGAATCTATTAAGATTTGGAGGAAAAATAATTATTAAAATCTCTCAAACAGAAATTGCATATAGCTATTTTAAGCATAAATCCAGATATAAAATATTATTCATGAAAGCAAGATTGAGGGTCTCATTAAAATATTTGAAAGATTTCATTTGGAAGTTTTTACAAATTAAATTTTTAACACCTTTTTCATTTTATTTTTTCCTTACAATTATATAACTTAAAGAAAATATTTTTTAATCAAACACCATAAAAATACCCCAAAGCCCCTCTAGTTCACCCCAATGTATCATGCAACTATTACTATCTTTTATATATGGACCACAGCATGAAAATAGTTGGTAAGGACTTTCCTAACAACAATTATTTCACATCCCTTTTTCCTTTCCAGTAGCACTCACTTTTCACCATAGAAGGTGAAAATACCAAACATGTGTTTTCCCATAGGTTTTGCCAAGGGAGGAGTCACATGACTGAATGTTGGCAAATGGGAGGGACCTCAGGAGAAGACTCCACGGGATTTCAAGTAAAGACTTGCCTTCCTAAAATAAATTGATCAACCCAAGTCAATGTCCATTTTCTTCATTGGATGTGATACCTTCATTCCTTGTGATACCAGAACTGCTGCAGCCACGTGTGGCCATGACTAAATATTGCTGATATGCTGAGGACAGTAGAATGGAAAGAAGGAAAGCACAGAGACTCCAAAAAGTTGTTGAGCAACTGAACCAACGTAGAACATCTCTACCTCTGTATTTCTGGCTATGCCAGAAAACAAATGTCCTTAGTATTTCAGCTCATCGTACTTGAATCTTCTGTTACTTGCAACCAGGATACTAACTAATAAAGCTATGGTGGTTTTAAAGCATGGTCCCCAAACTGTTTGACACTTGTGCCATTGAAAGGTAGGCAGCTTCTAGAAACTGGAAAAGGCAAGGAAATGGATTCTCTTCTCGAGCCTCCAAAGGGAACGTAGTCCTGCAGACTCATTTTAGATTTCTGACCTCTAGTACTGTAAAACAATAAATTTGTGCTGCTTTAAGCCACTAAATTTATGATAATTTGTTACAACAGCAATAGGAAACTAATACAGTGATTAAGAACTTGGGTGCTGCTAGCTGCTATCAGCCTCCTTAAGGTTAAATCCTTCTTCTACTACTTACTGGATATATGATCTTTGGCAAATTACTTAAACTCTCTGTACCTCAGTTTCATCTTGAAAGATGGGATGATGGTAACAGAACCAAACCTGCTGGGTTCTCACGTATTTAAATGAGAAAATCCTTAGGATTATCTGAAACTTCGTAATTTTTAAATAAAAGTAACTATTGTTCTGCTAATATTTATAATTTGATTTAGTATATTTGTACCTCCTCTCCTACAAATTAAAGTTCTTTTGTTTTTTGGGTTTTTTTACATAGTCATGGAGGAGGAGGGGTGTAAGAGCATCTGCTTCAGGAGTTGTAGTACATACAGCATCTCATTTGATCCTCACAACCAGCCATGAAATAGGTGTAATTTTGTTTTCATAGGAGAAAACTGAGGCTGTGGGAGGTTAATTTTTCCAAGTGACATAGCTAGTAAGAAGACAAATCAAAGCAGCTTGCTCACCATTGCATTCACTACACTTATTTGCTGGATGATGATGCACGAATATGTGCAAATAACCATGGCAGTGGGCACTCATAAATACTGCAGAGTTTAGACGGACTGACACTAGGTCACCCCATCTGATCCACACCGGCACAAATCCCAGCTCTTTAACACCCAACCCTGGTTTCCAGAAAGGTTGGAGGTAACAGAGAGACACTTCCAGTCGCAGGAATCCTGCGGGAGGGTGGGATGGGAGTCCGGGAGGCGGGGGTGCCGGGAAGGTGGTAACACTGTGACGCAAAGGCGGGGCCTGCGTGGGGAACGCCCCGGGTCATAACCGGGGGGCAGGGCCTCCCCGGGGCCAGTACGCGGCCGCGTAGCTAGACCTGCCCATCCCTCAGCCCCCTAGGAGAGCTGGCGCCACGATGGAGGAGTACCATCGCCCCTGCGACGAGGTACCGCCCCTTCACCGCCCGCGAGCGACCCCCGTCCGCCTCGGCGCTTAGTCTTGGCCGGGTGGTCTCCCGGCACCCGGCGGCCACGAGAGTTGGGGTGCGGCGTCCTCCGAGCCCGGATCCTCTCCTCGGGGCCCGGGATCCGCCCCGCCCATCCTCGGCTCCCCACCCCGAGGCCCTGAGGGTGCGCTGAGAGTCGGGGTGGCAGGGGCTGCTGGGAGCCCAGGGGGCTGGCAGTGGGGTCGGGGCCGAGGGGTGGAAGGCCTGACTCGGGGTGCGTGGGGTAGGGATGGGGTGGAGGGAGCCGCCGGTCTGCAGGGCGGGCCTCGGGAACCGGTCTTCCCGGCTGCTTCCTCCGCCCCTTGGAGTCCCCAAAGCAGGTGCCGCATCCCCGCCAAGCGAGGCCCTGGTGGCAGAGCCGGTCCCGCTCCCGGGCACTCTCGTCTGGGTGGTTTGGAAGGAGGCGCCTTATGGATTAAGGAGCCCTTGCTTACTGACTCAGGCTTCCCGAAACCTCACCAGAATCCCGTGATGTCATCTGTCATCTTCCTGTTACTGATGGGGGACTCTGACTTTCATGGCGGCTAAGTGACTTGCCCAAAGTTAGAACTGCCAGGAATGACAGATGCTCCATTTGAACCCAGACCTCTGACTACACAACTACAACTCTGGCTTCACTTTAACCACGATGAGGATGAGGCCTGTTGGATCCCAGGATAACCTGTGACAGGGCAGTATAAACAAAGACATCTTCTGTCCAGTGGTAGCCACAGGTGAATGGTGCGGTGAAATAAAAGTAGGCAGGCACGTGGTGGAGGTGCAGCATAAAATGGTGTATCATTAGACCCCTGAAAGGGGCTTCTGGACCATTCATCTTTAGGATGTGGGCTTCTGCAGAAGCTAAGACCACATTTAAATTCATTACTTCTATGCTGCAGGTGGCATACACACTTCAAGGTTAGTGGTAAAGTGTTCTTATTTTAGAAATTGAAGCACAACCAATTTCACCCTCAAGAAGCACTAGTCTGCTGACTCCTAAGAGGTTCTGTACTGCAGTACCCCCTAAATACCTATATTTAAAAAGAAATAAAATTACATGTGTTACCATGGCCACCCAGTACAACCTGATTATCGGGTGACCTTCCAAATTGAAGTGGAATGGACATCCCATTTAATTTGTAGACCACTTCTGAAAATAGATAAGGACCTTATTTGAAGGTAAAATGACCATTTTAATAGGGGCAGTTGTGACACCTGTTTTCGTGATATTTCTGATTATTTAGGGTATTTTTATTCCTTTGTTGTTGGGGAATTATCTGGTGTAATTAAATGAGTTGAAAATATTTTAAATCTGTACTCAAGATGATACTTATTTTCAGAATTTACTTGGTTTTTGAACTGTTTTCTTGTATAGTGGGATTTACAAACATGCTGATGTCATAGAGCACCTAAAAACGTCTCTATGGAAACAAATCATGTACTACCTGAAGTGCTTTGGTTTAGATTGCAATCTTATCAGGTAGCCTAGTTCTTGACTCTAGGACATTTCCTTGTCATTAATGGTTGCTTTTAACTCAAGATTGTATCAAGCCACTCCACAGGAAAGACTAAGTTGCCAGACCTGTTATATTATAGGTCTATATAGATTATAGGTCTAACATATTATTTATATGTTATAAAGTGACATTAATTTGGAATGATCAAGTATTTTCATAACCTTTAACTCAGAAAAGCCACATTTTTGCCAAGCATAAGTTAAAAACAAACTTGAAACTTATCTATTCAGCATTCTTTTCTCACTCCCCCTCATTCTCACTTAGCTGCAACTATTTCCTGTGTACTGATAACACATCCTTATACCCACCTCCTATTTCCTGAGCTTTACAATCCAATGATCCTCAATCTCTGGTGTTCATCAAAATCACCAGTAAAGCACTTCTTTTTTCTTGTGCTGTCCATATCTATTTAAAATTTTTAAATTTTATATTGGAGTATAGTTGATTTACAGTGTTGTGTTAGTTTCAGGTGTACAGCAAAGTGATTCAGTTATACATATACAAGTATCTATTCTTTTTCAGATTCTTGTCCCATGTAGGTTATTACAGAGTATTGAGTAGAATTCCCTGTGCTATACAGTAGGTCCCTGTTGATTATCTGTTTTATATATAGTAGTGTTATATGAGTAAAGCACTTTTTAAAAAAACATAGTTGCGGGCTTCCCTGGTGGCGCAGTGGTTGAGAGTCCGCCTGCCAATGCAGGGGACGCGGGTTTGTTCCCTGGTCCGGGAAGATCCCACATGCCGCGGAGCGGCTGGGCCCGTGAGCCATGGCCGCTGAGCCTGCGCGTCCGGAGCCTGTGCTCCGCAACGGGAGAGGCCACAGCAGTGAGAGGCCCGAGTACCGCAAAAAAAAAAAAAAAAAAAAAAAAAAAAAACATAGTTGCCCAGGCTCTGCCTCAGAACTAATCAATCAAAATCTCCATGGACGTAGGTGGGGAAAGCATTTTGCAATTTTCAAGATGATCAAGGTGGGATTAGTAGCCTCAGTAGACTTAATGCCCCTTTTCACTGTGGTCTCCTGTCACTAAAACCTGTCTAGGCCAGCCTAGGTTATTCTGTGTAGCATCATAGCTACCAGGAAAAGGAAGTCTGTGTTGAAAACAACTTTATCTTTTGTTTTCCATCTTTAGGTCGGCTTCAATGCTGAGGAAGCCCACAATATCGTTAAAGAGGTGAGTTACATATCTTGTTCATCTTGAAGATTGATGCATTGGTTGAAATTTTAAAAAACTGTGTTTTGACTTTCGGCACAAAGTTAGAAACCTTAGTATTAAAGCAAGATTTTTCATATTTATTCACTAATTCTTTATAGGGGTGCTTCTATGTTTGTTGTGTTGGATGCTGTCAGGCATCTTGGGGCTTACCCTGAAAGGGATATTTAAATATTGATCTAGAAAACTGGTTTGCTGTTTTCTAAAACTGATTCTCTGTCTTTTGAATAAAAGAACTTTTATCCCAGTGGGGCCAAATATTATTTTAAATGTTAATGCCCTAAGAGTATACAGGTAAGTTATATGTATAGTATAATAAACATATAATTATAGTATATACATACATATATATGTGTGTGTACATATATATATATGTGTATATATATATATACATATATATATATATATCTCAAGTAAATAAAAGACCCTAGTAATATCTGCTTTGGTTATTGTATGCTTTTTTTTAGCCCAATATAACTGGAAAAATAGGGACTTCCAGTGGTTAAGACTCTGCACTCCCAATGCAGGGGGCACAGGTTTGATCCCTGGTCGGGGAACTAAGATCCTGCATGCCACATGGCACGGCCGCGCACACACACACACAAAGATTGGAAAAGTAATCACTTAATATCTTTTAATATCTTTTAGACACTGATATGACGGTAAATCAAATTCTTCAGAAAAATATTTGAAATATAATATCTGGTCCTCATGTTAGGCAAATAGACAAGAAGTTCTCTTTGGGACTTAGTGTTGGCAGAGGAACTTTAATTATTCTAGTGGTATCACATACAGACTAACTGTGGGTAAGGTATTTATGAACACTTTTAATAGTCCTGAGTCATTTTTAACTGTGCCAAATCCTAGAAAAAAATAAGCTGGCCCGGAAGGTAGGCTTGTATTGTGGGCATGGCTGTTGCGGCCTGTGTCCTAGCAGCAGGCCCCAACTACCTTTAGGCTTGGCTGGATTGGCTTGCCCTCTGGGCACTGAGCACCGTCTCAGTCCTGAGACGATGCCTTACCTGCCTGAATGCTTAGGGCATGAGCTCACCCGGAACTCACCCAGGGCTGGCCTTGTAAAACTAGGATCAACCTGAGGTCTGAGAGAGCTGGATAGGCACCTGAAAATCCCGCCATATTTTAATAGTTCAAAATCATATATTAGAACTTTGTAGCCAGGAATATATCATTATTAAAACAAAATGCAAATGTTTTCGATACCTTGACAATGCAAAAGCACAAATGAGGGCAATGGCGGGGGTGGAAGAAGGGATGGAGGTCATGGGAGGGCAGGAGTGATAACAGCCTCAAAGTGGAAAGTCAAGAGAGACTGGCCTTGGTGGATGGAACATGAAGCAAAGGATGCTGGGGTATTGGAGGAATCTTTTAAATAGTACCTTCTTCTTTACCCACATTACGAACCATATGAAAAGACCAAAGAGTTAGTAGAAAGAGAAGCAAATATCACCTTTATTATTGATAAAAACTGAGTTGGAGATTGGAGCTTGTTTTGCTAACTCCCTACCGGTTCAGTTCAGACCTTGGAAGAGGCATCCAAGGGAAACTTAGAGTCAGCAGAGAGAAACACTCAACCAGGCTGGTGCCTTTCGTTGGTCTGGGTGAAGAGGGAAGGAGAAACCCAATAGCCAAGTCCAAGGCATTTGGGAGATTGGCTCTCCCAGATGAGAAGGGTACCAACCAGTAACTCACTCCACCTCCATGGGGAGGAATAATAACAGGTGGGACGAGAGGCCAGGGATGATAAGGAAAAAATCCTCTGCGTGAAAGGAAACATCCGGAGTAGAAAAGAAACATGCTCCTAATACTGTAAATATATTGAAGTAAAAATAGCAAACTCATTATATTGAGGGACGTGGGGAGGGGGGGCAGGAGGTGGCAGGTGGTCCTAGGGAACTAAATTTTCATCTGTCATAGCAGGAGCTCTAGGGATGTTGTCTATAATTCATAAATCAAGAAATAGTGATATAAACATTATTTAGATATGTGAGTGACCCTTAAGAGATAAAAAAACAGTTGTACCCTAAAAGTGTTTCTTCTGTGGAAGGGGGCTGGGGATGGGAAAGGGTGGGGAGGGGATTCTTATTTTTCATTGTAAGCTCTTCTGTTCTGTTGGCTTTTTAAACCCACGTGCATGGGTTACTTTGATGGTTTGTTCAGTTAAAAGAACCATGCTTCTTAAAATGAGATACCCATATTGAGTGGTGGCTAGGAGGTCCTAGAAGCCACTGGGTGCATTTTTTTTATTTAAAAAAAATTATTTATTTATTTAGGCTGCGTAGGGTCTTAGTTGCGGCACGTGGGATCTTTCATTGCGGCGCGCGGGCTTAGTTGCCCCGCGGCATGTGGGATCTTAGTTCCCCGACCAGGGATCGAACCGGTGTCGCCTGCATTGCAAGATGGATTCTCAACCGCTGGACCACCAGGGAAGTCCCCACTGGGTGCATTTTAGAGCATCAATTTTACTTCCATACTTGCAAGAGGGAGTTAAGTAATATAAATAATTTAACACCATTTTCAAATGAAAACAAACTGATACACTATGGAGTCAAAAGCAAGCTTCATTTGAAATTTTCATATAAAATATGAGACTCGAAAGACATCTCAGGTTTGCCACAGCTGGCTTTCAGGTACCTGTGTATCCTCTTCCCTCCCCCTCTCTTCCCATGAGCCAACTGTCTTTGCCATTGAGGCATTCCAAAGGTGAGAGGGGGAGGGGGGAGAGGGAGAGAGGGAGAGAGGGAGAGAGGGAGGGAGGGAGGGAGGGAGGGAGGGAGAGAGAGAGAGAGAGAGAGAGAGCGAGCGCTATTTGAAAACATTTCAGCACTTCCCCGATGATTATACAGTTTCAGCAGGCATTTCTGTTTTTCTTATCTTTTGCTGATCTCCTTATTTTCTTAGAGTCCTTCCTCTGAGCCCCTATGCTAATATATATTTCCTGCTGAAGTCTTAGAGCCACTCACTTATTGGTGATATGCATATGCTTTATTTATTGTCAGTAATAGAATTTGCCCACAAATTTTCATATAAAAAGTGAGTTACAAATGGAATTAACTTGGAGCTTAATCTAAAGTATATTTGATTCAGGATGCCCAGAGAATATATCAAAGCCAGTATTACTTCAACAACAAACATGTATTGAGTGCCTGCTCCATGCCCGAGTTCTGAGTTTGGCCCTGGGAATACAGAGCAGGTTAAGGACCTCATTATCTAGTGGGCCTCCTGGTTAAGTGGTAATGAAGAAGGCTAAGTGTTAATTAATAGTAATTAGCAGGGCTATTTACAGTGGCATCCACAGGCCCCTGATATTTCTGTTGTTTGGAGCAGAACTTGAAGCGGTCCTATTAGATAACCTGAAAGTAAACAAGGGCTTGTAGTTTCCCATTAAGGTACAGCAGTCTAGGGAGAGGAAGAGGTTTCCCAAAGGCCATCAGCTTGGGAATGGTAAAGTCAGGATTAAATATTTGTCCTTGCGACCCTTGAGCCACTGACCCTCCTAACTCTTCATGTTACATTCTAGGAGAGTAATTTGAGCCACGTTGTTACTTTCTTCAACCACTCTAAATTTAATTTCTCTTTTTGCTTTTATAATTAGTGAAGAGTTTATACTATCCAGCTTAAGATTCCATATTAATTAGTGTCTCTACTATAGGCCAGTTGTAGTAAATGAAAGCTGCACACGTGCGTCTGTCTTACTAAGCTGGATTCTATAAATGAATTGAATGAGTGCTTTATTCTCCAGGCTCTATCACTTGAATAAAAAAATAATAGCAGCAAAATAAGTCAGAGAAAGACAAATACTGTATGATCGGACTAATACGTGGAATCTAAAAAAATCCAAACTCATAGAAACAGAGTAGAATGGTGGTTGCCGTGGGGTGGGGAAAATGTCGGTCAAAGGGTACAAACTTATAGTTATAAGATGAGTAAGTTCTGAGGATCTAATATACACCATGGTAATTATAGTTAACAGTACTGTATTGTATACTTGAAGGTTGCTGAAAGTAGATCTTAAATGTTCTCAATACACACACACACACACACACACACACACACAAACAAAAGGTAAGTATGTGAGGAAGTGAATGTGTTAACTAACCTTATTGTGGCAATCATTTCACAGTATAACGTGTCAAATCATCACACTGTACACCTTAAACTGACACAATGTTGTATGTCAATTATATCTCAATAAAACTGGAAAGAATAAAATAACAGCAGCAATAATTATAATGATGTAATAATATCTGTCATTACTTATGTGTTTACTCTGTGGCAGTCAGTGTGTTTGAGCACATGGCTTTCCTTATCTCACCCCCCTCCTCACAACAACTTGATGAGGCTGTTATCCCTACTTTAAAGATTAGGAAAATAGGGGTTTCAAGAGATTAAGTCACTTGTAGAAGGTCACACAGGGGTGGCTGAGGTGACCTTAAAACCTAAGACTGTAATACTAAACCGGTGCTCTTAATCAAGTATCAGAAGTGGATGCAAGTAAACACCGTGGAAAACTAACTTTCTCTTTCTAGAGTGCCTAAAAACTAGCGTCTGTTGATGATTTACTTTTAGTGGCAGGTGTGCTTGTTGTTTGATAGCTAAGCAGTTACATAATATGAAATAGGATATAATTATTGTACATGAGAAATATATTTTTTAATTGGTCTCATCCTTTATTTCTAGCATCTGAAACCTAGTTCAAATCCGAGCTGTTTCAAAGCCATTCTTTAACCAATTGATATCACCCTTTTAAAATCTCCACCCCCCCATAATCCTTTTATGACATGACTTACCACCCTTGATTAGTCTTCCTTGTATTATAGAGTTCTTTTATTAGCTTCTCTGCTAGACTGTTAAGTTCTTTACAGCAGAGGCCACGTCACATTTATCTTTATATGGCCTGTAATATCTCATAGAGTGAGATAATGCATGCGGAAATGCTTTGAAAATTCTACAACAGTTAGAGATGATGCATAATAAATACTTAACAGATGCATATCTTGTAAGATGTTTTATTAGGTTATAAGTGTATTTTATGTTTTGAATAAATTTTTTGCTGTGATATGTGTATACTTTGTTTAATTGTCCTCTGCCCTTTTAGTGTATAGATGGAGTCTTGGGAGGTGAAGATTATAATCATAACAACATCAACCAATGGACCGCAAGCATAGTGGAACAATCCTTAGCACATCTGGTTAAGTTGGGAAAAGCTTATAAGTATATTGGTAAGTATCGGTGTCCTTCCTCACTAGTTTACTCACCTTTGTTCCTGTGGTTTTTCTCTGAATTTACAGAATGTAAATGAATGATAGACACGCAAGTTTGATACTAATAGGGGGTGAAGGACTTCTGACTTATTCATCACAAAAATAATCTGTGAAAATACCTAAAAGATGGAGATCTTTCACAACTCAAAAGCAGTGTGCGCTCCTGCCAACCATCTACTTGTCTTGGTAGCATCATCTTTTACATTTGCGTCGGTTATCTTCAGTGAAATTCCCTCAGCCCTACTGTCTTCCTTTTGTTAGCGCTACGCCTCCTTACGTGTAGGACTGTGAAGTGCCACACTACTTGTAAAGTGGAATATTTTCTTTGTTTTTGTGTCTGAATTATGCCCATGGGACAAGGCACATAATTTCTACCAGATTTTTCCTGCAGTACAGTCACCATTGGTTATGGCGCTGGGCAGCAAACAGACTGGACCCAGTGGGGTCAGAATCATGCTGGTAAATAATCAAGATGAGAGACATTTTTTTCAATCCATTCGCTGAATGCTTTGTCTTCTGTTATTTTTATAGCTTTTAGAGCTCCGAACTCAAACACTTAGACATGTTTTCCTTCGTTTGTAAGTGTTCTTACTGTGCAACTTTATTTTTAGTGACCTGTGCGGTGGTCCAGAGGAGTGCATATGGCTTTCACACAGCCAGCTCGTGTTTTTGGGACACCACATCTGATGGTAAGAGACTTTAAGCTGATTCAAACAAAATCCAACTTCTAGCAAAGTCAAATAGTGTACTTGTTATCGAATCCTTATTTATCTCTAATTAAATTCCCACAAGACTTTATCAACAGAATTGCTTTGTACCTAGTGACAAGTATGCCATCAGACAAATAGGAAATATGAAGATTTAACAGATTGCAGGAAATATGATATTAAAACCTATGAAAAATGTGTGTATATATATATATATATTTCCTGGTAATTCTGATGTTTTGCTGGTATTTCAAAGTCCTTTTGTTGTGTGTTTTCAGGAACCTGTACTGTAAGATGGGAAAACCGAACCATGAACTGTATTGTCAATGTCTTTGCCATTGCTATTGTCCTGTAACAGGCTAAAAATGTTCGGCCAAAACCATTAACAAGAATTTGTCACTGTATCCTTTCTAAAAAGAGTAACAGTTACTTATTCGTGTGCTAGATGACAAGTGTGCAATATGCTTCAAAACTATCAACAAAAACTGAATAGTGCAAGCAAGCAATCTCATAGGAAGTAGGCAGATTATCTCATATTCCATACAGCATCATTTAAATAGGAAAACCTCAACATTAGCAAAAAACAAATGCAGAAATATGGCATGACATGAAAATACAATCTTATATTTATTTATACCGGCTTTTCACTAATAATATGTACCTAAGGAGATGGGGAAAACCATTCAGATAATTAAATTCTCTTTCAGCTAGAAAAGTTAACAGGGATAAATATATGAACAAAAATACTGTAAGGATAAATGTGGAGAAAATGATAATAATTAGTTAACACTTCTTAGTTTTTTATTTCTCCTTCTTAGTTGTACATATGATTTAGTGGAAAGTAATTCCATTCTTTTTTTTTTTTTTTTTTGGCTGTGCCACGCAGCTTGTGGGTTCTTAGTTCCCTGACCAGGGATTAAACTCGCGCCCTCGGCAGTGAAAGTGTGGAGTCCTAACCACTGGACCGCCAGGGAATTCCCTTAAATCAGCTTTTTAAATTTCAAATTCTTATTTACATTTGAGGGCGGATTAAATCATGTAACCTGAATTTCCTAGGTAAACAAAATTAGTTACAGTGTATGATGAAAAGTATATGACTCTAACAGCTGCCTTACAGTTCATTCATTCCATGTGTTACAAACATTTACTGAATGTCTGTTATGAGCTCTTTCTCTGCTAATTATAGTTATCAATATGCTGTTCAAATTCTAAGTTTCTTTTGGTACCTATTCAGTTGGACAACCAACATTTATGTTTGGGAAGGAAAAAAAAAGAGTTGTTTTACAAGAGAGGAAAAAAGTGAATCTGGTTATCCAGGTAGAAGTAAGCAAACGAAAAGCACTTATTGCTGACAGAATTATAGATGTAATTTTAAGAATTGCTCCTAACAAGCAAAAAAATGCATAAAATATGCAACTCTTAGTTAAAGGCCTTATTAGCAGTATAATATACAAGTAGTAAATTTTGTCATTGCTTTAGTTACAATCATCTGTAAATAATTTTGAATACTTATTATGTGAGGTTCAAATTGAGTGGAGTAAAGTGTAAATTAAACGTATACAATCATTAGCAGGTTATGGAATATCTCAGGGCTTATGAAATATAGTGAAATTTATTAAGAAAATAAAAGATGAAAAATTAGGGTACACAGCTGGCCACCAAATGCGAAGTCAATTTGCTATTTAACCTTGAAAACAAAATCAATTTTGCATATTACCACTAATACATATAGGGAGTGGAACCATGATTCATTGAATTCTGGGGGGAAAGAAAAGCTTAGTGTTGACAATATTAAGATAGTATTCTTCTAGGAATACTATGTGCATGTTTGATATTTTGCTGAGTAACAATAATTGTTCAGTGTGTAAGAAGAAGATGAAGAAAATACAAGGATAGAGTTTAATGCAGTGATCTACATTTTGGGCACGTCAAAATTTATTAGTCATTACCTTTATGTTAGTTTACGCTGCTGGCTTTTGTGCCTTGAAGATTATAATAGTGACCAAAATACATCTGTGCAGTTAAGGCTTGCTTTTGATTATTGTTACTGAAGCCTGATTTTAAAAGAATAATAATCAGAAATACCTCGTGAACTTGCTATCTGCTCTGTTTCTAGTTAAAATGTAATAAAGATTATCTTCCTGCACTGTACGTTTGCTTCTGGATGTTCACTGAATAGTTAAAGAAATGGCATTGTCTTTAAGAAATTCTAAATAACAGGAATGAGGAAGAGAAATGAATGTCAGACCACATAGATACACTGTACAGAATAAATGCCATTAAAATAGCAACCCTAACCCAGTGTTCACCATTACAACATAAATAACAGCTCCTATTTTATGCCTTTTATTACTTTTAACAAAAAGTTATTTTAAAAAGCAGTATAAAATATATTCTGTAACTATTTATTAGCTTCTAATAACTATTTTTTGGCAAGGAATTTTGTCCTATTTGTCAACTTGCAATCGAGTTGTTGCTGTTTTTTTGTTTTTAATTAAGGACTTTAAGTATGTAAAATTAGGGTATTCAGATGTAAGTACTAACTCGGATTTTTGTAAAGCTATAATTTTATGTTTGTAAAGTACCTGCATACAGTCCTAAATGATGGCAACATCTCATTACATTTTCTGTGGTAAAAAGTACTTTTTTGCTCTTCTTTCCACGTTGGGTGTTATTTAATTATGAGTCACTGAAAGCATTTTCACCACCTACTGTCATCATCACATTTTTAAGGTAATCTTACCATGCTGCGGATTATATTTTTAAAGCTTGAGTAAAAAACCTTGTCTATCCTTGATAACAGTTTTTTAAAAGTGGGAGAAAAATCTGTGATTTTTTTTTTTGTAGCAAAGGAACCAGGTCTTTTTTTTTTTTTTTTTTTTGCGGTACGCGGGCCTCTCACTGTTCTGGCCTCTCCCGTTGCGGAGCACAGGCTCCAGACGCGCAGGCTCAGCGGCCATGGCTCACGGGCCCAGCCGCTCCGCGGCATGTGGGATCCTCCCGGACCCGGGCACGAACCCGGGCACGAACCCGTGTCCCCTGCATTGGCAGGCGGACTCTCAACCACTGCGCCACCAGGGAAGCCCGGAACTAGGTCTTTTTTATAGCAGACACCAAAGCAAAGTTTGAGAGATGAATTGAAAATTTCACTCCATGTGCTACAATCTACCCAAGAGGAACTTGTTTTATAATCTAGAAGATGGAGCTGTACTTGTGGCTAAAGAGGCTTATAGTTTCAATGTCTAATAATTCAGTAAAATTGACCTTTGCATATTTACTAAATTCCCTATGAAAGGATCTTAAGCATTCAGCCCTTACAAGAGTTAGATAGCCACCATCAATATACATTAACCTCAGTGGTCCAGGAGATTCTAGCCCACCTTGTCTAATTGCAAATCCCATATTTCTCACTGCGGTCCCACTCAATGTCACCCCATGTCATCCTTGGATATGTAGGATATATTGACAATCCAGGCCTAATTAGAAATGGCCCCTAACTGCTTCATAAAGAGTAGTATCTCTTCCCAAAATGGTTTCTAAGGATCTCAGAGATGAAGTGGGAACTTTGTACAGACACTCGCAGCATCACCGGGATGGTATGTATCTTCCCTATAGGACACAGAACGTGGGCAACTATCCCCACTCTGGGATGCTTTAAAGGTGAAGCCTATATGGGGAAGTTTCTTTGCAGTTCTGCCTAACCAGGTCAGGGAATTTGATGCCTGGGCTTATCCAGTAATGTATATTCAACTTTCTTCATGCCAAAATCAACCTTTTTTATTTTACTGAATGCTGTGTCTTTTTAGATATTTTTATGTATGCCCACTTCTAACTTGAGATATTTCAGTCTGGGTTTCTCAGGGCAGAGTTTTACATGAGGCAGTATTATTACTTAATGAAAGTTCTGTTATTTTCATCCCTATAATGCCTTATGGAGAAAATCTCTGTGAAAATTAATAGATTGTATCATGTACCGACCTTTTCTTAACCTGTAATTTTGTAGGCTAGGAATTTGGATTAAGCTGCATGAGCTAACATAGGCTTTCACGGTTAGTGCTCATATAGAATACCACCCAAAATGATCAGGATTAGAGTAGTGGTCTCTGAATAATTAAATTAAAGCAAACTTGTTCTGTAAAGGGCCAAAAAGTAAATATCTGAGACATTATAGGCCTTTGCAACTACTCAAGTATGCTGTTGTGGTTTGAAAACAGCCCAAGACAGTATGTAAATGAATGGGCATGACTGTGTTCCAATAAAACTTTATTTACAAAAACAGGTGGCAGGCTGGTCATAGTTTAACAACCCCTGTATTAGAGTAAGAGGTGTTTCCTAGCCACTTAAAAAATTATACCTTAATAATTTGAGAATTTTTTTCTTTTTGTTGTTCTCAGTTATAAACGATGGAACACAAAGCACTTTTATATGTTATGTTTTCATTATCTTGGACTCAGAGACCTTACCAGTAAACCAAACCTGTACTCTCCTTATTAAAAGAAAGAAGGGCTACAAATCAACTTCTCCAAAACTAAAGTATTCCTTTTTTGATGTATATCACCTAACTTTTCACAAGTTTACAGATAATTTTATATCTTATTATCTTGGAGTTCATTTTACAACCTTAGTTTAAGGAATGTTATTATAAAAAGGTTAACGTTTTGTTATTTACTGATTTTTGCTTTTCTTGTGGCTAAGATGGACTCTATTCTACCCAGAGAATCATCCATGCATACTGGACATGGCAGTCGCCCATTCAATGCCTCCTCTTAGAAATCACTCACACACACACACACACACACACACACACACATACACACACACACACGAAACTGCACAGCCCACAGATGAAATGACTCTGCCCCACAGTTTGGGGAAGTAGATGTTCTTTACCCAGGAATGGCTACATATTGCGCTAGGCATGAGCACCTGACCCAATGATGGTTTATCCATAGATTGGTTTTTAATCCATAAGGTGGCTGGGATACATTAAGCCAAGCAAAGTGTTGATAGTTCTCCCTGAATTTTGGATCAGAAAATAAGGAGAGCATTATTCAATAGGAGAAAACAGGGGCAGATGAAAAGAAAAGCAGAAGTCTCGTCAAGGACTCATCCAAGTTTTCTTATTAGCAGAACTGTCATCACAGCTGCCCTCTCCTCTCGCTACCACCCTCCAATCCAGAGAAGACAGACCAAACTTCCAGTACCAGCGACACCAGCAGCAGTGTTGAGAATGGTGTCAGCAGCAAATGTGGCAGAGAGAGTGGTGTATTAGGCAGGGAGCTGGTTGATGGGAATGGTCTGGTAGATGGCTTAGAATCACCAGCATAGGGTGATAAAAAACAGAACAAAAACCTGTACACAAACATTCATAGCAGTGTTACTAGTAATAGCAAAAAACTAGAAACCACTTTGACCATCAGTGGATGAATGGTTTAACAAACTGTGGTACATACGTGGACTACTACTCAGAAAACACACACACACAAGAAGTTGTATGACTCTCCAGAGAATTAAGCTGAGTGAAAAAGCCAATCCTAAAAGAATACTGTATGATTCCATTTATATGACATGTTTAAAACAAAAGTTTAAAAAATGAGGTTGGAGATAGTGGAGGGGGAAGGAGGGAAGGGGGCAGGAGGGAGGGGGGGTGTGGTTATAAAAAGCCGACATGAAGAATCCTTGTGGTATTGGAACTGTTCAGTATCTTGGCTTTGGTGGTAGATACACAAACTTACACATTATAAAATTGGGTAGAACTAAATACACACAAACGAGTACAAGTAAAATTGGGAAAATCTGAATAAGGTGGGTGGATTTATCAATGTCAGTATCCTAGTTGTGATATTGCAGTAGAGGTTTGGACAATGTTTCCATTGGGGGAAATTGGGAAAAGGATACAGGAGATTTATCTCTACTATTTCTTATGACTGTATGTGAATTTGTAATGATATCAATAAAACTTACAATTAAAAAATGAAGGGCTTCCCTGGTGGCGCAGTGGTTGAGAGTCCGCCTGCCGATGCAGGGGACACGGGTTCGTGCCCCGGTCTGGGAAGATCCCACATGCCGCGGAGTGGCTGGGCCCGTGAGCCATGGCTGCTGAGCCTGCGCGTCCGGAGCCTGTGCTTCGCAACGGGACAATGAGAGGCCCACATACCGCAAAAAAAAAAAAAAAAAAAAATTGAAGATGGGGGCTTCCCTAGTGGTGTAGTGGTTAAGAATCTGCCTGCCAATGCAGGGGACATGGGTTTGAGCCCTGATCCAGGAAGATCCCACATGCCGCCGAGCAGCTAAGCCCGTGTGCCACAACTCTAGAGCCCACGAGCCACAACTACTGAGGCCGCAGGCCACAACTACTGAACCCACGTGCTGCAACTACTGAAGCCCACACACCTAGCGCCCATGCTCCACAACAAAGAGAAGCCACTGCAATGAGAAGCCTGTGCACCGCAACAAGAGTAGCTCCCGCTGGCTGTAACTAGAGAAAGCCCGCGCGCAGCAACGAAGACCCAATGCAGCCAAAAATAAATAAAATAAAAATAAATAAATTAAAAAATGAAGATGGACTAAAGACAATTTCATATAAAAGAACATAAAAAAGCAGATCAACTTTTGGTCGGTTTTATTGTCTATAAATTCTCTACAATGTGCCCTCTTATTGCTTGCACCCAGGGAAGACCACTCCCACCATTGCTCATGATATACCACTGGATAGAGACATAATAAAAGAGAAAAAGTGAGTTGCCAGAACAGCCAAGCTCTTCTGTAATGAGATGATCTCTTAATCTGGAAAATCCTGTGCCTTGACTCTCTTAAATTTGAGCTTCTGAATGATTCATTGTAGCAAGGAGAGAATTACACTTAGACCAAAGAAGTGTTAGTTTTCCCTAAAGTATATCAGAGATATGGAAGAGGACTAACTATTTCAGTAAAAATCAGGGTACTTTTTATAGTTATTTATCTGTTTATCAGTCAATGGACATTTGGATTATTTCTCATTTTTCACTATTCTGAAAAATGCTGCTATGAACATTTGTGAACAAGTTTCTATGTGGACATATGTTTTCATCTCTCTCAGGTATATGCCTAGGAATGTAATTGCTGGGTCACATGGTATGAAAGGTGAGGTGACTATTGGATTCTGGTAAGTAATCAACAATGCCCACGACACTCCCACAAAGAAATCCTCTCACGTAATTACTGAAATAGATAGTCATCTTGATCTAGTTTCTGTTTTTCTGCTTGGGATAGATATGGATATAAGCAATACTTTACTTTCAAGTCAGAAAGAGAAAGACAAATACCATATGATATCACTCATATGTGGAATCTAAAATATGGCACAAATGAGCCTATCTACGAAACAGAAATGGACTCACAGACATAGAGAACAGACTTGTGGTTGCCAAGGGGGAGGGGTGGTGGGGGAGGGATAGAGTGGGAGTTTGGGGTTAACAGATGCAAACTATTACATACAGAGTGGATAAACAACAAGATCCTACTGTATAGCACAGGAAACTATATTCAGTATCCTGGGATAAACCGTAATAGAAAAGAATAGAGACTGTGTATAAATGCATAACTGAGTCACTTTGCTGTACAGCAGAAATGAACACAACATTGTAAATCAACTACACTTCAATTAAAAAAAAAAGAAATACTTTACTTTCTTGTTAACTTTTGTATTAGTTTTCTATTGCTGCTTAAACTTGGTGGCCTGAAACAACATGAATTTAGTCTCTTACAGTAAGAGTTAGAGGTCAAAAGTCCACAACAGTCTTACTGGACTAATGTCAAAGTTTAAGCAGGGCTGCATTCCTCCTGGAGGCTCTAGGTGAGCATTCATTTTCTTGCCTTTTCTAGCTTCTAGAGGTTACCTACATTTCTTGGTTAGTGGTTCCATCTTCAAAGCCAGAAATGTAGCAATTTCAAATCTCTCTCCTCTTTGACCTCTGCTTCTGTCATCTCCTCCTTTGACTCTGAGCCTCCTGCCTCTATCCTTCCCTTTATTAGGACCCTTGTGATTACATTGGGCCCACCCAGGATGATCTCCCATCCCAAGATCTTTAACCTAATCACACCTGCAAAGTCTTTTCGCCATGTAACATATTTACACGTTCTGAGGATTAGGATGTGGATATCTTTGGGTGGTCATTTTATTTAGTACAACTCAATTATCACATGACACTGAATGTCAGTGACTCAGTTTAAGTATCAGAAAAGCAATAGGGAATATTGAGGACTGTGACGTGTTAGACAGCACATGCCCATTCAGAGGGAGGCTACATCTTAGCTCCAGCCATTATGAACATTTAGAAACAAGGTCTCAGGGTTCCCTAATCTTCCAGTTTTGCAAGAAATTCAGAAATATGGTGTGAAGTCTCAATTTCAAAACCTCAGTACTTTTCAGCATTGGTGTTTGGACCCAGGGGGTCTCATAAATAGTACACCTCTTCCCTTCCTGAGTTCTGAACAAATTAAGAGGCAAGGAGAAAGACAGGTTAAAATCGAAGTATCAGCTTTCTGAGAAAAACAAATATCGTATATTAATGCATATATGTGGAATCTAGAAAAATGGTACAGAGGAACCGGTTTGCAAGGCAGGAATAGAGACACAGATGTAGAAAACAAACATATGGACACCAAGGGGGGGAAGGGGGGAGGGTGGTGGGATGAATTGGGAGATTGGGACTGACATGTATACACTAATATGTATAAAATAGATAACTAATAAGAACCTGCTGTATAGCACAGGGAACTCCACTTTGCTGTACAGTAGAAAGTAACACAACATTGTAAAACAACTATTACCCCCCCCCCAACTTTTTTTAAAGTATCACCTTTCTGAGAAAGACAAATACCATATGATATCACTTATATGTGGAATCTAAAATATGATACAAATGAATTTATTTACAAAACAGAAACAGACTTACAGACATAGAAAACAAACTTATAGTCACCAAAGGAGAAAGAGGGTAGGGGAGGGATAAATTAGGAGTTTGGGATTAGCAGATATACACTACTATATAGAAAATAGATAAGGAACAAAGACCTACTGTATAGCACAGGGAACTCTAGTCAATATCCTGTAATAAACAATAATGGAAAAGAATATGAAAAAGAATATATATATAAAATATACGGATATGTATAACTGAATCACTTTGCTCTACACCAGAAACTAATACAACGTTGTAAATCAACTATACTTCAATAAAAACAATTTTTTAATTAAAAAAAAAATCACGCTTCCGTTGGAGAATGGGACTGAGGGAAACTGGTGTTTTTAATACTGACCCCCAGAATTAGAGTTACCATCCAGTCATAAGCAGAAACATACTCTCTGATGAATCAACAAAGAGGAAGGTAAGAAGAAGCCACTCCACTTCCCAAGGCGGGAATGAGTGAGAGAGTGAAGAAAGATCAGGAATGCTCTGTGAATTGATGATTCTCCACATGGAGAATCATGTGAAATCCCTTTCAGATGAAATCCCAACATGAGTGGGGATGAAGCACTGCTCCCTTAACACTTGCCACTGATTCCGATTTTTTTTTAAACACTGTAGCCTAACCTTGTACAGGCCAAAGAAAACATGTCCGTGGGTTAATGTGGCCTGTGGGTCATTAGTCTGTCTCAATTTCATGGTCTACCAGCCTCTACCTTCCCCTCCCACCCTATCCCAGTCTCCTCCACCGTTTGCCTGATGTGGTCGGGCACTGTGATTGTTCTACACATGGTCAACAGGCAAGGGGAAGAAAATTAAGTCAGCTGTTGTCTGGCATTAAGGCCAACGCAGTATGTCTGGGAGCAGCTATTATTCTTGCACCCTTGATAATACGAACTAGAGAGTTACCACAGAACTACTGTTCTGTGAATCAGTATGCTCTTTTTGGAGGGCACTTTGGCAACATCTATCAGTTTTTTAAGTGTTATATCCCATGATCACAGTTCTTAACATCCATACAACAGAAATAATAACATGAATGGATAAAAACAAACACTTTCCTTGCAATACTATTTGTAAAAGCAAATTAAACAAACAGAAGAAAACAACTAAAATGTCCACCAATAGGGGAAGAGATAAATTACGGAGAAGAAAAGGGGAAGTATCACATTTCACTTTATGTATTATATGGTTAGAAGCAGCTAAACAAGTATACATTACTTTTAAAAATGTAATTTAAATTACACAATACATGAATGCATTTTTTATGCAAAGCTTTTCCATATAACAAAAGCCTAACAAGCCCCTTGCTCCCTATCTTATCCCCTTTTGGTCTCCCATCTTGCCATCCACTCCCAAAGGTATAGGAGGTAATAACTGCTATCATTTTGATGTATATGAGTCTAAGGATTTTTCCACATTTATATACATATACGCATGTATTATTGGAAAACTGTATATAACATATATTATTCTGCAGCTTGCTCATTTTAGGCAACAGTATGCCTTTGGGATTTTTGTTCATGTCAACATATACAGAGCCACCTTGTTGAGTTTAGCTGCTATATTGTATCACATGGTATGGATGGGCCACAGTTTATTCCATTTCCTATTGGTGGACATTCCACCAATGTTCCACTCTCAGAAACAATGCTGATATGAATACCTTTGCTCAAAGCTTCTTGTGTCCATGTGTGAATGTTTCTCTAGAACACTTTAGAAGTGAAATTATTGGAATCATTGGGTTATGTGTACCTTTTAAGTCTTAATAGATTGTATTTCTTCTGTAATTTGTCTTAAGAAGAGAGAAAGTAATTCAGACTCTTGAAAACAGCAAGCAAATATATTTGTACATGGGAGGGAATTTCCCCTCCCATGTGCAAATATACATGTATACACATGGCTAAAGAGACCCTGTGCCAGCCCTTAAAATGATCCATTCTAATGGAATTCATCGGGAATCACAGCAAAGGACAAAAATCATACACACTGGGCCTGCTCTTCTTCTCATTCCTAGGATATCTTACCCGCCCAAGTCTTTATATGTGATTATGTGTATTTGTGTGTGTGTGTGCACATGTGTGCATGCGTGTGTGCTGCATATAACTTGCAATAGGGTATCTTCTGCATGACTGTCCTGAACCACAGCAATTGCTGTGGAAGTAGGAGGGAAATGTGTAAATGTAAGAAATATAATGGAGTTTGAATTATCTGGAACTCATGACTGGTAGGTCTAGGGAGCCAAGCAGAGAGAAAAACTAAGGATGCCATAGGGTTTGGTTTCTCATCGGTTGAGCTGAACAAGGTTTGTTGAAGTATCTAAAATCACACAGAGCACCATTCACTGGGATCAGCTTCGTTAATGCCCGTAGCTTTGCCTCTTTGCTGCCAACAATGGCATTTGACTGGGAGTAAGAAGGCCTCCATTTTAGTTCTGGCTCTACCTCCGGTTGGCTATGTGATCTTGAAGTAATCATTTCACCTTTCTTCAGCTGTACTTTTTTTTTTTTTTTTTGCGGTACTTGGGCCTCTCACTTTTGTGGCCTCTCCCGTTGTGGAGCACAGGCTCCGGACACGCAGGCCCCGCAGCCATGGCTCACAGGCCCAGCCGCTCCGCGGCACATGGGATCCTCCCGGACCGGGGCACGAACCCGTCCCCCGCATCGGCAGGCGGACTCTCAACCACTGCGCCACCAGGGAAGCCCTTCAGCTGTACTTTATTCATCTGTACAATGAAGAGGGCAGGTTAAGGGCTTTTATTTTATTGTATTTTTAATATATTTTAACAGGTAATACATTTTATTTATTTATTTTTGGCTGCGTTGGGTCTTCGTTGCTGGGCGCGGTCTTTCTCCAGTTGTGGGAGCGGGGGCTACTCGTTGTTGTGGTGCGCGGGCTTCTCATGGCGGTGGCTTCTCTTGTTGCAGAGCACGGGCTCTAGGCGCACGGGCTTCAGTAGTTGTGGCACGTGGGCTCAGTAGTTGTGGCTCACGTGCTCTAGAGCACAGGCTCAGTAGCTGTGGCGCACGGGCTTAGATGCTCCGCGGCATGTGGGATCTTCCCGGACCAGGGCTCGAACCCATGTACCCTGCATTGGCAGGCAGATTCTTAACCACTGTGCCACCGGCGAAGACCCAGGTTAGGGCCTTTTAAACTTTAGTATCATGGACTAAAAAATAATCCAAACCAAGAGTCTTCTCATCTAACAGATATGTGACACTACATCAACCATTTGCATCTGTCCAGAAGCTTCTCTGGTACTTTTTCCCTCATAATATGTTATAGGGCTCTACAGAACTAAAATGGGACAAACAGAAAATCCAGTGCTTTAGACTGGCACCAAGCAAAGGAGCAGGTTCAAGCAACAAGCCTGGCTAAAGCTGGCCGTGATCCAGAAGCCGGAAAGACAGAAGGAGAATGATCAGCAGCTGAGGCCAGAAGCCTTTGCAATATTGGATGATATTCTTCTCCAAGTCGGCCCACAGGACATATCTTATGAGAAAACCCATATCAATTCTACGTATGATATTTACAAATTTTTGACTCTTTGGCTTTAATGGTTCAGGGCAGTGTCAGATGAGGGGCCTTAGAACCCTGTCTGTTCTATTACCATTTTGGCCAGTATTTCCCAAGTGTTGTCCATAGACCAACCACCTACAGTGGGAAGACCGGAAGTGCCAGCTAAAAGGAAAATGCCCAGGCTCCGTGTGTGCTTGATGTGCTGTATCAGAGGTAGAGGGTGAGGTAGGGGAGAACTGGAATTCTCCATTTTTTTTTTTTTTTTTTTTTTTTGCAGTACGCGGGCCTCTCACTGTTGTGGCCTCTCCCGTTGCGGAGCACAGGCTCCGGACGCGCAGGCTCAGTGGCCATGGATCACTGGCCCAGCCGCTCCGTGGCATGTGGGATCCTCCCGGACCGGGGCACGAACCTGTGTCCCCTGCATCGGCAGGCGGACTCTCAACCACTGCGCCACCAGGGAAGCTCGGAATTCTCCATTTTTGACATTCTCCTCTGGTGATTTGTATGCATGTTAAAATTAAGGGAACCATTAGCCTTTGGGAGTCCACTATGTTCAGGACACATTTTAAACATAAGATCTCCAGTCACAAAAAAGCAAGAGTAAAAAGTGTGTTGCTAGGCAGAAGTAAGATGCAAACAGTGAAGCATCCAAGGGGGATGGAGATGCCTTCAGCAAGTGAAAGCCTGAAGTGGGAAAGTTAGGGATGGGCGGACTCATAGACTCTTGATAGAAGGGAGTGGAGTGAGAAGGGCTCATTGTGAAGTCATACAGAAATCCTTTCTACAAGCACATGTGGCAGATGGTTATGAGAGGAGGTTGTCTACGGCCTGGATTAAGGGGTGTGTTTTACATCAAAACTTAGCTGTCGGGGGCTTCTCTGGTGGCGCAGTGGTTGGGAGTCCGCCTGCCGATGCAGGGGACACGGGTCCGTGCCCCGGCGGGAGGATCCCACATGCCGCGGAGCGGCTGGGCCCGTGAGCCATGGCCGCTGAGCCTGCGCGTCCGGAGCCTGTGCTCCGCAACGGGAGAGGCCACAACAGTGAGAGGCCCGCGTACCGCAAAAAAACCCAAAAAAAGAAAAAAACAAAACTTAGCTGTCGGGGTAATGTCTTCCATTAAAACCAGTCCCCTGGGATGCTGAGTCACGTGAGTAAGGAAGCATGGTCAGGTTTCAGGAAGGAAAAACACTGCGAGATCTTTATCCCAGGCAAACTCACATGTGCACACATACTTCCGGTCGCTCCAGGCTTTGAGAGAGAGAACCCTGACATTTTTGTTTTGCCTTCTCTTCTTCCAGGCATTTGTCCTCCTGTGCAGGTTAGCTGTGCTGCCACCAGGGGACAGAAGGACGCCACTGATTGTGTCCTGAAGTCTAAGCTTCAAACTGTGTGCTCTCCCTGAGATTCCAAACCACGGCTCTCTGGTGGCTTTGATTACTTACCCACGATGGATAGTCAGAGATCTCCAGCTTTTCCCATAAAACATATCCATTTGTTCAAATGGCTAAGAGATGTCACAGTTTAAACCTATCACACTGGAACCTGCATTTCCCAGGCCTCTGAGTATAAGTAGGAGAAACAGAGTAGTTACTGGTTTGTAGCAACTCTTCCTTAGAGAAATCACCAGAATTCCAAATCCTTGTGTTTCATTTGCGGCCTCTGGGCTGGGTGCCTCATTTGTATTCCTCAGTAGCCCTTCTGGGCCTCCTCTTGCCATACTCCCAAGACCTACTTTCCTTCCCTAGTCTCTTCCCACGCACAGCATGAAGTCAGTAATTCATGCAGTAAATGTTTACTCAGGGTTGATTATGTGCCAGACACCATTCCAGGCTCTGGGGAAACGAATGAACAAAACTCTCCTGTCGTGGAGCTTACATTCTATTGGAGAGGCAGGCAACAAACAGGTATGTTCAGGGGGTAAAAAGTGCCATAGAGAAGTCATAATAAGTAAGAACACTGGCCAGGGGGTGATTCAGGGAGGGGACAGTGGCAGGGCTGCTGTTTCAGACGGGGTGGTCAGAGCAGACCTCTCTCATAAAGGTGACATTTCATCTGAGAAGGGAAGGAGGTGAGGGAGTGGATCACACAGATTCCCGAGAGAAGGCGCCTTCCAGGCAGAGGGAACCATAAGCGTAAAGATTTTGAGGTGAAACCAATCTCAGTATGTTTAAGGGACAGAAAGTGGCCAGTGTGCCTGGAGCTGAGTGAGAAAAGGAGGGACTTAATTGGAAATAAGACCAAATAGGTACCAGGGGACTTGATCATATGGGACCATTTCTGCGTGAGATGATGTTGCGCTGACGTTTTTGAGCTGAGAAGGGATGTGATCCCCATGGCTGCTGTGTTGAGAGTGGACAGTAGGCCGGTGGGAACAGAAGCAAAGAGCCCCGTTAGCAGGGCCACTGCGGAAGTGCAGCTGACAGATGACAGTGGCTCAGACTAAGGTAGTTATGGTGGAGGTGATGAGAAGCAGAGGAGGTCCGACTCTGGACATGTTTTCAAGATACGGTCGACAGGACTTGATAATGAACTGCCTGTGGTGTGTAAGAGAAGAGTCAAGGGCAGGCTGAGGTTCTGGGTAAGCAAATGGAGTCTCCACACACTGGAGTGGGAAGGCCTGGGGGACAGGCAGTGTAGTCAGAAAAAAATGAGAAGAGGGTGGGGTCCTGCAAAGTCCAGGGAAGAGAGTTTCGCAAGGACGGAGGGTGTGATCAACTGTCATGCATGAAGGAGGTGGATGGCATCCCCTGTGGTTGCAGTCGTGGTGACAGTTGCTGCCCACCCCACAATCTCACTGATATCAGTGGACTTTTCTGTCATGTCCAACACTCGCTAGTCGTCCTTTCCCAAGTGTTAGAGACAATGTTCATACACGACCGCAAAACACGACTGTCCTCTGTGTTCCATTCTCAGTTCCCTGTTTCTTGGAGCCCCACTAGATGGTAGACAGCTGAACTCTCATCCCACAGCAGGAGACAAAGGGACACATCACTCAGAGCTCCTGTCCAGCACGCCCTGGAGGAAGTCTGTAAGAGGAGCCCAGTTTTCTCCATTCAGGGTGGTTCTTTTCCACCTAGAATGCTGCTTCGAGTTGACCATCCACAGAGCACCTAGGGCTTCAAGCAACACCAACCCCTTCCACGGCCATTCACCTCTCACATCCAATCTCCCCAGATAATCGCAGGTACTCCAGGACCCACGGGGGCCCTAGATCTGGAAACCATACTGCACTATATTCAAGGATTATGCCTTAAGCGTTTTGTCAAAGTAAATGGAATTACTAAAATAGGTGCACGTTATTCTTACTCAATGGTTAACTGTTTACTTAACATCATAACCTAATTTCGCTCTTATATATTGTCACTAATTAAACTTCTGGGTTTGAAAGTAGAATTCTCTTCCAAGATCATCTTTTTTTTCCCCATTTTTCAACTTTTAATTTTGAAATAACTTTCGACTTGCAAAAAAAAAAGTGAGAAAAATAGCACAAAGAATTCCTGAATACCCATCCCCTAGCTTACCCAAATGTTATCATTTTTCATGCCACAGAGAAATGATAAAAATAAGAAAGTTAACATTAGAAAAATACTGTTATCTGATCCACAGTCCTTAAGTTCATCAATTGTCTGACTAATGTTCTTTTTCTGGTCCAGAATCCAGTCCAGGTCCACATGTTGCATGTAGTTGTTTTGTCTCCCTTAATATGGAACAGATTTTCAACGTCTTTGTCTTCCATGACCTTGACATATTTGAAGACTATTGCCCAGGTGTTTTTTTAGAATGTCCCTCAATTTGGGTTTGTCTGATCTTGACTGAATTCAGGCTTTGCATTTTTAGCAATTTTAGCAAGAATACCATAGAAGTGATTTTCCGAGATCACCTTCTGCGGTAAACTCCTACCCTGCATCCCAGGGAACGCCAGTATCTTCATTCATTTACCTTGATCCTTCGTCATTATTCTAGGAAGATCCAGGGTAGTAGTTAAGCTTGGTGGGAGACACATCACCCAGATTCAAATCCTAACTGCTTTGTTTCCTAGAGGTATGACACTGGGAAAATTGCTTAATATCTCTATGCCTCAATTTCCTCCTCTGAAAAGCAGGAATAATAATAGTGAGGATTCAATGAGGTGAAGCCTAGAGCATCTTTAGCACATAGCAGAAGCGAGAAGATGGAGCCTGCCCCCGCCTGGGTCCATACAGGAGGAAAATGTTGAACAGTCTCCCCTCACACCCAGCCAACATGCAATGGTCATGTAGTATAGCAAGAAGTAAGCTTTTATTGCTTTAAGTTGGTAAGATTTGGGAGTTGTTTGTTACCGCAGCAGAGCCTAATCCTGACTTACTGACATAGAAATTGAGATCAGAAGTAGGGCATACTGTGACAAAACCTAAAATAGGTCTTCCCTGGTGGCACAGTGGCTAAGAATCCACCTGCCAATGCAGGCCACACAGGTTTGAGCCCTGGTCCGGGAAGATCCCGCATGCCGTGGAGCCACTAAGCCTGTGCACCCCAACTACTGATCCTGCGCTCTAGAGCCCGCGAGCCACAACTAATGGGCCCATGTGCCACAACTACTGAAGCCCGTGTGCTTAGAGCTCATGCTCTGCAACAAGAGAAGCCACCGCAATGAGAAGCCCGCACACCACAATGAAGAGTAGCTCCCGCTCGCCGCAACTAGAGAAAGCCCGCAGGCAGCAACAAAGACCCAAATGACTTTGACATAGCCATATGTTGGTGAGTGGCAAAAAAGCAGATACTGAAGGCTGAAAAAGTGCAGATCTTTGTTATGCAAGAGGCAAAGCATTTGTTAAAAATGTTGCCGTAGTCACTTAGGAAGAAAATCACGTATCTATTAAGCCTGTAGATCTAGGAGGGAAAGATGGACAACTTAATGTTGGCAACGTGCTCTTGGCTGTTAACTGAGAATTGACTGGCTTGCAGGTAGAAATTACAGTAACTCCTGGGTATCAACCAACATTCCTGGACTTTGAGCTTAATGCTGTGACAGGAAGGGAGACCTTTGGGGTTGTCATCCTTCGGCAAGGGCTAAGCGTATTTTGTATACAAAAGGACCATGAACTACTGGTGCTCTCCACAAGTGTCAAGTATTACTTGTAGGCATGTGGCAGGATGGCACTTTCTAGTTCCCTTGATATTAGGTATAATATCAATATTATTAGGTACAAAATCAAGAAGTAAAGAAGTGAAGCCAAAGAAGTAAACACAGTCCCTTTTAAGTCACATTAAAAAGTCGGGGCTCTATTCTGAAGTAGTAGGAAGCCTTGAAAGTTTTTCAAAAGAGGAAAGACATAAGATGGGCTGACCGGGATTGCATTTCCCACCAAAATTTAGAATAGGCTAAAGTTTTGTAAGCAATATCTATGCATGAATCTGATCATGTGAAATCTGATCAAAATATCCAAAAAGTAACACAACATAACATAACACAACACAACGTGGAGTAAAAGTGAGAATTCCCTTTCACCTAACCCCAAATCTCTCTTACTTCCTCAGATTATCATATCATTATTTTGGTGTGCATCTTTTCAGAACTTTTTACATATACCTAATTCTCCTGTGATTTGTCTACAGGCATACCTCAGAGATATCACAGTACCAGACAACCACGATAAAGTGAATATCTCAATAAAGTGAGTCACACACATTTTTTGGTTTCCCAGTGCATATAAAAGTTATGTTTATACTATACTGTAGTCTATTAAGTGTGCAATAGCATTATGTCTAAGAAAACAATGTACATACCTTAATTAAAAATGCTGTTGGAAAAATGGTGCCGACAGACCTGCTCCACACAGGGTTGCCACAAACCTTCAGTTTGTAAAAAAACACAGTATCTGCAAAACACAATAAAGGGAAGTACAATAAAATGACGTATGCTTGTAATAATTCTGAAATCAGAAAACCAATAAACATTTGCATTATTATGACAGTATAGCATTCTACATAATATAGATCATTATTTTTTATTATTATTATTATCTTCAAGCTGAGTTGTGCTAGTATTATTTTTCCTTCTCTATGGATCTAATGTCATGTCTATACCACTAAAGAGAGAATATTCCTAGAGTGACGTCTGAATGGATTCCTTTTTTTTTTTTTTAACTCCCATCAAATGCTTTTCCCATATGCTCAAGAAACCCAACTCTCTAACACTTTACTTATTCCATCAACTTCCTTTATTTCCTGGAGATTGTTTTGGAGCACTCTTCTCCTGCTTCTGTCTGAAATAGCTGCTCAGCCTGAAATACACCACAGCCATAATCCTGGGACATTTTCGCTCTGCTCTCCTGGGTTAGAACCATTGCTTTCTAGATCCTATTTCCTCATTTGTTTTAGATTACTTCCTCGTTTTTCAAAAATACAGCCTCAAGTGACTTCTCAGGAAAGAGTTACGGGAGGTTAATTTTAGTGTACCTAAAAATCTGAAAATGTCTTAGAGTTCCAATTGCTCCATGTCCCCACTAACACCAGAAGTTTTAATTTTAGCTGTATTGGTCAATACGAGGTAGGATTGCCTTGTGATCTTAATTTGAGTTTTCCTGATGCCTGATAATATTGAGAATTTTTCATGTTTATTGGCTATTTAGATATATTTTGTTGAGAAGTGACTGTCCAAGTGTTTTGTTCATTTTGAATTTGTCTCTGTTACAGATCTGTACAAGTTCTTTATATATTTGGAATATGAGTCCTTTATGGATATATGTATTGTAATTATCTTCTCCCCATCTGTGACTTGTCTTTTTACTTCCTTAATGATATTTTTTGATGAACCTAAGTTCCTAATTTTATAGTCGGATTTTTAACTTTTTTCTTTTATGGTTAGTGCTCATCGTATACTGTTTATGAAATCTTTCCCTACCCCCAAGATCATAAATATAGTCTCCTATGTCTTATTCTAGAAGTTTTGTTCATTACCTTTTCCATTTAGGTCACTTAGGTCTATGCTAATCTCTAATTTTGGTAGAGGTCAAGGTTTATATGATTCCATATGGATGTAGAATTGTTCCAGCACCATTTATAGAAAAGACCATCCTTTCCCTTGACTTAATTGCAATCGTACATTTGGTTTACATCAAGTTAATATATTAACTTGATTTATTAATATATATTAAGTTGAATATACATATAAACTTGAAAAAAAAATATAGCCTATTTTATATCCTTGCCCTTATACCACACTTTCTTAATTATTATACCTTCATAGTGTGCTAGTAAGTTATAAATTGGGACAACCACTTTGGAAAAGTTTGAAAGTAAAACATACAGCTAAACATACACTACTCGGACTTCCCTGGCGGTCCAGTAGTTAAGACTCTGCACTGCCACTGCAGGGGGCATGGGTTTGATCCTTGATTGGGGAAATAAGATCCCGCATGCTGCACAGCATGGCCAGAAATAAAAAAATAAAAATAAAAAATAAAAACCTTAAAAAAATACACTATTCTATGATCTAGGAATCTGACTCCTACATATATGCATATGTCTATCAGAAGATATATAAGAATGTTTAGAGCAGCTTTACTCATGATAACCCAAACTTGGAAACAAACCACATGTTTATTAATGGAAGAATGGATAAATGAATTTCAGTGGCATCACACAATGGAAGATTACACCACCATAAAAAAGAACAAACACAACATGGATGAATCGCAGGAAGATTTTTAAGCAAAAGACACAAAACTGCATATACTACAGGATTCCATGTGTATGAAATTCAGAGCTTGCAAAAAACAACAAGTATATGATATTAGAAGTCAGAACAGTGGTTACCTCTAAGGGGTAGGGGATTGACTGTCAAGGGGCATGAGGGAAATCGGGTTCTGGAGATGTTCTATATCACGACCTTCATGGTGTTACACGGTGCCTACATATGTAAAAAATTCTCGAGTTGTACAGTCAAGATTAGTGCTCATTATACACTTTGCTTTACATATATTATATGTCAATAAATAATTCGAGGGAATTCCCTGGCTAACTGCTGGTGGTCCAGTGGTTAGGACTCGGCGCTTTCACTGCTGAGGGTATGGGTCAATCTCTGGTGGGAGAACCAAGATCCCGCAAGCCATGAGGCATGGCCAAAATAAATAAATAATTCAAAAAAAAGAAAATGGAAGTAGAAAATGTCTTTATTCTGCCTCACCATGGAGTGTTTAGCTGGGTTATGGGATATAAACTCTGTGCTTCTTTCTCTCCGATTCTCTCAAATGCCTCCTTTCTTTCCTTCTGGGTCAGAGCCCCATCTGTGTGGGCTGGCTCCTTTCCTCCCCACACAGACTTCAATGAAATGTCCCGACGCAGAGCATGATGTCTCTCTAGTTCCTGACACGTCACTGAGGCTGGACGATGCAACCCAAAAGTGTGACCAATATTCCAACACCAGCCAGGTGTCCTACAATTCAATTCAGTTCTGACACCATCTACCTGGAGTTATCAACAGATTACACAAGTTAAAGGCTCAGTCCCACAAGATGGCTCCCATTTCAGATGCCAATCACAAGTCCCAGGTTGTCACCTGTACTTCTGACCCATGGGCTATAAATTGGGGTTCCCACAATCCCCTCCTCAGCTTTGATAATTTGTTAGATCAGCTCACAGAACTCAGGAAAACATTTTACTTTCTAGATTACCAGTTCATTATAAAAGGATACAATTAAGGAATAGCCACTTGGAAGAGATGCATAGCCTGAGGTATGGGGGAGGAGCCACAGAGGTTCCACACCCTCTTGGGATGTGCCACCCTCTCAGCACCTCTGTGTGTTCAGCAACCTGGAGGCTCTCTGAACTCTGCAGTTCAGAGACTCTTATGGAGTCTTCATCACACAGGCAGGATCAGTTATTAACTCAATCACCAGCCCCTCTCCCCTTTCTGGAGGATGGGGGAGTGGAGCTGAAATTCCCCTGCTTCTAATTATGGCTTGGTCTTTCAGGTGACCAGCCCCTATACTAAAACTCTCTAGAATTCTGTCCACCAACAGTCGCCACATTCGAACCAAAGATGCTCCCATCACTCAGGAAATTCCAAGAGATTTAGGAGTTCTGTATCAGCAACTGGGGTCAAAGACCAAATATTAGAACAAAAGATGTTCCTAGCACCTATATTGCTTAGGAAATTACAAAGGTTTTAGGAGATCTGGCCAGTAGCCTGGAATATATATATATATCTTATATTGCAATATCATAGGAGGTTATAGTCCCATGGAATGGATCTTGACCAGTGGAAAACAGACAAGAGGAATACACTGGCAAGATAAATTCCCACCCCTTTCTTTCTTGGACCACTTGGAGGTGCAGTGCCTTTCGAAGGCCTTTGAGAGAAGACTCAAGCACTGAGCATACACACCTAATGAGTTTGGGGCTCATTGTGAATCGGTGGTCAGTGCAGTGATGCTTAACATCTGGTGCTTCATACTTCCTTGCCTCACTTCCCCTGTTCCTCACCCTCACCACCCTGGGCTTATACCTAGCAAGCAAAGTATCACCACTTTCATCTTTGCTTTAAACTCTGCTTTTGAGAGGCCCTAGTCTGAGATAGCATAGAATTCAAGGTTAAATATAACTTCCAGCAAAACTTTGAGGGCCTTAGTTCATGGTCTTCTAGTTGCCAGTGTTGGTAGAAACAGTTTGAGTCTTTCTGCATTATGGGTTAACTGTGTTTTGATTTGTGTGATTTAGCTTTAATTTTTCTTCTCTGTAGGCTATTGCCATCTTGCTCTAACCTGATACTCTGAAATTTTGTAAAATTGTGTCTAGATGTGGGGATGTGTTTTCAATGTACTGGTTACTCAGTGGAATCTATCAGCATGATGACTAGTGTCATTTAGCTCAGATAAATTATTTTGTCTCTTTGATGCTTTTCTCCCACCTGCTATCTCTGTACTCTTTCTGGAACTTTCACTAGTTGGATGAGGGATTCTACTCTTGTCAGTCACAGTTGTCACTATTCTCCTTCTTTATCTCTGGTATCTCCACGTCCCTAAACCCTCCGGCATTCTTCAGGATAGGTAGGCATCTTCCTAAGCTTTAGCCTCCTCATCACATAATTCTGGTTTTGGTTTCCTCCATCCCAGTTCATGAATCACCACTCCTCTACCAATTATCCAGCTTCTAGGAATATGTTGAAATCTTTTATCCCTTGATGGTCCTCTTCTATTCTTTTTGCACGGGTTATACTGTTATTATTATTATTATTATTATTATTATTATTTGTTGTTGTTGTTCGGTACGCGGGCCTCTCACTGTTGTGGCCTCTCCCGTTGCGGAGCACAGACTCCGGACGCGCAGGCTCAGCGGCCATGGCTCACGGGCCCAGCCGCTCCGCGGCATGTGGGATCTTCCCGGACCGGGACACGAACCCGTGTCCCCTGCATCGGCAGGCGGACTCGCAACCACTGTGCCACCAGGGAAGCCCTATTATTATTTTTAAATGTGCTTTATGAGTCTTGGGAGAAAGAGAAGGAGAATTGCTTAGGGTCAGTTCACCATCTTGAACTGTAAGTGTCTGAATTTTTATTGTGTAGTTGAATCTGTCTTTTCCATGTGACTTGTGGGTTTCATGACTATTTAACAAGGCTATGTTTTTTCTAAATGCTGGGTATGCTTTGGATTCATTTTCCCAGTATAATCTTCACTTAGAGAAGAGCTTATAAGTTCTCTGTCATCTGAAAGCAATCAATACCACCTGCAGCAGAACTTTATCCAGCAGGTCAAAACTTCCTCATTTCTGAAAATAACTAATTTTGTTTTTAAATACCAGTAAGAAAGTGAAAGGTAAAAGAAATTTTTTTTAGTATATTCTGTATTTTTCACTTTCAGCAGAAGATTTAAGGAATTGTTTTTATAAGAATAAAACTACTTTTCTTTTTCAATGCCTTAAATATCATGTAACTTTGTTTTCCCCTCCCCACTTTTAAAGCAAACTAATTCTTGATTTTTATCTTTAAATTAATTGTAAACAAAGTTTATTTCTTTAAGGAAAACCTATATAAGTTCTCCTTCCCTTTCTCCAAGAAATGTGGACATTCCTGTACTGGAAATTAGACATACTAACTTATTATTAGACATACTAATAATGCAAAACTTAAGCCGTCTAGGAACACCCTGAAATGAGTCATTCTCAATATCTGCACTTTCCAGATAACTGAAAGTTTACCCTTTAAACATAGGCAAAAATCTTAACCACTGTGCATGAATATTTAGCTGACTCAACATGATTTAACTCTTTTGTGAATGGAGTATTAAAAACATCATTGCCATCACACATGTTATTGTGTCAAATTGTAGGTTCTAATGAGTATCCCCAGCCCTTTAGGTTCTGGCCAGTACACTGACCAGAGAAAAAGCTCAGTGTATATAGCATTCGTCGAATATGAATGAATGAATGAACGAATGAAGACATACAGTACCAAAAGAAAACAAAAAAGAAATACAGTACCATGATGCCTTTAAGTTCTGTTGAGGTATATGGACCTCTTTGCCCTTACACTAAATGACCCCAGATTGTTATGTTTCTGAGTTTTTGAGTCTGCTTGTAGCATTTCTTTCTTTGTCCTTTCTTTAGGTTCTCAGATGTCACTTGGTACCATTGTGTGTATACCTCTAATAATTCTTCTCTCTTCTTTTAACCCTGGGACCAAGATCACGAAGCTTGTTATGGCGAGTGTGAAAAAGCTCTGACTGAATTTCAGATTGTTTTTGGCAGATTTGGTTTCAGAGTTTAATGTACTGTTTGTGGATTTTAGTTCTATTTTGGCAGCTCAGACACTTCCTCCTGCCCTCATCCCCAGTTTTTAGTTCTGTTTCAGACAGTAAGATTGCCCGATAGCTTATTTCTACATAGACAGAACAACATGCTAGTCATTTGTCTAAAATAAATTACCTGTATTTTCTACGTGGCAACAATTTGGGATCCATGATCCCAGGGATTTTCAAAGCAAGTAAAACTCCACATAAGTCATGACAATTCAAAGGATATAGTGTTTTTACTCATAGTAAAGCCAACATGTTCTTTATGGTAACCCCCAGAAAACTTTCCCTTGCAATGTGGGCATGAATATAATCACCTTCAACTCTCATCCTGGACCCCTCCAGATTCGGCACTACTAGGCCGAATCTGCTCCATTCTACACATTTCACCTTCGAGCAAGCTAGCCTGGGCATACTACCATGGAAAAGGTAGAGGAGAAAAACAGAGAAGAGAAGCATGCCAGGTTTCTTGAGGTCTAGACTCTGGAACACACACATCAATTTCACTGCATTCTATTGGTCAGTGCAAGTCACAGGAATAGCCCAGATTCAAGGGGTGAGCAAATACACTCCTCCTCTTGACGGAAGAAACTGTGAAGCCACATATCAGAGGACGTGGATACAGAGAGAAGTGGAAGATCGGGGCCACACTGCAATCAACTGAAACGTCATTTACTTTTTTAAAGCAAGGAAAAAGAATCACTCCATTTTATTTTAATATTCCCTATTTTGTTTCACTCCGTCTAATTAATGCTGTATCATCTAGTGATGTTTCATTTTTTCCCTGTTTCTACCTCCACTCTCGATATACAATATCTTAAAGAGGAAGATTTCTCAAAATGCATTTTTCTACCTACCAAGTGGAAAGTAAAATTTGCTGAATGTTTTCTACAAAGGAAAAAAGTGCAAAAAGTCATATTCTTAAAAGGAGTTTTACTGTCTACTTTCATTGTGAGTTGGATGTGGCCTTTGATCTCAGTAAAGTCACAGGCACATTGGCCCTAGAAGAATGAAACACTGAGTAATAAATGAACCAGGAAGTTGACAACAGAGTTGCCTGAGTTTAATATTTTAGCCATGGATAGGTGCTGCAGAGCTCCCAACTGGAAAACAAGATCATCAGATAGGTGTGCTGAGCTTCATTAGCTACATATGGAAAAACTACCATGTGAATTGTGTGCTCTGGTGATTTTCAGCCACTACAGGCGCGTTAACTAACCCCAGGAAATGCTTAGATAGCATGATTCTTTTTTCTTATCAACCAGTGCAAGGATATCTGAAATTTGCTCTAAAATCTCAGGAAAGACAAAGGTGATTCCTTCCTTCTGCCCTGAATTCCCCACCGTCCCCCATCTGATCTGAAAGAGCGATGTTTAGCTTCTATGTGAGTGGGAGGGCTGGTGATTTTCTTGTTACTTAATTGGGAATTGCATGACTGGAAAGAGGAAGCAATGTTTAGTAATCAAGTGATCTAACATAATGGTAAACTTGGTGATTACTTAATATTCTAATGTAATTCTAAAACTTATGAAGATCTTTTGAGCCTAATTTTTTTTATATAAGTCAGATTTACTGTATTTGGAGTAGTCTTCTCTGAAGGATGAAGTTTCAGAATATAATACTTTGGGCTGTTTCCAGAAGTCAGACAGGTACAGTTCTCAGAGTAAGATCGAGAAAATAAATTCATAGTGGCCACTATTCATGTCCAATGTTTCTTACTACTTCCTCTTGTCCACAGAAAAGTATATACCCAACAAAATTTAGAGTTGAGAAACTGTCCTTTTATAACTTAGCTTCTTCCTCATGCAATTTTACTTCATAACACACACACACACACAATATTGACGATAACTGGCCTTTTCTGTCAGATAGAAATCCTTCATGCACAAAATAAATATAAAAATGTAGATTACATAAATATTATTGGGCTACTCTGAAGGCTTCTTTCCTCCAAGCAAAATCATTCCATTTCTTAATAGGTCCATTCGTAAGTGAAAATTAGGTTACGGGATAGTGACGTAGGAGAACCCAGCTTCCCGATCTCCCTACAGAGATTAAGGACTGGACACTCTCCCTGAACAAAAACGGCTCTGGGAGACCTCTAGAGTCCACTTAGGAACTTTCAGCAACACCGTGGAACCAAAAAACCAAGAACAATCACACACAAAGAAAAGAAAAACAAATGCTTTCTGCCCCCATCGCCCCTCCACCCCAACCCCTGCGGCTGGCATTGTTCAGGGCCAAGAAGGAAGCTCCCAGCTAGAAAGAGTTCCCCTCCCCAGAACTCACCCCTTCCTTAAGAGTGGGGTGAGTGACAGCGTCCTCAGCTTCCTGGGACCCCTCACGAAGGTTCTGCTTCAGTTTCACCCCACCCACCAGCAAAGCTGAAATGTCAATACAGCCGGCTACGAGCTAGGAAGGAAAGCAGAGGCTATTATTAGCAGACACGTAGTGGGAGAGAGCGTGATTCACAGAGACCCGCTCTGCGCAGAAACTCAGATTTCCCCACTGATGAAGCCAGTGGCCAGCACAGCTGCTGCGGATGCACTGCTGATCTCTCCAGCTTTTGCCCCACAGGTATTCTGTTCAGTGACGCTAGCTACCTGAGTCTCTCCCCGCTCCCCACCTACTGCCGCCCCACCCACCAGAAGCGGGATCACACTTGTAGCCAGTGAGCTCTCTGTGGCTGGGCGAGTGTAAGAGGCCAGCCGCCTGAGTCCCTCCCCACCCCTACCAGAGCCCTGGAGCCATGCTCAGAACCGGGTGGAGCTTCTGCAGCTGCCTAAGTGCAAAATCCCAGCCTATGGCCCACCCCTAGGTGATCCCACGGCCATACCTGCTCTGAAGGCTAGCCCCTGCAGCTGTGCACCTGCACACCACCGGCCTGATGCCAGTCATTGGCCTCCACTGTAGCCTGCAAGCCCAGGGGGAGGGTATGTAGCCACGGGTGAGTGAGCAGCCATAGGTGAGTGCACCCACCATCACAGCTGCTTGTGGGCCCAGATCAGGCCGTGTCCTGTCACTGGCCAGCACCACCCTGCCCACCTGTGCCCACCTCCAGCTTTGCACCTGCACGCCCCCAGCCTGAACCCATCACCAGCCTCCACTGCAGGGTGCACACCCACCAGGGGAGAGTATGCAGCCACAGGAAAGCATGTGAACAGCCAGGTCCCCTGCAGCTACTAGAGGGCACATAGTTAGCCCGACCCTTGCTACCTGCCCTGGTTCCCATCACTACGAGTGTGTCTGCAACTAGCCTCAGTCACTACATGGGCACCTGCAGCTGGCCTCCACAACCAAGTGTATGTATACCACCAGCTCTGGCCACCCCCACTGCCTATACTAGCTACTGGAACTGGAGGTACCGTTTAGGATCCTAACAGCCCTTGCAGCCACTGCAGACCGCCCCCCGCCCCTGCCCCATACAGTACTCACCAAGGACCACACAGCGGCCTGAGCTGAAGAGACACTGCACTTCTCCAGACCACACTTGGCACCCTGCACCAGTAGACCCAGGGTCACAACATGATCCAGTATGTCCCCTTCTGCAGGTAAAAGGCTTCCCTTACAGAACTCAGTCCATCAAGTCTGGAAGAAATGACTGCTTCTTCAAATATGCTGACATCTATTGAAGGCTACAGGGATCATGAAGAATCAGGGAAACATGTCTCCACCAAAGGAATACAGTAAAATTTCAGTAACTGGCCCCAGAGAAATGGAGATCCAGGAATTGCCCAATAAAGAATTCAAAATAATTATTCTACAGATGCTCAGAGAGCTACAAGAGAACACAGATAAACAATTTAATGATATCAGGAAACAATACAAGAACAAAATAAGAAGTTCAAAAAAAGATAGAAAAAATTAAAAAGAACCAAACAGAAATTTTGGAGCTGAAGAATACAATAACTGAACTGAAGAGTTCAGTAGAGAGCTTCAACAGTAGACTTTAGCAAACAGAAGAGAGAATCAATGAGTGAGAAGATAGACCAATTGAAATTATCCAATCAATGAGCAAGAAGAAAAAAGAATGGCAAAGGATGAAGAAAGCCTAGGGGAATTATGGGGCACCATAAAAAAATAATGTATACATCATTGGAGTTCCAGAAGGAGAAGAGAGGTGAAAAGGAGAAGAAAGCTTATTTAAAGAATAATGACTGAGAGCTTCCCAAACATGGGAAGGGATTTAGATATCCAAGTTCGTGAAACTAATAGGTCACCTAAAAATTTCAACCCAAAACAATCTTCTCCAAGAGATGTAAAACAAAACAAAACAACAACAAGAACAACAAAACTGTCTAAAACCAAAGAGAGAATTTTAAAAGCAGCAAAAGAAAAAAAAAAAATCTCTCGTACAAGGGAACTTCTATAAGGCTATCAGTGGATATCTCAGCAGAGACCTTGCAGGCCAGGAGAGAATGGGATGATATATTCAAGATGCTGAAAGAAAGAAGCTGCCAGTCAAGAATACTTTACCCAGCAAAGCTGCCTTTTAGAATTGAAGGCAAAATAAAAACTTTCCCTAATAAACAAAAGCTGAGGGAATTCCTCACCACTAAATCTGCCTTACGAGAAATGCTGAAAAGAGTTCTTCAAGCTGAAACAAAAAGATGCTAATTAGTAACATGAAAACATGTGAAAATATACAACACACTGGTAAAAGTAAGCATAGGGTTAGATTCAGAATACCCTAATACTGTAATATGGTGATGTGTTGACTATTTAACTCTATATAAAGGTTGAAGGACAAAAGTATTAAAATGGCTATAGCTTCAACAATTTGTTAACGTCAATAGTTACACAATATAAAAGGATGTAAATGGTGACATAAAAATATAAAAGGGGGTAGTAGAAGGATTGAGTTTTTGTATGTAATCAAAATGAAATTATCAGTGTACGATAGACTGTTATATATATGTTTTATGTAAGCCTCATGGGAACCACAAAGCAAAAATATACAGTACATACACAAAAGGTAAAGAGGAAGGGTAACACTAAGGAAGGTAAAGGTAAAGCATACCACTAAGGAATTCTTCAATTTACAAAGGAAGACAGCAAGAAAGGAATAAAAGAAAAATGGAACTACAAAATGGCCAGAAAAAAATTTAAAAGATCTCACTAGTAAGTCCTTACCAATCGATCATTACTCTAAATGCTAACAGATTGAATTCTCCAATCAAAAGGCAGAGAGTAGCTGGATGGGTAGAAAACAAGACCCAACTATATGCTGCCTACAAGAGGCTCACTTCAGCTTTAAGGACACACATAGGCTCAAAGTGAAGGGATGGCAAAAGATATTCCACGTAAGTGGAAACAAAAGAGAGCAGGAGTAGCTATACTTATACCAGACAACATAGACTTTAAGGCAAAAATGGTAACAAGAGACAAAGATGGTCATTATATAATAAGGTGGCCAATTAGTCAAGAAGATATAATAAACATAAATATATATGCACCCAATATTGGAGCACCTAAATGCATTAAGCAAATACTAACGGATCTGAAGGGAGAAACAGACAACAATCCAATAATAGTAGAGGACTTCAATACCCCACTCTCAACAATGGATAGGTTATCCAGACAGAAAATTAACAAGGAAATGTTGGACCTGAAACATAGTTTAGACCAATGGAACCAACAGAGATATACAGAACTTTCCATCTAACAGCAACAGAATACACATTCTTCTCAAGCACACACAGAACATTCTCTAGGATAGATTAAATGATAGGTCAGAAACAAGTGTTAGTAAATTTAAGAAGATTGAAATCATAAGTATCTTTTCTGACCACAATGGTATGAAGCTAGAAATCAATAACAGGAAGAAACTGGAAAATTCACAAATATGTGGAAATTAAACAACATGTTCCTGAACACCAATGGGTCAAAGAAGAAATCAAAGATAAATCAAGAAATATCTCAAAACAAATGAAAATGGAAGTGCAACATGTCAAAACCTGTGGGATAATGCAAAGAGTATGTCTTAAATGTTCTCACCACAAAAAAGCGATGGTAATTATATGACAGGATGGAAGTGTTAGCTAATTCTATCATGGTAATCATTTTGCAATATACAGATGTATCGGATCAACACATTGTACATCTTAAGCTTACACAATGTTACGTATCAATTGTATCTCAATAAATCTGGGGGAAAAAAGAAATTGGCAGATTACTGAGGTTTAAGAATCCAGATATTTTGTAACCATCATTATAAAAATCGGTTCAGTGTAATTTCATCAATGTATGCTAGAACGACTGGGAGAAAGACAACTGGAGAAAATGATATTTATTCAGTCAGTACATAGTCCCCAAATGTTAATTACTAATTACAAAAGTAAATTAATACCTTTACGTTTATAACAGAAGAATCTGGTGATGAAACTTAATACCACTAATAACAGGACAAACTGACAATACCTACCTCCTAATACAATGCATGAAGGATACAATGTCACCTATACGTAGACTATATAGTAAATGCTAGTTTTGTACCAGTGTTAAATTTCTTGGATTGGTTCATTGCATTGTGGTTATATAAGTGAAAGTTGCTGTTCTTTGGAAAAACATTATTTGGTGAATCATCATGTTGTATGCTTTAAATATCTTATAATTTTATTTGTCAGCTATACCTCAATAAAGCTGAAAAAACATCAGAATAAATAAAAGTAAAAATTAGCATGAATCCAGTTAACGAATGTTTCTAAACTAAGATACCAAGATACTTAGATGGCATAAACCAGAGGTTTATACCACCACTGTTACCCAGCTATTCTTGGTGCAGAATCTGTACCTAGCACAATAGCTTTAAAAATCTCCTTGGTTACTTATACCTTGTCTAATCTGTTAGTGTGGTATAAAGAACATGGGCTTTTTAGCTAGAAAGATATGGACTTAATTTTGACACAGTCACCCAGTAGTTGTGGGATAGTTTGAGCCTATCAGTTATCCTCTCTCAGCTTCAATTCTTTTGTTTGTTTTTTTATCAACGAAATTGGGATAAAATGACTACCTTGCAGTGTCCTGAGGGATTAGCTGAAGTGGATGTAAAATGTTTGGCATAGTAGGTGTTTATTAAACATTAGCTATTTCTATTATTGACATTTATTTCAGTTAATGACCTTTCCCCCCGTGGCAGCATATGCCCACACCTCTATCCCTTTCCTACATGGGGGGGGGGGATCATAACTGGTTGACTCACTTAGAACAATGACCAGTGCAGAACCATGAGCACATATATGTATACTCACAACCTGATTTGATGGCAGCTAATTGCAAAGTTAGAACCGAAAAGGTGAGTGGAAATGAAAAAAAGAGGTCTTACACTAGGACTTCTTTGCCTTTGAAATTCTGTCTGCAATGTCAGGTGAAACTCCCTTGTCCATTCCCTTATACCAGTGCTGTGAGGGTCACCAGGACATTAGTACAGAACTCAGTACTCAGTTTTCCCTTCTCAATCCAGAAATTGTGCAGTGTTTGACGTATCTACAAAAACACAGAGAATCTCAATCCCACTGGGGCAGAGAAAATCTTTGCCATCTGAATCCACCCTTGAATATGAAGATCAATAACACAGACGCAGAGAGAGCTCATTCATTTTAATAATTGAGCACAGTTTTGATAGTTCTTCCCAAGAATTATCTCCCAGGGTCCCCCCACCCCCCGTAAACTATTCACACACAACATCTACAAGTATTTAAATTTCATAAATGCAGTGCTGCAAGAGCAAAAGAAATAAGAAAAGCCTTCATAGCCTTGAGATTAAAAACAATGCTTAATCATTTTCTCACTATCTGTTACTAAATACTAAATGCTAAAAAAGCTGTGCAGGCAGCCGATGGCTGGGGAGAAGAATGGAGAAGGAAGCTCTCATAATGACAAGAGCTTTTACACTCATTTTTCATCTCATAACCAGGATAACACAGGGAAGATCTCTCTATTTTGGTAACTCTGTTGGTGTCAAAAATAGAAAACCCTGGGGCTTCCCTGGTGGCGCAGTGGTTGAGAGTCCGCCTGCCAATGCAGGGGACACGGGTTCGTGCCCCGGTCCGGGAAGATCCCACATGCCACGGAGCGGCTAGGCCCGTGAGCCATGGCCGCTGAGCCTGCGCATCTGGAGCCTGTGCTCCACAACAGGAGAGGCCACAACAGTGAGAGGCCCGCGTACCGCAAAAAAAAAAAAGAAAAAAAAAAAAAAAGAAAACCCTGGAGAAACATTTTCAGAGCAACAAATGGAGTTGGTTTTACTTAGGCCACACAGGTGAGCGAGGGCCCAGATTCTCAGACTCCTTATAACTCTGGTTCCCCCTCTGGCTCACACTTTGGTGTAAAGAACTGAAGCTATCAACACAGAGCCTGAGTCATAGTAATAGCACAATAAAAGTTTGTTGAATGAATGAACTGATACCTGGGGTGCAGTGTGAACAGGCTGGACCTAAGTTTCTCTTTGCAGAAACAGTCTTGGGACATTGTGGGGAGGTGACATTCTCAAAGCAAGCCTGACTTGTCAGGACCGACCCTCAGTGGCCGGGGCATCCTGGGAACCCAAAGGAACAACTGAGTTCTTACTAGTTCAGCCCAGTCCCCTGAATATGCCCACTCAGCATCAAATTCATGGCCAGAATTTCAGATTCAATACCATATGTTATCAAAATAAAATGAATATGTGTGTAGCTCCTGCAATTACATTCAATACGTATAAGACTTTAATCTGGGGTAGAAAGTGACCCCCTTCACCTACCCTCCCCTTTTGCCTTTTTTCGCTTTCTCTCACTCTCCTTCTATTCTCTTCCCCCTTCCCTCCCCTTTCCTCCTAACCCCATCTTCTGCCCCTCCCCCCTGCTCCCTTCTCTTTCTTTCTCATTATCAAAGTTGAATACTTCTAAATATCTGTGGCCCCAGAGGATATAACAAATAAAGCTGTTTTTAGTTCCCAGAAGTAGGAGCAGTCCTGAGGGGGAAAAAAAAACCTTTCTGGCCACATTAACAATGATTTAGAGACTCTCAAACTCACAGATATCCAGAACATTCTACTGGGTATGAATCCAATACCTACACAGTAAGCTAGGGATTTTAGTTTCTGGGATGTAAATTTCATCATGATCATGATGATAGAACAATAAATCATTAGTTACACCAGTAAGATCTCTTTTGCACGTGTATTTAAGTAAAACAAAGTGTGGATGCTATTTAAAGCAGATGGGCGTATCAGATACATATTTGTCACAATTCTTAATTTCAGATTCACAAGTGCTGGCTGGAGGAGACCGTTTCCGGCAATAAATCAGTTTGCATTTTTTTCATAGCATAAGGAGCCGGCCAGAGTTAGGACAGGAGTTCAATTCTCTGCCTCTATCTCCCTTTCCTGCATGTTTCAAATAAAAATGTTTGGACAGGACAACCTATTGGTTACTAACCTTAGCCTGTTCTTTACCTTCAAGAGAATCAGGTTCCTTTGGTCAACAAGTCTCAGAAGTGATTTCCTCAGATAATTCCGTTTAAAGCTTTCAATTAGTTCTACCCTGGCATTGTATGGTTTTAAATGTCCTTTCATTCATTCATTCATTCAGCAAACTTTCATTGAGTATCCACTCTCTGCTGGGGCATACATTAATTCCAGTCGGTCTAATATTCTTTTGTAGGAGGAATCTCTGACCCAGTTAGGCTGCTGCATTGGTAAACTGGAGTGTACTGTCATCATTAAGTGATGAATCACTCTCAGCATATATTATCTCTTATTTAGAAAATTTCCTTTGATAGGACAATAATGATAACAAAGATGACACAAAAGCGAATATGAATAGTTACTCCCTGGTTTGCTTCTTCTTTTGGGGAGTATACAAACCTATTTCCAGGCAGCCTGGTATTGCTGAAAGATCACCAAACCTAGAGTCAGATGGTCCAGAGCCAGTCTCAGCTTTAATCTTAGGGAAGCTACTTCACCATTTTGAGCCCCCATTTTTAAATCCTGAGACCTGAGTCTGAGAATCCTTGCCCTACCTTTCTCTGGAATTACTGTGAGGAAACAAAATGAAAAAATGTGTAGATAATTGCTCTGAAAACCATAAAGCCCCATACAAATGCAAATTTATGACTGTTAAACAATCTTTGACATTCCTTTCAGGGCAAATCATCACATTATAGTTTCTCTTTCTCTCTTTTTCTTTAAAGGAGGGAACTTATATTATCAACTAGCATTGTTGGGGCATTTGGCGGTACAACCCACATTTATTTCCTCATGGAAGAGACCAGTTAGAAATTTTCCTTATTGAAAATGAAATGCACTCCCCTGGGGCCAGAGTCGGAGTTGGAGATGCACTGTTTATTGAGGGTTTCAGCCAAGGCTTCCGGTCCACAGAGGAAAACTCCTATTCTGGTACTTTTGGGAAAGAAAGAAAAAAGACAGTTTCAGGCTTTGAGATGGGCTCAATTACAAAGCACATGGGGGCATTTCTTATTGATTTCAGGCCTCAGAGCAGAGTCCCCTCTGTTCCTTTGTCCTTTCGCAAATGACAGAGTTCAGGTCACCATGAGAGAGTGTGGCTCGGCCCTGTTTGCGGGGCTGGGAGGGGCGGGCAGCTGGCTACTTCAAAAGGCAGCTGACTTCTCTGAAAAAATGACATGCAAGCAGGGTTTGCGGAAACTTCTACTACAGAGAAAATGAGGGTGAGTTTGTGAGCCTGTGGGCCACTGCCCTTCAGGGCTCTGTGTCCCCAAACACCCCAGCATCTTAAAATCAAGGACAAACCCGCTTCAGGAACACCACCTCTGCCAACAGCTTCGTGTGGCTTCATCCCTCAACATTTTAGACTCTAAAGCCTTGCTCCTCTAGCTCTGGTTCCAGACCAGTAGCCTCGGTGTCAGCTTTTTAAGAATGCAGATTCTTAAAGTAGGTCAACTGTGTTTTAAAATTGTTATAACTTCACACCTTTTTGAAATCTGCCCTACAAAATTGGTTTGGCTTAAATGTCAAAGCCGTGACAATTTGTACTTTGATGTGATTGTATTTCCAATTTCTTGTTCCCGTAAGATTTCAGTAAAACTCAAAAATCTATTCAAAACCAAGAATGTAGATTCTTTGGCCCTACCCCACATGTACTAAATCAGCGTTTCAAAAAGCTTCCCCAAGTGATTTACATGTTCATTAAAGTGTAAGAAGCAATGGCGAAAAGAGTGTATTTATGGTGAGTTCTTGAGTTTGTCATGTGTTCTAGATTTTAGAAATGCAGTTTTCAGACTTCTAGCCCGCCACGATACACAGGAGGGCATGGAAGAGTGGAAATGGAGCCTGAAGCCAAGAGACAGGTAAGTAGCACTTCTCCTCTTCAGCTTCACCGTTAGAAGTCCTAGTAAACTAAGGCAAATAAAGGTTGCCTGGAGATGTTCTGAGAAATGTTTGCGACTTTAAAGAAGAAAAGGGAGAATCTGAAAATCTAGAGAACGGAAGAGGATAAGCTTGCGAGACAAGTAAGAACTGTAGTGCTTCCTTTGCATCCTGTCTCTTTCTTAAGCTACTTTCCTTTACCAATCAACCTATTCAAGAAACCAACCAAGCCTCATTCACTCTAAAGTGTAAATGACTGATAAAGAGTTTCAAGAACAGCCAGTACAGTAGGCAGGAAAAACTTAGAAATACCAAGGAATAGTAGCACAATGAAAACTGACCTAAAACAGTTTCTCGGGCTTCCCTGGTGGCGCAGTGGTTGAGAGTCTGCCTGCCAGTGCAGGGGACACGGGTTCGAGCCCTGGTCTGGGGGGATCCCACATGCCGCGGAGCAGCTGGCCCCGTGAGCCACAATTACTGAGCCTGCGTGTCTGGAGCCTGTGCTCCGCAACAAGAGAGGATTTGATAGTGAGGGGCCCGCGCACCGCGATGAGGAGTAGCCCCCACTTGCCGCAACTGGAGAGGGCCCTCGCGCAGAAATGAAGACCCAACACAGCCATAAATAAATAAATAAATAAATTAATTTAAAAAAACAAAAAAACAAAAAAAAAACAGTTTCTCAACCTCAGCACTACTCACGTTTTAGGTCAGGGAATTCTTTGTTGTGGGGAGCTGTCTTTTATGTTATAGAACATTTAGTTTCATGATGACCAAAGCTTTAGTGAGGGCAGGAAGGACCTGGAATATCTGTCAACTTATGATCTTGGACCCAAAAACTATAAATGAAAGTGGGGACAGTGTTTCCTTAGTAATAAATATAAATCATAGAGAATTAACAGAAGTAGATACATGACTGAAATTTAGGAGGTGAAAGAAAAGAACTGAGTTATGGGCCTATTTGGGGGGAACAGGGTTCAGAAAGTCTGAGGTGGGGCCTGGGAATCTTTGTTTGGTGTGATTTAAAGACTTCCTCTTAAAGTCAGGGATATCTAGAACACTTTATGGGTGTGAATATGGTAATCTAGGTATTTTAGTTTCTGGAATACATAAATCTAGCCATGTTTGGAAGCTGTTGCTTTATGTAGACCATGAGCCTCAAGAACACCTTGGCAAGAGGGAAGAGATATGGGAACATATGTATATGTATCACTGATTCACTTTGTTATAAAGCAGAAACTAACACACCATTGTAAAGCAATTATACTCCAATAAAGATGTTTAAAAAAAAAAAAGAACACCTTGGCGGGGGAACTCCTTACTTGGCGTGTTGACTCCCAATGGTCTTGAACTCATTATCCCAGTTGGGCCGTCCATACAAGGTCTTTTGTTTCAGGCCCGTGATCACATCTTTCTCCTCGTCATGGTGCACAGCAAAGTGATTGGCCTGCAGGAAAGGACATGAATTCAGACAAAAGAGGCACTCTGTATAAATACACACAGATATACTTACATATCTCACAAACCAAGCTCTAATTACCGTTCTAACTGTATGTATTTGGGGCAAGGCACCATGCTGGAAGCTAGAAGGTCAACACTGAACAAACCAGTTCTCAAGCAATTTACAGTCTAGAAAGGGAGACCACAGAGGAGGCACAAACATCTCCATGAGGACAAAGAAGGGAGCACGGGTGGGAGGATATGGGAAGGTTTCAGGGTGGCTGCATTTGAGCCAGATTTTGAAGTGTGGGTAGGATTTAAATTCTCTATCTCACTGTTTTTCTCTCTGCAGTACGTCTGACAGTCTCTTCTCACCCTAATATACTCCCGCTCCTTTGGGGGAATCACTAAGAATTAAGACAACCATAGACTAAAATGTACTCATATTTTGGTAATGTAATGAGACATCAAACCAAGCCTAAAGCTGCTCTCTGTATGTGTGTGTGCAGAGTCATGTGTTGTTTCCTGTGACCATTCTAGGGGGCCTCAGTTTGAACAACAGGTATTTTTTCAAACAAAAAATTGCTAATTACATTTATTTAACAATCAAATCAGATTTTAAATTCACTGGACAGGGAATGGATGATGGGGATGGAAGAGGTTAAGAAGGGTAGTTACCCTGGTTTGCTAATCCTGTAGGGACAAAGTTTTGCAAAGCAAAATAACTATTTTTCAATGCAAAGAGATTTCCCACTTAAAAAACTGTGTCTGGCTTTTGAAAAAAACAAAACTGCAAAGCAATTTATATATTATACATTTTTTCCCCTGGGTTTCATTTTTATCAAATTTTGTTGTTGTTGTTGTTTCGTTTTTAAATTGCAGAAGTGGCATCTTAAAAGCACTTTTTCTGGAGCAGTAATTTTCATGGTCATGTGTCCCTGGACCTACGTCTGCAACAAGCCTTTCCTAAGACTTGGAGAACCTATGATAAGCGATATGCCAAAACCTAAATGAGAAGAAGTCGGTTTTCACAGGGACCAGGTGCCTGTGAAAACTGTCTTGGGTGAGGATCCATTGTGTGGGGGTGGCCATCTGAGGCAGTGGCCAGGAGTGGGCAGAGACCCTTGCCTTACCCCCTCACTCGGGGACAGTCATGCTGCTTCCAGGCCAAGTCATTCATGTTTGCTTATTTAGAAAGATGTTACCCCCTAGGAATCATTAACTTGTTTCTGAGCTTCTCAGTCTCATCACTTTGGACATTTGGGGCCAGATAATTCTTTGTTGTGGGGGGCTGTCTTGTGAATTGTGATTATCTTATCAATAATTGTAATTAACGGTAATTGTCTTCTCAATCGAAAATTCACATTTCCATTGCTAAATGTCTCAGGAGGGAGAAAGCATATATACATATACATATATACATATACACATACTACACACACATATATACATATACACATACACACACACCCTGCATATATATATATATATATATATATATATATATATATATATATCACCTTCATTAGATATATATTGATTTATTTACAAATGATAATCATGAACTACTGGGAGTACTAAGAGTGCAGGTTCTAGAACATTTATTACTTGGATGCCCTTGGACAAATGACCTAACCCGTTCTGGGCCTTGGCTTCCCCATCTGTAAAATCTGGAAAAGAATAATAGCTACTTCATAAGGTTGTTGTGAGGATTTAATTAGACAATCTATGTAAACACTAAGAACAATACTTGGCACAAGCATATGCTTAATAACTATTGCCAGCTATTATGACTCCTTATTAAATGTATTATGTATAGTATAAAACATGCATAAACATAAATTAAAGGAATATATACACATATATATGCATGTGTATACATATATATGTATATGCATGTGTATATATAAATACAGACACAGAGAGAGAGAGAGAGAGAACGAGAGAGAGCTGATCTTTTCTCTATTTTCTTCCCATAACCCCGTAGATCATCTTGTCCACGTGGTTCGATACCCCTGGTGGAGGCATTGCTGTAACAAGGTCAAAGTCATGGCTTTGATTCCCTTGTAGGCTCCCTAGCTTTGACCCGTCCCACAGATACCAACTTTGAATCTAATATCAACTGTCTGAACAAATGGGGATACTGAGTCAGAGTGAATGTGCTGGATCACCTGAACCCATCGACTGTTCTTAAAAACAGTACACAAGGGCTTCCCTGGTGGCGCAGTGGTTGGGAGTCTGCCTGCCGATGCAGGGGACACGGGTTCGTGCCCCGGTCCGGGAGGATCCCACATGCCGCGGAGCGGCTGGGCCTGTGAGCCATGGCTGCTGAGCCTGAGCGTCCGGAGCCTGTGCTCCGCAACGGGAGAGGCCACAATAGTGAGAGGCCCGCGTACTGCAGAAAAAAAAAACAAAAAAAAAACAAAAAACAAAAAACAGTACACAAGACATTCCAATAACCAAGGGGAAGTCGGTAAGCCCTGGGCACTGTGGGAGGGACCTGAGATTGGGGATCTTTTCCTCACCTGAGACTCATCCCAGCCAGTGAGGTAGATGTTGTAGCTGAGGAAGTCGGCGTTGTCCTTCTCCTGCATCTGGGTCTCCAGCAGCTGCAGCAGGTCTGCAAACCACTCAAAGGCATGTGTGTCCCGGCACAGCCAGTAGAAGTAGATCTGAGAGGGGGACAGACCGTGAAGCAGATTATGTTTCTTTTTTTATTTTTATCTTTTTTTGAAGGATAGTTGATGTATAATATCATATAAGTTACAGGTGTATAATAGAGTGATTCACAATTTTAAAGGTTATACTCCATTTATAGTTATTATAAAATATTGGCTATATTCCCCATGTTGTACATTATGTCCTCGTAGCTTATTTATTTTACACATGGTCGTTTGTACCTCTTAATCCCCTACCCCTGTCTTGCCCCTTCCCACTTTCCTCTCCCCACGGGTAACCACCAGTTCTTTCTCTATATCTGTGAGTCAAGCAGATTATATTTAAATAGGGACCTATCAGCATTGAAATATGGATTTCTACCCTCCCCACCTCCACTTTTCCCTGCTGCTCAGAATGCCTGGAAACATGGGTTTTCAGAAAGCTCTAGATGTTTGACAAACTAGCTCACATGAACCTGCTCTGGCCTTCACACGGCAGGGCAGTAAATAAATAGCTTGTTCTCAGAAATCCGTAGCTTAAGAAGAAAACATTAGCCCACCACTTTCCCCCTGGGTCTTCTCTTGCCCTCCTAGGAACACCGGCTTCCTTTTTTTTTTTTTTTTTTTTTTTTTTGCGGTACGCGGGCCTCTCACTGTCGTGGCCTCTCCCGTTGCGGAGCACAGGCTCCGGACGCGCAGGCTCAGCGGCCATGGCTCACGGGCCCAGCTGCTCCGCGGCATGCGGGATCCTCCCGGGCCGGGGCACAAACCTGCGTCCCCTGCATCGGCAGGCGGACTCTCAACCACTGCGCCACCAGGGAAGCCCTCACCGGCTTCCTTTGACCCTCCCCTCAGAAAGACCAATAGGATCTAGACGAGCCATGGCTGCCACCGCGCTACTTCCCTACCCGCTACTGCCAGACTTCCCTGAGTTCGTAGGGGAAAAAGTAGTTCTACCCACACCTCCTCCACATCGAAAAGAGGGGAAGGGGAGAATGAAAAGTCAAGGTAAGCTCAACGTGCCTATTAAAGGTTATCTCTACAGCTATGAGAATGACTCAAGCTTTATTAAAGATGTCCTTTATTGGGCAATGATACCAAACTTACATGTAACCAAAAAATCCCCCAGGACTTTATTCTGAGGAGACAGCCATAAGAAAGTAAAAAAGTAAAAGTGTCACGAAAGGACATGTCTCCTGCCCTCCCCCTGCAAATAAATGTGCTGGGGGCTGGAAATGGAATCCGTGTCAATATCTAACATAAGATGATAGAAAAATTATTCTATCCTCTCAATGGAACATGAAAGAATCATCAAAAATGATTATCAGCAAGCTTGTGACAACACTGAAAAATACTATATGTTTTAAAAAGAGCAGGACATGTAATTGTACATACTCAATATATACAGCTTTCTAAAAATATGTAAACATGTTGGAAGAGAATTTACAAAAAGTGTAACTATTGGATTGGGGTTGTGAATACTTTCTGTTCCCAACTCTCTTCTGAATTTCCAGTAATGCTATACAAATACAGTATATTTGTACTTTCAATAATAGGCTTGCTTATAGAGAACCACATTTATTTATTTGTTTGTTTGTTTATTTTTTTGGCTGTGCCACGCATGGCTTGCGGGATCTTAGTTCCCCAACCAGGGATCAAACCGGCACCCTTGGCAGTGAAAGCACCGAGTCCTAACCACGGGGCCACCAGGGAATTCCCAGAAGCACCTTTGACTTATCAAATAGCCCTTTTGTTGCAAAGCCTGCCTCTCTGAAACTACCTAGAACTTGTCTTCACTTCCCCCAGTCTCTGCCAGCCTCTGCCCTGAAGGTTCTTTGAGGCTTCACTTGGCAGACTGTGATGAATGCTCCAAGCCCTCTGAAAAAGAAAAGAACCTACCTTTTTGAGCCTCAGATTGGGGGCTTTATTGCAATACTTGTACCAGATCGACTTGAGAATGGATGCAAAGGGCGTGACCCCAATCCCTGCTCCCACTAGCATCACCACCTCGTAGCTGAACACATCTTCACTGGCAGTGCCGAAGGGCCCGTCAACAGCTATCCTGGAGGGAAGCATGAGGGGAGAGAGTTACACGGATACCTTGCTCTTCAGAGGAGGATGGGGCACACATTATCACTGCAGGTGTGCAACATGTCACTTCAAACTGGGACAATGTGTTGATGTGACACTTTGTTCTGTGAGATAGCTTTCAAGTAACCAACTCAGTGCGAACATCGGGGTTGGAAGTAAGACGGGGAATTTTTAGCTAACTGAAAACATTTGGTAACTCTCAGGGGTATTTTTTTCATGTCCCCACCCCCGTTCACCCACTACACATGCGCACGTTCACGCACGCACGCACACACACACACACACACACACAGACAAATGTCTGTGTCTCTTGCCAGGTGAGCCCACACTTGAAATTCCTGCTTACACTGCACATTAAAGTGAGAATTTTCCATGTCATAATATCTTATAAATTTAATATCTCTACTTTATGTTGGTCTATTCATTGAGTTATTTGACATACTTTTCTTCAGCATCCACTGAGTAACATCTGGCATTTACCCTCAAATAACGCACACCAATGAAATTTTAAGTATAGCTTTTTTTTTTTTTTTTTTTTTTGCGGTACGTGGGCCTCTCACTGTTGTGGCCTCTCCCGTTGCAGAGCACAGGCTCCGGACGCGCAGGCTCAACGGCCATGGCTCACGGGCCCAGCCGCTCCGCGGCATGTGGGATCTTCCCGGACCGGGGCACGAACCCGTGTCCCCTGCATCGGCAGGCGGACTCTCAACCACTGCGCCACCAGGGAAGCCCTAAGTATAGCTTTGATTGCAAGTTAATATACCTTGGCCTTGACCCTTACAAATTTATAGGCACTGGGGAATATCCATGATTAATATTTGATTCAAACATTTCATATTTCATATAAGATGTATACCTATATGCATAAACACAGCACAGGTATAAAATGGGGAACACCGGGATAGCTCCCTATATTTGTAGAATCTGTATGTTTTGTCAGACTTCGGAGCTAGTAGAGTGACATTTTTCCTGAACTCATGCACCTTTGTAATAGGCGCTTTGTACTCACTTCGGTAGTTTCCAGGCATCTTGAAATTCCTGCTTATCACAGCCACAAGCTTTGAACAGTCCCTCTGTCCAGTCCCCCACGATGCGGATGTGGATGCTAAAGAAGTCTTCCTCGGGGGCAGAGGTCAGGGTGAAAGGGTGCCACTCCAGCCTGGACACCACAGGGCACTTGACGAAAATGTATTGGCCCACCTCCATCTTGAATCCCTTTTTCTTCATCTGTAGCTCGATGGTTTTGAAAGGGTGAGTGACCACCTATGGAACAAAATGTGTCTCTGGAAATGAACCTTTCTCCCAGTACTTGCCTTTTCAGTATCCGCAAGGCTGAGCTAAGATGCCCCACCCAGGTCCCTTCTTCAGGGCCAATACAGCAGTTCTTCCAGCAAACCTGCCTCTCACTGGCAACTGCCCTCGGCTGTAGCCCACGGCCAACAATGAGCTGAGGCAGGGATCCAAAGACCTTGTCCTTGTCCTCACTTTGGGACAACTCCCAGGGGCCATCGCACTTCCTGTAGGATCAGCTGAGGCTGCAGTTGCAACCACTTCGGGCCAGCAATTTCCTTCCCCCAATCCTGCCTTTCTTTTCTTTTACAGGTTCATCTCCTGAGAACATGCCCTGATAAGACTTCTGCATGCAGTTCTCTGTCTCAGAGTCTTTGCCAGGGAATCCAACCTAAGACACCAGCTTAATGTGATTTTTTTTTTCTCTAAGAAGACAAGGCAGTTGTTAGAAACAGGAAGAAGAGATGGTTTCCTACTCAGCCTTCCTATCTCCCCAAGGGATGATCAAGAGCCTTAGCAGCCGGACAGAAGCAGAAGGAGACCCCATTGGCTAGTAATATAGCAACATCGGCCAAACCAAGCCTAAGGTGCTGGTCTTTGTCCCAAGTCCCACCTTGAACTTGCCTGATTCCATGCATTGTTTTTACATTTCTCCCTCCCTGGGGAATACACCATCCATCTCTCCCAAAGCCAGGCCCCACCCACCTGTTGCCATCCTCCTTCTCCATGTACCTGAATGTTCAAAACAGCTTTGTTTACAATAGCAAAAAAATTGGAAGCAGTGCAAATGTCCATCAACTGGTAAGTTGGTAAATAGCTTAACAAAATGATTTCATTATAATATGCAAAGTAATATGTTTCTTTGATGATTCCTGAGATCCTAGAGGGACTTTATATGTGCAACTGAAATTCCTGAGATCCTAGAGGGACTTTATATGTGCAACTGAAAACAAACCAAGGGACATCAAAGGAAAGAAAAATTAATAGAAACAAAATAGCAGCTTCCTAATGTTGACTGATATAGACGAGCTTTTCTTTTCACCGGTGAGGAGGAGTAGGACAATAGGAAATCCTTTTAAGAAAAACTGCCAAGCATTTCCACAACTTGTGATTCAGATATAACTTATATGACAAGGCTGTAACAACTTCCCTTCATCACTGAAATAAGGAGGTGTAGAGCTTCATTTTGAAACAGAAAATAAAAATGGACAAAAATGAGTTTGAAAATTATGTTGCTCATGTTGCAATTTTGTGTGGTGAGAATGAGTTCCACCATGTTGCAATTTTGCTACCACAGGGAACATTGGGATAGAAGGGAATAAAATGCACTAGTGGACAGCGTTGTCACCAGAATACTTTTGGATAGTACCTTGTTTCTTATGTGTGTTTACATGAGAAGAAAATGAATACCTATTTTCTTCACAGGCAAACAAGTTTGCCTTAGAAATAGGCTTAGGGGAAATACTTGTCTGGTTAGTTCGTTCTAGTCTAGTAAGGGAAATTTTGTGGTGGCTCTTTTTGCTGATCTGTGGGCTTTTTCTCAGAGTACAATACAAATATCATAAAAGGAGAACTGTTGTGGCTTCCTATATTTCAAGGTTTCCAATGCCAGCTGGACTAACTTTACTATGACCTTCCATAGAGGCCAAGAAAGAAGAGCTAGGGTGGTGGAGTGGAAGATTTTGTGTGTTTTGCGAAAGCAACCCATGGTAAGCTTTTGGTAAATACTTTCTGAACTGAACTGAATTAAATTTTATTTGATAAAAACAGTCCTGTCTGATGTTTCCTGAAACTATAATAAGGCGATTCCGTTTCTATTTATTTAGTTGGATATTTATTTATTTAATGATAAGAAGCAGCATAGACGTGTGGGGAAAAACCACTATATACTTGAGGTTAGCGGACTCAATTCTAAATGCAGTTTAGTTATTAGCTCACTTGAGACTTTGAGTACATTAACTCTGATACTCTGTGACTGCATACAAAGCACAGAGACCTGCCCTTGGTTCCCTGGTTCTTTTGGCATCTGAATATTTTAAGGCTCAGTGCATGACCTTTTGAACTCACCTCTTTTGCTTCTTTACTCTTAACTAATCACATCATCTCTCTATGCTCCTCCCCTCTACACACACACACACACACACACACAGGGATTCATTTACACAAAACATTTGGGTTCACTTTTCAACAGAAAATGTTAACTTCTAGTTTCCCCAATTAAAAGGCCCAATCATTTGATTATCAAGCTAGGTACATTGAAACAAACTGTAGGTCATCTCTCTGCCCTAAGTTTAATCAAAAGAAACTGAGTAAAAGTGAGATCTGACAATGATATAGAGAACTTGGATAGACTTGTCCATGATATAGTTAGATAGTATTAGTAATTCCTAACCCAGCCAATACCTTGGTGATGACCACCTTCTGTTGAGATCGCCAAAACCGTACCAACCTCTCACAGAGATATAGGAACATGGGACCCACTATCCATTTCCAAGTCTGTAATCAGAGCAAACAATGAAAAAAGGATGTGTTAAGGGGCGGTAGTTGATAAAAGATTCATGGGGACAAAACATTTTAGAAGTCAAGTTCACCTTTTTTGGTTTGTTTAAATATTCCATAATAGATTAGTAATTTTTTTCTATAAAGGAATGCATGAAAATATCTAAAGTTAAAATAAATTTTTGAGCCAGTAAAAATGAACATTCTCCTTGGCCACATTGGGGAACTATATCTACAGTATGAAACTTTCCCAAGAGGAACTGTCCACAGGAATGGGATTTCCTCCTATTGTCGCAATAGGAGTTGCAATAACCCTACAGCAGAGTAAGGTTGGTTTCGGAATTAACATTTCTCTAAAGGATAGCATTTCAACAACATCATATTTTTAATGCAATGTTGCAATTACTTTCTCTTGGTCACGTAGCCAAAGCTTCATTCTTTGCAAGATGAGAAATTCCACGCTAGAATTTAGCTCTTCCTCCAATATCCTGGCAAGTTCTAGGAGCTATGCAATGCACTTTCTCTAGGGTGCTCTCTTGTCAGAATCTGCAGTGTTTCAGAACACTGGAATTACCCCGTGGCATTACTGGCTATACAAAAACATTTAGGCCAAACAGATCCATCCTGGGATTCAGTCAGTTAGGTTCCTAGATGAATATCTGAAGTAGCAAAGAATTTTAGAAGTCGGTATCATCTAAAATACAACATTCCAGAAGGGATTCCAAGAGGGAAAAAAAATCCCAGAGTGCTTCCCATAGTCTCGCCTATGATCTTTCTATGAAAATTTTTAAGAAAGTTATTGTTGGAAGTTGAGAGCACCCAAATGTCCCTATCTCCAGCCTAAGTTGAAGAATATCTGCCCAGAAGTCATAAATGCTCTGCTACTGGCCTTCATTTTCATGGGACCGTTTTTTCAAACGGTCTAGCATCATCCATCTGTGTCCTGGCTGCCACCTGGGGCCCCATTGAATGGAGCCAGGTCTTGGACATCACTTCTAATCTCCCCAGAAGCCCAGGAGCTCCTCTGAGGTAGATGCCTGTGAAGGTAGCAGCACTCTGACCTCAGCTGTCTTCAAGGAAATGTGCCTTCCCCAGCTCATAAGAGGACCTGCAATAGAGTTCCCTTTTAATCCTTTCTATTGATGTCTGCATGTAGTGGGGGTAGTTCACTGATGTGTCTGCTTGCTTTCATTAATGAGCAAGGATGCTGAAAGATGTTGAGTCCCCAGACAGCACGCTGTTTCTAGAGGAAGAGTACTCCTATATTATGAGAGTCAGAAAAGAGGAAGGAGAAAATGGGATGGGAAATTTGCCTTTATATTATACTGTGTTTAAGGACAAAATAATCATCCTGTTCAGAAGCCCTGTACGAAAGTTGATTTTTGCTTAGGTTTATACCAATGGCTAGCATAATAACCAATAAAGTATATTGCTTGCCAATGGGGGAAAAGGTATGAGGATCACAGGGTCCACCGCTCACTCTATGGAATGGAGATACTGAGAATAAACAAAACGGAGTTCTTCAGAGCTCCCAACAAAAGGTAAATATTTCAGCATCTTTTCCCTTGGTCATCCTTGCCACACGCCTGCTCTACCATGAAGTGCCAATGGCATGAACCTGGCTCTGCAGCCTCCTTTATGCCTCATAGACGGGACCTCCTGATACCCAGTGGCAGCCCTATGTGCCACCTCACAAATTTCCTTCCCAGCTCTGAAAGCTGTATAGAAAGTCTTACTTCCTGGAATCCGAAGAGGCTCCTGACTACTTATAAATCATAATCTGAGCTTTCCAACTCAGCTCAGGATGGAAGCCCTCTGAAAATCATTAACTGGTATTATTGTGGCCATCACAACCAGAAGAGAAGAGGTAGCATTTCTTGAACCCAAAAGCACTTTAAAAAACAGTACGTTTCCAAGTTTTACATCAGGATGTTCATAACAGACTAATGTAAAGCTTACTCTTCAAGAACTAATTCTAGACAATAAGCATAGCAGAAAAACACTGGATACTTATAACATCCTAGCAGTTCCATGACATTCATAACGGACAACTCTATGACATTTGTATCTCTTTCTTAGGCACAGTTTGAAGATTGTTGGTAAGGAAACTATAATAGCTACAATGAATTGTACATACCATAGGAGGGTTCCCAGAGAACTGTGGGATTGGGCAGTCCTGTATTTTTCCCCATTGTGAGATGTTTTGATAACATTCTCTTGGCTTGTGTTTCGACAAACTTTCTGCGGTCTGCCCACGTACAATTCGCCTGAGGAGGAAATGTAAGTCCAGACCATTTAGAAACAAGAGATTAAATTCTTAGTTTTCTGAGATTCTGACATATTTTTATTAGTATTCTCATATGGGTCCTATACTTTTCACTTAAAAGTAATACTTCTTGCCCCCTCCAAATAGATTAGAGGAAGGGAAAGAAAATGCATGATCTTTAGCAATAGAAAAAAAAAATATGGGGACTTCCCTGGCGAGCCAGTGGTTAAGATTCCACGCTTCCACTGCAGGGGTTGCGGGTTCGATCCCTGGTCGGGGAGCTGAGATCCCACATCCCACATGCCGTGCAACGTGGCCAAAAAAAAAGAAAAGAAAAAGAAAAAAAATATGTACAGTGACACAAAGGATATTTATATGTAACATTATAGAGGGTAAGTTTTGGATCATCAATACATGTTTTCTGAAAGGCAATATTTGTGCTTCTGTTTCAAGTATTATTCTCATTTATAAACAAACAAATAAAAAGAGAAAGACTGCAAATCCAACAGAGCAACCGCTGGCCCATACAGTACTGTTGTGCAAATTAGAACAAGATGCCCCCTCTTTGAGGACAGTCCTAGAGGCAGGAGCTTGGCCAGCAGAGCATGGGCTAATTTCTTTCCCCTTGGCCAGGCACCCTTATGTAGTTGAAAACCCATACAACCACATACAGTAGCCCTGAGGCTTAGTACAAATCCTGTATTTGTTGTTTCAAAATTGTCTAAATTCAACCAAAATGTTGAAATCCACTTAAGACGACTTAATTTTGTAGAGATTATGCCATTCTCACAGACATCAACGCTGATGGTGTGTCCCTGGAAGTGCTTGGAGCCCATTCACTTCAATTCAATAAATATTAATTGAGCAACTACTAAAACATAAGACAATGCAGGTTGAGTGGGAACAGAGGGAGGGAGGCACAAAGTTGAGTAAGTCATGTCCCTGACCTCAAGGAACATAAATGACAAGGTCTTCAGAATATATAATAAGAAGAGACACAGAAGGCCCTTTGTAAAAGTTTGTTTGGGGGACCTAAAATTTATTATGCCAGTTGGTATATTCAGAGGATGTTTTAATTCAAGGTCATTAACCATTGCTTTCTATCCTTAGGTCTTGGGGAAGAGAATTACCATGTATTGAGCATCTATAATGTGCCAAGCCTGGGAAAGGCACTGTACACAAATTATTTCAGGTAATTCTCATAACAGGCCTGAAATGTAAGTATTAGAACTCTCATTTTACGTATGAGGACACTGAGGCTTAGAGAGACCAGGTAATTAGAAGCAGAATGATTTGGTGAAAGCAATTCTGGACCCAAGCCAGACAGCCTTGGTTTCACATCCCACGTCCACCCCTTGCTAATTTGGTGGCCTTGGGCAAGTTATTTAACTTCTTTTGAGCCTCAGTTTCTTCAGCTATAAGATACGTATAAGTACCTCATTAGAAGTCCGTTTTAGTAATCAATTGGCATGATGCATATAAAACGCCAGACACAAAGTCAGCGTCCAACAAATGATAACTATTAAAGTTCTTAATGCTCAAGTTCACTTGGGGAGTAAGTGATAGAAAAAAAAATCTGATTTTCTCCTTCTCTTCTCAATGCCAGGACCGGAAGTCAGAAAACCTGGCTTTTAATCCCAGTTCAGCTGCTACCTAGCCAGGAGACCGAGCAATCAGCCAACCAGCATAAGTAGCAGATTCTCCTCAGATGGAGAACGGGGTACATATATCTCCTCTGCCTGCTCCAGAGGAAAATACATATCTATGAAACTATACAAACGTAAAGTGGTGGAATTACTAAGCTAGGGAGGGGAAGAAATTCAGTTTTTTTTTTTTTTTTTCTCTAGGATTTTCTGAAACAGCTGGATGATGACCGAGTCCCATTTAAAGATACTCAAATGCTTTTAGGAGAGTTAAGAGAGTGTCTACACAGATTTTTCAGTGCTTAGAAAGAGATGACCAGGCGTCAGGGTCAGCAAGTTGATGAAGAATGCACTTCATCAGGACAGGGAACAATATTCAGTATCCTGTACTAACCTATAATGGAAAAGAATATGAAAAAGAATGGATATGTATAACTGAGTCACTTTGCTGTACACCTGAAACTAACATAACATTGTACATCAACTATACTTCAATAAAATAAATTTTAAAAAAAGAAAGCACATGAGGGGTTGCCACAGGCTGCTTCTCTCCACTCTTCCCCTTTTCAGGTCTCAGCCACTTCTAGGCTGACTTGACTCAGACCAGAGTCATTGAGCCTTGACACCTACTTCCTCCACCCTTAGTTATCTGGAGCCCCATACCCACCGGGGAACTTCCCAGGCCTGCTTTTGCGTGCAGGTGGGAGAATCAGCTAGTGTGAAAGAGTAGAAAAAGGAAGCCTGGTATGAAAGAAGGGTCCCAATAAGGCAAACTCTCCCAACCACACATCCAGGCACCGTGTGTCTCTATGAGAGCATTCATCATGGCCTGCCTCAGCCCATCTGGTCTCCAACCCCAGCTATGCCACGGATAAACTGGTAGCGGCTTGGCTACACACTTTACCTTTTTTAGTCTGTTTCCTTGTCTACAATTTCCCCTGGAAATGGGGATAGTAAGGGCATCTCTACCTTTTGGAGATTAAAAGAAACATTTCATGTCTGTAACAAATGCTCAATAGAAGCTAGCTTTTCCCTTTATTATGTTAGGATGCTTGAAGGCAATAACCATGTATTTCTCCTTCTAGTATTCCCCACAGTGCCTGAGATAGGTCCTCATACACAGTAGGCAATCAGTGAATGATTGGCTTGAATCAAAACTCATTGAACGGGGACTTCCCTGGTGGCTCAGTGGATAAGAATCTGCCTGCCAATGCAGGGGACACGGGTTCGAGCCCTGGTCCGGGAAGATCCCATATGCTGTGCAGCAACTAAGCCCGTGTACCACAACTACTGAGCTTGCGCTCTAGAGCCCGCAAGCCACAACTACTGAAGCCCTGAGCCCTACAGCTCGTGCTCTGCAACGAGAGAAGCCACCGACTGCAATGAGAAGCCCGCGCACTGCAAGGAAGAGTAGCTCCCGCTCACCACTAGAGAAAGCCCATGTGCAGCAACGAACACCCAACGCAGCCAAAAATAAATAAAATTAAACAAACAAAAAAACTCATCGAACGACAGCAAACCCTTTCACTTGATTAATCATTAACCTCTCTGGTTTGGGAGTTTGTCTAATTTTCTAGGGATTAAGCCACAGGAAACATCATTGCAGACATCCAAGACCCTGCCAGCACTCTCAGCGTGCTTTCTATATGCTTGCAAAGATATTCAAAACTTTGGTGTATTTTCCAAGCTTGCTATAAATAACCGCACTATGAATAGTTATGAGTCAGGTACCAGAAACTAAAGTGGTGCTGAGTGGTTTCTATCAAAGTGACTTCTGTTTTCCCCTCATATTCCCTCAGCAGACAGGCTGACCACACAAAGACAGGGAGGTCACTGTGCCTCTAACAGAGCATCACATCTGGAAACTGATGGACATAAAATACTTGGCCTTGGAGTTTAAATACTCACTGAGCTCCATGGATAGCGAGACCAATGAAGAAGATCACAAAGAGATGGTGTGTGTACCAAAACACTTCAAAGTAAGACCTCCTGATGGTTTTGGTGGAGGAGGTGATAATTAATATGAGGCAGAGTGTGATGACAACTCCAGTGATGCCTGCCAACTTAGTCACAGCCACGTACAGGCCTCCTTCAGGATTCTGTAAAACACACACACACATATTATTTGTAGGCTCTCAAATGCAGGGCTCCCTATTTATAAAGTGTCCAGTGAATAAGGCAATAGGCATTTTCATCCCCCCTTTAGATTATCCTAACCATCCCCCCAACAGAGTGGTATAGAATTGGAATAGACATTTCCAAATTAAAAAAGTCTTACATGGTTGAGGTATCATAGGAAATATCAATTGATACACAGAAATAGTTCTAAGGGAGTATCAAATAAAGTATCAACTATATGTCCTAAAAGGCTCTGAAGCTCTGTTTCCCTTTGATTTGAAAAGTGTCATAGTGCTTAGTTTGTAAATGTATTCTGTGCATGCCTAACATCTTAGGCTGGGTTCCTCCAAAGCAGATCCTGAGATGAGGATTTATAAAGAATGTGCTCCAGAAGAAGCTGGTAAAGGAATGGTTAATAGGATAGGAAAGAGGAACAAGTCAGGTAAGAGGGTGATCTCAGGCCAAATCTTCAGCCTGATGCTGCAGGGGAACTGTGGAGGGTAAATTACACCTTACGAGTTTATCCTGACTCAAGGCAAGGAAGCTGGGTTTTCATGGCCTGCACCCATCAGTTATTGGTTAAGAGCTGCTCAGAGAGATAGCTATCCAGGCCCTTTCAGATATGGGCAAAGGGACTTTGGGCAAAGGGACTCCAGTAGCCCCAGGGCAGTCCTTTGAGGAACAAAAGCAAATACAGGAAATTGAAAGTGAAAGCACACAGAAGGGTAGGGGAGCACAGACATAGTAAAAGTGATCTGAAGAGATCTGGGCACAGCACTGCAGTGTCAGCTCACTTGATATGTTCACACTGCCACCCTTACGTATCCTTGTACAATGAACAAGTAAAAGAAAAATTATCCAAGACATTATAGAAAAAGAATTTCTCTTTTATTTGATGCGGTTTAATTCTGTCCCTAAATAGACCAGGCAAATTTTTTTATATCAGCCTGAGGATAATTAGTTCTACAAAATCATGGAACTTTTCTTGTAATCTATTCTAAACAGACAAGGAAACATGTTTGGAATTCGGTGTATAGTGAGTGATGTGATTCGGCTATCCTCCCAAACCATTGGGCACATGAAGATGACTTAGAGTTTCTCCCTCTGAGTGTAGAAAGCCTCAGCAACTGCTGGAAGGGAAAAAGTCCTTGCCTGAGGATTCCCCAAATGGCTGCCCCTGGAGCAATTAGCAGACATAGGCCACCTCTCAGATGTTATAGACAAGAAAGAGGAAAAGCATTGCTGACAGATGTCAGCTGGTGCCTGAGCTGGTATTAACACTTCAGCCAGAGGGTTCCCTATTTCACATAAACAATTTCATAGAACACCAACATCAGACAAGGTCATTCTGTCACTGTGATGGACTGACACAAAAACGAGACCACTCTGAAATCTTATCTGAGCCAAGACAAAGACATGGGTGACTGCTGCTTCTTGACCTATTACAGATTTAACCCCATTCTTCTGCCTCCTAGAAAAAAATTATTAAGATATCCAATGCTGGAACTGTCCCCAATTCCTGACCATACCTGATCCAGAGCAAATGCTTGCTTCCTGAAACCCCTCCTGAATCATCTAACACAAGTCCCACAGCAAGCCTTTCTCAACACCCTCCTGAGATGCCCCAGACTTCCTCATAGTGTGAGGTCTCTTTGCTGCAGTAAGTAATAAACCCAACTTTGTTTGACTAGACTATGTTCCTGGCTTTCTTTGACTGTTGGGCATTGCCATGGATAAGCCTGTGTTACTCCAGGCTCCACGTATACACATTCTTACAGGTGACTTTAAGAAACTGGTGACCCTCTACATATGGGATCAGGAGTGTGGGAGACATTTTCTCTGTGGCCACATTCTTAGAACCTACAGAACTGTCCCTCTGATAGTTAGTCAACTTTTGTCATTGTCATTGTTCTGACCAAGTAGAATTCTTCACTCACTGAAATCTAATCCTCAGTTTTAATGTCTAGAGAACATCTGAATAAGGAAATAAGAGGCTTACCTTAATTCTTTGTCGAGCAAAATTGAGGTAAGTTTCACCAGGCTTATCTCCAATGTCAGACAGTGCTATTGAATAAGAGTCAGAATTGTTGACTCGGGCATTGACACACCACTCCACATTAAATAGATGTGCAATGGTGTGAATCGCTGAAGAGGGCAGAGAAGAGAAACAAAGAGGGTGAAGTGTGTGTACAATTTTATTTGTAGCTGGGTTTCTGGCTGCAGCCCCTGGCTCTACGATAAGTTAGTGGAGATTTGATAAGGATCCCTTCTTACACCAACACCACCACCTTAATAATTATAATAATAACACAAAATACACATAAACACATGAATACTATCATATATACATATGTATATATATATGCATATATACAAACAATAATAAAAAGAAAGTGTTTAGTTAATAAAGGCTATCTTAAGAAATTCTCAACTTATGGGCTATGGCCCTTGTAGGGTTATTGCAAGAAATCCATGAATCTACATGTTCAACCAAGTATTTAAAAGATGAATGAATAGGGCTTCCGTGGTGGCGCAGTGGTTGAGAGTCCGCCTGCCGATGCAGGGGACACGGGTTCGTGCCGCGGTCCGGGACGATCCCACATGCCGCGGAGCGGCTAGGCCCGTGAGCCATGGCCGCTGAGCCTGCGCGTCCGGAGCCTGTGCTCCGCAACGGGAGAGGCCACAACAGTGAGAGGCCCGTGTACCGCAAAAAAAAAAAAAAAAAAAAAAAAAAGATGAATGAATAAAAGCTCTCATATGTGGACTAACAAACAATTTTGATGTTAAAAAGTGTGTAAAAGGGTGAATACACTGGGATTTTACCAGAAGAGCCTAAGGGAAAAAAGTTTTAAGACCTGAAGGAATAAATCCTAGTGTTGGGATGGCAGAAAGAGTGGCAAATATTTTTTCACAGAACTCATTCAAAATATACATGTCCAATCACCACCTAATCTACCTGCAAAGGCTGATCCCTGATTTTAAAAATATCTTAGGGGCTTCCCTGGTGGCGCAGTGGTTGAGAGTCTGCCTGCCGATGCAGGCGATGTGGGTTCGTGCCCCGGTCCGGGAGGATCCCACATGCCGCGGAGCGGCTGGGCCCGTGAGCCATGGCCGCTGAGCCTGCGCGCCCGGAGCCTGTGCTCCGCGACGGGAGAGGCCACAACAGTGAGAGGCCCGCGTACCGCAAAAAAAAAAAAAAAAAAAAAAAATCTTAGAGGGAACACTCTGGTTCCAAGTTTTCTTTGCAATCTCAAATATCTTAATGAACATACCAGTGTGAAGTGCAATCATCCATGCCACCATTTTATGAAAGGTGAGGTTCCTGTCCAGTTGTCTTCGAATTCTTGTTGAGCAGCACTTTGGATTAAAGGGAAAAGAATGAAATCGTAATTGTTAACAAGAAAGTTTTCTCTGTGCCAGCCATTAGACACATATCATCTCATTTAATTCTTATGACCATCCTAAAAACTACATCATTCTACCCATTTGACAGATGAGAACACTGAGGCTCAGATAGATGTAGTCATCTTCCCAAGGTCAAACAGCCAATAAGTGGCATGGCTGGCTTAACCAATGTTTTAGGTTCTCGTACTATTAACATAAAAAGCCTCTCATGGAATCCATTGCTTAACTGTATAAAATATGAATTTGGACAGAAAACATCTAACTATATAGTTTCTAATTCAGATTAATTTATTCAATAACAAGGGGATATAGAAATTTTAAAAGGACAAGGCTGCCCTCAAAGACCTGAAGGTCCATGGGGACACAGACAAGTGAACAGTTCTAGAACAAGTGAATAGTTTTAGAATAGCACCCTTCCAGGACATAGACACTATGAGAGGAGAAAAAAAGTGTCCACCTGCATATGTTGATAGAGACAACATAACAAGGGAGATCATTAACAAAATAATCATAGCAAAAATAATAATAGTACTTAAAAAGAACTTGTGCAAGGAGCTGCTTTAAGTGTTTTTTTTGATTGTTTTTAAAATTTTTGACCACACCGCGCAGCACGCGGGATCTTAGTTCCCTGACCAGGGATCGGACCTGCACCCCCTGCAGTGGAAGCGCAGAGTCTTAACCACTGGACTGCCAGGGAAGTCCCTAGGAGCTGCTTTAAGTGTTTTACATGCATCGACTAATTTCATTCTTACATTAATCCTATGTGGGAGGTACCATTATTATCACCACATGACAGATGAGGAAACAAAGGCATAGAGAAGTTACCTTCCCTTAGGTTGCATAGTTAATAAGTGACAGAGCTGGGGTCTAAACCCAGGCTCTCTGATGCCAGAGATATCAACATTCTGATATTTCATACCTTTTATGATTACCTTGGCATTAAAATGGCATTTTGGCCAATTGGTTAGTGTAATTGTCCTACCGACATATGTTAGAAGATGTGGGTTTGAATCTGGATTCATGTCAATGCCCAAAGTAGAGAAACCTGGTTTCTGGTTGAATCAGCCAGAGCTTTGTTCTCCTGAAAAGTGGTCAAGTGCTCGCTCTGGATGCTTTGTTTCCAAGGCTAGATGTACTGCCATAGAGATTCAGAAAACTTTTAAGGAGAACAGAGTGAAGTGCAAAAAACCCCCAAAACAAAACAAAAAGCTCAGGTATTTTAAATACCTGGTTCCAAACATATTCAATTTTAATACAGGGGTGTTAAATATTTGGCTTACTTATTTTTAATAAAATGTTCTGGTTTTATAGAAAAAATAGAATTGCATAGAAAATTGTGCTTACTCCACTATCTCTGAGTTAGCTACATCTAGGGAGGACAGGCTGTTTGGATCATGAAAGCAGGTTCCTGGAACTGCAGAAATACCAGTAAGGAAGACACTGAGGACTTCAGAGAAAGGAAAAAACATTTGGCTTTATTGAGTGCCTTCTGTGAGCCAGGCAGTTTACCCATAATCATTGCCTCATTTCAGGTAACCAGATAAGTATTACTGTCCTTATTTTACAGATAACAAAACTAAAGCTAACTCTCACATTGGCTGGGATCCAGGACTATTTGTCTTCGAGGTTCATTCCCTTTTCCATCAAACCAAATGTAAAGATACAGTCACTATTATTCTCCATGTCTAAAAACCAAGACAAGAAGTTAAGTGAACGTACTCTATCTGGAAAGTGAGGTTAGAGGGAGTAAGTTTGGGAAGGGAAGGAAACCAATAAAGGGTGTATTAGCACATCAACTACCACTACCATATCTTATCAGCGGGCTCTCCGAACAGGGAACTCTGGGAGACTGTGTAGGATACACCCCCAGAGGTTTGTTACCTGAGGGGTTAGGAAACTTGGGTAGTCTCTACCAACTCCTATCCATCGTTGGCTGAAGGCTCTTCCCAGGGCATCAACTCCCTGGCATTTCCGGCTTGCCCCAGGAGAGGGCTGAAAGAAAATCCTCAGGCAGAGAATGACCTGAGCTGGCAGAAGACAGCTGCCCCATGTACTGGAACTGACAGTGCAGAGGGAATACGGGTGGAACCCTACCAGCAGCAGCTACAACAAATTGTTCACCAGTGACTCAGGCTCTCAAAATAAGGGTTTCCTGGTTGAAATCACTTCTTTTACACTTCTGTTGGTGAAGAATTGACTGTCCTGTTTTCTTTTATAGCCTCATTGTCTTTTGTGTTTATTTCAAGCGCCGTACATTGTTTTACTCCTTTGTAGTTTTTACAATTTTAAGGACATATCTTTTTCCTGTTTCCTGATTGCTAGGTTCCTCCACAGCTTCGCAGAGTCCTTGTGGTAGGCAGAATTGTAAGATGATGCCCAATGACCTTATCTAATCTCCTCCCCTTGAGTGTGGGTGAGACCTGACCTATGACTATGATAGGATGACAATCCTGTGATTTTGTTACATTATATGGAAAAAGGGATTTTGCAGAGTTAATGAAAATCCCAAATTGACCTTAAGAGAGAGGTTATCTGGGTGGGCCTGACCCAATCACACGAGCCCTTTAAATCTGGGTCTAAAAGAAATCTTAGGTGCAAGAAGTATTTGATACGCTGCTGCTGGCTTAAAGATGGAAGGGGCCACATGGCAAGGAATACACCTCGGATCTGAGAGCAGCCCCAGAGTAACTGTCAGCAAGAGACAGGGACCTTAGTCCTGCAGCTGCCAGAGACTGAATTTTGCCAACAAGAATGAGCTTGGAAGATTTTACCCAGAGTTTGCATATGAGTATTCAGCCCAGTTGACGCCTTGATGTCAGCTTTGTGACACCCTGAGCAACAGGATGCTGGACTTCTGCACAGCTGTGAACTAGTAAACAGGAGTTGTTTTAAGCCTCTAAGTTTGTGGAAATTTGTTACACAGAAATAGACCATTTAATACAGTCCTCATTGGCGTGACAGACGCAATTGGAGTCCTAAGAATGAGAGAATGGGAATTAGTAGGGTCAGAAAGCAATTTGCCATCAGATATATCTGTGTTGGACCCCAACCCTACCACCTAGCTGTGTGACATTGAACAATATGCTCAGTTTCCAGCTTTCTCACCTATATATTTATCATAATTATTCCCTCGTAGGTCTGTTTCATAGATTCATTGAGAGGTATTTAATAAACACTCGATTTTTTTTTTTGGTATCATTATTTAACTTTTCAGCTAGTATGGCACGGCTCCCCAGCTAGAGGGTAAGCATCTTGTGTGCAGAGCAATATACCATGTATTTTTAACAATCCTTTCATAACTATTTGGTTAAATGACATTTTCACTGTCCTAGAACCCAAGACAATTATTCTAAACCTATAGAGATGTATTTACCCACATATCTATACATGCCAAACGATTTTCTTTTCTACTTCCAGACAAACTGTTTTGAAACTTTTGGGGGAAAAGATACTTGCTCCTGCATGCTGAATTTGAAGAAAAGGAATGTGGTTTTGTCCTAGTCTCTACACTGTCTCCATAGTTCTACCCTTTATCATCATCAACATGGATCATCAAAAATATGAAACAATAGATTTCAATGCCTCTTATCAGCTTGAGCAACAAACTGTTAGAGAAAAGTTAACTGAGTGCCAGAAAAATGGAGAGATGTGCTTGGGAAACACAAGGTCCATTCAGTAATAGTCTGATCTTAATAGGCGGTTTAAAAAAATGCTATTTAGTATGAAATACATACATCTTATTAGAAGAAAAAACGGAGACTCTTAGTCACTAATGAGTTAGTAGAACTAACTAAGGTCATACCAGGGCACCAATCCCTCATTTTTCCAAGCCACCCTCTATAGTGTGGTCAGGAATGGCAAACACATCCAAAGAGAAGCCGTAAGCCATGATTATACGGGGCTTCCAGATATAATTTCCTCATTTCCTGACAAGGGGGCAAGATGGCTGGTTGGTGGGGTAGAAAGGGAGGGCTTTGCTGCCTGTGACTGCCCAGGGCTTTTTTCTCCCTCCCTACCATGCAGAAACCATTTTTATGCTTTTGAGTCACTTGGGAATTACCGCCAGCCACCTACTAATGACCCAAGCTGCCATCATGCACAACAGCTTCCTCACCAAACAACTGCTCTCCTTTTTGCTATTGACTTCTAAAGGGAAGTTCCTCTGTTACTCTCAACTAGAGCCTTGCCCAATCTCAATAAGCTAACATTCAAGTGCAAGGGAGATTACTGAGTTATCTCGGCAGCTTGCTATGCTCGATTCAAACTGTGAGAGCAAAAAAATTCAAAACATTGAGAAATGGAACAAAGAAGTGCATATTTAATGGGGCAAAACATTAGCTTCTGTAACATGAGTGTCATGGAAACTTTAAAGTTCTATTTTATGTACACCTGGTCTCGCCACAAGTGCCATGAATGAATCTGAAGTAGATATTTATACGCAGTTTGAGAGAAATTGCAAAAGCCAGCCTTGAATCTACAGAACTCAGGCAAAGAAACTGATAGTAATGTTGAAACCTGGTGGCAGTAGAATATGCGATAAATATGAAGAACACCATTGGATTTGTACAGCACTGTCTATAATTTTGAAAATACATGTCTATCTTCTATCTCTTCCATAAAACTCTAAGCTCCCTGAGCTCATGGCTCATCCATGTCTTACTCTCTACTCACTCTATGTCTGCTGTGCTTAGCATATAGATGACACTCAACAAATTTTTTTTTTTTTTTTTGCGGTACTCGGGCCTCTCACTGTTGTGGCCTCTCCTGTTGCGGAGCACAGGCTCCGGAAGCGCAGGCTCAGCGGCCATGGCTCACGGGCCTAGCGCTCCGTGGCATGTGGGATCTTCCCAAACCGGGGCACGAACCCGTGTCCCCTGCATCGGCAGGCGGACTCTCAACCACTGGCGCCACCAGGGAAGCCCTCAACAAATATTTGTTAACTGACAACTCATTAGTTGACAGGCTTAGTCCATTAACACACTTTTAGAATATCATTCATATTCATTCTTACACTTGCATTATCTCACCAGCTTTTTAGCTAAAAACAACAAAAAGAAAAACAACAACTATGAGACAGGAAGTCCAAGAGCCTTGCCCTGGACCACATGGTCAGATACAGAGCTACATCGAGGGCCTCTGACTCCCAGGCTATATAAGGTTATAGAAAAGAGCTCACTCTCTTGCCTTCCTGTTTCTTTCTGATCTTCAGACTAGAACTTCCATCCAAGTTGAGGTTATGAAGGCTTCTTTGGGGACTTCTGTATGCTGAGTCCCACCATTCCCCATTTCCCTCAACAGAGCGGGCTCAGAGTCTTTACCCCTATTTTTCCTGGGGTGGGCCAACCCTGCGGTTTTCTTTCTCCAGCTAACCAGAAGGATTATAAAGCCAAGTCTAAAGGATTAAGACCACTAGAAACTGAAGTTCTGTGACTGTTAAGTTTGCATAAAGGCCTACTAATAAATCCTTGAACTTACAACACCCCTGTCACTTCTAGCCTAGGTTATTCAGCCTACCCGAATATTCATATATACATGATGGACTTTCTAAGACCATAGGACCACCACAAGAGAGTTTTGAGTTTAGGTGGCAGGTAGGAAAGTGAACAGGCTCTGGAGGCACAAGCACCTGGGTTGGAATCCCAACACTCTCAATGAATTTCATCCCCACCTCACTGGCCTGACATGCGGATTTCACGAGGTGAGGTCTAGGAAGACTCAATAAGTGGCAGGCGTTATAATTTCCAACATCAGTCACAGCATGTGTACTCATTTTAATCCCAATCAGAATAGAAGGTTCTTGGCCCAGTTAACATTTCAGATTGGGAAATCTGGAGGAGGGACACACCCCATCTGTAAAAGAATCTTACTTGTTGCTAATTTTTAAAAATATTTTCTTTGACATACAGGTCTCTCTGGTTAGAGAGTTGAGTTTCTCTGCAATTTGAAGAGCAGCCTCATTTCACCCCTGTCTTTATAGACCCTCATGAGGATCTTCCCTCCTTTTAGGCCACAGGAAGCCTAAAAGTGGCCATTACAACATGCGCCACTCATGGGGCATGGCCGTGCAATGGCATCGCAATTTGGGCCTGTGAGGTAACAAGGATTTCTTAACAGGCTGTCCTGGCGAAAACACTGCCTGTTTCTCAGGGTTTACTTCCTCTAAATAGAAAGTATTTGAACAGGGGGTGGGGGGACAATAAAAAAGCTACAGTTCCCGAACTTCATTTAGCAAATGTTCATTGGGCACCTGCAATATACCAGATGTTGTACTTTACAGGTGGCTCATCAATAAAACTTTTCAATTACCATATGATCCAGCAGTCCCACTCCTGGGCATATATCTGGACAAAACTATAATTCAAAAAGATACATGCACACCAATGTTCATAGCAGCACTATTCACAAGAGCCAAGACATGGAAACAACCTAAATGTCCATCAACAGATGAATGGATAAAGAAGATGTGGTACATATATACGATGGAATACTACTCAGCCATAAAAAGAATGAAATAATGCCATTTGCAGCAACATGGATGGACCTAGAGATGATCCTATTAAGTGAAGTCAGAAATAAAGACAAATACCATATGATATAACTTATATGTGGAATCTGAAATATGACACAGCTGAATCTATCTACGAAGCACAAACAAACTCACAGAGAGAACAGAGAACAGACCTGTGGTTGCCAAGGGGGAGGGGTGTGGGGGAGTTTGGGGTTAGTAGATGCAAACTATTACATACAGAATGGATGAACAACAAGGTCCTACTGTATAGCACAGGGAACTATATTCAATGTCCTGTGATAAATTGTAATGGAAAAGAATATAAAAAAGAATGTATATATATGAATAACTGAGTCACTTTGGTGTACAGCATAAATTAACACAACATTGTAAATGAACTATACTTCAATTAAAAAAAAAAGAAAACTTTTCAATCAAATGGAGTTCTACCTCTGTGGTTTCTTAGGTTAAAAAGATGATTTTGGAAATCCTTGTAATCAATGTCTACTGTTAGTTGTAGCCTGCTAACCCTATATTAGTAAATCAAGTATTGTATAGTTCTCAAAGAAAAAGAATCTCCTTAGGATCAATGTGAATTTAGTAAGACTAGGGAAAATGAGGCAAAGCTCAAGGCAAGTTTTGTTATTGGCAGTTTAGGTCACTTTCCTTCACCCACTTGGTCTTCGATTACCAATTAAGTATTAACATCTCAGCTATACATTTAAGGTCCTAGTTTACCAGCAAAGCTCCAGCCTGACCTCAGACACCTGCCCTTTAAAATCCGTACACTCCCATCAAAGTAGATTGCTTGCTTCTCTCCACTATAAATGACCTCTACTTAATAGGTAATTTTTTAAAAAACCTAGTTAATATAAAAAGAACATCTTATTAAAAGGAAAAAGAGAGGCTACTAGTCACTAATGAGCAGTGGAATGGGTCCCATCAGGGTATCAGTCCCCAACTTTGGAAGAGCTGCCCTCTATGGTGTGGTCAGGAATGGCAAACACATCCAAAGAGAAGCCACAAGTCATGATCACACAGGATTTCAAGGATATGACTTCCTCACCATTTCCTGTGCTTTTGCCCATACCGTTTTCTCCATGTAGAATGTCTTTCTCTCTCCTTTATATCTCATACAGGCTTATTTTATCCTTATATGCCCATATCTGATGCCACCTTCTCTAAGAAGCCTTTTTCCATCCCCTGCACCACCTGATATAATTTCCCCCTCCTTTGATGGATTCCCTGTAGCTCCTTATTTGTAACATTTTGTGGGACCCATCATATTTTGCTTTGTATCGTATTAATTTGAGTACATGTGCAGATTCCAAGTTCCTCTTTTCTCATTTTTGTATAACAATATCAATAAGAAATTCGTATACCATTTTATAGATTACAAAAGCTCTTCCTACATAATCTTTTTTTCTTCTAGCATAGTATATTAGGGGCTCTCTGGATTGTTGAAGTGAGGGTGAAAGAGCCCGGGCATTTAGAAAGCTCTGAACTCCTCAATTCCATGGACATAACACCTGTCACATTCATTACATAGTGACTCATAGCTCATTGATCCCATCTTCTTTGGATATTATCCACAAAAGAGATTTTCTCTGACTTAAAAATTTTGAAAAACATGGCACTGTGAGATTAATTCCCAAATTTCACGTCAGTCTTGTAAATCTCTGTTTATATACATATACATATATGTCATATGATGTATATCTGTCTGTGTGTGTACATGCACATGTACTTTATTGCTATCGCTGAGGTATATGTTGATTGGTTGTTGTTTTCTTTTTGTTTGTTTGTTTGTTTTTAATGTCTGTTCCAGGTTAAATGGCTATCCCAGGGAGCTCCACCAACAAATAATATAAAAACAAACTAGAGAATCAAGCATTGCTTGGCTTGTGAATATTGTACAGAGGTTGGAATCCTCACAAACCCTTGGTTTGCTTTTCCTATTGATACAGCCACTATGGAGAACAGTATGGAGGTTCCTCAAAAAACTAAAAATAGAACTACCATACGACCCAGCAATCCCACCACCGGACATATACCCTGAGAAAACCATAATTCAAAAAGAGTCATGTACCGCAATGTTCATTGCGGCTCTATTTACAATAGCCAGGACATGGAAGCAACCTAAGTGCCCATCGACAGATGAATGGATAAAGATGTGGCACATATATACAATGGAATATTACTCGGCCATAAAAAGGAACGAAATTGAGTTATTTGTAGTGAGGTGGTTGGACCTAGAGTCTGTCATACAGAGTGAAGTAAGTCAGAAAGAGAAAAACAAATACCGTATGCTAACACATATATATGGAATCTAAAAAAAAAATGGTTCTGAAGAACCTAGGGGCAGGCCAGGAATAAAGATGCAGACATAGAGAACGGACTTGAGGACACGGGGAGGGGAAAGGGTAAGCTGGAACAAAGTGACAGAGTGGCATGGACATATATACACTAGGAAACGTAGAATAGATAACTAGTGGGAAGTAGCCACATAGCACAGTGAGATCAGCTTGGTGCTCTGTGACCACATAGAGGGGTGGGATAGGGAAGGTGGGAGGGAGACGCAAGAGGGAGGTGATATGGGGATATATGTATACATATAGCTGATTCACTTTGTTATAAAGCAGAAACTAACACATCATTGTAAAGCAATTATACTCCAATAAAGATGTTAAAAAAGTGGGGGGGGGGCATTGAGCTTGATGGCCTTCGAAATTCTGAGGAACTCAAACTTTGTAAATGTTGGTTCTTACCGCACTGGAACCCCTGAGGAAAGACAGCAGGTTTCGACAGACGGGCAGCAGAATCAGCATGCAGTTGAAATTCAGGCAGGCTGCAGGGGCCCTGGCCAGTGCCAGCGCTGACTGGAAAAGGCAGGATAAGAAGCAGGGTGACTCCTGTGCGCCCAGGACACCGCCCGTCCCGCTTGCCTACACCCACTCCCCCAGGCTTCCCAGCATGAGGCCCACACTCAAGAGATATCAAGTTATCTGGGAAGGAAGGTCCTTGAGAGCCAGGGCTCTTCTTGATCATAAATGAATAAAATGTTGGGGTGGGGAGCAAGGGCCAGATTAAAATAAATATTATGAATATTTTCCAACATAAAGAGAATTTGAAATAATTTCACAATGAATACCTGTTGATTCATCTCCAAGATTCTACCTTTTACATTTTACAATGGTTGCTTTAGCACATGTCTCTTCACCTCTCCATCCATCTACCCATCCCTCTATCCATCCATCAACGCATCTTATTTTTGATGCATTTCCAAGTAAGTTGCAGATATCGGTCCACTTCCTCCTAAATATTTAAGTATGCATATCATTAACTAGAGTTCAGTATAGAAATTAGGTCTTTGTAAAGAAGATTTTCTTAGCACATAGACTAACCTCAACAGTAACTAAGTTCGTATGGTGTAATGCTTTGGCATTATAATTGTTCTTTGTCATGCCTAAAGAAGTTGCATATTTTGGAGGACAAAAATGCAAAGGGAAAGCATCCTTTTCAGTATCAACCTGAATAAGTTAACAACAATTATAATAATGTAGTGTAATTATATGTTATAATTATTTATGCATATGATGTATAATACATATTATAATTAGTATTATTAAGTAATGGTTTCAGTATGATGTAACAAATGATATCCTCTGGGGGCAGCCGTAATTGTACTTATTTTCTTATTTTCATTTATGATGAAGAAGAGCCCTGGCAGTTCAAGGAAACTGAGAATGTTACTGGACCCAAGAAAAGTCAGGGGCCTTTGCTCTGCCAGTCGAGTCAAAGAACGTGATCTTTGGGCAAGTTCCTCAAAGGCTCCATATGTAGGGAGAGGTTTATTTCCTGAAGATTATTTCATAACATGTCATTAGGAGCAGGGCTTTTCACGCACAAAAGTTAGTAGGAATCGGATGATGTAGAGAATATAGGAAGTTCCACTTGTACCACCTGTGTCACCCCTGGATCGATCTTTCCAGCCTGGCCATCCATTCCGGAGTCAGTATTAGATTTCTCCTTCAAGCTAAACAGTAGCACAGTAGTTCTTGGGAGGGGAAGGATGCTGCTGGGACCCTCTGCCACACTTCTGTCTGTCCCACACTGGGAGGCCTAAAGACTCTTGCTCAGGGGGTTGCAGTGGAGACAGTGAGGCCGATGGTGCTCTTTGGGTTGGTCAGAATATTTCTTTAAAACGTTAAAAGGAATAGGAACAAGAATCTCTGATTAGACATGGGAGCCAGTCAATACTGCGGGAGATGGAACTTATACTTACCCCAAGAAGTTTTCGAGTGTAGAAGAACTTATCTGGAATGTCATAAACCCGGTAGTACCAGACAAAGAGGAAGACGTTCATCCCCAGCCATACCAGCTGCACAAACAGAAGTGGTTGAGTGAAGTTTTCATGTTTCAACAGGTAGATTTCACAGCAGTTTAGAGTCAGACCAGGGTCAGGACTTCCCCAAGTACAGCCTTTGATTAAGGTGGTTACAAAGCCAGCTCCTTCCTGCAAGAGTATCACTACGCTTCTCTGTAACTAAACTTTCCTCCCTGTGTTGTCCCCCGTGATTGTTATGCTACTTGGGCCGTATGCCGAGTTATTATCTGTCTATCTCCCCTCCTGTCTTTCTCCTCCTTTTAGATTGATAGATGACAGCAGGTGACTCTTCTTACAAAGAGAAGGGAAAGGAATCTGTTCCTATGCTGTCCCCCACACCAGCAGGACTTTGCATTTGATTCTCACAGGTGTGATTCTCTCTCTCCACCACACAGCATCCCGCCCCAGCTAGTGGAGGTCTCATCAGCTAAAATGACAAGGCTTTAATTCTACTTGATAAGTTTTGCTTCACTTTTGAAAGAGGGAATATTCAGCATCAATGAGGGAATGAGAGAATGAGAGGCATGGGATTTTTTTTTTTTTAAAGGGAGAGCCTTCTAGATTGTGACTGCTCATTTCATCCCAAGCACTGACTGCATCAAATGATGACTCTACCCAGTCCTCCACCTTCAGCTCCACAGTAGCAATCTGTTCTTAACTGTGCTTTGAGGCTATTTGATGTCCTTCGATGCTTGAGAATAGTCTCTCTTTATAAAGAAGAAGGTACTAAAACCACTTCTCCATTTCCTAACCTTGTCATTTTTACTTTTGCCTTCCAAGCTGTGGATTCACTTTCAAGTATATGAGTGTATAATTTAGATAGAGGTCACTTCCCAGGAAAAACTGAGGTAAGAGCTAAAAGTGTATATATTTGAACTTATTTTTTAAAGGAGTAAGCTGTTCTTCAAATGGGGATAAGAAATCAACTTAACAGCTTGGAGTCCTCAGAACAATTCTGTATTGCATTAGAGTGTTGATGTGGCTTAATTTTTTTTTAATGACAAAATATTTGTGATTTTTATTTTATCTGTGTCACTCACTTCTCTCTGCCTCTACAGCTCAAAGAGTCATGTTTACTTCATGATGAATTATTTCAAAAAATTCATACATAAGTGTTCTTTTTAACATCTGGGTAATACTTTAATTGGCTATTTGGAAGAGCTACTTATAAATCACATTTCTATCTTCCCAGTTGTCTGTGATTGCTTTGCTGAGACCACCATCTTAAAAAAATACTTGATCTATGTTATGTTAAAAATTAAAGAAATCATCATGTCTGTTCGAAAATTAGCCATATCTTTACTTACAAAAATTGTTTCTCAAGACAGGTTATATTGATTTATATACAGCTAAATATAATATATATCATATATATGCTATACATACGTGTCTAGATAGTTTTTTTCAATTCCCTTCCCTTAAAATTTTAAAAACCTCACAAATAACTAAAGTTTATCTCAGAGGAAAGAAGATACTTTTAAAAAAAAAAATTGAGAACTTCAATTATTTGGTGTAATTACTGAAATAAAGGCCAATTTCCCATACATGAGCCAGTCTTGCATTTGTTATTTGGAAAACTGTATAGAATTTCAATTGCCCATTTTTAGGTGGTATAACTACATAAAAAATAGAGAAATTTGCCTCTGAGTAAACAAGGATCATTAGCATGAAATGTCTCCTACTCCCACTGTGAAATGCTGGCTAATTTATTACTCCTAAAAACTCCATAAATAAACTAGGTGAAGTGAGCCCCCAGATACATTCTTTCCATTAATAAGTTTGGAAGAATGGACTCACTCTGCTTACAGATGGATGCATGTTCACATAATAAATCAGTTTCAACACAATTTCTCATACAAAACAAACAAAAAAGCTTTGCTCTATTTTCATTTCAAAGAGAACCCAAACAAGTCAGAGAATTTGTAATTTCATTCTCATCGTACTTACAATGACGAAGATGGAGAGGCCCTCATTCACAAACAAGTTCCCCATGGTGGCAGAAGTTCAGTGCCTCAGGGAGTGTGCCTTTCTTCTCTGCTATGCTTCTTCCTCCCATGAGGAAATGAAAACAGCAGCCTTGGGGCAACCTGTTTCCTTTTCTATTATCAGAAATTAGCTAATCATTGGTCAACTGTAAAGCTTGTCTCCATAACAAATTTAAATCTTTAACCACAAAAAAATGACAGAAAAAAAGTCTACAATGATCCAATCACAGCTAAACATAGTGGGAAATGAAACTAATTTCTACAGCTGAGAGGCAAATAACAGTACAATTCATGGTGTTTTACACTGTGAATTAATTTTTGGACTGATTGGTTATCAAGTGGAAATTTTTAAAAAGTCACCCAACTAGCCATGACTTTGGGCTAGGTAAAAAACATTAAATAGATGTGATATCTTTTGATAGACTGGAGCAGCATTTACAGTCTTGTTGAGAAAAATTATAACAGTTGTGATAGCTGATATTTATAGAATGCTTACTTTGTGCCAATTTTCTAAGATATGTATGTGTGCATGTAAATACATGTGTATGTACATATATACACACACACATATGTATATATGAGTTGATACATATCTATGTGTGTGTCTACACACAAAGACACCCATACACACACATACATAAATTCAGTATATAAATAAATTAATTTGATACTAACAATTCAACACTATAAAGTAGTTTCTATTATTATGATTAAATTTACAGATGAGGAAACTGAGACCCAGAGCAGTTAAGTTACTTGGCCAAGGTCATGCAGTTAGGAAACCATGCAGTTGGGATTTAAAACCCAAGCAATTTGGCTATACTTTTAACCACGATACTAGAAAAAAAAGCCTGACAGTGGCAACCACATCCCAAATCACTCCTAATACAACCATGGGAAAAGAAAACATAACACATAGACCAAAATGTTTGAATGACTGTAGTATTCCCAGGTGGACATGACATTTTTCTAGGCAAGGTAGGTAAACAGGGTCAGAACAAAGGTATGTCAGATGTGGTAGATGCCATAGGCAGATTTAGCATTTTTTTTTTCTCTGACTCCCATCCAGTCTTTAGGACATGAAGGAGACAGAAGGGTAGGATGGTAACCCCTAATTGCATCAGGGTGGTTGTACAACAGCTAGAGTGAATAGAGAGGTAAAAGAAGAAACTGGAGGAGCGAAAGGGAACAAGAGAAGAGAAAAGAGAAGGAGAGGCCTGAACTCTTTGGGTTATTGTCTATGAAGCACTTGAGACAACCTGCAGAATTATGACCGTGAGTAAAGTAATATTGTTTTTCACTTTTTAATATTTAAGGAAAGGTACTCAACTGTGACTTTCTGCATGGCTCTTGAATCATAGGTAACCCACATAAAGGACAGTCGGCTCCCTGGTTCAGTCACACACAGAGATGAATTCAAAGACACACGGTTAGACAATCAAGTTATATGCCAGTTATTTGCCTCTCTGCTCTGGGATTTATTCCTCAGCCTTTACTTGCTCTGTTCTGTTTCAGATGAGGGACAGAGGATGGAGGATGAGGGACACCCCCCGCTTTCTGCTTCACGTGGCATCTTGGAAGTGGCTGCCTTTCCACCGGAAGCTCTGGCTCCCACCGGCCAGCCTTCCCCCCCTGTGGCCTGAGCTCCTGCTGGCCGTCACCACTGTAGTTCCAGCTCCTGCCACATGGCCCTGGCTTCTGGGCTTGACTTACACCACCTCCTGCCAGGTTTCGTCCAACCCGGAGGGCGGTCACCACTTCCTGTAGTTGTTAATCTTTATGTTGCCTCTGCGCCCACGTTGGGATTCTCCATTTTCTCATCATCCATGTAACAAATCCCTGGGTGAAATTCCCTCTGCTGAAATAGGGTGGCTTCTGTTCTCCTGACTGGAGTTTGCCTGATACAGAAAGTAATTCAGACCTGTACTCATTTTCTGGTGGAATTAAAGAAGTGAGGCATATATGCCTAATGAGGAATAAAACACCTTAAAACCTGCTCTCCCTCTTTCTGTTACTCTCACATTCTTTTTTTTTTTTTTTTTTTTTTTTTTGCAGTACGCAGTCTTCTCACTGTTGTGGCCTCTCCCGTTGCGGAGCACAGCCTCCGGACGCACAGGCTTAGCGGCCATGGCTCACGGGCCCAGCCGCTCCGCGGCATGTGGGATCTTCCCAGACCGGGGCACGAACCCATGTCCCCTGCATCGGCAAGTGGACTCTCAACCACTGCACCACCAGGGAAGCCCTACTCTCACATTCTTTCACAGTGATGACTGCGGCTCCATCAGGCTCTTTGAAACTTACCAAAGTCTTCCCCTCCCTACCCCTCCTGTCTTTTCTCTTTCCCAGCCTACTGGTTGATCTTCCCTTACTCTATCTTAATCTTCAAGTCTCTCCCACATTTTTTCATCTACCTCCTGAGGCCCGTGCTCTGCTGGGGAAGCAATGGGGAAGGGACCCTGGATACTCATATACTAGGAAATAATGTTCCTTGAATATTTCCCAACTTCTTTCCCCTCCCTCCACAGTTTGAGAAGAAAATTCAAAAAAGAAAGAATATTTTTGTGGGTGATCAACCATTCCCTCCTATGGCTTTTTTTTTCTCCTTTATAAAAGTAATCACAGGGCTGTGAGTAGAGCTGTCTTACGAGTCTTAAGAACTTCAATCAGTTTCACAGCTGGAGGAAGAGAGCTCAGTTGCAATGAAGAGTAAAATCTTTCTTTTATGCAAAGTAACTTCCCTTTTGAGAACACTGTTCCAGTGAATTTCAATGTCCTCTGCTCTTGAAAAAACAAGCGGAGGGTTTGATAAAGGAGCAACAGGTACCGGTTGACTGGTATGGACTGGACACCAAGAATGAAGAAAATTGAACCTCTGTGCGTTAGCTAACAGTCTATCTTCTCCCAGTCACTTTGGCTTCCACTGCCTCCTAAACTGTTAACGTCAAGTTAGACTGTGGTGAATGTAAGGAAGTATTCACCCCTTCTAGCAGGCAGTAATGACCAACACCATCAGGCTTGTGATTGAAATCCTAGATGCCTCTTGCAGAGGGAAAAAAGAGAGAAGCAGTCCCAAGTCTCTAGGAAATCCCCTGATTTTGCATCCTGACTATAATTCCTTCTTGATTTGTCAAAGTAAAGAAGTAGATTCTTAATTTCTTCCAAGAAGGATGTATGGAATGCTGAAGAAAGGGAGGTGTGTTGCCACACCAAGATTCCTGATGAATTTTGTTCCTGGTGATGATGAAAAATGGATGTGTGTTCCTTTTATCTCTACTGTGCATGCTATTCTTTTCAGAACTTCCATGATTCCACTCTCTGTGCATCCATGAGTTATGTGGCCCCAGTTTCCTTGCTTAAGGATGACAAATGAGAGGACTTCATCTCCCTAGATACAGTGATTGTCCCAGGGGTGGGCATTTGACCCAAACGAGGCCAATGAGAGTTATTTGCATGAGGAGGGAGTTGTTAGGGACTATGGAGGAGAGTGGGTGAAGCTTTTCTTTCTTTGTGAATGATGCATGCCTGCTGCTGCTATAGACCATCTCTATTACCTTGCGCTAAGAAGCTGCATAAGAATTACGCCAACACAAAATCAGATGAGTAGCTGGGGAAGGATTGAGAGGTTTGGAGACAAATACGATGACAAGGTTTGCATTCTTGGGTCTGATCTACCTGAGACACTTGGACATCTCAGTTATTCTTACAGATTGGGTTCTCTGGAAGTACACTCTGAGGTGGAGATTAGTGTTCAGGAGTTTGATCTGAGAGTGTCCTTGGAGGTACACACCCGTGGAAAGGAAGGAAAGATAAGAAAGCAGGAGCGGGCAGAAGGAGAAGTTGAATTATCATGTGGTCACAAGAAGGCCTCCGCAATCCTGTGGGCACCACTACCATTTCCTGCTGTAAAAAAACTTTGAGTTGGCTTTCTACCACTTATATCTAGAAGGGTTCCTACTAAAGCATGGTGTAATGAAACCCACTTTAATTCCATAGTCATGGTCTCAAAGGTTAGCGGAAGTTGAATCAGGCGGCTGGAATGGGATCCAGACGTTCTATTTCCTGTTTGAAGGAGAAAATAACAAAGTAAAAGAAGAGACGGTCAGGGAGGAAGGGGCAATTTTCTGATGTAGGTGATTAAAGGCATTAAGAACATGGTTTTACCTGGTACTGTATTTATTAGAAAGTGAAAATGTCTGGTGGTGAGGATTTAAAATTTAGCTCTTTAGGTTAAATGTGATTTGCATACATTTATTCATGAGAATAAGGAAGAAAATGAGGAAAGCTTACATATTTTCTCCTACTAATCACTGATTTGAATTTAAAACTTTCCAGTATGCTTCCTGTGTAAATTATTTTCTCTTTTTCTCTTGAAAAAAATCTATTTTTACAGACTTATCTTGGTCTTAACAACAGCCAACATTTGTAAAGCATTTTACACATGCCCAGTGCCTTATGTGCTTTATCTCATTTACTTTTCATGACCACACTATAAGGTTTGCAAAATTATCATTTCCATTTGAAGTAGGATGAATATTGGTCCCCCCCCACCCAGAGATGTCTAGGTACTGATTCCCAGAACCTATGAATATGTTACTTTACATGGTTAGAAGGACTTTGCAGACATGATTAAGTTAAAGATTTTGAGATGGGGAGATTATCATGAATGATTCCGGGTGGGCCAGTGTAATCACAGGGGTCCTTATTAGAAGGAGGCAGGAGGTTCAGAAGCACTGAGAGAGGATGTGAGGGATGAAGCAGAATTCAGACAGGAAAGAAGATGCTACGCTGCTGACTTTGAAGATGAAGGAGGAAAAGCCATGAGCCAAGGAGTGCGAGAAATGCAGCTCTAGAATCTGTAAGAGGCAAGGAAGTGGATTCTCTTCTGGAGTCTCCAGAAGGAATGTAGATCTCCTGACACCTTGATTTTAGCCTGGTGAAAGTGATTCCAGACCTCTGACCTCCAGAACTGTAAAAAAGTAAGTTTGTGCTGTTTTAAGCCAGTCATTTGTGGTAATTTGTTACAGCAGCCATAGAAAACTCATACACTTTACAGACCAGAGAGAAGAGCTGCGAGGAGAGAAAGTAGCTTGCCCAGAATCACATGGCTGCCTGACACCAGAGCTGAGATTTGAATCTGGGCAGTGTGATGTATCACTGCTTATTCGAGCCACCAGAATCATTTTGTAAAGCTAGGGCTTCAATGTCAATAATAAAATCATTTTATGAGCATCAGCTGCTGTCCCAAGACCCCTGGATCGAACTCTGCTATCCTGCTGTCAGTTGGCAACACATGTTGTAGCTCTTCCCCACAGGACTGATCAGAATAGCCCTTGATTTTCAGCCTCCTTCTGACAGCCTGTGTGTTGCTGACAGCTTCCTACAGTAACCATTGGTGTGCAGAACCACCTTGGCCCAAGAAGCCTGAAGTTTGTTGAGCCACAAGTGTTAGGTCCCTACAACCACTTTCTGCATATTTCACCTTGACCTGAAGCATGAAAGCTCTGTCTCTGTGTCTCCACTATCACTTTTCCTTGCCCCAGGATGTATCTGAGCTCTCATAGCCCCACTTTGGGCAGTTAGCAAGGGCTCATCCTGGTGAAGATATTAACCAGTCACTTAAGTGTTGGCCACGTGAAAGAGTCAAGTGTCGGTTCTTGTAGGAATGCTGGCTTTGTAATAGGATTCTCTCCAAGAGAAAAGGCATATTCCTTTCACACGACCCTGAGGTCTAGCTCCCTTGATTGTTTCAGCAAATGATATCTAGCCTAAGAAAACCAATAGTGTCTGACTGCTTGCTAAGGAGAAATTGAAGATGTTTCATGTAAACATGTGTAGTCACATACATAGCCACAGTACAATTATCAAAATTAGGAGCTATAACACAAATACAATATTATTGCCTAATCTACAGTTCATAGTCAGAGTTTACCAACTATCTTAATAATGCTCTTTTTGTGATTTTTTGTTGTTGTTGTTTTTGTGCTCTAGAATCCAGTCTAAGATCATGCATGGAATCCAGTTCTCATGTATCTCTGGTCTCCTTTAATCTGGACCAGTTCCTCAGCCCTTATCTTTTTTTCTTTCCTGATTGTGGCATGCTTGAAGAATATAGACTGGTTATTTTATAGAATGTCCCTCATTTGAGGTGTGTATTATATTCATGACTAGACTCGGTTATGCCTTTTGGACAGGAATATGCTAGAAGTGGTGTGTGTCCTTCTCAGGGCATCACATCAGGAGGCACATGATGTCAGTTTGTTACCTTGCTGGTGATGACCTTGCTCTTCGGAAATACACACAGAAAGAGTGTAGGCAATTTATTTTCAAATGGTTCAAAAAAAATAATATGGAGAGAGAATGATCATGGGAATCTGACAAATGGTAATAGTTGATAAATCTGGGTCAAGAGCACACTGGATTTCTTAGTCCTATCCTGATAACTCTTCTGCATGCTTGAAATTATTTTAAAATAAAGCAGTTAAAAAATCTGACATATTAGAAGCTGTCTTCAGTGTACAGATTGCTCTGGCAGCTGGGGAGCATTAGTTTTGGGGGGATGCTGCTCTTTTGTTGGGGAAGGCACTTTGATGGGCTTTTTGGCGATTCAAAGGCACTGCCTGGTCTAGGGGTTAGAGGTGGAGTCAGAGAAAAGCTAAGCTACTCAGCACAATAAAACGAAAGAATGATGTCCTTGGGTGGAGAAACTTACAGTGTTACCTGATGTGAGGCTTGCACTGGAGACTGTGAAAGAGAGCATCATGGCGGATAGATGTGGTTCTCACGGAGATGAGGAACAGGCCCCAGCATAGGACAGAATGTCTGGCCCAAGAGAGGACATGGGCAATCAGGGACTTTCCTGTTCATGGTGATGATCTGAGAGAACAGGGCCACACACTAATGATTATTGGTTTTCCCTTTCCTATACTGTAGTTCCTATGTCTTCACTAAAGCTGACTGACCAGCACAACACAGCATCAGCCTTGAATTAATGGTCATCTTGAGGGATAAGGCGGAAGCTGGCCGGAGGGTGAAATAGACTAGAAGGGCCTGAGGCAGCAAGGAGAGAAAAATGATGAGCTGATCAGAGGTGACCCAGAGGAACAGCAGGAGACATCAGGAGGATACCAGCAGTCTGAGAATCCCTGGAAATATTTGGGAAGAGACATTGGACTTCTAGGTGTTCTCTGGCGTTTGAATTGTAGTGATTTGGATATTAAAGGGAAGCAGACTGCAGAACTCTGGGGAACTTCATCATATACAGGAAAGCAGAGTTCAATTGCCACATATGGGTTGCATACAGTAAATGGTTAAAAAATATATTTCAATGGTTTACTCTAGTCCAAAGGAAGAGTTGGTGTGCCTACCTTCTACTGCAACAAGCATTAGGAGAATACTGATTTTGTTAGGCAAAGTCGTCCATTGCAGATGAGGTGGATCAAGAACGAGAATTTTCCTCTGTGTGTACTTTCAAACTTTGCTAGTTTAGGGACAATAATAAGATAGATAATGAATATTTATTTTATATTAATGCAGTGAGATTACTAATTTGTGGTCACTTGTGAGATTTACTGAACTACTTTCTTGAGACTGAGATCTCAGGAATTTAAAAAGTCTAAGAAACTCAACCAACAAGAGTTCAAATGAATCATAAGGTTTTATTTTCCCACTGATGTGAGAAGACACCTGCACACGCTGAACTTGAAACTACAGGCTAAAAATGTGAATATTGCTGTCAGTTCAAAGAAGTGAAGATAGTCAGATGCAGCCCAGACTGTTCTATAATTCAGAAACCACATCCATTTCCCTTATTGAACTTCCCTGGACTCAATGGATTAATGATTTTGAACAAAGGCAAACATTTTGGTGGAAACGAAACCATGATTTAAAAAAAAGATTTGATGACTATGGATGACACTTAAAATTTACTCAGTTGCCTTGGAAATTTAAACGTCTATATCTATACACATATAATTGGATGAATATCAGTCCTGTCAGTGTGATTCAGTTTTAAAAGTACTGACTGGGCTTAAAAATAAAACATGCCCATAAAAACTGATAGTGTCCGTGGAAATATAACAATATGTGACTATAGATGCTAAAACTCTCATAAAATATCTAGCAATATGGTGCAATGATGAACAATGCTTGGGTCTTAGTTAACTGTATAAAATTGCTGTCATTAATGAAATAGCTGAAATCAAAGAGGCACCATGAGCAATTCAAGCCCAGAGTCAAAGTGAGGTACTCTCTAGCTCTATCCACTTCACATTTCCCTGGGATGGTTTAGCCTGTTAAATACCAGCAGAGCAGGCACTGTTTTTCATTACTCTAAAGATTTTCTTAACTCCCTTCTCATCTACTACCTCCCAATATAGAGGATGAAAAAAATAAATACTAGGTCTCCCAAAGTTCCCAAACTTCCTTGCAAGTAGCCTTTAAAAAAAATCTTCCAGGAGGACGGAAGATAAAGCATTACGGGAAAGCTTTTTCTTTTATTGAAAAAATAATAATAAAAATAAAGTCGGGGATGATGTCAGTGAAAGTGGTGACGTTATAGACTGAATTGTGTCACTCTAAAATTCATCTGTGTTTTTTTTAACAGATTTATTGGAGTATAATTGCTTTACAAAGGTGTGTTAGTTTCTGCTTTATAACAAAGTGAATCAGCTATACATATACCTATATCCCCACATCTCCTCCCTCTTGCGTCTCCCTCCCACCCTCCCTAACCCACCCCTCTAGGCGGTCACAAAGCACTGAGCTGATCTCCCTGTGCTATGGGGCTGCTTCCCACTAGCTATCTATTTTACGTTTGGTAGTGTATAAAAAAATAATAATGAAATAAAATAAAATAAAATAAAATTCATCTGTTGAATCCCTAACCCTCAATGTGACTGTATTTGGACACAGGGCCTTTAGGAGGTAATTAAGGTTACATGAGGTCACAAGGGTGGGGCCCTAATCTGATCGGACTGGTGTCCTTAGAAGAAGAGGAAGAGACACCAGAGGGCTGTCTCTTTTTCTCTGTGTGCACAGAGAAGAGACCATGTGAGGATACAGTGAGAAAGCAGGAAGAGAGGCTTCACCAGAAACCAACCCTGATGACACCTTGATCTTAGACTTCTAGCCTCCAGAATTGTGAAAAAAAAATTTCAGTTACTGAAGTCACCCAGTCTGTGGTATATTGTTGCGGCGGCCTAAGCAGATAAATACAGGCAGAGTGAGGAAATCCAGGAGGTTGTCCATGCCCAGAATCATTGAAAAACCGGGGGAAAGACTGTCAGAAGCCTCATCAGAACGCTGGACGAAAATGAAATGTTTACAGCAACAAGTGAATGCTTAACTAAGAGAAAGGCCATGAGAACACGGTAGGAGAACTTTGTGGCACTTTAACTTACCTTGGTCCCATCCCTCTCTGCAGGGTGGCAGTTGACTTTGAAGAGGGCAGCCTGAATTCCCATTGTGGGCACCTGGCTGCAGAGAGACTAGAGCAGACCTTAATCCCAAGGAACTGCGTTTGTCTGTTTCGATCAGTCTGGGGGTTCCCTGAAGGACAGGCACAGGGTGCTTGATTTTGTTTCCCCTAAGTCAGAGCTCTCTCAGGGTGGAGAAGGGGCCATGCAAAGATCCTCCCTCAAAAGCATTGAAAGGAAAGCCAGTACCACTTGGGGCAAAACATAACAATTGGGGCAAACGAGAGAAACACTGACAGCCTGGCAGGAAAAGCTAGGTATGAGATTCTTTGGGCAATAAGGCTTTTGACAAGCTGCCTTGTAGACTGGGGAAACTAGAAGGCCACACACATGTCCAGAGCAGGATGCATGCTCAAAAGAGACCTGAGAAAACCATAAACTTCCACACCTAGCTGATCTTTATGCTCGGAAGTAGGAAGTGAAGGTTCAGGCAGAATTGTAAATGGTATGACTAAGGCGTGAAGGATTGCGCCAAGAGGGAGCCAATCTTCAAGGACCTGGAAAGTATATTTTTCTTTCTTTCTTTCTTTTTTAAAAATTTCACTCAAGGCATTTAAGGAAATCTCTGTCAAATGACTAGGTGACCACTGAGCTAAAGGAACAGAGACCTCATATACCACTCATTGCAAAGAAGACAGTCTTTACAAAAGTAGTTTAGAAAAGGCACTAAACAAACAACTACAACCCAAGGCAAGCAACAACAAATCCCAGAGGTGGAGCGAAGAATCTAAGTTACTACATGATAAGATTCAAAATGTCCAGTTTTCAACAAAATATTACACGGCATATAAAGAGACAAGAAAGTATGGCTCAGATGAATGGATCAAGAAAATGTGAGCAGGCTTCCCTGGTAGTGCAGTGGTTAAGAATCCGCCTGCCAGTGAAGGGGACATGGGTTCGAGCCCTGGTCCGGGAAGATCCCACATGCCTGGAGCAACTAAGCCCGCATGCCACAACTACTGAGCCCACATGCCACAACTACTGAAGCCTGCGTGCCTAGAGCCCGTGCTCTGCAACAAGAGAAGCCACCGCAATGAGAAGCCTGCGCATTGCAATGAAGAGTATCCCTCACTCACTGCAACTAGAGAAAGCCCGCACGCAGCTGAAAATAAATAAATAAAATAAATAAATTTATTAAAAAAAAGAAAACGTGAGCTATATATATGAGTTGGTGGTCAAGGGGTACAAACTTCCGTTTATAAGATGAATCAGTTCTGAGGATCTAATGTACAGCATGGTGACTATAGTTAGCAATACTGTATCATATACTTGAAAGTTGCTAACAGAGTAGATCTTGAATGTTCTCAACACAGAAAAGAAATGGTTTGTAGTGAGGTGGACAGACCTAGAGACTGTCATACAGAGTGCAGTAAGTCAGAAAGAGAAAAACAAATACCGTATGCTAACACATATATATGGAATCTAAAAAAAAATGGTTCTGAAGAACCTAGCAGCTGGACAGGAATAGAGACGCAGACGTAGAGAATGGACTTGAGGACACAGGGAGGGGGAAGGGTAAGCTGTGACAAAGTGAGAGAGTGGCATGGACATATATACACTAGGAAACGTAGAATAGATAGCTAGTGGGAAGCAGCCGCATAACCCAGGGAGATCAGCTGGGTGCTTTGTGACCACCTAGAGGGGTGGGATAGGGAGAGTGGGAGGGAGACGCAAGAGGGAAGAGATATGGGAACATATGTATATGTACAGCTGATTCACTTTGTTATAAACAGAAACTAACACACCACTATAAAGCATCTATACTCCAATAAAGATGTAAAAAAAAAAGGTAATTATGTGTGGTGATGGAGGTGATAAGTAGTCTTTTTTTATTTCTTTTTTTTTAACATCTTTATTGGAGTGTAATTGCTTTACAATTGTGTGTTAGTTTCTGCTTTATAACAAAGTGAATCAGTTATACATATACCTATGTTCCCATATCTCTTCCCTCTTGCGTCTCCTTCCCTCCCATCCTCCCTATCCCACCCCTCTAGGTGGTCACAAAGCACCGAGCTGATCTCCCTGTGCTATGCGGCTGCTTATTGTGGTAATCATTTTGCAATATGTACGTGTATCAAATCATTATGTTGTACACTTCATTTATTTTTTTTTTGCGGTACGCGGGCCTCTCACTGTTGTGGCCTCTCCCGTTGCGGAGCACAGGCTCCAGACGCGCAGGCTCAGCGGCCATGGCTCACGGGCCCAGCCGCTCCGCAGCATGTGGGATCTTCCCGGACCAGGGCACGAACCCGTGTCCTCTGCATTGGCAGGAGGACTCCAACCACTGCACCACCAGGGAAGCCCTATGTTGTACACTTTAAACTTACATAATGTTATTTGTCAATTTTATTCCAATAAGCCTGGGGGAATAAAACGATACGGTCAAACTGGGGTAGAATGGGCCCTTAATCCAATACAACAGGTGTCCTTATAAGAAAAGGATGTGAAGAAACGAGGGAAGAAGATCATGTGGTGATAGAGGCAGAGACTGAAGTGCAGCAGCTGCCAGCCAAGGGATGCCAAGAATGGCTGGCAACTACCAAAAGCTCGGAAGAGGCAAGGAAGGAGTCTTCCCTCCGGGTTTCAGAGGAAGCATGGGTCCTTCTGATAACTTGACTTAGGAATTCTGGCCTCCAGAACTGTGAGACAATACATTTTTGTGGTTTTAAGCCACTCAGTTTGTGGTACTACTTTGTGAAGGCAGTCCTAGGAAACGAACACATGCCCCCTGTGGAGAAAACAACTTGTTCCAAGGCCTGGAGGCAAGGTCAGGGATCTGCAAAGAGTTCAGTGTACTTAAAGTTTAGAGAGAGAGAAAGGAGGGTAATGCCAAGAAATGAGGCTGGCTAGATAGACAAGCAGGGGCCAGATTATGCAGGAGTTTGAAATTTATCCTAAAGATAAACAAAAGAAAAAAAAGGGGTGGGGTATTCCCCGGCGGCCCAGTGGTTAGGACTCTGCACTCTCACTGCCAAGGTCCTGGGTTCAATCCCTGGTCGGGGAACTAAGATCCCGCAGGCCCCGCAGCACAGCCAAAAAAAAAAGATTCATTGAATGCTTTAAGAAGGAGGATAAATGAGCAGATTTGTGTGTTACAAGAGTACTATGACTTCAGTAGGAAACGGGCTGGAAGGGAGCACTGTAGGCAGGAATAAAAGTTAGGAGACTACAGAATTTGTCTAGGGGAATATATAAACTGGCTACCACTGTGTAAGAAAATACCCCAAACCCAGTGGCTTAAAATAACACCCAATATTATTTCAGTGAGTATGTGGATCAGTTGATAGATGACTTATCTACGCTGAGCAAGTGAGGAGTCAGCTGATCTAGACCGGGTTTTTTATCCTCCTCCTGGGAACGGTGGGCAAACCTGGGCACATCCTTCTCCTATGGGCGGAAGGGGTGCAGGAGAGCAAGCCCAAACAGACAGGCTCTCTTTCAAGCCTCTGCTAGCGTCATGCCTGCTAACATCCCATGGGGAAAAGCACACCACCTGGCTGAGCTCACTTTCAAAGGGGAGCAAATACATTTTACCCCTCGATGGGAGGAGCTGTAAAGTCACATAACAAAGGGTGTGCACATAGGGAGGGCTGAAGGTTTGAGGCCATTCATGCATTCTACCTGTCATGTAGGATTCTGTCCATCATGATGCAATGGTGGCCTCCAAGTACACTACCAGGCAAGCTATATAAGAGGTCACAGAAAAGAAAGCCCTCCTGACCACATGAAAAAGCCTGACTCACTTAATCAATAAACCTTAGAACGCACAGCAAATGGCAAGGGGAAAGAGATGAGGACCCTGAGTACAGGGTGCAAACAAGCAGAAGTACTACACTTCCTGAATCCAGCAACACGCAGTGGATGAACATCCGCTCTCTCTCTGTCTCTGCTGCATCAGCCTTCCCTGCCGATGGTGTGGTTACAAGCACCAGAGTTGAGGTTTGAGCCAGAGGTCTACAGACAGAAGGGGCCTGGGACCGATGGCACATACTTCCTCTGAGAGATGCAGAGACTAGCACACCTGGCCACAGCTGTAGCCTGTCAATAAGTCTGCTGAACAGCTAAGGGTTTATATGTATTTCTTAGGAAGAGGACACATGGGGCCACAATGGGTGTCACCAAGGCGTGGCTGAATTAAGATGGCATAAGTTTGTAGTGTTGCATAATCCTGACATAAAAATAGCCTGCCTCATGGACCTCACGTTTATTTATCATATATAGAGAGAGTATTAGTGTTTCCTTGGTCCTTCCATCCTTTTCTATCTATAGGTACACAGATATGCCTTACTTGCTTTATTTATCTCACATGTCTTCCAGGTTAATAACTTACTTACTGCTATGAACTGAATTGTGTCCCCCACCAAAATTCATAGGTTGAAGCTGTAACTTCCAATGTGAGTGTATTTGGAGATAGGGCTTTTAGGAGAAAATTAAGGTTAAATGAGATCATAAAGGTGGGGTGTCTAATCTGATAGGACTGGTGTCATAAGAAGAGGAAGAGAGAGAGATCTCTCTCTTTCTCCATGCATATACACTGAGGAAAAGCCAGGTGAGGACACAACAGAAACACAGCCATCTACAAACCAGAAAGAGAGGCCTTACAAGAACTCGACCGTCCTGGCACTTCCAGTCTCCAGAACTGTGAGAAAATAAATTTCTGTTGTTTAAGCCACCCAGTCTATGGTATTTTGTTATGGCAGCCTGAGCACATTAAGCCACTTATCTATGTCTAACCCATCTGAAGAGTTCCATGCCTCCCATTTGTTTTCTTGTCTTTTACAGCGGAATTGAATATTCCCCAACAGTACAGCAAATGTACACTATTCCACCGCTGTGAGAGACGGTAGTGATGTGAATTAGACTAGACTAGACTAGAAAGGACAGCAAGGGAGAGAAACGGAAGGATCCAGAAGTCGCACTGCCAGCATTTGTTGCCTGAGGATTTAGTTGCATGAGACTGAGGGACAGGAAGGTTGACCCCAGGTTCCTGGCTTGGGCAGCTGCTTAATGGTGACGCCATCCCCTGAAGAAAAGTGCCAGGAGGAACAACCATTGTGTGAAGAGGTAAGGAATTCAGCTTTGCACGGGTCTGAGTTTCGGTGGGTGGGGAAAGGGAGACGAGGTCTCCGAGGAGACGTGTTGGCTGCTTAGTCGGATGTGCAGTTGGAGCTCGTGACCGTGGTCTGGCTGGAGACAGAGGTGTAGGCGTCAGCAGTAGAAGTTAAAGTAGAAAGTTACAAAAGGTCACGGGAGAGGGCAGCGGTAAGAAAGGAGGAAGCCCCTTGACAGATGCTTCTTGGAGACCTCGGTTCGAAGGAGAGCAGAAGATGAGGAGACTGAAATGGAGAAGAGGAAAGGCAGGCGGGGAAGAGAGGCCACACCTGCAACGATGGGCCTCGGCAGCCACTGGAGTCCCAGGCACCAGTCATCTGGTGTAAGTGTGATGCAGACTAATAAGTGACCTGGATTCGGCATTGAGGAAGCTATGAGTGACCTCAGTGAGAGGTCCAGTGGACAGCAAGAACGGGAGCTAGACGTTAACGGGTTGGGGTGAGGAGTGGCGTCACCTCAAAATGCTGCCTGTGATGGCGAAGAGAGAGCCTGGCTGGAATCGAGAAGACATGTGGACACCACGCGAAGCTGGTTTCGATTCGGTTTTTTTGTTTGTTTGTTTGTTTTGCAGTATGTGGGCCTCTCACTGTTGTGGCTTCTCCCGTTGCGGAGCACAGGCTCCAGACGCGCAGGCTCAGCGGCCATGGCTCACGGGCCCAGCCACTCCACGGCATGTGGGATCTTCCCGGACCGGGGCACGAAGCCGTATCCCCTGCATCGGCAGGCGGACTCTCAACCACTGCGCCACCAGGGAAGCCCTCAATTCGTTTTTGAATAAGAGCTTGTGAGTGTTGTGGAAATGGAGCCAGGACAAAGCGAGAAGCTCAACACGGGGGCTCTCTGATAGAGCCAGGCACCTGGGCCCAGGGCAGCAGGGAAATGGGAGCAGCCCTTGTCTTGTAAAAGGAGGGACAGAGAGCGCAGATGCAGGAGCGTCTGCAGGGTGGTGGCAGGAAGCTGAGGGACTTCCTCTCTGTGGTTTTCATTTTCTTTGTGAAAGAGTAGAAAAGGTCTTTTGTTGAAAATGAAGTGGTAGGTGGATGTTTCAGGACAATGAAGAAACTTTTCAGGTTTTGTGTCTGCTGTTCCTAAGTGGGGCTTGACTACAGAAGCCAAAATGGCTTCCCGAGACCTGAGAACCCAGTTGAGTCTGCGATCATAAGCCGATAGTGGTCCGAAGCTGTGGGTCATTGTCCTCGCTCTCCTTACCAACTCGTGTGCAGATGTAGAGGAAGAAGGCAGTGGAGGTGATCGGCTTGGGTTTTGCTGGCAGAGGACACAGGAGGACAGCGTGTGAGGGGATTCAGGACACGTGCAGGAGAATGGTGGAAGTGACGGATGGTGGAGTCTACGACGGGCGTAGCACCAAGAAGGGAACACGAGAGGGAAGCAGAGCCAAAGGGTCAAGAAGAAACCAAAGGTCTTGATGAGGTTGGAGGGCAGTCATCTTGGGTGTGAATGCATGAGGGACAAGAGAGGAGGCGGTGTTCCGAGGGGGCACATCTGCGATGGAGATTTCAAACGTGATGCACTTCCGAGAGATGATGGGGTTTAGAGTGTGGCCTTGGCGGTGGGTGGCTGAAGTGGAGGGGGAAGATTTCTGAATGAGAAGGCAAAGGAAGAGTGAGGCAAGGTTCTGGAGCCACTGAAGTTACCCAGAAGGAAGGCCCTCCTCTCGTTGCAAAGGGGTTTAATAAAATTACATAGAAATTGTTTAAATCCTGACCTTCCACTTACCAGCTATATGACCTTGGGCAATCTACTTAACCTCTCTTAGTCTCAGTTTCCTTATCTGTATAATGGAAGAGAGGTATTCATACCTATCTCATTGGGTTGGTGGGAAGATGAAGGGTACACAATGCACATAGCACAGTGCTTGACACACGGTGGCTGCATGATGCATGAGTTCTACCTCCCTTTTAATTTTTAAAATTTTTAATTATTTATTATTTATATTTGGTTGCATTGGGTCTTCGTTGCTGCGCACGGGCTTTCTCTAGTTGCGGCGAGTGGGGGCTACTCTTAATTACGGTGCGTGGGCTTCTTATTGCGGTGGCTTCTCTTGTTGTCGAGCACGGGCTCTACGTGCACAGGCTTCAGTAGTTGTGACACATGGGCTCAGTAGTTGTGGCTCACGGGCCCTAGAGTGCAGGCTCAGTAGTTGTGGTGCACGGGCTTAGTTGCTCCACAGCATGTGGGATCTTCCCAGACCAGGGCTCGAACCTGTGTCCCCTGCATTGGCAGGCAGGTTCTTAACCACTGTTCCACCAGGGAAGCCCTACCTCCCTTTTAAAATGTGGTCCAAACAAGAGGAAAATGTTCTAGGTGCGGTTGGACTGGTCAAGAGTGAAAGGGAATCCTGACTTCCGTTGTTTTGGAGATAGCATATCTATGATGTAATCTTAGATCAATTGTGCTACCCTTTCAAAAACTTGCCTCACATTCTTGGCTCACACAGAAGTGAGCAATCACCTTAAACCACGAGAAGATTTTAATGTAAACTGCAGCAATTTAGTTGGGGTAGCTGATAAAATATATCTGGCCTGTATGATCCAGCAATCCCACTCCTGGGCATATCCCCAGACAAAACTCTAATTCGAAAAGATACATGCACCCCTATGTTCACTGCAGCACCATTCACGATAGCCAAGACATGGAAACAACCTAAATGTCCATTAACAGATGAATGGATAAAGATTTGGTACATATATAGAATGGAATACTATGCAGTCATAAAAAGAATGAAATAATGCGATTTGCAGTAACATGGATGGACCTAGAGATTATCATACTAAGTGAAGTAAGTCAGAAAGACATACCATATGATAACACTTATATGTGGAATCTAAATTATGACACAAATGAACTTATCTACGAAACAGAAACAGACTCACGGACATAGAGAACAGACTTATGGTTGCCAAGGGGGAGGAGGGGTGAGGGAGGCATGGATTGGGGGTTTGGGGTTAGTAGATGCAAACTATTATATACAGAATGGATAAACAGCAAGGTCCTACTGTATAGCACAGGGAACTATATTCAATATCCTGTGATAAACCATAATAGAAAAGAATATGAAAAAGAATATATATATGTATAATTTTTCCTGTACAGCAGAAATTAATACAACATTGTAAATCATCTATACTTCAATAAAAATTTTAAAATATTAAAAAAATTTAAAAAAAGAAAACTACAAAAAACATCTGGCCGGGTATATATAAAGTGAGAAGCCTCATGGGAGGAAAGTTGCATAAATTTGCTCAGGCTGCCATCACGAAGTACTACAGACCGGGTGATTTAAAAAACAGGAATGTATTGTCTCACAGTTCTAGAGGCTATAAGTCCAAGATCAAAGTTTTAGCAGGGTTGGTTTCATTCTGAAGCCTTTCTCCTTGGTTTGTAGATGGCCGTCTTTTCCTCTGCCTTCACATGGTCTTTCCTCTGTGTCTTGTCTGTGTCCTAATCTCTTCTTATAAAGAAATCAACCATATTGGATTACAGTCCACCGTCAGGGCCTCATTTTAACTTAATTGCCTCTTTAAAGACCCCATCTCCAAATACAGTCAAATTCTGAGGTTCTGGGGGATAGGACTTCAACACATGAATTCGGAGGGGAGGGGGACATAATTCAGCCCATATCAGTTGTAAATGAGAATTCCATTCTTAAAACAGTGCAGATTTGTCAAGGTTTCTGGTCATATAGTAAGACACATTAGAAACACAGAAGTAAAAAATGTTGAGAGAATATAAGTTAAGTTTTAATAAGATAGGATAATATTATATATTAATATACCAAAGGGGAAAATCGCTGAAGAACTACTCACTGAGATGCAAATCAAAACTGCAATGAGGTATCACCTCACACAGGTCAGAATGGCTACCATGAAAAAGTCTACAAATAACAAATGCTGGAGAAGGTGTGGAGAAAAGGGAACCTTCCTACACTGTTGGTGGCAATGTAAATTGATATAGCCACTATGGAAAACAGTATGGAGGTTCCTCAGAAAACTAAAAATAGAACTACCATAAGACCCAGCAATCCCACTCCTGGGCATGTACCCAGAGAAAACCATAATTCAAAAAGATACATGCACCCCAGTATTCATAGCAGCACTATTTACAATAGCCAAGACCTGGAAGCAACCTAAATGTCCATTGACAAATGAATGGATAAAGAAGATGTGGTATTGTATATACATATACACAATGGAATATTACTCAGCCATAAAAAGGATGAAATAATGCCATTTGCAGCCACATGGATGGACCTATACTTTATCATACTAGGTGAAGTAAGTCAGAAAGAGAAAGACAAATACCATATGATATCACTTATATGTGGAACCTAAAATATGACACAAATGAACATATCTACAAAACAGAAACAGACTCACAGACCTAGAAAACAATCTTATAGTTACCAAAGGGGAAAGGCGGTGGGGGAGGGATAAATCAGGAGCTTGGGATCAGCAGATACAAACTACTATGTATAAAATAGATAAGCAGCAAGGTCCTACTCTATAGCAAAGGGAACTATATTGAATATCCTATAATAAACCATAATGGAAAATAACTTGAAAAGGAATATATATATATATATATATATATATATATATATATATATATACACATACATACACACAACTGAATCACTTTGTTGTACACCAGAAACTAACACAACATTGTAAATCAACTATACTTCAGGGAATTCCCTGGTGGTCCAATGGTTAGGACTCTGCACTCTCACTGCTGAGGGCCTGGGCTGATCCCTGGTCGGGGAACTAGGATCCTGCAAGCTGCGCCGTGTGGCCAAAAAAAGGAAAAAAAAAAAAAACCCCGCAGAAAACCAAAAAGAACTATACTTCAATTAAAAAAAGAATCACTGGGAATTCCCTGGCAGTCCAGTGGTTAGGATACTGTGATTTCACTGCCGAGGGGCCCGGGTTCAAGCCCTGGTTGGGGAGCTAACACCCTGCAAGCGGCACAGCACTGCAGAAAAAAAAAAGAAAAAAGAAAGAATTACTCACTGAGGGGAGAAATAAATAATGCACCCTGCTCCCTAAGGATAAAAGTATAAACTTGTTGAATCAAAGAAACAAAACAGGATAAAACCACAAAAAAACTTGATGTGGGTAGGTGGTCTTTTTCTATATCTAAGGGCTGAGCTCGTATTTGGATATGTGTTTCTTCTTGGAAACATGGACATACATGCTTCTTTGGAGTTTGAGCTATGGAAGAAGCTCTGCTAAAGAGCTGCAGTGATGGTGCTGCTGCCCTGAAGATAGGTCCTTGGAACTGATGATAAAGATGCAGTGTAAATTGCACTAAATTATCTGAATTCTCTCATCTAGTCCTTATTTGGAGGTCACACAATTTCAGGATGGCCACATAGGTATGGGAAGGAAACCAACATTTCTTGACGTCAACCACTGGCAGGGTCTGTGATAGGTGGTCTGTATTCATTAATTTAATACAGTCTTCATATCAAGATTAAGAAGTATCTCTTGGCCTTCCCTGGTGGCGCAGTGCTTGAGAGTCTGCCTGCCGATGCAGGGGACACGGGTTCGAGCCCTGGTCTGGGAGGATCCCACGTGCCGCGGAGCAGCTGGGCCCGTGAGCCACAGTTGCTGAGCCTGCGCATCTGGAGCCTGTGCTCTGCAACAGGAGAGGCCGTGATAGTGAGAGGCCCCGCGCACTGCGATGAGGAGTGGCCCCCACTTGCCACAACTAGAGAAAGCCCTCGCACAGACACGAAGACCCGGCACAGCCATAAATAAATAAATAAATAAATAAATAAAATTTTAAAAAAAGAAGTATCTCTTCTCATCCCCATTCTACAGATGAGTGTGGTGAGGATTAGAAAAAACAAGTATTCCACCTAAATTCTTATGGTGGTAGTAACAGAGGTAGGGTTCAAATTTTGGTTGATCTGAAAACAAAGCATTATTACATTTGATTATACCAAGCAAGTGGGTCTAGACCAGTATTGTCCAATATGGTAGCTACTAGCCACATGTGGCTTTTTAGATTTAAATAATTAAATTTAAAGAAAATTTGAAATTTAATATCTCAGTTACACTAGCTGTATCTCAAGTGCTCAATAGCCACATGTGGCTAGTAGATTCCGTACTGGACAGCACAGATGTACAACACTTTCATTATCACTGAAATTTCTATTGCCCAGGGCTGGTCTAGAACTAGTAGGCTCTGACATAATTTAATTTATAATGACTTCTGTGAATGTTTCACTGACAAGATGTTTTCCAGCAAGTCATAAAACTAGCAACTAATAAAAATGTAGATTGAAAGGTAAATATCTGATCACTGTACTTTTATAATCTTTTTTAAACTATGAAAGATGAATACCTAGAAATGCATATAACACAAACATATAATTTAACTAACAATGTTAAAGTGCATTCCCATGTAAGCACCAGCAGGGTTAAGCAACATCATGGTCAGTCCTCTGGTTTCCCCCACCTGGTGTCCCTTCCTGATCATCGTCAACCCCCTTTGCTTCTGAGGTAACCATTTTCCTGACGTGATGTAATGATCACTTTTTAATAATTTTACCACCTATGGATGTATCTGTAAACCACAGAGTTTAGTTTTGCCTTTTAAAAATTTTACGTAAGCTGAATCATAAATTATGTACTCTTTCTCATCTTGCTTTTTATGTTCAACATGATGTCAATATGTTTCATGCATGTTATTGTTTATAGCTATAGTTCATTCACTTTCTTTCCCGTATACATAATATTCCCATTGCATAATTATGCCACACTTTATTTAGCTCCTCTACCTTTGATGACCATTTGGGTTGTGTCCAGTTTTTGACTACCAGAAATGTTTTTCTCCTCTGAAAAAAAAGAAGCAAGCTTTTCCCTTCTGTCAAGATGAGACTCAAGTTAGCAGCAGTTCACAAGCATTTGAGACCTCAGCTACAACAAGAGTCTATTTTATACGGTGAGTCACTACACTCATAAACATATAGAACTGAAACAAAAATGCCCCCAGAGAATAACTGACTTGACATAGGCAAGGCACTCTGATATTTTCCCTTGTATTCAATTCCAGTCTATTTCTTTTTTTAAAAAAAATCTGGTTGTGACCCAAAATTGATTTTGGGATGCATTAATGGTTTATACCTACAGGCGGAAGAATTCTGGAAGCTGCGTTACATAAGACACGGACAGCAACACGAGGCTAGTAGGGCCCTTCCAGAGTAGGCCTTCCATGGTTTCCATGACTACCCATTTTTCAGGCCAACAAAATCACCCATGCAGTGAACCAAAACTGTCACGGCAACCTGCTCCTTCCTCTTTTCACCAGCACGGGGATGGGAACGCAGCACCCAACTACAGCAGCAGGAATGTGGACTGTCACCAGCGCTCTCAGAAAGAATCTCGGCCTGGCTTTGTAGGAAGCCTCATGGCCCAGAAATGGTTTGTCAACGCATCCCACCCAGGCTATGGAGGCGCTGACCCCTCCCCTTACGTCGGAGGAGAATTCCTCCATTCAGGAGCTGGCCCCCCCGTAGGGTGTGGAGGAATTCCTGGTGACCCCAAGAAGCTAAACCTTAGCTCTGAATCAGAGGACAGGCCTCCTCATAGGCCTCCCTTTGTGTCCCCCTCCTTCCCAAGTTCACGGGCTTCCTTCAGCACTGCAGATAGTGAGAGTCAGCTCCCTCACCATGTGGCCAACTACCACTGCCATGGGGCTGCCCTGCCCATCTGGGCCTCACATCTGGAGCCGGGACCCCTGAGTGAAGGACCACAGCCTTTCCAGAGGGCAGGTCAAGTTGCCAGGGCTGATTTTTCTGCAGAGTCATGAGCTGTGGGTGATGAGGGGAAAGCAATCTGGGAATTGTGGGTGTGGGGTAGGCTTGAGGGTGGTGGCCTTGTTCCACTTTTAGCTGCTGAAGCAAGAACATGTGATGTCCTGGGGGACCTCCAGCGAGTGGGGGGTAAGAGCAAGGGTTTTCAAGTCAGTGTCCTGGACTCAACCCCAGCTCTTCCACTTCGGGGCCACGTGACTTTGACCGATTGTTTAACCTCAGCCATGGCATCCACCAGTGTAACCGCTACAGCTCAGCCCTGTTCTGAAGATGAAATGCGATGATGCCTGTGAACCACTGAGCACACGGAACGGGCTCACTGGAGGTGGCTGCTGTTATTAACACACCCCTCCATTCCCCCGTCGCAGGCCAACGCTGCCTCAGCATGACTAGGGACAGGGTCAGCCACATGGAAGTGCAAAAAAGCCCACTAATGTGCATTTTAAGGTATGGTTATTACTCTTACTATAATTATATAGGAGCAGTTTATTGAGGACCAGGTCCTGTTCTGTGTGCTTTACATGAATTAAGTCATCTTAATCCTGATCACCACCTGATAAGCAAACAGGCACAGAGAGGTTAAGTAACTTGCTCAAAGTCACACAGCTGTCAAGATCAACTAGGGATTTGAATGTAGACCGGCTCCAGAGTCTATGTCCTTAACCTCTTCTCTCCCTTCATGAGGCCCCTTACCCTCTGCACGCTCCCCACTTCTCTTCTTGAGACACAGAGGTGAAGAGCTCCCAGAAAACATGCTTTGAACATGGTAGGCCCATGTTATTAACACCTTGCTGTTGTCGTCATATGGGGTGGGGGAAATGGTGCAGAGGCCTAGGCAGTGGCTCTGGGAAGCAGCTAAACGCTGGTGTAGGGCCTGGGAACTGCACACACACTACACTCGAACCCAGAAGCTTGCTCTACCTGAGACGGCAAACATGGGTTTGGCTTGCGGTGCTGGGAAGGACTCTGAAGCCATGGAGAGTGTCAGGGTGGCCACTGAACGTCAGGATTGGTCACCGTGGCCCAGATGTGGGCTTGGAGTGCAGAGGAGGGGAGAGACTGGAGTGGGGAGACCAGGTGGGCACTTGCCTTTCTTGCCCCTTTAGTGATTTACTATTTAGTGATTAAACTTTTAATCTTCCAGGATGTTTAAGGTGGCTCTTTAAAAACATTATTTCTGGTCAAAACCTTGTTGGGTGGTATGGAAGCCTCAACTATATTTCTGCCAGGCCACAGTGTGCAAGGTGCATATTTGAGGAGGCCGTCAGATGTATAATGGAGGTGGGTCAAACAGTAGAGAGGAAAAGAAGAAGGAGGAAAGAAACAGCCAGCCACAGGACAAGGAAAGTAAACAGGAGGGAGAAAATTAGAACATGTGTAACTTCTGA